>NC_067398.1:204305553-205685553 GCF_016432865.1 Antechinus flavipes
TTCTTTGACAAAGAGACCTGAGTTTCAATTGATAAATGACGGACAAAAGCAGCTACACCCAAAGAAAGAACACTGGGAAACGAATGTGAACTATCTGCATTTTTGTTTTTCTTCCCGGATTATTTATACCTTCTGAATCCAACTCTCCCTACGCAACAAGAGAACTGTTCGGTTCTGCAAACATATATTGTATCTAGGATATACTGCAACATATCCAACATATAAAGGACTGCTTGCCATCTAGGGGAGGGGGTGGAGGGAGGGAGGGGAAAAAAAAATCGGAACAGAAATGAGTGTAAATATAATGTAATTATTAAATAAAAAAAAAAATTAAAAAAAAAAAAAAAAAAAAAAAAAAAGATGTAATTCTGTGCATCTTACTGTGGCTCCAAAAAACTCGTTTTGGTATCATGAAAATCTACATTATTTCTGAATTTGTTTCATTAACAAAAAATTGGGAAAAACACAAAGATAACACTCAAGATTAAATATGATGGAGATAATACATTGAGATTAGCAGCTCCCTATTCTTAGAAGCCAAGGACCTAAGATTTCATTAGATGTTTGACTGCTATCTTATACTGATAATTCATATTGAGTCTGCAATATATTAACAATCTCAGATCTTGGTGAGAACAATTACTTTCTATTCATGTATCCCCCTTATAATTATGAAGTTGATTTTCTCATATCCAAACATGAAACTTTGACATTCATTGATATTGAATTTCATCTTATTATATTCAGTCCAAAGGCTTAACCCATAAAAAATCTTTCCTACTTTTTATTCACTTTTTTTGGTGATGCCTCTCAATTTTGTGTTACCTACAGTTTCCATGGACATATTATTTAGGTCTTTATTCAATGCAGTGATAAAAATTGGTCAAGAGCAAAGGTTCAAACATTGTCATGTTTACAGTCATCTGTTTTTAATGTATTTTTAAAATTTCACTATTTTTCTCAATCACATAAAAATGACCATTATTTTAAAAAATATATATTCTTTACTTCCATCCAGGTCCTCCACCCTCATCCAGAAAACAATTTATTATTGATTATGCATGTGAAAGAATGCAAAACATATTTATACATTAGTCATGCAGCAAAAGAAAATAGAATAAAAAAATTAGAAAAATAATAAAAAAGTAACCAACTTTTATTCAGAATTTATCAGGTCTGTCTCTGGAAGTGAATAGCATTTATCATTGTAAGTCCTTTGAAATTGCCTAGGATGATTATCTTGACCAGAGCAGCTGATTATTTTTACAATTGATTTTCCTTAAAATATTGCTTTTATTGTGTACAGTGTTCTCCTAGTTCTCTTTCTCTTTGCTTTACTTTCCATAAATTGATCTAAGTCTTTCCAGATTTTTCTGGAACTATCCTGCTTGTCATTTCTTATAGCACAATAATATTTTAATGATACATACAACTTATTCAGCCATTTCCCAATTGATGGGCATCCCCTTGTTGTCCAAATCTTTGCCACCAAAAAATAAAAAAATAAAAATAAAAACAAACAAACAAAATAAAACCTGGTGTTAGTATTTGTGTACATAAAAATCTATTTCACTTTTCTTTAGTCTCTGTAAATTAGTAACACTATTTCTAGGTCAAAGAGTATACATGTTTTGTAGGCTTTTGGTTATAGTCCCAAATTATTCTCCAGAATGCTTGAGCTAGTTCACAGTGGCAGCAGCAATTCATTACTGTCAATTTTTCCACATCCCTTCTACCATTTATTATTTTTATTTTTTATTTAGGTTAAAAATGTGATAGCTATGAAGTGGTATCACAGAATTATTTTTATTTGTATTTTTCTAATTTTAGTAATGCCTTGAAATTAAGTGAATCAGCAGTAATGTCTGTCTCAGGAACTGTGAGCCCACCAATTATAAGTAGGTCAAACAACTGATCAGAAGGAGATTACAGGGGTTTCTTTGCTAGCACTGTGGTCAGGATTCTGTTACTATGCCCAAAATCAGATCCAAATTGAAGTACTTGATGGCAGTTCCAAGACCAGAAGGAGCACAAGACAGCAGAGCTTACTATCACAGTAGACCAGGGATCTTAATCACAGATTGGGGGTAGAAAAGAGTGCTTGTGCTCACTCATGGACCAAAGTACAGGTTAGAGGATTAATAAACACATCTTTTCTTAGATTATACCACATTGGAAGAGCTAAAAACTTACAGGTCCCTTCAAGTATATCTTAAATCAGCAGCACAAAACACTTGAAACTTAGGAGAGAACTCCCTCTATGCTGGAAGTAGAACCTCACTTTAGTAAAAATATGAGAAATAAAGAGTAAAAATAATCAAATTTAAAAAAATTCTGACTATAGAATATTACTATAGTGAAAAGGAAGATCAAAACACTCAGAAAAAGAAAGTAAGGTCAAAATTCCTACATACAAAGAACAATAAAAATAGAATTAGTCTCAGGCCACTGAAGAGCTCAAAAAAGGATTTTAAAAATCAAGAGAAATAGAGGAAAAAATGGGGAGAGAGATAAAAGAAAATCATGAGAAAATAGTCAACAACTTCACAAAAGCAGAGCAAAAAATATACTGAAAGAAATAACACCTTAAAAAACAGAACAGGCCAAATAATAAAAGAGATGCAAAAATCCAAAGAAGAGAAAAATTTCTTGAAAGTAGAATTGGCCAAATGGAAAATATTTGTTTATTGATGCATAGATGATAGATTGACATTTTTATCTATATACATATATATCTGCATGTATATATGTTCATAGACACACACACACACACAAATTCTGTGAGGATAATCCTTTAAAAGAAGAATGGACCAAATGGAAAAAAAGAGGCACAGAAACTCACTGGAAAAAAGGAACTCCTTAAAAATAGAATTGTTCAAGTTCATATGGAAAAACAAAAGGTCAAGAATTTCAAGGGAATTAATGAAAATAAAATCAAATGAAGGTGGCCTAGCTGTACCGGATCTAAAATTATATTGTAAAGCAACAGTTACCAAAACCATTTGGTATAGGCTAAGAAATAGACTAATTGATCAGTGGAATGAATAGGTTAGATTCAAAGGACAAAACAGTCAATAACTTTAATAATCTAGTGTTTGACAAATGCAAAGACCCCAGCTTTTGGGAAAAGAACTCACTGATTGACAAAATTTGCTGGAAAATTGGAAATTAGTATGGCAGAAATTAGTCATTGACTCACATTTAACACCGTACACCAAGATAAGGTCAAAATGGATTCATGACCTAGGCAAAAAGAATGAGATTATAAATAAATTAGAAGAACATAGGAGAGTTTACTCTCAGACCTGTGGAGGAGGAAGGAATTTATGACCAAAGAAGAACTAGAGATAATTATTGATTACAAAACAGAAAATTTTGATCATATCAAATTGAAAAGTTTTTGGACAAACAAAACTAATGCAGACAAGATTAGAAGGGAAGCAATAAAGTGGAAAAACATTTTTATAGTCAAAGGTTCTGATAAAGGCCTCATTTCCAAAATATATAAAGAATTGACTCTAATTTATAAGAAATAAAGCCATTCTCCAATTGATAAATGATCAAAGGATATGAACAGACAATTCACAAAGAAATTAAAACCATTTTTAGTCACATGAAAAGATGTTCTAAATCACTATTGATCAGAGAAGTGCAAATTAAGACAACTCTGAGATACCACTACACACCTGTCAGATTGGCTAGAATGACAGGGAAAGATAATGTGGAATGTTGGAGAGGATGTGGGAAAACTGGGACACTGATACATTGTTGGTGGACTTGTGAATACATACAGCTATTCTGGAGAACAATTTGGAACTGTGCTCAAAAAGTTATCAAACTGTGCATACCCTTTGATCCAGCAGTGTTACTACTGGGTTATATCCCAAAGAGATATTAAAGATGGGAAAGGGACCTGTATGGGAAAAAATGTTTGTGGCAGCCCTCTTTGTAGCGGCCAGAAACTGGAAACTGAGTGGATGCCCAACAATTGGGGAATGACTGAATAAATTGTGGTCTATGAATATTATGGAATATTATTGTTCTGGAAGAAATGACCAGCAGGATGATTTCAGAAAGGCCTGGAGAGAATTATATGAACTGATGCTGAGTGAAATGAGCAGGACCAAGAGATCATCATATACTTCAAGAACAATACTATATGATGATCGATTCTGATGGATGTGGCCCTTTTCAACAATGAGATGAACCAAATCAGTTCCAATAGAGCAGCAATGAAGTGAACCAGCTACACCCAGCAAAAGAACTCTGGGAGATGACTATGAACCACTACATAGAATTCCCAATCCCTCTATTTTTGTCAGCCTGCATTTTTGATTTCCTTCACAGGCTAATTGTACACTATTTCAAAGTCTAATTCTTTTTGTACTGCAAAATAATTGCTTGGACATGTATACTTATTTTTCATTTAATTTATACTTTTACATATTTAACATGTATTGGTCAATCTGCCATCTGGGGGAAGGGGTGGGAGGAAGGAGGGGAAAAGTTGGAACAAAAGGTTTGGCAATTGTCCATGCTGTAAAATTACCCATGTGCATAACTTATAAATAAAAAGGTATAATAAAAAAATAAAAAAATATAATTGTTCAAATGGAAAAGGGAAATAAATTTCTCACTGAAGAATTTTTTTTTTTTTTTTTTGCTGAGGTAATTGGAGTTAAGTGACTTGCCCAGGTCACACAGCTAGGAAGTGTTAAGTGTCTGAGACCAGATTTGAACTCAGGTCCTCCTGACTTCAGGGCTGGTGCTCTATCCACTGTGCCATCTAGCTGCCCCAGAAAATAATTTCTTAAAAATTTATATTAAATAAGTGGAATCTAAGGATTCTATGGGATATCAAGAATCAAACAAAACTGAAAGAATAAAAAGATAGAAGGCAATTCATCTATATCATTGGAAGGACAACTGACCTGAAAAATATATATCTGGGAAGGATGATTTAAAAATTATTCAACAAAATTATTCAACTTCATGAATGTCATGATTTTAAAAAAAGAACTTGTTTCAAGACATTATCAAGGAAAACTACCCCCATATTCTAAAACCAAAGGGTAAAATGAAAATTGAAAGAATTCACAAGTCATCTCCTGAAAGAGATCACAAAATGAAAACTTCTAAGAATATTATCATTAAAACCCAAAGCTTCTTGGTAAAGGAGAAAGTATTGCAACTAACTAGGGAAAAAATCAATAGCAATAGCCACAACAGTGCTTTTATGTTGCAGATCCATAGTGAGGATTCCACATGATTTATCAGCTTCTACATTAAAGGATAAAAGGACTTAGAATAGGATATTCTATAGGGCAGAAGAATTGTGATAACAACCAAGAATCACCAGTGCAGCAAAACTGAGTATAGTTCTTCATCTGAATATGAATATTCAATGAAATGGACAATTTTCAAGCATTCTTGATAAAAAGACCAGAGCTAAAAAGAAAATTTGATTTTTAAATATAGGAATAGGATATGCATAAAAATATAAAAAGGAAAAGGAAAACATAATTATGATAATCAAACTGTTCATATTCCTACATGGAAAGATAATACCTATAATTCATAAATACTTTCTTATTTTTGTGGAAATCATAGAAAATATGTAGAGAGAGGGCATAAGTTGACTGAATATGATAGAATGATGCCTATAAAATAAACATATAAACAAAATTTTAAAGTGAGAAAGAAATATATTGGTAGAAACAAAATGAAAGACAGAGAATCTGATCAATTTTCTCACACAAAAAAGGCAAGAAAGAATTTTTTCAGTGGAACAGAATACAGATTCTGTGGTAGGGAAATGCTTGAACTTTACTATTAACAGAATTGCTTCAAAGAGGGAAAATGCACACACATACATGTGCACATACATGTGCACAACCCAGCTGAGTGTATAAATCTATCTGACATTCCAGAAAACAGAAGGGGGAAATGATAAGACAAGAAATGGGTACACATCAAGTGAACTGGATGATACAGTAGTCAATGGCAAAGCATTTCTGAAGGACAGGATCAAAGGATAGAGAGAATAGAATGATTGGAAGAAGAGGAATTGGATGAAGCGATATACAGTTAGCAATTTTTTTTTTTTTTTAGTGGGGGGGTGAGATTGAAGCAAGTTTCTCTGTAGTGGCCTCATCTCTTAAATATATAGGGAGATGAGTCAAATATAAAAATAACAGGGGCAGCTAGGTGGTGCAGTAGATAGAGCACCAGCCCTGAAGTCAGGACTATCTGAGTTCAAATCTGGCCTCAGACACTTAACACTTCCTAGATGCATGGCCCTGAGCAAGTCACTTAACCCCAACTGCCTCAGCCAAAAAATAATAAAAAATAGTAATAATAATAATAAAAATAACAGCCATTACCCAACTGACAAATGATCAAAAAATATAAATTTTTTTTAGATTAATTAGTCAAAGCTATTTATAGCTTCATGAAAAATACTCTAAATTGTTATTGATTGGAGAAATGCAAATTAAAACAATTCTAAGGTAGAATCTCACACCCATCAAATTAACTAAAAGTACAGAAAAGAAAAGTAACAAATGTTGGAGAGTATGTGGGAAAAATTGAGATAATAATGCAATATTGTTGGCTAATTCAATTCTTATATAGAGCAATTTAGCACTGTGTACCAGTATTTATAGCAGCTCTTTTCTGTTGACAAAAACTTGGGGAATGACTGAATGATTGTGATAGAATCCTAGTTTGCTGTGTGAAATGATGAGCTAAATACTCTCAGAACAACCTGGAAATGCAAAGTAAGAGGAGTAGAACCAGATAAATACTGCACATAATAAGAGCAATATTATAAGATGATTAACTGTGAATCATTTAGCTATTCTTAGAAATATGATGCAACACAACTCCTAAGGACTTATGATGAAAAATGCTATCCATGTCCAGAAAAAGAACTGATGAAGTCAGAATACTGGTAAAAGCATATTTCTTCTTTTTTATTTTTTGCTTCATTTTTCTTGGAGTTTTATTTTGATCTTCTCTTTTCTTTTTATAACATGATTAATATGGAAATATGTTTACATGATTTCCTATTTGTAACCCATGTCAAATTGCTTACCTTCTCAATGAATAATGTGGGATCAGAGAGAAAAAAAAATTGGAATTGAAAGATAAAAATTAATATTAAAATTGTTTTTACATATAATTAGGAAAAATAAGGCATCAAATTAAAAATAGTTATTAAAGTTAAGAGAGAAATAATTATTTTTCTCATTATCTATTGTTATTCTTAGGAGATTATCTTTTAGGTCTTTCATAAATGCAGAAAAAGCATTAGTTGTTTTTTTGTTTGTTTGTTTGTTTGTTTGTTTTGTTTTGTTTTGTTTTGCTTAAATCATGTTAAGAAATAACTGACACTGTGATCCTAAAAAAATTTCTGCTTGGGTTCCTCTGATTCTTATTGTATATCTATTACCATTTTAGCTTTACTTTATCATTCCTTTATAGACAAGTACATTGTTACTTTTCACTGAATGAAGCTCTTTCATCTTCAAAAAGAAACAAATATGTTTTTAAAATCTAAGTAAGTAAACAGCATTTTCTTCTCTTTCCCCTTTATGTAACACTCTACCACTTTTGAAAGCAATGACAAAGGCTTAATCTCTCCCTTAGCTATACTCTCTAGTTTCACCATTAGCTCCTCTAGCATTATCAGCCACCATGGGAACCCAACACTTTATTTATCTATTATAGAAATATAAACATTTCACACTCAGTGCAAACCACTGAATAATTTCCCATACTCTTTATAATAGTTGAGATAGTGAGCCTTTTCTTTTAAATAGTCAGTTTTGTTGCACCTGAACAGTAAGCACAAGGTAAAATATTTGCAACTATCTCCCCTCTCTCACTCAGTCTCACTCAAAATAATTTTTATTTCAGTCAAATTCAGTCAAATAAAGAAGTCAAAAGAAGTCAAAATTTCTTTGCCTCAATAATTCCATAGACTCAGATACCTCCCCTGTATATTTCCACCAACCTTCTCTCTATTTCACCTATCCATCAATCCACTTTATTTATTTAATGCTTTGGTTTCTAATTTCACTTTCCACTATCTTGTGAACCACTATTTCTATTTTTCCGAGCTTACTTATTCAGTTTCTACTCCCTATTCCTCCTAGGTTCTCCTTAGTTAAAAAAAAAAATACTTCTCAATTTTTTTCTTCCCATTTTTCTTTCATTGTATGAGCAGAAGATACTCAGAATCTAAGCAGCAGATTTTCTTCTTCAAATGTTCCTCTACTTTTCCTAATTTTTACCAATTTTTTCTTCTCCAATTTCAACTTCTGGAGTGTTTTACTAGTTCAAATCTCTCCTATATTATTGATTTTTTCCCCTTATTCACCTCAGATCTTTCTCTTTCTTCCTGCTCTTCTTATATTGTTCTCCCACAATATCTGGAAATAGAGTTTAAAAACTACTTAAGAAATATAGAATTCAGAAATTTTTGCCATTTGACAACAAGGCTTCTTTCTCCTTAGCTATGAAATTGATGGGTCATTGTGACATGCTTGTTCTTAAATGAGTTCTTCTATTACATATCTCAAGACTTGAGAGTACAAGAAATCTTCTTACATAATTTTCCTTTTCATGAAGAGATTGCCACTGCTTCTCCAAAGCAAACAATTTTTAAGCTGAATGTGTCTTATATCAATATACAATCTTACCTGTCAGGCTTTTGATTCCTGATCTATTTTTTTCTCTCAAAATGGTTAATTGCTTTAAATATTTTCCTTTGATACATTCATCAAAAAAGGGATTTTTCCAATTAAATACAAACTAAGTCAATCAATTCACCTTCTAATACCAAGATGTAATTACTTGTCCTCAATAAGGTATATATTGGTCAAGCACATTGAGGTGCAGATAATATCTTCAACCTTCTCAAGGAGTCATTGGTAAAGAAAACTAAGTCTTCCAAAGGAAGATGTAGTCAAAGTTTGAAACTCTCATCAAGTGAACAGGATTCTCTGATTAACCTTCTATATATTCTGCTAGGGAGATAAAATGCAGAAGTAAACATATTACTTTAAGAGAATGATAACCCTGGGTAGAATTAGTTAAGGAGTGAAGTAGGAAGAAGTATCTAAGCTGAGTCAGAATAGAAAGTAAGGATTCTGTGATATAATTGTACATTCCAAGCAAGAAAGCAAGACATCAAAAGGCACAGAGATTCAAGATGGAATATCTAACTTAGGGAATAGGTAAAGGGCCAATTTTTCTAGAATATAGAATATAAGAAGGATAATGATATGAAAATATCTGAAAAGCTCAATAGTCATCATATTATAGAAAACTGAAGCATTTGTATTTTTAAATTAGAAATAAAGAGAGTTCAGGCATCTAAGCCATTGATGTTGATTTCTGGTAACCTAAGGCATACAAATTCAAGTCTAGAAGGACTAAGATCCCTATGTACTTGTTGAATGTCTCACTGTCATTCAAGTCATCACAACTTTATGATCAGATACATTTCCAATTAGAAAATACATTTCAAGGGGTGTCTTACTCAACTAATGCCACAACAGGTTATCCTTTTTATGCCAGTGTTAAGTAAATTTTGTTCTTATTAAATGTTAAATGACCTAGGAAATTATATTATTTGCATAAAGAAAAATGACAATAAACTGTTACTACTTATTTAGAAATCAGAGTCAGATCTGCTAATTTTAAAGGCCTATGATGAAAAAAACAAAGTTATTCAAAATCTTAGTAAAACATAAGTATGTGTGTGGGGGGTGGGGGGTGGGATGGGGTCTGGTGATGATAGGGATAGAGCCTACTAATTGTGCTTGGAAAGTAAAGTCTTGAAAGTATAGTTATCTTTGAAAAATAAGATGTTGAATCTTACAGAGATTGGAAATATACATATCCATAATGGGAGTAAAGATAGATAATAACTGGAAATTAATTCATTTTTCTTTTTTGATTTTTGGTTTAAATTTTATTTATTTAATATTTTCCCCAGTTACATTCAAGACATTTTCTTTTGTATTTGTTTTTCAAATTTTTGAGTTCTAGATTCTCTCTTTTTCTCATCAACAATTAAGAAACCATATGTGAACTTATTCAGAACATTTCCTTAAAAGTTAAGTTGTGAAAGAAAAGATAGATGTCCCATCCTAATGAAAATAAAAACCCTCAAAAACCTTTAAGTTAAAAAATAAAGAGAAAAAGAGAGAGAAAGTAATAGAAAATGCTTCAATCTAAATTCAGATTCAATCTCTTCCTTATCTTATGGATATCCTTATGGATAGGATTTTTCATTGTAAGTCCTTCAGAGTAGATGTTGAGGATTGTACTACTAAGAATAACCAAGTCATTTATAACTGGTCATTCCAGAACATTGCTACTACTTTGCATACAGTATATTCCTTTATTGATGGAGGACTTCCTAGGTTTTGTTTTTGTTTTTTTAATTTTTTCCCCCCTGACTATCCTGCTCATCATTTTCCAGAGAACAATAACATTCCATTAGAGAATTTTGCTTTGAAAAATATATTTTTTTAAACAATCATTCTTGTTAACTGTATTTCTTCCTATTTAATCTCTCTCTCCTTTCACACTGACTCTCCTCAAAAATATTTTGCTACTGATTACTGGGAACTAATTCCTATCGTAAGAGAGAGTCCATTCCATTGTAATTTTAATGAAGGTTCTTTCTAGCCTAAATAACATCTATGTTTTTCAGGTTAGCCATTTTACCCACATATTCTGTGCACCTAATTTTAGGAGTATGTCAGTAAAACTATAACAACTCTAATTATGGAACATTTTAAGGAAAAAAAAAACTACCTTTTTTTCAATTTTTTGTTAGTACTTTCTCAAGTCTAGACATTCAACAAAACAATCAGTTCAATCCTAATATCCTGGAATTTGCTTTTTCTTTTTTCCCTAAGGAATAAATGAATACCCTGAAGTCAACAATTGGTTTTCCAACTGACTCTATCATACTTGTCTTGTATGCTTATCTTTTATTCTTATAGAATTTTTTTTTGGGGGGGTGAGGATTGCTTTTGTTTTTCCCTGAGATCATGTTCTACATTCAAGTCTACCTACATTTGGTAATGTAAAATGGTCTCCTTAAACTAAATTATTTTTCTAATTGTGCTTTTTGTCTAGTGTTGTTTGATTTACCTTAGATCAGTTTGTAACCTGGTGTTCATGGACTGCTCAGATACTCAGAGACAGATTTCAGAGCAGTTACAAACTTGAGAAGGAAAAATCTTTATTTTGACTAGCCTTTGAATTATTTTGTAAAACAGTATCTATAATGTATGTTTAAAAAAATGAAAAAGGGTTTATAGGCGTCACTGGATTGTCATCGAGTCCTTAGAACAACATCATCATCAACAACAAAAAGTTGAGCTCTTACCTTAGAAAATAACTTAGAAAGTGAGCCCACTTTGGCAGCTTAATAGTAAAGTTTGATACCATTCTTCTAATGATTTTAAGGACTACACCCCATGATTTTTTATGGCTTTTTTTGTGATGATGTCATTTTAAATGATAAACATTTAAGTTGAGCTATGAAAATCAGTATACATTCTCATCTGTAAGGATGTGCAATGAAGGGAAAAAAATCATTTTCCTTGCTGTCAGTTTATGAACAAAAGAAGTAGAAAAAGAAGAAAAAAAGTTGTAAATCTGAATGCAGTTGTAGAACAGAAGATCAAGCAGCTACAGTTAATATTTATCTCCAAAAGTCATTGCTTTAGGATGCTCCTTGAATGGTAGCATGTCACAGACACTGTGATATTCCTTAATCAATCACTTCTTTGGAGCCATTGAATATGGCGTAATGGTGTATAATGAATTTGCAGTCTCCTATAACTCCTCTAGTGTTTAGAAAGCATTTAGGTCTCTAGTCCCTTATATTATGCTTAACCTTTAAAGTCACTAATCCTTAGCTCAATCTTGTAGGTTCAGGAGAAGTCAGACACTGTGACTATCTACAGTGAGTCAGAGTGACAAACAATTTATCAAGCTTTAATTAGATTTCCCTCTCTACAACCAAGGACTCAATATTCCTTTCATAAAACACCATGGAGGAAATTGGTCTACATGAGCTCAAGACAGCTAGAGGAAGGAGGTAGAGGTGAGGGGGTCACCTAAACAGGCCACAAACATTATGGTACCAAAGACCAACTGTTTAAACCTACTGACTGAAAAACAAATTTTACATGGAGCAGATTGTTTCATTTGAAAAGCAACATTTCATGTATAGATCTCTGTCATTATGCTTTTATCCATAAAACTGACAGTACTGACAACTCTTTTTGCTCCTTCATTAGTATATCTCATAGGAACTGTGAAATCTATCAGGTTCTCATAGAAAAACAGGTAAGGCAAAAGAGGGAAATATTAAAGCTCATTTTTTTTTATCATTACAACAGACTAAATGAATGGGAACCAATAATTTAATGCTTTTCTAATGAAGCCTCTGAAAGAGTATTATGTACTGAAAGCTAGCACATGGCAATGCCAAAAAAAACAAAACAAAACAAAACAAAAACAATATCCTTTCCATTTTTTCATATTATCTATTATTCAGTTCAATTCTCCCTTTATAAAGCCGCAAAAATAAAGACATATATAGCAATTTTAATATTCATATATGATTGTCAATTTAGAACTAGAAGGTCATTGAGATCAACTCCCTAATTTTAGAGGTGGGGATACTGAAGCACATAGAAATTAAGTGACTTATCCAGAGCAACATATTTAAAGAATATGTAGAGAAGTACTGAGCATACATGGATCTTATAAATACAAATTTAGTGATCTCTCCATGCTGTATCTCTACAGGGTAAGAAAGAGTTAATTTATTATCTGTATTTCAATCCCCTCTTTCTCATTGCATGGCTTTTTTTTTTTTTTTTCAATTCAGTGGCACACAAGGGACAGATTTGGATTTTTGATAATTCATGAAGAATATTGGCTATGAAACTGATTTGTTTAAGTCTAATCACTCTGACTATACCAACTAATAATGTCCCAGAGTCATGCTACTTCACAAATTAAAATTGGAAAGGCCTTTAAGGATAATTTTACATAAAAATTTCATTTATGCATGAGGAAACTGAGGCCTTAAGAAGTATGTTCTTAATTATTCAGAATTTTAATGGAGATGGCCTTCATAATTTTGTAATCCAGTGAAGTCCTAAGTCTGTCTTTAGCATTCAAGGCTGGAAAGTGATGGAATAAGTATTTTAAATTTAGAAGACATATAGAATAGCAGATATATTCTTAACTTGTGTCCTCTTTTTTTTTGTTGTTATAGAACGGTACTTGTCTTATTGCATATATATATATATTTAGTTGGGGTTAGAAATGATCCCTATCAGCTAGTGAGGAGTTTGCTGGAAATTAATATACAAATTTGATTAATTTTAAAACTGAATATATTTTTCAATCTATTAATAGCATCGGTAACTAATTTATGAAAATAAACATGGGGCAAAAAAATGAAATGTGAAACAATGAATGAAAGAATGAAAAAGATGAAAAACTCATAATGTGTTTTTCAAGTTTACAAAGCACTTCCTCTTTATAATCTTGTGAAGTTTTAAAAATATCTTTATTCTCATTTCATAGATGAAAAAACATTGCACAAAACATGTTCAATATTTAAATTTGCTTAATTAGTGGAAGGACTAGAACACAGGATTCCGGATGTCTATTATAATGCTTAATCAGCTGCATCATTTCACAACTCCAACATTAATACATTAGTTTTCCCACATCCCCTCCTCATTATCCTTCCCTGTTATGTTAACCAGTCTTAGATGTTAAATTTAATTTAATTTAATGTAATCAAAGTTATGCATTTTTCCATTTCACAATGTTGTCTAGTTCTTCTTTGGCTGTAAATTGTTCCCTTCTCCAAAGATCTGATAAGTAAGTTATTCCTTGTTCTCCTTTTTGTTTTGTTTTTTTTTGTTTTTTGTTTTTGACCAAAATAATGTGTCACCTTATATGCCCAAATAATGTATCCATTTTGATCTTATTTTAGTATAGGGTATAAGAGGTAGGTCTATCCCAAGTTTCTGACATATTATTTTCCATTTCCCCCAGCAATTTTTGGAAAAGAGTTCATTCATATTCCAGAAACTATAGTTTGAGGGTTTATCAAATAGTAGATGACTGTATCTAATCTACTCCATCAATCCACTACTCTATTTCTTAGTTAATTCCAACTGGTTCTGATGACTGTTGCTTTATAATGTAGTTTTAGGTTTGGTACTGCTAAGCCCCCATCCTTTATACTTTTTTTTTCATTAATTTCCTTGATATTCTTGACCTTTTGTTCTTCCAAATGAATTTTGTTATTATTTTTCCTAGTTCTATAAAATACTTTTTTGGCAGTTAAAATACTATTTTATCAAATAAGAAAATAGCTGGATTCAATTAAAGGAGTTATCTATAAATTCACAACAATGAAGAATCAAACCATTAATGTCTGTAAGAGATGAAAACAAAATTATCATCAAATAGGAAAAAAATTAAAATTAGAAGATAAAGGACATAGCAAAGTCAAGATACAAGAGAAGAAAGATATATGATCTAGTTCTTCTGCCATATTTACTCTAGAAAGATCTAGGAAATGTACCAGGTTGATTCAGATCAGAAAATAGAGATGAATGGTACCCAACAATTTAGAAATTAAAGTAATTCAGAGATGGAGACAATTTGGTGGAGAGATGCCAGGAAGCTGGCTGAAGTCTCCTTACTTTCCCTCAAAAACAACACTAAATTGAATCTCTAGATGGATTCTGCAATGACAGAACCACAAAAGTTTGGAATGCAGCTATTTTCCATTTTAAGATAACACAGAAGGACTTCAGGAAAGATCTGTTTCACTTGGGTGGAGGGAGAAGCACATCCCAGTGCAGGGTGGTTGTAAGAATTATAGTGGGACACTGTTAGCCTTGGCAAAGATCATCAGCTGGAGTCTCTTGGTCCTGGCTCAGGCACCAATTACTCAGAAGGCCAGCTGTGAAACCTCAAGTTTCAAAGTAGAAGACAAATTGTGAGTCCCTAACAGGCCAGGCCAACCCAAGAGAATGAGAAAGCTGCCAGCACTTCTGGCACCAGCAATTAAGCAGATGAGAGGCTCTTATCGTCCTACAAAAGAAGTTTGGGACAATGTCCTCTGAGCTTTAGGGGCAGAGCTCAACTTTAAAAAATGAACAAAAAAGCAATTAAAAAAAAAAAAAACAAAAACAAACCCTGACCATAGAAGCTACTATGTTGACAAGGAAGATCAGAATACAAACTCAGAAGAGATCAGCAGGGGCAAAATGCCTACATGTGAAGCCTCAAAGGGGATTATTAATTGGTCTCCAACCCAAAAACTATTCTCAGAAGAGCTCAAATAGCTCTTCTATTGTGTAAATCATGTAAAAAAGGCAGAACAAAAATTGGAAAAAATAAATGATAGTTACACAGAAGAATTATGAAAAAATGCCAATGGCTTGAAAACCAAGCACAAAAAAAAAATATTGAAGAAAAAATCCTTTAAAAATAGATTAGGTAAAATGGCAAAAAAAAAAAAAAAAAAAAAAAAAAAAAGCTGAAGAAAACAACTCCTTTAAAAGTAGAGTCGTTCAAATGGAAAAGGAGGTTAAAAGGTTAACCAAGGAAATTAGTTCATTAAAAATTAGGATTGGATAAATGGAAGTTAATGACTCATTGAGACATCAAAAATCAGTCTTTTTTTTTAAATAAAAAAATAGAAGAAAATGTAAAATACATAATTAAAAAAACTAACCTTTAAAAATAGATGCTGCAGAGATAATAAGAATTACTGAACTAGCTGAAAGCCATATAAAACAAATGAGTCTGGAACACATTAAAACAACTCTGAAATATCTCACACCTCACACCTATCAGAGTGGCTAAGATGACAGGAAAAGACAATTTGACTGTTGGCAGGGACATGGGAAAACTGGAATACATGCATTGTTGATGAAGTTGTGAACTGATCCATTCATTCTGGAGAGGCATTTGGAACTATGTCAAAGGATTATAAAACTGTTCATAGCATTTAATCCAACAGTGTCACTGCTGGGTCTATATCCCAAAGAAATCATAAATGAGTGAAAAAACACATGTGTGCAAACATGTTTGTAATACCTCTTTTTGTGATGCCAAGGAACTGGAAATTGAGTAGATGCCCATCAAGTGAACAATGGTAGAATAAATTATGGTATATGAAAGTAATGGAATAGAATTTTTTTTATAAGAAATGATGAGTAGGCTCATAAGCGTACATGAACTGATGCTGAGTGAAGTAAACAAAACTAGGAGAACACTGTACACAGTAATAGCAAGATTGTGTTACGATCTACAATTATAGAATTAGCTTTTGTCAGCAATACATTAATCAACTACAGTTCTAATAGTATTGGGATGGAAAAAGCCATCTGTATACAGAGAAAGAACTATGGAGTCTGATTGCAGATTGAAGCATACTGTTCATTAAGACTTCATCAATTTTCTTACTGAAGGTACATAACATTTTTTATCATGAATCCTTTGGAATTGTCTTTTATCATTGTCTTTATCTAAATAGTTAAATCTTTCACAATTCATACTTACCATATTGCTGTTACTATGCACAATTTTCTCCTGGTTCTGATTATTTCATTTTGCATAAGTTCATATAAGTCTTTCTAAGCTATTTGTATGTTATTGTTGTGTTACTGTTTGTCCTTGTTTTTTAATCTTTCTGGAACCATCCTATTCATCATTGCTTAGAGCAAAACAGCATCCAATAATAATCATATGACTTTTTCAATCATTTCCCAAGTGAAGATTTCCTCAAGTTTAAAATCTCTCCTTTTCCTTTTTCTTTGTTCTCTTTGAGATACAGATCAATTAGTCCCAGGTCAAAAGCTCACAATTCCCATATATTCCATTTAGCTTTTGTCAATTTATATTTTTGTTATTCTACCCAATTTGAAAACTCTGCAGTGGTTCTGCAGAAATGTTTCAAATTGTATTTCTCTAATCAATAGTGATTTTGATATTTTTTTTTCATGTGACTATTGATATCTTTGATTTTTACTTCTGAAAACTGCCTGTTCACATCCTTTGACCACATATAAAGTGGTGAATGACTCTTGATTTTTTTTTATAAATTTTGTTCAATTTCTTACATATTTGAGAAATGAGGTCTTTATTTAATTGATGCAAAAAATTTCCCCTGGTTTCCTATTTTCTTTCTAAATCTGGCTGCAATAGTGTTGTTTATATAAAAGCTTTCTTATTTCATGTAATCAAAATGATCTAATTTACTTCCTGTCATATGTTATGTGTCTACTTATTCATAAACTCTCCATTTATCCATATATTTGATAGGTAAAATTTTCTACTATCCCCTGATTTGCTCATATCACATTTTGTCTAGACCACATATTTTGATTTTTATAAATTTTGAACATATTTTGATATGTGGTATAATATTTTGGTTTATACCTCCCTTTGCAAACTGTTTTCCAATTTTTGCAACAATGTCAAATTTTAAGTTTTTTCTTCAAATCTTGGATTTTCGGGTTTATCAACACTATAGTACTTTGCTTATTTACTATTTTATGTTGTTTACTTAATCTATTCCACTGATCCACCATACTATTCTTTAGCCATTATTGGATTGTTTTGGTGATTATCACTGCACAACATAATTTAAATTCTGAAATTACCAGCTCATCTTCACTATTGTTTTTTTATTTGATTCCTTTAATATTCTGGATTATTTGAAGAAGAATTTATCATTGCAATTACAACTTTATAAAATGATTCTTTGGGAGTTTAATTTAGATTTGTCACTAAATAAATTAACATGAGTAGAATTGTTATATTTTCATTGTATTGGCTCAGTCTACCTGTGAACAATTAACATTTTTCCAACTATTTACATATCTTTATTTGTGTGCAAAGCATTTTGCAATTTTTTCATATAATCTCCGGGCTTATGTTGTCAATAGACTCACATATATTTTATATTATTTGATCATATCTTAACTAGAATTTCTCTATTTCTTGATCCTGGGTTTTACTGAAATAGAAATGCTGATGTTTTGTGTAAGTGAATTTTATATCTTTAAACTTTGCTTTAATTGTTAATGGCAAGTTGTTGTTGTTGTTGTTGTTGTTGTTGATTCTCTAGGATATTCTAAGTTTAACATCATACTGTTTGCAGAACTTTGTTTCCTCCTTGCTTATTTCTGTTCCATCAATTTATTTTCCTTGTCTTATTGCTATAGCTAGCATAATAATAGATGTACTAGCTTCATCCCTGTTACTGATAATGCTTTGTTCTTAGTTTTGGACATATATATATATTTCTTATCATTTTAAGAAATTGATTTCTAGGATTCCTGCTGTTTGTAATAGAAACTGCTGTTGTATTTGAAAATTAGAAGATAGACTGACTTTTGGAATAGTTCTAAATTTGAAAGTTATTTTTCAGAATCTTCAGATAGTACAGTTTTTTTCTAGAATGTAGAGTGTTTAAGAGGGAGTAATATGCCTGAAACTGATCATTCTGATATGAATCTGTAGGAGAGAGGTTAAAACTAGAAAAATTCAGAGCATTATTATTATTATTATTATTATTATTATTATTATTATTTAGTTAACACAACCACTGAAGTTTTATGAGGAAGATGATGACAATCTTGTGACATTTCACATCTGGTGCCTACTCTTTGCATTCTCTGTAACAACCATTGTTCAGATATTCATTTTATTTTGCTTAACATACTATCAAAGCTTCAACTCAATTCATTTCTTACACTGCTAGATAAATATTCTTATTTCCACAGTATATCTGTGTCATCCTCCAATTCAAATTACTTAAAATTTCTTTCCATATAAAGAATATCATTATAACCCTTGCATGCAAGATTTGCCAAAATCTGGACTTCCGGCCAAGGGGGTGTAGAGGAGGTACATAGCTGTGTAAGCTCTGGGTTTTCTCTCAGAATTCGGTTCATTACAAGCCTCTGAATTAATGTTTGACTGAGAAAAAACCCACAAATAGTTACCAAGAGAAGACATCCTGGAAATTCACCAAGAAAGGCCTGTTTTTGCTTGAGGGTGGGGAAGGTTTTAGTTCTGGTGCAGGCTGAGGGCAGGCAGCGGCAGGAAGACCACGGCAGGGAGCTCACAGCCGAGCAGAAAGGAGAGGGGTTGGGTGTGATCTCAGTTGTCCCTTCAAGGAGAGCTTTGCTACAGGATTGGATACTTTGCCCTGGCAGCAAGCCAGCAGACAAGCAGAGAAGCTAAAAACAGAACTGGTGAAGAATACAACCCCAAACAGCTGGAGTCTCTCGGGACCTGGCCACCCCTCCCCGACAGTGTCTCAGCACGCTCTCAGAGTCTCAGAGCGCAGGCGAGCACAGCCATTGCTGTCCTGTTAGGGCCTCGCTGCTGCCCCTTGCAGTCTGTAGAGGCAGTTCGGTAGTGCTACCCAGCACAAAAAAGAAAGCAGACTCCATTTAGGGTTTTTTTCTTTTTTTCTTTGCTAATTTGTCTTAGATTCTTCTCTGATAAAATAAGCAAAAAATTGAAATGGACCTTAACCACTGAGAGCTTCTATATAGATAGAGAGCAGACTCTAAACCCTGAGGAGACTAAAAACAGACTGTATCCAGGTGAATTCCCAAAGGAAGAGATCATCTGTTCCTCAGCACAGATGAATCTCATAGAAGAAATTGAAAAGGCTCTCACAAGAGAGCTAGAAGAAAAATGGGAAAAGGAGAGGGAGGCTTGGCAAGAGAGTCTGGAGAAGTCATTCCCTTCATTTAAAAACGAGTGGATAAAGAAATCAAATCCTTGAAAAATAGGATTAGTGGACTGGAAACAGAAAATAAAAAATAAAATTGGCGAAATGGAAAAAAATTCCATAGAACAAAACAACTCACTTAAAAACTCAATTGGACAATTAGAAAAAGATATTTAAAAAGTGAGTGAAGAAAATACTTCACTGAAAATCAGAATCAAACAAATGGAATTGAATGACTCGAGGAGACAACAAGAATCAGTCAAGCAAAACCAAAAAAATCAAGCAATGAAAAAATATGTGAAATACCTTCTCGGGAAAACAACAGACCTGGAAAATAGATCTAGGAGAGACAATCTGAGAATTATTGGACTCCCAGAAAAATATGATGAAAAAAAGAGCCTGGACATTATTTTCCAGTTCAAAGAGAACTGCCTGGAAGTCATAGAAACAGAAGGCAAAATAGACATTGAAAGAATTTATCGATCACCTACTGAAAGGGATCCCAAAATCAAAACACCAAGAAATATAGTGGCCAAATGCCAGAACCTTCAGGAGAAAGAAAAAATACAGCAAGTGGCTAGAAAAACCCAATTCAAGTATTGAGGAGCCACAATAAGGATTACCCAGGATCTACCAGCATCCACCATAAAAGATCGAAGAACCTGGAATATGATATTCCAAAAGGCTAAGGAACTCGGTATGCAACCAACAATAACTTATCCAGACAGAATGAGCATCTTTTTTCTAGGGAAGAAGATGGATATTCACAAAATAAGCAAATTTCATCTATTTTTGATGAAAAAAAACAGAACTTAATAAAAAATTTGATCTACAAATATAGAACTCAAGAGAAATGTAAAAAGGTAAAAAGAAATCTTGGGAACTATATTTCTGCTATAAAGATGTATAAAGAATACATGTATACCTTGTTCTAGAAACTAGAATTGGAAAGGACATTGTACCAGGAAAAGAGTAAAGTGGGGGTACTACATCTCATGAAGAGGTAAAGGAAACCTATTATATCTGAGAGAAAGAATGGAGAGGGATGAATATAGTGGGTATCTTACTGTCACCAGAATTGGCGTTAAGAGAAAAATTTTAGACATATTCAACTTATGGTGAAACTTCTCCCAACTCATTGAAAAGTGGGAAGGGAAAAGTGAAAAGGGAAGGAACAAGCTAAGGAAAAGAGAATATGGAAACTGTGAGGGAAATAAGTGATATAGGGGGAGGAACTCTAAGGTGGGGAGAGAGATACTAAAAAGGGAGGGCTGTGAGAAACAAATAGTGATCACAAGTTTAATCCTGGGGAAGGGGTAAGAGGGAAAGAATGGAGAAAAGCATAAACAGGGGTTAACAAAATGGCAAGTAAGACAGAATTAGTAATTTTAACCATAAATGTGAACGGGGTAAACTCCCCTATAAAGAGGAAGCATTAAGCAGAATGGATTAAAAACCAGAATCGTACAATATGTTGCTTACAGGAAACACACCTGAAGAAGGGAGATACATACAGAGGAAACATAAAAGGTTGGAGCAGAATCTACTATGGTTCAGATGAAGTAAAAAAAAGTGGGGGTAGCCATCCTGATCTCAGATCAAGCAAAAGCAAAAATTGATCTAATTAAAAGAGATAAGGAAGGTCACTATATCTTGCTAAAGGGTAGCATAGATAATGAAGCAATATCAATATTTAACATACATGTACCAAGTGGTGTAGCATCTAAATTCTTAAAAGAGAAATTAAGAGAGCTGCAAGAAGAAATAGACAGCAAAACTATAATAGTGAGAGATCTCAACCTTGCACTCTCAGAATTAGATAAATCAAATCACAAAATAAATAAGAAAGAAGTCAAAGAGGTAAATAGAATACTAGAAAAGTTAGATATGATAGATCTCTGGAGAAAACGAATTGGAGACAGAAAGGAGTACACTTTCTTTTCAGCAGTTCATGGAACCTATACAAAAATTGACCATGCAGTAAGGCAGAAATTGTAAATGCATTCTTTTCACACCATGATGCAATAAAAATTACATTCAAGAAAAAGCCAGGGGAAAGTAGATCAAAAAATAATTGGAAATTAAATAATCTCATACTGAAGAATGATTGGGTGAAACAGCAAATCATAGACATAATTAATAACTTCACCCAAGGAAACGACAATAATGAGACATCATACCAAAATGTATAGGATGCAGCCAAAGAGGTAATAAGGGGAAATTTCATATCTCTACAGGCCTACTTGCATAAAATAGAGAAACAGAACGTCAATGAATTTGGCTTGCAACTAAAAATGCTGGAAAAGGAACAAATTAAATCCCCCAGTTAAACACTAAACTTGAAAGTCTAAAAATAAAAGGAGAGATCAATAAAATTGAAAGTAAAAAACTTATTGAATTAATCAATAAAACTAAGAGTAGGTTCTATGAAAAAACCAGCAAAATAGACAAAACCTTAGTAAATCTGAATAAAAAAAGGAAAGAGGAAAATCAAATTGTTAGTCTTAAAAATGAAAAGGGAGAACTCGCCACTAACGAAGAGGAAATTAGAGCAATAATTAGGAGTTACTTTGCCAAACTTTATGCCAATAAATCCGACAACTTAAATGAAATGGAAGAATACCTTCAAAAATATAGCTTGCCCAGACTAACAAAGGAAGAAGTAAATATCCTAAACAGTCCCATCTCAGAAAAAGAAATAGAACAAGCTATTAACCAACTCCCTAAGAAAAAATTCCCGGGACCAGATGGATTTACATGTGAATTCTACCAAACATTTAAAGAACAATTAACTCCAGTGCTATATAAACTATTTGAAAAAATAGCAATTGAAGGAGTCCTATCAAGCTCCTTTTATGACACAGACATGGTACTGATACCTAAACCAGGTAGGCTGAAAACAGAGAAAGAAAATTATAGACCAATCTTCCTAATGAATATTGATGCTAAAATCTTAAATAAAATATTAGCAAAAAGATTACAGAAAATTGTCACCAGGATAATACACTATGACCAAGTAGAATTTATGCCAGGAATGCAGGGCTGGTTCAATATTAGGAAAACTATTAGCATAATCGATTATGTCAATAACCAACCAAACAAAAACCATATGATCATCTCAATAGATGCAGAAAAAGCATTTGATAAAATCCAACATCCATTCCTAATAAAAACACTTGAGAGCATAGGAATAAATGGACTTTTCCTTAAAATACTCAGGAATATATATTTAAAACTATCAGTAAGCATCATATGCAATGGGGAAAAACTGGAACCTTTCCCAATAAGATCTGGAGTGAAGCAAGGTTGCCCACTATCACCATTACTATTCAGTATTATATTAGAAACACTAGCCTGTGCAATAAGAGTTGAGAAAGAGATTAAAGGAATTAGAGTAAGCAATGAGGAAACCAAACTATCACTCTCTGCAGATGATATGATGGTATACCTAGAGAACCCCAGAGATTCTACTAAAAATCTATTAGAAAAAATTCATAACTTTAACAAAGTTGCAGGATACAAAATAAATCCCCATAAATCCTCAGCATATTTATACATCACCAACAAAATCCAACAGCAAGAGATACAAAGAGAAATTCCATTCAAAATAACCATCGACAGCATAAAATATTTGGGTATCTATCTACCAAAGGAAAGTCAGGAATTATATGAGCAAAATCACAAAAAACTTTCCACACAAATAAAGTCAGACTTAAAAAGTTGGAAAAATATTAAGTGCTCTTAGATAGGCCGAGGAAATATAATAAAGATGACAATACTCCCTAAACTAATTTATTTATTTAGTCCTATACAAATCAGACTTCCAAGAAAATATTTTAATGATCTAGAAAAAATAACAACAAAATTCATATAGAACAATAAAAGGTTGCGAATCTCAAGGGAATTAATGAAAATAAAATCAAATGAAGGTGTCCTAGCTGTACCGGATCTAAAATTATATTGTAAGGCAACAGTTACCAAAATCATTTGGTATAGGCTGAGAAATAGACTAATTGGTCAGTGGAATAGGTTAGATTCAAAGGACAAAACAGTCAATAACTTTAATAATCTAGTGTTTGACAAACTCAAAGATCCCAGCTTTTGGGATAAGTACTGATTGACAAAATTTCCTGGGAAAATTGGAAATTAGTATGGCAGAAACTAGTCATTGACTCACATTTAACACTGTACACCAAGATAAGGTCAAAATGGATTCATGACCTAGGCAAAAAGAATGAGATTATAAATAAATTAGAAGAATTTAGGATAATTTACCTCTCAGACCTATGGAGGAGGAAGGAATTTATGACCAAAGAAGAACTAGAGATCATTATTGATCAGAAAACAGAAAATTTTGATTATATGAAATTGAAAAGTTTTTGTACAAACAAAACTAATGCAGACAAGTTTAGAAAGGAAGCAACAAAGTGGGAAAACATTTTTACAGTCAAAGGTTCTGATAAAGGCCTCATTTCCAAAATATATAGAGAACTGACTGTAATTTATAAGAAATCAAGCCATTCTCCAATTGACAAATGGTCAAAGGATATGAACAGGAAATTCACAGACAAAGAAATTAAAACCATTTCTAGTCACATGAAAAGATGTTCTAAATCACTATTGATCAGAGAAATGCAAATTAAGATATCTCTGAGATACCACTACACACCTATCAGATTGGCTAGAATGACAGGGAAAGATAATGCGGAATGTTGGAGGGGATGTGGGAAAACTGGGACACTGAGGCATTGTTGATGGAGTAGTGAACGAATCCAACTATTCTGTAGAGCAATCAGGAATTATGCCCCAAAAGTTATCAAACTGTGCATACCCTTTGATCCAGCATTGTTACTTCTGGGCTTATATCCCAAAGAAATACTAAAGAAGTGAAAGGGACCTGTATGTGCCAAAATGTTTATGGCAGCCCTCTTTGTAGTGGCTATAAACTGGAAATTGAATGGATGCCCATCAATTGGAGAATGGTTGGGTAAGTTGTGGTATATGAATGTTATGGAATATTATTGTTCTGTAAGAAATGAAAGATGAATACAGAGAGGTTTGGAGAGACTTATATGAACTGATGCTAAGTGAAATGAGCAGAACCAGGAAATCATTATATACTTCAGCAATGATACTGTATGAAGATCTATTCTGATGAAATGGATTTCTTTAACAAAGAGACCTAACTCAATTTCAACTGATCAGTGATGGACAGAAGCAGCTACACCTAGAGAAATGAATGAATGTAAACTATTTGCATTTTTGTTTTTCTTTACAGATTATTTTTACCTTCTGAATCCATTTCTCCCTGTGCAACAAGAGAACTGTTCAGTTCTGCACACATCTATTGTATCTAGGATATACTGCAACATATTTAACATATATAGGACTGTTTGCCATCTAGAGGAGGGGGTGGAGGGAGAGAAGGGGAAAATTGGAACAGAAGTGAGTGCAAGGGATAATGTTGTAAAAAATTACCTTGGCATGGGTTCTGTCGATAAAACATTATTATAAATTTTTTTTTAAATCTTTTATGAGCATTCTGAGGCCTCTTTGGACTCAAGAGCTATCATATCACTATGAGATTTCAACTGTGTATATTTTGTCCTTACCTGAATTGGTGTTTTGGTCTTCCCTATCACCATATTAATTTTCTGTAGTAAAAGTTTTTTTGTTTGTTTTTTGCTCATTTCCTTTCCTTTTGCTTTGGTTACTTGTCTTTTTTTTTTTTTTTTTTTTTTAATTTTTATAGCCAAGCTCTACTCCTGGGGTAAAGTGAATATTGTCCCAATTTTTTGTATGAAGGTCTGAGTTTTGGCTTTGATCACAGGGCCCCTTGTGTTTTCAGGGGTTATCTTTATCTGCTCTTTCCAAGAAACAACCTGTTTTCCCAAAATTTTCCTTCTGATCTGGGTCTGAGCTGCTCCACTGGTCTATTCTTCTACTGAGTAGGACTGATGGTATCAATTGCTGGTCTGCTGTGATTAAGATCCTCCCATTGGCTTTCCCAGACTGTCTGAGCTGAGGTGAATATTCTTTTTACCCTAGTGAGACTAACCTTTCTTGAAGTTTTTCCAATCTATCTTGAATTCAAGAGTGGTTTCATTCTACCAGACTCTGTTCAAAGGCTTTTTTTCATGTTTTTTTTTTTTTTTTTTTTTTTTAGGGAAACTAGCGCAGCTCAAAGAGTTTTTTGGCTTCACTGTGCCTTCTTGGCTTCACTCCTGGAAGTACTTGCTTCTTTTCTTGTGAGATAATTTACCCCATTCTCCTTCTCCCTTTCTCTTTTTCCAAGTATATTTCTCTCTCATCGCTTAAATTTATTTTTTTTTAAAATGAGCCCTTCATATTCAACTCACACTTTTAACTATAAATTCTCCCTCTATCCTAATAATGAGAAACTCCTTTGATTTACAAGTATCATTTTCAAATGTAGGAATATAAATAATTCAACCATATTAAATTCCTTATGATTTCCCTTTCTTATCAACTTTTTTTATGTTTTTCTTATATCTGTGTTTGGAAACCAATTTTTCCTTGACCTCTAGTCTTTTTATTAAGAATGCTTGAAAGTTCTCTATTTCACTGAATATCATTTTTTTTCCCTGAAGGATTATACTTTACTTTGCTGGATAGGTTATTCTTCGTTAAGATCCTTGCTCATTTTCCCATGTAGAAGCTACTAAATAAATAAATAAGTGTTATAATGACTATGGTTCTACAATACTTGAATAGCTTCTTTATGTTTGCATGCAATATTTTTTCTTTAGTCAAGGAGCTCTGGAGTTTGGCTATAATATTCCAGAGAGTTTTCATTTGGGGCTTTCTTTCAGGAGGTGATTGGGGTTATTTTCTATTTCTCTTTTACCCTTTGGTTCTAGAATCTCAGAGCAGTTTTCATAGATTATTTCTTGAATGATAGTATCTATACTTTTTTCTTTGTTTTGATCATGACTGTCAGAGAGTCCAATAATTTTAAAATTATCCCTCCTTTGTATATTTTCCAGGTCAATTGTTTTCCCAATGAGATATTTCACATTGCCTTTTTTTTTTTTCCTTTTTAAAAAATTTTTATTTTTATTTATTTTTTTGCTTCTCATAAAGTTATCAGTTTCTATTTACTCAATTCTAATTTTTAAGATATTATTTTTTACATTGAGCTTTTCCATCTCTTTTTCCATTTAATCAATATAACTTGCCCAGTGTTACACAACTTAAGTATTTGAAGCCTTATGTGAACTCAGGATGATGAGCCTTCATATCTCTTGTTTTAGCACCTATCCACTGTGTTATCTAATTTCTCTGTCATTTTAATGCTTAGTTCAAAACTTCTGACTCTTTTCAATGTTTAGTTTGAAACAGTAGAATGATTAAAGATTTGAGAATGAAAGTGTAATGATGAATGATTTTAGAGAAATCTGAAAATCATTGTATAAACAGATGTTCTTGATTTAAACAAAATCAGAAGAGCAATTTATACCATAACAACATAATTCTAAATAAAAATAACTTTGAAAGACTTTAGAATTTTGTGATGTAATGATATAATAAAAATGTATGTAAAATAATGGCCATCTTCTGATAGAATGGACTCAGGAGGTAGAATATGACATGAGATTTTGAAAATGGCCAACATTAAAATTAATTTTGCTTGAATAAGAATATTTTGTAAGATTTTTGCTTCTGGGGGGCAGAGTATAGACATATCTCCTTCTAGTGTCCCTCAGATCAACAACAGATAAAGCCTCTGAATTAGTTTTGCAGTGACAGAACCCACAAATATTTGGAATATAACAAATTTCCAGAAGAAGATACTGTGGAAGAACTTTAGAAAATGTTTGTTTCAATAGAACAGAGAGAGTATCAGCTGAGCACAGACCCAGTGTAGAGAGTCAAGCCAGGGAGCCAGAGTGTTGCTGGGTCTGCATACCAGGGAAGCTGTTATGAGGATCTAAGGCTACTCTGTCCTGGTTACAAGCCACTATTTCAGCTAATAATCTGTGAGACACCCAAAGCAAATACAAAAAGCAAATATTGAGCCTCTGAAGCCCAGAAAAACACAAGACTGGCCACAATTACCTGGCACCAGAAGTCAATAAGCAGCACCTGACCCCAGGCAACTTAAAGCAGCTGTTGCCCCTTTGCCTTAAGAGTAAACATCAACCTTTTTAAAAAAATGAGCAAAAAAGGAAAAAGAACTCTGACCATATATACAATTTTTATGGAGTAAGAAAAGAAAAGACTTCAAACTCTGAGGATCCTAAAGGCAAATCATCTTCAGATGAAGCCCCAAAGGGTGATATGGGTAAAATAAAATCAGATCTAATCAACTGGAATAATAGCAAGTGCTCATGAGTAGGGTAAAGTAATACAATAAAAATGGCAATACTACCTAAACCAATCTACTTATTTAGTGCTATACCAATCAAATTTCCAAGAAATTATTTTACAAATCTAGAATAATAATAACAAAGTTCATCTGAAAAAAACAAAAGGTCAAGTATTTCAAGGGAATCAATCAGAAAAAATGCCAATGAAGTGGCCTAGCTGGGCCAGACCTAAAGCAACAGTTATCAAAACCATTTGGTACTATAAGAAAAAGAATTCACAATCAGTGGAATACATTAGGTTCAAAGAACTAAAGAGTCAATAACTATAGCAGTCTAATGTTTAACAAACTCAAAACCCCCAAATATTGGGATAAAAACTCACTATTTGACAAAAACTTCTGGGAAAATTGGAATTTAATATGGCAGAAACTAGATATTGATGTAATACCATATACCAAAATAAGGTTGAAATGAGTTCATTAAGCAAATTAGAAAAACAAATCAGATCTATGGAGAAATGATGAATTTGGGGACAAAGAAGAACTGGAGTACATTATTGAAGACAAAACAGATAATTTTGATCATATTATGTTAAAAAGTTTCTGTATAAACAAAACCAATGCTGACAAGATTAGAGGAAGCAATAAACTGGGGGAAAAAAATTACATCCAAGTGTTCTGATAATTGCCTCCTTTCTAAAATACATAGAGAATTGACTCAAATTTATAAGAATTCAAGCTATTCTCCAATTGATAAATGGTCAAAGAATATGAACAGACAATTTTCAAATGAGAAAATTGAAACCAATCCTAGTCATATGAAAAAAGGTGCTCTAAATCACTATTGGTCAAAAAAATGCAAATTAAGATAACTCAAGGTACTATTAAACTTCTCTCCAACTGGCTAAGATGACAGAAAAATTACTATTGTTGGAAAAAAGGGAAGAAGAAATGCAATAATTGAATCATTTTAAGGTTCAGAAGACAACAAAAAGAATATTCCAAATGATTATGGACAAATAAGACAACTTTGAAACCCATGGCTTGAATTTATTAGATATTTAAAAAGAAAAACCAAGCTGTACATTTTTTGCAGTCTCATTTGCACGATTCTTTATCTATTGTATTTTATATATGAAGACTTATTTTATTTTGTTTTATGTTAAATTTCAAATTAAAAATCTATAAACAAAATCCACATCATCGTTTTACTTCCAATACAATTCTAAATGTGATAAAATTCAATCTGACAGTTCATACTACCAAGGAAAGATCAATTCACAAGCCTACTTTTACACACACACACACACACACACACACACACACACACACGGGAATGAAGACAAGTTGCCTAAATTGTCATCTTCAAAATAATTATCCAAAAGATTCCTTTCAAATTTCAAATTGGTGGAACTTCAATCCCCAGCATGCCATTTCCCCATTTCAAAGAGTTATCACTCATCATTCTAGTGGAACAACTGGCATTCACCAAAATAATGTTAGTAGTATTTAAAGTATGAGGTATTTAATTTTTAAGAATGCAACAATAAGAATGCAACGGTAACCATTTTTTTCTTTTTAATGGGCATTCCCTGAGGGAATATAGTCCTGAAGTGTTTTCAAGTTCGGGGATTTTTGTTCCTTCATTTGTTTGTTTATCTGTGTATTTTAAAGAAAGCAAAAACCAGACAATTATAAATCCCAGCTTTTGGGATTTATAAAGTTTCCCCACAGATACTCTAAGAGCTAGATGTTTTGTGCTAAATACAGTATAAAATTTATGGAATTTTCATTTCTGTTAGAGTTCAAATGTTGGAGTTTGTTCTCAGAGGACAGCCGGTTTAGAGGCTTAGAGCCCTTCGGATGTCTCCAAATCCAAAGGTTCTGTCCTTCAGCCTCTGCCTCTGCCTTCTTCTGCCTCCAACAGAGATGGAAGGTCTCTCTTATCTCCTTCTGGGGGGCCCAGGCACCAATTTGCCACGGAGAGAGGGCTTCTGGCGTAGCTCCACTGAAGTCCGTCAAAAGTGTTCTCTGCAGCAGAGTCGTTTCTCTCGAGTCTAGCGCGATCAGCCAGCCAAGAGGAAAAAATGTATTCTGCCACAGATCCTTCATCGCTGGCTTTTTATCTGCCTCTTCTGAGAGAATGGGATTATGGGTTTTCTCCCATAGTGCTCTCTGGCCCAATGACTTTAAGGGAGGTGTGAACTCTCTTGAAGTTAGAAAGTGTACTTTGTGAAGCTAGCATACTTGTGGAGTCCAATGAGTAAAGGTGGGAACACAAGCCTTGTCTTGATTAGTTCTACTTAGTACCTTGTTTCAGGTTCTGGCCAAAACAACTTCTTGTAAGATTAGATCAACTCTAATTACTTAGCAGTTAGTAAGGATTCCAACATCTCCCCCTTTCTTTTGTTTTAAAACATAGGGGGTTTCTGAGGGGGTACACATAAATCCATCAATATGGGCCAGAACTTTGTAACAGATATACATGGTATACATAAATCCATCAATATGGGAGGCATTATACATAATTTACATGAGCACATAGCAATATAACACAGGCTAGTAGTAATGTAACAAATAACAAGAATCAATCTGAAAATTTACACATGTCCATAAGTCCTAGAAACAGTCCAATAGGATTCCATTGTCCATTAGTTCATGTGCCAGGAATCTAATAATTCTTATGAGCACAATCAGCAACAGAACCACCCAATATTTCTTGGGTTTTCTCCTTTGTTTCAAGGGTCTGCTCCATATTTCTGCGATGGACAAGGCGAATGCAGCTCGTAGGCACCCATCTGATTCCTTCTCCACCTGTAGAGATGCAAGCAAATCCTCTCCCCCAAGCAGTTAGTCTATCTGGTCCCTTCCATTCACCACTTTCTGGGTCTCTCCACATCACCTGGCGATTATCTAAAGATAGTGGAGCTGCTCGCACTGGACACTGCTCTTCTGGTGGGTTATAAAACCTGTCTGCTGGAGCCAGTGCATCTTTATCAAAGATTAAAAAATTAATGGTATAGAGAACTAAATTTAGAAGTTCTCTAGGGTTACCCGTGGCTCCTCCTTTCTTTTGTTTTTGGAGGAGTGTCTTAATGTCTCTGTTTCTTCTTTCTACTATTGCTTGACCTTGAGGATTGAAGGGTATGCCAGTAGTGTGTAGAATCTTATATTGTGCACAAAAGTGTTCAAAATGTTTGGAGGTATATGCCGGTCCATTATCTGTTTTTATTTCTTGTGGCACACCCATAATTGCGAATGCTTGAATGAGGAATTCAGTGACCACTCGGGCTGTCTCTTTTGCTGCTGGTATGGCAAAAGTGAATCCTGAAAAGGTGTCTACCACAACGTGGATAAAAGACAGACGACCAAAAGATTTATAATGAGTCACATCCATTTGCCAGATTTCATTGGGTCTCAAACCACGAGGGTTCTTCCCTGGAGGCAGTGTAGGAGCGTGGAAGGGAAGGCAAGCTGTACAGCTTTTCACTATGCTCCTAGCTTCTTCTTTTGTAAGGCTTGACATCATTATTCTGATATTTCAGATTTTATTTCAGGATGAAATGAAGCACTGGTAAATCCTCAAACAGTCAATAGAAGGAGATTTAATTACATTAGTCACAGGAAGCGTGGGCTTCTCTTCACAATAAAGATGACAAAGGGGGGGCCTTCACAAAAATAACACAAGGGCCAAATGAACCCTTCGCTGACTTTGTGGGACGCTTGCAGACAGCTATCATAAGAACAAATGGAGAAAATGCAATAACAGACATCTTGATAAGGCAACTTGCTAAGGAAAATGCTAATGAGGTTTGCAGAAGAATTATACTAGGACTGCGCAAGGATGCTCCTTTAGAGGAACTCATAAGACGCTGTGCCACAGTGGACACAGGTGCCTTTTATAGCCAGGCTATGATGCAGACTTCCCAAAATCCAAACATGAGAAGACAGAATCCCTCTTGGCAAGGGACTTCCAGAGAGACTCATAGATGCTTTCAGTGTGGAAAAGTAGGACATCTGAAAGCTCAATGTTGGTATAGAGATAGAATGGGAAGACAAGGTGGGAGAACAAGACCCCAAACCCCATGTCCAAAATGCAACAGAGGCTTCCATTGGGCCTCAGAATGCAGACAGATTCAGGGAAACGGGATGAGGGGCCCAGCCCCAGGGCCCAAGGCAAAAAACACTTGGGGCATGATGGCAGCCAATGGTGCACCCAGAGAGTGCCTAGAAGTCCAGTACCCAGACATGACCAATCAACCAGAAAGCCATATGATGGGAGAAGGGGATTACACAGTCAACCAGCCAGGAAGCAACCTGATGGCAGAAGGGAATTACAATTGGGGAGAATAGAGCTGTATGCAGCTGGGACAACTGAGATACCCCCTGGAGAGGTGAAATCTGTTCCTCTCCAGACTATGGATCCCTTACCTCCAGGCACAGTAGGCTTGACCATTTCACCTTCTTGTATGTACAAAACAGTGTCCATCCACACACTGATGTGGGAAACTGGGGAATGTGTAGATAATATCCCAGTCACTAATACAGGTAGTCAATGTGTGACTTATCACCCAGGAGACGTAGTAGCATCAGGGTTACTCATACAGAATCCTAATAAGCAGCCTCGTGATAGTCACCCAGGTTCTGACTCCAGACCACAAAAACCAGAAATATACTGGACAGCAGCAGTAACGGCTGACCGACCTATGCTCACTATCTATATAAATGGCCTACCATTGGAAGGATTGGTAGACACAGGTGCGGATCGTACAGTTATTAGAGGTGCCAGTTGGCCCAGTCACTGGCCAAAGATTAAAGCAGATACCTATATGTCTGGAGTAGGAGGATCAATAGCAGCTGAAGTTAGTGCTGCCCCTATGAGATGGACTTTTGAAGGCAAAACAGGAGTTTTTACTCCTTTTATAGTTGAAAAAATCCCCATCAATCTGTGGGGAAGAGACGTTTTACAACAATTGGGGTTAAAAATGAGTACTTCGGTTTTTTAAGCAGGGCTGCTGTTGAAGGCCTGCCAACACTTTCACCTATTCCTATCCAATGGAAAACTGATACACCAGTGTGGATAGAACAGTGGCCCTTAAGTAGCGATAAAATTCAGGCCTTATTAGATATAGTACAGGAGCAGCTTGAACAAGGGCATTTACAACCTTCTCTAAGTCCTTGGAATTCACCAGTGTTCGTTGTAAAAAAGAAATCGGGAAAATGGAGGATGCTCACTGATTTAAGAAAAGTGAACGAACAGATGGAAACTATGGGAACTCTTCAGCCTGGACTTCCATCTCCTACTCAGCTTCCTAGAGAATGGCCTCTTTGGGTTATAGACATCAAGGATTGTTTCTATTCCATTCCTCTGGATAAGGAGGATATGAAGAGATTTGCCTTTTCCGTGCCCAGTGTCAATTTAGCTGAGCCTTATAAAAGATATGAATGGACGGTTTTGCCACAGGGTATGAAGAACAGCCCCACGTTGGGCGCCAAATGTTAGAGTTCAAATGTTGGAGTTTGTTCTCAGAGGACAGCCGGTTTAGAGGCTTAGAGCCCTTCGGATGTCTCCAAATCCAAAGGTTCTGTCCTTCAGCCTCTGCCTCTGCCTTCTTCTGCCTCCAACAGAGATGGAAGGTCTCTCTTATCTCCTTCTGGGGGGCCCAGGCACCAATTTGCCACGGAGAGAGGGCTTCTGGCGTAGCTCCACTGAAGTCCGTCAAAAGTGTTCTCTGCAGCAGAGTCGTTTCTCTCGAGTCTAGCGCGATCAGCCAGCCAAGAGGAAAAAATGTATTCTGCCACAGATCCTTCATCGCTGGCTTTTTATCTGCCTCTTCTGAGAGAATGGGATTATGGGTTTTCTCCCATAGTGCTCTCTGGCCCAATGACTTTAAGGGAGGTGTGAACTCTCTTGAAGTTAGAAAGTGTACTTTGTGAAGCTAGCATACTTGTGGAGTCCAATGAGTAAAGGTGGGAACACAAGCCTTGTCTTGATTAGTTCTACTTAGTACCTTGTTTCAGGTTCTGGCCAAAACAACTTCTTGTAAGATTAGATCAACTCTAATTACTTAGCAGTTAGTAAGGATTCCAACACATTTCTTCAAAATTAAAATGCATTAAAAGCATTAAAGATGTAATTTAAAAACAGCTAATAAAGTGTCTTAGTAGATACTCTTTAAATATATTCTTGCATGAAATAAAATTGTGTTTTGTCTCCTCCCCAAGGGTCATTGCAATAATGGATTGACATGTTCTCAATTTTGTCCTCAAACATTAAAATGCTCCCAAATAGTACAGCTTCTGAAATGTGAAAGTATGTTTTACAAATTAGCAAAAATATATATCAAACTGTCAATTTAGCTGGAAAAGTTAATACAATAATGTTGTTTTGCTTTATTTTCTAATATCACCTTCAGCAATCCTTTAATTAAAATGAAACATCTTTTTAGAATTTACACAGACCAAAGTTTTTTCCTGTACCTGCATTTCTGTACTATAATTTATTTTAAAATTTTTTTTATCAAACAGAGAAATTAATATGATATGTAAAATAACAAAAAAGACTGTAGAACATTTCAGAATATAGGTTTCAATTTTCAGGAACTGAGAGAGATTAAAAATGAATATATATACATACATATATTTGTGGGTTTCTGGAATACAGTTCTCTAAAGGGAATCTAAAAAGGAAAATCCCACAGAGAAGATAAGTGTGCTAGTGGAGATTTTTAAATCTGATAAGTATATTCAATTCCTGAGGGAGTTAGAGAATCACTTAAAAAATTGAAAATGCTCATTTTGAGCAAAGCTACAAAACACTTTCCACACAACTAAAGTCAGATCTAACCAATTGGAAAAATATTAAATGCTCTTGGATAGGGCGAGCAAATATAATAAAGATGACAATACTACCTAATCTATTTATTTAGTGCTATACCAATCAGACTCCCAAAAATCTATTTCAATGACCTAGAAAAAATAACACACAGTTCATATGGAAAAATGAAAGGTCAAGAATTTCAAGGGAACTAGTGAAAAAAAAATCAAATGAAGATGGCCTAGCTGTACTAGATCAAAACTTATGTTATAAAGTAGTGGTTACCAAAACCATTTGGTATTGGCTAAGAAAATACTAGTTGATTAGTGGAATAAGTTAGGTTCAAAGAACAAAACAGTCAATAACTTTAATAATCTAGTGTTTGACAAACCCAAAGACACCAGCTTTTGGGATAAAAACTCACTGTTTGACAAACATTGCTGGGAAAATTCAAAATTAGTATGGCAGACACTAGGCATTGACCCACACTTAACACCGTACACCAAGATAAGGTCAAAATGGGTTCATGACTTAAGCATAAAGAATGAAATTATAAATAAATTAGAAGAAAATAGGATAATTTACCTCTCAGACCTGTGGAGGAGGAAGGAATTTATGACCAAAGAAGAAGTAGAGATCACTATTGATCACAAAATAGAAAATTTTGATTATATCAAATTAAAAAGGTTTTGTACAAACAAAACTAATGCAGACAAGATTAGAAGGGAAGCAATAAAGTGGGAAAACATTTTTACAGTCAAAGGTTCTGATAAAGGCCTCATTTCCAAAATATATAGAGAATTGACTCTAATTTATAAGAAATCAAGCCATTCTCCAAGTGATAAATGGTCAAAGTATATGAATAGACAATTCACAGACAAAGAAATTAAAACCATTGTTAGTCACATGAAAAGATGTTCTAAATCACTATTGATCAGAGAAGTGCAAATTAAGACAACTCTGAGATACCACTACATACCTGTCAGATTGGCTAGAATGACAGGGAAAGATAATGTGGAATGTTGGAGAGGATGTGGGAAAACTGGGACACTGATACACTGTTGGTGGAATTGTGAATACATACAGCTATTCTGGAGAACAATTTGGAACTGTGCTCAAAAAGTTATCAAACTGTGCATACCCTTTGATCCAGCAGTGTTACTACTGGGTTATATCCCAAAGAGATATTAAAGATGGGAAAGGGACCTATATGGGAAAAAAAATGTTTGTGGCAGCCCTCTTTGTAGCAGCCAGAAACTGGAAACTGAGTGGATGCCCAACAATTGGGGAATGACTGAATAAATTGTGGTCTATGAATATTATGGAATATTATTGTACTGGAAGAAATGACCAGCAGGATGATTTCAGAAAGGCCTGGAGAGAATTATATGAACTGATGCTGAGTGAAATGAGCAGGACCAAGAGATCATTATATACTTCAACAACAATACTATATGATGATCGATTCTGGTGGATGTGGCCCTTTTCAACAATGAGATGAACCAAATCAGTTCCAATAGAGCAGCAATGAAGTGAACCAGCTACATCCAGCAAAAGAACTCTGGGAGATGACTATGAACCACTACATAGAATTCCCAATCCCTCTATTTTTGTCAGCCTGCATTTTTGATTTCCTTCACAGGCTAATTGTACACTATTTCAAAGTCCAATTCTTTTTGTACAGCAAAATAGCTGTATGGACATGTATACGTATATTGTATTAAACTTATACTTTAACATATTTAACATGTATTGTTCAACCTGCCATTTGGAGAAAGGGGTGGGTAGAAGTAGGGGAAAAGTTGTTACAAAAGGTTTTGGCAATTGTTAATGCTGAAAAATTACCTATGAATATATCTTGTAAATGAAAAGCTATAAAAATGAAATAAAATAAAATATCATCTATATCACATTGATTTAAAAAAATGGTCATTTTAAATTTGTTTTTGTTTTTTTCTTGTGCATGTTACTATTGTCTACATTTAGAAAAGAAAGAAAGAAAGAGAAAACATTCCTAATGTTCATTTTAAAGATATCATTGACAAAAGAGCAACTGAATATTTTATAATAGTAAATAGAAATATTAACATGTCTTAATGTGTAAAATTGTTATTCAGTCATTCAGTTGTGTGTCACTCTGTAATCTTGTGGACCATGTCCATGGGCTTTTCTTGGTAAAGTTACTGGAGTGGGTTTATCATTTCCTTCTCCAGTTAATGAAGATAAACAGAGGTTAAGTGACTTTCCCAGTGTCATACAATTGATACCATATATGAGGCCAGATTTGATCTTAGGTATTCCTGACTCTGGACTGAGGACTCTATTCACTGAACCATTTTAGTCCTTTCATGGAAATACCTACATGCCACCAAAATCTTCAGCATTTTCAAATGAGTTCACTTTGATTTTAAATGCCAAAATGAGGTTCTATGAATGAAAATTGGAAATGAATTCCAAATCAAAGAGCACAGTTTTTGAAAGCTTTTGATCTAAGAGGATTTTAGATTAGGCTTGAGAAAGATTAAAATAGCCTGTTGCTCATGACCTCATTTAACAACTATTTCACTAAATTTAATGTTTTTACAGATTGGTAATATGTTAAACATCAAAGGAGGATAATCTTTCCTTTGATTTTTTTCAAAAAAATGTTTCCTCTCTCAAAGAAAGTTATATATCCTGCTGCTTTTCTATCTAAGCAAAACAAAAGGAAAGCTTTCAGGCACATTGTATATTTCTGTTTAGTCATACTGAGAGAATTTCCCTTTTCGACCAAATGCACTACTTTTCCTCTATATTACTAAATAAATACTTGCAATCTGAGAATGAATCTATGACAGCAAGATTTTTTTTTCATAAATGTTTTTTTCATAAATTCATAGTTGTTTGTTTTTATATGACATTCCTTTTGTTGGCAATGCATTTGGATGCAAATTGATTCCATTATAATTTCTTTAATTAACTACAACATAAGGGAGAACTTCCTCCAAGTAGTGTGCTATTTTTTTCTCAGCCAGAAGTCTGTCTATTTCTGCACACACACACACACACACACACACACACACACAAATCAATGAAGCATTATAACATATTTGGTTTAATTTGAGATTTTGAAGATGATTTGAAACAAACAATATAGGAAGAGGGATAAAGAAAAAGTGTAATTGCTAGATATTGAGTATACTCTAAGTTTAATTCATTTCTATTTCAAAATGAAATGGCAATTTCTAAGAAACAAATGCCAACTTTCAGGTAATGGATTAATCTAATAGCAAAAAAAAAAAAAATAAGCTCATATTCCCCAACTACTTTTCCCAATCAGTTCTCCTATTTACTGAACTCTTCTCTCTAATTTCAATGTGCTGAAAATTAGGAAACATAGTACTTACTCTCCACTTATCCAATTAATTTTGTTGGCATCTCCTACAAAATAACATATTCAACAATTTAGTACTTAAATATTTTGAATCATAAAATACTCTCCATTTTACCCAGAAAAACAATGCTAAAACCAAATATCTTCCTAGTATACTTTCAGAAAACAGACCTTTACTTGTATGCACTTTGCAAATCAACTATTTGTTGTATTCAATCATCACAGATAATTAATGCAAATTAATACCTACAAAAAAGTTCCTTGATTATCTTCCTCATTATCTTTTCTTTCCATTTATATAGCATAAGAAAACAAGTTAAAAAGAATATTTATCTCTTAAATAAAAACAAATGACCATAAATAGCTTTCTTAATCTCATTTAGTATCACTATACCAATTATAATACATGACAATATTGCTTTCTAGTAGACTTCCATGCAGTCCAAATATTCTTTCTCCAAACAAAAAACTTATTGAGTGAACTGTTTTGAAATCTTTGATATTTTATAGAAAAATTATTTATTTTTATTTTAAAATCTAATTTATTTATTTCAACATTGTTTTTCAATTCGGAACCTACACCCTCTCATAATCATTAAGAAGGCAACTAATATGTCCATATTATCCATGTTGCAAAGAAATGAAAGAAAAAGAAAATGAAAAAAATAGAGGTAGATTATATTTGTTCATCATCAGTCCTTTAAAACTGTCTTGGATCATTGTATTGATCAGAGTAGCTAAATCTGTCATCATAGTTGATTATCATAGATTGCTATTACTGTATAACATTTTCTTCTGGTTCTGAATATTGCTTTCATTAGTTCATATATATCTTCATAGGTTTTTCTGAAACTGTCCTTGATATTTCCTATAACACAATGATATTTAATTACAATCATATATCACAACTTTTTTGACCATTCTCCAATTGGATGTGCATTACTTCTATAAATGTTGCATATAGGTACTATTAAATTTTGTTTCATCTCTTTGGAATACAAACCTTATAGTAATATTGCTGACTAAAGTACATGAATAGTTTCATAACATTTGGGTATAATTCCAAGTTATAATTGGACCACTTCATAACTCCACCAATAGTACATTAGCTTCAAATTTTCTCTACATCTTCTCCAATATTTATTATTTCCTCATTCTATCATATTATTTAATCCAATAGGTATAGGCAGTTTATCAAAGTTGTTTTATTTTTAATTTCTCATTAATAATGAAACAATATTTTTTCATATGACTACTCATAGTTTTAATTTTTAATTCTGAAAACTATTTGAGTCATTCGATGATATTTCAAAAGGGGAATGACTTACAGTGTTAGAAATTTGACTCTGTTCTTTATATATTTGAATTTTTTTTTTTTTTTAGTTTACTGTTTTTGCCATAATTTTGGTTGCATTCCTTTTTCTTGAGCAAAACTTTTTAATTTAATATAATAAAAATAACTTTTATACTTTTAATGATACTCTCTCTTGTTTGGTCAAAAATGTTATAGATATGGTAAGTACAAGTTTCTACAATATCCTTATCTATTTTATATCTAAATCATGTACCCATTTTTAATTTATCTTGATAAATAGTGAGATATTAGACTATGTTTGGTTTCTGTCAAATTGTTTTCCATTTTCATCAAATGTTGCCCTGAAAACTTGGATCTTTGTATTTATGAAACATAAAGTTAGTTAGATTTTTTAGATAAATGAACATTTTATCCAAACAATTCATCTGTATTGAATTGTATATTTTCGTGCCTCTTAATCATAATAAGACTACATTTTGATTTGGATTTAAACTTTTTTATCAAATAAAATGTTATGTTTCAAAACCCCATGATATACCAGAAACTTACCATTGGCTAAAAAGTGTCTCTTGATATTTTTTTTTTTTGTTTTGTTTTGTTTTGTTTTGTTTTTTATCATTGCTGCTACCATTGTTTGATCATAGGAAATAGATATTCTCTGTTTTCATATAAAAATGAATTTTAAGACAATATAAATCATTTAGTTTTAAAATTTCATAATAGCTTTCATAATTTGGAGGGATCACACTGAAGAAAGAAAGAATCAATTTTGTAATGGTGAAGCTTCAATGACTCCCTATTGTTGGAATCCTTACAAAGTGTTAAGTCATTAGAATTGATAGAGACAATAATTATCTAATTTAGCATGGTTCAGTATGATTGATCTGATCGTACAAGGAGAAAATGTAGGCCAGAATTTGAAACAAGGCACTAAGTGGAATTGATGGAAGCAATGCTTGTGTGCTTGGGTTTGCACTTTTAAGAGTTTACATATCAGAGGTCAAACATTAGAGCTCATACGTTGGAATTCACAAGTACGGGAGATACACAAAGTTAACTTTGTAACTTTATGAATTCACACTTCCCATAATCCCACTCTTGGAGGAGGAGTCAACCTTTTACACTGAGCATAAAAAGAGTTTCAGTGAGTCAGTCAGTCAGTTCAGAAGAAGCCACAAGTCTGAGTTGAGCTAGAGCCAGAAGTCACTTTGAAAGATTGACAAAGTGAGAGTTCAGTTCAGGAGATTGAGAAGCTAATCTGCAGTCAGGCAGAAATAAGATTCAGAGAGAGGGTGAAGCTAGCAACAAGAGCTCTCGGAACCAAAGAAAGCTAACCGGGCCCAAGGAAAGAGACTTGGAAAGAGAAAATAAACATTTGGATTTTACCAGCTGGATGCATTTGGAGTGATTATAACTCTGAACTGAAACTAAGGCTGCCTCCAGAGAACATCCCCAAGAAACCTGCTCCCAGAACCATCTTATATTTTAAAAAAGAAGAAGAACATCACACCTTATCACTTTCAGTATCAAATACAAAATGCTGTGTGGCAATCAAAGTCCTTAATTATTCAGTTCTTTCCTACCTTCTCACTTCCTTATATCTTTTGCCCTATTGTTTTCTTTGATTTAGTGACACTAGTCTCTATAAGGTTTGAATTTTGCATTCAACAGACACAGGCTTAGAAAAAGGGGATATAGAAGTTTATTACTGCTCAGAATCTTGAAATAAATGAGATAGATAAAAGGAAAAGAAATATATAACAGAAAGACAATACACCACTAACAGGTGCTACTATCATAGTAACAGTAAAGACAATACATGAACAAACATACAAACATGCAACATACAGCATTACCATTCTGAGGAAGCACCAATACCTGAATTTCCTAGCTGGGAGAATACAGATTACACAAGTGGGAGAGCCCCAAACAAAGCACTCTTTTCTGGAGAGATTCCAAAACTCCCTTCCCACTAAAGGTTTTTGTAGTCTAAGAAAAAAGAAGGCTCTATGTTAAGTATTCTCATTTGATGCATGACTCTTGAGATCAAGCAGCCTTCAAGGTACAGGATGCTCCATTTCAAGAGGCCCACCTAGAAGAATATTTGTTCATTCCATTTGTATCACTGCATTTACTCAGGGAATTGGCCAGGTTTCTAAAGCAAACAAAGGTCAGCAATAAAGGAAACATTAATCGACACATTGAGAGGGTGGCCTTCCCTTCCTGGGCTTCTTGGCATTCCATTAGATAATTATGGTCACATTCTCATATTCTCAGCAAAATGTTAAAGAGAAAACATGGCCAGGATTCACTAAGATTTCTTACTCACTAGGATTCCTTACAGTCATCTGGTTGTTTAAAAAAACAAACAAATAAAATAAAGACAATATCTCTTGGCTCCAAATATGTATTTGGTTGTGTTCCATGCTTGGAATGCTTTCTTTCCTGATCTCCACCTACTACATTCCCTGCCTTTCTTTAAGTCACAAATAATTCCTCATCTTCTAAAGAAAACTCCTTTTAATTCTAATATTTTTTCTCTGTTAATTATTTTCTATTTTTCCTGCATACAGTTTGCATTGTTTATATTTGATTAATATTGTCTATCCCATTAGAATGTAAGCACTAGAGGGCAAAAACTATGTTTCGACTCTTTTGATATCACACACAATGCTTGGTTTGTAATATATGCTTAATGATTCAGTCTCACGTATTACATTTAAAGAAGATAACGTTTTAAACAATAATCTATTCCCAATGTATTTCAATGTAACAATTCAACAAACATTGATTAGGCTTCTAAATAAATGTTTATTGATTGAATGACTAAGACTTAATTTTAGACTTAGACTTCTCTAAACATTAGGCTTACAAAGAAAGATCAATACTTTTCTACACCAAAAATTTACTGAGTAATGTAATTACTAATTAGTGTACTTTAATAATTATGATGCCAAAACTGAGAGAAAATTAAAAAAAAAGAAAGAGTTGTAGTTAAGATATTATAAAATTTGGAGACTGGTTACTTTCATTTGTGGCAGAGAAGATATAGTTTCTTTTCTTTTCTTTTTTTTAATTATAGCTTTTTTTATTTACAAGTTACATGCATGGGTAATTTTACAGCATTGACAATTGCCAAACCTTGTCCATTTTTTCCCCTCCTTCCTCCCACTCCCTTCCCCAGATGGCAGGTTGACCAATACATGTTAAATATGTAAAAGTATAAATTAAATGCAAAATAAGTATAAATGTCCAAGCAATTATTTTGCAGTACAAAAAGAATCAGACTTTGAAATAGTGTACAATTAGCCTGTGAAGGAAATCAAAATGCAGTCTGACAAAAATAGAGGGATTGGGAATTCTATGCAATGGTTCATAGTCATCTCCTAGAGTTATTTCTCTGGGTGTAGCTGATTCAATTCATTACTGCTCTATTGGAGCTGATTTGGTTCATCTCATTGCTAGAGATGGCCATGTCCATCATAATTAATCATTATATAGTATTGTTGTTGAAGTATATAATGATCTCCTGGTTCTGCTCATTTCACTCAGCATCAGTTCATGTAAGTCTCTCCAGGTCTTTCTGAAATCATCTTGCTGGTCATTTCTTATAGAACAATAATATTCCATAATATCCATATACCATAGTTTATTCAGCCATCTCCAATTGATGGGCATCCACTCAAGTTTCCAGTTTCTGGCCACTACAAAGAGTTGCCACAAACATTCTTGAACATACAGGTCCCTTTCCCGAGAATATATAGTTTCAAAGAAAATATCACCATGGAATGATATTTCACATGAGTCATAAAGGAAATAAGAAACTTAAATGAACACAATTTGCTAATAAAGGTGAAAAAATTCAATTTTAGTCATGGGATCAACATCAGCTAGGGGGAACAGTGGATAAAGTATCAGTGGTACTGTAAGGAGACAGGAAAACCAGTCTCACATATTTACTAGTTCTGTCATTCTAGGACAGTGATACAACCCATTTGCCTCAATTTCCTTATCTATAAATTGAACTGATGAAAGAAATAGTAAATCATTCTAACTTTGCCAAGAAAACTTCAAATGAGGTCACAAATAGTTAGATATGAGGAGTTGTGTAGAAGGGCAAAGAGAGAACCAGATTAGTTTACTGTGGCTTCATCCTTTTATTTGAAGTTCAAGGAATTTCCATAATAAAGAAGCACATATTAAAAAATCAAATATGAATAATCTTGTTTTATCTATGCTTCCCTTTTTCTTCATTATCATCAATAACCTTGATAGACTGCTGTCTCTGTGTATGTGTTAGTGTGAATTTGTGTCATAACAGGGATTAGTTATAAGTCCCCAAACTAAAAAGTAATTATAAGATTTTCAAAACATCAAAATCAAAAATTGCTCATACTCATTTTTTTTTGCTTTATCCAAGTGACTCCTGAAAATAACTTAGTTTTACTGTCTATTTTACCCCAATATATTTGTAAATGCTATGTTATTGTAGATTTCATAAATCTAGAAAACTGGTATGAGTGTTCAGCAAAACAGTAAGTATAAATACCTAACTTGTTTTATTACTGAAAAAGTAGAAATGATATTATTATTGTTAGTGAAGTTATGCCATAGAAAGATGTTACAGAAAAATGATGGTACCTCCGCTTTCATTAAGATTTCATAAGTATGTTAGCAATTTTCTCTCAACTTCATCATTATGACAGCCTAAGACACATTAAAAAAAAAAAAAAAGGTTCATTGATAAGAATAGATGCTTCTACATTTAAACCCACCAAAACATAATTACATAAAAGTCAGAAAAATGCAACTTCATTAAATCAAATTGAGAAATAATTATGGAAATACAGCTCTGAGGCACTGTGGTTAGATGTAAATTAAGCTGCTATAGCATTCAGGCCCTCATGAAGCTTGAGGTCTAGATGAAGAAATAGTGCATTAATTCATGAAATATTAAAAACTGTAGAGGTAAATGACAAGAGAAAATATGCAGAATATTATTGGAAGTGATTAATTTTCAAAGTAATGATGCTAAAGAAAGGAATATTGGATTTTAAGTTAAAAAAGAAAATCTGGGAAAGATCCTGACTATTTTATTGCTAACTAACTCTGGCAGGTTCATCTTTGGACCGTAGTTTCCTTAGTTTCTATTTCTGTCAAATTATGGGATTATTTTAGACAAATTTCATTTATTTATTTATTTACTTGCAGCTTTTTAAAAATTATTTTCAAAAAAAATTCATTACAACATTATTCTTTGCACTCACTTCTGTTCTGACTTTTTCCCTCTCTCCTTCCTCCCCCTTCCCCAGATGGCAAGCAGTCCTATACAAGTTAATATGTCACAGTATATCCTAGATACAATATATGTGTGCAGAACCAAAGAGTTCTCTTGTTACACAGTAAGAACTGGATTCAGAAAGTAAACATAACCCGGGAAGAAAAACAAAAATGCAAACAGTTTTATATTCATTTCCCAGTGTTCTTTCTTTGGGTGTAGCTGCTTCTGTCCATTACTGATCAAATGAAACTGAATTAGATCTTCTCTTTGTCCAAGAAATCCACTTCTGTCAGAATCCATCCTCATACACTATCATTGTTGAAGTATACAATGATCTCCTGGTACTGATCATTTCACTTAGCATCAGTTCATGTAATTCTCTCCAAGTCTCTCTATATTCGTCCTGCTGGTCATTTCTTACAGAACAATAATATTCCATAACATTCTTATACCAAAATTTACCCAACCATTTTCCAATTGATGGACATGCATTCATTTTCCAGTTTCTAGCCATTACAAACAGGGCTGCCACAGACATTTTGGCATATATGGGTCCCTTTCCCTTCTTTAGTATCTCTTTGGGGTATAAGCCCAGTACTAGCACTGTTGGATCAAAGGGTATGCACAGTTTGATAACTTTTTGGGCATAATTGCAGATTGCTTTCCAGAATGGTTGGATTCTTTCACAACTCCACCAACAATGCATCAGTGTCCCAGTTTTCCTGTATCCCCTCCAACATTCATAATTATTTTTTCCTGTCATCTTAGCCAATCTGAGAGGTGCATAGTGGCATCTCAGAGTTGTCTTAATTTGCATTTCTCTGATCAATAGTGATTTGGAACACTCTTTCATATGAGTGGAAATAGTTTCAATTTCATCATCTGAAAATTGTCTGTTCATATCCTTTGACCATTTATCAATTGGAGAATGGCTTGATTTCTTATAAATTAGAGTCTATTCTCTACATATTTTAGAAATGAGGCCTTTATCAGAATCTTCAACTGTGAATATGTTTTCCCAGTTTGTTGCTTCCCTTTTAATCTGCTTTGCATTAGTTTTGTTTATACAAAGGCTTTTTAATTTGATGTAATCAAAATTTTCTATTTTGTGATCAATAATGCTTTCTAATTCATCTTTGGTCACAAATTTCTTCCTCTTCCACAAGTCTGAAAGATAAACTATCCTATGTTCCTCTAATGTATTTGTAATCTCATGCTTTATGCCTAAATCATGGATCCATTTTGATCTTATCTTGGTATATGGTGTTAAGAAATGGGTTCATGCCTAATTTCTGCCATAGTAATTTCCAGTCATCCCAGCATTTTTTGTCAAATAATGAATTCTTATCCCAAAAGTTAGGATCTTTGGGTTTGTCAAACATTAGATTGTTATAGTTGACTATTTTGTCTTGTGAACCTAACCTATTCTGCTGATCAACTAATCTATTTTTTAGCCAATACAAAATGGTTTTGGTGACTGCTGCTTTATGATATAGTTTTATATCAGGTACAGCTAGGGCACCTTCATTTGATTTTTTTTTTTTTCATTAATTTCCTTGAGATTCTCGATCTTTTGTTCTTCCATAAGAATTTTGTTGTTATTTTTCTAGATCATTAAAATATTTTCTTGGAAGTCTGATTGGTATAGCAATAAATAAATAGATTAGTTTAGGGAGTACTGTCATCTTTATTATATTCACTCGGCCTATCCGAGAGCACTTAATATTTTTCCAATTATTTAAATCTGACTTTATTTGTATGGAAAGTTTTTTTGTAATTTTGCTCATATAATTCCTGACTTTCCTTTGATAGATAGATTCCCAAATGTTTTATGTTGTCTACAGCTATTTTGAATGGAATTTCTCTTTGTATCTCTTGCTGTTGGATTTTGTTGGTGATATATAAAAATGCTGAGGATTTATGGGGATTTATTTTGTATCCTGCAACTTTGCTAAAGGTTTGGATTGTTTCTAATAACTTTTTAGTAGAATCTCTGGGGTTCTCTAGGTATACCATCATATCATCTGCAAAGAATGATAGTTTGGTTTCCTCATTGCTTACTCAAATTCCTTTAATCTCTTTCTCAACTCTTATTGCAGAGGCTAGTGTTTCTAATACAATATTGAATAATAATGGTGATAGTGGGCAACCTTGCTTCACTCCAGATCTTACTGGGAAAGGTTCCAGTTTTTCCCCATTGTATATGATGCTTACTGAAGGTTTTAAATATATGCTCCTGACTATTATAAGGAAAAGTCCATTTATTCCTATGCTCTCAAGTGTTTTTATTAGGAACGGATGTTGGATTTTATCAAATGCTTTTTCTGCATCTATTGAGATGATCATATGGTTTTTGTTTGTTTGGTTATTGACATAATCGATTATGCTAACAGTTTTCCTAATATTGAACCAGCCCTGCATTCCTGGTATAAATCCTATTTGGTCATAGTGTATTATCCTGGGGATGATTTTCTGTAATCTTTTTGCTAATATTTTATTTAAGATTTTAGCATCAATATTCATTAGGGAGATTGGTCTATAATTTTCTTTCTCTGTTTTCAGCCTACCTGGTTTAGGTATCAGTACCATGTCTGTGTCATAAAAGGAGCTTGATAGGACTCCTTCAATTGCTATTTTTTTCAAATAGTTTATATAGCATTGGAGTTAATTGTTCTTTAAATGTTTGGTAGAATTCACATGTAAATCCATCTGGTCCTGGGAATTTTTTCTTAGGGAGTTGGTTAATAGCTTGTTCTATTTCTTTTTTCGGAGATGGGACTGTTTAGGATATTTATTTCTTCCTCTGTTAGTCTGGGAAAGCTATATTTTTGAAGGTATTCTTCCATTTCATTTAAGTTGTTGGATTTATTGGCATAAAGTTGGGCAAAGTAGTTCCTGTTCCTATTTAATTTCTTCTTCCTTAGTGGTGAGTTCTCCCTTTTCATTTTTAAGACTAACAATTTGATTTCCTCTTTCCTTTTTTTAAATCAGATTTACTAAGGGTTTGTCTATTTTGTTGGTTTTTTCATAGAAACTAATCTTAGTTTTATTGATTCAATAATTTTTTTTTTACTTTCAATTTTATTGATCTCTCCTTTTATTTTTAGACTTTCAAGTTTAGTGTTTAACTGGGGGTTTTTAATTTGTTCCTTTTCCAGCATTTTTAATTGCAATCCAAATTCATTGACCTTCTCTTTCTCTATTTTATGCAAGTAGGCCTCCTTGAAGGGACAACTGAGATCACACCCCACCACTCTCCTGTCTGCTCGGCTGTGAGCTCCCTGCTGTGTTCTCGCTGCCACTGCCTGCCCTGTGCCAGAACTAAAACTGTCCCCACTTTCAAGCAAAAACAGACCTTTCCTAGAGAATTTCAAGGATGTCTTCTCTTGGTAACTATTTGTGGGTTTTTTTTTTCAGTCAAGCATTAATTCAGAGGCTTGTAATGAAATGGATTCTGAGAGAAAATGCGGAGCTTGCACAGCTGTGTGCCTCCTCTCCGCCATCTTGGCCCCAGACCTCATAAAAGACTTGAAAAGGCAAATAAAAGAGGTAGAAAAAAATAGAAATTAAATGAGAGGTATATAATAGAGAGCCAACAGCTTGGAAAAGGAAGGGAAATCCTTTAAAAAAGCAATTGGCCAAATGCAAAAAAAAAAAAAAATCCACTGAAGAAAGCAACACCTGCAGAAGCAAAACTAATCAAATAGAAAAAAAAAAAAGATTACAAAATCTAATGGAAGAAAATCACACATTAAAAATTTGAATGGGCAATCACTGTTCAATATTGTATTAGAAATGCTAGCTTTGGCAATAAAAGTTGAGAAAGAGAATAAAGCAATTAGAGTAGGTAATGAGGAAACCAAATTATCACTCTATGATACTATATGAGTAAAACTACAAAACACTTTCCACATAAATAAAGTCAGATCTAACCAAGTGGAAAAATATTAAATGTTCTTGGATAGGGCAAGCAAATATTATAAAGATGACCATACTACCTAAACTAATCTATTTATTTACCGTTATACCAATCAGACTCCCAAAAAACTATTTTAATGATATAGGAAAAATAACAACACAGTTCATATGAAAAAACAAAAGGTCAAGAATTTCAAGGGAACTAATTTAAAAAAAAAATTAAATGAAAGTGACCTAGCTGTACCAGATCTAAAATTTTATTATACAGCAAATTATAAAGGAGCGGTTACCAAAACTATTTGGTATTGGCTAAGAAGTAGACTATTTGATCAGTGGAATAGGTTAGGTTCAAAGGACAAAACAGTCAATAACTTTAATAATCTAGTGTTTGACAAACTCAAAGACCCCAGCTTTGGGTAAAAGAATTCTCTATTTGACAAAAACTGTTGGGAAAATTGGAAATTAATATGGTAGAAACTAGGCATTGACCCACACTTGACATCGTACACTATGATAAGGTCCAAATAGATTCATGACTTAGGCATAAAGAATGAGATTATAAATAAATTAGAAGAACACAGTATAGTTTACCTCTCAGACCTGTGAAGAAGGAAGGAACTTATGACCAAAGAAGAACTAGAAATCATTATTGATCACAAAATAGAAAATTTTGATTATATCAAATTGAAAAGTTTTTGTACAAACAAAACTAATGCAGACAAGATTAGAAGGGAAGCAATAAAGTGGGAAAACATTTTTACAGTCAAAGGTTCTGATAAAGGCCTCATTTCCAAAATATATAGAGAATTGACTCTAATTTATAAGAAATCAAGCCATTCTCCAATTGATAAATGGTCAAAGGATATGAACAGAGAATTCTCAGATGAAGAAATTGAAACTATCTCTAGCCATATGAAAAGATGCTCCGAGTCAATATTAATCAGAGAAATACAAATTAAGACAATTCTAAGATACCACTACACACCTGTCCGATTGGCTAGAATGACAGGGAAAGATAATGCGGAATGTTGGAAGGAATGTGAGAACACTGGACACTGATACATTGTTGGTGGAATTGTGAATACATCCAGCCATTCTGGAAAACAATTTGGAACTATGCTCAAAAAGTTTTCAAACTGTGTATACCCTTTGACAGGAATGTTACTACTGGGCTTATATCCCAAAGAGATCTTAAAGAAGGCACCTGTATGTCCAAAAATGTTTGTGACAGCCCTCTTTGTAGTGGCCAGAAACTGGAAACTGATTGTATGCCCATCAATTGGAGAATGGATGAATGAATGTTATAGAATGTTATTGTTTTTTAGGAAATGACCAACAGGATGATTTCAGAAAGGCCTGAACAGACTTACCTGAACTGATGCTGAGTGAAATGAGCAGGGCCAAGAGATCATTATATACTTCAACAACAATACTATATGATTATCAATTCTGATGGATGTGGCTCTCTTCACCGATGAGATGAACCAAATCAGTTCCAGTAATGCAGTAATGAATAGCACCAGCTACATCCAGTGAAAGAACCCTGGGAAATGAGTGGGAACCACTACATAGCATTCCCAATCCCGCTATTTTTGTCCACCTGCATTTTTGATTTCCTTCACAGGCTAATTGTACAGTATTTCAAAGTCCAATTCTTTTTGTACAGCAAAATAACTGTATGGGCATGTATGCATATATTGTATTTAACATATACTTTAACAGATTTAACATGTATTGGTCTGCCTGCCAACTGGGGAAGGGATGGGAGGAAGAAAGGGAAAAATTGGAACAAAAAGTTTTGCAATTGTCAGTGCTGAAAAATTACCCATGCATATATCTTGTAAATAAAAAGCTGTAAAATAGAATATTAAATTAAAAAAATAATAATTAGAATGGGGTAAATGGAAGGTAATGACTCTGAGACATCAAGAATCACTCAAAATAAAAAGAATGACAAAGTGGTAGAAAATGTAAAATACTCCACTGGAAAAACAGCTGATTTGGAAAATAGTTCCAGAAGATATCTTAAAAAAAGTATTGGTCTACTTGAAGGCCATAACCAAAAAAAGAGGATAGGTTGCCTTCTTTAAGAGATCATCAAGGAAAGCAGCCCCAGTATTCTAGAAACACAGGGCAAATAGTCATTGAAAGAATCCATCAAACATTTACAGAAAGAGATACCACAATGAAAAGCCCAAGAAACATTGAGACAAAATTCTAGAACCACAATCTCAAGGACAAAATACTGCAAGCTTCCAGACAAAAACAATTCAAATATCAAGTACCAACTGTTGATACTACTCAGGATCTGACAGCTTCTATACTAAAAGATCAAAGGGTTTGGAGTACCATATTTTAGAAGGTAAAGGGTTTGGGGTTACAATCAAGAATTAACACCCAGTGAAACTATGTGTCATTTTTTTCAGGGGAAGTGCTAGATTTTCAATGAAGTAAAAGATTTGATCATTTTATTAAAAAAAACTAATCAGAAAATTTAATTTTCAATCATAGTACTCAAAAGAAGAATATAAATCCAAATGGGAGAAATAAGTGTTATTTAAAGTTTAAACTGCTTAACTCTTTAGATGATAAAATGGGATCTGTAACTCTTGAGATCTGTATCTAGTATTAGGGCAGCTTGGAGATGCACAATATCACCACTATCAATTAATACCATACTAGAAATATTGGCTTTAGCAATAAGAAAGGAAAAGAAATTAAAGGAATTAGAACAGGCAATGAGGAAATACAACTAGTACTCTTTGCAGATGATACAATGATATACTCAGAGAATCCTAGAAACTTATTTAAAAAGCTACTCAAAACAATTATCAGTTTTAGAAAAGTTGCAGGATATCAAATAGACCCACACAAATCATCAGCATTTCTATATATTATTGACAAAGTCCAATAGCAAGAGACACAAAGAGAAATTCTATTTCAAATAACTATACTAAAATATTTGGGTGTCTACCTGCCAAGACAAATCCAAGAGACTTATATGAACACAATTACAAAACACGGAATACACAAATAGATCAGATATAATCAATTGGAAGAATAATAAATGCTCATGGATAAACAAAGGTAATATAATAAAAAAATAATGATTCTGCCTAAATTGACTACTTGTTCAGTGCCATAGCAATCAAACTGTCAATAAATTATCTTATAGAACTAAAAAAAAAAAATCACAAAATTTGGTTGAAAGAACAGGTCAAGAATAGCACTTCCTCCCTTAAACAGCAAGTAATCCAATATATGTTACACATGTGCAATTCTGCTAAATATATTTCCACATTTATTATGTTGCACAAGAAAAATCAGATCAAAAAGGGAGAAAATAAGAAGGAAAAATAAAACAAGCAAACAAACAACAAAAAAGGTAAAAATACTGTGTTGTCATCCACTTTTAGTCCACATAGTCCTCTTTCTGGATGCAAATGTCTCTCTCCATCACAAGTCTATAATGCAATTGGCCTGAATCACTTCATTGTGCATAGTATAGAATAATATAGAATCACACTTTCTGTCTAAATCATGAATCCATTTTTATCGTATCTTGACATAGAGTATCAGGTGTTGGTCAGTGCCTAGTTTCTGCCTAAAAATTTCCAATTTTCCCAGGAATTTATGCAAAATAATGAGTTCTTATCATATAAGCTGTAGTCTTTGGGTTTATCAAATACTAGATTGTTATAGCCATTGACTATTGTGACTTGTGAACTTAACCTATTCCACTGATCAAAAACTGTATTTCTTAGCTAGTACCAAATGGTTTTCATGACTCATACTTTATTATACATTTTTAGATCTGTTATAGCTAGGCCATCTTCATGTGCATTTTTTTCCATCAATTCCCTTGAAATTCTTAACTTATTGTTTTTCCAGATGAACTTTGTTATTATTTGTATAACTCTGTAGGGTAATTTCTTGGCAGTTTGATTGGTGTGGCCCTGAATAAGTAATTTAATTTAGGTAGAATTGTCATTTTTATTATAACAGCTCAGCATTTGATAGTTTTCCAATTGTTAAGCATTATTTTGTGTGGAAAATCTTTTGCAACATTCATATGGTTCATATGGTTTGACTTTGTCTTGGCAGGAGGACTCCCAAATATTTTATATTATCTTTAGTTAGTTTAAATTAAATTTCTCATTTGTATCTCTTGCTGCTGGACTTTGTTGGTAACATATAGAAATGCTGCTGATTCATATGAATTTTTTTTTAATCCTGCTGTGTTACTGAAATTGTTAATTGTTTCTAGTACATTTTTAATTCATTCTTTAGGATTCTCTAAATATACTATTATATCATCTGATATAATCTGAATGATAATTTTGTTTCCTCATTACTTATTCCAATTCCTTTAGTTTCTTTTTCTTTTCTTATTGCTAAAGCAAACCTTTTTAATCCAATATTGAATAATACTGCTGATAGTGGGCAATCTTTTTTCACCTCTGATTTTATTAAGAATGCTTCTAGTTTATTCCCATTGAATATGATTCTTTTGGTTGGTTTTAAATAAATGCTACTGATCATGTTAGGGAAAACTACATTTCTGTAAATGTATTTCCCTTCATATTATTTCACCCTCCAATTTATTTTATTCTCTCTCCTTTCATCTTGGATATCCTCAAAAGTGTTGTGTTTCTGACTAATGCCCCCTCCCTTAATCAGTTCCCCTTAAATCCACCCTCACTTTTTTATCCCTTTTCCATTCTACCTTTCTGTATGGTAAGAACTATTTCTATACTCAATTGTGTGTGTTTATGTGTATACACACACATAAACACACACACAGGGTGGGTTATATATACAATTATGCTAATAGTTTTCCTAATATTGAACCAGCCCTGCATTCCTTGTATAAATCCTACTTGGTAATAAGGTATTATCCTGGGGATGAATTTCTGTAATCTCTTTGCTAATATTATATTTAAGATTTTTGCATCAATTTTTTAGGAAAATTGGTCTATAATTTTCTTTCTCTGTTTTCACTCTACCTGGTTTAGGTATCTGCAGCATATCTGTGTCATAAAAGGAATTTTGTAGAACTTCTTTTTTCCCTACTTTTTCAAATAGTTTGCGTAGTATTGGAATTAATTGTTCTTTAAATGTTTGGTAGTATTCATGTGTAAATCCATTTGGCCATGGAGATTTTTTTCTTAGGGAGTTGATTAAAAAGCTTGTTCAATTTCTTTTTCTAAAATGGGATTTTATATTCTCTTTTGTTAACTTAGGCAATTTATATTTTACATATACCATTGAGAAAATAGTATATTCCTTTCTGTCTCCATTAAATTTTCTCCAGAGGTCTATCATATCCAATTTTTTTTAAAATTCTATTTACCTCCTTAACTTATTTCTTATTTATTCTGTATCTTGTTTTATCTAGTTGTGAGAGAGTAAGGTTGAGATCCCTAGTATAAGTTTGCTTTGTAATTCTTCTTGCAGGTCTCTTCATTCTAATTTTTAGTGAATTATATTCTTCAGTTAGCTTTTTAAACTCCTTTTGCATTCAGCCAATTGAACTTTTAAATGAGTTGTTTGTTCATTGGATTTTTTCCATTTTGCCAATTCTATATTTTAGGGAGTTATTGAGTTATTCTCTGTTTCCATTTCACCAATTCTGTTTTTCTAGGAATTGTTTTCTTTTTCCATTTTGAAAAATTTATTTTTCAGGAGTTATTTTCTTTTTTCAATTTCACAAAATCTTTTTCTTAAGGACTGATTTTCTTTTTTTTTTTAATAAATTTAATTTTATTTAATAATAACTTCGCATTGACAGAATCCATGCCAGGATAATTTCTACACGACATTATCCCTTGCAATCACTTATGTTTCGTTTTTTCCCCTCCCTCCCTCCTCCCCCCGCCCCAGGATGGCAAGCAGTCCTATATATGCTAAACATGTTGCAGTATATCCTAGATACAATACATATTTGCAGAACCGAACAGTTCTCCCGCTGCACAGGGAGAATTGGATTCAGAAGGTAAAAATAACTCGGGAAGAAAATCAAAAATGCAAATAGTTCACATTCATTTCCCAGTATTCCTTCTTTGGTTGTAGCTGTTTCTGTCCATCATTTCTCCAATGAAACTCAGTTAAGTCTCTTTGTCAGAGAAATCCACTTCCATCAGAATACATCCTCATACAATATCGTTGTCGAAGTGTATAATGATCTCCTAGTTCTGCTCATCTCACTTAGCATCAGTCCATGTAGGTCTCAAGGACTGATTTTCTTCAGACAATTTCTGTTTTTCCTTTTCCAAAGCTCTCATTTCCTTTCCCCATTTTTATTCTAACTATCTTTTAATGTACTTTTTGAATTTTTCCAAGAGTCTTTTAAGTTGGAGAGCAAAACATATAATCCTTTGAGTTTTCATCTGGCGATATTTTGCTTTTAATGTCCTTTTCTTCTCTGTCTCCATAATAGCTATCTAAATTCAAAACTTTTTTTTTTTTGCTTTATTACTCTTTTTTTAAAGGTTGAGGTCTGCTTTTCAGGCCAAGGAGAAATTGTCCCAAGCTTCCTCTACAGGCAACAACAGTTTCATCCTGCCTTTAGTACTATCTTTTTTCCAGCCCTAGGTTTTTTTTTTTTTTATGTCATTACAATAGATTATACAATAAATACAATAATACATAAATATAACAAATAAATATAATTAAATAATTAAAATTAAATTATCCAGTTATACCTATACCATTTGTGTGACAGCAAAGAATTGGAAAATAAGGAGATTCCCAATAATTGTGAAATAGCTGAATAAGTTGTGGTATATGAAGGTAATGGAATATTATTGTTCCATAAAAAAAAAAATCATGAACAAGCTGATTTTAGAAAGGCCTTAAAAGATTTACACAAACTCATGCTGAGCAAAAGAAGCAGAATCAAGGAATACATTGTACACAGTAACAGCAAGAATATGAGATGATCAACTATGAAAAATTTGTTTCTTCTTAGTGTTTCAGTGATCCAAGGCAATCCCAATAGACTTTGGATAGAAAATGCCATATATGTCCAGGAAAAAAAAAAAACCAGCTATGGAGTTTGAATGTAAATCAATACATGCTATGTTCACTTTTTTTTTTCTGTTTTTTTTTCCTCTACCATGATTTTTCCCTTGTGTTCTGATTTTTCCTCCCAATATGATTCATAAAGCAATGCATATTAAAAATAAATAAATTTTAAAAATAAAAAAATAGAATTTCCTGTTATACTTTGTATATTTTTAAAAATGACAAGAAAAAAGATTTCATAATGTACATGAATTTGACAAGGTAAGGGGGGATGAGTGAATTTTTCATTAGAATTGATTTAAAGATAGAATAATATACACAGTCAATTGAGTATAGAAATAGTTCTTACCATTCAAAAAGGTAGAATGGAAAAGGAATAAAAAAGTGAGGGTGGATATAAGGGGAACTGATTAAGGGAGGGGCATTAGTCAGAAACACAACACTTTTGAGGAGGTCCAAGATGAAAGGAGAGAGAATAAAATAAATTGGAGGGTGAAATAACATGAAGGGAAATACATTTACAGAAGTAAAAGTGGACCAAAAAATGAAGTGAGTTTCTCTAATAAAGTACTCATTTTCCAAGCATATAGAAAACTGAGTCAAATTTGCAACATAAATAATCAAATAAATAAATAAGAATCATTTCCCAATTTACAAATAATCAAAATGAACAGTTTCCAGGTTCATATGAAAAAAATGCTCTATTTCACTATTGATTGAAAAATGTATATTAAAATAATACTGAGGTACTATCTCATATCTATTAGACTGACTAATAGGATAGAAAAGGAAATGAGAATTGGTGAAGAGGATATTGCCAAAGTGAAACACTGATGTATTATTGGTGGATTCACCCATTCTATAGAGCAATTTGGAACTTATGCCCTAAAGGCTAGCAATAAACAACTAGTTCTGTTTCCTCAAAGTTTTTTTTTTTTTTTTTTAGGAAAAAAAATATGTGTACAAAAATATTTATCTAATCTCTTTTTTAAAAATAACCTTTTATTTAAAAAAATATATGCAAAGATATTTTTCAACATTCACCCTTGAAAAACCTTGTATTCTGAATTTTTCTTCCTCCCTTCCCCCACCCCCTCCCCTTAGACAGAAAGTAATTCAATATATGTTAAACATGTACAGTTGTTCTATATATATTTCCACATTTATCATACTACAGCAGCTCTTTTTAAAAGAATTGGAAACTGAGGTTATGTTAAAGGACAAGTCAATTCTCCAAGAGCCTCCACAGCTATGGATTATAACATCTGAAGGAGTTGCAAAGCAGCCTTTGCTGACACATGTTGATGACTGGGAATGAGATAAATTGGAGGCAGAGGGAAAAGGAGAGAGGTCAGACCACACAATGGCCTCTCATTCAGAGAGATCAGAGAATAGCAATAGCCTCTCAGTCTCCTTGTATCATCCTCTCACAAGAGGAGATTCATTCTGGGTTGAATTTACAACAGCTACTGTCAGGTGGTTCCTGTGTATTCTAATAGCTCCCATGTAGTCCAACAAGTAGATGTACTTCTACTGTGGAAATGACTCTACAAATTGTAGCATGTGATTATTGTGAAATACTATTATATTATAATATACTATAATATTATAATAATATAATAAAATGGTATGTAGGATACTGTCAGAAAAACTTGGAAAAAACTTATGCAAGCTGATACAAAGTGAAATGTACTATTTACAAAATAACAATACTATTGTAAGATGGACAGTTATAAACAACTTAACTATTCTCAGCAATGCAATGACCCAAAATAACTTATGAAAAATGCTATCCATCCCCAGAGAAAGAAATGATGCTGTCTGAATACAGATATAAAAGTATATGTGTGTGTACATGTGTGTATGTGATGGTGTATGTATGTGTGTGTGTATATATATACACATATATATGTAATACTTTCTTTTTTTCTTTTTTTCTTTTTTAAATTTTATTTTATTTAATAATAACTTTGTATTGACAGAATCCATGCCAGGATAATTTTTTTTACAACATTATCCCTTGCACTCGCTTATGTTTCGTTTTTTCCCCTCCCTCCCTCTACCCCCCCCCCCCCAAGATGGCAAGCAGTCCTATATATGTAAAATATGTTGCAGTATATCCTAGATACAATACATAACCAAACAGTTCTCCCGCTGCACAGGGAGAATTGGATTCAGAAGGTAAAAATAACTCGGGAAGAAAATCAAAAATGCAAACAGTTCACATTCATTTCCCAGTGTTCCTTCTTTGGGTGTAGCTGTTTCTGTCCATCATTTATCCATTGAAACTCAGTTAGGTCTCTTTGCCATAGAAATCCACTTCCATCAGAATACATCCTCATACAATATTGTTGTCAAAGTGTATAATGATCTCCTGGTTCTGCTCATCTCACTTAGCATCAGTCCATGTAGGTCTCTCCAAGCCTCTCTGTATTCATCCTGCTGGTCATTCCTTACAGAGCAATAATATTCCATAACATTCATATACCACAATTTACCCAGCCATTCTCCAATTGATGGGCATCCATTCATTTTCCAGTTTCTAGCCACTACAAACAGGGCTGCTACAAACATTTTGGCACATACAGGTCCCTTTCCCTTTTTTAGTATCTCTTTGGGGTATAAGCCCAATAGAAACACTGCTGGATCAAAGGATATGCACAGTTTGATAACTTTTTGGGTGTTGGAATTCTTACTAACTGCTAACTAATTAGAGTTGATCTAATCTTACAAGAAGATTTTGGCCAGAACCTGAAACAAGGTACTAAGTAGAACTAATTAATACAAGGCTTGTGTTCACACCTTTACTCATTGGAGTCCACAAGTATGCTAGCTTCACAAAGTACACTTTCTAACTTCAAGGGAGTCCACACCTCCCTTAAAGCTCGTTGGACCAGAGAGCACTATGGGAGAAAACCCATAATCCCATTCTCTCAGAAGAGTCAGATAAAAGGCCAGCGATGAGGCATCTATGGCAGAATACATTTTTCCTCTTGGCTGGCTGGTGGCAGACGAAAAGTTTACAGAGGAAGAAGCTACGAGTGGAGAGTTCAGTGGACAACCAGATTCATCTTCATCTCACACCACTGTAGTTGGTGGCTGGGCTCCCCAGAAGCAGACAAGAGAGACATTCCATCTCTGTGTTGGTTGGAGGCTGAAGAAAGCAGAGGCAGAGGCTGAAGGACAGAACCTTTGGATTTGGAGATATTCGGAGGGCTTTAAGCCTCTAAACCGGCTGAGTTTTGAGAAGAACAAGAACTCCAACATTTGAACTCATAACATTTGGCGCCCAAGTGTGGGAACCAAGGATCCTACTTTCACTGAAGAAGTCTCCAGTGACCAGGAACTGAGTGAGTACAACATTTTTTGGCTGAAATCGGACAAATCCTAGGTAAAGATTCTCCATCCCCAACCCCAACCCCACAAACCCCAGCCCCACCCAGGAGTGGTACTATAGAAAGCCTGCTTAAGCTGATAGAAGATCAAGGGCTACTTGTAACTTGGGGACAGGCAGCTAGACTTCTGGCTACATTAAAACGCACCTCCCCTTGGTTCTTAGAGGAAGAGAAAATCTCTCTAAAAAACTGGGCATTGGTTGGTCAACAGATCTCCGCATATAACAATGAAAATGGTCCTTGTTCAGTTTCCATTGAAGTATTCTATTTATACAATATGATACAGATGGCCTTAAAATACCGTATTAGTTCAAGGAGAAAAGGAAAAAACTCTAGGAATAGCCAAAGGGGGAAGCCTGAGATAAAGGAGGAAGACAAAGAATAGATTAATGGCCATATCCCCACAGGGCAGGGAGACTTAAGTGAGGCTCAAGGGTGGGGTGAATCTGAGGCAGCTTCAGCCCCACCTGAGGAGCAGGTAATTGACTCTCCTCCATCAACTCTACCCTCCGGAATGGAGGGAGGAGGGGTAGTGGGGGAGGCAGTGACAGCACCAGCACCTCCCCCCCAGCATCCAGCACCTATCCCCCAGCATCCAGCACCTCCCCCCCAGCATCCAGCTGCTCCTATGAGTAGATTGCAAAAGGGACTAATTAAGGCCAGAGAAGAAGGGAAAAATGTATCAGAATTTCAACACCACATTTTTCCTGTAATTCAACAGTTTAATTCTTCAGGTCAAGAAAGTAGAAGATACTCACCTTTTGATATACAAATCCTCAAAGACCTGAAAAAAGCTTGCACTCTTTATGGGGCTACATCAGCTTATGTTAAGATGCTATTACAAAATTTGTCTTTTGAAATCTTGACCCCTAATGACTGGAAATCAATAGCAAAAATATGCCTAGAACCTGGACAGAACTACTTGTAACTTTCTGAATATAGTGAGCTCTGTAGGATACAAGCCAACAAAACAGTCAAAGTGGAGTTCATACGGCAATCACCTGTGACCTACTAACAGGTACAGGTCCTTATGCAGATGTTGCAGCACAAATTGGTTATTCTGTAGCAGCATATCAGCAAATTGCTGATAATGCCATCAAAGCGTGGGTTTCTCTTCACAATAAAGACGACAAGGGGGGGGCCTTCACAAAAATAACACAAGGGCCAAATGAACCCTTCGCTGACTTTGTGGGATGCTTGCAGACAGCTATCACAAGAACAAATGGAGAAAATGCAATAACAGACATTTTGATAAGGCAACTTGCTAAGGAAAATGCTAATGAGGTTTGCAGAAGAATTATACTAGGACTGCGCAAGGATGCTCCTTTAGAGGAGCTCATAAGACGCTGTGCCACAGTAGGCACAGGTGCCTTTTATAGCCAGGCTATGATGCAGACTTCCAAAATCCAAACATGAGAAGACAGAGTCCCTCTTGGCAAGGGACTTCCAGAGAGACTCGTAGATGCTTTCAGTGTGGAAAAGTAGGACATCTGAAAGCTCAATGTTGGTATAGAGATAGAATGGGAAAACAAGGTGGGAGAACAAGACCTCAAACCCCATGTCCAAAATGCAACAGAGGCTTCCATTGGGCCTCAGAATGCAGACAGATTCAGGGAAACGGGATGAAGGGCCCAGCCCCAGGGCCCAAGGCAAAAAACACTTGGGGCATGATGGCAGCCAATGGTGCACCCAGAGAGTGCCTAGAAGTCCAGTACCCATACATGACCAATCAGCCAGAAAGCCATATGATGGGAGAAGGGGATTACAGAGTCAAGCAGCCAGGAAGCAACCTGATGGCAGAAGGGAATTACAATTGGGGAGAATAGAGCTGTATGCAGCTGGGACAACTGAGATACCCCCTGGAGAGGTGAAATCTGTTCCTCTCCAGCCTATGGATCCCCTACCTCCAGGCACAGTAGGCTTGACCATTTCACCTCCTTGTATGTAAAACAGTGTCCATCCACACACTGATGTGGGAAACTGGGGAATGTGTAGATAATATCCCAGTCACTAATCCAGGTAGACAATGTGTGACTTATCACCCAGGAGACATAGTAGCATCAGGTTTACTCATACAGAATACCTAAGGAACTAAGTAGAACTAATTAATACAAGGCTTGTGTTCACACCTTTACTCATTGGAGTCCACAAGTATGCTAGCTTCACAAAGTACACTTTCTAACTTCAAGGGAGTCCACACCTCCCTTAAAGCTCGTTGGGCCAGAGAGCACTATGGGAGAAAACCCATAATCCCATTCTCTCAGAAGAGTCAGATAAAAGGCCAGCGATGAGGGATCTATGGCAGAATACATTTTTCCTCTTGGCTGGCTGGTGGCAGACGAAAAGTTTACAGAGGAAGAAGCTACGAGTGGAGAGTTCAGTGGACAACCAGATTCATCTTCATCTCACACCTCTGTAGTTGGTGCCTAGGCTCCCCAGAAGGATACAAGAGAGACATTCCATCTCTGTGTTGGTTGGAGGCTGAAGAAAGCAGAGGCAGAGGCTGAAGGACAGAACCTTTGGATTTGGAGATATTCGGAGGGCTCTAAGCCTCTAAACCGGCTGAGTTTTGAGAAGAACAAGAACTCCAACATTTGAACTCATAACATTTGGGCATAATTCCAGATTGCTCTCCAGAATGGCTGGATTTGTTCACAACTCCACCAACAATGCATCAAGTGTCCCCGTTTTCCCGCATCCCCTCCAACATTCATCATTATTTTTTCCTGTTATCTTAGCCAATCTGACAGGTGTGTAGTGATATCTGAGAGTTGTCTTAATTTGCATTTCTCTGATCAATAGTGATTTGGAACACTCTTTCATGTGAGTGGTAATAGTTTCAATTTCTTCATCTGAAAATTGTCTGTTCATATCCTTTGACCATTTATCAATTGGAGAATGGCTTGATTTTTTATAAATTTGAGTCAGTTCTCTATGTATTTTGGAAATGAGGCCTTTATCAGAACCTTTAATTGTAAAGATGTTTTCCCAGTTTGTTGCTTCCCTACTAATCTTGTTTGCATTCGTTCTGTTTGTACAAAGGCTTTTTAATTTGATATAATCAAAATTTTCTATTTTGTGATTGGTAATGGTCTCTAGTTCATCTTTGGTCACAAATTTCTTTCTCCTCCACAAGTCTGAGAGATAAACTATCCTATGTTCCTCTAATTTATTTATAATCTCGTTCTTTATGCCTAGGTCATGGACCCATTTTGATCTTATCTTGGTATATGGTGTTAAGTGTGGGTCCTTGCCTAATTTCTACCCTACTAATTTCCAGTTATCCCAGCAGTTTTTATCAAATAATGAAATCTTATCCCAAAAGTTAGAATCTTTGTGTTTGTCAAATACTAGATTGCTATAGTTGACTATTCTGTCTTGTGAACCTAACCTTTTCCACTGATCAACTAATCTATTTCTTAGCCAATACCAAATGGTTTTGGTGACTGCTGCTTTATAATATAATTTTAGATCAGGTACAGTTAGGCTGCCTTCATTTGATTTTTTTTTTCTTTAATTCCCTTGAGATTCTCGACTTTTTATTGTTCCATATGAATTTTGTTGTTATTTTTTCTAAATCATTAAAATATTTTCTTGGAAGTCTGATTGGTATAGCACTAAATAAATAGATTAGTTTAGGAAGTATTGTCATCTTTATTATATTCGCTCGGCCTATCCAAGAGCACTTAATATTTTTCCAATTATTTAAGTCTGATTTTATTTGTGTGGAAACTTTTTTGTAATTTTGCTCAAATAATTCCTGACTTTCCTTTGGTAGGTAGATTCCCAAATATTTTATGCTATCAACAGTTATTTTGAATGGAATTTCTCTTTGTATCTCTTGCTCTTGAATTTTGTTGGTGGTATATAAGAATGCTGAGGATTTATGGGGATTTATTTTGTATCCTGCTACTTTGTTAAAATTATGAATTATTTCTAATAGCTTTTTAGTAGGATCTCTGGGGTTTTCTAGGTATACCATCATATCATTTGCAAAGAGTGATAGTTTGGTTTCCTCATTGCCTACTCTAATTCCTTTAATCTCTTTCTCGACTCTTATTGCAGAGGCTAGTGTTTCTAATACAATATTGAATAATAATGGTGATAGTGGGCAACCTTGCTTCACTCCAGATCTTACTGGGAAAGGTTCTAGTTTTTCCCCATTGCTTATGATGCTTACTGAAGGTTTTAAATATATGATCCTAATTATTTTAAGGAAAAGTCCTTTTATTACTATGCTCTCAAGTGTTTTTATTAGGAATGGCTGTTGGATTTTATCAAATGCTTTTTCTGCATCTATTGAGATGATCATATGGTTTTTGTTTGGTTGGTTGTTGATATAGTCAATTATGTTAATAGTTTTCCTAATATTGAACCAGCCCTGCATTCCTGGTATAAATCCTACTTGGTCATAGTGTATTATCTTGGGGATGATTTTCTGTAATCTTTTTGCTAATATTTTATTTAAGATTTTAGCATCAATATTCATTAGGGAGATTGGTCTATAATTTTCTTTCTCTATTTTCAGCCTACCTGGTTTAGGTATCAGTACCATATCTGTGTCATAAAAGGAGTTTGGTAGGACTCCTTCAATCCCTACTTTTTCATATAGTTTATTTAGCATTGGAGTTAATTGATCTTTAAATGTTTGATAGAATTCAGATGTAAATCCATCTGGTCCTAGGGATTTTTTCTTAGGGAGTTGATTGATCGTTTGTTCTATTTCTTTTTCTGAGATAGGAGTGTTTAGGATATTTACTTCTTCCTCTGTTAGTTTAGGCAAGCTATATTTTTGGAGGTATTCTTCTATTTCATTTAAGCTGTCGAATTTATTGGCGTAAAGTTGGGCAAAGTAACTCCTAATTATTGCTCGAATTTCCTCTTCGTTAGTGGTGAGTTCTCCCTTTTCATTTTTAAGACTAACAATTTGATTTTCCTCTTTCCTTTTTTTAATCAGATTTACTAAGGGTTTGTCTATTTTGTTGGTTTTTTCATAGAACCAACTCTTAGTTTTATTAATTAATTCAACAGTTTTTTTACTTTCAGTTTTATTGATCTCTCCTTTTATTTTTTGAATTTCAAGTTTAGTGCTTGACTGGGGGTTTTTAATTTGTTCCTTTTCTAGCTACTTTATTTTTCTTATAGATTTTTTTAATCTATGTTGATAAAACAAGGGTTCCTCTTGAATCTCAATAAAACATTAGTGTAGCACCTGATAAATGGTCAGGACCTACAGTCACTGCCACAGGAAACTTGAAATACTGTTTCTTCCACACCAGAAGAAGAGTTAAAATTTAAAATAAAGGAAAAAGGACAAAAAAGGAAGAGAGAAAAAGAGGGAAAAAGAGAGAGAGAAAGGAAGGAAGAAAGAAAGGAAAGAAAGGTTGAAGGAAAGAAGGAAGAACTGAAAAAAAAAATTAAAAGAAAAGGAAAGGAAAAAAAAATGACCATATATACTTATTACAATGACAGGAAAGTATAAATGTTTAGCTATAGGTTGATATGGAAATGAACTAAAGACACTTTGGAACAAGGAATGTATAAAAATTTAATTTTAAAATACTATAAAAAACAACAACAACCTACCAATCAACCAGGAGTTTTAGATGATTCAAACTCCAGAAAATTTTCACTTAATTATCAATCTGACCCCAAGACCTCCAAGTTCAAGAGCATAAGCTTTCTTTCTTAGAACTGAATGTGTATCAAGTTGCCAATAGTAGTTATACAATAGTGTTTATATAGCTTTCTAGCTTTCCAGATTTTTGAAGGCAAAACTATTGTAATGTACTTTATATTTTTCCTTTGCAGTAATAACAGCAAAACTGTTAGAAACAGCCATTGCCCTTTCAATGGTCCACTAATCGTAATACATTTCTATCAACTTAGACTTTATTTTTGTTTTACTTTTGAAAATTGGTTTTCTTTTGTGACCAAAATAAGATACTAGAAATAATAAAAGCAAGACACAATTTTATACATCAGTAACATCACTAGGGAATGTAAATTCCTCTAAACTTCCTTCAAAAGAAAATAATCTAAGTTCTTCTTCAGATCACCCATTGAAAAACTGCCATAATGATACCTTCTTTTCAGGGAGGATGATTGAGGTAGAATAATATTCCGTTATTATAATCATGATTTTCAACAAGATCATCTTCTTAAAACTTTATGACTCAAGAAAACATTTAACATATGGTTTTAACAAGCTGCTTCATGGCATAAACTGAGAACAGTGCACAAAAACAACTCCAAAGAAGTGTGCCATCGGCAATATAAAGGACAAAACAAGTATTAGATTCCAGTCATTATCCTCTCCTGCTGACCACCCCTTCTACACACAGACACAGATACCACAATACATACAGACACAGGTATACACACACACACACACACACACACACACACACACACACAGAAATCTAAATCACAATTTGGCATATGTAAATGTTTTTGTTGTTTTTAATAAAATAACTCATTTGTGAACAGAATGGATGTTTTCAATGAAGTTTTATCACTGATACTGATACTGATTTCTCTTCAATTCAACTAGGGCCATCGCCAATGCTAGATTATTTTGTAGGTCTGAATTCACTTTCTCAAGGTTTTGACTGATAAAGATTAGCAATAGAATAAGCATTAATGGTCACTAATTTTTGTAGATTATTCTAATTTTACAAGTAAATGACATTCTCAGACCAAGAGTCCTACCTACACCCCCAGGACTACTCCAAAAAGTAATAAGAAAAACAATTTTAACTACATATCCAAGATCTCTCAAAGAGCACATTTTATGGGCAAAATGTTTTATTCAATACCTTTACAATTCTTTCACTTTTCATTAATAAGAAATTGAATAATTTAATATGACACCATTTAAGTTTATTAACTTCTTCAGTCCTCAGTTTCCCCAACTGTAAAATGAAAGTATTTTGAATTAGATTATCTTTACTGTTTGTTACTTTAGCTCTAAATCTTCAGTCTATGAAATAACAGTTAAAATGTATTTGTTTCTTTTGTATTTTAAATTGTTCAGCTAATCCCAGGAAATAAACCTAATGTCCAGTTGAAGTTTCTGTCAAATGACAGGCTAAATAACACACATATGTCAACCAGTTCATATAAACATTTAATTTGTAATGAAATTACCCTAATCAGTAAAAGACCTAGTCATAATAGAACACAGTCATTATTCAGTTTAGTTGCTTCTGTAACATAATATGCATATATATATATATATATATATATATTTATATATTATATTCAAAATATAATACAGAGAGATATTTTAGAAAACAACTTTTAGTTGACTTTCTACAAGTTTTAAATTATGATCATTGAAGGATATAATTCAGGCTAGCAATTGACTACAACTCCATTATCCTTCACTTTTTCGCATGCTGAAACAGATCTAAGAACTTTTTCCTTACTCTGCTTTTCTCAGGTGATTGATTATTATCTCTACTGGGTATTTCTAATCCTAGATCATGTTTTCAGATTCTTCATGGAGTTACAGATGTCTTCCTCTTCCACATATAGTTCTATAAAACTGATTTGTCGTTAGCAATCTATGAAATTCCCTTGAGAATGTGTAAAAATCTCTTGCCAAGGATAACTTTTTGATAAGGTATGAGTTTTTGTTTGTATTGGGTTATCCCATTGAGACCATGTTGAGGAAGTGATATTGATTCATGGCTATTTCATAAATCTGAACTTCACATAGGTAATTTTCTAGCTGTTTCAGACAGCTTCCTTTCTCAAAGATATTAGTCTATATGTATAAATCATATCTAGGAAATTTCATTTCTGAATCCATCAAAATGCCTAGATACTTTTTTTCTAAGGTACAGAATATATTTGGGTTTTTTTTTTGAAAAAAGAGTTTATAAAAAAGTGTTTTTTTTTCTTCTAACCATTATAATCTTTAGCTTTATATTAAATTAATGATAGGTGCTTGTTAGTGAAGGAAAAAAAATGTTTCTCCATTACTTATCATAAGATATAGTTGAATTATTTGTTTCCTGTGCTGTTTAATTAAATTATCAAAGTCTACCTCTTCCTCCCCTCTCACTCATCCACCTACATACCCACACAACTCCCCCACACACATCCCCTCCCACACACTCACACACACACTGTTTACCAGCAGTTTTAATGAGGGGAATCTGCTGAATAATCCTTATGTCAGGTTTACATCCCTGACAGCATTTCCAAAAATATATACCTCTGAAAGAATTTCAAAGAAATATCATAGTGCTATTATACCTACAGATCTCTATGAAGGCAAACATTAAACTTTTATGCTCCAAAATGTCACTAACCCTTCTTTCATTTATATCATGTTTCTTATGAGTGTAACAATGAAAGACAGAATACACGAATTACACATTTCAAATTTTAGTCTTGTATCTTCTATAATAATTATAACTGAATTCAGATTTAAAATCTGACTATATTCTTTTAAATTTCATTCAATAATAAAAAAGTGTTGATCAGCTACTGTGTAGAGCAGTGGTTCTCAAAGTATAGTCTAGAGAATCCTGGGGAACTCTGAAACCCTTTTAGAGGGTCTACAAATTTAAAAATAGTTTTTATTTCCAATATTGTAAATGTCTATAAATATAATCCAAATAAACAAAAATGCTTTGGAGAGATCCTCAATAATTTTTAATAGGATAAAGATACTGAAAATAAAAGTTTGAAAACCACTGGTGTAGAGTCACTAAGCTAAATATAATCCATGTTACATCACTCTCATTGTCTATGTTATTTATGACCAATGCATATATGCATACATATAAAAATGTGAACATATATTGGAGTTCAGATTAAAATAAATTAATATAAAAAAATCTTCATGCTGAGAAAGAGAAAAAGAGGGAGAAAGAAGGAGAGACGGGAACACACATGACATATATATATATATATATATATATATATAGAGAGAGAGAGAGAGAGAGAGAGAGAGAGGCAGAGAAAGAGAGAGAGAGAGAGAGAGAGAGAGAGAGAGAGAGAGAGAATTTTAGTCTGTTTTTAGTATAGTCTATAAGGTCTACAATTAATTGATACTTGGATTCTCTTTGTCTTTATCATTAAGGGGTACACTTCTTTTTCTTTTTTTTTATATAGCTTTTATGTACCAGATGTATGCATGTGTAATTTTTCAGCGTTGACAATTGCAAAACCTTTTGTTCCAACTTTTCCCCTCCTTGCCCCCACTCTATCCCCCAGATGGCAGGTTGACTAATACATGTTAAATATGTTAAAGTATAAATTAAATATAATATATGTATACATGTAGAGGTACACCTCTTTATAATGCTCAAAATGAATTAAAATATTGTCTTTAGGTTATATTTAATTTAAGGTAGTCTAACTTTTTACGTACAATCACATGAGCACTGGTACATATCTATATCCTTTGGTGCATCTCATCTTTGAGGAACCCAAAATTTCTTAGTACCTCTCACATCTTATCATTTCTCAATCCCTCATCCATCTGGGGAAAACAAAAACAAAAAATCTTCCTCTATTTAGAAATAATAGCTGACATTTATATAGCTATTTTATACATTGGATCAATTAAGCCTCAAAAACATCTGCTATTTAGATATTATTGACATTCTTGTTTTCAATTTACAGAGTAGGAAACTTCCTTGTTCCTGATCACACAGCTAATAAATATAGCAAGAACCAATCCTTTATTTCTGAGCACTTCAAGTTCTAAGAAAACTTCAGATGAAAGTTTTTTGGTTAATTCACAAAGGATGTCTTCTTTAATTAAATGTTTTTTGAAGACCCAGTTAAAAAAGAAAAAGAAAACTTAAATCATGAGCACCTATTTTCTTTCTCTCTCTCTTTCTCTTTCTCTCTCTTTCTCTGTCTCTTTCTCTCTGTCTATGTCTCTATTTCTGTCTCTGTCTTTGTCTCTGTCTGTCTCTTTTTGCAAATTAGTTCTCAGATTTAAATTTTTTTGGAGGGAGCTGAGTGTGATTCATAACATAGCATTTTCACTCTTTTTGTTGTTTGCTTGCATTTTATTTTCTTTATCATTTTTTCTTGTTTGATTTGATTTTTCTTGTGCAGTAAGATAATTGTATAAATATGTAGACATATATTGGATTTAATATATATTTGTACCATGTTTAATATATATTGGATCTCTTGCCATCTAGGGGACGTGTAGGAGAAGTGGGGAGGGATTGGAACACAAGGCTTTGCAAGGATTATCCATGCATATGTTTTGAAAATAAAAAAGCTTTAATTAAAAAAAACCAAAGAAAGAAAATTACTTGTAGCAATTGAACAAAGGTTTTCAAAACATTGTTTCAAGCACTTTATCTACTATACTAAACATTTTCCTCATAATAAATCATTTGTTATTTTGAATTACTTTTAAAAAACAGTGAATACTCAGTTAATTATGATCAATTCTTTATATGTACTCCAACATATACACACATACACACACACATACTTCATGCTAAGCAACTCATCTCAGCCATCTATCCTCTCATTAAAGATGCAAATAGATAGAAAGATGAGGATGATACAGATGATGATGAAGGTAGATGGATAGAGGAAAGAGAAGAAAGAGGCAGAGACAGAGACACATATCCATAAAGAAATTTACTAGATCCATAAGAGCCTGGAGTGGATCATATAATGACGAGATAGATAGGTAGGATCTGGGATCTTAAATATGTCTTCACATCTCCCAAGCAAATTGCAGTTTCTCCTGAAGAAAATTATGCTTAGATGATTACTTCTCCATTCTCAAATGATCAAGATAGACATTAACATAGAATTATTCGTTTACGACATATCACATATTTTCAGTCTGGGAATATATATAAAGTGTTTTCTCTGGGGATTCTGAATAAAATCCACTTTCCCTAGTTTAAGGTGTGCAATTGTAGGTCTGCCTTGTATCAGAAGAACTAATTAGATTACTCTCAGTCAATTTGAATAATTACTACTAAACAATTAACAGTAAAAACATTATTTATACCAGTCAACTATAATAAATAAGAGCAGTTATACAAAATGGGATAGATGAAAGTATACACAGGAGTAAACAGACTCTTTGACTTCAGTGCAACATAAAATCACAGTTCAACCTAGAAGAGAGTGATTGACATTATCAGAGAGGTCTTTTCAGTCTCTGGGGGATGCTACTACTGAACATCAAGGAAAATATTGGGAGCTTTTTTTTTTTATGTAAGCTAAAGAAATTCTTGTTAGACATTTAAAAATTAAAAACTCCCTTCTTGCCCCATCTCTTTCAAACTGCTTCTATGACCCATTCACTAAATCATCCCTTCCTCAGAATAGCTTACCCAGCATTGTAGGTTTATCCTTCAGACAATTAATAAAATAATCTGAGACAGCATATACATATATATTCAAAATGCCCATATGCACTTATAGACACATTATTTGCATGTGTATTTATAGAAAAATATAGTATTTCTGAAAAATTTCCAAACAAAAAACTACTATCATTCATTTATTTATTTATTTATTTTGCTAAGAAATTAATGTCAGACTATAATGAAAAATTCACAGAAATTTAGAGTACATATATGGATGCTGTTGGAATACTGTTTGATAATCAGATTGCCAAACTTTCTAAATTGATTACATCTAATTTTGTGATTGTTCAATGTGAAGACACTTGATTTTTTTTTTTTTTTTTTTTTTGGTAAAGCATGAATTTTTTTTTTTTTTTTTTGTTATGCAATGATTGTTGGGTTTTTCCACATCACATCTTTTCTTTTGAACTCACAAAGTTAACAAAGCCAATTACTATATCCACAGTTAAAGAGATATCTGGTAAAAAACAAACCAAACAAAAATTTTATGTTGCACAATTATGTCTTAAAGCACAATGTAACCAACTAAAATCTAATTTGAAGGCATTATGAAGAAACTTTCTGCTTCCTAAAATTCCACTCCAATTGTTCAATTGGTTTAATAATTATAATTTCCAATGCTAGTTAAATGATAAGCACAAACTTTTTCACTTTCAAGTTTCACACACTTGTAACAACAACAGAGGCCATTTCCTTTTTGTCTTCACACTTACTTATCAGGGGAGATAAATTTGAATGACTGTCTGTTTTAATTTAAAAGGCAAATCCTTGCATTCTTTGTTTTTTTCCAGTTACATGCAGATGCATCCTAATCACTTAAAAGCTATTTGGAGGATTGCTTACCAAGCTTGGTTTGTAGTTCTTTTTTAGTCATTTCTCTCTCATGGAAGGAAATTCATATTCACAAATGTGCTGAGATAACTTTGAGAAGTCATTTATTCCACATTCCTCTCTCCAGAGAGAATTCTCACAGTCCGAAGAGATCATTAACCTTATTTTGAAGTAAAACTGTGAACCAACACAAATGGACATCATTGAACAGCATGTATGAAAGAACATGATGTGTTTGTATATATGTATATATATAATTTGTCTGCATATTGTATGGATGCAATTTGGAACAAAGATATTTTTATTATACCATTACCATATTATGTTTTTCATATTCATCGGTTCCTCTGTAATGTCACTTCAATTTCTTGATACTCACAGATACTACTCTAATTTCCATGGTTTCTGAAACATAATATACTATAATGTTTATGAGTCAATGAATATGAAAAATTTTTATCAATATTATTTTCACTTTATTTGATTGAATTACTTCAGTGGTACCTTACGATTTTACAGCTTAACTGGATAAGCAATAAAATACCATGCAGCCTCTGACACTTTAACATTCTTTCATAACCTGAACCTCTGATGAGATCACCCGCTCTGCTTTTTCAGCACGTCTTCTAAAATTATCAGATGTAAACCACTTCAAATTAAAGGATAGCTTGTCTCTAAAAGCATTCTTTGTCTTTGCCCGGATTCATGGATGCTTAGGCCAATTAGTTTATATGAGCAAACTGAGGATTAAACATTTAGATTCATTTATTTTCTTATATTTAAAAGATCAGACATGACTAGGATATCTTTTCCTTTGTGCGTCCTGTATTTGTTCCAACTTCCTTCAATGTAGAAATCTCATTTTGCCCTTTATTTCAACCTGGAGGGTAGTAAGTCACTCCCTTAGGACCAATAACCAGGCCACTAACTGTGATTCAGTTAGCAAGATGGTGATAATGATAACAATATTTCAGAATCTTTTACCCCAGAGAGTCTCCAAGATGCTGGCTGTACTTACTCTCCCACATTATGAGTTTCATGAACTGCACCTGAAGGTTTAAATGTAGCCCTAAGCAGAAAAGTATTTCTAAAAGTGGCACTTTGTTATTATTATAGCACACATCTGTTCCCTTTGTGCCTTCAGAGTTGTCTCTGCTTATGACAACAACAAGTTTTCACCACTGTCAGCAAGCGCTGGGCAACTGGGAAAAGGTGAGTGAGAATGATTTATTTTTATGCCCTCAATCCTCAAAAAAGATTGGTGCTTCCATTCTTCTTCTGGATCTTGAATGAGGTATGGATAGTTTATCCAGAAAGGTGGAAAGGACTAGATGCTCTAAAGCTGCTTCATTTTGTAAGGAAAAAAAAATGAGGCTGATGTATTTTGTGCATAAAATTGTATTACTCCAGTTTTAAAAGAAAAAATATTTTTTTTTTACATATTAGGTATATTTTTGCACAGTCCTTATTAACAACATGACCTTGCTGTCTGCTTTCTCAGTATTTTTTTTTTAATGCAATAAGGATGACAATAGTATGCCATAAATAACATTGGATATGGCCTCAAATGACCTAAGTTAAATCTTGGCTCCGACATATTTTCTGTGACATTAAGTATGTCATTTAACCTCTGAAGGTCTCAGTTCACTTACCTTTAAAATGAAGGGGGTTGAGTTAGATGACTTCTAAAGTTCACCAGATTTCTAAGGCCTTGATCTCATTATTTGGACAAAGAAATTGGGGAGAAGAGCTATTTGAGATTTGAAGTAAATCAGACTTATTTAGAATTGATTTTATTAGGTTGTACAGTAGAATAACAGGAAGCAGGCAATATTTTAAATAGAAATCCACTACAATCCTTTTCCCCTCATTCACTGAGACAAGGAGGCAAGCTAAGGGAAGGAAGGTCTTAAATGTTGTAGCAGAGTAGGTAAGCATAGGCTGGCAAACTGGAAAGGCTTTTATCATAGAACCGGAAATGAACTAACTGCATGTTCATCAGTGGAGGTTTCACCTAAATAAATCTGAAAAAGCTAATCATTAGGTTGCCTGTGAGGAAATGAGTTTTATTTAATAGTAATTCTTAAACTCCTACTAAGTACTAGGTCAATAGTTATCTATACTGATTGGAAAAATCTCTCCTTAAGCCTAACAAAACACTGATAATCAGAGTATTTAATTCAGAAGTATTATGTGAGAAAAGCAGGTGATAAATTTGGGGGAATAACACTATGGAAAAAAAAATCCAAATTTGAGATTTTTAATACTATTTTGTCATCATAATATCTTAGAAAAAAAGATAAAATAGGTCAGAAATATATTAGAACCAGCTCAAAAAGGCTCAGAGTTGATTATTAAACTTTCAGTGTGGGATAGCTAGTTGGTGCTGTGGATAGTGCAGGAGGACCTGAGTTCAAATTTAGTCTCAGTCACTTAACACTTTCCAGCTGTCTGACTCTGGGCAAGTCACTTAACCCCAATTGCCTAAGGGAAAAAAAAAATTAGTGTGAATATTTATAACTCAGAAATTGGCCACTATGATAATTCAAGGCATAATTTATTGTTTTTCTGATTTTTTAAGACAAGGAATTGATGTAAATATTAACAATACAGATTAAAAATAAAGTTGCTTTCTCTAATTTGCAGAGTCAGTTGTTAAACATTCATTAGCAAACCACTGGATTCAGTTCAAGTTTCTAATCTGACATTCTGTCTGGCTCTGAGCAGGTTACTTGAGTCAATCAATGTGCCAAGAAACTCTCCAAGTCAATAAATTTTAAAATGATAGTTTTTTCTGCATTGTCAGAGAAAAAGTTAAATACCCAGGGATATGTGTGTAAATGGTTAAACATATAATTTTACATATGAAGAAATTGAAAATTAAAGTTTAAATGATTTCTCAAGGTTACTCACATAGTAAGAGGAAGATCTAGAGCTTGAATCCTTTTCCCTTGATTTTCAGTCATTTTTCCCACCACACAAAATTGTATTTTATTTTTTATGAATATTATGAACTTACTAATTGTGAATCATAGCCTTAGCTAAAAAAATGGAGAACATTTTAATGATAATCCTTAGGGTTATCATTAAAATGGTAGGGAATTATAAATAATCTAATTAGAAGACTCCCTTTGTTCATTTAAAAGAGATTCAACACAATTTTTTTTTTAAAGCAATCTCAGTTTGTGGCTTTATTATCCATGTAGGTTTATTTTTCCCTCTAGACAGTTTTAACAATATTTTCCCCATGTATGGGGTAAAAGCATTTATATGTCTGCATGTGTGTACTTATGTATAATTGCATGTGAACTTGAGCATAGAAAAGAGGAGAAAGAATAACAGAAAGTGAGGAAGGAGAATTAATAATGGAAGGTGAAAAATACTCATTTTCTCCAAAATGTAACTGGGCACCACAGGAAATACTTGATTCCTATTAAACAAGTAAGAAAGGTTTTTGCATCTATTGTTGTCAAGGTCAGTGCCTTCCTTTTCAACAGTAATACAATTACAGGGTATATAGCAATCCTCCATATGCCCATCTGAGCTCTCCTTCACAGAACGTGAAGCACAATAATAGATCTGCCAATGTTTTTTATTACTTCAGATCATCTCAGATATTCATGACCATTCTCCTCTCTGCCAAATTTATCTCTCAGAGTCTTCAGAAAATACTTAATCATATTTCTCCAGCAAAATGATTCTAAAAGCTTTTAAAATATATTTTGAACAAATACAGATTTTGGAAATTGTAGGAGTGAATTTTGGTTAACATATTGAAAGACATATATGGGACAAAGCATCAAATTACATAATCTGTATGTGTTTATGTGCATACATGTAGTTAGCACTCTAAGGTTTGCAGAAGACTTTTTAAAATAATATATCATCTTATTCTCATAACAACCATGGGATATATATGCTGTTATCCCAATTTTATAGATATGGAACCTGGGTCAGGGAAATTAAGTGCTTTATACAGGTCTATGTGACTAGTGTCTGAAGGCAGATTTGAAAAATCTTCCTGACTTGCTTTCTAGATAAATAGTAAGTTGCCTCTGGAGTTGGGAGGAGCTGGGGTACAGCCATGGATTGGGCAATTAGGATTTCTTGGGTGACATTTAAGCAGAATTTTCAGTCAAATGTAAGGGACAAACAAAAATAGTATGCACACAACTGAAGGGAATGTGGAGACAGTAAAATCAATTCAATAGTTTTTTGATGTGTGTGTATATGTGAGAGAGAGAGAGAGAGAGAGAGAGGGAGAGAGAAAGAGAGAGAAGACAGAACATTAGGTATCATTTTGTGGAGTTAGTCTTGGAGTTCAGATGGCGGCCCATAGCAATAATTTCTGCAATAAAATGATTCCAAAATATTTAAAATGTATATTTTGGACAAATATCGATTTTAAAAGTTAGGGAAAGTGAATTTATAATATAAACTCATAAATTTATAATATAAATTCAATATAACATATTAAAACCATATATGAAACAAAGCATCAAATTATATAAGGTATGTGTGTTTGTGTTTATGTCTGTAGTAATTTATTTAGTATGTATATTGAAATTTTAGTGATTTTGTGATTTGAAATAATATCTATAGACATTTTTCCTGCCTTCTCTGTCATAAACTTTTGACTGTATGCCCCCATAAAGGTTTTTCTTTGGATTTATATAATATCCATGAGAGAATAGTCATGGACTGTGAAAAAATATCACAACTTTCTGATAGCATTGGGGAAGGCATTATCTGGTCGAGACTGCTAACACTCAATTGTTTCTTCAAAAGCAATCTTATTTTCACCTACCATGTCAGTCGATATCTGGGAAAATATTTTTAAGCAAGAAATTTTGATCCTGTGCACTGTAATATCTGTGACTGAATCATTATGAACTATCATTTAAATTTTCCTTAGTTCACAGATTGCTAGTCTGGTATACCATAAATACTTGATTCTGTCTCATCAGTATATTTGATTATTACTCTTGGAGGTGAAACTCATGTAAAACCTTAGTAAAATCTACTTGTACAACTCAGTTTAGACATTTTCTTTTTTTTTTTGATATAAGGATTTCTCAAGTAAGAAATCTAGCTCAAGCAATATAGAGCCATAAATTGCAAAGGATTTTACCTCTAAAGCAAGTATATGTGTATATATGAAATGGGTGTTATATGATATGTGTATACACATATGTATATACACATGTAGATACATGTTCTCTCTGTGTATAAACACACACAGATGATCAATTCATTTGTCAGTCTGGTGAACCTACTGGTCTACTTTTTAATACTTTTCAATTTACAAAATATATAGGACTTCAAAGGAAATCAATTATATTGAAATATAGTTTTTAATTTAAAAAAATATTCATGGATGTCTGATTAAAAACTCTTGTTTTTAAAATTGTTTAAAAACCTTGGAAAGTTAAGTGACAACGAGCTAGTGGTTTTCAACATAGGTTATCTTAGGTCTAAGGACAGCACCCTATCTATCTACTATATATTGTGCTAATATGAAGTATTTGCTCATAAAATAGAAAATATGATACAATGATTAGAAAACTGGGATTTGACTCAGGAACCATTGGATTCATATTTAGTCTCAGAAGCTGATTATGTTATGTTAGGCATGAAATTTAAACTTCTTGTGCTTCAATTTACTCCTCTTTAAAATGAAAGGATCAAAACTGATGATTCCTAATGTCTCTTCTAACTCTAAGCCCATGAGTCTTTGAACTTCCCACAAATGGATTTATGTGTGCATGTTTACTTGGTATTTCCATTTGCACTGTGTAGGTCAAAAAGTAATCTCTATCATCTTTCAATTAGATCTATTAAAAAAGAAAAACAAGTTTTAATTGCATGTACTTAAGATAGCCTGATTTGCACTATAATACTTTAAAAATGTTTCTGTTGTGAATAATTCTATATATCACTTTTTGAAACAAGGTGGCACTGCAAAGATACTATAGGGAAAATCATCAACAACAACGTTGAGTTGATAGCAATAGGAACAAGAACTTGATCTATCATTTCATTAATCAATTGAGTTCTCAGTGAGGAGCTTATTCTACCAATGTAGATGGAGAAAAAAAAAAGAAAATTAAAATTGATTTGTGGTACTAAATTTTAAATGTAAATTGACATTGTCTCAATTGTAAAAGTAATTTCCTCGGCAACTTTAACTTAATCTCTCCATGGCATGAAGATGACCGTGGATTATTGAAAGTTATTTCAACAAAGCATAAGGTTAAGCTGTTCAAAAGTAGTGGAAAGATTTGAAAATGATGATGGTAACAGACTGTTAGTTTCTGAGAACCAGATTTGCTAACAATGGACAGATTTATTAATAGTAGGGTTATTCAAAACTTCCCTCAGTTCTAAGCAACTTTCTTTTGTTTCCTTGCTGATGGTTTATAAGGTATAGAAAACAGGGTGGTGATGGAATAGAGTGCCAAGGGTCACACAATTTTTAGAATATCTATAAACACTAACTTAGCTTTTGTCCTGCTTTTCATAGCACAGAACAGAAATATTGGTGTATTTTTAAACTTTATTTTACTTCTCTGAAGTTATTAATTAGCTCAAGTAGTGTCTGCTGTTTTTCTGGATGTATCATTTCATCTGCAAGTAGCAATAATGCCTCATATCTTCTCTTTACTGAATTAATATCTTTAATTTATTTTGCTATTCAATACATACTTTTTTAAACAATATTTAACAATATTGGGGAGAGAACAGCCTTACAATACTCTAATACTCTTGTATTTTGATGAAAGCATACAGTATTTCTCTGTTATGAGTTCAAATGTTGGAGTTCTTGTTCTTCTCAAAGCACAGCCAGTTTAGAGGCTTAGAGCCCTTCGAATATCTCCAAATCCAAAGGTTCTGGCCTTCAGCCTCTGCCTCTGCTTTCTTCAGCCTCCAACCAACACAGAGATGGAATGTCTCTCTTGTCTGCTTCTGGGGAGCCCAGCCACCAACTACAGTGGTGTGAGATGAAGATGAATCTGGTTGTCCACTGAACTCTCCACTCGTAGCTTTATCCTCTGAAAACCCTTCGTCTGCCACCAGAGTTGCTCCTCTCGAGTCCAGCTGACCTCTCTTCTGCGACCAGCCAGCCAAGAGGAAAAAAAAATGTATTCTGGAATGGCTGTCTAGCCTTATATGTGAATCTTCTGAGAGAATGGGATTATGGGTTTTCTCCCATAGTGCTCTCTGGCCCAAAGAGCTTTAAGGGAGGTGTGAACTCCCTTGAAGTTAGAAAGTTTACTTTGTGAAGCTGGCATACTTGTGAACTCCAATGAGTAAAGGCGTGGACACAAGCCTTGTATTAATTAGTTCTACTTAGTACCTTGTTTCAGGTTCTGGCCAAAATCTTCTTGTAAGATTAGATTCAACTCTAATTAGTTAGCAGTTAGTAAGGATTCCAACATTTCTCAGATGCAAATAATGTTTGCAAGCTTTTAAGATTTATAATTCTGATAAAAACAATTCCTCTCCTATTCAGGTTGATACATTTTGTTAAAAACTATTTATTTTACATATCAATATAAATACATTTTAGTTAATTTCTTTCAATGAACAGAGAAGATATTTAGGAGAATAGGTGTGCTATCAACTTTTTCTTAAAGTTTTATTAAAAATTTGTGGTCAATTTTAATTGGCAAACTGCCTTACAATTATCATTTCTTATATTATCCTTCCATGATTAGAATGTCAAGATCATATTAATCTTACTAAAAGAGATTGGCATAAGGACTTCTTTCCCAAACATTGAAAATAATATTATATCACAAATATTAAATGCAATATTTGTATTTGATGCTTCATCTGAAATTTATCAGATTGATAGTCCCTCTGATTTCTATTTTGGTATTTTATTCATGACTTTCACAACTCATTTTGAGATTATAAGATTTAATTTTTAATATGAATATTTATGTTTATAAATAAGCACCTATATATTTTACAATATCTGTTGTTCTTGGATAAAATTCTATATTTTAATTTATTATAATTTTTCTTTTTTGTTTTTCTGTTCATTAGAATATTACCTAATTCATTTACAATTAGCAATGTAAATTTATTTTTATCAAATTAAATAGTTCTTTATCAAATTCTTTTCAAAATATAGTTTTGCCAATTGTTTTGTTCTTTTCTTTCCCAGCTACTTGATCTCAGATTCCCATTGTACATCTTTTTTGGTGTTTATTATTTTTTTAATTTTTCCAAACACTTTTCTAAAGTTTTTTTTTAATTGAGGAATGACTTCATTACTTATTTCTTTTTCTCTTTTAAATTTGTTTTCAGGCATACCTCAATGTAAAGCATTATACAAATCAGTAGAGACATATGTTTATACAGACATATGTATGTATATTTCACATGATGAATTATTTAATTTCAACCTAACAAATTTGGTTTCTTAGTATGCTGTTGCTCTCTTAAATTCACTTAAACATTGTTTATTTGATTTTTCTTGGATTCATATTCAGGTTTTCATTATTTATTTTACATTTAGTTTTGCCTTTTCACTTTTTTAAATTGCTATTCTTCTCCCTTTGTAATGTATATTTAATGGAACTTCCCTTTTCTGTTTGATTGTGAATTTTTAAGCTCAGTAATGATCAAAATTTTAAAATGGCCCATCATGATGAAAATATATACATTTTAAATCTTTCAAATTTAAAGAGGTTAATTGATCATGTAGATAATAAATAGATGAATCAGAATTCAAATTTAGGTCTTCTGGGTTTAAATTTTATGCTTTTTATTGCACTATGCTATTTGCCTACAAAACTCAATTTTTCAGATGTTTACTATAAACTTCTCAAAGTAAAGTTCATAGGGTAACATTTAGAATTATGTGAAAATGGGGAAAAAACCATTCATTATTGGCAGAAAGAAAACTAAATTTGATACTGTCTACTCTAGGAAAGTCAAAATTATTATCTATGTGAATGTGTGTATATATGTGTGTGTGTGTGTTTGTGTGTGCATCTATACATATCTATGTGTGTGTTTGTATATGTGTTATACATTAAGCACCCAAACAGAAATATGCCATTGACTGTCCCCCACACCTTTTCCCATGTTGAGAATGATGCAAGAAAAATAAGACAACAAGCTGCCAGTCTAATTTTAAACAAGAAGTTTAAATTAATATCCTATTGGGATAGAAGAATGTTCATTATACATGCATAGGTTTGCTTGTCTCTTATCAGTTGTTACTAATATATTTATTCTTGTGTAATATTTTGTCATCTTATAGTATAATGCTTTCTTGATATAGCTTGATATTAGCATTACTATCATCAATTAAATTTACTGTAATTGTCCATTTAATGGGAAAAAAATTAAGCTTAAAAGCAAATAAAATTTTTAGAGAGGAAAGACTTACAGTCCCTCCAGAAGAAAAAGAAATCAAAGAGAGAAAAACTGGAAAAGGGAAAAATTATAGTTCCCTTAATTTAGTGGGACTTCAACAACACTATCTAGACAATCTTATACAATCTGATCACACAAGTCTGCTTTTAGAGTCTGACACTGTCTTTATCGCCCTATTGTTCATGCTTATGTATCTTCTCTGGGTCTACTGATTTTATGTTCCCACTCCATTTCAATGTATTTATCTTTTCTTCTTCCTTTAGGATGGAAGTAACTATCTTTGTTATTCAAATTCCAGTTCTATCAATCATATGGTTAGGACAGATATCTTGGGGAAATCAAGGAAGGAAATGCTTGAGTTCTGTTATAGACCAATGGAAAATCATCTCCAACATTCTAATCTTCTGGATAATACAGAGAAAATAGTGGATTTGAATTTCTTACTAAACATTTTCTCTATTTTTTCTTGACTGTCTTGCATTTAACTGAGCTACTAATTACATGGGGACAAAAGGAAAACTTATTAAGATGTATTTTACCAAAGGAAAGTCCTTTTACCACTCAATATTTTTTATTATCATTTTTCTTGAGGGAAATTTATTTCCAGCTAATTTACATCTTGACAGAACTCTGTACTTTATTTAATATATGATTTAAATCATTCCACTTTTTAAAACATGATAACATAATTTCATCCAAAGCTTATTTAATGAATTATTCTAGGTTTGATACTAAGAAAGTATCTATTTTTGGCTCTGATTCCATATTGAGTATTTGGTGAACTCCACAAGATGCTAATTGGCCTTAGCAAAAGATCTTGGGCTAATAACAATTCTCTCTTTTTAGCTAATATGGTTGCTTCATATTTTGAAAAGGAATATTCAGTTGGGCATATATAGTTCCACTTAATTTAATACCATGAATTATAAACATTTTGTAAAAATTCAAGATCTAATTCAACTCTTTTGTCATATCGGGGGATATAGTAGCATCTTTGCCATATCAAATGTAGTAAGGAGATAAGGAAAACCGAGGGGGAATAATGAAAATAAAACATGCACATAAAGTTTCTTTCTATTAAGAGACTGTACCTTCTGTGATGCCATTCTGCTTTTCCCCATAACTTTGGCAAATCACTGAACTACTGCAAGGACAGAATTTTTGTACACCCTATGTGCAGTTTGAAAAACGTGTCCTTCTACCTTTGAAAATCATCATCCCTGGACTTCCAGCCAAGATGGCGGAGAGGAAATACACTGCTGTGTAACCTCTGTGTTTTTCTCTCACTATCCATTTCATTTCGTGCCTCTGAATTAATGCTCGACTGAAAAAAGCATACAATTACTTACCAAGAGAAGCCGTCCTTGAGACTCATCAAGAGGGGTCTGTTTTTGCGCGAGGGCAGGGACGGTATTTGGAAGCAGTCTGCGGACAGCAGCTGCGGCGAGAGCGCGGATAGCAGCTTGGAGCCGAGTGGAGCGGAGAGGGGGTGGGGCGTGATCGCGGCCGTCTCTGCGGGGAGAGCTTTGCTACAGGATTGGATGCTTTGCTCCGGCAGCGAGTCAGCAGCCCAGCAGAGAGGCTAGAAGCACCGAGGGTGAAGAATACAACCCCAAGCAGCTGGAGTCTCTTGGGACCTGGCCACCCCTCCCCCACAGTGTCTCAGAGCGCAGGCGCCATAGCACAGTAGGACCCGTGCCTCACAAATACCCTGCCCCTCCCCCAAAGAAAGCAGCCTCCACTCAAGGGTTTTTTTTTTCTTCTGTTTCTTTGATAGTTTGTCTTTGATTATTAGACAGAATGAGCAAGAAGCTGAAAAAGAATTTAACCCTTGACAGCTTCTATACAGATAAAGAGCAGACTCCAAATCCTGAGGAGACTAAAAACAAACAGTCCCCAGGTGAATCCCCAAAGGAGATCATATGTTCCTCAGCACAGATGAATCTCATGGAGGAAATTAAAAAGGCTCTCACAAGGCAGCTAGAAGAAAAATGGGGAAAGGAGAGGGAGGCTTTGCAAAAGGAGAAGGAGACTTGTCAAAAGGAGAGGGAGGCTTGGCAAAAGAGCCTGGAGAAGTCAGTTAAAGAGAGAGTAGATAAAGAAACCAAATCCTTGAAAAATAGGATTGGTGAACTGGAAAACAAAATTGGCAAAATGGAAAAAAATTCCACAGAACAAAAGAACTCAATTGGACAATTAGAAAAAGATCTTAAAAAAGTGAGTGAAGAAAATACTTCACTGAAAATCAGGGTCGAACAATTGGAATTGAATGACTTCAGGAGACAAGAAGAATCAGTCAAGCAAATCCAAAAAAATCAAACAATGGAAAAGAATGTGAAATACCTTCTGGGGAAGACAACAGACCTGGAAAACAGATCCAGGAGAGACAACCTGAGAATCATCGGACTTCCAGAAAAGTATGATGAAAAAAAAGAGCCTGGACACTATTTTCCAGGAAATTATCAAAGAGAACTGCCCAGAAGTCATAGAAACAGAAGGTAAAATAGACATTGAAAGAATTCATCGATCCCCTACTGAAAGGGATCCTAAAATCAAAACACCAAGGAATATAGTGGCCAAATGCCAGAACCCTCAGGCGAAGGAAAAAATACTGCAAGCGGCTAGAAAAACCCAATTCAAGTATCAAGGAGCCACAATAAGGATCACCCAGGATCTGGCAGCATCCACATTAAAGGATCGAAGGGCCTGGAATATGATATTCCAAAAGGCTAAGGAACTTGGTATGCAACCAAAAATAACTTACCCAGCGAGATTGAGCATCTTTTTCCAGGGAAGAAGATGGACATTCAACAAAATAAGCAAATTTCATCTATTTCTGATGAAAAAGCCAGAACTTAACAAAAAATTTGATCTACAAGCACAGAACTCAAGAGAAATCTAAAAAGGTAAAGATTAATCTTGGGAACTATATTTCGGCTATAAAGATGTATAAAGAATATATGTATACCTTGTTCTAGAAACTAGATGTGGAAAGGACATTGTACCAGAAAAAAGGGAAAGTGGGGGTACTACATTTCATGAAGAGGCAAAGAAAACCTATTATATCTGAGAGAAAGAATGGAGAGGGATGAATATAGTGAGTATTTTACTGCTTTCAGAATTGGCATTAAGAGAAGAATTTTAGACATATTCAATCTATGGTGAAATTTCTCCCACCTCATTGAAAAGTGAGAAGGGAAAAGTGAAAAGGGAAGGAATAAGCTAAGTGGAAGGGAATATGGGAACTGGGAGGGAAAGGGGTAAGATAGGGGGAGGAACTCTAAGAGGGGGGGAGGGATACTAAAAAAGGGAGGGCTGTGAGAAGCAAGTGGTGCTCACAAGCTTAATACTGGGAAGGGGGGTAAGGGAGTAAGAAGGGAGAAAAGCATAAACCGGGGTTAACAAGATGGCAAGTAATACAGAATTGGTCATTTTAACCATAAATGTGAATGGGGTAAACTCCTCTATAAAGAGGAAGCGGTTAGCAGAATGGATTAAAAGCCAGAATCCTACAATATGTTGTTTACAGGAAACACACCTGAAGCGGGGTGATACATGCAGGTTAAAGGTAAAAGGTTGGAGCAAAACCTACTATGCTTCAGGTGAAGCCAAAAAAGCAGGGGTAGCCATCCTGATCTCAGATCAAGCTAAAGCAAAAATTGATCTAATCAAAAGAGATAAGGAAGGGCACTATATCTTGCTAAAGGGTAGAATGAATAATGAAGCAGTATCTATATTAAACATATATGCACCAAGTAGTGTAGCATCTAAATTCTTAAAAGAGAAATTAAGAGAGCTGCAAGAAGAAATAGACAGTAAAACTATAATAGTGGGAGATCTCAACCTTGCACTCTCAGAATTAGATAAATCAAACCACAAAATAAATAAGAAAGAAGTCAAAGAGATAAATAGAATACTAGAAAAATTAGATATGATAGATCTCTGGTGAAAATGTAATGGGGACAGAAAGGAGTACACCTTCTTTTCAGCAGTTCATGAAACTTATACAAAAATTGACCATATATTAGGATATAAAAACCTCAAACTCAAATGCAGTAAGGCAGAAATAGTGAATGCATCCTTTTCAGACCATGATGCATTGAAAATTACATTCAATAAAAAGCCACAGGAAAGTAGACCAAAAAATAATTGGAAACTAAATAATCTCATACTAGAGAATGATTGGGTGAAACAGCAAATTATAGACATAATTAATAACTTCATCCAAGAAAACGATAATAATGAGACATCATACCAAAATGTATGGGATGCAGCCAAAGTGGTAATAAGGGGAAATCTCATATCTCTAGAGGCCTATTTATATAAAATAGAGAAAAAGAAGGTCAATGAATTGGGCTTGCAACTAAAAATGCTAGAAAAGGAACAAATTAAAAACCCCCAATCAAACACCAAACTTGAAATTCAAAAAATAAAAGGAGAGATCAATAAAATTGAAAGTAAAAAAACTATTGAATTAATTAATAAAACTAAGAGTTGGTTCTATGAAAAAACCAACAAAATAGACAAACCCTTAGTAAATCTGATTAAAAAAAGGAAAGAGGAAAATCAAATTGTTAGTCTTAAAAATGAAAAGGGAGAACTCGCCACTAATGAAAAGGAAATTAGAGCAATAATTAGGAGTTACTTTGCCCAACTTTACGCCAATAAATTTGACAACTTAAATGAAATAGAAGAATACCTTCAAAAATATAACTTGCCTAAACTAACAGAGGAAGAAGTAAATATCCTAAACACTCCTATCTCAGAAAAAGAAATAGAACAAACTATCAATCAACTCCCTAAGAAAAAACCCCAGGACAAGATGGATTTACATCTGAATTCTATCAAACATTTAAAGATCAATTAACTCCAATGCTAAATAAACTATTGGAAGAAGTAGGGATTGAAGGAGTCCTACCAAACTCCTTTTATTACACAGATATGGTACTGATACCTAAACCAGGTAGGCTGAAAACAGAGAAAGAAAATTATAGACCAATCTCCCTAATGAATATTGATGCTAAAATCTTAAATAAAATATTAGCAAAAAGATTACAGAAAATCATCCCCAGGATAATACACTATGACCAAGTAGGATTTATACCAGGAATGCAGGGCTGGTTCAATATTAGGAAAACTATTAACATAATTGACTATATCAACAACCAAACAAACAAAAACCATATGATCATCTCAATAGATGCAGAAAAAGCATTTGATAAAATCCAACAGCCATTCCTAATAAAAACACTTGAGAGCATAGGAATAAAAGGACTTTTCCTTAAAATAGTTAGGAGCATATATTTTAAACCTTCAGTAAGCATCATATGCAATGGGGAAAAACTGGAACCTTTTCCAGTAAGATCTGGAGTGAAACAAGGTTGCCCACTATCACCATTATTATTCAATATTGTATTAGAAACACTAGCCTCTGCAATAAGAGTCGAGAAAGAGATTAAAGGAATTAGAGTAGGCAATGAGGAAACCAAACTATCACTCTTTGCAGATGATATGATGGTATACCTAGAAAACCCCAGAGATTCTACTAAAAAGCTATTGGAAATAATTCATAATTTTAGCAAAGTAGCAGGATACAAAATAAATCCCCATAAATCCTCAGCATTCTTATACACCATCAACAAAATCCAAGAGCAAGAGATACAAAGAGAAATTCCATTCAAAATAACTGTTGATAGCATAAAATATTTGGGAATCTACCTACCAAAGGAAAGTCAGGAATTATATGAGCAAAATTACAAAAAAGTTTTCACACAAATAAAGTCAGACTTAAATAATTGGAAAAATATTAAGTGCTCTTGGATAGGCCGAGCGAATATAATAAAGATGACAATACTCCCTAAACTAATCTATTTAATTAGTGCTATACCAATCAGACTTCCAAGAAAATATTTTAATGATTTAGAAAAAATAACAACAAAATTCATATGGAACAATAAAAAGTCGAGAATCTCAAGGGAATTAATGAAAAAAAAATCAAATGAAGGTGGTCTAGCTGTACCTGATCTAAAATTATATTATAAAGCAGCAGTCACCAAAACCATTTGGTATTGGCTTAGAAATAGATTAGTTGATCAATGGAAAAGGTTAGGTTCACAAGACAGAATAGTCAACTATAGCAATCTAGTGTTTGACAAACCCAAAGATTCTAAATTTTGGGATAAGATTTCATTATTTGATAAAAACTGCTGGGATAACTGGAAATTAGTATGGCAGAAATTAGGCAAGGACCCACACTTAACACCACATACCAAGATAAGATCAAAATGGGTCCATGATCTAGGCATAAAGAACGAGATTATAAATAAATTAGAGGAACATAGGATAGTTTATCTCTCAGACTTGTGGAGGAGAAAGAAATTTGTGACCAAAGATGAACTAGAGACCATTACTAATCACAAAATAGAAAATTTTGATTATGTCAAATTAAAAAGCCTTTGTACAAACAGAATGAATGCAAACAAGATTAGTAGGGAAGCAACAAACTGGGAAAACATCTTTACAATTAAAGGTTCTGATAAAGGCCTCATTTCCAAAATATATAGAGAACTGACTCAAATTTATATAAAATCAAGCCATTCTCCAATTGATAAATGGTCAAAGGATATGAACAGACAATTTTTAGATGAAGAAATTGAAACTTTTACCACTCACATGAAAGAGTGTTCCAAATCATTATTGATCAGAGAAATGCAAATTAAGACAACTCTGAGATATCACTACACACCTGTCAGATTGGCTAAGATGACAGGAAATAATAATGATGAATGTTGGAGGGGATGCGGGAAAATGGGGACACTGATGCATTGTTGGTGGAGTTGTGAACGAATCCAGCCATTCTGGAGAGCAATCTGGAATTATGCCCCAAAAGTTATCAAACTGTGCATACCCTTTGATCCAGCAGTGTTTCTATTGGGCTTATACCCCAAAGAGATACTAAAAAAGGGAAAGGGACCTGTATGTGCCAAAATGTTTGTAGCAGCCCTATTTGTAGTGGCTAGAAACTGGAAAATGAATAGATGCCCATCAATTGGAGAATGGCTGGGTAAATTGTGGTATATGAATGTTATGGAATATTATTGCTCTGTAAGGAATGACCAGCAGGATGAATACAGAGAGGCTTGGAGAGACCTACATGGACTGATGCTAAGTGAGATGAGCAGAACCAGGAGATCATTATACACTTCGACAACGATATTGTATGAGGATGTATTCTGATAGAAGTGGATTTCTCTGACAAAGAGACTTAACTGAGTTTCATTGGATAAATGATGGACAGAAACAGCTACACCCAAAGAAGGAATACTGGGAAATGAATGTGAACTATTTGATTTTTGATTTTCTTCCCGAGTTATTTTTACCTTCTGAATCCAATTCTCCCTGTGCAGCGGGAGAACTGTTCGGTTCTGCAAATATGTATTGTATCTAGGATATACTGCAACATATTTAACATATATAGGACTGCTTGCCATCTTGGGGGGGGGAAGGAGGGAGGGAGGGGAAAAAACGAAACATAAGTGATTGCAAGGGATAATGTCGTGTAGAAATTATCCTGGCATGGATTCTGTCAATGCGAAGTTATTATTAAATAAAATTAAATTTTAAAAAAAAAAGAAAAAGAAAATCATCATCCCTTAATTTTAATTATGTTAAATTAAAAAGCTTTTGAATAAATAAAAGCAATGCATCCAAGATTAGAAGGGAAGCAGAAAACTGGGGCAAAGGGTTTTGTTGAAGGCATCTTTTTGAAAATATCTAGAGAATTGACTCAAATTTATAAGAACTAGCCATATGAAAAATGCTCTAAATCACTATTGGTTAGAGAAATGCAAATTAAGACAACTCTAAGGAACCTCTCAGATTGGCTAAGATGACAGGAAAAGAGAATGAAAAGAAAAAAGAAAGAAGAATGAAGAAGAGAATGGAGGGGATGTGGGGAAACCATGGGACACTAATACATTGTTGGTGGAATTGTGAACTGATCCAACCATTCTGAAGAACAATAGGGAACTATTGCTCAAAGGCCTATAAAACTGTGCATACCCTTTGGTCCAGCAATGTTTCTATTGCCTATATCCCAAAAAGATCATAAATAAGTGAAAAGGACTCACATGTGCAAAAATGTTTGTAGCAGCTCTTTTTAGGAGTGGCAAGGAATTGGAAACTGAGTGGATGCTCACCAGTAGACTTATGCTGGAGAAAGTCATCTGCACGCAGAAAGAATACTATGAGGACAGAATGTGGATCACAACACAGTATTTTCATCTTTTGTTGTTGTTGTTTGCTTGTTTTTTTTTTCCTTTCTCATTTTTTCCCTTTTTTGATCTAATTATTCTTCTGCAGCATGATAAATGTGGAAATACATTTAGCAGAATTGCACGTTTAACATATACAGGATGACTAGCTTCCTAGGAGTGTGGGGTGGGACAGAGGGAGGGAGAAAAAAAGGGAACACAAGGTTTTACAAGGGTGAATGTTGAAAACTATCTTTGCATGAATTTTAAAAATAAAAATGTTATCAATTAAAAAATATAATTCCTGAGTGTTACTGTATATGAGCCTTCATTGTAATAATAAAGACATCCTTGTATTAGAAGATTCAATTATAACTTTAGAAATAAGTCAGAACAGTGTAAATGAGTTGGTACACCCAAAGTACTCTTTTTCCATCCCACTATCTTTTGAGAATCTTATATCACTTCATAAATTGGCAGGCAGACCTAAAGTGAGAAGTTAGATTTCCTGTCATTTCAAACTGAGTTGTAAACTGAGTTTTCACTTAGGATTGTTTCCATTCATGAACAGATCATGTTAAATCTATTTCTATTGCTGCAACAGGAAGTTGTAGTGATATATCAGGCTTTTTCTCAGTGATAAGCCAGTACTAGGGTACATATATAAACATATATAGATACACATCTATAAATATATATGTATATGTATGCATGTACATATATAGTTTGTTATGTGTGTGTGTGTATTCCTGACCTCTAGCATTTTCTCTAAACATGTTCCTATCCTTTACTTTCAGAATCAGTATAAAGAATTGTTTCTAAACCCTGATGTGAACTCTGCCTCAATGTAAGTATGTGCTCTTGCCAACTCTTACTGTTGTCAACTCTTTCTCTCAATTTAAAATTTTCAGTGTGATCATTGACACTTCAGTAATCAACAAGTGCTACAATTAAGGTCTGGATTTATTGTTTTGTCGATTATCTAGTCTTAAGCAAGTAATGGAGAAAATATTTATGATGCAGATTAAATTTAAATATGTTATGTGTATATTTTACCCCAGAGAACTTCTTCTAGGACAGTTGGAAAGAAACAAAGATAGAAGATTCTATAAGCAGGAGATAATTTCCCCAATTTCTCCCTTCATTTTCAAAACCATCTTTATTCGTTTGTTTTTTAAGTCCTTCACTTTGTCTACTCTTTCACATTCAAAATCATTGATTTATAAATGTTTCTGGAGGTCTGTATGGATGTGGATTGATGTGGATTAAGTCTTATGCCTCTATACTATTGAGAAGAGAATTTTCTGATAGTTATAAGTATATTTATTTAAATGTTGTTTAAAAACTGTCCTTCCTTATACTGCAGATTTCTATCTAATTTATTTATATTTATTTCAGTGTCTGCATTTAACATCTTGATCTTGAGGGTCCTTATTTTTAAAAGATATTATATTTAATGAAATTTCATGTGACTTACATTGTCAAATCTTATGATTCAACTAAATTTTCACTGAAATAGAGCATAGATAGATAAAGATCATTGAAGTAATTTCTACCCTATTCAGAAAAGCAAGTTATAATACCATAGTTTCTGGTTAAAATTGTCTATACTTTTTTTTGAGTTAAGAGAACATATTTGATCCCAACAGTGCTGAATCCCACCAACTGAGTTAAATAAAAGCTGCTGAGAAGCCTTGTGACATAGTTACTTTGTGGTCCAACCATTTGCATTAATATCAACTTTAGAACCTCTGATTTCAGAAAGGAAAGGGAGTGTCATATACTCTATCAAAAAATCTTTTGTCTGTGAACATCTGATATCCCCAGGAAACCAAATCAGAAACCACTTAAAATAGTTTCTGGGTCAGAAACACAAAAAGGGAGATGAGAAAGAAATAGTCAAATCAGCAGGAAGGGTCCCCTAAAGTCCCTTAAACTAAGTTGCTGTACAACCCATTGCAAGTTAACAAGACCTCACCTCGGTCAATCTACACTGCAAGAAAGTTACTAAAAAAAAAAAATGCCTTTAAAAAATGGTTCCAATGGAATCTGCATATAGACAGAAAAAAAAAAGACTGTCATTTATTTTTCATTGTCCTAGCAATTTAGCAAATATGTCATATATGAAATAATATATCTACAACTACAAGTTATCATAGAGGACATCTAGATTAAGATTCTTACCTTGAAGTTTAAGAAATTATTTTAGAAATGAGCAGAACCAAGAGATCATTATATTATTCAACAACGATACTGTATGAGGATGTATTCTGATGGAAGTGGTTGTCTTTGACAAAGAGATCTAACTCAGTTCCAACTGATCAATGATGGACAGAAACAGCTACACCCAAAGAAAGAACACTGGGAAATGAATGTAAACTGTTTGCATTTTGGTTTTTCTTTTCGGGTTATTTCTATCTTCAGAATCCAATTCTTCCTGGGCAACAAGAAAACTGTTTGGTTCTACACACAAATATTGTATCTAGGAAATACTGGGACATATTTACCATATATAGGACTACTTGCCATCTGGGGGAGGGGATGGAGGGAGAGAGGGGAAAAATTGGAACAGAAGTGAGTGCAAGGGATACTGTTGTAAAAAAAAAAAAATTACCCTGCCATAGGTTTTGTCAATAAAAAGTTATTATTAAAAAAAAAAAGAAATTTAAAAAAAAGAAAGAAATTATTTTAGGCCAAAGACAGATTAAGTGATTTGTTCAAATCCACATAGGTTGGAAGGGACAAAGGCCAAAGTCAAGGATATAGTTAATGTTCCATACTTTATCAAATTTATTACCTCTTAGAGGCAACTAAGTAGCACAATGGATAGCATGCTGAGCTTGGAGTCAGGAAGACTAGAATTTAAACATATTCTTTAACATGTATTATAACACGTTGTATGATATTGGGCAAGCCATTTGAAGCTTATTTGTCTGTTTTCCCAACTATAAATTATGTATAATAATATCAACTTCCTCAAATTGTTTTATATTTTAAAAAATGTTTAACACAATGCCTGGCTTATAATAGGTACTTAAATAGTTGTCACCCACTCTTCCTTCTTTCTTTTCCTTTTTTGGATGAAGAAAATTTAGCCCTGGTGGACTGGAGATCAATACTGCACACATTGGACCCAGGGGTTAAGTGGCCACCTCATGATTAGATATTATTTAGAGTCTATTTCAGACACTCAGCTATAACAAATGAGTCTTTCCTTCTTATTATTTCTTTGACCCCAAGAAAATGTTGAATAGAGCACTGAGTTAGGAATTAGAAAGGACTAAGTTCAAATATGACCAAAGCTTATAAGCTTTGAGTTCTGGGCAAATTTCTTAACCTTTATTATTTCAGTTTCCTCAAGTCCAAAACAGAAATAATAAAAGTGCCTAGTCCCTGGTGTTGAAAGGATCAAGTGAGAAAATATCTATTTAAAAAATGCTCAGCATAGAGCCTGTACTTAACATAGATGCATACACCATTTTTTTTAAAGTGGGGGAGGATTGGAAAAGTAATTAAGTAATGCAGCAAATAGTCCTGGACTTGGAATTAGGAAAACTGATTTTCCTGGTTTCATATCTTCTGTCATATAATTACTAACTATGGGACTCTGGGCAAATTACCTAACCCTGTTTGTCTCAATTGCCTTATCTGTAAAATGAGCTGGAGATGGAAATGGTAAACCTCTCTAGTATCTTTACCAAGAAAACCCCAAATAGGTTTACAGAGTCAGACACAATTAAAATAACTGGAAAAACAACAAATTTTTCCATCTAGAAAATTTAATAAAGCAAATACTCAAAATATCACACTTTTAGTGGTTTATTTTAATTTCCAGTTTAGATTCTATAAGTATAAATGATAAATGGACATTAAAGAATGGAACTGAAAATTAGGCTTAGATTACATTTCTAAATTTTAACAAAATGCTAAGATATAAATTGTGAAAAATCATGCAGATAGTCTTTTTCTGAGTTCAGATGCTTTTTCTGCTTAAAGAACTTTGGTCAAAATTTTTATCCCTCCTTTTAATGTCCACTTGTGCTCAATGGAAGATGCTATAGATATACTCATTTGATAAACTCAGTGATAGCAAACCAAGGAGATTTTTTTCTCTGGACTTAATTTGTACTAATTAAGTAAAAATCATTCTGGAGACTTTAATCTGGAAATGCCTATCTAGTTAAAAACCATCAGAGAGAGAAAAAAGCACAGAGAAAATATATGGACAAAATGAAACTAAAAATAGATGATGGGGGTGGGGCCTAATTTGAATAATAACCTGATGTACATAATTTGAGATTGATCTATTTCTTTTCAAAACTTGTGCTTTGTGTCATTTGTTCCTTCCCTCTATTCTTATGCCTTTTCTCAATTAATTTATATGACATGTATAGAAAAATACTAAGCTAATAGGGAAAAAAAAAGGTTTGGCTATATAAAGTAATTGGAAATACTACTTTGCACTGAGTGAAGTCAAAGCAATATTTTTTAAACAGTAATTGATGAAATAAAAACCTGTTTTACTTCAGAATATATGTTATTCTTTTTAAATGATTTTTTTTTATTTTTTGTTGAGGCAATTGGGGTTAAGTGACTTGCCCAGGGTCACACAGATGGGAAGTGTTAAGTATCTGAGACTAGATTTGAACTCGATCTTTTTGAGTTAAAAGCTGGTGATATATCCACTGGGCCATCTAGCTGCCCCTGTTATTCTTTATAATAAACATTTATTAATATAGAGGTAGCTTTTCAGAAACCTTGGAATTAAAGTGTATATTTTTTCTGTAAATAGTATTTTTCCAATTAAATGTAAAAATCATTTTTAACACTAATTTTTAGTTCCATTTTTTCTCCTTTCCTTCCTTCTATCCTCTCTCCCCAGGATGAAAAGCAATTGATATAGATTATATAAGTAAAATCATGCAAATATATTTTCACATTACGCATATAGTAAGAAAAAACAGAACAAAAAGATTGTCACCAAAAAAAAAAAAAAAGTAAAAATAAGATACTTCAAGCTGCAATCAGACAACTTAGTTTTTTCTCTCAACGTGGATAGCATATTACATCATAATTATTTTGGAATTATTCCTATTATTACAGGTAAGAGAACAGACAGAGTTTCTCAGGATATAACAGAGCAAGAAACACAAAGAAATTAATTTTGAACCCTGGACTTGTGTTGAGTGGGGGAGGAGAAGGCCCTTCTCTGCCCCCAAAAAGAAGAAAGAAGGGAAAAGTGGAATTGTTTGGGATCATTCTGTTTATGAGAAGAGCTAAGTCTGCCATAGCTGCTCATTGTACAAAGTTGCTGGTATTGTGAAATGTTCTCTTAGTTCTGCTCACCTCACTCAGCATCATTTCTGCAAGTCCACATTTTTTTTCTGAAATCCATTATATCATCATTTCTTATGGTACAATAGTATTCCATTCTTTTGCCACACTTTGTTCATCTATTCCTCAGCTGATGGGTATTCCCTCAGTTTTTAACTCTTTGTAACCCTAAAAAAGCTGCTATAAATATTATTTTAAATGTGGGTCCTTTTCCCTTTTATATGATTTTCTTGGGATACATACTCAGAGTAATAGTGCTGGAACAAAAGGTATACCCAATTTTAAAGCCTTTTGGGGCAGAGTTCCAAATTGCTCTCCAGAACCATTGAATCATTTCACAACTCCACCCACAATACATTAGTGTTTCATTTTTTTCACATCCCCTCCAACATTTATCATTATCTTTTCCAATCATCTTAGTCAATCAGATAGATGTGAGATGGTATCTCAGAGTTTTAATTTGTATTTTGCTAACCAAGAGTGATTTAGAACATTTTTTCATATGACTATAGATGGCTTTAATTTCTTTATCCAATATATATCTGTTCATATCCTTTGACTATTTATCAATTGGGGAATGACATGTATTTTTATAAATTTATCTCAATTCTCTATATATTTGAGAGATCAGGTCTTTATTAGATACACTTCCTACAAAGACTGTTTCTCAGCTTTTTTTCCTTTCCTTCTGATCTCATTTGCATTGGTTTTGTTTGTGCAAAACCTTTTTACTAATTTCTGTCATACTATTTTCCAGCTTCTCAGAAGTTTTTTTAAACAATTAGCTCTTATCTCAGAAGATGGAGTCTTTGGATTTATTAAGCAATAGATTACTATAATCATTTGCTACTGTATCTTGGTACCTAATCTATTCCAATGTTCTATTGCTCTGTCTCAGTAAGTAGCAAATAGTTTGGATCATTTCTTTATAATATAGATTTAGATCTGGTATGGCTAGGCTATTTTTATTGCATTTTTTCATTAATTCCCTTGATATTTTAAAATTTATCCTTGCATATGAATTTTGTTATTGTCTTCTCTGTCTCTATAAATAATTCTTGGTTGCTTGGTATTAAACTGAATAAATAAAGTAGAATTATCTTTTTACTATATTAATTTGACAAACATTTGAGCAAGTAACTTTTTTCCAGGTTTCTTTTTTTGTTTGTTTGTTTGTTTTTTAGATCTGACTTTATTTGTAGGAAAAGTGTTTATAGAAGTGTGTTCAGATAGCTCCTGAACTTGTCTGACCAAGTGAACTCCAAAGCATATTTTATTGTTTACAATTATTTTAAAAGAGATTTTTCTTTGTATAATTTGCTGCTGAGCTTTGTTGGGAATATATATTAATGTTGATGGTTTATGTGACTTTATTTTATAACCTATGAAATTGTTTAGCTTATTAATTTTTACAAACTTTTTTTTTATTTGAGAGTCTAGGGTTCTCTAAATATACCTGTATATGATCCTCAGAGAGCAATATTTTTTTTTCCCTCATTGCCTATTCTAATTCTCTTAATTTTTTTCTTCTATTGTATCTAAAGCAACTATTTCTAGTATGATATTAAGCAATCGTGTAGATAATAGCCATCCTTATTTCACCTTTGATCTTATTAGAAAGGTATCTAACTTATCCCAATTACCTATAATGCTTACTGATGGTTTTAGATAGAGAATACTTATCATTTTAAGGAAATTTCCATTTATTCCTATGATTTCTGGTATTTTTAATAGAAACAAGTATTGTATTTTGTCAAAAATTTCCTGTATCTATTAATAGAATCATATAATTTCTGTTATTTTTATTATTGATATGGTCATTCATTCTAATATTGCCCCTAATATTGAAAAAGCCCTTAATTCCTGGTATAAACCTAATCTGGTTGGTCATATGGTATTATCATAGTGATAAACTGCTCTAATTTCTTTGCTAATATTTTATTTAAAACTTTTGTTTCAATGTCCATTAGGGAAATCACCTTATCCTTATCATTCTCTGTTTTAGTTCTTTCTGTTGCCATGAAGGGGATTTTGTAAGATTACATCGTTCCCTATTGTTCTACATAATTTATCTAGTATTAGAATGAATTGTCCATTGAGTGTCAAAATCATTGACATAAAAGTTGGACAAAGTAAAATTTTAATTTCCATCTTCATTGATGGTGAATTCAACTTTTTTTTTCCTTTTTGATATAGGTAATTTGGTTTCTTTCTTAATTTAAAAAAATCAAGCAATGTCTATGTTATTTTACCTTATTGCTTTTTGAAATAAAACCAGTTCTCTGGTTCATTTGTTCTGTTTTCTAATTTTCAACTTTATTAATCTCTCCTTTGATATTCAGAAATTTTCATCTGCTGTTTAATTGAAGATTTTTAATTCATTCTTTTTCTGCATTTTTAAATTGCACGCCTAATTCATTGCTCTCCTCTATTTTATTTATGAAAGGATTTATTTTTCCTAAATACTGCCTTGACTTTGATTTATGATCACATAAATTTTAATATGATTTCTCTTTATTGTCCTTGTTTTTGATGAAATTATTGATTGTTTCTCTGATTCATTGTTTGATTCACTTATCTTTACATTTATTCAGTTTTCAATTAATGTTTGAGCTACCTTTCCATGGCTCTTTATTACATGTAATTTTTTTGCATTGTGATTTACAAAGGGCTCCTTTCATATTTCTGCATTTCTGACTTTGGTTTTGAGGTTTTTATGCTGTAATAATTGGTCAGTTTTGTGTAGGTTCCATACATTATTGAGGGAAAAAAAAGTATATTCCTTTTGAATCGCCATTCCATTTTCTCCAGAGATTTATCATATCTAACTTTTCTGAAATTTGATTCAACTTATTCAGTTCTTGCTTGTCCATCTTGTTCATCTAGTTCTAAGAGGTATAAACTAAAGTACTTTAGTAATATATTTTTTGCCATGTATTTTTCCTGAACTTCACTTTACATCTCTAAAAATTTGTATGTTTATAATTGGTATTGCTTCATTGTCTATGATACATTTATTTTTTTTATTTTTTTTATTTTATTTTATTTAATAATAACTTTGTATTGACAGAATCCATGCCAGGATAATTTTTATACAACATTATCCCTTGCAATCAATTATGTTTCGTTTTTTCCCCTCCCTCCCTCCACCCCCCCCCAAGATGGCAAGCACTCCTATATATGTTAAATATGTTGCAGTATATCCTAGATACAATACATATTTGCAGAACCGAACAGTTCTCTTGTTGCGTAGGGAGAATTGGATTCAGAAGGTAAAAATAACTCGGGAAGAAAATCAAAAATCAAATAGTTCACATTCATTTCCCAGTATTCCTTCTTTGGGTGTAGCTGTTTCTGTCCATCATTTATCCATTGAAACTCAGTTAAGTCTCTTTGTCATAGAAATCCACTTCCATCAGAATACATCCTCATACAATATCGTTGTCGAAGTGTATAATGATCTCCTGGTTCTGCTCATCTCACTTAGCATCAGTCCATGTAGGTCTCTCCAAGCCTCTCTGTATTCATCCTGCTGGTCATTCCTTACAGAGCAATAATATTCCATAACATTCATATACCACAATTTACCCAGCCATTCTCCAATTGATGGGCATCCATTCATTTTCCAGTTTCAAGCCACTACAAACAGGGCTGCTACAACATTTTGGCACATACAGGTCCCTTTCCCTTCTTTAGTATTTCTTTGGGATATAAGCCCAATAGAAACACTGCTGGATCAAAGGATATGCACATTTTGATAATTTTTTGGGCATAATTCCAGATTGCTCTCCAGAATGGTTGGATTCGTTCACAACTCCACCAACAATGCATTAGTGTCCCAGTTTTCCCGCATCTCCTCCAACATTCATCATTATTTTTTCCTGTCATCTTAGCCAATCTGACAGGTGTGTAGTGGTATCTCAGAGTTGTCTTAATTTGCATTTCTCTGATCAATAATGATTTGGAACACTCTTTCATATGAGTGGTAATAGTTTAATCTCATCCTCTGAAAATTGTCTGTTCATATCCTTTGACCATTTATCAATTGGAGAATGGCTTGATTTCTTATAAATTTGAGTCAGTTCTCTATATATTTTGGAAATGAGGCCTTTATCAGAACCTTTAACTGTGAAAATGTTTTCCCAGTTTGTTGCTTCCCTTCTAATCTTGTTTGCATTAGTTTTATTTGTACAAAGGCTTTTTAATTTGATGTAATCGAAATTTTCTATTCTGTGATCAGTAATGGTCTCTAGTTCATCTTTGGTCACAAATTTCTTTCTCCTCCACAAGTCTGAGAGATAAACTATTCTATGTTCCTCTAATTTATTTATAGTCTCGTTCTTTATGCCTAGGTCATAGACCCATTTTGATTTTATCTTGGTATATGGTGTTAAGTGTGGGTCCATGCCTAATTTCTGCCATACTAATTTCCAATTATCCCAGCAGTTTTTATCAAATAATGAATTCTTTTCCCAGAAGTTAGGGGCTTTGGGTTTGTCAAACACTAGATTGCTATAGTTGACTATTCTGTCTTGTGAGCCTAGCCTTTTCCACTGATCTACTAATCTATTTCTTAGCCAATACCAAATGGTTTTGGTGACTGCTGCTTTATAATATAATTTTAGATCAGGTACAGCTAGGCCACCGTCATTTGATTTTTTTTTCATTAATTCCCTTGAGATTCTCGACTTTTTATTGTTCCATACGAATTTTGTTGTTATTTTTTCTAGATCAATAAAATATTTTCTTGGAAGTCTGATTGGTATAGCACTAAATAAATAGATTAGTTTAGGGAGTATTGTCATCTTTATTATGTTCGCTCGGCCGATCCAAGAGCACTTAATATTTTTCCAATTATTTAAGTCTGACTTTATTTGTGTGGAGACTTTTTTATAATTTTGCTCATATAATTCCTGACTATCCTTTGGTAGATAGATTCCCAAATATTTTATGGTATCAACAGTTATTCTGAATGGAATTTCTCTTTGTATCTCTTGCTGTTGGGTTTTGTTGGTGATGTATAAAAATGCTGAGGATTTATGGGGATTTATTTTGTAGCCAGCTACTTTGCTAAAATTATGAATTATTTCCAATAGCTTTTTGGTAGAATCTCTGGGGTTCTCTAGGTATACCATCATATCATCTGCAAAGAGTGATAGTTTGGTTTCCTCATTGCCTACTCTAATTCCTTTTATATCTTTCTCGACTCTTATTGCCGAGGCTAGTGTTTCTAATACGATATTAAATAATAATGGTGATAGTGGGCAACCTTGCTTCACTCCAGATCTTACTGGGAAAGGTTCCAGTTTTTCCCCATTGCATATGATGCTTACTGATGGTTTTAAATATATGCTCCTGACTATTTTAAGGAAAAGTCCATTTATTCCTATGCTCTCAAGTGTTTTTATTAGGAATGGATGTTGGATTTTATCAAATGCTTTTTCTGCATCTATTGAGATGATCATGTGGTTTTTGTTTGTTTGGTTATTGATATAGTCAATTATGTTAATAGTTTTCCTAATATTGAACCAGCCCTGCATTCCTGGTATAAATCCTACTTGGTCATAGTGTATTATCCTGGTGACAATTTTCTGTAATCTTTTTGCTAATATTTTATTTAAGATTTTAGCATCAATATTCATTAGGGAGATTGGTCTATAATTTTCTTTCTCTGTTTTCAGCCTACCTGGTTTAGGTATCAGTACCATATCTGTGTCATAAAAGGAGTTTGGTAGGACTCCTTCAATCCCTATTTTTTCAAATAGTTTATATAACATTGGAGTTAATTGTTCTTTAAATGTTTGGTAGAATTCACATGTAAATCCATCTGGTCCTGGGATTTTTTCTTAGGGAGTTGATTGATAGTTTGTTCTATTTCTTTTTCTGAGATGGGACTGTTTAGGATATTTACTTCTTCCTCTGTTAGTTTGGGCAAGCTGTATTTTTGGAGGTATTTTTCTATTTCATTTAAGTTGTCGAATTTATTGGCATAAAGTTGGGCAAAGTAACTCCTAATTATTGCTCTAATTTCCTCTTCGTTAGTGGTGAGTTCTCCCTTTTCATTTTTAAGACTAACAATTTGATTTTCCTCTTTCCTTTTTTAATCAGATTTACTAAGGGTTTGTCTATTTTGTTGGTTTTTTCATAGAACCAACTCTTAGTTTTATTAATCAATTCAATAGTTTTTTTACTTTCAATTTTATTGATCTCACCTTTTACTTTTAGAATTTCAAGTTTAGTGTTTGACTGGGGTTTTTAATTTGTTCCTTTTCTAGCATTTTAATTGCAAACCCAATTCATTGACCTTCTCTTTCTCTATTTTATACAAATAGGCCTCTAGAGATATGAAATTTCCCCTTATTACCGCTTTGGCTGCATCCCATACATTTTGGTATGATGTCTCATTATTATCGTTTTCTTGGGTGAAGTTATTAATTATGTCTATGATTTGCTGTTTTACCCAATCATTCTTTAGTATGAGATTATTTAGTTTCCAATTATTTTTTGGTCTACTTCCCCCTGCTTTTTTGTTGAATGTAATTTTCATTGCATCGTGGTCTGAAAAGGATGCATTTACTATTTCTGCCTTACTACATTTGAGTTTGAGGTTTTTATGTCCTAATATATGGTCAATTTTTGTATAGGTTCCATGAACTGCTGAAAAGAAAGTGTATTCCTTTCTGTCTCCATTACATTTTCTCCAGAGATCTATCATATCTAGCTTTTCTAGTATTCTGTTTACCTCTTTGACTTCTTTCTTATTTATTTTCTGGTTTGATTTATCTAATTCTGAGAGTGCAAGGTTAAGATCTCCCACTATTATAGTTTTACTGTCTATTTCTTCTTGCAGCTCTCTTAGTTTCTCTTTTAAGAATTTAGATGCTACCCCACTTGGTGCATATATGTTTAATATAGATAGTGCTTCATTATCCATGCTACCCTTTAGCAAGATATAGTGTCCTTCCTTATCTCTTTTAATTAGGTCAATTTTTGCTTTAGCTTGATCTGAGATCAGGATGGCTACCCCTGCTTTTTTGACTTCACCTGAAGCATAGTAGATTTTGCTCCAACCTTTTACCTTTAACCTGCATGTATCTCCCCGCTTCAGGTGTGTTTCCTGTAAACAACATATTGTAGGATTCTGGCTTTTAATCCATTCTGCTAACCGCTTCCTCTTTATGGGGGAGTTTACCCCGTTCACGTTTATGGTTAGAATGACCAATTCTGTCTTACTTGCCATCTTGTTAACCCCGGTTTATGCTTTCCTTCCTTCTTTCCCCTTTCCCCCCCTTCCAAGTATTAAGCTTGTGAGCACCCCTTGCTTCTCACAGCCCTCCCTTTTTAGTGTCCCTCCCCCCGCCTTAGAGTTCCTCCCCCTATCTTACCCCTTTCCCTCCCAGTTCCCGTATTCCCTTCCGCTTAGCTTATTCCTTCCCTTTCCACTTTTCCCTTCTCACTTTTCAATGAGATGGGAGAAGTTTCACCATAGATTGAATATGTCTTAAGATTTTTCACTTAAAGCCAATTCTGAAGGCAGTAAGATACCCACTATATTCATCCCCCTCCATTCTTTCTCTCAGATATAATAGGTTTCCTATGCCTCTTCATGAGATGTACTACCCCCACTTTACCCTTTTTCTGGTACAATGTCCTTTCCACATCAATTTCTAGAACAAGGTATACATGTATTCTTTATACATCTATATAGTCAAAATATAGTTCCCAAGATTAATCTTTACCTTTTTAGATTTCTCTTGAGTTCTATATTTGTAGATCAAACTTTTTGTAAGTTCTGGTTTTTTCATCAGAAATAGATGAAATTCGCTTACTTCGTTGAATGTCCATCTTCTTCCCTGGAAAAAGATGCTCATTCTCGAAGGGTAAGTTATTTTTGGTTGCATACCAAGTTCCTTAGCCTTTCAGAATATCATATTCCAGGCCCTTCGATCTTTTAATGTGGATGCTGCCAGATCCTGGGTGATCCTTATTGTGGCTCCTTGATACTTGAATTGGGTTTTTCTAGCCGCTTGCAATATTTTTTCTTTCACCTGAGGGTTCTGGCATTTGGCCACTATATTCCTTGGTGTTTTGATTTTAGGATCCCTTTCAGTGGGTGATCGATGAATCCTTTCAATGTTTATTTTTTCCTCTGTTCCTATGACTTCTGGGCAGTTCTCTTTGATAATTTCCTGGAAGAAAGTGTCCAGGCTCTTTTTTTCATCATGTTTTTCTGGGAGTCCAATGATTCTCAGATTGTCTCTCCTGGATCTGTTTTCCAGGTCTGTTGTCTTCCCCAGAAGGTATTTCACATTTTTCTCCATTGTTTGATTTTTTTGGATTTGCTTGACTGATTCTTCTTGTCTCCTCGAGTCATTCAATTCCACTTGTTCAATTCTGATTTTCAGTGAAGTATTCTCTTCACTCACTTTTTTAAAATCTTTCTCTAATTGTCCAATTGAGTTCTTTTGTTCTGTGGAATTTTTTTCCATTTCGCCAATTTTGTTTTTTAGAGAGCTGTTTTCTGTTTCCAGTTCACTAATCCTATTTTTCAAGGATTTTACTTCTTTATCCACTCTCTCTTTAACTTTCTCCAGGCTCTTTTGCCAAGCCTCCCTCTCCTTTTCCCAAGCCTCCCTCTCCTTTTGCCAAGCCTCACTCTGCTTTCCCCATTTTTCTTCTAGCTCCCTTGTGAGAGCCTTTTTAATCACTTCTATGAGGTTCATCTGTGCTGAGGAACAGATGATTTCCTCCTTTGGGGAATCACCTGGGGACTGCCTGTTTTTAGTCTCCTCAGGATTTAGAGTCTGCTCTCTATCTGTATAGAAGCTGTCAAGGGTTAAAGTCCTCTTCAGCTTCTTGCTCATTCTGTCTATTAATCAGAGATAAACTACCAAAGAAAAACAGAAAAAACTGGAGTCTTTCTTTGGGGGGGGGGGGCTGGGTGGTTTATCGAGCTTCCTCTACAGACTGCAGGTGGCAGCAGTGAGGCACTAGCAGGACTGTGCTGCGCCTGCGCTCTGAGATCCCAAAGCGTGCTGAGTCACTGAGGGGAGGGAAGGGGGGGGGGCAGGTCCTGAGAGACTCCAGCTGTTTGCGGTTGTATTCTTCAGCCCCGGTGTTTTTAGCTTCTCTGCTGGGCTGTTGACTTGCTGCAGGTTCCAAACCTGTAGCGAAGCTCTCCCCGCAGAGACGGCTACGATCACTCCCCACCCCCTCTCAGCTCTGCTCCCGTGCTCTCACTGCCGCTGCCCGCCGCCTGCGCCCGATCTAAAACCGCCCCAGCCCTCCAGTAAAGACAGACCTTTCTTGGCGGATCTCAAGGATGGCTTCTCGTGGTAACTATTTGTGGGTTTTTTTCAGTCAAGCATTGATTCAGAGGCTTGTAATGAAGTGGATAGTGAGAGAAAGCGCGGAGCTTATGCAACTGTGAGCCTCCTCTCCGCCATCTTAACCGGAAGTCCCCATTTTCCAGTTTCTAGCCACTACAAACAGGGCTGCTACAAACATTTTGGCACATACAGGTCCCTTTCCCTTTTTTAGTATCTCTTTGAGGTATAAGCCCAATAGAAACACTGCTGGATCAAAGGGTATGCACAGTTTGATAACTTTTTGGGCATAATTCCAGATTGCTCTCCAGAATGGCTGGATTCGTTCACAACTCCACCAACAATGCATCAGTGTCCCCGTTTTCCCGCATCCCCTCCAACATTCATCATTATTATTTCCTGTCATCTTAGCCAATCTGACAGGTGTGTAGTGATATCTCAGAGTTGTCTTAATTTGCATTTCTCTGATCAATAATGATTTGGAACACTCTTTCATGTGAGTGGTAATAGTTTCAATTTCTTCATCTGAAAATTGTCTGTTCATATCCTTTGACCATTTATCAATTGGAGAATGGCTTGATTTCTTATAAATTTGAGTCAGTTCTCTATATATTTTGGAAATGAGGCCTTTATCAGAACCTTTAATTGTAAAGATGTTTTCCCAGTTTGTTGCTTCCCTATGAATCTTGTTTGCATTTGTTCTGTTTGTACAAAGGCTTTTTAATTTGATATAATCGAAATTTTCTATTTTGTGATCTGTAATGGTCTCTAGTTCATCTTTGGTCACAAATTTCTTTCTCCTCCACAAGTCTGAGAGATAAACTATCCTATGTTCCTCTAATTTATTTATAATCTCATTCTTTATGCCTAGGTCATGGACCCATTTTGATCTTATCTTGGTATGTGGTGTTAAGTGTGGGTTCTTGCCTAATTTCTGCCATACTAATTTCTAGTTATCCCAGCAGTTTTTATTAAATAATGAAATCTTATCCCAAAATTTAGAATCTTTGGGTTTGTCAAACACTAGATTGCTATAGTTGACTATTCTGTCTTGTGAACCTAACCTTTTCCACTGATCAACTAATCTATTTCTAAGCCAATACCAAATGGTTTTGGTGACTGCTGCTTTATAATTTAATTTTAGATCAGGTACAGCTAGACCACCTTCATTTGATTTTTTTTTTCATTAATTCCCTTGAGATTCTCGACTTTTTATTGTTCCATATGAATTTTGTTGTTATTTTTTCTAAATCATTAAAATATTTTCTTGGAAGTCTGATTGGTATAGCACTAATTAAATAGATTAGTTTAGGGAGTATTGTCATCTTCATTATATTCGCTCGGCCTATCCAAGAGGACTTAATATTTTTCCAATTATTTAAGTCTGACATTATTTGTGTGAAAACTTTTTTGTAATTTTGCTCATATAATTCCTGACTTTCCTTTGGTAGGTAGATTCCCAAATATTTTATGCTATCAACAGTTATTTTGAATGGAATTTCTCTTTGTATCTCTTGCTCTTGGATTTTGTTGGTGGTGTATAAGAATGCTGAGGATTTATGGGGATTTATTTTGTATCCTGCTACTTTGCTAAAATTATGAATTATTTCTAATAGCTTTTTAGTAGAATCTCTGGGGTTTTCTAGGTATACCATCATATCATCTGCAAAGAGTGATAGTTTGGTTTCCTCATTGCCTACTCTAATTCCTTTAATCTCTTTCTCGACTCTTATTGCAGAGGCTAGTGTTTCTAATACAATATTGAATAATAATGGTGATAGTGGGCAACCTTGCTTCACTCCAGATCTTACTGGGAAAGGTTCCAGTTTTTCCCCATTGCATATGATGCTTACTGAAGATTTTAAATATATGCTCCTAACTATTTTAAGGAAAAGTCCTCTTATTCCTATGCTCTCAAGTGTTTTTATTAGGAATGGATGTTGGATTTTATCAAATGCTTTTTCTGCATCTATTGAGATGATCATATGATTTTTGTTTGGTTGGTTGTTGATATAGTCAATTATGTTAATAGTTTTCCTAATATTGAACCAGCCCTGCATTCCTGGTATAAATCCTACTTGGTCATAGTGTATTATCCTGGGGATGATTTTCTGTAATCTTTTTGCTAATATTTTATTTAAGATTTTAGCATCAATATTCATTAGGGAGATTGGTCTATAATTTTCTTTCTCTGTTTTCAGCCTACCTGGTTTAGGTATCAGTACCATATCTGTGTCATAAAAGGAGTTTGGTAGGACTCCTTGGATCCCTACTTCTTCAAATAGTTTATTTAGCATTGGAGTTAATTGATCTTTAAATGTTTGATAGAATTCAGATGTAAATCCATCTGGTCCTGGGGATTTTTTCTTAGGAAGTTGATTGATAGTTTGTTCTATTTCTTTTTCTGAGATAGGAGTGTTTAGGATATTTACTTCTTCCTCTGTTAGTTTAGGCAAGCTATATTTTTGGAGGTATCTTCTATTTCATTTAAGTTGTCGAATTTATTGGCGTAAAGTTGGGCAAAGTAACTCCTAATTATTGCTCTAATTTCCTCTTCGTTAGTGGCGAGTTCTCCCTTTTCATTTTTAAGACTAACAATTTGATTTTCCTCTTTCCTTTTTTTAATCAGATTTACTAAGGGTTTGTCTATTTTGTTGGTTTTTTCATAGAACCAACTCTTAGTTTTATTAATTAATTCAATAGTTTTTTTACTTTCAATTTTATTGATCTCTCCTTTTATTTTTTGAATTTCAAGTTTAGTGTTTGATTGGGGGTTTTTAATTTGTTCCTTTTCTAGCATTTTTAGTTGCAAACCCGATTCATTGACCTTCTCTTTCTCTATTTTATACAAATAGGCCTCTAGAGATATGAGATTTCCCCTTATTACCGCTCTGGCTGCATCCCATACATTTTGGTATGATGTCTCATTATTATCGTTTTCTTGGATGAAGTTATTAATTATGTCTATAATTTGCCGTTTTACCCAATCATTCTCTAGTATGAGATTATTTAGTTTCCAATTATTTTTTGGTCTACTTTCCTGTGGCTTTTTATTGAATGTACTTTTCAATGCATCATGGTCTGAAAAGGATGCATTCACTATTTCTGTCTTACTGCATTTGAGTTTGAGGTTTTTATGTCCTAATATATGGTCAATTTTTGTATAAGTTTCATGAACTGCTGAAAAGAAAGTGTACTCCTTTCTGTCCCCATTACATTTTCACCAGAGATCTATCATATCTAATTTTTCTAGTATTCTATTTATCTCTTTGACTTCTTTCTTATTTATTTTGTGGTTTGATTTATCTAATTCTGAGAGTGCAAGGTTGAGATCTCCCACTATTATAGTTTTACTGTCTATTTCTTCTTGCAGCTCTCTTAATTTCTCTTTTAAGAATTTAGATGCTACACAGCCCTGTTTGTAGTGGCTAGAAACTGGAAAATGAATGGATGCCCATCAATTGGAGAATGGCTGGGTAAATTGTGGTATATGAATGTTATGGAATATTATTGTTCTGTAAGAAATGACCAGCAGGATGAATACAGAGAGGCTTGGAGAGACCTACATGAACTGATGCTAAGTGAAATGAGCAGAACCAGGAGATCATTATACACTTCGACAACGATATGTATGAGGACACATTTTGATGGAAGTGGATTTCTTTGACAAAGGACCTGAGTTTCAATTGATAAATGACGGACAAAAGCAGCTACACCAAAGAAAGAACACAGGGAAACGAATGTGAACTATCTGCATTTTTGTTTCTCTTCCCGGATTATTTATACCTTCTGAATCCAATTCTCCCTATGCAACAAGAGAACTGTTCGGTTCTGCAAAATTATATTGTATCTAGGATATACTGCAACATATCCAACATATAAAGGACTGCTTGCCATCTAGGGAGGGGGTGGAGGGAGGGAGGGGAAAAAAAATCGGAACAGAAATGAGTGTAAATATAATGTAATTATTAAATAAAAAAATTAAAAAAAAAAAAAAAACAACATTTAGACTCCATGGTAAACATAAAAAAAAAAAAAAAAAAAAAAGAATTTAGATGCTACACTACTTGGTGCATATATGTTTAATATAGATACTGCTTCATTATTCATTCTACCCTTTAGCAAGATATAGTGCCCTTCCTTATCTCTTTTGATTAGATCAATTTTTGCTTTAGCTTGATCTGAGATCAGGATGGCTACCCCTGCTTTTTTGACTTCACCTGAAGCATAGTAGATTTTGCTCCAACCTTTTACCTTTAACCTGCATATGTCACCCCGCTTCAGGTGTGTTTCCTGTAAACAACATATTGTAGGATTCTGGCTTTTAATCCATTCTGCTAACCGCTTCCTCTTTATAGAGGAGTTTACCCCATTCACATTTATGGTTAAAATGACCAATTCTGTATTACTTGCCATCTTGTTAACCCCGGTTTATGCTTTTCTCCCTTCTTACTCCCTTACCCCCCCTTCCCAGTATTAAGCTTGTGAGCACCACTTGCTTCTCACAGCCCTCCCTTTTTTTAGTATCCCTCCCCCCCCTTAGAGTTCCTCCCCCTAACTTACCCCTTTCCCTCCCAGTTACCGTATTCCCTTCCACTTAGCTTATTCCTTCCCTTTTCACTTTTCCCTTCTCACTTTTCAATGAGGTGGGAGAAGTTTCACCATAGATTGAATATGACTAAAATTTTTCTCTTAATGCCAATTCTGAAAGCAGTAAAATACTCACTATATTCATCCCTCTCCATTCTTTCTCTCAGATATAATAGGTTTTCTTTGCCTCTTCATGAAATATAGTATCCCCTTTCCCCTTTTTCTGGTACAATGTCCTTTCCACATCTAGTTTCTAGAACAAGGTATACATGTATTCTTTATACATCTTTATAGCCGAAATATAGTTCCCAAGATTAATCTTTACCTTTTTAGATTTCTCTTCAGTTCTGTGCTTGTAGATCAAATTTTTTGTTAAGTTCTGGCTTTTTCATCAAAAATATGTGAAATTAGCTTACTTCGTTGAATGTCCATCTTCTTCCCTGGAAAAAGATGCTCATTCTCGCTGGGTAAGTTATTTTTGGTTGCATACCAAGTTCCTTAGCCTTTTGGAATATCATATTCCAGGCCCTTCGCTCCTTTAATGTGGATGCTGCCAGATCCTGGGTGATCCTTATTGTTGCTCCTTGATACTTGAATTGGGTTTTTCTAGCTGCTTGTAGTATTTTTTCCTTCGCCTGAGGGTTCTGGCATTTGGCCACTATATTCCTTGGTGTTTTGATTTTAGAATCCCTTTCAGTAGGGGATCAATGAATTCTTTCAATGTCTATTTTACCCTCTGTTTCTATGACTTCTGGGCAGTTCTCTTTGATAATTTCCTGGAAAATAGTGTCCAGGCTCTTTTTTTCATCATACTTTTCTGGAAGTCCGATGATTCTCAGGTTGTCTCTCCTGGATCTGTTTTCCAGGTCTGTTGTCTTCCCCAGAAGGTATTTCACATTCTTTTCCATTGTTTGATTTTTTTGGATTTGCTTGACTGATTCTTCTTGTCTCCTCGAGTCATTCAATTCCAATTGTTCGACCCTGATTTTCAGTGAGGTATTTTCTTCACTCACTTTTTTAAGATCTTTTTCTAATTGTCCAATTGAGTTCTTTTGTTCTGTGGAATTTTTTTCCATTTCGCCAATTTTGTTTTCCAGTTCACCAATCCTATTTTTCAAGGATTTGGTTTCTTTATCCATTCTCTCTTTAACTGACTTCTCCAGGCTCTTTTGCCAAGCCTCCTTCTCCTTTTGCCAAGTCTCCCTCTCCTTTTGCAAAGCCTCCTTCTTCTTTTGCCATGCCTCCTTCTCCTTTTCCCATTTTTCTTCTAGCTCCCTTGTGAGAGCCTTTTTAATTTCCTCCATGAGATTCATCTGTGCTGAGGAACATATGATCTCCTCCTTTGGGGATTCACCTGGGGACTGTTTGTTTTTAGTCTCTTCAGGATTTGGAGTCTGCTCTTTATCTGTATAGAAGCTGTCAAGGGTTAAAGTCTTTTTCAGTTTCTTGCTCATTCTGTCTAATAATCAAAGACAAACTATCAAAGAAACAGAAGAAAAAAACCCTTGAATGGAGGCTGCTTTCTTTGGGGGAGGGGCAGGGTAGCCATGAGGCACGAGTCCTACTGTGCTGTGGCGTCTGCGCTCTGAGATCCGAGAGCGTGCTGAGACACTGTGGGGGAGGGGTGGCCAGGTCCCGAGAGACTCCAGCTGTTTGGGGTTGTATTCTTCACCCTGGGTGTTTTTAGCTTTTCTGCTGGGCTGCTGACTTGCTGCCGGAGCAAAGTATCTAATCCTGTAGCAAAGCTCTCCCCTCAGAGACGGCTGCGATCACGTCCCACCCCCTCTCCGCTCTGCTTGGCTCTGAGCTGCTTTCTGTGCTCTCACTGCAGCTGCCCGCAGTCTGCTTCCTATCTAATAACCGTCCCCGCCCTCGCGAAAAACAGAACTTTCTTAACGAGTCTCAAGGATGGTTTCTCTTGGTAAGTAATTGTATGTTTTTTTTCAGTCGAGCATTAATTCAGAGGCATGAAATGAAATGGATAGTGAGAGAAAAACACGGAGGTTACACAGCAGTGTGTCTCCTCTCCGCCATCTTGGCTGGAAGTTGTCTATGATACATTCAAAAAAGATGTAGTTTTCTTTCTTGTCTCTTTGAATTAGATCTATTTTTGCTTTTGCTTTCTCTGAGGTCAATATTACTTCAGCTAAACAGTAACCTATTTTGTTCTACCCTTTTTATGAAATCATTCTGTTGGTCACTTCTTACAGAACAATAATATTCTATAACATTCATATACTATAATTTATTCAGTCATTCTCCAATTGAGGGGCATCCACTTAGTTTCCAGTTTCTTGCCACAAACATTTTTGCACATGTGGGTCCCTTTCCCTCCTTTAAGATCTCTTTGGGATATAAGCCCAGTAGAAATATTGCTTGGTCAAAGAATGTGCACAGGTTGAGAAATTTTTGAGCATAGTCCCAAACTGCTCTTCAGAATGGTTGCCTCCTTTCATAGTTCCACGAACAAAGTGTCAGTGTCCCAGTTTTCCCACATCCCTTCCAGCATTTGTCATTATCTTTTCCCGTCATCTTGGCCAATCCAACAGGTGTGTAGTAGTATCTTAGTAGTATCTTAATTTGAATTTCTCTGCTCAATAGTGATTTAGAGCACTGTTTCAATTTCTTCATCTAAAAATTGTCTTTTCATATCCTTTGACCATTTAGCAATTGGAGAATGGCTTGGATTCTTACAAATTTGAGTCAATTGTCTATATATTTCAGAAATGAGGCCTTTATCAGAACCTTTCAATGTAAAAATGTTTTCCTAGTTTTTTGCTTCCCTTCTAATCTTGTCTGCATTAGTTTGTTTGAACAAAACCTTTTTTAACCTAATATAACCAAAATTATCTATTTTGTGTTCAATAATGATCTGTAATTCTTCTTTGGTCACAAATTCTTTCCTCCTCCATAGATCTGAGAGGTGAACCATCCTATATTCTTCTAATTTGTTTATAAAATCATTCTTTATGTCTAGATCATGAACCCATTTCGACCTTTTCTTGGATATATCATGTTAGATGTGTGTCAATGCTTAGTTTCTGCCATACTAGTTTCCAGTTTTCCCAGCAGTTTTTGTCAAAAAGTGAATTTTTATCCCAAAAGGTGGGGTCTTTTGGTTTGTTAAATACTAGATTGTTATAGTTATTGACTCTAGTCTTGTGAACTTAATCTATTCCACTGATCAAGTAATCTTTTTCTTAACTAGTAACAAATGGTTTTGATGAGCACTGCTTTATAATATGGTTTTAGGTATGGCAGAGCTAGGCCACCTTCATTTATATATTTTTTATTAATTTCTTTGAAATTCTTAACCTTTTGTTCTTACAGATGAATTTTATTCTTATTTTTTCTAGGTCAGTAAAATAGTTTCTTGGGAATCTGATTGGCATAGCACTAAATAAATAGATTAATTTAGGTAGTATTGTTATCTTTATTATATTCGTTCGACTTATTCAAGAGCACTTAATATTTTTTCAATTATTTAGATCTGACTTTATATGTGTGGCAAGTGTTTTGTAGTTTTGTTCATATATTTTCTGACTTTTCCTTAGCAGATAGATTCCCAAATCTTTTATACTATCAATAGTTTTTTTTTTTTTATTTATTAATTAGAATTTTTCTTTGTATCACTTGCTGTTTGATTTTGTTAGTGATATATAAGAATTCTGATGATTTATGTGGATTTATTTTGTATCCTGAAATTTTGCTAAAGTTGTGAATTATTTCTAATAATTTTTAATTGATTCTCTAGAGTTCTTTAAGTATACCATCATATCATCTGCAAAGAGTGTTAATTTGGTTTTTTATTATCAACTCTAATTCCTTTAATCTATTTTTTTCTTCTTTTATTGCCAAAGCTAGCATTTGTGATACAATATTGAAAAGTGATCATGACTATGCTCAAAAAGTTATCAAACTGTACATACCCTTTGAAAAGGTAGTGGCAGTGTTACCACTAGGCTTATATCCCAAAGAGATTTTAAAGAAGGTAAAGGGACCTGTATGTGCAAGAATGTTTGTGACAGCCCTCTTTGTAGTGGCCAGACACTGGAAACTGAGTGGATGCCCATAAATTGGAGAATGGCTGAATATACATTGTGGTATATGAATATTATGGAATATTATTACTCGGTAATAAATGACCAGCAGGATGATTTCAGAAAGGCCTGAAGAGACTTACATGAACTGATGCTGAGTGAAATGAGCAGGACCAGGAGATCATTATATACTTCAACAAGAGTACTATATGATGATCAATTCTGACGGGTGTGGTCCTCTTCAACAATGAGATGAACTAAATCAGTTCCAAGAGAGCAGTGAAAGAACTCTCGGAGATGACTATGAACCACTACATAGAATTCCCAATCCCTCTATTTTTGTCTGCCTGTATTTTTTTATTTCCTTCCCAGGCTAATTGTACACTATTTCGAAGTCCAATTCTTTTTGTACAGCAAAATAACTGTATGGACATGTATACATATATTGTATTTAGCTTATACTTCAAGATATTTAACATGTATTGGTCAACCTGCCATCTGGAGGAAGGGGTGGGAGGAAGGAGGGGAAAAGTTGGAAAAAAAAGGTTTTGCAACTGTCAATGCTAAAAAAAAATACCCATGTATATATCTTATAAATAAAAAGCTATAATATAATTATATATATATGTATACATATATACATATATATATGTACTATTTAAATGCCTGATTATTCTATCTTTAAAAGAAAAAAAAAGAAGAGTATTCGTGATTGTGGGCAACCTTGATTCAACCCTGATCTTATTGGGAATGGTTCCAGTTTATCCCCATTACATATGATGCTTGTTGATCATTTTAAATATATGCTACTGACTATTTTAAGAACAAAGTACATTTATTCCTATACTCTCTCATGTTTTTAATAAGAATGGGTTTTTAGATTTTATCAAATGCTTTTTCTGTGTCTATTTAGATAATCATATGTTTTTTTATTAATTTATTTATTTATATAGTCAATTATTCTAATAGTTTTCCTAATATTGAACCAGCCCTGTTTTCCTGGTTTAAATCCTACTTGGTCATGGTCTATTGATCCTGGAGATGATTTTCTGTAATGTTTTTGGTAATATTTTATTTAAGAGTTTTGCATCAATATACATTAGAAAGATTGGTTTATAATTTTCTTTCTCTGTTTTTGTCCTAACTGGTTTAGGTATCAGTACCATATCTGTCTTATAAAAGGAATTTGGTAGGATTCCTTCATTCCCTATTTTTTTTTCAAATAGTTTATATAGTATTGGAATTAATTTTTCTTTAAATTTTTGGTAGAATTCACACATAAATCCATCTGGTCCTGGGGATTTTTTCTTAGGGAGTTGATTAAAATCTTATTCTACTTCTTTTCCTAAGATGGGACTATTTAAGTAATTCATTTTTTATTTATTTATTTTTACTGTTTTCCCTTCTATTAGCCTACTATTTTCAGTTTTTCCCTTTCTTGCCACTTTCCTCTAAAATGAGAGAAGTTTCTCTTGTGCAACCAAATATGTCTAATAGTCTCTCTTTGAGCCAAATCTGATGAGAGTAAGAGTCACACAATATTCATCCCCTCTCTTCTTTCCTTCAATTATAATAGGTTTTCTTTGTCTCTTTATGAGATGTAGTTTCCTTTATTTTAAATTTACTTTCCCCTTTTTCTGGTGCAATCTCCTTTCCAGCTCTAGTTAATTTTTTATACTATAACAGTAAAAGCAAATTATACACATACTATCTATGTATACTCATAACAGAGATACAGTTCTCAGGATTCCTTTTCTTAATACCTTTTATGCTTCTCTTGAGTTTTATATTTAGAAGGGAATTTTTTTGTTCAGCTCTGTTCTTTTCATCAGAAATAAATGAAATTCATCTGTTTTGTTGAATGTCCATCTTTTTCCCTGCAAGAAAATGATTAGTTTAGCTGGATAGTTTATTTTTGGCTGCATTCCACGGCCCTTTCCCTTTTCAAATATCAGATTCCAGGCTCATTTATACTTTAAGATGGAACCTGCTAGGTCCTGGTTAATTCTTATTCTGATTCCTTGGTATTTGATTTTTTTTTCTGACTCCTTGCAATAATTTTTTTCCTTGGTGCAATAATTTTGAAATTTAGCCACTATATTCCTTTGAGTTGTAATTTTGGGGTCACTTTCAAGAGGTGTTCAGTGAATTCTTTCAATGGCTATTTTGTCCGATTCTAGGACATCAGGGCAGTTCTCTTTGATGATTTCCTGAAAAATAATGTGTAGGGTCCTTTTTTCATCATGATTTTCAGGATGTCCAGCAATCCTCAAATTGTCTCTTCATTTATTTTCCAGGTCAGTTGTTTTTTCAAGTAGACATTTTATATCTTCTTCTATTTTTTTTTTTTTTGTTTGTTTTGCTTGACTGATTCTTGACGTCTCATTAAATCATTCATTTCCATTTGTTCAGTTCTGATTTTTAGTGAACTATTTTCTTCATTTTTTTTTTTTTTTAGTTCTTTGAATTGAATTTTTAAATGACTTGCTTTGTTCTGTGGATTTTTTTTTCCATTTCACAAGTTCTGTTTTTCATAGAATTGTTTTCTTTTTTTCCATTTTGTCATCTCTATTTTTAAGCTATTTTATTCTTTTTTCCATTTCACTACATCTATTTTATGATGGATTTTCTTCAGATAATTTTTGTTTCCTTTTCCAAAGCCTTTTATAAAGTTCTCGTTTTCTTTTCCCATTTTTCTTCCACCTCTCTTTTAAGATCTTATATAATTTCTTCTAGGAGAGCCTTGTATGATGGGGAGCCTTATATCATCTTTTGAGGCTTCATCTGGAGATAATCTGCTTTTTCTCAAAGTTTGAAATCTGTTCTCTTTCACCATAAACACTACCTATGGTCAGAGCTCTTTTTTTCTTTTTTATTCATTTTTTTTAAGTTTTGATCTGCTTTTAGGGCAAGGGAGATTCTCCAAGATTCCTCTACAAGTGACAGCAGCTGTGCTGACTGACTTCAGGGACTGGGTGGTCATGGCTAGGTCCCATGAGATTCTGTTGTTTGGGGGTTCTACCTTTTGTATTTGTGTTGGTTGTTTTATAACTTCTCTGCTGATCTACTGGATTGTATATAGGGCAGAGTAGCCAACAGTACTATAGATCTCTCCCAGTAGATTTTCCAGCTCACAACATCCTGGGTCCGCAATGCCTCACTGGCATCTGTGCTCAACTTACCTGTGCTTGGCCTGCCTCCCTCCATATCTGATTGAAGAATATCTTTTCTGGCAATCTTTAGTATTATCTTCTGCTGGTAATTTGTTACACTCCTGATAATTGTGGGTTCTGCCAGTCTAGAACTAATTCAGAGGCTGGATTTGCTAATTAGTCTGAGGGTTGTGGGAGAAGGTCAGAAGAAAATGTGTGTCCTCTTCACCATCTTGGCCCCACCCCCTCAAGGATGTATATTCTATGTACATCCAACTCCTTAAGTGCCAATTTATGAGATGGCAATTCCTATACTCATAGATAGAATATCCTTTCTGTTATTTCAATGTAATTTTTATTTTAAACTTCTGCTTCAAATGAATTATTTTTGATTGATTAATAAAAGAAATTATGTCAGTAGAAGTTTTTAATAGTTTTTCACAAATATGTGCTCACAAAGTACATTAATGCTGTGATACATTATCTTTTGTGACCTATGAACAAATGATGGGGACAAGATAGAGGGGTGGGGTAGGATGGGGAATAATCCCATATGCTATAACATCATCATTAGTTTTGAGTTCAAAAAAATTTAGTTACTTCTGACAACATTCTTATAAAAACTGATAATATATTTAGGATAAATCTAGAATTATATAATAAAGGGAGGGTAAGCTATTTTCATGTAGTGAATTTCCCTCTTGGGGAAAAATCCATCACTCTGAATCTTTGACATCTATCTAGAAGACTACTCAAATACAATTCAGATAGTCAGTAGACCGCAATATTTACCGTTTTCCTTCAGAGACTTTTCTATTTATTTTCCTTCTATTTTTCTCAGACATCCACATTTACAAAGTGTCTTTCTAAATTGGTAAGGCCGTTCTTCACTTAATATGAAGGAAAAATGTTACTTTATATTTTTTAAAATCATAGATTTTCAATTTAGGTAGAGACAATAATAGTCATCTAGTCTAATCCATATGCGAAAAATGCCCTCTGAAGCATGCAAATGATTATTCTGATTTTAGGTTAAATTATTAACTTTAAAAAAATTTCTAATTTTTCCTTCAACATAATTATTTCTATGGCTATTTTTTCATAAAATGAGTTAAATTCATGGAGAATATTTTTTCCTCATAATGTGAGAAATTCACATTCCTCATAATGTGAATAAAATTCAAGTGGTGTGAATCAACTCAATTAACAATTTGTAAGAAAGTAAAATTAAAGAATGATTTTGATATATTTTATTACTTTTTGAAATTATTATATTTGTTTCTAACAAGATTGTATTATTGAATTGGGTTTTATGAAGTAAAAAAAAAACTTCAGTGGACAATTTTTATTTTCTAATTCTGCTACATAGAAAATATAATATAACAGAATGATCTGAGGCAGAGATTAGTGTAGCTTGAGCTTTTATGAAATTTTTAATACCTCACTAGAATATGTGAATCTAATCTTACACTATAGCCATTGGTTTAATTCCTATGTATTCCTTTTGAGGGTTGTTTTTCCTTATCTTTTATTAGCCTCTAAATAAGCAAGCACAAGATTTTAAAACAGAAGACTTTTAATAAGCTTTGCATTAAAAAATTTAATTCAATGTTTCTATACCCAAAGACATGCAACACTCAGATTTTCAGCAAAAATATTAATGGAATGTTATATTCAACTTTTTATGACATATTGTTTATAATTTAAATTCCAAAATTAATAAAACTAGAAATTCTGGAAGTATTTAAAAATTAGACATCTCTTGGCAAAAAGTATTTCATCTGAGATTTTTTTTTTACCAGTTTCTTATCTTGAGTTAATATTTGCATATGATACTTACTTTATTAATTTTATTTAGGGTCTAATATCTATAACACAAGAAGTTCCCATTTAGAGATATCGAAAGGGTGATAAAGAAAAAACCCACCAAATGGATTTTTCTAGTAAGAATTTCTATACCTGATATTCATCAGTTCGTGACTGTGGGAAGACAAGGACCTTTCACCATTGCAAATGCTGAATGTAAGAATCATCTGGTCACTTTTCTGGTATGTAAAAGTATGGTTTCAAATTACTCATAGGCTTTGATTTCTCATGCTTCTTTTCTTTTCAGTAATACATTTGATTTTGTTTTCATATTGTTGATTTCACATTCAGTGTTTTGTTAATATTTGCAAATATGTTTCAGAATGAAGAAACTTAACTAAATATTGATCCATTTAATGTCTGTGTATGGAAAACCATCATTTCTTTTTTCTTAAAAATAAGTGTCTATATAAGAAAGAAAAATGTAAGATCAGAGCAAGAAGCCAGTGAATTTGTCAGTAGAAATAACAAATATGTAAATAAAATCACAATAACTCAAATACCCCTTTTACAAAATATTTTCCTTATGACACCTCCCTATAGCAGTAGTGATAGGGGGGTTGTTAAGCCATACACAGAGAGTACTGCTGTCAGTATATAGACTTAGAAAGTCACAATTTCACATCATCTATATTTTATATGTTTTTTATTGCTCAGGTATTGGAAGTGTTATGGGGTGCATAGAGCCCTCAAACCATATGTTTGATGCATACATTGTGCTTGGTATTCTATATCTAGAAGAAGATATTGAGACTGAGAAAATGCACACGCTTTGCATTGATTTATAAAGCAGTTAAATCTTGGAATAGGATTCCAACTTTGATTTATTCCTTTTTTTTTTAAATTTAATTTTTATTTAATAATTACTTTATATTGACATTCGTTTCTGTTCCGATTTTTTTTCCCTCCCTCCCTCCCTCCTCCCCCTCCCCTAGATGGCAAGCAGTCCTTTATATGTTGGATATGTTGCAGTATATCCTAGATACAATATATGTTTGCAGAACTGAACAGTTCTCTTGTTGCATAGGGAGAATTGGATTCAGAAAGTATAAGTAACCCGGGAAGAAAAACAAAAATGCAGATAGTTCACATTCCATTTCCCAGTGTTCTTTCTTTGGGTGTAGCTGCTTTTGTCCGTCATTTATCAATTGAACCTCAGGTCTCTTTGTCAAAGAAATCCCCTTCCATCAAAATATGTCCTCATACAATATCGTTGTCGAAGTGTATAATGATCTCCTGGTTCTGCTCATTTCACTTAGCATCAGTTCATGTAAGTCTCGCCAGTCCTCTCTGTATTCATCCTGCTGGTCATTTCCTACAGAACAATAATATTCCATAACATTCATATACCACAATTTACCCAGCCATTCTCCAATTGATGGGCATCCATTCATTTTCCAGTTTCTAGCCACTACAAACAGGGCTGCTACAAACATTTTGGCACATACAGGTCCCTTTCCCTTCTTTAGTATTTCTTTGGGATATAAGCCCAATAGAAACACTGCTGGATCAAAGGGTATGCACAATTTGATAATTTTTTGGGCATAATTCCAGATTGCTCTCCAGAATGGTTGGATTCGTTCACAACTCCACCAACAATGCATCAGTGTCCCAGTTTTCCCGCATCCCCTCCAACATTCATCATTATTTTTTCCTGTCATCTTAGCCAATCTGACAGGTGTGTAGTGGTATCTCAGAGTTGTCTTAATTTGCATTTCTCTGATCAATAATGATTTGGAACACTCTTTCATATGAGTGGTAATAGTTTCAATTTCATCCTCTGAAAATTGTCTGTTCATATCCTTTGACCATTTATCAATTGGAGAATGGCTTGATTTCTTATAAATTTGAGTCAGTTCTCTATATATTTTGGAAATGAGGCCTTTATCAGAACCTTTAACTGTGAAAATGTTTTCCCAGTTTGTTGCTTCCCTTCTAATCTTGTTTGCATTAGTTTTATTTGTACAAAGGCTTTTTAATTTGATGTAACCAAAATTTTCTATTTTGTGATCAGTAATGGTCTCTAGTTCATCTTTGGTCACAAATTTCTTTCTCCTCCACAAGTCTGAGAGATAAACTATTCTATGTTCCTCTAATTTATTTATGATCTCGTTCTTTATGCCTAGGTCATAGACCCATTTTGATCTTATCTTGGTATATGGTGTTAAGTGTGGGTCCATGCCTAATTTCTGCCATACTAATTTCCAATTATCCCAGCAGTTTTTATCAAATAATGAATTCTTTTCCCAGAAGTTAGGGGCTTTGGGTTTGTCAAACACTAGATTGCTATAGTTGACTATTCTGTCTTGTGAACCTAGCCTTTTCCACTGATCCACTAATCTATTTCTTAGCCAATACCAAATGGTTTTGGTGACTGCTGCTTTATAATATAATTTTAGATCAGGTACAGCTAGGCCACCTTCATTTGATTTTTTTTTTCATTAATTCCCTTGAGATTCTCGACTTTTTATTGTTCCATATGAATTTTGTTGTTATTTTTTCTAGATCAATAAAATATTTTCTTGGAAGTCTGATTGGTATAGCACTAAATAAATAGATTAGTTTAGGGAGTATTGTCATCTTTATTATGTTCGCTCGGCCGATCCAAGAGCACTTAATATTTTTCCAATTATTTAAGTCTGACTTTATTTGTGTGGAGACTTTTTTATAATTTTGCTCATATAATTCCTGACTTTCCTTTGGTAGATAGATTCCCAAATATTTTATGGTATCAACAGTTATTCTGAATGGAATTTCTCTTTGTATCTCTTGCTGTTGGGTTTTGTTGGTGATGTATAAAAATGCTGAGGATTTATGGGGATTTATTTTGTAGCCAGCTACTTTGCTAAAATTATGAATTATTTCCAATAGCTTTTTAGTAGAATCTCTGGAGTTCTCTAGGTATACCATCATATCATCTGCAAAGAGTGATAGTTTGGTTTCCTCATTGCCTACTCTAATTCCTTTAATATCTTTCTCGACTCTTATTGCAGAGGCTAGTGTTTCTAATACGATATTAAATAATAATGGTGATAGTGGGCAACCTTGCTTCACTCCAGATCTTACTGGGAAAGGTTCCAGTTTTTCCCCATTGCATATGATGATTACTGATGGTTTTAAATATATGCTCCTGACTATTTTAAGGAAAAGTCCATTTATTCCTATGCTCTCAAGTGTTTTTATTAGGAATGGATGTTGGATTTTATCAAATGCTTTTTCTGCATCTATTGAGATGATCATAAGGTTTTTGTTTGTTTGGTTATTGATATAGTCAATTATGCTAATAGTTTTCCTAATATTGAACCAGCCCTGCATTCCTGGTATAAATCCTACTTGGTCATAGTGTATTATCCTGGTGACGATTTTCTGTAATCTTTTTGCTAATATTTTATTTAAGATTTTAGCATCAATATCCATTAGGGAGATTGGTCTATAATTTTCTTTCTCTGTTTTCAGCCTACCTGGTTTAGGTATCAATACCATGTCTGTGTCATAAAAGGAGTTTGGTAGGACACCTTCAATCCCTATTTTTTCAAATAGTTTATATAACATTGGAATTATTTGTTCTTTAAATGTTTGGTAGAATTCACATGTAAATCCATCTGGTCCTGGGGATTTTTTCTTAGGGAGTTGATTGATAGTTTGTTCTATTTCTTTTTCTGAGATAGGACTGTTTAGGATACTTACTTCTTCCTCTGTTAGTTTGGGCAAGCTATATTTTTGGAGGTATTTTTCTATTTCATTTAAGTTGTCGAATTTTTTGGCATAAAGTTGGGCAAAGTAACTCCTAATTATTGCTCTAATTTCCTCTTCATTAGTGGCGAGCTCTCCCTTTTCATTTTTAAGACTAACAATTTGATTTTCCTCTTTCCTTTTTTTAATCAGATTTACTAAGGGTTTGTCTATTTTGTTGGTTTTTTCATAGAACCAACTCTTAGTTTTATTAATTAATTCAATAGTATTTTTACTTTCAATTTTATTGATCTCTCCTTTTATTTTTAGAATTTCAAGTTTAGTGTTTGACTGGGGGTTTTTAATTTGTTCCTTTTCTAGCATTTTTAGTTGCAAACCCAATTCATTGACCTTCTCTTTCTCTATTTTATACAAATAGGCCTCTAGAGTTATGAAATTTCCCCTTATTACTGCTTTGGCTGCATCCCATACATTTTGGTATGATGTCTCATTATTATCGTTTTCTTGGGTTAAGTTATTAATTATGTCTATGATTTGCTGTTTCACCCAATCATTCTTTAGTATGAGATTATTTAGTTTCCAATTATTTTTTGGTCTTTTTTGTTGAATGTAATTTTCATTGCATCGTGGTCTGAAAAGGATGCATTTACTATTTCTGCCTTACTGCATTTGAGTTTGAGGTTTTTATGTCCTAATATATGGTCAATTTTTGTATAGGTTCCATGAACTGCTGAAAAGAAAGTGTATTCCTTTCTGTCTCCATTACATTTTCTCCAGAGATCTATCATATCTAACTTTTCTAGTATTCTATTTACCTCTTTGACTTCTTTCTTATTTATTTTGTGGTTTGATTTATCTAATTCTGAGAGTGCAAGGTTGAGATCTCCCACTATTATAGTTTTACTGTCTATTTCTTCTTGCAGCTCTCTTAGTTTCTCTTTTAAGAATTTAGATGCTACCCCACTTGGTGCATATATGTTTAATATAGATAGTGCTTCATTATCCATGCTACCCTTTAGCAAGATATAGTGCCCTTCCTTATCTCTTTTAATTAGATCAATTTTTGCTTTAGCTTGATCTGAGATCAGGATGGCTACCCCTGCTTTTTTGACTTCACCTGAAGCATAGTAGATTTTGCTCCAACCTTTTACCTTTAACCTGCATGTATCTCCCCACTTCAGGTGTGTTTCCTGTAAACAACATATTGTAGGATTCTGGCTTTTAATCCATTCTGCTAACCACTTCCTCTTTATGGGGGAGTTTACCCTGTTCACGTTTATGGTTAGAATGACCAATTCTGTATTACTTGCCATCTTGTTAACCCTGCTGATTTATTCCTTAATTCCAAATCCAGTGCTCTTTTCTCTATGTCACAGACTTTCAATTGTGCTTTTAAAAAGTTCTCTATCTATAGAAAGATATCTCTATAACTGTTTCAAACTATTAATCAACAACCTATTCCTTAAGTATCTATCCTATGCACTGTACTAGGACCCAGTAAGGCAAAAATTAAAATGAATTGATTCTTATTTCCAAGTCATTTATTCATCTTTATCTTCATGAGGAGGGTGGTACATGAGGAGAGAGGCAAAAAGGGAGCTAATTGCCAAAATTGTCTTCAATTGTTAATAGCCTGGACACAACAGCAAAAATAGAACAATCCAGCAAAATCTGAATGGCTTTCATGCCTTTGTCTGCGTTCAAACTGTTTCCTGCAACCCACATATCCATAGTGTCTTTTAAGCCCAGTTCAAATGCCAATAGCTTCATGAAGCTTTTTTCTATTCACATAGTGGACATTATTAAACTTCACAAAGGATTTGGTTTTGTACCTTTTTGGTTCATTTTTCATTTGTAATGGGTAATGCCTTCATACTGTAATATTTCAAGACTCTTATACAGAGAACATAAACATATAATCACTCTCTGGGCTGACTCAGTCATTCCAATTTTTGCTTTTACCAGAAAGTGTAGTTTTCCAGAGAAGGACCACAACCACACAGATAAACTGAAATTCCTTTAATGAATCCTAGGGATTAATTGATATGTTTGAGAGGGAAGAGGGTACACATGATTCATTTTGTCCCTTAACTTTTGATCCCACCACTGATATGTTTCTATTTGCACAAACCCAGTTGCTCAATATGATGCAACCTTTAGATTTGTTATCATAACTTTTTACTCAAACTAAAGCAAAAGAAATAATATCACAAGTACTAACATATTAAAGGAAATGCAGAAATATTAGATGTATCACACTCTCCCCACAAACCTTGAGTGTGCCTCCCACTATTTGCCTCAGAATCCCAGGAGAAAGGAAGCACATACCTAACGGAAATATGTGAGTAATGAAAACCTATGTGTTTGAAGTAACTCAATTCTGAATTACAGACTTTGCTGCCATTAACCTATTAAAGAACAGCTGAACCATATGAAGATATTTTTAACTGCTTTTCTGATGGTGGGTCTCACCAACATTCAAATAGGCAAAATCATTGCTTTTCTACCATCGAGCCAAATATCTTTTTGTCTTCTCATCCTTGCTAAAAGCAATCCTTCTTTGCTCCATTTTGCTTTTTTGTAAATTTTTTTATTAAACTCTAGTTATTTTCTTATTCCTTTCAATAACAAACTCTTCATGTGTGAGAAGAACTATTTTATAGCTTTTGCCAAGCAATTTAATTGTTTTTCTGTGTGCAAAATCATGTTTTGCCTCCTTCATTCCCAAACTGCCTGAGATAAAAGCGGTATAATAGATAGAACATTTATTATGTAGTTACATCCCAAGAATTTTACTAAGCATCCCTAAATTGAAAGTACCTTATTTATGTATTATTTAAGATTGTAGTTATCTATATACATATCATATTCTTCTAATTGATTGTAAGCTGATTGAAAGTAAGCTTTGCATTTCCTCTAACATGATAACAATAGACAAAATTTCTATAGTGCTTACCATGTATGTATTATGTACTATGTTAAGTACTTTACAAATATCTTGAATAATTCTCACATCAGCTCTGTAAATAGTTACTACAATTATCTCCATTTTACAGATAGAAAATAAAACTGAGGCAGATATGGATTAAGTCTAATCATATCCAATAAAAATTATTAAATGTCCACTATGTATCAGACATTTTGCTAAATTCTGGGGATTTTCCTCCCTCTTCTTATGCTTAACAACTTGAATGAGCCAAGTCTGGTTTCCCTTCTCTAAAAAGGAAGGTATTAGAAGGAGCTTGGCAATCTGCCCTCCAGACATCCAATCAGGTGGAGAAGAGGCTGAGGAAGTTGTCAATTATGGCTTGAGTTAACAACATAGGGATAAGTTTAGAAGTGATGAGATTTTCCTGGGAGGAGGTATCCTGTTGAGCCAAGTTGAAAATAGACAGGACAACAGATGCAAAGTAAAATGATTGGCTAAATTTGCACTCAGCTTTTCCTGAAATTAAGCCAGTTGCTTTATCTTTTGCAGCAACTCATCTTGCATTATGTTCTACACATTGTAAATACTTAATAAATGTATGTTGAAATAAATTTACAAGGAATAGATTGGTAATATAATATTACATGTACACAGTAAAATCTTCAATGACCTGTCTAGGCTATATGTTGAGTGATTTTTATTGTATGCCAAGTTTTAGGGGTATAAAACCTCAACCTTCAAGCTGACATCCTCACAAAGAAAGCAACATACACATACATGCATATAGGTAATTACATAATTTATGTGTATGTGCATATGCATATGCAGAAAGAGAGACAGGGAAAGGGAAAGAGAGGAGGAGGGAAAGAGAAAGAGAAAGACAGAGTAAATACAAATTAAGCAGAGATGATATTAGCAGTTGAGAAAAGCTGATTAGGAAAGGTTTTGTGTAGAAGGTGATGATTGGGGTGAAGCTTGATGAAAGTGAGATATGTAAGAGGCAATGTTTGTTACAGGAGTGCAGTTCAGGAAGTGAAGTAGTAAATGATGTGTTATGTCTGAAAAGCACAAGAAAATGCTTTATACTGAAAGGTAATCTGACAAAAAATATTTTAAATGTCCTATATTTATTTATTTTATTTCAGAGAGTGAGACTTCAAATGCCTCTGAGAGATCCTTGCATATTTTACTAAATGAAATAATTGAAAAGTATAACCATTAAGTTTTCCATGCATGAATTAGTAAAGTTTCCAATTACAATCAAAATTTCTATTTTATTTCTTATTTGAGTGTATGATTTCTTACATTTCTTTAAGAAAACTTTTCTCTTGTAGTAAAAAACCTATATGGATAGTTATCACTATAGGGACTTAGTCAGGAAAAAATGCTGCCATTTTAAATCAAGATTCCAGTCACCTAAGAGTTTCCTTAATCCCATTTCTGAAAAGTATTTCTGTCATCTATCTGCTGCTTGAGAGACCAAAATTCCCTGGAATGTAATGCATATAAGGTCTATACAGTGTCCTATTCCAAATAAGTCATGTCATTTTATCTATTTGAAGCCACTGGCAGCAATCACCTCAGTCCTCTGCCAAGAAGATATGGTTCCAGTTTTCAAAGTTAACCAAAATTTCAGGATTATGAACATAGTTTATTTCAGTTTCACTTTGTGTGTATGTGTGTGTGTGTGTGTGTGTGTGTGTGTGTATGTGTGCATGTGTGTGTGTGTGTGTATGTATATGTGTGTGTTTTAACACTGAGAATATCACACTTATGAAGCAACAGTACTTAAAAATTATAGGATGGGCAATAGAACACATCATGTGGCTATTTCTTTTATTAATGTCTTTTAACAGATAAACTGCCTCTTTTCTCAGTTGTTAAACCACAGAGGCAGGCATGCCCTGGCTCTTTAAAAATGTTCTTTACATTGGTTTTTTAGTGTTTTCCTTTCATTTACCTTTTCCATGAAACTTGAAAGTTTCTGCTGACTTTTCTGCCATTCCTGGGGTATTTCTGTTGGGACTTTAATATCTCCAGCTACATCTAAAAGCTTCTCAACCTCCTCTAGCTTTTTTATACTTTATAGTCTTTAGAGTAAAGTTTAAGGTCTGAAGAGTAAGCACTTGCAGTATTTCTTTGGGGTTCCATTAAAACATGTTGTTTAAAGCTCAGACAGGTCTGCAAATTCACAGAGTCCATCTGTCTTTGTTCTAAGAAAACACAATCAGAAGTAGGTACTGTGGCTGAAGCTCAAAGCCTATGCTATACAAAGAAAATATCTACAAAAGCTCGACACAAAGAGTAACATTTGGTATGACACTGAACTTCTATAATTAAAACTTCAGAAATGGAAAGGGAGTGAAAGATTCTCAAGAGAACTACCTTAAAGGAAAATATGTATGCAGAGTTATTTTCTTGTGAGAAAAGCAAAATACAATATGCAACAAAAGCAATATGCAAGTGTGTGTAGATGTGTAAGTACATATTTGTGTATATCCATATGTGTGTGGGTATATATGTATACATAATATATAATATCATTGTTGTTGTGTTGCTGTTGTCCTTCCTTTTCAAAGGGGACCATATCATCAGAGAGGAGCTGTCATGACAGGCAAGTGAATTGGATTTATGTGAAGGAGGGCTGGGCAAGGTCACGTATCATGTATTCCACCACAAATATAGAAATATGTCTGAGAATAGAGTTATCTTGATAGGGTAAAAAAGTTCTCCTCCAGAGTTATGTGAATCCATGGCCAGATATAGATCAGGATGACTGTAGATGGCCCTGGATGCAAGAGGAGACCTCTGCCTTTTAAAGCTAAGGTCTTCAACAGGTCTCAGTTTGACTGAGGCTGCACTCATATAGTGATTAAGGCTAGGTAGTGATGGAGGCAAAATGATCTCTTTCACCTAGCCAAAAAAACTAACAAATAAATAAATCTAGGAGAGGAGGATCCTTCAGTTTTCGGACCACAGCAGAGATGATTTCTATTTACATTAAATCTGAGTGAATCAGGACCCAAACAATGAACAAATGGAGCTTAAAGTGGACCAATTGATGATGGCCAATCAGTGAGCACTAGAGTGATTTGGTTTAAGGCTGTTCTTAAGAAAGAAAACTAGCCAGTAAATCCCAAAATACATTCATACTCACAGTCATACTTAGGCACACATTCACACACTTATCACTTTTAACCAGGGTTCAGAAGCCCTCACATTTGCTTTTATTAATTCGAATCAACTAAGGTACAATTCATTTCAGAAAATTTTTAGCCTAAAAATTTTTTACTACCCTGATTTCATTTCTCATTTCTTTAAGCCTATAATACTATTACAACTGGACAAATAATAGTGTGGTAAAGAAAGTAAGATTTCACTGCTTGTGTATATGTATCAGTAAATATAATTGTAGACTCTTCTAGTATATTTCTGCTTGGAAAATAAGAATATTTGGTTAAAATTTAATTAATTGTTATTAACATATTAGAATATAACACATTAATTAACATAATGACATTTTATAATTTATTAATTATATAAATTATTTTCTATTGTATTTTCTACCGTATTATTGAGAAACTGTATTTTATTCCCAGTTAGGGTTCTTTAGTGGGAAATATAAACCTGGTCCATATTTGAATTGGTCACCTAGAAATTAATATTGTCCAAAAGCTATTACCCTCTAATGGCTATTCATTATTGTGTGCGAAAGGAATACATAGTCTAAATCCAGATCCTAATTAACAGATGTTCAACACATAACTACCACCATCATGATTAATATGGATTGGCAACCTGAGAAAAGAAATTATTTAAATCTCCTTTCTAATTTCTACTCATTCTTTTTAGAAAGGAAAGAGAAAGAAAACTCTAAAAATTGTAAAATATTCTTGTGATTTTGCATTTATTCTTGAGAGAAAGAAGAAGGAAGAACAGAAGAAAGGAAGGGAAGGAGGAAAAGAAGGAGGGAAGGAAAAAAATAAGGAAGGAAGGAGTGAGGAAGGCAAAAAGGAGAAGAAAAAAAGTTGAGAGGGAGAGAAAGAAAAATGAAAGGAAACAACAAAGGAAAAAGAAAAAATATGTTTTAATAAAAAGACTAAATCTGAAGACAGAGAGTCATTTGCCATTGATCATCTACATTACTTAGTAAAGTGACAATTTTTTTTGAGGTGTTCTAATCTGTAAAGGATCATAAACTATTTATAATCCTTTTTATCAAATTTATTTAAATATTTTTTGAAAAAATGATTTATAGTTAAATGATCATAAAAGCTTTCAATTCAAAATATTCATTTTTAGTTCAAACATATGCTTCTACCAGAGGAAATTTTCCCACTGTTTTAAAAGTGAAAGAAAATTAATTACTTAAAATCATTAAAGATTCACAGTTCATATCTAATCAAGATTTACATTTTAAAATCCCAAACTTCACTTCTCAATGTTAACATAATCATGACATGGGACCTAAATTAAAGGAATGAAGGGTTTTTTTTTTTAAACTAATCTTTCTAATAAATATAATTTCTTTTTTTCTAGATTTAAGAATAAATTATCATGATAATTTATTGAAAAACATTAAACACAGTTTAATAGCCAGTGAATTTATTAAATTCTTTAACCATCACTTGAGCCAAATTTGAAATGATTTTTCTTGTCGTGTAATATGAAATCAAATTCAACAGGTTCAACTGAACAAGGATTTATTAAACATTTACAATATTATAGACATTGTGCAGTATGTGCTGATGATAACACAAAAATGAAATCATTTCTGTCCTCAAGGAGGGTATTTATACACTAATGGTGCAGTGGGAGCAGAAATGTATGAAAACAATAATAATTTTTTTTTTTTAATTTGAGAATACTGAGAGTATGAATAGCTTGATAGATGAGCCTTCAAGAGTAAGGCCTTTCCTGGAAGAAGTAAAAGATTTGGAGAGGCAAAATTCAAGCAATGTGCAAGAGTTTATGCAAAAACATGAAAATATGAAACAAAGTTTAGTTTAACTAATAGCTAGTATCACAATTTGGATGAAAGGTAAAACACAATGGAATAATATAAAATGAGTATGGAAATATAGGTTGATTCCTACTCTCAATATGACTTCATTGAAAATGAAGAAAGATGATGAGGAAAAGAAATTACAGAGGAGCTTTGGGAAATACTGGAAATTTTGAAATGGATCAGAAACTGGATTCAGGGAGGAAATTAGAGAAGATGAATTTAAATTGATGGAAGAGAATTTTTAAGGAGATTGAGGAGAAGAAACAAACAAAATAATCAGGAAGGAAAGGGAAGGCACACATGGCAAGGAAAAGCAAAGTGGAAAAAACGAAAAATGTCTCAAAAAAAGTTCTAGATTAAATTTAGGAGATTGGAGTTTAGATGTAGAAATGATCATCTTAATATCTTAAAGCCTGAATTTTCCCACATATACAAATAAGGATAATGTATTTTCTATTCATAAGGTCTTATGAGAAAATGTTTTATAAATATTAAGGTGTTTATAAATGTGAATCATTCCTTTTTGAAGTCTTTTGTTTCTAAAGAAATGCCTTTTTATAAAACACATTTATTCTTATTTTAACAGATTTACTAATATTCCCTCTGAGAAATGATTAGGAAATTGTTAAGTGGTAATATTGTGGGAATTTCCCAGAATGAATTCCAGAACAGATTAGAGGGAATCTCAACCATCTTGAGATCTAAAAGATTAGGGATCAAAATATAATCAGATAAAAAAAGGTCTAAGGAAGACCACTTTGACTAGGTGGAGTTTCAATTTCCTCAGGTAGAGATTATTTTTTTTAAAGGTTTTTTGTTTGTTTTTTAAGTTTCATTTTAGATGCACAAGCAATTAAGTGACATTTCGACAGCATGGAAATGGGGATAGTATGCAAGCTTTGAGGCTCACAGGTGTTGATAAGGGTCAGAGTTATTTCTGCAGTAAAAATGTATTTCTCCATAAGTCTTATTAGAATTTCCTGTCTTGGGAAGTAATCCCTAAAATAGTGAAGATTTCCATCAATATTTAATCACTGAGACTCATCCAATTGTTGCCAGTAAGGGGAAAATATAGCCCAAGGGTCTATATTTTACATAATCTTGCAGCTCTGTTCCTTTGCTCTCAGAAGCTAATTATTTTTTCCTGGGGAGCAGATGTTTTCCCCAGACTCGCAGTAATTAGATTCACTCATCTCCTCCATAGTACTATACAGTTTTAAGCAATTTGAAATCAGTTCAATTGGATGACTTTTCTCAGAAGTGCCATTTATGACTCTGCCTAGGCTAGCCATTTCTTCATTTCTCACCAGACTACAGTCTGCACTTCTATACTGTCTGGATACCTCTTTTTATTCCCTCTTTTCATTTATGTATTGTCTACTTTCATTGGAATGGAAGACGTGTTTGTATTACCAGTCCCTAGGGCCATAATAAGCCTTTAGAGATGCTTGATCAACTGACTGCAATGATAGAAATATGTAAAAAATAACAATCCTCCAAATTGTTCATAGCCTATGCATTGGAGTTCTCAAAAAAAAAAAGAAAAGAAAAGAAAAAAGAAAAGAAAAAGAAAAGAAAAGAAAAGAAAAGAAAAGAAGTGTAAGCAATCATTTAATATAAAATAAGTTCCAAATTAATATCAACTGAGAAAAATTTAACTCATTCCTCCTGTCACAGGTCCACAATCTTTACTTTCTCTCCTTCCTCATATTCAGTCAATTCCCAAATTTTGTCGATTCTAGTTTCTCAAAATTTGATACACATTTCCCCTTTTTTCTACTCATAGAATAATTAATCTATTTAAATATACATTACATACTTCTAAAGCAATTGCTGCTGAACTTCTTAAACAAACATGGTATCTTATTGATTTTGTTATTTATTCCAGTGATGCAGGCAGCAACCCATGTACATTCTGTGGAACCCTCATCCACATCCTCCTGAATGTTCAAGAAATAAGATCTAATTGATGGCCATCCATTCAATTTCCAGTTTCTAGGCATTACAAAAAGAGCTGTCACAAACATTTTTGCACTTATGGGTCCCTTTCCCTTCTTTAAGATCTCTTTGGGATATAAGCCCAGTAGTAACACTGCTAGATCAAAGGGTATGCAATTAGAATTTCATTAGAATGTTTTCATTCTGTAGAGATGTGAGTTTTTTGTATAGTCTACTAATTTATGCAATTTTCATTGGATTATTGGAAAGCATAAAGATGATTTCTCATATATTTCCTCATATTTACCTTTTCCCAATAGTCCATTGAAGTTACCAAATATCATAGTACATTTTGATTTGGTTTGGAGAATTTTGTCAAGGTCTTCATAGATTTTTCTCACAACATTTTTTCCCCTTTGGTAACCAATGTTGCTTTATAAATTGGCATTATTTTCATAGTGGTCTTTTTAAAAGTACTTACCATTGCTAACCTAATGCTATGCAGGTCACAATTTTTTTTTTTTAATTCTTTCTTTCTTTCTTTCTTTATTTTAAATAACTTTTTATTGACATCACCCATTCCAGGGTAATTTTTTACAACATTACCCTTAAACTCACTTCTGTTCCTATTTTTCCCCTCCTTCCCTCCACCCCCTCCCCCAGATGGCAAGCAGTCCTATACATGTTAAATAGGTTATAGTATATCCTAGATACAATATATGTGTGCAGAACCGAACAATTCTCTTGTTGCACAGGGAGAATTGGATTCAGAAGGTATAAATAACCCGGGAAGAAAAACAAAAATGCAAGCAGTTTATATTCATTTCCCAGTGTTCTTTCTTTGGGTGTAGCTACTTCTGTCCATCCTTGATCAATTGAAACTGAGTTATATCTCTTTGTTGAAGAAATCCACTTCCATTAGAATGCATCCTCATAAAGTATCATTGTTGAAGTATATAATGATTTCCTGGTTCTGCTCATTTCACTTAGCATCAGTTCATGTAAGTCTTGCCAGTCCTCAACTTCCTGGTCATTTCTTAAAGAACAATAATATTCCATAACATTCATATACCACAATTTACTCAACCATTCCCCAATTGATGGGCATTCATTCAATTTCCAGTTTCTAGTCACTACAAACAGGGCTGCCACAAACATTTTGGTACATACAGGTCCCTTTCCCTTCTTTAGTATTTCTTTGGGATATAAGCCCAGTAGAAACACTGCTGGATCAAAGAGTATGCACAGTTTGATAACTTTTGGGGAATAATTCCAGATTGCTCTCCAGAATGGCTGGATGTGTTCACAATTCCACCAACAATGTATCAGTGTCCCTGTTTTCCCACATGCCCTCCAACATTCCGCATTATCTTTCCCTATCATTCTAACCAATCTGACAGGTGTGTAGTAGTATCTCAGAGTTGTCTTAATTTGCATTTCTCTGATTAATAATGATTTGGAGCATATTTTCATATGGGTAGAAATAGTTTTAATTTCTTCATCTGAGAATTGTCTATTCATATCCTTTGACCATTTATCAATTGGAGAATGGCTTGATTTCTTATAAATTAGAGTCAATTCTCTATATATTTTGGAAATGAAGCCTTTATCAGAACCTTTGACTGTAAAAATGTTTTCCCAGTTTATTATTTCCCTTCTAATCTTGTCTGCATTAGTTTTGTTTGTACAATTTTTCAATTTGATATAATCAAAATTTTCTATTTTGTGGTCAATAGTGATCTCTAGTTCTTCTTTGATAATAACTTCCTTCCTCTTCCACAGGTCTGAGATGGAGACTATTCTATGCTCTTCCAATTTATTTATAATCTCATTCTTTATGCCTAGGTCATGAACCCATTTTTACCTTATCTTGGTGCATGGTGTTAAGTGTGGTTCAATGCCTAGTTTCTGCTATACTAATTTCCAATTTTCCCAGCAATTTTTGTCAAATAATGCATTCTTATCCCCAAAACTGGGGTCTTTGGGTTTGTCAAACACTAGATTATTAAAGCTATTGGCTGTTTTGCCATTGAACATAACCTATTCCATTGATCAACTAGTAAATTTCTTAGCTAATACCAGATGGTTTTAGTAACCTCTGCTTTATAATATAATTTTAGATCTGGTACAGCTAGGCCACCTTCATTTGATTTTTTTTTCATTAATTCCCTTGAAATTCTTGACCTTTTGTTTTTCCATATGAACTTTGTTGTTATTTTTTCTAGGTCATCAAAATAGTTTTTTGCGAGTCTGATTGGTCTAGTACCAAATAAATAGATTAGTTTAGGTAATATTGTCATCTTTATTATATTTGCTCACCCAATCCAAGAGCATTTAATATTTTTCCAGTTGGTTAGATCAGACTTAATTTGTGTGGAAAGTGTTTTGTAGTTTTGCTCATAAAATGTCTGATTTTCTCTTGGCAGATAGATTCCTAAATATTTTATACAATCAGTAGTTACTTTAAATGGAATTTCTCTTTGTAATTCTAACTGTTGGGTTTTGTTAGTGATCTATAAGAATGCTGATGACTTATGTGGGTTTATTTTGTATCCTGCAACTTTGCTAAAGGTGTGGATTGTTTCTAATAACTTTTTGGTAGAATCTCTGGGGGTCTCTAAGTATACCATCATATCATCAGCAAAGAGTGATAATTTGCTTTCCTCATTGTTGGAATCCTTACTAACTGCTAAGTAGTTAGAGTTGATCTAATCTTACAAGAAGATGTTTTGGGCAGAACCTGAAACAAGGTACTAAGTAGAACTACCCATAATCCCTCTCTCTGGAAGGAGCATAAATAGGCCAATGGGCCAGTCGAAGGAGGTCTGGAGAGGAAGACGCTACAAGTCGAGATTTCAGCGGAATGACATGAAGAGTTGGAGCTGGCTGGAGGCTGAAGAAAACTGAGGCAGAGGCTGAAGGACCAGACCTTTGGATTTGGTGACATTCGGAGAGAGCTCTTGGAACCAAGCAGAGAGATAGGCCTCTAAGCTAACCGGGCTATATTGGGACAATAAAAGATCTGAACTTTTATCACCTGGCTGCGTTTTGAGAAGAAAAAGATAAATAGGCCAATGGGCCAGTCGAAGAAGTTCTTGAGAGTGAAGACGCTACAAGTCGAGATTTCACCGGAATGACATGAAGACTGGAGCTGGCTGGAGGCTGAAGAAAGCAGAGGCAGAGGCTGAAGGACCAGACCTTTGGATTTAAAGACATTTGGAGGGAGCTCTTGGAACCAAGCAGAGAGATAGGCCTCTAAGCTAACCGGGCTATATTGGAGATAATAAAAGATCTGAACTTTTATCACCTGGCTGCTTTTTGAGAAGAAAAAGCTCACAACATTTTGGCGCCCTGAACGTGGGACAAACAGACCCCTCAGTGTATTTCAGTGGAAAAGCTCCGATCCTGATTCAAGTGGAAAAGCCTCTGATCCTGATCCAGTGGAAAAAACTTCAACCCAGAAATTAGGGTGAGTGCAACAAAGAAATTTTGTTAGAAGAGTTAAAGTAGAATTTCATCTAAGATGGGACAGATATTTAGAAAACACAACTCAAAACGCAGCCAGGTGATAAAAGTTCAGATCTTTTATTGTCCCAATATAGCCCGGTTAGCTTAGAGGCCTATCTCTCTGCTTGGTTCCAAGAGCTCTCTCCGAATGTCACCAAATCCAAAGGTCTGGTCCTTCAGCCTCTGCCTCAGTTTTCTTCAGCCTCCAGCCAGCTCCAACTCTTCATGTCATTCCGCTGAAATCTCGACTTGTAGCGTCTTCCTCTCCAGACCTCCTTCGACTGGCCCATTGGCCTATTTATGCTCTTTCCAGAGAGAGGGATTATGGGTAGTTCTACTTAGTACCTTGTTTCAGGTTCTGCCCAAAACATCTTCTTGTAAGATTAGATCAACTCTAACTACTTAGCAGTTAGTAAGGATTCCAACATCTCCCCCTTTCATTTGTTTTAAAATATAGGGGGTTCCTGAGGGGGTACACATAAATCCATCAATATGGGCCAGAACTTTGTAACAGATATACATGGTATACATAAATCCATCAATATGGGAGGCGTTATACATAATTTACAAAAGCACACAGCAATATAACACAGGCTAGTGGTAATGTAACAAATAACATGAATCAACATGAAAATTTAACTACTGCAAAAGTCTCATCAACAATCTTTCATCTCAAGAAATCCAATGATTCTTGCAATTGCTTAAAATACATAAGCACATAGTAATATAACACAGGCTAGTAGTAATGTAACAACATAAATCGACCTGAAAATTTACAAATGTCTTTGTCCAAGAAGACCAACGTGACATCATTGTTAGTGTCGGTGTATCCGACACTGATTGGACACAAATAGTCTACATGAACATTTCAATAGCTTCTCTTAATTTTGCACATCTCTTGTTTCTTCTGGGCTGATTCCTTTTCCACCTGTGGAAATATAAGCAGATCCTCTTCCCCAAGCAGTTAACCTATCTAATTCTCTTCTGTTTACCACTTTTGGGATTTCTCCTCATCATCTGGTAATTACATTGGAGCTGTTTGCATTGGATATTGTCTTGTTGTCTTAAAAGGCCTGTATTCTTCCCAACTGTAATCCTGATTGCTTTTCTGTTGGTTGATGACATCAGAGTTCTGAATTTCTAAAGTCTCTCTGGGTGTAACCTCATGCTATGCAGGTCACAATTTTTTTTTTAATTCTTTCTTTCTTTATTTATTTATTTTAAATAACTTTTTATTGACATAACCCATTCCAGGGTAATTTTTTACAACATTACCCTTAAACTCACTTCTGTTCCTATTTTTCCCCTCCTTCCCTCCACCCCCTCCCCCAGATGGCAAGCAGTCCTATACATGTTAAATAGGTTATAGTATATCCTAGATACAATATATGTGTGCAGAACCGAACAATTCTCTTGTTGCACAGGGAGAATTGGATTCAGAAGGTATAAATAACCTGGGAAGAAAAACAAAAATGCAAGCAGTTTATATTCATTTCCCAGTGTTCTTTCTTTGGGTGTAGCTACTTCTGTCCATCCTTGATCAATTGAAACTGAGTTATATCTCTTTGTTGAAGAAATCCACTTCCATTAGAATGCATCCTCATAAAGTATCATTGTTGAAGTATATAATGATTTCCTGGTTCTGCTCATTTCACTTAGCATCAGTTCATGTAAGTCTTGCCAGTCCTCAACTTCCTGGTCATTTCTTAAAGAACAATAATATTCCATAACATTCATATACCACAATTTACTCAACCATTCCCCAATTGATGGGCATTCATTCAATTTCCAGTTTCTAGTCACTACAAACAGGGCTGCCACAAACATTTTGGTACATACAGGTCCCTTTCCCTTCTTTAGTATTTCTTTGGGATATAAGCCCAGTAGGAACACTGCTGGATCAAAGAGTATGCACAGTTTGATAACTTTTGGGGAATAATTCCAGATTGCTCTCCAGAATGGCTGGATGTGTTCACAATTCCACCAACAATGTATCAGTGTTCCTGTTTTCCCACATGCCCTCCAACATTCCGCATTATCTTTCCCTATCATTCTAACCAATGTGACAGGTGTGTAGTAGTATCTCAGAGTTGTCTTAATTTGCATTTCTCTGATTAATAATGATTTGGAGCATATTTTCATATGGGTAGAAATAGTTTTAATTTCTTCATCTGAGAATTGTCTATTCATATCCTTTGACCATTTATCAATTGGAGAATGGCTTGATTTCTTATAAATTAGAGTCAATTCTCTATATATTTTGGAAATGAAGCCTTTATCAGAACCTTTGACTGTAAAAATGTTTTCCCAGTTTATTATTTCCCTTCTAATCTTGTCTGCATTAGTTTTGTTTGTACAATTTTTCAATTTGATATAATCAAAATTTTCTATTTTGTGGTCAATAGTGATCTCTAGTTCTTCTTTGATAATAACTTCCTTCCTCTTCCACAGGTCTGAGATGGAGACTATTCTATGCTCTTCCAATTTATTTATAATCTCATTCTTTATGCCTAGGTCATGAACCCATTTTTACCTTATCTTGGTGCATGGTGTTAAGTGTGGTTCAATGCCTAGTTTCTGCTATACTAATTTCCAATTTTCCCAGCAATTTTTGTCAAATAATGCATTCTTATCCCCAAAACTGGGGTCTTTGGGTTTGTCAAACACTAGATTATTAAAGCTATTGGCTGTTTTGCCATTGAACATAACCTATTCCATTGATCAACTAGTAAATTTCTTAGCTAATACCAGATGGTTTTAGTAACCTCTGCTTTATAATATAATTTTAGATCTGGTACAGCTAGGCCACCTTCATTTGATTTTTTTTTTCATTAATTCCCTTGAAATTCTTGACCTTTTGTTTTTTCATATGAACTTTGTTGTTATTTTTTCTAGGTCATCAAAATAGTTTTTTGCGAGTCTGATTGGTCTAGTACCAAATAAATAGATTAGTTTAGGTAATATTGTCATCTTTATTATATTTGCTCACCCAATCCAAGAGCATTTAATATTTTTCCAGTTGGTTAGATCAGACTTAATTTGTGTGGAAAGTGTTTTGTAGTTTTTCTCATAAAATGTCTGATTTTCTCTTGGCAGATAGATTCCTAAATATTTTATACAATCAGTAGTTACTTTAAATGGAATTTCTCTTTGTAATTCTAACTGTTGGGTTTTGTTAGTGATCTATAAGAATGCTGATGACTTATGTGGGTTTATTTTGTATCCTGCAACTTTGCTAAAGGTGTGGATTGTTTCTAATAACTTTTTGGTAGAATCTCTGGGGTTCTCTAAGTATACCATCATATCATCAGCAAAGAGTGATAATTTGCTTTCCTCATTGCCTATTCTTATTCCTTTAATCTCTTTCTCAACTCTTATTGCCAAAGCTAGCATTTCTAATACAATATTAAATAGTAATGATAATAATGGACAACCTTGTTTCACTCCTGATCTTATTGGGAATGGTTGCAGTTTGCCCCCATTACATATGATGCTTACTGCTGGTTTTAAATAGATGCTACTGATTATTTTAAGGAAAAGTCAATTTATTCCTATATTCTCAAGAGTTTTTAATGGGAATGGATGTTGGATTATATCAAATGCTTTTTCTGCATCTATTGAGATGATCATATGGCTTTTGTTAATTAATTTAGTTATTAATATGACCAATTATACTGATAGTTTTACTAATATTGAACCAGCCCTGCATTCTTGGTATGAATCCTACTTAATTGTGGTGTATTATCCTGGGGATGATTTTTTGTAATCTTTTTGCTAATATCTTATTTAAGATTTTAGCATCAATTCATTAGGGAGATTGGTTTATAATTTTCTTTCTGTGTTTTCAACCTACCTGGTTTAGGTATCAGTACCATGTCTGTGTCATAAAAGGAATTAGGTAGGACTCCTTCATTCCCTATTTTTTCAAATAGTTTATAAAGCATTGGGGCTAATTGTTCTTTGAATGTTTGGTAGAATTCGCATGTAAATCTATCTGGTCCCAGGGATTTTTTTTTAGGGAGTTGATTAATAGCTTGTTCTATTTCTTTTTCTGAAATGGGACTATTTAAGCAAATTATTTCCTCCTCTGATAATCTGGGAAGCCTATATTTTTGGAGGTAGTCATCCATTTTGCTTATGTTATAAAATTTATAGGCATAAAGTTGGGCAAAGTAATCCCTTATTATTTAATTTCCTCTTCCTTTGTGGAAAGTTCTCCCTTTTCATTTTTAAGACTACTAATTTGATTTTCCTCTCTCCTTTTTCTAATTAGACTTACCAAAGGCTTATCTATTTTATTGTTTTTTTTTTTTTCATAAAACGAACTCTTAGTTTTATTTATCAGTTCAATAGGTTTTTTTTTTTAATTTTCTATATTATTAATTTCTCCTTTTAATTTTATAATTTCAAGTTTAGTATTTGATTGGGGGTTTTTAATTTGGTCTTTTTCTACCTTTTTAAGTTGCAGGCCCAATTCATTGATCTTCTTTCTCTTTCTCTATTTTCTTCAAATAAGCCTCTAAGGATATAAAATTTCCCCTTATTACCACTTTGGCTGCATCCCATGAATTTTGGTATGATGTCTCACCATTGTCATTATCTTGAGTGAAATTATTAATTGTGTCTATAATTTGCTGTTTCACCCAATCATTCTTTAAGATGAGATTATTTAGTTTCCAATTACTTTTTGGTCTATTTACACCTAACTTTTTGTTGAATGTAGTTTTTATTGCATTGTGATCTGAAAAGAATGCATTTACTATTTCTGCCTTCTTGCATTTAATTTTGAAGTCTTTCTGTCCTAATATATGATCAATTTTTGTGTAGGTTCCATGAACTGCTGAGAAGAAAGTATACTCCTTTCTGTCACCATTCAGTTATATTCAGAGATCTATCATACCTAATTTTTCTAATATTCTATTTACCTCTTTAATTTCTTTCTTATTCATTTTGTAATTTGATTTATCTAAATCTGAGAGTGCAAGATTGAGATCTTCCACTATTATAGTTTTGCTGTCTATTTCTTCTTGCAACTCTCTTAACTTCTCCTTTAGGAAGTTAGATGCTATACCAGTTGGTGCATATATATTTAATACTGATAATGATTCATTGTCTATAGTACCCTTTAGCAAGATATGGTTTCCTTCCTTATCTCTTTTAATTAGATCAATTTTTGCTTTTGCTTGATCTGAGATAAGGATGGCTACCCCTGCTTTTTTGACTTCACCTGAAGCATAATAGATTCTGCTCCAGCCTTTTATCTGTACTCTGTATGTATCTCCCTGTTTTAAATGTCTTTCCTGTAAACAACATATTGTTTGATCCAGTCTGGTATCTGCCTCCTCTTTATGAGATAATTCATCCCATTCACATTTATGGTTAAAATTACTAATTCTGTATTTCCTGCCATCCTAATATCCCCAGATTATGCTTTTCTTTTTCTTGCCCTCCTTCCTATCTTCCCTAGTATTAAACTTATTAGTCCCACTTGCGTCATGCAGCTCTCCCTCTTTAGTATCTTTCCCTCCTCCCCTTGAATCCCTTCTCCTTTCTTGTACCCTTCAATTATTACTCTTTTTCCTTTTTCCTTTTCCTCTTCCACTTTTTAATGAAGTGAGAGAAGATTCTCTGTAAAACAAATATGTCAATTATTTCCTCTTTGAGCCAACTCTGATGAGAGTAGGATTCACACAATGTTCCTCCCCCCTCTAAGTTCCTTCAGATATGATAGGTTTCCCTTGCCTCATCATGGCCTGTAGTTTCCCTCTTTTTATTTCCCCTTTTCCCTTTTTCTGACACTATTCCCTTTCCATTTCTACTTCCCTTTTTATGTTATATCAGTAAAATCAAATTATACATATGGTTTTTATGTATATCCACAACAGAAATGCAATTCTCAAGAGTTCCTTTTACCTTTTTGTACTTGAGTCTTGTTGCTGGAGATCAAATTTTTGTTTAAGACTGTTTTTTTTTTTTTTCCTTAGAAACAAATGAAATTCCTCTGTTTCATTAAATATCCATCTTCTTCCATGGAAAAAAAAATACTCAGCTTAGCTGGGTAGTTTATTCTTGGCTGCATTCCAAGTTCTTTTGCCTTTTGGAATATCTGATTCCAGGCCCTTCGATCTTTTAATGTTGAGGCAGCCAGATCTTGCGTGACCCTTATTGTGGCACCTTGGTATTTGAACTGTTTTTTCCTGGCTGCTTGTAAAAATTTTTCTTTAGTCTGAAAATTATGAAGTTTGGCCACAATATTCCTGGGAGTCTTTGTTTTAGTGTGTTTTTCAGAAGGTGTTCGATGAATTCTTTCAACGCCTATTTTACCTTCCAGTTCTATTACTTCTGGGCAGTTCTCTTTGATGATTTCCTGTAAAATAATATCTAGGCTCTTTTTTTTATCATAATTTTTGGATAGTCCAATGATCCTCAGGTTATCTCTCCTAGATTTATTTTCCAGGTCTGTTGTTTTTCCAGGTAAATGTTTGACATTTTTTTCCTATCTTTCATTTTTTTTGGTTTTGCATGACTGATTCTTGATGTCTCAATGAATCAGTCATTTCTGTTTGTTCAGTTCTGATTTTTAGTGAGTTATTTTCTTTTTTAGCTTTTTTTAAACTTCTTTTTGTATATGTCCAATTGAGTTTCTAAAAGTGTTGTTTTGCTCTATGGAATTTTTTTCCATTTCACTGATTTTTTTTTTTTAATGAGTTATTTTCTTTTTCCAATTCACAAATTCTCTTTCCCTGTACTTCTTGGGAGTTTTTTACCTTTTCTAATTCACATTTCAGGAAGTTGTTTTCTTTTTCCACTATATTAATTTTTTTTTTTAGTGAGTTATATGCCTTTTCTGTACCCTCTTGCATACCTTCTCTTTCCTTTCCCCATTTTTCTTCTAGTTCTCATTTAAACTTTTTAATAGTCTCTTCTAGAAGAGCCTTTTGTATTGGGGACCAACAATTGTCTGGAGACTGTCTGCTTTTAGTTTCTTCAGGATTGAAAAGCTGGTCTCTTTCTGTATAGAAACTATCAATCGTCTTTTTGATTTTTTACTCATTTTGTTAAAGCCTGTAGGGTCTGCCTTCAGAGCCAGGAGGTTTCCAGCTTCCTCTGCAGAGCAGTGAAAGGTGTATGGACAGGTTCCTATCCTGCCAGCCAGCTACAAAAAGCAGTATGGTACTGGAGTGCTCTGGGAAAGAGTTCCCCACCTGAAAGTAACTCAGGCCCGCAGGGCCGAGCTGGGAAAGTGCCCTGCAAAGAACCCCCACTGTGTGAGTTAACGACTGCCCTGGGGCTAGATTCTGAGCAGTGAGAGTTTCACTACCCCAAGTCAAAGCCTGCCCTGGGGCTGTGGGTATTAGCAATTGAACAGTGAATGGATTTGCAGGGACCGGAAGTGTCTGCCCAGGAAGCAGAGTGTGCTGGAAAAGTTCTATTGCCCCAGGCTGAGCCCCACACTTTGCTGATTAGAGGCTGCCCAGGCTATGCCCCCCTGCCATGAAGATTTGTAACTGCCCCACAAAAGCCCACAACTGCAGGATATGGCTGCAGGGCTTCGTTAAAATCTGCCTGAGTCATTTCCAGTTTTGAGTGGTTACAGCCAGAACTCGTTAGGTTCTAGCATTTTTTATAGTACCCTCTGTTTTAGGCTTTAATTTCTCTACTGGTTTATTGCTTTTTAGTCAAGGCAGAGCAGTTAGCCTATAGCAGAGTCATCTCTATAATTTCTCTAGCCACAGAGATCACCGCTGTTTTTACCTTTTCTAATTCACATTTCAGGAAGTTGTTTTCTTTTTCCACTATATTAATTTTTTTTTTTTTCATAAAACGAACTCTTAGTTTTATTTATCAGTTCAATGTCTGTGTCATAAAAGGAATTAGGTAGGACTCCTTCATTCCCTATTTTTTCAAATAGTTTATAAAGCATTGGGGCTAATTGTTCTTTGAATGTTTGGTAGAATTCGCATGTAAATCTATCTGGTCCCAGGGATTTTTTTTTAGGGAGTTGATTAATAGCTTGTTCTATTTCTTTTTCTGAAATGGGACTATTTAAGCAAATTATTTCCTCCTCTGATAATCTGGGAAGCCTATATTTTTGGAGGTAGTCATCCATTTTGCTTATGTTATAAAATTTATAGGCATAAAGTTGGGCAAAGTAACCCCTTATTATTTAATTTCCTCTTCCTTTGTGGAAAGTTCTCCCTTTTCATTTTTAAGACTACTAATTTGATTTTCCTCTCTCCTTTTTCTAATTAGACTTACCAAAGGCTTATCTATTTTATTGTTTTTTTTTTTCATAAAACGAACTCTTAGTTTTATTTATCAGTTCAATAGGTTTTTTTTTAATTTTCTATATTATTAATTTCTCCTTTTAATTTTATAATTTCAAGTTTAGTATTTGATTGGGGGTTTTTAATTTGGTCTTTTTCTACCTTTTTAAGTTGCAGGCCCAATTCATTGATCTTCTTTCTCTTTCTCTATTTTCTTCAAATAAGCCTCTAAGGATATAAAATTTCCCCTTATTACCACTTTGGCTGCATCCCATGAATTTTGGTATGATGTCTCACCATTGTCATTATCTTGAGTGAAATTATTAATTGTGTCTATAATTTGCTGTTTCACCCAATCATTCTTTAAGATGAGATTATTTAGTTTCCAATTACTTTTTGGTCTATTTACACCTAACTTTTTGTTGAATGTAGTTTTTATTGCATTGTGATCTGAAAAGAATGCATTTACTATTTCTGCCTTCTTGCATTTAATTTTGAAGTCTTTCTGTCCTAATATATGATCAATTTTTGTGTAGGTTCCATGAACTGCTGAGAAGAAAGTATACTCCTTTCTGTCACCATTCAGTTATATTCAGAGATCTATCATACCTAATTTTTCTAATATTCTATTTACCTCTTTAATTTCTTTCTTATTCATTTTGTAATTTGATTTATCTAAATCTGAGAGTGCAAGATTGAGATCTTCCACTATTATAGTTTTGCTGTCTATTTCTTCTTGCAACTCTCTTAACTTCTCCTTTAGGAAGTTAGATGCTATACCAGTTGGTGCATATATATTTAATACTGATAATGATTCATTGTCTATAGTACCCTTTAGCAAGATATGGTTTCCTTCCTTATCTCTTTTAATTAGATCAATTTTTGCTTTTGCTTGATCTGAGATAAGGATGGCTACCCCTGCTTTTTTGACTTCACCTGAAGCATAATAGATTCTGCTCCAGCCTTTTATCTGTACTCTGTATGTATCTCCCTGTTTTAAATGTCTTTCCTGTAAACAACATATTGTTTGATCCAGTCTGGTATCTGCCTCCTCTTTATGGGATAATTCATCCCATTCACATTTATGGTTAAAATTACTAATTCTGTATTTCCTGCCATCCTAATATCCCCAGATTATGCTTTTCTTTTTCTTGCCCTCCTTCCTATCTTCCCTAGTATTAAACTTATTAGTCCCACTTGCGTCATGCAGCTCTCCCTCTTTAGTATCTTTCCCTCCTCCCCTTGAATCCCTTCTCCTTTCTTGTACCCTTCAAATATTACTCTTTTTCCTTTTTCCTTTTCCTCTTCCACTTTTTAATGAAGTGAGAGAAGATTCTCTGTAAAACAAATATGTCAATTATTTCCTCTTTGAGCCAACTCTGATGAGAGTAGGATTCACACAATGTTCCTCCCCCCTCTAAGTTCCTTCAGATATAATAGGTTTCCCTTGCCTCATCATGGCCTGTAGTTTCCCTCTTTTTATTTCCCCTTTTCCCTTTTTCTGACACTATTCCCTTTCCATTTCTACTTCCCTTTTTATGTTATATCAGTAAAATCAAATTATACATATGGTTTTTATATATATCCACAACAGAAATGCAATTCTCAAGAGTTCCTTTTACCTTTTTGTACTTGAGTCTTGTTGCTGGAGATCAAATTTTTGTTTAAGACTGTTTTTTTTTTTTCCTTAGAAACAAATGAAATTCCTCTGTTTCATTAAATATCCATCTTCTTCCATGGAAAAAAAAATACTCAGCTTAGCTGGGTAGTTTATTCTTGGCTGCATTCCAAGTTCTTTTGCCTTTTGGAATATCTGATTCCAGGCCCTTCGATCTTTTAATGTTGAGGCAGCCAGATCTTGCGTGACCCTTATTGTGGCACCTTGGTATTTGAACTGTTTTTTCCTGGCTGCTTGTAAAAATTTTTCTTTAGTCTGAAAATTATGAAGTTTGGCCACAATATTCCTGGGAGTCTTTGTTTTAGTGTGTTTTTCAGAAGGTGTTCGATGAATTCTTTCAACGCCTATTTTACCTTCCAGTTCTATTACTTCTGGGCAGTTCTCTTTGATGATTTCCTGTAAAATAATATCTAGGCTCTTTTTTTTATCATAATTTTTGGATAGTCCAATGATCCTCAGGTTATCTCTCCTAGATTTATTTTCCAGGTCTGTTGTTTTTCCAGGTAAATGTTTGACATTTTTTTCCTATCTTTCATTTTTTTTGGTTTTGCATGACTGATTCTTGATGTCTCAATGAATCAGTCATTTCTGTTTGTTCAGTTCTGATTTTTAGTGAGTTATTTTCTTTTTTAGCTTTTTTTAAACTTCTTTTTATATATGTCCAATTGAGTTTCTAAAAGTGTTGTTTTGCTCTATGGAATTTTTTTCCATTTCACTGATTTTTTTTTTTTTAATGAGTTATTTTCTTTTTCCAATTCACAAATTCTCTTTCCCTGTACTTCTTGGGAGTTTTTTACCTTTTCTAATTCACATTTCAGGAAGTTGTTTTCTTTTTCCACTATATTAATTTTTTTTTTTAGTGAGTTATATGCCTTTTCTGTACCCTCTTGCATACCTTCTCTTTCCTTTCCCCATTTTTCTTCTAGTTCTCATTTAAACTTTTTAATAGTCTCTTCTAGAAGAGCCTTTTGTATTGGGGACCAACAATTGTCTGGAGACTGTCTGCTTTTAGTTTCTTCAGGATTGAAAAGCTGGTCTCTTTCTGTATAGAAACTATCAATCGTCTTTTTGATTTTTTACTCATTTTGTTAAAGCCTGTAGGGTCTGCCTTCAGAGCCAGGAGGTTTCCAGCTTCCTCTGCAGAGCAGTGAAAGGTGTATGGACAGGTTCCTGTCCTGCCAGCCAGCTACAAAAAGCAGTATGGTACTGGAGTGCTCTGGGAAAGAGTTCCCCACCTGGAAGTAACTCAGGCCTGCAGGGCTGAGCTGGGAAAGTGCCCTGCAAAGAACCCCCACTGTGTGAGTTAACGACTGCCCTGGGGCTAGATTCTGAGCAGTGAGAGTTTCACTACCCCAAGCCAAAGCCTGCCCTGGGGCTGTGGGTATTAGCAATTGAACAATGAATGGATTTGCAGGGACCGGAAGTGTCTGCCCAGGAAGCAGAGTGTGCTGGAAAAGTTCTATTGCCCCAGGCTGAGCCCCACACTTTGCTGATTAGAGGCTGCCCAGGCTATGCCCCCCTGCCATGAAGATTTGTAACTGCCCCACAAAAGCCCACAACTGCAGGATATGGCTGCAGGGCTTCGTTAAAATCTGCCTGAGTCATTTCCAGTTTTGAGTGGTTACAGCCAGAACTCGTTAGGTTCTAGCGTTTTTTAGAGTACCCTCTGTTTTAGGCTTTAATTTCTCTACTGGTTTATTGCTTTTTAGTCAAGGCAGAGCAGTTAGCCTATAGCAGAGTCATCTCTATAATTTCTCTAGCCACAGAGATCACCGCTGCCCCTAGTCTCCTTAGGATGCTAGCCTTTTGCTGCTGTGCTAGTCTGTTCCTGGCCCCTCAGGACAAACCTTTCCTAGCGATCTTCCAGAATGACTTTTGCTGGTAAATTGTGTGCTTCTAATTTTATGAATTTAAGCAGTGGAGAGCTATTTTTGAGGCTGAATTAAATAGTTGGTTATGAGGGGGATGAGAGGAGCTTAGAAAGTCGTGTGTGACTTCTCCACCATCTTTGCTCTGCCCACCAGATCCCACAATTTTTTTTTAAATGGCATTTATTGGATAGAGAGAATAATAATTCTGGGTAATAATAAGAATAAGAATAACTGAGTAATTACAGAACTTTTCTTGAAGTGATTAGCACTCAAGCTAAGTCATGAAAACATATATACACCAAGAAGAGGAGTTGAGAAATGATATGTGGTATTTATGCAAAATCATCCTAAATGTTATGCCTGAGTCAGTCTTTTTTTCCTCTACATTGTGTCCAACACATACTGCTGAATCTTTCTTTATAAATCACAGGTTTGACCATGTCACTGCTTTACTCATGAAGAATCAGTGATTCCCCTTGCCTTTAGGATAAAATTCAAATAATCCGGTATTTAAATCTCTTTAATGTATGTCCTTGGACTCTTCCCACCCCCTCAATGATTACATATTAATTTTCCTTACTCACTGTATAATTCAACAAGTCATGATTACTGGTTGCTGCACATACATAATGTTTCATCTCCTTCCACTTTGTATTTTCACAGAATGTCTTCAGTGAACAGTCAAACTTCTCTCTTCTGCCTCTGAAAATGCCTCTCTCCTTTCTTGTCCCAATCAAGTAAAAATCTTTTCAAGAGGACTTTTCTAATTCTCATAATTATTAAAACCAACCTTCCCTATTTATCACAATCATTGAGCTCATAATAAGCACTTAATAAATTTTAGCTAATTGATTAATAATCCAATCACTTATGTTTTTAATCATTTATCTGTGAGTTTATATAATCTTAAAGGAAAATTAGCTTCTTGGGATTAGAAACTGTTTCCTTTCTATATGTTTCTCTCCAGAGGCCAGCATCTTGCCTGTACATAAAATATACTTAAAACATGCTTGTCCATTCACTGATTGATCGAAGTGGTTTCATCAAAATCATTGTAAGCTATTGAAATATCTTTAATAACATGGGAATATGCTGTTATAGTAGACAGACAGCTAGCCAGAATTATATTGAATTTTCAACTCTATCCATTACAGACTGTGTGATCTCGGTAAGTCAATAAATCTCTTCAGGATTCTGTTTCCTCTTCTATAAGTTATTTGTATTGCTACTTAACAAGGTCATTGTGAAGATAAATTTAAAAAATATATATTTATAAACCTTTGTGTGTAGCATGAGTTTGTTAAAAGTTTATCTAATTGAATAATACAAAATCCTTTGAAAATTTGAGTATATTACAAATATTAGAGATGTCAAACATATCATGTAAGTCTCATGTAGCTAACACTATTTCCAAGTACTACCTTAATCAAATCAAAATGAAATTGGGAAATATTTAACAACATAAATAAAGATAGCAAATCATATAAGTAATGTTAATTTGAGGTTTTCAAAGGGATCTATTTCTCTTTGAATTTGACTTTCTTGGTCTACAATGCCCATGCAAAATCATATACTATAGGTCATCATTAATGTGTTTACTTTTTCTTTATTCAAGAAGACGACACAATTAATTTGAAACAAAGGAATAACTTAGGTACATTTCAATGTAAATTTTTTCTTATAAATCTAAGGCACATGCATACGAATGCTATCCATGGAGGCAACAGGCACAAGTATTGAAAACAAAATAGTAGTGCCCACTTGTAAATCTATGTGGTAGCAAGTCAGTATCTTTTCCCACATACAAGTATAAACAAACTTTAACATGCTTTATTTTTTATTTTGTGTTTGAAAGGAAGGGAGGAAGGAAGGAAGGAAGGAATGATGGATAGAAGGAAGGAAGGAAAGAAAGAAGGAAAGAAGAAAGGAAAAAAAGAAGGAAGGAAGGAGGGAACTAAAAGGAAAGAAGGAAGGAAAAGGGGGGAGGGAGAGAGGAAAGTAGGAAGAAAGGAACAAAGGAAGGAAGGAAGGAAGGAAGGAAGGAAGGAAGGAAGGAAGGAAGGAAGAGAGAGATAGAAAGAAAGAAAGAGGGAAGGGGGAAGGAGGGAAAGGGAAAAGAGGTAAGGATGGGAAGGGAGAAAGCAAGAGAAGGATGGGAAAGGAGAAAGGAAGGGAATGATGGATGGAAGGAGGAAGGGAATGATGGATGGAGGGAAGAAGGGAGAAAGGCAGAAAGAACATTAGTATACTAATGCTAAAAACCATCAGTTCTTTCTCTATAACTGGATAGAATTTCATCATGAATGTCTTTGGGAATATCTAGGATCATTGTATTACTAAAAATAGTCATCATTTATAATTGCTATTTGTACAATACTGACACATTGTAGGCACTTACTTTCTGATTAATTGATTAATGTGTCTAAGACTGGTTGTTGGTTCATTCTATGTTTATTACACCAAAATGTCATTACAATTCTCTCATGAGATCTGTTTCTCACTTGACTCCTCTTGTATTCATTTTGTATCAGAACAAAAAATCTGAGCATGCAGTCTCAGCTGAAAGTTGTTTCACAATTTCAGGTAATTTCTCCATGTGACAGTTGTTGAGCTCATAGTCTTACTAAGAATTGCTTCCTACTATCTCCTTCTGGAATCAGCTTTTCAATGCTCTTATTCTTTTATCTCATATTGACTAAGATAGAGATATAATATTTTCTCAATAATCAGTTAATCAATAAACATTTATTAAGAACATATGCACCAAGGTCTATACTTCATGTTCTTTAGTTCTTGCCCCTAACTGTACAGATAACAAATAACAAAGGTATATGAGAAAGCTATCTATAGAATAAGTAGGATTGAATCAAGATCAAGATTGAAAGAGGGATGATACTTAAGAAGAACTGAAAAAAGTTTCTATGGAGAATATGTTAATGATGAGCCTTTAAAGGAAGTCAGGGAAAGCAATAAGTGGAGATAATGAAGAAGAGCATTCTAAGGATGGATATGACCAAATAAAATGCCCAGAGCCAAGCAATACAATATTCTTGTTCATTGAGCAGGAAGGAAGCCAGTGTCACTATACTGAAGAATACATGACTGGGAAAATAGGAGGGGAACAGGTTATTAAGAGGTTTGAATGAAAACCAGGATATTGTATTTGATCCTAGAGGCAATAAGAAGTCCCTGGATTGTATTGAATAGGAGATGGCTCTTAAGGTCAGACTTATTGCTTTAGTAAAATCATATTGGTGACTAAATGCAGAATGGATTGAATGTAGAGTCCATTGAATCAGACACTCAACTAGAAGACTATATCAAAAATATAAATATGAGGTAATAAAGACATATATCAGAATCAGATGAGAAAATGAACAAAAATAAAATTTGAGACATGCTGTGCAAGGAAAATCAACAGATAATGACAACAACTTATATAGGGAAGTATGAGGGATAGTGAGATATTGGATGATGACTCCTAGATGTTGAGTCTCAGGTACTGGCAGCACAACAATATTAGTTAGGAAGTTTTAGACATGTTGACATCCAGTTCAAAATCTCTAAAAGACAGTTGGAGCTATGAAATGGAAGGTCAGCATAAAAGTTGGGGCAGGAGAATCATCAGCAAATAGATGGTTATTAAATTCATGGAAGCTGATCAAATAACATAAAGTAGTATGTGATCAACGTATTTTAAAGGGAAAAGAAAAGAAGACTCAGGGCAGAACCCTGAGGAATATCTGTAGTTAGAGAACATGATCTGATAGAGAATTCAACAAAGATAGAGAAACTGTCCCCCCACGCCAACCCACAGAGATTTTTCTACAGATAGATCCTGACTTTCAATTTCTTCCATTCTTAAACTTTTTGAAGTTCATCCAGAGCTTGTTGTTCTTCAAATCATGTTTCACTCTACTCTTAAATAAGAGCCATTTACATATCATAAAGAAATTAAATGGAGTGAACATTTTATATGTGACACAGATAAAATGTTCACATTATATTATATATATATATATATATATATATATATATATATATATATAATATATATATATATATATATACATATAAATCCTATCATTGCAACTGCAATCTGTGACATCATGAAAAGTTGAGTCTAAGAAGGGACAAAATGATATGTAGAAGATTCAGTAGGATGGAACAGAATGACCTGTTGATTCTCCCAACCTAGCACAATATAGGAAGAGTAGACAGTTATTCAGACAGGAATAGAATCATTTGTGGCTTCCCTTAAGGCCACTTTTTCACCCACTGCGCATAAAGTCCATCTAGGGAAGTCAGAGGTGCCTAAAAATCCACTTACTAGTGGGACAATAAGGTCCCAAAGAAAGGAGAAATCTCTACAAGTTAAATAGGTAGTTCTGTTTTAACTGCTAAATCATAATCCTTACAATTATCAAACATTCCATTATTGAGCTAAATTATTGCTTAAATTTCATTACCTTGAATGATACAGTGATGTACATTTTAATATTTAGCCAGTAGCAAATAGTTTTGATTGTTATGGCTTTATAGCATAATTTGAGAACTAAAAGTTTTACTCACTCTTTATTCCTAGGCCATTTTCCCCCTGTTATTGTCCCTTTTGATTCTGGTTCTTTAGTTCCCCAAAATGAATTTTGTTTTTGATTTATTTGTTTCTGCTAGTGGGTTTTTAGAGATGCTTATTATTCTCCCTATTTCTGATGTTTTGGTGCTCACCAAATCATTTTCACATCTTTTGCTAATCAGTAAAACTTCAAGGTTAAGTTGCTGGGATGCTTTTATCTCTTCTCACTGACAGTGATTGTGCTTACTGACTTGAATCTCTGACTTGAATATCCATCGAGGGGACAAAGTTCACACAAGAGGCATTCTCTTCCCTATTCTTCAGTCCTAATGCAATGTTTCTAACACTGGAACTCTACCCTGATTGATCTCTGCTCTCTACCTTTTTCCCCATATGACTAGTAGAATTTAACACCATTTCTCAAGGGTGAGAGGTACCAACTTTCTAAAGCCTTTGTTGGAGGATGGAGGGGATAACTGATATATCTAGTTCAAGTAAAAAGGAAGCCTGTTTTTAACTGCTATGCTTCCTTTGAGTTGCTGTATAGATTCAACATATACCACTTTTTAGGTTTTTTTTTTTTTTTTGAAAATATGATGTGAGGAAGATTATTATTCCAAAAAATATTATGTAGCAGTGGTTATCACAGATTCCAAAATAAACACCTGGGGCTGAAGCAGGAATGAAATTGGCTGTAAACATATCCCTACTATAAGCTTGTGGCTACTGGGAGAGGACTGGTATTTTTAAGTAAATGAGCACTTTAGGGTTTAAGATTAAAACTCTGGTTTTAATGTACAGGGGCTTTGGCTCATCAAGGTACTCTCTGCTTTTGCCTGTGAATTTAGATGTAAATACTCTAATTCTGGTATTTGCTCCTTTTATGGAAGCATGGGGAGTTAAATGTTGAAGTGGTATAGAGAAAGTGAATAATTTACCATTTGCCTGTTCACATAAATTATGAGTAGCAATTGCTTTTTTAATGAATGTTAAAAGATTAATGTAAAGTTCTTCATAATCAGAATTAATGATCATAAAGTAAAAACAAATGTTTGATCAGATCATCCTAGTGACCATGGTGTTTTCTAGTTAATATTAGAAAAATAAACACCAAAAGTAAAAACAAAAGATTAATAGCTGCCCTGCAGTTCCAATAAACATAGTAATTCCCATTATTTTTTTATAAGATGGCCATGAAGAACTGAAAATATATTGTTGTATGTTTGGGCTTTTAATTTTTACCTCATTATTAATAGAGTCTTTTTTTTTCCCAATTAGAACATTGCTTTCATTTTCTATTGACTAAGAGGAACCTATTTTAAATGTTCCTTTTTAAAAGAAATTTTCAATTCAATTCATATTTAAGTATCTCTTTTATATTCAGGATTTATCCCGAATACACAAAACTGCTTCATGAGAACATATCTTTTTAATACTCCAGCTACATGATAACCACATAGAAAAGATGCATCTTGCTTCTCATTCCCTGCACTGAAGAGAACAAAGAATAGAATGGAACTTTCATGTTTATGTGCATGTGTGTATATTTGCGTTTGTGTGTACATACATATACATATTGATAATTGGAGGTTTATGATGCATGGGGAGACAAAATCAAATTTTTTAATTAGTAGGAAATATAAAGCTGGGGAGTTAGAGACTTTCACAAAGCAAGTAAGATCTAAGATTTAAAATTTTTTAAAGCATTTGTTATTCTCATCAAATCTTTCTAATTTTGTACAATTACCATGCATATTTTCATGTAAATGCCATTTTATGCGTTGGTGAGCCCTATAACTTTCAAAGTGGAAAGTATTTCAAGGTAGCTAAAAGTCAGATCTACAACACGGTTATGTTACAAAACACTTCATTTTAACTTATTCAGTCACATCTAGCACCCTTTCTTAGCACACCTTAAATGCTTCCCTATTCACAGCTGACTACAGTATATCCTGTGACTTCTCAAACATTATCACCACCTGTCAAGCCTGGCATGAAATAGCTTGCAAGGTTTTTATGTTGATTTAAGGAATTAGAAGCATCAAGCATGTTATTTATTCAGAGCTTATCTGCAGTGAAATACACTGTTACCAATAGCACTGGAATGCATTTTCAGGATCAACTACTGAAGTATTATATTGTCATCTGGATTATGGCTGTCTATAATTTGCAACAAAAGGTACCTTTATTTAGAGAGATTTCAGTATGTTAAATTCAGTCAACTAGAAGCCTAGCCTTCAGTAATTAAAAAATACAAGGCTAAACCAAAAAGATTGCATGGTTGTTAGTTTCTTATTCTTTTGTCAATATGACAGCAATCTGGAGTATTTCTTTTTGGTTTCTAAGAATTAATGTTTTTAAGATGTTAGTAATCTCCCTTCAAAAACATTTTTTCTATATTTCATAGTTTATTGAACTCAAAAAAATAAACAAAAACAGACAATGCTGTTGCATGATTATAGTTCTTCAACTTCATGACTGCACTAATTTAAGGATAACACATTTAAAGTCCTAAATTATCAACAGATGACAAGAATCATTGCAGTAGAAATGGAGTTAAAAAGGAAAGCAGATCTCCTTCAATGTGACTCTTTTTACTTAAAATAGCAGGTAAAATTCAAGTTATATACTATTTTCCCCTTCCCTTTTTATCACTTTTTGCACTTTTCAAAGAATTTTCCATAATGCCTCACTCTCCAAGGGAAAAGGGAAGAGTAAGTTAGCATTTAATAGTTTGTAAGTTCCAAAACCAGAAAAAAGAAAAAGAATAATCAGAATAGGTTATGCTATTTTATATTATCAGAACTGAGAACACCAAAGAATATCTCTAAAAGGATAAAATGCCCAAACTATTATAAATCCAGTTATAGATCTTAAATAATATAATCTTAGAAAAGGAAAAATATGTAGTAATGTATAGAGGAACTACTAGAAGCAAAACAGCAACAACAATAATGATGACAAGAAAAAATAATCAAACAAAAAAACTTTTCTGTTCCTGATTAATTCACAGGAGAATTATAACATTAAAGAAAAACAGTACCTATATATCACAAATTATTTTGAAAAACAGAGGAAGAAAATACTTTTCTAGAATGCTTTAAGAAAAAAAATATTGTCCTAATATCTAAACCAGGAAATGATGAAACAAAGAAGGAAAGCTAAAGGTTATTATAATTAATGTACATCAATTCAAAAATTTCAACAAAATCTTATCCTATTATAGAAAATTGTTCAAGAAATCCTTCATTATAGCCAATTGAGTTTAGCATCAGAGCTATGTGTAAGAATGGTTCAACATTTGGAAAACAATAAACTTAATCATATTAAAAAAGAAAACATCCAAAATCATAGGATCATCACAATGAATTCAGTTAAAGCCTTTGACAAATACTGCAGTCTTTTGTCCTGTAAAAAGCATTGGTCTAAAACAAAAAGCAAACATCATATTCAATAGGCAATCATCAGAACATTTCCTAAGAAATACAAAGTGAGGATGTCTATTCTCCCCACTATTATTTTATTAAATCCTGGATATATATACTTGGAAAATCTTACAGAATAAGAAAACATATTCATTTAAAGATATTTTAGTATTTTAATTCAATTAACTAGAATTCTATTTTTCAATAATCAAATATTACATGGCTAAACCAAAAAGACTACATAACAATTAGAAGCTTGTCATTTTTCTGTCAATTTGATAGCAACCTTGAGTGTAAGATTTCAGAGATTCCTTTACTGAGCTTCCTGGAAGGAAGAAAGTGATCATAAAAAGAAAGTCGTCTTATCCATCAAAATATTTATAGCAATGATTTTTTTGTGATAAAAAATTGAGAGTGGGGAATAATGGCCATCAATTGATAAATATGTAAATAAAATGGAAGTAATTGAATATTACTGTACTAAAAGAAATGATGTATGTAATGTTATATATGTAACAGGAAAAGTACAAAAAAAATCTACATAGACTGATGCAGAGTGAAATAAGTAGAGGCAAGAAAACTAAATAGAAGCTACACCCAAAGAAAGAACACTGGGAAATGAATATAAACTGCTTGCATTTTTGTTTTTCTTCCCGGGTTATTTATATCTTCTGAATCCAATTCTCCCTGTGCAACAAGAGAACTGTTCAGTTCTGCACACGTATATTGTATCTAGGATATACTGTAACCTATTTAACATGTATAGGGCTGCTTGTCATCTAGGGGAGGGGGTGGAGGGAGAGAGGGGAAAACAGAAGTGAGTGCAAGGGATAATGTTGTAAAAAATTACCCTGGGGGGGGGGGGGAGCAGAGCCAAGATGGTGGAGCAGGCACACATGACTCTCTAAGCTCCTCTCATTACCCTCATAACCAACTATTTAATCCAGCCTCAAAAATAACTCTTCACTGCTTAAATTCATGAAGATTAGAAGCACTTCAATTTACTAGCTGAAGTCAATCTGGAAGATCCCAAGGAAAGGTTTGTCCTGAGGGGCCAGGAACAGACTAGCACAGGCAGGGAGAGGCTAGCATCCTGAGCAGACCAGGGGTGGGAGTGATCTCTGTGGCTAGAGAAGTTATAGGGACCACTCTGCTATAGGCTAACTGTTCTGCCTTGATTACAAAGCAGGAAACTGGCAGAGAAATTAAAGCCTAAAACAGGGTACTCTAAAAAACACCAGAACCTAATGAGATCTGGATGTAACCACTCAAACCCGGAAGTGACTCGGGCAGACTTTACCACAGCCCTGAGGCCACATCCTGCAGTTCGGGGCTTTCCGGGGGCAGTTACTAATCTGCACGGCAAGGGGCACAGCCTGGGCAGCCTCTAATGGGCAGAGTGGGGGGCTCAGCCTGGGGTAATAGAAGCTCACCAACTGACTGCGCTTCCCTGGGAGACACTTCCAGTCCCTGCAAATCCATTCACTGCTCTGCTGCTAACACCCACAGCCCCAGGGCAGGCTTTGGTTTGGGAAGTTAAACTCTCACTGCTCAGTGTCTAGCCCCAGGGCAGTCGTTATCTCACACAGCTGGGGTTCTTTGAAGGGCACTTTCCCAGCTCAGCCCTGCAGGCCTGAGTTACTTTTGGGTGGGGAACTCTTTCCCAGAGCACTCCAGTACCTCCCTGCTTTTTGTAGCTGGCTGGCAGGACAGCTACCATCCCTACACCTATCACTGCTCTGCAGAGGAAGCTGGTAACCTCTTGACTATGAAGGCAGACCTTACAGGCTTTAACAAAATGAGTAAAAAAATCAAAAGGACAATAGATAGTTTCTATACAGAAAGAGAACAACTTTTCAACCCTGAAGAGACTAATAGCAGACAGTCTCCAGACAATTGTTGGTCCCCAATACAAAAGGCTCTCATAGAAGAGACTAATAAAAACCTTAAAAGAGAGCTAGAAGAGAAATGGGGAAAGGAAAGAGAAGCTATGCAAGAGAGTACAGAAAAGGCACATAACTCACTAAAAGAAAAATTTAATAAAGTAGAAAAAGAAAACAACTTTCTGAAATGTGAATTGGAAAAGGTAAAAAAACTCCCAAGAAGTGCAGGGAACAGAATTTTCAAATTGGAAAAAGAAAATAATTCACTAAAAAAAAAAAAAAAATAGTGAAATGGAAAAAAATTCCATAGAGCAAAACAACTCAATTGGACATATACAAAAAGAAGTAAAAAAAGCTAATGAAGAAAATAACTCACTAAAAATCAATTTTATCTTGGCATAGGGTGTTAAGTATGGATCAATGTCCAGTTTCTGCCATTTCTGCCATACTAATTCCTAATTTTCCCAGAAATTTTTGTCAAATAGTGCATTCTTTGGTCTTATCAAACACTAGATAACATTTCTAATACAATGTGAAATGGTGATAGTGGGCAACTTTATTTAACCCCTGATCATAGTGGGAATGATTTTAGTTTCTCCCCATTACATATGATCCTTGATGATGGTTTTAAATAGATATTACTGATCATTTTAAGGAAAACTTCATTTATTCCTATACTCTCTATTGTTTTTAATAGGAATGGGTGTTGGATTTTGTCAAATGCTTTTTCTGCATTTATTGAGATAACATATGATTTTTGATAGTTTGACTACTGATATAATCTATTATACTAATAGTTTTCTTAATATTGAACCAGCTCTTTGTTCCTGGTATAACTTCCACTTGGTTATGGTATATTAATCTAGGAATAACTTGCTGTAATCTCTTTGCTAATATTTTATTTAAGATTTTTGCATAAATATTTATTAGGGAAATTGGTCTATAATTTTCTTTCTTTGTTTTAAATGTACCTGGTATAGGTATCAGCACTATATCTGTGTCATGAAAGAAATTTGGTGGAACTTCTTCTTTCCCTATTTTTCTAAATAGTTTGCATAGTATTAGAATTCTTTAAGTGTTTGATAGAATTCATATGTAAATCCATCTGTCCATTCATATTTTTTTCTTAAGGAGTTGCTTAACAACTGGTTCAATCAATGAGATAATTTAAGTAATTTATTTCCTCTCCTGTTAATCTGGGTAACCTATATTTTCTAAATATTCATGCATTTCACTTAGATTATCAGATTTATTGGCATATACTGGGCAAAAAAGTTCTTAATTATAGCTCTAATTTCCTCTTCATTGGTGGAAAGTTCACTCTTTTTCATTTTTGCCTAACAATTCAATTTTCTTTTTTTTCCATTTTTAATCAAATTAATAAATGTTTATCAATTGTGTTTTTTTCATGATACCACTCTTGGCTCTGCTTATTAGTTCAACAGTTTTTTTTTTAAACTTTTAATTTTATTAATTTCCCCTTTTATTTTCAGAATTTCAAATCTGGTATTTAACTAGTATTTTAATTTGTTTTTTTTTCCTAGCTTTTTATATTGCACAACCAATTCATTGATTTTCTCTTTCTGTATTTTATGCAAGTAAGCATCTAAATATATAAAGTTTTTCCTAAGAACTACATTGCCTGCATCCCATAAATTTTGATTTTTTATCACATTTGTCATTCTTTTGGAGGAAATTTTCAAATTTGTCTATGATTTGTTGCTTCATCCACTTATTTTTAATGATTAGATTATTTAGTTTTCCACTAATTTATAGTCTACTTTTCCCCTGGCCCTTTATTATATGTAATTTTTATTGCATCATGATTAGAAAAGATGCATTTACTATTCCTGCCTTTCTGCATTTGATTTTGAGGTCTTTATGCCCTAATATATGGTCCATTTTTGTGTATATTCCATGTATTGCTAAGAAAAAAAGTAGATTCTTTTCTGTTTCCATTGAATTTTCTCCAAAGGTCTATCATATCTAACTTTTGTAAAACTCTATTTACCTCCTTAACTTCCTTCTTATTTATTTTGTGGTTTGATTTATTAGCTCTGAGAGAGCAAGGTTGAGATTCCCCCATTAGTATAATTTTGTTGTCTAATTCTTCTTGCAGATCTCTTAACTTCTAAAAATTTGAATGCTTTACCACTTGATGCATATATATTTAGTATTGATATTACTTTATTATATATAGTACCCTTCAGGAAGATGTTTTTCTTCCTTATCTCTTTTAATTAGAACTATTTTTGCTTTTGCTTGATCTGAGATCAAGATCACTAACATTGCTATTTTTATGTCAGTTGAAGCATAATAGATTCTACTCCAGCCCTTTATCTTTAATCTGTGTATATCCCTGTGCTTTAAATATGTTTCTTATAAACAACATATTGTAGGATTCTTGCTTTATATTCAGTCTGCTATACATTTCTGTTTTATGGGAGAATTCATCACACTCACATTGACAGTTAAAATCACTTTGTATTTCCCGCCATCTTATTTTTCTCAGGTTATACTTTTGTTTTTAACCCTTTTCCTCTTCTCCAGTGTTTTCCTTCTGATTTTCACCTTCCTAAAATACCCTTCCCTTTTACATACCTGCCACCTTTCTTACCCCTTTCCCCTTCTATTTCTATTCTCCCTTCTATTAACATTCCTTTTCCTTTCCCATTTCCTCTCCTACTTCCCTATTGGATGGGACAAGTTTCTCTAAGAAGCTAAATATGTCTAATATTCTCTCTTTGAGGCAAATTCAATGAGAGTAAGGTTCAAGCAATGCTCATCCCGCTCCCTTCTTTCCTGCAAATATAATAGGTCTTTTTGCCTCTTTATGAGATGTAATTTATCCCATTTTACTTTCATTTTCTTCTTCTTCAAGTACAATACTACCATTTACTAGTTTTTTTTCTTATATCATCACAATAAAATCTATTATATTTATATCTTCTAAGTATATTCATAACAGAAATACAATTCTCAAGAGCTAAACATATCTCTTTCTCTTATAGTGAAATAAACTTTTTAACTTTTAAAAGAAAAAGTTATTTTTTTTCCTTTTTTTTTACCTTTTTATGCTCCTCTTGAACTCTGTACATGAAGATCAAATTTTCTGTTCAACTCTGAACTTTTCATCAAAAATAAATAAAATTCTCCTGTTTCATTAAAATGTCAATCTTTTCCCCAAAGGTAACATTTAATTTTGCTAGATAGTTGATTCTTGGCTGCAATCCAAATTCCTTTGCTTCTGGAATATCATATTCCAGGATCTTCAGTTCTTTAAAATAGAAGCTTCTAACTTCTGGGTAATCCTCATTGTGGCTCCCCAGTATTTGAACTGTTTCTTTTTTGGCTGCTTGGAGTATCTTCTCCTTTATCTGATCATTCTGAAATTTAGCTATTATATTCCTTGGAATTTTCATTTTGGGGTATTTTTCAGGACATGATCAGTGAATTTTTCAGTGTCCATTTTACTCTCTGATCTTAGGACATCAGGAAAGTTTTCCTTGATATTTTCCTAAAAGATGTTTTCTATGTTTTTTTTGTTTGTTTGTTTTTGTTTTTGGTTTTTTTTTTTTTTTGTCATGGTTTTCTTGTAGTCCAATAATCCTTTGATTGTCTTTCCTGGATCTATTTTCTAGGTCATTTATATTTCCAAAGAGATATTATACATTTTCATCTATTTGTTTTCATTTTTTAGTTTTGTTTGACTGATTCTTGATGTGTTATTGAGTCATTCACTTCCATTTGTTCAATTCTAAGTTTTAGTGAATTATTTTCTTCAGTTATCTTTTTAATCTCCTTTTGCATTTGGCCAATTGAACTTTTAAATGAGTTGTTTTGTGTATTGGATTTTTTTTTTCCATTTCACAAATTCTATTTTTCAATGAGCTGGTTTCTCTCTCTTTTTTTTTTTTCTTTCATCATATCTATTTTGTAAAGAGCTTCATAATTTTTTACATTTTGTTAATTCTATTTTGTAATTCTATTTCTTCAGATAATTTCTTTTCCTTTTCCAAACTCCTGGAACAGTTCTAATTTCTTTTCCCCATTTTTCCTCTCTCTTTTAAGATCCTTTTTGAATTCTTCCAAGATAACTTTGTTAGATGGAGACCAACTCGTATCATCCTTTGGGGATTCTTCTGAAAATGGTTTGCCTTAAATGTACTAGAGTTTGAGATCTGTTCTCTGTCTCCATATTTGCTCCTTTTTAAAAGTTGATTTCTGCTCTTAGAGCAAAGAGGAAATTTTCCCAGGCTTCCTCTACAGATGACAGTGGCTTTATTATAATTATAATACAGGATTATTCTGGGGTTCAGGATTCATTGTTTGCCTTTTTCATTTTCATTGGATGTCTCACAGCTACTCTGCTTATTCACTGACTTTTGAACCAGGAAAGAATAGCCAAGACTACTGTATATTGGCTAAAAGCTTCTCAGTGGAACCCACACCATTTTAGGTCCCTGTGCTGCAACTGTGTTTGACCACCTTCTCCATCCCCCACCCCCGACACATGTCCAATTAAAATAGACCTTTTCTGAAGTTCTAAAATGTCTTCTGCTGGATATTTGTTATGTTCCAAATATTTGTGGGCTTGGTCACTCCAAAACCCACTCAAAGGCTTGATCTGGTGTTGATGTGAGGGATGCCAAGAAGAGCTCTGACCAAGATCTGTCTACTCTCCACCTTTTTGATTCTGCCCCCTATTATCACATTTTCTAATGGTTAGGAAAGCCCAAAGAATGGGAAATGTCACAATTTAACCAGATATTTGGTGAGAAAAAATATTTTGGTACCACCTCAAGAAAAAACAAAATGCATAGTATTAATAATTATATGGCTCCTTCTTTAGGACTTTTAACCTTTTGTGTTTAGAATCAGGATTCTACACCTAATATTTTCTCATTCTAATATATGTTTTGCTTCCAAAAGCTTGGCTATTTGATATAATGCACCGTTAAATTAGCTAGTATTATTTTGAAAATTATAGGACTAGGTTTCCCTTGGGAAATCTTCAATTTTTTAGAAAAAAAAATTTAGAAAGAAATTAGAAAAATACAAATCCTTATGCTACTTGTTATGATCAATTACCTATTAATATTTTATTTCTTTTTTAGACTATCTCAGCATTGTCTTCTCTTTCCAAACATACAAGCTGTTAAACCTGCATTATGTTTTCTCCTTTGTAAATCTCTATTAATCTCCTTCATCTGTACATATGAATTAATTTTTTTCATAACATCCATTTGATTTTTTCTCCTTCAAATAGTATAAAATATTAAGCCCTACATAATTATATAAGAAGTATCTCTTTAGCATTTTTCTCTCTACTGAATATTCTCTCTCTCTCTCTCTCTCTCTCTCTCTTTCTTTCTCTCCCTTTTTCTGCTTCTCTCTGTTTCTATCTCTCTTTCTCTCTCTGTCCCTCTGTCTCTGTCTCTCCCTCTCCTATAAGTATTAAAGCTTTGCTTTGATTAAGCTAAAAATCCCTAGTTCTGGTTTCATTCTTTGATATTTGTGTAATTATGTAGTATGGTCATATTTTTCCCTTCTCTCACTATCCCTTAAACTGTTTCTTAGTTCTTTTCTCACCATGTAATTTTAGCATTCCATTATTTGTAGTTTTTTTTCCCTCTTTAAAATGTTTTTACTTTTTTCTACAAAGAATATATTAAGTAAATGTTTTTCTCATTCATTCTTTCAAAGGAAAAAAAAATAAACCAAATGATTGTTAAATTGCAAAGACCAGGTTTTGTAACTGCATAGTTTTTGATGGTATTTTTGCAATCTAATTTCAACAGGCCCATGCTCTCCTTGTCTCCCTAGCCATACTTTTGTGAAGCTAAATATCAGATAATATTTTATATAAGACGGCTCCAAACATGTTACACCAGGTGAAGCTCCCCTCAAACCTTCAATTTCTCTTTTCCATTTTTCTTATCCCTCCACTGGTGATGTGTGACAGAAAATGTCAGTTTTGTTAAGGAAGAAGTTTTAAAATTCCCTTTGTATTTAAAATAAGAAAAGTGCAGTTTATCTGCCTATGTAAGGATTCTGTCCTTACTCCTAACCCCTATGATCACTTTGCCCCCAAAAGGCTGATTCAAACCACATCAAATTGCTTAGAAAAACTTTTTTTCTTTTCATTACACTGATTATTGCTACTGTTCTCAGCTTTTCTGTTTGGGAGCAATACACTAGCTATATTACATGTATCCTATATTTTGTGAACTACCATTTCTCATTTTCTCTAATTTTACCTTCATTTTCTCATCACAAATATAAACAGTTCCCCCTCCAATTTTGGATGCCAGGGCATGTCAATAGTATCAATCAAAACCAGTGAAATCAATCATGCAACTGTGGAGCAGCTAGATGACATCTGCCATAACACTGTTCAATGTTACAGTAATGCACTTGAATTTTGATGCAGAAGGTTATTGGTTTGCTAGATAGTAATCAATCAAAACATCTTTTTATGCTGAATATCTTAAAGATGAGGTAAAAAGTCATATTCTTAGAGGACAGTTTAACATGAAGTTAATATGCTTTTATCTTGCTGAAATGATGTAAAATATCATTAACCAATGTGAACATTTACAGTGATTTAAGTTATATGGAATAGGCATTGTAAATTCAAATTTTTTTTTTAATATAGGGTTTTTTCTTTATTTCATTCAAATTTGTGATTTGTGAAATTTAAGATTTATGCAATTTCATGCAAATAGACACCAGTTCCTCCTACACTGAGTATAAAATTGCGCTCTCTCTCTCTCTCTCTCTCTCTCTCTCTCTCTCTCTCTCTCTCTGTATATATATATATATATATATATATCATGATATATATATATATATATATGTATATATATATATATATATATTTATCATGAACTTCAGTGTATTTCTTAAGTAGCTTGGATTCAAACAGAAAAATCCTAATATTCCATGAAAAGCTGCAAGAAAAAATGAAGTAAAAGTATCAAAGTTGAAATAATTATAATGCAGTGATAGACACAAATAATATAGTTTGTCTATGTCTTGCAAGACAATCAGTAATTTCTCCCATATACATTTTCATAATATATGCCATTATTAAATCAATACATGAAGTTACTTATATTAATATTTGCTGTTTCTGTAATTTTATCCAATTATATAAGTCACTTGAAAATTTACATTTTTATGATAAACATACTGAAATGTGAAAAGATCATGAAATCATTCAGAAAATCTGGGGAAAAGAAGTTAACTCCATCTGTTTCAGGCATACTTATCTTTAAGTTTAATAAAAAGAAAACTGAGTAATGATTTTTCTCTTCTCATTTTACATAGAATCTTCAAGTGGAATGTAAGATATTTGAGGGTAGTTATTTTTTCTTTTTTTTTTTTTTAGTCATTATAACTCTATCACCGGGATCTCTGCGTTGCACATAGTAGCTACTTAATAAGTGTTTGCTGACTTGATGAGTTTTATGTCCACTTATAAAATAAGATGCTCCCCCCAAATAGTTACATAATATCTTAAGAATATTTGATCTCATTAATGTGAGAACCACTGTCCCCAACAAGTCAAAGGTAGCTAGTTTTCAGTGTAATGCTGGAAAAACCGAGGCAAGATAAAAATTAGAGAGTTTTTAATATTTTATTTGGATTTCTGAGAGGGAGAGATTGTTCTAGGGCCATGTTGCCCCAAGGGCTGATGTCCAAAGCATCCAGCAGCAAATGTGAGTTCTCAATGACATATATAACCTTGGCTCCAAGCTTGGGGCTCTAAGACAAAGAGGGATGTGAGCAAGAATCTCCAGACGGGGACCATCAATCTGGTTCTGACATCTTGGGGGGTAGGACCACAAATTCTTGATGACTTAGGAGAAGTTAGGAATCAGGAAGTCTGAACTTCCCCTTATCTTGAGTTTACACATTTACAATTTATTACCATAGAGTAATTAGTCCTAAATTATGTCAGTACTAAGATCAGGAGAGGGATTGTAAACTAGGGGGATTAAGGCAGAAAAATTCAGGGAAATTGAGGCAGAACAATTGAGCTAACTGAGACAGAACGATTTAGTGAAACTGAAACAGAACAACTCAGGGAAACTGAGGCAGAACAATTAGGGAAACTGAGGCAGGACAATAAAAGGGAATTGTGGCACAACACCAGTACCAGCTCCATAATTAAATAAATGATTTAAAACTTTTTAGACTATAACAAGTAAAAATAAATTAAACAAACTTTTATTAAATGTTTACTGTTAATATTTTATGAAATTGAAGTAAGAAAAAAATTCAGCAACATAAATCAAGTGATGTCAGAGAAGAAAGGAGATGGTATTCTATAAAAGAAATATGATACATACCAGTGACAGATCCAACAAGATTAGGTATTCCTTTCTTATCTCATACTCTCTGTTAGAAGTGGAAAATAGCATATATGATGCTATTTCAGAAAAATGCCAGTTTATCTCAGAAATACCAAGGAGTTTTGAATTCCTGACTGTGAAAGAAGGTTAAGATAATTATATCAGAGAACTACAGTGGCCACATGATCAGAAGCATTATAGGACTTATGTGGGTGACTCTATGATTCATTAGACATCAAAAAAAGTTATAAAGAGAGATTATTTATTTTTCTCATGTAATTTATCTAAGATGTGTGGAATAGAGAGAGATAAGATGAAGAACTTACAGGAATGTATGAATTCTTTTTCTGCATTTTATTTTCATCATTTCTATGTTTCCCCTATGACCTGTATAATATGTGCAGGCTCATATTTACTTTAGCCTTGGCCAGTTAGAAACATATTTACTTAACCTGAGCTGATGACATTTATTAGTATTTGACATTTATTGATGTTTAGTCTATTAGCTGGACCACTGTCTGCTTGATTAAGTCTGAAGGCCTGACTTTCTGTTTCCATGGAATCAGGAGATTTCAGGGAAACAGAAATCTTCTATTCCAATCTCTCCAAATAGCAACAACCAATTAGATGCCTCCCCCTCCCCTTCTCAATGCTCTCTTACTTATGATGTAATTTCCTGCATAAAAGCTATGTATCTTTATTACTTCTTTAGCCCTCCTACTGTGAGCTTTCTCTTTCTTATCTTGTAATGGGACAGCCCATCCTCCAGAGGTTTTCAATAAACAACTTTTCTGCCTTCTACTGAGTGATCTCATTTGGGGTAAGGGTCTGCTCCATCACTCACAAAGATAAAAGCAAAGAATATCAAAAAGTAGAGCAACTTCAGCTTTATCAGGTTTTCTTTTTTTCAATTATTTCTTAACTTTTAGTTGTGGATATTTTTCTTTTAAACAACCATCAAGCTCTAAGTCATTATTAATCAGAGAAATGCAAATTAAGACAACTCTGAGACACCACTACACACCTGTCATACTGGCTAGAATGACAGGGAAAGATAATGCAGAATGTTGGAGGGGATGTGGGAAAACAGGGACACTAATAAATTGTTGGTGGAATTGTGAATACATCCAACTCTTCTGGAGAGCAATTTGGAACTATGCTCAAAAAGTTATCAAACTGTGCATACCCTTTGATCCAGCAGTGTTACTACTGGGCTTATATCCCAAAGAGATACTAAAGAAGGGAAAGGGATCTGTATGTGCACAAATGTTTGTGGCAGCCCTCTTTGTAGTGGCCAGAAACTGGAAACTGAGTAGATGCCCATCAATTGGCGAATGGCTGAATAAATTGTGGTATATTAATATTATAGAATATTATTGTTCGGTGAGAAATGACCAACAGGATGATTTCAGAAAGGCCTGGAGAGACTTACATGAACTGATGCTGAGTGAAACGAGCAGGGCCAGGAGATCATTATATACTTCAACAACAATACTATATGATGATCAATGCTGATGGACCTGGCCATCCTCAGCAATGAGATGAACCAAATCAGTTCCAATGGAGCAGTAATGAACTGAACTAGCTACACCCAGCGAAAGAATTCTGGGAGATTACTAAGAACCATTACATTGAATTCCAATTCCTATATTTTTGCCTGCCTGCATTTTGGATTTCCTTCACCAGCTAATTGTACAATATTTTTGAGTCCGATTCTTTTCATATAGCAAAATAACAGTTTGGTCATGTATACTTATTGTGTATCTAATTTATACTTTAATATATTTAACATGTATTGGTCATCCTGCCATCTAGGGAGGGAGTTGGGTGAAGGAGGGGAAAAATTGGAACAAAAGGTTTGGCAATGGTCAATGCTTTAAAATTACCCATACATATAGCTTGTAAATAAAAAGCTATTTAAAAAAATAAAGTTATCAACATTTGGAAAGGGAAAAAAAACAACCATCAAAGAATTGAATAGCTGTAGAAATGAGTTGAGTAAATGATCATTGCTAATTTCCAACAGCTTAAAATTGAATTACAAGATTTTAGAATTGAAAAAGACTTTGTTAATTTGGCTCATGTTCTTGGAGTATACTTGATTCATCTTTCCTTACTACCCCAAATTCCAATCAGTTGTTAAGTTTTCTTATGCAGTCCCTTCTTTTTGCTAAAATAACCATCACAATAATTCATTTTTTTTACAATCTCTCTATTATAATAGCTTTTTCATCATTCACCCTGATTCAATTTTTTCCTCAAATAATTTCCCACATGCTTCCTTTCTTATTATCATTTCATATAATTTCTTTCATATCTTTTACATGTCAAAATTGCCTTATTAAAGCATGGGTCTAAAGGTAAATAGGTGATAAAGTTGATGGAGTGATAGACTTGGAAAAAGAAAGAGCTAATTTCCAATTTTACCTTGATCCCTTATTAGCTGTGAGATACTGTGCAAATGACTTAAACATTCCCAATCTGTTTTTTCATCTTTTTAAAATGGTGATAATAATGGTATTTTCTGACAGAGTTAAGAGGTCCAGATAGCAAACTAGGTAAAGTGTTTTGTAAATTTCAAAGTAACATATAAATATTAACTCATATATATATATATATAGATAGATAGATAGATAGATATAGATATAGATATAGATAGATATAGATATAGATATAGATATGTATGTATGTATTTTTAAAAGTTAATATATATGAGAAACTGCTTAAACAGTTTTGGTAACTAATTATTGCTCAAGGTGAAAACAATAAGCTACGTAATGTGGTGTTAAGATAATTTGCAATCTGGTTTTCACTTATCAGTTTTCCCAGATTCTTTTTTTTTAAGCATTATCTGCTTTTCATGTTTCATCCTTCTAGCAAAACTGGCTTGATCTTCTGATCATCAGTTTGCTATGTATTCCCCAAAAACTGTCCCCTATGCCTGGAATAGACTCCCTCTTTATTTTTGCTTCTTAGAATCCTCTTCTATCCAGGTTGTAACCAAGTACAACTTCTTTATAGGTTCCCAGTCAATTAATACTAAAGGATGATGCACCCTTAAGTCAAGCCAACTTTGTAATTCATTATGCGAAGCTAATATAAATAATTAAGAATAATCCAGGTGAATGTGAATGAGAATTTGTTACTCAAGCACTTTATGGAATATAATTTTCTAACAATACTTATATTAAAAAATGATTCTATAAATAATCTTCCCCCTCAACCTTATAGATAGAATGTAGACAGCTCTGGAATTATTGTTTTTTATTAGATTGGGAAGGAGATATGACTTATTGTTTAAAATTTCTTTTAAAAAAATACAGGCCTCATTATTAAAAAAAAAGTTACTACAGAGATAGAGAAGATGAAGTCATGATCCCAGAAAGCAATAAAGTTAAAATTGCTACATTGAAAGCTTAAAAAAAAAATAGGATTGGTCTGAGACCCGATAAGAATTTCTGAGAGAGCTCAAACAGATTTTAAAAATCAAATAAGAGAGGTAAAGAAAAAAATGGAAAAAAAACAAGAGTCATGCAAGATTTATTTTCATATCAAGAAAGCAGATAATTATAATTATAGCTTATAAGTGAGAAAGAAGCATCCAATGATTGTCAGAAATATCAGAATGAGGGAGAAACATTTTTTATTAGCCTACATGAGATTATGGCATCCATGAAATCGAAACAAAAATTTACCATGCATTAGGGGGAAAAAGTCTCACAACCAATGGAAAAAAAATCAGAAATATTCAATCCATCATCTTCAAATAATAATGCTATAAAATTATATTCAGTAAGTGGAATAGAAAAAAATAAACATTGATTAAAAACAAATTAATCTAATCATATGGAATGAGTATGTCAAAGAAAAATCATAGAATCATTCCACAATTACATTGAAAAATAACAAAAATAAGACAGTATATTAAATTCTACTTATTTTTCTAAAAAGTACTTAAGGGGAAATCCTTATATAAACAAAATAGAGTAGATCAATGAAGTAGGCATACGAATAAAAAATAGAAACATAATAAATTTTAAATGACCAATTAAACAACAAATTAGAAATGCTGAATATCAAAGGAAAGATTTTAAAAATTAAAAATATGAAAAACATTGAGCTAACAAAAGTAGGAATTGATTTTATGAAAAACAAACAAAAAATAAGCACTGATTAAAAAGTAAAAAGAAGGAAACCATAATACCAGCATCAAAAATGATGGTGAATTCACCATCAATGAAGATGATATGAGAGTAATCATTAAAAGTTATTTTGCTCAATTACATGCCAACAAATCTGATGATCTAAGAGAAATAAATGAATATTTGCAAAAATATAAATTGCTCATTTCCCAGGGACAGAGAACTCATAAATGAATTGTACCAAACATTTAAAGAGCAATTAGTTCTAATACTATGCAATCAATTTTGGGGAAAAAAAACTCAAGGAAAATAAGTCCTACCAAATACATTTAATAATACAAATAAGTCACTGGCACTTAAATCAGGAAGGGACAAACCAGAGGGGGGGGGGGGGAACTATAGACCATTTCCCCTAATGAATAATGAGTCAAAAGCACAATATATCATGGTTCAGCTCAAGTTAAAAAACAAACAACATCCCCCTTTCTCAAAAAATAGGAAAAATAGGTCATTGAAAGAGTATAAAAACTTATAGGAATCTAAACAATCTAATCCTACAGAATGAATAGATTAATTCACTACAAATGAAGAGAAAATTAAAATAATAATTAGGAGCTATTTTGCCCAACTGTATGCCAATAAATCTAAAAATCTAAGTGAAATGGATGAATATTTGCAAATATATAAATTTCCTGGATTAAGAGAACAGGAAATACAATAACTTAATTTTAACTTAAATTACCACATTTTAGAAAAAAAAAATAAGTAACTGAATAAGCCATCAATAAACTCTAAGAAAAAAATCTCCAAGATAGATCATTTTACAAGTGAATTCTACTAAACATTTAATTCTAATGCTTTTTTTAAAATTTTGGAAAAAGTAGGCAGAAAAGTTCTGCCAATTCTTTTATTATGACACAAATATGAGGCTGATACTTAAACCAGGAAAAGTCAAAACAGAGAAAGAAAATTATAAACCAATCTCCCTAATTTATACTCATACAAAATTTTGCATGAAATATTAACAAAGATTATAGCAATTTATCACCAGGATCATACTATATGACAAGGTGGCATTTATGCCAGAAATGCAGGGTTAGTACAATATTAGGGAAATTATCAGTATAATGGGCCATATAAATAACAAAATTAACTTATAGTTATCTCAACAATTTAAAAAAAAACTTTTTTTTTTAGCCTCTGACAAAATACATCTCATTCCTTTTACAAACATTAAGAGTATAGGAATAAATTAAGATTTCCTTAAAATGATAAACAGTATCTGTCTAAAATCATCTTCAAAGTATCTTATGTAATGGAGACAAGCTAGAATTCTTCCTAAAAATATTAGGGGTGCAACAAAGATGCCATTTTTTTCTTTGAAATTAATTCTAACTCAATATTTTTAGTAATTTAATTAGGATGACAACAAATAAATAGTTTAGTTAGATATAATTCTCATGTTAAGATTTTTATTGAAATATTATTTCAATTATTTGCATATGAGTTTAGGAAGTGTTCTATGTTTACATTCATATAGTTCTTAAATCTATTTTTGCAGATATATATTTAGATAGTTTATACTGTTTATGGATTTTTAAATAGTCTAAAACAATATAGAATAATATAGTTAACAAATAGTGGTTTCTCTATTTTTCATTTTTGATTAAATCTATTTTAATTTTAACTTTATCTAGATCATGATTTCTATTCCTGTTATTTTTTTTATTTACTAATTTTTACTACTGCCCTTTATTTTATCTTTATTTACTACTGTCCTGAAAGATGTGCATCTTTCTGAAAGGAAAATAATGTTGGATTCAAATTTTTAACATGCTACCCATTTTCATTTTATGGATAAATCTGTCCTATTCATATTTCAAGCTATAATTACTTATTGTGTATTTTTCTCTTTCCTATTTTTCTTCACTATTCTATCTTCCCCATTTACCCTCTCCTTCATTACTCCTCTGCTTTACTTTTATCTGCTACTTTGCTCTCATGTTCCTTAATCTACCCACTTCTCTAAAAGTCCATGGTTTATCTTCTTCCTGCCACTCTACTCAATTCACTCATTTCTTACTGAATTTAAGAGACTTTTATATTCTTCCAGATATAATTTTGTTCTATCTTTAACCTATTCTTGATAAGAGTAAAGTTCCAACACTATCTTCTCTTTCCACTACTAGCTTTTTCTGTGTAATATTTTATTCTTTTATGTTTCAGTTGTATAGATAATTACTGCTTTTTATCTCTTCCAATATAGTTTTATTTTTTTTAAATCAACCCATTATACTCAGCTCAACCCAAACTTTTCTTTCAAAATAATCAAATAATGATGACAATCATAAGATTATTGCTAATATTTTTTTGCATATATGCCATATATGAAATAAACATTTTGACCTTCAGAGTCCCTCATAATTGGTCTTTATTGTTTACTTTACTTTTCTTCTAGATTTCACATTTTGAATTTCCCCCTAAATTTTTTGAGGTTTTGTCTTAAAAAATGCTGAAAGATTTTTTGTTTTGTTTTGTTTTAAAACAAATATACAACACAACACTTAACTTTTCAAGGTAAGATACCTGTGGTTCTAGTCTCAGCTCTTTTGCCCTATGGAATTTAGTATTCCACAATTTAATAGTCCTTCAACATAGTAACTACTAAGTCTTGTATAACCTTTATTGGAGCAAAATGATTTTTTTTCTTGTTTCTTGAAACATTTTCTCTTTAATCCTTAAGCTTTTAAATTTGACTATTATATTTTGCTAAGTTTTCTTCTTGGGATATCTTTTAGGTCATAAATGGTAATTTTTTGTTCTATTTCTACTTTGCTTCTTGTTCTAGATTTAGGTTTAAATCTAGATCCTAATTCAGAAGGATTTTCTTTGATGATTTCTTATGATATTTCATGAAGATTTTTTAATAGTAATTTTCATGTAGTCCAACAAATATCATTTCTCTTCAATCTGTTCTCTACATCAAGTTCTTTTTCTGATGAGATGTTTCACTTTCTCTTTTATTTTTTATTCTTTTAATTTTGCTTTATAATCTCTTTTTTTTTATCTTTGAATGCCATTGGTTTCCCTTTATCTATCCTAATTTTCAAGAAATTATTTTGTTCCTGAATTTTTGTTCTATTTTTCAAATTGATTCATTTTTGATAATTTTCTTGATTTTCTTTAATGATCATTGTTTTTTTTTTTCTCTATTTTTTCCTTGATCTTATTTGATTTTAAAGTCCTTTTTAAAGCTCTTCTAAGAATTGTTTTGGTATATTTTTATATTTGTTATTGAAAAAGAAGTGGGTTTTTTTATCTCTATTATTTTCCTCTGTAATGCAATACCAGAGAAACTGAGGCAAGATAGAGATTAGAGAGTTTTAATATTTTATTATTGGAGAGCTTAATTGATTGACTAGATAGGACTATTGTCTCAAAGTATCCAGTGGTGAATGTGAGAATCCCAGGTTTTTTGTTTGTTTGTTAATAGGACTCTAGTAAGAAGAGAAACAAAGGCAGGAAGCAAAGAAAGGGAAGTCTCAGGACCATAAATTTAGTTCTAGCAGGATGAGGGGAAAACTACAAATTCTTACTAGGAAGCCAAAGTCAGGATTTTTGAATAAACAGAAGTAAAGATGTCAATTAGGTATCCGAGATAGTTTTATCTTTTGAAATGTTTAGAGGGAGTAGTACAGCCCTAATGGACAGGAAAAAGGATTGCATACCAGCACTCAGGACAATGGAGGTATAATTCTGGGAAACTAATGCAGGGAAACTGAGGTCAAAGAGTTCAAGGAGACTGTGGCATAACAGTATGTGAATCCAAATCTCTCTTATCCTCATAGTAACTATCAGTGGTTGAGTTCTTTGCTTACTCTATTTTTAATTTTTTTTGTTGTTGTTGTTATTTAATAGCCATCAAGTTGTAATCTTGAGATATGGAAAATATCTCTAGCCTAATGTCTTCTTTACTGTTATTTTCTGAGGTATGTCTTAGGGCACAATTCGGATTCTCCTCTCCACTTCTAAGCCACAAGTAGGACCACCACTCATCATGTTCTGCAAATGATCTTGCTTTCCATTGTCTCTACAAACTACAGCTTTCTTCTTTCTCCCAGAACTAAAAGCAGGAACTCTATTCTGTAATGGTCTGAGGCTTGAGTTGATGCACTGAGGTCCCAAGCACATGAGGCTAAATAGGAATTGGACCATACTCTATTAATATATAATCTTGGAGAAAGAATGGCCCCCGTCCACTCTTTGTACAAGTCCTGATGTGTTGTATAGGAAATGACAATTTTGGTGCATGGAGGCAGGGGAGTGGAAAAGGAAGGGGAAGGAGAGACTTTTGGGATTGCCATTGCCATGGTTGGTTCAGCTCACATCTCTCTCTGTTAGCTGATTTCCTGTCGCAGCTGCCCATATTGCTATCGCAATCTTTCTTGCCTATATTTGCTATCGCAATCTTTATTCACCTCTTCACTTGAATAAAAACTGAAGATTTTTCCCTTAACCTGAGTTAACTTATATTCTTTCTCCAAGATTATATATTAATAGAGTATGGTCCAATTCCTATTTAGCCTCATGTGCTTGGGACCTCAGTGCATCAACTCAAGCCTCAGCCCATTACACTATTCTATTGCAAATGCCCACAAATAATACATCTTTCCACCTTTTTTACTGCACTCATAAAATCTGTGCTAGTTTCTTCTTCCTGTATCTTCATCCTGGAAAAAGTCTGGTCATCACAGCTGTTCTGGACATCTCTTGTCAGTGAAATGTCCTTCAATCTTCTCCTTCTCACCCTATAGATCCCCACGCAATCTGCAAAATGAAAATTTCTAAAGCTAAGGCTGCCTCTTTACCCAGCTGCCCCCAAGATTTGTTTTTTGTTGATTCTGCCAGTGTTTACACCTCACTCAGATCAAACCACTGCCCCTGAAGGTCAGATCTTTCCTGGGGGTCTTTTCAAATTTTCTTAGCCTCCTAATATCTCACACTTGCTTTATTACAAGTTTATTTCTACTCTGCTCTGTGGTAATTTTCTGGTGTGTGTGTGTGTGTGTGTGTGTGTGTGTGTGTGTGTGTGTGTATGTGTATGTGTAGAGAATTTGGAGAGTCAAAAGATTTCTGAACTCAGTCATCTCTCAGAAAGAGCTTTTTTTTTTCTTTTGTTTTGTTTTTGTTGTTGTTGTTGTTAAAGATAGACAAGGAAAAGAAAGAGAGCAGGAGGGTTTCTCTATCTGTTTCTTTGTCTCTCTATCTCCTTCTGTGTCTCTGTCTCTGTCTTCATCTCTCTGTCTCTCTCATACACATACAGATGGATATTTCCGAAGCTCATTTACATTCATTTTCAATTGATATTTTCATCATGCATTTCAAAGTTTCCCATATATTGTTGAATCTATTATTTTAGTTTAAATACTTGTTTTTCCTAAGTAATAAATTGTACCAAACACATTAAACATTTGGACATAATAAGTAACTAAACATTGTACAACAACAGTAAGACTATCCAATTAAAAAAGAGGAGGAATAGAGAGACTGTATAAGCCTTTTATTATTATTACAACATTACCCACTACTAATATACATGGACTTTCTTTTCAGAGGTAGGAGTTAGACTTCTGACTTCTACATGTGAATTCCCTTCTCACACAGTATTATTATCATAAAAGTTTTCTTACTCCTATAGCATCCCCTTGGGATGATGTAATAGAAGGGCTTACTAACCGCTCCCTATATCCCATCTTTTAAATAGAAATAATATTATTGGCCAGGTTTCCCTTATGCCAGAACCTTTGTATCTTAGTTCGATACTATAAAAAAATTGAAACACTGGTAAATTATTCAACAGCTAACAAAAAGAGATTTACTTAGACATAGCAGGGGAAGGATATTCAATAAGGATATACACTGATGACATTTCAAGTTGATTCAGGGGACAGAAGCTATCTTGACTATATTATCCATCCTTCTTCACAAGTCAAGCATTAGACTGCCCCCTGGAGCTTCTTATGACTTCTTTATGCATTGTTGATGAGGAAGTGGCAGGTTTAGTTCCTTGAGCCAACCAAATCTCAAGAAGCTTTTTAAGGAAAAATGTTTTAAAACCTTTTTAGGAAATATTAACTAAATTGAATAGAAAATGGGGTTAGGCTATTGCTCTTACCATCTGTAGATATCCTTTTATTGTTTGCTGTGTACAGAAGGTATTTTTCTTTTGTGTTTTGTCTAGTTTTTAGTTGGCCCAATGAGATGAAAATCTATGAATATACTAACTGGACAATACGTACCCCTTTTGCTATCCTCAAGGCAAAAAAAAAATGATCCCCTGAGCCCCAGAGTTTTTGTTTGGACAATGCCTTTCTCTATATCTATTTACAAACTTAAGGTCTCCCGGTTAAGCTGATACCTGGGATAAGAAAGAGCCTACTTTTTGCTTAGTAGACAAGAAGTTTTAAAAAAGTAAGTAAGTAACTTTTGAGAAGAAACATTTTTTTTTTTTTTGGTTTGTGCTAACAAAATCTGAATAAATTTCACAAATGATAGTAATCATTACATGATTTGTTAGTATTTAATTTTTCTTTTGGTATGTGAGAATTAAATGTTTATTCTATATTGGATGTATGTTTTATTCTGGATTTAAAAAAAAAATGGTCTCCCTTGTCTCTACCTCTCCCGACCTTCTACTTAATATTTCTTAGACTGAAGGCAAAAGTACAATCTATTTCTCAGAAATTCAAGTTTGAAATAGTTCTGGGAGCTTACTTATTTTATCAAAGAGAGAGATTATCCCAGGACAGTGAATCCAGGACAACTTTTATGGACAAGTAAAGGATTGATGATTACTTCACCTTAGCAATGTCTAAATCTCCATCATATATATGTATATATGATATTGTATTATATATATTCATGTACATATTTATGTATGACAATGAGATCAGGATTTTTCACTGTTTTAATTATTTTGTGTCTAAAGTATTTTCCTTCTCTTTAAGTCTGAGTGGAGATTTAAATAATAGACTCACAAAATAAAAGTTACACATGCTGCTGAAACAACTCAAAGAAATAATTAAATCATGCTTGGTTTTGTTTTATTTGGTTTGGTTTGGTTTGGTTTGGTTCACTTTTCTTGTTTAGTCCTAGCACATCTAATTTGCATCTTGTTAGTGTTAGCCAAGCATTCTAACTTTTTGAGGTCTTTGTGAATGCTTTTGTGTCATCTAAGAGACTGATAAAAGCCATCTACTCTTTCATTTAAGTAGCTAGTAAAAATATCGACAATCACACAACAAAAAATGATTTATCAACATGTACCATTTATATTCAATTATTGAAATATTTAAGTAAAATGAGCTCTGTGTACAATCTTTTGCTTCAAACTCTTCCTTCTTGTCCAAAAGTCCACACCATGAGGAATTTTGTCAATGTGCCTGAAATCAAGTTATGCTGTTTATTTATTTATTTATTTTCTCATTGAGGAACTTTGTCAAAAAACAAAAAGCTAGGTTAGTCTAACCTGACATATTTTTTTTTCTATATCTTAGAAACTGATGTTTAATTTTCTTAGTGCACAGAAAACATTCATTTGAAATTGTTTTTCACTCCTGAGAAAAATTAGTACAATTTTTTGTTTGGTGTACAGTCAAACAGCAATTGAGCTCTGCAATGAAATTTGCATCTGTGAGGGCTGTGTCTTCACATTAGCCTCTAGTATTGGCTGTCTTCTGGTTGGTGAAAAACCTCTCCCAAAGGGAGATTGCATAACTGAATGAATAATGATGATTAGAAGACTTCAGAATCAATTGAATATCCAGACTCAGAGAGCGATCTTTGATGTCTCAATGTTCATTTGGCAAGAGGAATCCATTGAAAGGCCTCAGGAATCTGAAGTTGGCCCTACACAATTTGATATATTTCTTTATTTCTTGGACAAACATAGAGGACATGTTGATCAAATTTTCAGATGACACAAAGCTATAAGGGATCACTAATATGATGATAGTCAAATTTCAAAGAAATTTTGAAGTTACAGTATTAGACTAAATCTGATAAGGTCTAATTCAGCAGGGGAAATTGTAAAGTTTCACAGTATTATTCAACAATTCAACTTCACAGACACATTTTTGAGAGGGCATGATTATATAGTTATTAATCTGAAAAAAAATTATAGGTATTAGTAGACTGCAAGATTAGAATTAGTCAGCATTGTGATGAACAATAACAAAAACAATTAAATAAAGTGAAAGTCAACTAGTCAAAATTCCATAGAATTAGAATTGGAAAATTGGAAAGGCTTTAACAACTATCTAGTACAATTCATATAAATGTATAACTTAAAGATAATATGTCTGTGCTCTTTTCCTGTCAGAGCACATTTAGAATATTATATACCACTGTGTGTATGAAAGTTTTTGAAAAATGATAATAAACAAGAGAGGATTCCAACAATAGAAATCAAGATGGTTCAAAAAAATCTTGACTTAATTCTCAGCATATCAAAATCAGTTAAAATAACTTACTATGTTTAACCAGGAAAAGAGAAAATTTGAAGGTGAGGGAATATGGACTTGAAAAACTGGCTGCTGGTGTCCTTGATGAATGACTGATGTGGGTGCCTCTTTTATAGCAAAAACTGATATTTTCAAGGGCTTTTGAGTAACTCTTTCAACCACATTGGATAAAGCCAGTTCAACTTCTCTCAAAGCTTCTTGAGCTTTTTTTTTTTTTTTTTGGTAAGCTGGCATGCTGAGTTGAAAGCACTATCTCCCCTTAAAATGTCATGTAATGGTTGCAATTGATAGGTAGTTAAGCCTAACACTGGATGCTTCCTTTGGATATGTCCTATAAGTTTCTCAAAGTCATTTAAGATGTTCAATTTCTCTGTTCTTAAAGAAACTTTTGTACTGTAAGCACCTTGGGATATACTTCATATCCTAAATATTGAAAAGGATTATGTCTGAATTTTTTTCTGGAGCTATATGCAATTTGTAATTCCTTAGTGTTTCTATGGTCTTTTATAGACATGTTTCAAACATTTGCTCCTCAGGTACATACCCCAAGATAGCATCCATGTAATGTAACACCATAACTTTTGGAAATGCATTTTTTTACTGGATTAAAAGTAGCAGCCATTTGACACATAGTAGGGCTATTTTTCATTCCCTGTGGCAAAACTGTCCATTCATATCTTTTATAAGGCTCAGATAAATTAACACTGAGTACTGAAAAGGCAGATCTTTTCATATCCTCCTTATCTAGAGGGATAGACTAGAAACAATACTTAATGTCTATAACCCAAAGAGGCTATTTTCTAGGCAATTGAGTAGGAGAGGGAAGTCCAGGCTGAAGAGTTTGCATAGTTTCATCTGTTTATTTACTTTTTTCAAATCAGTCAACATCCTCCATTTTCCAGATTTCTTTTTTACAATAAATATAGGAGAATGACAAGGACATAGAGAAGGTTATAGGTGTCCTTGGTCAAATTGCTCTTGTACTATATTTACTAAGGCCTGAATTTTTTCACTAGTTAAGGGCCACCATACTACCCACACTGTGTATCAGTTTTCCATTGAATGGGAACAGGTGAGAATGCAGGCAGGCCTTCAACAGCAATCCTGCCTAAAAAGCCAAAGTACTCAGTTGTAATCCTAACTGTTGTAAGATGTTTCTTTCCCACAGATTGATGGGGATTTTTTCAACAATAAAAGAAACAAAAACTCCTGTTTCACCTTCAAATGTCCATCTCAAAGGGGTAGCCCTAACTTCATTTGCCATTGATCCTCCTATGCCAGATATATAGGTGTCTGCCTTAATCTTTGGCCAATGACTGGGCCAATTGTCACCTCTAATAACTGTACAATCTGTACCCGTATCTACCAACCTGTTCAGTGGTATGCCATTTACATAAATAGTGAGCATAGTATGGTCAGCTGTAACAGCTACTGTCAAGAATATTCCTGGATTCTGTTGTTGGTAGTCAAAATCTGGGTAAATAATACCAGATTGTCTATCAGGAGTATGTATCAATAAACCTGATGGTACTACTTCTCTACTAAGTCACACACAGTCTACCAGTGACTGGAATATTAGCTCCACATTCCCCAGTTTCCCAAATCAGTGTAAGAATAGACACTTTTTGTAAGTACTTCTAGGAGGTGAAATGGTCAAGCCTACTGTCCCTGGAGGCAAAGTATCTATAGGCCAGACAGAGACAGATTTCACCTCTCCAGGGGATATCTCAGTGTCCTGGCTGCATACAACTCTATTCTCCCCAATTCTAATCCCTTTCTCCTATCATGTTGCTTCTCAACTGATTGAAAATGCCTGAGTACTGAACTTCTAGAGCCTCTCTAGGTGTAACATTGGCTGCCATCATTCCTCAAGTGTTTTTTGCCTGTGACCCTGGAGGTAGGCCCCACCCCTGGAGGTAGGCCCCACTTCCCTTTTCTCTGAGTCAATCTACATGCTGATGCCCAGTGGAAGCCCTTGTTGCATTTTAGACATGGGGTTTGGGTCTTGTTCTCTCACCCAGTTTTTTCACTTTATCTTTTTGCCAACATTGAGCTTTTAGATTTCCTGCTTTACCACCTTGAAAGCATTGATGAGTCTCTTTTGAAGCCCCTTGCCAAAAGGGATTCTGTTTTCCTATGTTCACATCTTGAAAAGTCTACAGCATAGCCTGGGTATAAAAGATATTTGTGTCCACTGTGGCACAGTGTCTTATGATATCCTCTAAAAGAGCATCTTTGTGTGGTCCTAGTATAATTCTTCTTCAAACCTCATTAGCATTTTCTCTAGCAAGTTGTCTTATCATATTTTCTGTTGCTGCATTTTCATCAATAGTTTATATGACAGTTGTCTGAAGATGCCCTATGAAATCAGCAATGGGTTGATTTGGACCTTGTGCCATTTTTGTGAAGGCTTCCCCTCTGTCTTGTTTTCCTGGGATGGTGCCCCATGCTTTGATAGCAGCAGCTGCAATTTACTCATATGCTGCTACAGGGTAATTAATCTGTGCTAAAGTGTCTGCATAAAGACCTGAACCTTCTAGGTGATCAAAGGTTACTGGTATATTAACTCCACATTGCCTATTTCATTGGGCTTGTATTCTACAGAGTTCACCATACTCAGAAAGCCACAACAAGTTTTGTCCAGGTTCTAAACATGTCTTTGCTATAGTTTTCTAATCATTAGGGGTTAAAATTTCATAAGCTAAATTCTCTAATACTATCTTAACATAGGATGATGTAGACCCATAAAGAAAGCAAGCCTTTTTCAGATCTTTGATAATTTCCAGATTAAAAGGAGTGTATCTTCTTTCTTAACCTGAAGAGCCAAATTCTTCAATCAGAGGGTATACGTCTATTCTCAAATCAGATGTACCCTGTCTTTCCTCTTTAGCTTTAACTAATGCCTTTTGTAATTGTGTCATAGAGGGTGGACAAAGCTGCTGCATGTATGGTGCTGATTGTTTCACTGACCCTCCCACTTCTCCTCCTACCTACACCCACAAAAGCGAAATTGAAGGGGGGAGGTCAGGAGATGGGAAGTGCCCTAAAGGTGCCTGCTGAAAAGCACCACACTCCTTAAGTTCATCAGCACTGTACTTAACTCCTTTGTTGTTCAATTATCCATGCTTTTCAGCTGCTTTGTCAAAACCATCCCCTTCCTGCTCTTTCTCCTCACAATTCCTTGTCTGGCTGTTCACATTATTTTTTTTTTTCTTATTTTAAAACTTGTGGGATTCCTTTTAAGGAATTGTATTATGTTGTATATATAGAATTTTTCCTCATGAATTTAATCAGGACCCTTATCATTGTAATATTCAATTAATTGCTCTCCCACTAGTTTCTACATATCTGACTTCAATTTTTCTTCCTTAGAGAGTCAGGGAGATGTGAACTCTAATATATTTAAGAGTCCAGTGATCTGCTTCCAATTTACCAACAAACCTTGCTTCTTTATTAACCTAACTATGCATTCTATACACTTCCCTTCAGGTGGGGAAGGCTCTTTTCTTAGTATTTGGCCCATTTCAGCTGAGAAAAAAAAATGAAAGTAAATAGTTTAGCCCTTACCAAAGTTTCCTGATTGTCTATTTTTGTACTCACCCTATTTCCAGGTCACAGGAATTTCTCCACTGAACTTATCAATTATATCAGTCAAACTACTGAGTGTAGGTCCTTACATACAGAGCCTCAAAATGTAGTGTGCTTCTTTCAGTGCCCCATATTGGGTGCCAAAATGTATATATAAAGTTTAGAAAAAAATAATCTTCGATCTGTATTCAGGTACAAGCAGTTCTTTCCCTGAGCAAGAAAAAAACATATTGTATCATAATTCCTTTAGAGCTGTTTTGAATCATTGTATGGAGAATAGCAAAGTAATTGACAGCTGATCATCTCACAACATTGCTATTACTTTGTACATAGTATGTTTAATTTTGCATGAGCTCATGGAGAACTTTCCAGGTTTTACTGAGAGCATCCTGCTCATCATTTCTTATAGAACATTAGTATTCCATCATAAACATACCACAATTTATTCAGCCATTCCCCAATTGATAAATATCCCCTCCCCTGAGAAAACATCTACTATAAATATTTGTGTACATATAGGTACTTTTTAAAATCTCTTTTGGGATTTATGCCTAGTAATAGTATTGCTAAGCCAAAGAATATTCATGATTTTAAAGCTCTTTGGGCACAATTTATATCTTTTGATGATTAATCAATTGGGGAATAGCCCTTATTTTTTTTTTTTTTTTGTAAATTTGACTTATTTTCCTATTTGTTTGAGAAATGACACTTCCCTCAGAGAAACATGCTTCAAAATTCTTTTCACAATCACTATTGTTAATGTAGTCCCCTTCCCCTGTTTATTCTATTCTCTCTTCTTCTGCCTTGTATGTCCTTGAAAATGTTTTACCTCTGATCACCCCATCCCCAATATGCCCCCCACCTGTATCATCATCTCACCTCATATCTCCTTCCCCCCCTTTTTCCAGCAGGATAAGATGAATCTGTATATTCATATTGAGTGTTTCTGGTATTTTCTCTTTGAAACAATTTTGATTAGCATAAGGTTCACTTATTCTGCTTCTGTTACTCCACTTCTCCATTGTAAAAACTTTTTCTTGTCTTTTATAACATTGCATCTGCCCTTTACCTTTTTTCCTAGTACATTCCTCTCCCATTCCTTAATTTAATTTTTTAGATATTATTCCTTCATGTTCAACTCACATCTGTCTATCTACACTCTTTCTTTGTGCCATAACAATAAAAAAGTTCATATGAGTTACAAGTATCATGTTCCCATGGAGGAAAGTAAACAAGGTAAATGTCCACGCCAATTACAGGTTGGGTGGTTTCTCAAGATCTTCCCATCCTAGTAGACACAAACCTGTTTTTACTGAGCTTCTAAGTTGTCTTTGGTGTCTCTGGGCTGAGATGTTTAGAAACTTCAAATACTATTTTTAACTCAGATTCCCCAACAAATGTTACTACTTGGCTAGGATGGAGTGGACTGGAGCTGCACCTGCAGCTTCACACTGGACCCCTGGTACCAGAGACTTTTCCTGCTGACATTATAAGTTATATTTGACTTGAAAATGTTCTATTCTGTCTTTTTGTGGGTTTTAATGCTCTAAATTTATTTAGATTAATAAGGGAATTTGCAGGGGTTTGGGGAAGAATGAGTCTCTACCTTTATTGTATCATCTGAGCTCTACCTCTGCTTTCATTATTAAGCAGAAGTGTTAAAAATCAGGAAAATTTCCTCCTGTTTTAATATATTTTCTCATTTATTTTAAAATAATATTTTATGAATATGTTTTTAAAAATCCCATCTCAATAATGCTTTTTAAAAGTACTCTCACCTATAATAGCAGCAACAGTCTTTTTTTTTTTTTTTTAACTTTTTATTGACAAAACACATGCCAGGGTAATGTTTTACAACATTGTCCCTTGCACTCACTTCTGTTCTGATTTTTCCCCTCCCTCCCTCCACCCTCTCCCCCAGATGGCAAGCAGTCCTATACATGTTAAATAGGTTACAGTATATCCTAAATACAATATATGTGTACAGAAGTGAACAGTTCTCTTATTGTACAGGGAGAATTGGATTCAGAAGGTATAAATAACCCGGGAAGAAAAACAAAAATGCAAGCAGTTTATAATCATTCCCCAGTGTTCTTTCTTTGGGTGTAGCTACTTCTGTCCATCCTTGATCAATTGAAACTGAATTAGATCTCTTTATTGAAGAGATCCACTTCCATCAGAATACATCCTCATACAGTATCGTCTTTGAGGGATATAATGATCTCCTGGTTCTGCTCATTTCACTCAGCATCAGTTCATGGAAGTCTCACCAGTCCTCTCTGTATTCATCCTGCTGGTCATTTCTTACAAAACAATAATATTCCATAACGTTCATATACCACAATTTACTCAACCATTCTCCAATTGATGGGCATCCATTCATTTTCCAGCTTCTAGCCACTACAAACAGGGCTGCCACAAACATTTTGGCACATACAGGTCCCTTTCCCTTCTTTAGTATCTCTTTGGGGTATAAGCCCAGTAGAAACACTGCTGGGTCAAAGGGTATGCACCGTTTGATAACTTTTTGAGTATAGTTCCAAATTGCTCTCCAGAATGGCTGGATGTGTTCACAATTCCACCAACAACGTATCAGTGTCCCTGTTTTCCCACATCCCCTCCAACATTATGCATTATCTTTTCCTGTCATTCTAGCCAATCTGACAGGTGTGTAGTGGTATCTCAGAGTTGTCTTAATTTGCAATTCTCTGATTAATAATGATTTGGAGCATATTTTCATATGGCTACAAATAGTTTTAATTTCATCTGAGAATTGTCTGTTCATAGCCTTTGACCATTTATTGATTGGAGAATGGCTTGATTTCTTATAAATTAGAGTCAATTCTCTCTATATTTTGAAAATGAGGCCTTTATCAGAACCTTTGGCTGTAAAAATGTTTTCCGAGTTTGTTGTTTCCCTTCTAATCTTGTCTGCATTTGTTTTGTTTGTAAAACAACTTTTCAATTTGATATAATCAAAATTGTCTATTTTGTGGTCAATGGTAATCTCTAGTGCTTCTTTTGTCATAAATTCCTTTCTCTTCCACAGGTCTGAGAGGTAAACTATCCTATGCTCTTTCAAACTATTTATAATCTCATTCTTTATGCCTAGGTCATGAACCCATTTTGACTTTATCTTGGTGTACAGTGTTAAGTGTGGGTCAATGCCTAGTTTCTGCCATACTAATTTCCAATTTTCTCAGAAATTTTTTTCAAATAATGCATTCTTATCCCCAAACCTGGGGTTTTGGGGTTTGTCAAACATTAGATTATTAAAGTTATTGGCTGTTTTGTCCTTTGAACCTAACCTATTCCATTGATCAACTAGTCTATTTCTTAGCCAATACCAGATGATTTAAGTAACTGCTGCTTTATAATTTAATTTTAGATCTGGTACAGCTAGGCCACCTTCATTTGATTTTTTTTTTTTCATTAATTCCCTTGAAATTCTTGACCTTTTGTTTTTCCATGTGAACTTTGTTGTTATTTTTTCTAGGTCATCAAAATAGTTTTCTGGGAGTCTGATTGGTATAGCACTAAATAAGTAGATTAATTTAGGTAGTATTGTCATCTTTATTATATTTGCTCTCCCAATCCAAGAGCATTTAATATTTTTCCAGTTGGTTAGATCAGACTAAATTTGTGTGGAAAGTGTTTTGTAGTTTTGCTCATAAAGTTTCTGATTTTCTCTTGGCAGATAGATTCCTAAATATTTTATACAATCAATAGTTATGTAAATGGAATTTCTCTTTGTAACTCTAACTGTTGGGTTTTGTTAATGATATATAAGAATGCTGATGACTTATGTGGGTTTATTTTGTATTCTGCAACTTTGCTGAAGGTGTGGATTGTTTCTAATAACTTTTTAGTAGAGTCTCTGGGGTTCTCTAAGTATACCATCATATCATCGCATGGTTTCCTCATTGCCTATTATTATTCTTTTAATTTCTTTCTCAACTCTTATTGCCAAAGCTAGCATCTCTAATAAAGTATTAAATAATAATGGTGATAGTGGGCAACCTTGTTTCACTCCTGATTTTATTGGGAATGGTTGGAGTTTGTCCCCATTACATATGATGGTTACTGCTGGTTTTAAGTAGATGCTACTGATTATTTTAAGGAAAGTTCCATTTACTCCTATACTCTCAAGAGTTTTTAATAGGAATGGATGTTGGATTTTATCAAATGCTTTTTCTGCATCTATTGAGACAATCATAGGATTTTTGTTAATTTGATTATTAATATGGCCAATTGTACTGATAGTTTTCCTAATATTGAACCAGCTCTGCATTCTTGGTATATATCCTACTTGATCGTGGTGTATTATCCTGGGGATGACTTTCTGTAGCCTTTTTGCTTAATATCTTATTTAGGATTTTTGCATCAATATTCATTATGGAGATTGGTCTATAATTTTCTTTCTGTGTTTTCAACCTACCTGGTTTAGGTATCAGTACCTTGTCTGTGTCATAAAAGAAATTTGGTAGGATTCCTTCATTCCCTATTTTTCCAAATAGTTTATAAAGCATTGGGGCTAATTGCTCTTTGAATGTTTGGTAGAATTCACATGTAAATCCATCTAGTCCTGGGGATTTTTTTTTTTTTTTTTAGGGAGTTGATTAATAACATGTTCTATATCTTTTTCTAAAATGGGACTATTTAAGCAATTTACTTCCTCCTCTGATAATCTGATAAAAATTCTCTCTTTTCATTTTTAAAACTACTAATTTGATTTTCCTCTCTCCTTTTTCTAATCAGATTTACCAAAGATTTATCAATTTTATTGTTTTTTTCATAAAACCAACTCTTGGTTTTATTTATTAGTTCAATTGTTTTTTTTTTACTTTCTATTTTATTAATTTCTCCTTTTAATTTTAGAATTTCAAGTTTAGTAATTGATTGGGGGTTTTTAATTTGGTCTTTTTCTAGCTTTTTAAGTTGTAGACAAATTTATTGATATTCTCTTTCTCTATTTTATTCAAGTAAGCCTCTAAGGATATAAAATTTCCCCTTATTACCACTTTGGCTGCATCCCATAAATTTTGGTAAGATGTCTCACTGTTGTCATTATCTTGAGTGAAATTATTAATTGTGTCTATAATTTGCTGTTTCACCCAATCATTCTTTAAGATGAGATTATTTAGTTTCCAATTACTTTTGGTCTATTTACACCTAACTTTTTGTTGAATGTAGTTTTTTATTGCATTGTGATCTGAAAAGAAAGCATTTACTATTTCTCCCTTCCTGCATTTAATTTTAAGGTCTTTATGTACTAATAGATGATCAATTGTTGTGTAGGTTCCATGAACTGCTGAGAAGAAAGTATACTCCTTTCTGTCACCATTCAGATTTCTCCAGAGATCTATCATGCCTATTTTTTTCTAATATTCTATTTACCGCTTTAATTTCTTTCTTATTTGTTTTGTGATTTGATTTATCTAAATCTGAGAGTGCAAGATTGAGATCTCCCACTATTATCGTTTTGCTGTCTATTTCTTCTCGCAACTCTCTTAACTTCTCCTTTAGGAAGGTAGATGCTCTACCACTTGGTGCATATATGTTTAATACAGATATTGCTTCATTGTCTATAGTACCCTTTAGAAAGATACAGTTTCCTCCCTTATCTCTTTTAATTAGATCAATTTTTGCTTTTGCTTGATCTGAGATAAGGATGGCTACCCCTGTTTTTTTGACTTCACCTGAAGTATAATAGATTCTGCTCCAGCCTTTTATCTGTACTCTGTATGTATCTCCCTGTTTTAAATGTGTTTCCTGTAAACAACATATTGTAGGGTTCTGACTTTTGATCCAGTCTGCCATCAACCTCCTCTTTATGGGAGATTTCATCCCATTCACATTTATGATTAAAATGACTAATTCTGTATTTCCTGCCATCCTAATATCCCCAGATTATGCTTTTCCTTTTCTTGCCCTCCTTCCCTCCTTCCCTAGTATTAACTTATTGATCCCATTTGTGTCACACAGCTCTCCCTCTTTAGTATAGCTCTTCCCCTTTCTTGCACCCTTCTCTTATTACTCTTTTTCCTTTTCCCTTTTCCTCTCCCACTTTTTAATGACGTGAGAAAAGATTCTCTGTAAAACAAATGTCAATTATTTCCTCTTTGAGCCACATCTGATGATAGTAGGATTCACACAATGTTCCTCCCCCTTTCTAAGTTCCCTCAGATATGATAGTTTTCCTTTTCCTCATCATCGCATGTAGTTTTCCTCTTTTATCTCCCCTTTTCCCTTTTTCTGACACTATCCCCTTTCCATTTCTACTTCCCTTTTTTATGTTATGTCAGTAGAATCAAATTTTACATATGTTTTTTATGTATATCCACAACAGAAATACAGTTCTCAAGAGTTCCTTTTACCTTTTTCTACTTCTCTTGAGTCCTGTTGCTGGAGATCAAATTTTTTGTTTAAGTCTGGTTTTTTCCTTAGAAACAAATGGAATTCCTCTATTTCACTAAATGTTTATCTTCTTCCATGGAAAAAAAATACTTAGCTTAGCTGGGTAGTTTATTCTTGGCTACATTCCAAGCTCTTTTGCCTTTCAGTATATCTGCTTCCAGGGCCTTCAGTCCTTTAATGTTGAGGCAGCCAGATCTTGTGTGACCCTTATTGTAGTATCTCGGTATTTGACCTGTTTTTTCCTGGCTTCTTGTAAAATTTTTTCTTTAGTCTGAAAATTCTTAAATTTGGCCATAATATTCCTCGGAGTCTTTATTTTAGTGTCTTTTTCAGAAGGTGCTTGATGAATTCTTTCTATGCCTTTTTTACCTTCTGGTTCTATTACTTCTGGGCAGTTCTCTTTGATGATTTCCTGTAAAATAGTATCTAGGCTCTTTTTTTTAATCATAATTTTCGAGTAGTCCAATAATCCTCAGGTTATCTCTCCTAGATCTAATTATCTATTTTCCAGGTCTGTTGTTTTTCCAAGTAAATATTTGACTTTTTCCCCCAATCTTTCATTTTTTTTTGGTTTTGCTTAACTGATTCTTGATGTCTCAATGAATCAGTCATTTCTATTTGTTCAGTTCTGATTTTTAGTGAGTTATTTTCTTCATTAGATTTTTTTATTTCTTTTTGTATATGTCCAATTGAGTTGTTTTGCTCTAAGGAGTTTTTTTCCATTTCACTATTTTTTTTTTTAGTGAGTTATTTTCTTTTTTCCAATTCACAAATTCTCTTTCCCTGCACTTCTTGGAAGTTTTTTTAACTTTTCCAATTCACATTTCAGGAAGTTGTTTTTCTTTTTCCACTTTATCAATTTTTTTTTTTAGTGAGTTATATGTCTTTTCTATATTCTCTTGAATAGCTTCTCTTTCTTTTCCCCATTTTTCTTCTAGTTCTCTTTTAAGGTGTTTAATAGTCCCTTCTAGGAGAGCTTTTTGTATTAGGGACCAACAATTGTCTGGAGACTGTCTGCTATTAGTTTCTTCAAGGTTGAAAAGTTGTTCTCTTTCTGTATAGAAACTATCAATCTTTCTTTTGAATTTTTTTACTCATTTTGTTAAAGCCTGTAGGGTCTGCCTTCAGAACCAGGAGGTTTCCAACTTCCTCTGCAGAGCAGTGAAAGGTGTATGGATGGGTAGCTGTCCTGCCAGCTAGCTACAAAAAGCAGTATGGTACTGGAGTGCTCTGGGAAAGAGTTCCCCACTGGGAAGTAACTCAAGCCTTCAGGGCTGAGCTGGGAAAGTGCCCTGCAAAGAAGCCCAGCTGTGTGAGATAACGACTACCCTGGGGCTAGATGCTGAGCAGTAAGAGTTTCACTACCCCAAGCCAAACCCTGCCCTGGGGCTGTGGGTATTAGCAGTTGAGCAGTGAATGGATTTGCAAGGACTGGAAGTGTCTGCCCAGGAAGCAGAGTCTGCTGGGGAATTTCTATTGCCCCAGGCTGAGCCCTATACTGTGCCGATTAGAGGCTGCCTGGGGCTGTGCTCCTGTGCTGTGCAGATTTGTTACTGTCCCCGCAAAAGCCCAGAACTGCAGGATGTGGCTGCAGGGCTGTGTTAAAGTCTGCCTGAGTCACTTCCGGGTTTGAGTGGTTACAGCTAGATCTGGTTAGGTTCTGGCATTTTTTTAGAGTACCCTCTGTTTTAGGCTTTAATTTCTCTGCCAGTTTACTGCTTTGTAATCAAGACAGAGCAGTCAACCTATAGCAGAGTCATCTCTATAACTTCTCTAGCCACAGAGATTACTCCTGCCCCTGGTTTTCTCTGGACGCTAGTCTCTTGCTGTCTGTGCTAGTCTGTTCCTGGCCCCTCAGGACAAACCTTTCCTGGTGATCTTCCTGATTGACTTCAGCTGGTAAATTGTAGTGCTTCTAATCTTCATGAATTTAAGCAGTGAAGAGCTATTTTTGAGGCTGAATTAAATAGTTGATTATGAGGGGAATGAGAGGAGCTTAAAAAGTCATTTGTGCCCTCTCTGCCATCTTGGCTCCAACCTGATACAGTCTTTTAAACTAAATCTTATTATATATTGACCAACTCTGAATTCCTAATTTTCCTCTGAAGAGGAAAAGGTTATATTTCAAAATCAGTCATCTAGATCATTTAATAATCATTTCATTTGATGATATTTTCATATTTTCTACAATTATTTTAATAACAATAGTGTATGTTGATGTTGACATACCATTTTAAGTTTTTTGAAGTATCAAATCTCATTTCATTTGACTTTAAAATAATCCTACAAGTTATTTGCTACAGCTACTTTCTATTGGGTTTTGTTTTGTTTGTATATTGAATATCCATTTGGAACTTACTGTGGTAAGGTAAATGGTGCTTGTCAAAGCCTTTTTTTTTCTTCCAAGCTACTTTCCAATTCATGCAGAAATTCTTTTCAAATAAGAGTTTATCCCAATTAGGCTATGCTAGTAACACTCATATTTCTTCATTTTCAATATGGAGTAGTTAATAATTTGAATTTCTATTGTGCTAGCTCTTCCAGATACTTTTAATGATGAGTGACTTAAAAGTGTAGTTAGAGATCATTTTATAATAAATTTCTCTTATTCCTAATTTAAAAAGAAAATTTATTTATCTTAGGCTGTAATTTCTTTTTAAGTTGAAAGGAAAATTGTTATTATTAATCTTCATAACTAAAATAATAGCACAAACCATCAACATTCATCCAATTGCTCAAATTTCCCTTCATTTCTTCCAAGAGTGTTCTGTACTTATATTTCCTGAGTATGTCTATATAGATTAACTCCTAAGCATTTTATTATTATTATACTTATTGTGGTAATTTTGAATAGAATTTTTCTTTATAGTATCACTTTCTTAGTCTCATTAGCATTGCATGGAAATAATGATTTTAATATTCTAATTTTATAAACCCTGCTTGACTAGTTATTAATTACTTCTACTGATAATAAAAAAAGCATTTATATAGGAATTAAAAGATTTAAAATGACTTTTTATATATTGTCTTATGTGAAGCTTACAACAGTCCTCTAAATAGATAAAACAATTCTCCCATTTGTTAAAAAAAGAACAGACACTGGGTTGCAGAAGGTTACAGGACAATTAAAGCATCAGCAACAAAATTAGAACCTTTGTCTTCTCCACAAGTCCTTTGGTCTATTCTTTACTTTTTCTCTGAATTAATTCTTTCAGGCTTCCTAAATAAATATTGATATTGTCATTAAATAGGAGTAATTTTGCTTTTCTGCTTTCATTATTTTTAACACTTTATCAGACACGCACGCACACACACACACACACACACACACACACTAACTGATAGAGTAAGGATTTCTTCTGTACTATGTCAAGTAATAATGAGGAGAGGGGTTCTTTTTTATTTTTAAAACATTATTCCTTATTAGTTATGATGTGAAAAAAATCAGAACAAATGAGAAAACAAAAAACAAAAAAGAAAGGTGAAAATAGCATGCCTTAATCTGCATTAGTCTCTTCAATTCTTTCACTGGATGTGGATGGCATTTTTCATCCCAAGTCTATTGGAATTATTTTGGATCATTGTATAACTGAGAAGAGCTAAATCTGTCATATTTGATCATGACAAAATCTTATTTTTACTGTGAATTATATTATCCTGGTTTTGTTCATTTCATTCAGTATCAGTTCTTTCCAGGCTTTTCTGAAATCAGCCTTCTCATCATTTCTTATATAACAATAATATTTCATGCAATCATATACCATAGCTTATTCAACATTCCCCAATTGATGGGCATTCACTCAATTTCCTTGACACTACAAAGAGAGTTGCTAGAAATATTTTTGCATATGTGAGTCTTTTTCTCTCTTTTACAAACTTTGGAAAACTTTTAGAAACTCTTTGGAATACAGCCCCAGTAGTGGCATTGCTGGATCAAAGAATATACAATGTTTTGTAGTCCTTTGGGTATAATTCCAAAATGAAGCATTCTCCTATTAGTCCAAAATTCAGTTTAAAATATTTTCAGTTTTACTATTATAAATATTGATAGCTTCCTAATTTTAGGTTTAGATTTTGGATCATAGCATTTGAAATCTGTTTCAGAATTAATGGATTAATTGAATTCCTACCACTGACTTTTATGTCTCTATTCTTTGCCTTTCAATAAAGAGGGTGAGTGGTAAGGATAAAAATAGTCAATACTTTATATGCCATTAAAATTGATCATAAATATTTTGAACCTATGTAAATTGATCAGTGATTATATTAATTATGTAGACCAGGTTTATAACTAATCCAAAAAAAAAACAGTTAAGAATTAGTAGTTTCTTGATTTAAAAAAAAAGATACGATTTATTTGGGACAAAAATTGGTTTTAGTCACACTATAACTAGAATACATAGCCTGTCCAAGTTGGCAGGAACATTAGGAATCATCTAGTGCAATTCTTTCATTTTAATAGAGGAAAAAAAAAAAACTTGTATCTAAATTGGGAAAGTGATTTGCCCAACATCATCCAGGCAATAAGTGGCTAAATTGGGAAAAGATTTCAGTTCTCCTGAATTGAATCAATCAATCAGTCAAACAATAAACATTTATTAGAGAAATCTAGCCTTTTTTCAACTGTGACATATTGACTCTACTATATTCAGGAGCTTAATGGATAAGATATAAACTCAACAGATTGGGATAATTTTTCATATTGAATTATGTATATTCAGTGACATCAGCCCTTCAGTTCATTTCATTAAACTATCTAGATATGAGCTCTTTGTAACTAGTTAAACATAACTTGTCAGGGTAATGCTGCTATTTCAATTTAAAACCTATTATCTATAGCCTTCTGGAATCCACTGATTAAATCACTTGATTAATGCATTCACCTACACATAGTTTATGGCATGCCTTTCTTCAGCATTCTGTACAACTGCCTGATGGAAGCTGGTTGACCTTGAGTTTCCAAGTCATCATAAGAATTGAACCTAAGATAAATTTAGACTCAATTCTATTAATGATACAAAAGTTTCTTGTGCACTTGGCAAATAACAAGTACTTATTCATTGTTGTATTTGATTTACTTTGGAAATAGCCTTGAAGAATCTAATTTAAAAAATATATTTTTCATTGTTCATGTATTAAAACATTCTTTGTTTTATAATAACCAAAGTAAAGTCACTGGGTAATAGATGTCAGCATCTTTAAAATATAATTTGTATTCAATTGATACATGAATTATTGTTTTAAATATAAGAGTAGTATATCATAGAAAATCATTGAGAAATATCTTTTTCAAGTTTAAGTTTGTTAGTTTTCTCTTTCATTGGACAAAACATCTCATCAGCACTTTAAAAGTATTATGGAACACAGTTCATAATAATATACTCCTAAATATTTGATATGAACCTTTTTCTATCACATATTTTATTTGGAAATAGAAAAATACTTATATTTCAAAATCAGTCTTGCAGTTAGTGTGTTGCCAATTTTTATTCTTCTTCAGTTGGCAAACATAAGACCCAGATGCTAAACACTGGAAGATATTTCTTCCAATAGCAGCATCTGGCATGTTGGCAGGCTCCATAAGCAATTTTGTTTTACAGCTTTAAAACTGCTTCTGGGTCTATTACATGGTTAATCTGATGGGCTGTCTGGGCTGCTTTGTCCCCCTGGATGCCATATGCCAACAGCTCGTGATGCAATGAACTGTTTGCCCATTAGGTTTGCAGTAAAGAACATACATAAAAAATAAATAAATAAACAAAGCCTGCAAAATATGTGTTAACTTCTATTCACTCATAAGGATACAGGTGACAAGTAGCCATCTAAAACAATGCTATTTTTTTTTTCAGAAAACATCAAAGTATATCAGGAAACACAGAGGCACTAAAAAGACTAGGATATTCATTAGGATATCCTCAGTTAGACCTTTATGTAAGTTTTCCTCCCCTTCTACTAACAAGAAGAGTATGAGCAAAGAGGTAGGAGAATACATATTTAAGTTTCAGAAAGTATTTCTAAGTGAATTCTATTAAAAATGGAAAAGGATTGTATGGATTGACTCCCTAAAGTCAAGTTTAAAATCATACACATGCTTGCCCACACAAACAAAGCAACTACAACAATAACAACAGCAAAAAATCCTGTTGGCCTGGGAGCAGTGTAGGAAGCTAATGCAAAAATAATGTTAAAAGTAAATTTCTTAAACAAAAATAGCTAACTGGAATAATTAATGGAGATGAATACTCACTTTATTACTTGATATGACTGGATGGATTTCTCCTGAGTCACTCATCATACTACAATAACCCGATGCCTTAGATATATTACTGACTCTGATCTTAGGGAATAACCTATCAATAGATTAATTTATTTTTTCTCCCATTTCACTATGTAAACTAAAATCAAGGATCTTCCATATTGTCCTTACTAGGAAGTTTTAGTATGACAAACAGGGAAACTAGGTTGATAGAGATTTTATTATTTTTTTGTTTACAAAATTTTAAATGTTAATAAGACAGAGAGAACAGCATGAGATTATAGTTTAGATATTCTCATAGGAATGGTTCCTAGGGGAAAATTGGAGTGGAAAGAAAAATAATTTCAAGTACATTTTCTTATTTCACCTTTAAATATGAGCATATTATTCCAGCCGAAATTGCATCAATGTCCCAGTTTTCCTGCATCCCCTCCAACATTCTCATTATCTTTTCCTGTCATCTTAGTCAATCTGACAGGAACGTAGTGGTATCTCAGAGTTGTCTTAATTTGAATTGTCTGATCAATAGTGATTTGGAACACACTTTCATGTGAGTAGAAATAGTTTAATGGCATTTGATAAAATCCAACATCCATTCCTAATAAAAACACTTGAGAGCATAGGAATAAATGGACTTTTCCTTAAAATAGTAAGGAGCATATATTTAAAACCATCAGTAAGCATCATATGCAATGGGGAAAAACTGGCACCTTTCCCAGTAAGATCTGGAGTGAAGCAAGGTTGCCCACTATCACCATTATTATTCAATATCATATTAGAAACACTAAGCCTCTGCAATAAGAGTTGAGAAAGATATTAAAGGAATTAGAGAAGGCAATGAGGAAACCAAACTATCACTCTTTGCAGATGATATGATGGTATACCTAGAGAACCCCAGAGATTCTACTAAAAAGCTATTAGAAATAATTCATAATTTTAGCAAAGTAGCTGGATACAAAATAAATCCCATAAATCCTCAGCATTTTTATACACTACCAACAAAATCCAACAGCAAGAGATACAAAGAGAAATTCCATTCAGAATAACTGTTGATAGCATAAAATATTTGGGAATCTATCTACCAAAGGAAAGTCAGGAATTATATGAGCAAAATTACAAAAAAGTTTCCACACAAATAAAGTCAGACTTAAATAATTGGAAAAATATTAAGTGCTCTTGGATAGGCCGAGCGAATATAATAAAGATGACAATACTCCCTAAATTAATCTATTTATTTAGTGCTATACCAATCAGACTTCCAAGAAAATATTTTAATGATCTAGAAAAAATGACAACAAAATTCATATGGAACAATAGAAAGTCGAGAATCTCAAGGGAATTAATGAAAAAAAAAATCAAATGAAGGCAGCCTAACTGTACCTGATCTAAAATTATATTATAAAGCAGCAGTCACCAAAACCATTTGGTATTGGCTAAGAAATAGATTAGTTGATCAGTGGAAAAGGTTAGGTTCACAAGACAGAATAGTCAACCATAGCAATCTAGTGTTTGACAAACCCAAAGATCTTAACTTTTGGGATAAGAATTCATTATTTGATAAAAACTGCTGGGATAACTGGAAATTAATATGGCAGAAATTAATCATGGACCCACACTTAACACCATATACCAAGATAAGATCAAAATGGGTCCATAACCTAGGCATAAAGAATGAGATTATAAATAAATTAGAGGAACATATGGTAGTTTATCTCTCAGACTTGTGGAGGAGAAAGAAATTTGTGACCAAAGATGAACTAGAGACCATTACTGATCACAAAATAGAAAATTTTGATTACATCAAATTAAAAAGCCTTTGTACAAATAAAACTAATGCAAACAAGATTCGAAGGGAAGCAATAAACTGGGAAAACATCTTCACAGTTAAAGGTTCTGATAAAGGCCTCATTTCCAAAATACGTAGAGCACTGACTCTAATTTATAAGAAATCAAGCCATTCTCCAATTGATAAATGTTCAAAGGATATGAACAGACAATTTTCAGATGATGAAATTGAAACTATTACCACTCATATGAAAGAGTGTTCCAAATCATTATTGATCAGAGAAATGCAAATTAAGACCCTTTGATACAGCAGTCTTTCTATTGGGCTTATATCATAAAGAGATATTAAAGAAGGGAAAGGGATCTGTATGTGCCAAAATGTTTGTGGCAGCCCTGTTTGTAGTGGCTAGAAACTGGAAATTGAATGGATGCCCATCAATTGGAGAATGGCTGGGTAAATTGTGGTATATGAATGTTATGGAATATTATTGTTCTGTAAGAAATTACCAGCAGGATGAATATAGAGAGACTTGGAGAGACCTACATGAACTGATGCTAAGTGAAATGAGCAGAACCTCGAGGTCATTATACACTTTGACAATGATATTGTATGAGGATGTATTCTGATGGAAGTGGACTTCTTTGACAAAGAGACCTAACTGAGTTTCAATTGATAAATGCTGAACAGAAGCAGCTACACCCAAAGAAAGAATACTGGGAAACGAATGTGAACTATCTGCATCTTTGTTTTTCTTCCCGAGTTATTTTTACCTTCTGAATCCAATTCTCCCTGTGCAGCGGGAGAACTGTTTGGTTCTGCAAACATATATTGTATCTAGGATATACTGCAACATATCTAACATATATAGGACTGCTTGCCATCTGGGGGAGGGGAAAAATCGGAACAGAAATAGTGCAAGGGATAATGTTGTAAAAAAAATTACCCTGGAATGGCTTCTTTCAATATAAAGTTATTATTAAATAAAATAAAAAAATAAAAATATACACATATGTTGTATTTAAGATATACTTTAACATGTTTAACATGCATGAGACTGCCTGCCATCTAGAGTAGGGGGTAGAGGGAAGGAAGGGAAAAGTTGCAACAGAAGTGATTGCAAGGGACAATGTTAAAAAAAAAAATTGACCATGCATATGTTCTTTCAATAAAAATCTATTTAAAAATCTTACTTTTGTGTTATAATTATTATATATTTTCACAGTTATTCCTCAGTGCTGTTCTTCATGCTGTTAGAAATACATGTTTTCATTATTACTTTTATTTCTGATTTATTTGTGTTCTCATCTTACTTATTTGCTATTTAATGAATGTGATTTCCTTTGTTTTTAAAAACAATATTTAAAACTATGAACTTTCAAAAATTCATTCCTTTCAAAATAAGTCTTTCAAAAATAAGTTTAGTTTTCATTATCATTTCAATAATTCTTTCCTCTTCTAGCATATCATCATTCCTATTTATCACCCCCTGATTTTTGTTGTTGTTATTGTTGTTGACTTTAGGTTTATTTATTTTGCATTCTCTGTTTTTTTTTTAAAGTGTATTCAATTCCTTAAACTTTTTTCTATTTTACTAATCTATATTTGTAAAGATAGGATTTTTTTTTCATGAGGACTGCTATCACCGAATACCAGAAATTTAGATACATTGCTACCTCTTATCATTTCATTTTACATAGTTATTTCTATGATTTATTCTTTGGCTCTCTAATTGTGGAATTTTTTTTTGTTTGTTTTGTATGCATTTGGGACTGAATTTTTTTGTTTCTGATCAATGAACCAATTTTCATTCTTATTGAATTAGAGTAGATCAAGGACATATTAATTCTGCTTTTTATCATTTCTTTCCAATATCCTTTTATATTATCAATTTTGGCCAAAGTTCCATGTAGTATAGAAAAATATGTATATTGTTTTGCAGTTCCTTTTAGAAGATAACCATGAATCTTTAATTCTAGTTTCTCCAAAATTTGTCCAGTTCCATATTTTTCAGGTTTGTTTATCATTCTGTTAGACTTGGTTAAAACTGATGGTCGTATATTGAAGATTCTTGTAATAGTAGCTTATTCTTTAAGTTTTATAGAAGCTCAGATAATGTTTTCTTAATAAATTTAGAGGCTACAGAATTTGGAACATCTAAGTTTGTTACTAATATTCATAATTTTTCTATAGTTCCTTTCCAGATAGATCCCCTTTAGAAACCCACTCTAATAAATTGCTGCTCAGAACATATTCCATTCCCTACTCATTTTTTGTTCTTTTTTTGTTTTGTTTTTAGTGGGTGCAGAATGCCATTTCTTTTCTTGATTTTCTTGATGACTCACAAAACTTGCTGATTCTAAATTGCATTAATAAGTTTACCTATGATTTTGTTTGTAGCCAGAGCCAAGATGGCAGAGATAAGTGAGGAAGTTGCCTAAGCTCTCCCCAATTTCCTCAGAAACAACATTAAATTAACCCTGTAATCAGATTCTAGAGAATCTACCAAAAGATTGAATGAAACAATTTCCCAGCTTAAGATGACTTAGAAGGACTTAAGGAAAGTTATGTTTCACTTGACTAAAATGGGGACACATCATAGTCCTGATGGTGTCCAGTTATACCAACAGAAGGCTCTTAGCTGTAGTGCAGATAAGCCACCAAGATCTCTAAGTCCTGACTTAGCAGGCCAGCTGTTAGACTTCTAGCAGGAGGCAAATTGCCAGCCCTAGAAATCAGGCAACTACGGTACAACTAGGCCATACTACTCCAGCTTAGTGAGTAGAGGTCTCAGCTCACAAAGTCAGTATCCAGGTCTCTAGTCCAAAGCACAAGAAACTTAGCACATGCCTTTGTGCCTCAGGAGCAGAACTCAACTTTAAAAACCATGGAAGTGCAAGGGTTTAGAAAACCCTTTATCATAGATAAAATTCTTATGGGGGCAGGAAAGATCAAAACAGAAACCCAGAAGAAAACATCATCAAAATATCTACATGAAAAACCTCAAAGAGAAATAAAAATCGATATCAAGCAAAAACCCTTTTTGAAGGAGCTAAAAAAAGAATTTAAAAAATCAAATAAGTTAGATAGGAAAAATGGCAAAAGAAGTGAGAAGTATGCAAGAAAGAGGCAAAAGCATGGGAAAAGGACAAAAATTGACTGAAGAATAATTACTTAAAAAATACATTGTATAAATGGGGAACAATAAATTGAAGAACAACTTCTTTAAAAGTAGAATGGAGACAGAGAGAGCAAAGATGGTAGAGAGAAATCAGGACATTTCCTGAGCTCTCCCCAGCTTCCCTCAGATTAAAAAATTAACATCAATTCTCTGAACTGATTTTGGAATGTTAGAACCCACAAACATTCAAAATGTTATAATATTTCAGGTTAAGATATCTTGCAAGGACTTCAAGGAAAAGTTTGTTTTCCCAAGCATATTGGGAAAATCTACCAGGACACTCTTAGCCAAAGTACATCAGCATTGGCCTCTCTATTCTGCTTCAAAGGACCAGTGGATCTGCAGACCAGATATGCAAGCACAAAAACAAATTGTGGGACCCTGAAAACCATCATAATAGATCAGACTACAATAGGCCAACCCACTTCAGCAGACAGTCAGTAAGAGGCCTCTGTTCCCCTGGAAGAAAAAAAAAGTACAATTTCTACTTTGCCCTAGGAACAGAGCTCAAGTTTTGGAAATTAGCAAAACACCAAAAAGTCCTTACCATAAACAGCCACTATTTTGACAGGGAAGATGAGAACACAAAACTAGAAGAGGAAAGCAATGGCAAAATGCCTACATGTGAAGACTCGAAAGGGCATATAAAGTGTTCTAAACTCAAAAGGCTCTCATGTGTTGGAATCCTTACTAACTGCTAACTAATTAGAGTTGATATAATCTTACAAGAAGATTTTGGCCAGAACCTGAAACAAGGTACTAAGTAGGACTAATTAATACAAGGCTTGTATTTACACCTTTACTCATTGGAGTTCACAAGTATGCCAGCTTCACAAAGTAAACTTTGTACCTTTATGAGTTCACACCTCCCTTGAAGCTCTTTGGGCCAGAGAGCACTATGGGAGAAAACCCATAATCCCTCTCTCTCGTATCCCACAATTCCTCCCTCTTGGATAAAAGAAACAGACAGAGGCTCTCGGTCAGATTTCAGCGGAGTTACGCCAGAAGCCCTCTCTCCGAGGCAAGGCAAGGCAGAATATATTCCGCTTGGCTGGCTGGTGGCAGATGAAGAGTTTTCAAAGGATAAAGCTATGAGTGAGAGTTCAGTGGACAACCAGATTCATCTTCATCTCACACCACTGTAGTAGGTGGCTGGGCTCCTGCACGCCCCGCACTGAGACCAAGCTGGTCTGAAAGACTCACCAGAAAGCTAGCCGAGCCCCAAGAGAAGGAGACAAGAGATTCATTCCATCTCTGTGCTGGTTGGAGGCTGAAGAAAGCAGAGACAGAGGCTGAAGGACAGAACCTTTGGATTTGGAGGCATCCGGAGGGCTCTAAGCTAAACCGGCTGTGTTTTGAGAAGAACAAGAACTCCAACATTTGAACTCATAACACTCATGGAAGAGGTTAAAAAGGAACTTAAAAGAGAGAAAGAAGAAAAATGGGAAAAGAAATAAGAGCTATGCAGGAGAATTATGAAAGTTGGGTAGAGAAGCTAATAGTTTGGAAAAGAAAGCACAGAAATTGACTAAAGAACACAATTCCTTAAAAAATAAATTTGGCAAAATAGGAAAAATATACTGAAGAAAACAATTAAAAAATAGAATTGGTGAAATGGAAAAACAATTCAATGGGGGAAGGGGGACCTCCTTTAAAAGTACAGTTCCCAAATACAAAAAAGAGGTTAAAAAAAGCTGAGGAAAATAATTCCTTAAAAATTAGAATTGGACAAATGGAAGTTAATAACACTCTGAGACATCAAGAATCAATCAAAAAAGGAAAGAGACTGAAAAGAAGTAAAAAAAAAAAAAAAAACTAAACAAAACACTTAAATTACCTCATTGACCAAAACCAAACCAAAACAACAACAACCACAAACCTGACCTGAAAAATAGATTTAGGAAATAGATCAAGGAGAGATCATTTTAAGAATTATTAGACTACCTAAAAGTCATAATAAACAACTTTCAAGAAATTCTCAAGGGAAAACTGCTCAGATATACTGGAAACAGAAAATTAAATATTCATTGAAACAATCAACCAATCCTGAAAAAGATCCCCAAAATAAAAATAAAAAAATTCCCAGACATATTGGAGCAAATTCCAGAGCTATCAAATGAAAGAGAAAATCCTGCAAGCAACCACTGTGTGTGTGTGTGTGTGTGTGTGTGTGTGTGTGTGTGTGTGTGTATTTCAGCAATGTTAAACTATTTACATGGAAAGATAATACTTATAACTTTTGAGAACTATGTCTTTATTAGGGCAGTTAGAATGGATGTACATAGAGAGAGTAGTTATAAATTGACTTTGATGTGGTAATGTTTAAAAAGGCAGTAATAAAATAATGTACTAAATTGTACTAAAAGAAAAGGAAAAGGGAGGCAAAAAGTATAAAATACAACATGTAAAGGGAGGCACAAAAGACCTATTATAGTATAGGTAGGGAAACAAGGAAGGTGGGTGAGCATTCTTGAAAGTGCTTACCCTTATCATATTTTGCTAAAATAGGAAATAACATATATATATATATATATACATATATATATATATATATATTCGGTTGAGTATAGAAATTCATATTACTTTATAATGAAGAAGAAGGAAAAAGAAAAAAAGAAAAGGGATGGCAGCAGATAGAGTGAGGAAGTTGTGAGAAAGTGAGGATAGACAGTAAAAAGAAGAAAGAAAAGTATTTGAGATGAATTCTCTCATAAAACAGAAGTGGAAAACAGAGTAGATTAAAAAAAAACCATAATCCTACAATATATTGTTTACAAGAAACACATTTGAAACAGATAAACAGTAAAAATCAAGAGCTAAAGTAAAAGATATTTTGCTTCAGCTGAAAACAAAATAAAACAGGAATAACAATCCTGATCTCAGATAAAGCAAAAGCAAAAAAAAAAAAAAAAAAGACTAAAAAAGGTAAAGAAAGAAACTGCATCTTGCAGGTATCATAGAAACAGGTATGGTATCATAGAAAATGAAGTAATGTCAATACTAAACATATGTGCACCAAATGGCATAGCATCCAAATTCTTAGAGGGCAAGTTAAGTCAGTTTTAGGAAGAAATAGTAAAACTATACTAATGAGGAACCTCAAAGTTATCTTCTAAGAACTAGATAAATCAAAAAAAAAAAAAAATAACCAAGAAAGCATCAATTGGGGATTGGCTGAATAAGCTATGATATGTGCATGTAAGGAAGTATTATTGATCTATAAGGAATGATGATCAGGCTATTTTCAGAAAAACCTTGAAAGCCTTTCATCAACAGATGCTGAGTGAATTGAACAGAACCAGGAGAACATTATATATAGTAAGAATAAGATTCTGTGAAGATCTACTGTGATGGACCAAGTTCTTCTCAACAATACAGCAATTTCAATAGAATTATGATGAAAAATATCATCTACTTATAAAGAGAGAACTATGAAGAAAAATCAAAACATACTATTTTAAGATATTTTAGTCTTTCTCATATTTTTTTTTCTTTTTTGTTATCATTTTTCAGAAGATGACAAATATAGAAGTATATTTAACATGATTTCATATGTATAAGCTATGTCAGGTTGGTTACTATCTAGAGGGAGGTAAGGAAAGGAGTGGAAAATATTTGCAACTACAAGTCTTACAAAAATGAATGTTGAAAAGTATCTTTACATATAATTAGAAAAATAAAATAACATTGAGAAAAAATAAGAAAGAAATTAAGTAAGTGAAGGGAATTTTTGAAAAGTTAGATATGATAGATCTCTGGAGAAAATTTGAAAACAGAGAGAAAGATTTGTGTCTTATACTCAAAGGTACATGGCAACTACAGAATAATTAACCATGTATTAGGATATAAAAATTCCACAAATCAAAGGCAGAAAGGCAGAAATATTAAATGCATCTTTTTTCAGATCATGATGGTGTAAAATTTACTTCAATAAAGAGCCATGGAAAGATAAACTAAAAACTATTTGGAAACTAAACAATTTAATCCTAAAGAATCAATGAGTCAAAGAACAAATCATAGAGATAATCAATAATTTCATCCAAGAGAATGAAAATAAATACAAAACATACCAAAACTTATGCAATGAAATCAAAGCAGTTGTTTGGGGAACTTTTTATATCTCTAAAATTTTACATGAATAAAATAGAGAAAGAGAAAATCAATGAATTGGATATGAAATTTTAAAAGCTAGAAAAGAACAGATTAAAATGCCCAATTAAATACCAAATTAGAAATTCTGAAAATTGAAAAAGATTAATAAAATTAAAAGTCAGAAAACTACGAATCAATAAATATATTCTATGTCTTTTGATCCTTTAATGTAGAAGCTGCTAACTCATCAGTTATCCTGACTGTGGCTCCACTATACTTAAATTGCTTCTTTCTGAGTGCTTACAATATTTTCTCCTTGATATGGAAGTTCTGGAATTTGGCTATAATAGAGGAATTTTTATCTTAGGATATCTTTTAAGAAGTGATTAACCCCAATCATATTTTTGTTTCATATTTTTGTTTCATGCTTCTTGTCAATGATTATTAAAGGATTTTTGAAGAGAAAAAAAAGAAGTGATTAACCAATTCTTCCAATTTCTATTTTACTCTCCACTTCTAAAATATTGAGATAATTTTCTTTGATAATTTATTAATTTATTTTATTTAAAGAAATAAGAAAAAAGAAAACAGAAAAGGAAAACAAAACAAAATGAAATAAAACAAGAGAACATTGTCATGTGTCCAGCAGAACATGAAGGAGAAATCAAAATACATAACAAATACCAGTTCAAGAAAATATATATATAATATTAGTAGAAGAAACTGTATTCATGACTGTCCATCTTTTCTTTACTTCCTTGTAAATTGTTCTTTTGTTCTCTGCTATGCAACATTTTTTCTTTATTTCCCCCTTTCATTCCCATCTCCCACCCCAAGCAGGCTATAGTTAAGAAAAGATGTGTATGTATTTGTGTGTAGATATATACACACACATTCATACATACTACTTTTTCATCTTTTAGAATCTCTTTTGCTATTTCTTGGTCTCTCATTGCTTCACTGGTTTCCCCTTGCCAAATTCTTATGTTCAAAGAATTATTTTCATCTTTCAGATTCTGCATTTCCTTTTCAAGTTGGTTAACTTCATAAACTTGTTTTTCTTGAATGACTTTTAGTTTTAGTTTTTTTTTTTTTTTTTTTTTTCTCATTGTCTCTTATTTGATTTCTCCTATGAAATCTCTCTGGCCATTGAGCCATTTCCTGTTACTTTTGGGGATAGATTTTTTTTTTCTTTTACTTTTCTTTTCTTTTCTTTTTTTTTTTTTTTTTGTTTGTTTGTTTTTGTTTTTGTTTTTGTTTTTGTCAGTGTCCTCTGAAGATGAACCCTGGTCTTCCTTGTTTCCATAGTATATTTCTATGGTGGATTTCTTTCTTCTTTGCAGATTCACTTTTTTTTTTTTTATTAAGTTATTAGTGTAAGCAATTCTAATTCTGTGGGGGGATTGGGGAGGGATGGTACTTCTGACTTTTCCTCAGCTCTTGCTGACCAGGAACTTCAAACCAAGAGCTCCCTCCTCCAGCAAGTGTCCACAGTCAGCAGCATTCCTGCCTTGCTCTTCTGCACTGACTGGATGCTGGTTCCTTCTTGCCCAGGGCCATATCCTTGCAGTACAGCTAGGCCTTTCATTCCCAATCAGCTGAGTTTCAATCAGACTTGGACTACATAAACAATCCAGGAGCTGAAAGTTTCTGTGACTCTTGCTGAGGCTCCAGCCACACCCAGCTTTTCTCAGAACTCCCTACTTTGTGTTTCTGTGAAGTTAGCATGGAGGTGTTTGCACCTCACACAGGTTAATCCAAGGCCCCATGTCTTCCTTCAGATCTTCACTGGTCTTTCTTCAGATCTTTTTGGGTTGTATCAGGAGGACTCCTGTTCTGCCCCATGTCTTCTTAATTTTTCACATCTATGTTCATCCTGTAGTGAAGATTTGTTCTATTTGTGGGAAAATCAAGAGAACTTGAGATTTATCAACCTGCTATGCTATATCAATAATTTCTTGAAAAATGATGCACAGGTTCTTTTTTAGATCCTGGCTTTCATATAGACAAATAATTTTAAAATTATTTCTTCTGGATCTATTTTACTGATCAGTTGTTTTTCCAAAGAAATGTTACATTTTTTCATTATTTTGGATTTGTTTTGTTGTATCTTGATTTCTCATGAAGTCATTAGCTTCCATTTTCTCAATTCTAATTTTTAAGGAATAATTTTCCTCAGTGAGTTTTTGTACTCTTTTCCATTTGGCCAATTTTGTTTTTTAAAACATTCTTCTCAATAGCTTTTTGTCTTTCTTTTTGCATCATTCTCATTTCCCTTTTCAATTTTTCCTCTGCCTCTCTTATTTGATTTTTAAAATCCTTTTGAGGTCTTCTATTATCTGAGACTGATTCTTATTTTTCTTTGAGCCTTTGGATATAAGTGCTTTGACTTTGTTATATTCAGAGGTTAGTTTGCCCTTCTTGTCACCATAGAAACTTTCTATGATCAGAATCTTTTTTTCTGCTGTTACTCGTTTGCCCAGTCTATTACTTGGATTTTAACTCTTTGTTAAAGTAGGGTTCTCCTCTACAAGTCTTAGAGGTAAACTATCCTATGTTCTAATTCATTTACAATCTTGTTCTTTTTGCCTAAATTATGAACCTACTTTAATTTTATCTTGGTGTATTTTGTTAAGTGTGGGTCCATTCCCAGTTTCTGCCATACTAATTTCCAGTTTTCCTAGCACTTTTTATCAAATAGTGAATTTTTATCCCAAAAGTTGGGATCTTTGGGTTTATCAAACACTAGATTGTTACAGTTATTGACAATTTAGTCCTTTGAACCCAACCTATTTCACTGATCAACTAGTTTTTTTATCTTAGCCAATACCAAGTGGTTTTGGTAACCGCTGCTTTATAATATAGTTTTAGATCAGGTACGGCTAGGTCACCTTCATTTGATTTTTCTTTTCATTAGTTCTCTTGAAATTCTTGACCTCTTGTTCTTCCATATGAATTTTGCCAGCAAAGAAGCTCCTGAATTTTTCTTCTAACCAGCTGTCTGGCTCCCCTACCTATAGGTTGAGATTTCTGGATACAGAAGTTAATGCTGCATTCACTACTGCTACGACAGCACTGCTACTGTAACTATTGATTGATTCAGTGGTTCCTGAAGCCTAATCCTGGTCTGGGGATTCCCTCACACCCTAGTATACCAATTTTTTTCTTGTTGAGTTTTTCTTGGCCTCTGTGGGTTGAGATTTCTGGAGATAACAGCCACTTTCTGGTTTCCTGAGAGCTATATTGGACTGGCACAGTCTGCACTGAGATTGTACTCCAGACCCACTGTGATAAAACAGACCTCTTTTGTTGATCTTCCAATCTGTCTTTACCTAGAAAATTATTCCACTCTTGCTTGTGAGTTCTGATAAGCTAAAATTCATTTGTCATTATTTAAAAGTATTTGAAAGGGTCTAGGGGAGAACTCTGGGGAGTCCTTACCTTCACTCTGTCATGTTGGCTCTATCTCCTATTAAACCAATCAACAAAAGAACCAGTTTTATGAAAAAAAACAAACAAAAATAAATAAATCTTTTGTTAATTTGATTTTAAAACATAACAAAACCAAATTACAAGTATCAAAAATGGAAAGAGTGAATTCACCACAAATGAAGAAGAGATTAAAACAATAATTAAGAGCTCTTGTGTCCAACTGTATGCCAACAAATCTGACAATCTAAGTGAAAGAGGTGAACATTTATAAAAACATAAATTGTCCAGATTAACAGAAAAATAAGTGAAATAGTTTAGGAAAAGAAATTGAAGAACCCATCAACTAATTCCCTAAGATAACATCACTAGGTGTAGATGAATTTATAAGTGAATTCTACCAAGAATTTAAAGAATAAACCATTCTGAAAAATCTGAGAAAATGTTGGCGTATGTCAGAAAATTCCAAGCTCTCCAGATTTTCCCCACAAACAAGGGTGACATTGTACTTCAGGGAAAATGTAGAAATAAAACAACAACAACAAAAAGAGTTGGGGCAAAACAGTGGTTCTCTTGGGGGGAAAAAAAAAACAGAAGATCCTCAAAAAGAACATTAGAATGGAGATTTGGTCCCTGTGAAATGTAAACACTTCCAGACTAGTTCCACTGAAACAGCAATACTGTGGCTAGCTGGGCTGGAACTTAGCTTCAGACACAGAGACTGGAACTTTAAACTCCTGGACAATATGGGGATGGAAGGTCTTGGACCTGAGTTGGGAAGATTGAGGGTATCTCTGCTGATAAGAAACACCCAACATGCTACTAAGAAGTGTGAGAAAGAACCAGTCTACTAACAAATGAGTGCAGAAATGATAGGGTAGGAAAATTATTGGTTGGAATCACTTACAGGAGGGTGTAGTTGTTGACCAGAGGGGAGAACTGAAGGAAGATTTGTGTCCATTCCTCCTCTCTATCCCAGAACTAGAGGTGATTACACTAATGAGCTGTTATTAAAAAACAAAACAAACAAACAAAAAACTAGCAGGGAAATAATAAAGAATCCAACCATAGACAATTACTATGGAAATAGGGAAGACCAGGGCTTATTTTAGGAGAGGAATACTGATATTAAAAAAAAAAAGTCTCTCCTACCCCAAAGAATAACATAAGTAGTATCATCTTTGCCAAAGGTTTTTTTTTTTTTTTTAATTGTTGTTTTTGTTTTGTTTTGTTTTGTTTTGTTTTGTTTTGGGTTTTTTTTTTTTTTTGTTTGTTTGTTTGTTTGTTTACCTTGTGTGTATATATTTGTGGGTAGGATCCCTGACAAACTTGGTAAGCAGGTAAGGGTTAGGAGAAACAATTTTTAGCGTACTTTTTTAATCCGTTCCTCACCCTGGGCAGTGTTTAAGTAGGCTGCTCAAACATCCAGAGATGTGCTGAAACCTATTGTTAAATCAATCCAATGAGAAGATGATCCTATGAACTGGGTTGTGTGCAGGCTTATGACTGCAGCTCCTGGTGAACCCACACATGCTACCTCATGAATTGCCTATTGTTACAGGAATTAAAGATAATTAAAACAATAAAAAATGATAATAAAATAACAAAAAGACAAAAACAAAATAGTAATAGTTTAATAGTAAAATAATAAATGATAAAGTTGTAAAATTATCGAATGATAAAATAATAAAATAATGAAACAACAAAATGGGATGGGTGATCATGGATCATGATCATGATTTTTTGATCATGAATAAATAGGATTTGAATGAGGTGAAGTTGGTAACTTTACTCTGTCTTCCAGAGTCATTAGAGTCCAGGGACAAAACTAAAGTCAAGATGATTGAAGATAACTCTGGATGACGAAGATGATCTCAACATTTGTTGTGTCTGACCAAAAAAAGTGGTTGCAGTGTTTGCAGAGCCTCCTTCTGATACCTCATGGCCTGTTGAAACAAAATGCTTTTTTCTCTATCTCTTTCACATGGAAAGTTTTCACATAATTGGGATGGACAATCCCCTAACTCACTGATGATTTTGAGGTATATTGCTTATTCTCCCCATGGTTTATCCCATATGCTGAAATGGTTTTCCCAGGATATAGTTGCTGAACATGCTACAGATTTTTGGAGCTCCAGGTAGAAACTAGCTGTTAGGTAGCAACCCTGCAAAGGATTTGTAAGACCTCACATCAGAGGTACTAGTCTTTCCTTAACACCCAATATACTCAATATTGCTTCTAAATTCAGTTCTATATACACTAAGTTATGTGGCCTTGATATTCTAATATGTATATAGACACATACGCATATATGTCTATGCATACAGATATAAATTGTTTGCAAAATGTCCCCCATATCCTATATACAATGTCCAAATATTCTTGTTATTATTTTAGGGCAATGCCAATGAACTTCTGTTTAACTAGGCCTAATTCAATTTAATTAAATCCTTCAGATGCAGGATTAGAATGAAAACAAACACTTGTAGTTTTCCTAACATTTAACAAAAGCACATTTTCTTAGCCAAAGTATAGAAAAAAGTTTCAACAAAGAGAAAGAATTAATTCATTTGAGCATAACCTTATTCTACATTGTCCTGAATGCTATCCCAGTTCTTCTCAAGTCTTAGGGATGAAGAATGCATTTCTTACCTCATTTTTATACCTAAAGCATAAGGATGCTATAACAATGAATCAGTCATCTAGATCAAATATGCTGGAAAAATTATTTTAGTACACTTAAAAAAAATTATTCTAGTTTGCTTGTGCATATGACACTCACCTGACAACATCTTTTTTTCAATTGTATTATTCTGTTCTCAGGACTAAGACAGTACTGGACAATAGAACTGAGAGGGTCTAATATCTGGAAGGTGAAGAAAATTAAATAATATATTCTGCTAAACTGTAGAGAGCCTATTGGTACAATTAATCATGTAAATCTTTCTTGTCATAGACTAATGATTCATAGCAGCAGTCAGAACTCTATTGAAGATATAGATTAGAAATATGAGGAATGGAAATCTTAAGCTAAATACTTAATTTACCCACTTACATTATCATTTCCTTTCAAATAATTGTAGGAACATTTTTCAACCTAACTGGTATTGTCACAATTTCAACAGCACTTAGATTAAACAATCCACCTCTAAACATAATTTGTTTTAAATTGTTTTCTAAATAAAGCATATGTGGTACCTAGTGGTATTTCCCAACAATCAGGATGTCTTCCATTTAATGGCTATTCCAGGTGCAAGATAATTTATATATTATTAGAAATAATCCACACCTTTAGCAAAGTAGCAGGATACAAAATAAATCCTCATAAATCGTCAGCATGTTTATACATCACCAATAAAATCCAACAGCAAGAGATACAAAGAGAAATTCCATTCAAAATAACTGTTGATAGCATAAAATATTTGGGAATCTATCTAGCAAAAGAAAGTCAGGAATTATATGAGCAAAATTACAAAAAGGTTTCCACACAAATAAAGTCAGACTTAAATAATTGGAAAAATATTAAGTGCTCTAGGATAGGCTGAGCGAATATAATAAAGATGACAATACTCCCTAAACTAATCTATTTATTTAGTGCTATACCAATCAGATTTCCAAGAAAATATTTTAATGATCTAGAAAAAATAACAACAAAATTCATATGGAACAATAAAAAGTCAAGAATCTCAAGTGAATTAATGAAAAAAAAATCAAATGAAGGTGGCCTAGCTGTACCTGATCTAAAATTATATTATAAAGCAGGAGTCACGAAAACCATCTGGTATTGGCTAAGAAATAGATTAGTTGATCAGTGGAAAAGGTTAGGTTCACAAGACAGAATAGTCAACTATAGCAATCTAGTGTTTGACAAACCCAAAGATCCTAACTTTTGGGATAAGAATTCATTAGTTGATAAAAACTGCTGGGATAACTGGAAATTAGTATGGCAGAAATTAGGCATGGACTCACACTTAACACCATATACCAAGATAAGATCAAAATGGGTCCATGACCTAGGCATAAAGAATGAGATTATAAATAAATTAGAGGAACATAGGATAGTTTATCTCTCAGACTTGTGGAGGAGAAAGAAATTTGTGACCAAAGATGAATTAGAGACCATTACTGATCACAAAATAGAAAATTTTGATTAAATCAAATTAAAAAGCCTTTGTACAAATAAAACTAATGCAAACAAGATTAGAAGGGAAGCAACAAACTGGGAATACATCTTCACAGTTAAAGGTTCTGATAAAGGCCTCATTTCCAAAATATCTAGAGAACTGACTCAAATTTATAAGAAATCAAGCCATTGTCCAATTGATAAATGGTCAAAGGATATGAACAGACAATTTTCAGATGATGAAATTGAAACTATTACAACTCATATGAAAGAGTGTTCCAAATCACTATTGATCAGAGAAATGCAAATTAAGACAACTCTGAGATACCACTACACACCTGGCTAAGATGACAGGAAAAAATAATGATGAATGTTGGAGAGGATGTGGGAAAACTGGGACACTGATGCATTGCTGGAATGAATCCAACCATTCTGGAGAGCAATCTGGAATTATGCCCAAAAAGTTATCAAACTGTGCATACCCTTTGATCCAGCAGTGCTACTACTGGGCTTATACCCCAAAGAGATACTTAAGAAGGGAAAGGGACCTGTATGTGCCAAAATGTTTGTGGCAGCCCTATTTGTAGTGGCTAGAAACTGGAAATTGAATGGATGCCCATCAATTGGAGAATGGCTGGGTAAATTGTGGTATATGAATGTTATGGAATATTATTGTTCTGTAAGAAATGACCAGCAGGATGAATACAGAGAGGCTTGGAGAGACTTACATGATCTGATGCTAAGTGAAATGAACAGAACCAGGAGATCATTATATACTTTGACAACGATATTGTATGAGGATGTATTCTGATGGAAGTGGATTTCTTTGACAAAGAGACCTAACTCAGTTTCACTTGATAAGTGATGGACAGAAGCAGCTACATCCAAAGAAAGAACACTGGGAAATGAATGTGAACTATTTGCATTTTTGTTTTTCTTCCCAGGTTATTTTTACCTTCTGTATCCAATTCTCCCTGTGCAACAAGAGAACTGTTCAGTTCTGCAAATATATATTGTATTTAGGATATACTGCAACATATTTAACATATAAGACTGCTTGCCATCTAGGGGAGGGGGTGGAGAGAGGGAGGAGAAAAATCGGAACAGAAGCAAGTGCAAAGGATAATGTTGTAAAAAAATTACCGTGGCATGGATTCTGTCAATAATAAGTTATTATAAAATTAAATTAAATTTAAAAAAAAAAGATGGCATTCATTATAAAAAAATTTTTAAAAAGATGAGATTATTTAGTTTCCAATTACTTTTTGATCTATTTATACCTAACTTTTTGTTGAATGTAGTTTTTATTGCATCGTGATCTGAAAAGAAAGCATTTATTATTTCTGCCTTCCTGCATTTAATTTTGAGGTCTTTCTATACTAATATATGGTCAATTTTTGTGTAGGTTCCATAAACTGCTGAAAAGAACGTATACTCTTTTCTGTCACCATTCAGTTTACTCCAGATATCTATCGTAACTAATTTTTCTAATATTCTATTTACTTCTTTAATTTCTTTCTTATTTGTTTTATGATTTTATTTATCTAAATCTGAGAGTGCAAGGTTGAGATCTCCCACTATTATAATTTTGCTGTCTATTTCTTCTCGCAACTCTTTTAACTTCTCCTTTAGGAAGTTAGATGCTATATCACTTGGTGCATATGTGTTTAATACTGATATTGCTTCATTGTCTATAGTACCCTTTAGCAAGATATAGTTTCCTTCTTTATCTCTTTTAATTAGATCAATTTTTGCTTTTGCTTGATCTGACATAACGATGGCTACCCCTGCTTTTTTGACTCCCCTAGGGGAAGTTGACTTCCCCTAAAGCTTAATAGATTCTGCTCCAGCCTGTTACCTTTACTCTGTATATATCTTTTTGTTTTTAATGTGTTTCCTGTAAACAACATATTGTAAGGTTCTGACTTTTGATCCAATCTGCTATCTGCCTACTCTTTATGGAAGAGTTCATCCCATTCATATTTATGGTTAAAATGACTAATTCTGTATTTCCTGCCATGCTAATATCCCCAGATTATACTTTTCTTTTTCTTGACCTCCTTCCCTTCTTCCCTACTATTAAACTTATTGGTCCCACTTGTGCCAGGCAGCTCTCCCTCTTTAGTATCCCTTCCTCCTCCCTTTGAATCCCTTTCCCTTTCTTGTACCCTTCTCTTACTACAATTTTTCATTTTCCCTTTTCCTCTCCAACTTTTTAATGAAATGAGAGAAGATTCTCTGTAAAACAAATATGTCAATTATTTCCTCTTTGAGCCAACTCTGATGAGTGTAGGATTCACACAATGTTCCTCCTCCTCTCTAAGTTCCCTAAGATATGATAGGTTTCCTTTGCCTCATTGTCACATGTAGTTTCCCTCTTTTTATCTCCCCTTTTCCTGACACTATCCCCTTTGCATTTCTACTTCCCTTTTTTATGTTATATCAGTAAAATCAACTTATACATATGGTTTTTATGTATATCCACAACAGAAACACAGTTCTCAATTGTTTCTTTTACCTTTTTCTACTTCTCTTGAGTCCTGTTGTTGATCAAATTTTTTGTTTAAGACTGGTTTTTTCCTTAGAAACAAAGGAAATTCCTCTATTTCATTAAATGTCCATCTTCTTCCATGGGAAAAAAAATGCTCACCTTAGCTGGGTAGGTTATTCTTGGCTGCATTCCAAGCTCTTTTGTCTTTCGGAATATCTGATTCCATTCCCTTTGATCCTTTAATGTTGAGGTAGCCAGATCTTGCATGACCCTTATTGTGGCACCTCGGTATTTGAACTGTTTTTTCCTGGCTGCTTGTAAAAATTTTTCTTTAGTCTGAAAATTCTGAAGTTTGGCCACAATATTCCTCGGAGTCTTTATTTTAGGGTCTTTTTCAGAAGGTGTTCAATTAATTCTTTCAACGCCTATTTTACCTTCCAGTTCTATTATTTCTGGGCAGTTCTCTTTGATGATTTCCTGTAAAATAATATGTAGGCTCTTTTTTTCATCAGAATTTTTGGGTAGTCCAATGATACTCAGGTTATCTCTCCTAGATCTATTTTCCAATTCTGTTGTTTTTCCAAGTAAATATTTGACATTTTTTCCAATCTTTCTTTCTTTTTTTTCTTTTTTTTTTTTTTTGCTTTTGCTTGACTGATTCTTGATGTGTCAATGAATCAGTCATTTTTATTTGTTCAGTTCTGATGTTTAGTGAGTTATTTTCTTCATTAGCTTTTTTTAAACTTCTTTTTGTATATGTCCAATTGAGTTGTTTTGCTCTATGGAATTTTTTTCCATTTCACTATTTTTTTTTTTTTAGTGAGTTATTTTCTTTTTCCAATTCACAAATTCTGTTTCCCTGCACTTCTTGGGAGGTTTTTTTTTTTTTTTTTTTTTTTTTTTACTTTTTTCAATTCTCATTTCAGGAAGTTGTTTTCTTTTTCCATTATATATATATATATATATATATATTATATATATATATATATATATATATATATATATATATATGTATATATATGTATATTTAGTGAGCTATATGTCTTTTCTGTACTCTCTTGCATAGCTTCTCTTTCCTTTCCCCATTTTTCTTCTAGTTCTCTTTTAAGGTTTTTAATAGTCTCTTCTAGGAGAGCCTTTTGTACTGGGGACCAATAATTGTCTGGAGACTGTCTGCTACTAGTTTTTTCAGGGTTAAAAGCTGTTCTCTTTCGGTATAGAAACTATCAATCTTTCTTTTGATTTTTTTACTCATTTCGTTAAAGCCTGTAGGGTATGCCTTCAGAGCCAGGAGGTTTCCAGCTTCCTCTGCAGAGCAGTGAAAGGTGTATGGACAGGTTCCTGTCCTGCCAGCCAGCTACAAATAGCAGTGAGGTACTGGAGTGCTCTGGGATAGAGTTCCCCACCTGAAAGTAACTCAGGCCTGCAGGGCCGAACTGGGAAAGTGCCCCTCAAAGAAGCCCAGCTGTGTGAGATAACGACTGCCCTGGGACTAGGCAATGAGCAGTGAGACTTTCACTTCCCCAAGCCAAAGCCTGCCCTGGGGCTGTGGGTATTAACAGTTGAGCAGTGAATGGATTTGCAGGGACTGGAAGTTTCTGCCCAGGAAGCAGAGTCTGCTGGGGAAGTTCTATTACCCCAGGCTGAGCCCCACACTCTGCTGATTAGAGGCTGCCCAGGCTGTGCCCCCCCCCCTGCACCGTGCAGATTTGTAACTGCCCCCACAAAAGCTCAGAACTGCAGGATATGGCTGCAGGGCTGCGTTAAAATCTGCCTGAGTCACTTCTGGGTTTTCGTCATTACAGCCAGATCGCCTTAGATTCTGGCATTTTTTTAGAGTACCCTCTGTTTGAGACTCTAATTTCTCTGCCAGTTTACTGCTTTGTAGTCAAGGCAGAGCAGTTAGCCTATAGCAGAGTTGTCTCTATAACTTTTCTAGTCACAGAGATCACCCCTCCCCCTGGTCTGCCCAGGATGCTAGCCTCTAGCTGCCTGTCCTAGTCTGTTCCTGGGTCCTCAGGTCAAACCTTTCCTGGGGATCTTCCAGACTGACTTTGGCTGGTAAGTTGTAGTGCTTCTAATCTTCATGAATTTAAACAGTGAATGAAATAAGCAGAACCAGGAGATCATTCAACATGGCAACAAGGTTATACAATGATCAATTTTGATGGATGTGGCTCTTTACAACAATGAGATTATTTAGGCCAATTTCAGTGATCTTGTGATGAAGAGAGCCATCTATACCCAGAAAGAGGACTATGAGAACTGAGTGTTGATCACACGATAGCATTTTCAGTTTGCTTGCATTTTATTTTCTTTTTCATCTTTTTTCCTTTTTTGTTTGATTTTTCTCATGCAGCAATATAGTTAAATAAGTATCTATGCATATATTGAATTTAACATATTTTTACCATGTTTAACATAAATTTGATTATATGCTATCTAGGGGAGCAGTGGGCAGAAGGGGGGAAAACTGAAACACAAAGTTTTCCAAGGATTAATGTTGAAAAGTTATCCAGGCATATGTTTTGAAAATAAAAAGATTTAATAATTATTTTAAAAAGAAAAAAGAAATACCCTTGACACATAAATGCAACTACAAATGATTTTTACAGAAATTAAAAAAAAAACAAACAACTATTTAGGCAGAACTACTGATGAATAGAATCATTTTTTTAAATTATCAAGCAGAGATAAAACCATGGGCTCCAGAATGGCAGAGATAAGATTATAATTTTTATATATAAAAGAAATATAGATATTATAGATATTTTGAATGACTAGCCTAAATGATTCTAAGTTGGTGTGGAGGTATACTAATAATAATAAAAGCAATTTATACTATACTTTATATTTTGCAATTTGCTATTCTCATGCTTTACTCTATTCTCACAAAAAATCTGGATGTATGGATTATAATTATCCCCATTAGATAAATGAAGAAAATCTGGCACTTAAATGTAAAGAGGATTTCCTAAGATCACACAGCTACTAGAAAGTAGATAACCTTCCAGGTCTGGGAGTCTATATACCACCAAAATTCCTGATTTGTAGTGAAGGCAAACCTATGAATGCAAAAGTGTGATTTTCCTTTGTAAATATTCCATTTTATAACTAAGAACCTTAATATCTTGAGAGTGTAAATGGCTTAAGATCACAAAGCTAACTAGTAAATCCAGGAACTTAATTATCTTCATTCCCAGTTCAGTTTTCAAGACTCTAAATCACACGTCATCTTTTTAACTCCAAAAAAAACTGCCATTCCAAATTATTAGATTTATGTTGAACATAACTTCAAAATGAAAAATTGTTCATCAAATAGCAACAAATATACATTTACATATGTGTGTGTGTGTGTGTGTGTGTGTTGTAATTGGCTATTTTAAAGATAGTTACTTTTCAGTAACTATTCAATTCAATATATATTCAAAAAATGAATATTTTTCATATGTTAAGTGTTAAACTTAATAATATGTATGTATATACATATGCAAATATCCATTTGTAAATACACATGTACACATATGTATACACATATCCATGTATCTGTCATTTGTTATATTGCTTTATATATATGAAATGATGTAATGGGTTGAGGCTTGAATTGATGCACTGAGATCCCAAGCACGTGAGGGTAAATAGTAATTGGACCATAATCTATTAATATATATGCTTGGAGAAAGAATGGCCCCCACCCACTCTTTGTGCAAGTCCTGATGTATTGTATAGGAAATGACGTTTTTGGTGGGTGGAGGCAAGGGAGTGGAAAGGGAAGCAGAAGGAGAGACTGCTGGCTGGCGTGTTGACACAACTGCTTGCATTGCCATTGCGATGGCCCTTCATCTCCAATCCCCCTCTTCTAGCTGGCTTCCTGTCACAGCTGCCCATATTGCTATCACAATCTTTCTTGCCCATATTGCTATCGCAATCCTTTTTCACCTCTTCACTTCAATAAAGATTGAAGATTTTTCTCTTAACCTGAATTCCTGACTCCAGCTGATTTTTAAATACGCGGTCATCACAAAATGATGTAATGATAAATGTTTAATAAAGTCCAACAATAATAATCTACATTATTAACATTTTATCCATAGTGTTCTTAAGTCTAGATAGTCAATAAAATAATAAATTAAGTCTTGCTTTGTATCATTTGTCAGTTCTGAGGTATGGATGCTCAGACTGAAAAATGACCTAACCCCAATCTGAGCTTTTTTTTTTTTTTCTTTTTTCACACCACTGTAAGGAAATATATGCATACACTGTAAGGAACCCTAGTGAGTAAAGAATCTTAATTGAGTCTCAACCATGATTTTGTGTAAATTTGTTTTCTGAGAACATTGGAATGTGCTCTCAGTTATCCAATAGAATTTCAGGAAGCACACAACTTCTGGTTGCCTTAATCAAGTAATATCCTTTATTACAAGCCCATGTTTACCTGAAAACTTGGCCAGTTCCTGGAGTTAACATAATTGTCCTAAAGGGATGAATAAATATTCAATTCGATGGACCTCTTGTTATGGAGCATCCTGTAAATGAGGAGCCTACTCCATCTCAAAGAGTCACTTATCAAATGAGAATACTTAGCATAGTGACTTCTTTTTTCTCAGGCAATAAAAATCCTTTATCTAAAAGAGAATTTGAGTATTCAGGTAGTAAGTACTAGACAATTTGCTTCACAATGGCTTTCACTGTACATTCTAAATAGCTGTGACCATGGGGTGCTTCCAGTCATGGAATTCAGATGTTGGTGCTTCCACAGATATTATATGTTGCTTGTTCATTTGTTATAATGCCCTTATTGTATGACAACCATTGTGTTTGTTAAATGTATATTATTTTTATGCTATGAGTTTCCTCTTTCCTTTTTTTTGTCTTATTCAAATATGAGCAGTAATAAACTTATACCCACCCTTTTTTAAGACTATGCCTGTTGAATGTGAACTCTAAACCGAAATTAAATCTTATACACACACACACACACACACACACACACACAAGTATTAAAAACCTAATAATGAATATTAATAGGAATAACTTGATTTCCTAAATAGCTATTGAATTTAGACTAATTTATTTAATTAAATTTAAATTAATTAATTCCAATTAATTTTTATATTATTTACCACTGAATTATTATTATCCATATAATATATCCATTTAATATTATACATATTATTTTAGTTAATTCTTCATTCTTCTAGACTTTTTGAATTATTTCATAAAGGTCTCTCCAGATTACTTTTTTTTTCTATTGTTAGATTTCCATTACATGAATTACATTTGCATTACATGAACAGTTACATGCAACTATTTCTTTATTTCTTTATTGGTGGACATTTATAATATTTTTTTCCAATTTATTACAAGGTTACTATGAAAATTTTGTATAGAATAATGTTTATTTTGTTTTGATAATAATTGCAGTTAACAATCCCAACAATAAAACTTTTAGGTCAAAGAATATAGTATCTTTGTAATTTTTACTGTGTATTATCAAGTTGCTCTCCAAACAATTCTACAAATCTGCAATTAGATAGACACAAATGTCCACAAAATTCAGACTTGGATTATAAAAGCAGAAAAGCATCTTCACAACCATTATCCTAGAAAAGAAAAAAACAAAAACAGAATTAGAGTTAAAATAGATTAGACCACATTCCTCCCGAATCCTGTTCTAAGTCTGTCTCAAACAAATTGTTGAAAAGTGGTCTGCAAAGATGAATGGGAAATTAGAAACTTTTGGTAAAAGAAAAATCTTAGAATGGAAAAGGCTGAAATATTTCCAGGAAGATACTCTAATAGTTTAATCTGCACTTATTTTTTCAGCATTTCCACTGCTCCTGAAGGTGATTATGTAACCCTTTATGCCAGACTGATAACTGTTAAAGGAGTGGGGATCTCTCTCAGTTTGCATCTGGTCCCTAAACTGGCCAGTCTTCCTAGGCATCTCTTGCTTCATTAGCTCTCAGCACTGATGGGGTTGCCTGGATAGTTGGGAGGACAGTCTTTCCAGTTCAGTATTAGGGCTCTTTGTCTATCTTACCAGCAGACCATAACTTGGGTGAAACAACAATTGATTCTCCAGATTGTAGGGCCTGTACTGTATCCACTGTATCCACTGTGCCAAAAATTGAGTCTCTACATGAGGAACCTGAGAGATAAATTAGAGATCCCCTTAGTTATAATCTATTCATGCCCTATCCAGTTTCATAACAACAGGATTCTATCCTGTCTTTTTTCCTTGAATGAACACAATCCACTTACCAATTAACAGAATCTTTAAATTTTCCACTTGGTGGTCATTTTCCCATTGGAAAAATCTCTAATCACCTTGCCTTTACTATAGATCTACTCTCCTTACTACATAGGCTCTCATAATTTGGCTTTTGCTCTCAGGGTCTTTGGCTCTCAAATTTAGTCCCATTTGCTTTGATTTTGTTGTTCTAAAGAACCAAGTAACAAATTTAAGTGCTTACAGCAACTTTAGAATTGCATTGCAGAGAAAACTTGCCCTTGGTAAAAATATGCCCAAGTATAAGCATATCTAAAACACCATAGGGGGTCATTGTAATTTCCCTACAAGTAAACAAATCCTTGTCTCTCACACCCTAGCTTCCAGGGATTTATTGTCAGAGGGTTTCACAGCCTTGAACTAGAAATACATAATGAAAGGGGGGAGAGGTGGGAGAACCACTTAGCTTATTCTCATCAAGAAACAAAACCATATTTTTCTAAGCCACTGCTATTTCTCAGCAGGTTGCATATGTAAAGGCTAATATACATTCCAGAGTCCCACAGGCTCTTGAAACTTGAAGACCTCTGTGTCCTTGGACTGCTTATGACTTACAGGAGACATAAATATGGCTCAGGGATTAGAGACAGAGGCATTGCATGTTGCAAATCTTAAATTGTCAATTAGGCAGCATCATTGAATCTGGAGTAAAAATACCAAGGACATGTTTTTCTGAAAGAGAATGGATTAACACAGACAATCCCTATTGACATTTAAGATACATATCTATGATTCATGACACTCGAGGACCCATATTGTTTAGATATTGTTTAGATGCGATCACATTTCAAGTCTTGGATGCAATTTGTGTTTTAGTAATGGAAGGGAGAAAGGAATAAAGGGAAAATATAAAGGTCCAAAAACTATATCAATTATTTTTTGCATTTGCCAGCAGCACACATGATATCACCACATGCTGAAATGAATACCTCTAAGATGTAGTTTGGGGACACATTATAAAAACAAAAAGATCCACTAATATGTCTGTACCTCTTAGATCTTTTGATGTTAGATGGTGATAATGTCCTTTTATGATAGGAAAAAAATAACATGTAGAAAACTACAAAGGCTGGATAAAAGTAAGGACTATACTTCACTACTTTGTAATTTATACTTAGATGATTTGTTTTTCTTTAATAAGAGAGAAAAAATATATAAGTATGAGCTCATTACTAACTGAGCAAATCTAAAACTATAACTGCATTTGAAAATTTTTTGTGATATTCACATGGCAGAGATGCAGTAAGGCTGAATGGAATTGGGGGAAAGATATCTTTAAATGTTCCTTAAAATACTACTGCTTTTTAACTAACTATTTTTTTTTCTTTTGTGTCAGGATTACAGGATTGAATTAACGTAATCTCAAACACAAACATGCAGAAGTAACTCTAAGTAATTCTTTCATCTGTTGTTCTTTAATTGTAAAGCTATAGAATATGATTGTGAGGTTTATAATAATTCTCAATAAACTGATAATGAAATAAAGCTTGGACTGAGAAAAGGAGTTCAATTTTAAGTAGATTTGGAAAATATTTTGCTTTCAAATTACTAAAATAAGATTGGAACAAGGAAAATAAAACCTTGGTAAATGAATTAAATTTATGTTTTATTAAGAACCTAGACCATATAACTTGCTAGAATTGACCTGAATACATTCCATAGTCAGGGGAAAATGTTCTAATTGCCCCATATACATATGTATCCCCAACATAAAGTTTTCTAAGTTGAAAAATTAAACATTTTGCAAATATCTCATAAATTGCTACTTTCTATTTTTTTAAACAAAGGCCTCTCCCAATCTAAAACAAGGGAAAAATGAGTCAAATTTTGAATTAAAAAAAAAAAGAAACAATAACAAAGAAAAAAGCAAGCTTGCATTCTCTCTTTTTTTGTTTTTTAGAGTGTTTTGTTTATTATGTTTTATTAAAGCTTTATATTTTAAAATATATGCATAGATAATTTTTTAACATTCACCTTTTCAAAACCTTGTATTTCAAATATTTTTCCTTCCTTTTCCTTTACCTCTTTCCTTAGACATCAAGTAATCCAATGTGTTAAACATATACAGTATGTTTATAATATATATAATTATATATAATACAAGTCTTAAGTGAGTTCACAGATCATGTGAAACCAACAACAAGGATTAGGGACTTAGAGTTTATTGGAAGTCACTACTTCAACCTAAGAAAAATAATACAGCCTATCCTTGTTGAAATTCATCCAATGGGTCCTTTCAAACTCACAGGATAACACTATTTTTATCTGTTGTATACATAACAATATATGGAGAAATTCAGAAAATGATCTGGTTAAAAGTTTGTCTTTGGGTTCCTATAATGATAAGGGAGGGGAGAGAAAGCAAAAAAAGGCAAAAATCTTGAGGTCTACAATATAATTAGTAAGTATGTATTTTTGTTGTCAAATGTTCTTTGTGCTGCCACAGAAGTTGTTGAAAGGGAGAGTAAAGGGGAGAAAATCCCTATTACTCCTTGCAGAAGAAATCAAAAGAAGGACTGATGTGACCGTGTCCCAACAAAGAAGTCACCTTGAAAAAAACAAGAAGTTATCTGTCTTTCCTCTGTGTAGGTCACACAGACAGATGCTCTCCCTGATTCAATCATAACTTAATATTACCATTAAATTTTTTGCATAAAGACTGAAGAAAGGATCAACTAGGAGCATCTGATAATGCATATCCTACAGGAAGAGGCAGTTAATGTCTCACTGATATTAGCCTTAGCACACGCCGCATTCCGTGAAAAGTGCTCTAAATATCTTTCAGTTCCTTTTTCTCTTCAGTAATTGTATATATTTATACTATCCAATTTTTGCCATTTATCTTTTATATTTCTTACCTAAATTTGACTTTTTTGGGGAGGAGGGAACAATCAAGACCATACCATGCTTTTTTATCCGAAAGACTACCCTTCAGCTTATTCAAATTGCAATCTATTCCCTTATGATCTTGTTAAATCAGACTGGCTAAATTGATAAATGAATTCATAATAATAAAAATATTTTTATTCCTTAATCCATTTAACATTTATTGTGCTGTTATACATTAAATCACAAATTCCTCAGAGAAATTGTAGTCTAATATAGGAGAAAACCGAGATTACATACATATACACACGTGTGTATATGTGTGTGTGTATACACACACACATATATATATATTCATGATGTACAGATATATTCATATGTGTGCATTTAATGCTCTCTGTGATATTTAAAATATTGAAAAGACAAAAGATGTGATTTTCAACCATAAATCCTGATAGACTTAAATTTGTAAATTCCTGGGAATTGTATATTTAAATGAATGAATTATAACATGTACAATGCAATTCCTAAAGTGTTTCTGAAATGCCCTGGGGGAGAAAAAAATTAAAAACACCCATAATGATCATTAATAAAGTACATTTTTATCTGCTAAGAAAAATATTGAAATTGTGTGTGGCTGCACTAATTAAATTATACTTTTATTAAATTTTGTTACATTTTAGGTTTAATTCATTTCAAGGAATAGAAGTGAGGTCAAACATTGACAGATTTGACATGTTTCCTTCACAAAAGTTACATAAGAGGAAATACATGGACATGATGTACCAAGACTTTATTAGGGCCTTTTGTGTCCTCTGACTAGATCCTAATTGTATAATAGAATTAGTTTCTCTTCCTCCTGTAGAGTCATCATTTTAAATGAAGATTTTTTAAAGAGAAAAATCAGGTTAAGCAAAGTAGTTCAACACTTATTGGTATCTGCTGGTATAAATAAAATTCTAAACAAATAGCCACCTATTTCTGCAATAAAAATTCATTTTCTCAACTCTTCTTTGAGACCACATTTGGTTATTATAACAATAGTATTCAATTTCATGGTTTTATTTTTCTTATATTATTTTTGTTCTTTCCTCTTATAGTTTGATGTTATACACACACATATAAACATATTTGTTTAAAGTTTCCCATTCACTCCTCATTTTTTCATATCATTTTTGTGGGCCACAATTTCTTTAGATACTGATTAAATGTGCACCTACTTTTTCTCTACTTTTTTTTTTTTATCACAAACACAAATCTAACCTTTCTGGGCTTTGTGCCAAGTAGTAGGAGGCTTGAATCAAAGGTATGGACATTTTAATCATATTTTGATTATAAATCCAAATTGCTTTCAGAACTGTGGGCCTAAGTAATAGCTCCACAATATCTGTCTTCCCATAATCCCTCCAAAATTGACTCTTCATTTTTTTATCATCATTGTCAATTTGGTGCATTAGGTAAAATATCATTTGTTTTGACTTGTATTTATTTTATTCTGTGTAATTTGGATCCATGTTTCATATGATTCTTTTGACTTCTTGTTCATATCCTATATCTAATAACTTGTTGAGAAATTATTCTTCATCATATATTTTGTTAAATTGTATCTCGAATCATTGTCAGGGATGTTTGATAGAAAGTATTTTCCCTCATTAAACTTTCCTTCTTATCTTGACTGAACTAGATTTTTTTTGTTTTTTTTTTTTGCTTGTTTGTTTGTTTTTTTATGTCTGGAAAACTTAAATTTTATGTATATGTATGGATATATGTTCAAAAAATGTGTACCTATACACATAAATATATGTATGAATATATGTATATCCATTCTTATATGCATGTGATCTGTTTTCTCTTGTGTGGTTAAGAATTCTCCCCTAAAGCACAATTTTGTATGGTACTTGGTATTGTCTTCTATCATTTTATGGTATAACTTTATTATGAGTATTATAAGATATAATTGATATTTTATTGATAGCTACACTGAATTTAGGTCACTAGAAGAAATAATTTACCTCAGTAAAACAATTGATAGTTTAGTCCCATTTTTATGTTTTTGAATTACAATTTGGTGGGGTGGGGTGGGTTAATATCTTAGTATATTTTTTTCTAAGGTAACAACTTAAAAATCTTCAATGGATGTAATATATAATCCTGAAGGTATGAATCATGTTAGGAATGACAGGCACTATGAGAAATAGGTGGGTGTTTTGGTGCAAATGAAATAACAACATGGAGATTGCTGTTCATTAAGCTTAAATATTGCAGCTTTTAATCAGGTGAAAAGACTTTCATGAAATAATGAAAAAATAGAAGTTACTCCTGGGCACCTTACATTCTAATGTTTCTCTTTTGGACTGACTGATTGTAATATCCCACCTGGAGTTCTTAGATCACTATAGCTCAAATTCCCAAATATGATTGTGATTATCAAAAGCCACTGAAACTAAGGACAAACAAAACATAAGACAAATCTAAACACCCTGACTCATGGGATCTAAAAGAAAAGGGGAGGAAAGTATTTCCTATTTCTGGTTCACTTAATGCTGACTGTGATATGAGTGAACTCAGTGTGATATTTATCTTTTAGACATTGTAGGAAAGAGCTCACTAGAAAGGCAGTGACTGATAAATCCAGGAGTTTTTAAAAATAAAGCCTATTCTGACTATGTAGCCAGTCCAAGTTACTACTCTCATGAGGAAAAGAAATGTGGAGAAGAAAAGTGTCTCTATGTTAAGTGATCTTCTCTTGTTTTGAAGTCCCATTATATTTTTTTTCTCTGATCAAGACAATATATACTTGGCTTTGTGACAGACTATACATAGCCCTGGAGATACAAAGAAAGACAATTCTTGTTTCCAAGGAGTTTACATTCTATTAAGGGAGGCAACATATAAATAATTAGGTGGCTATACTTTATAAACAGAATAAGTGGAAAAAATTGGAAGGGTAGATTGGGATATTAATAAGTTGGGGTATTGAAAAAGGCCTCCTGGAGTCATAGGATTTGAACTGAGTCTTGAAAGAAGTCACAGGAACCTGAGGGGCAGGAATGAGGCAGTAGAGCTTTTCAAACATCAAGAACAGTGAATACAAAGATTGTTAGAAGGTATATGAGGTTTGTCTTAGAGAAACAGCTAATAGGCCAACAATGCTTGCATATATAGTAAATGGAAAAGATTAAAGAGCAAGAAGACTGGAAAGGCAAGAATTGGCTAGGTAATAAAAAAAAAAAAACATAATAATAACTCAAGGAATATAATACTTCATAATGGGATACCTTAGCATTGCTGAGTTTTATAGTTATTTTAAGACCTTTTCATTGACCACTTTCCTCTAGTTAGGTCCTAGACCTTCAAGGATTCCTTTATACTTTCATTCTAATTTAATATTTGCTGTCCTAGTACATAAACTATATTCATTGTTCCAAATTGTGGGAAACTCTTCAATGACTGTTATATAGAGAACTAAATTATATACAGAACATACATTTGTAGCACAACATACATAGATATTTATCTAAGTATATATTGTATCTGTGTGTATATGTATATATGAGTATGTATGTGTGTATAATATATGAGATATTCAGCAATGACTAACTCCTTTGGTGTTGTGAGGGCTTGCCAAGCTTCTTTCAGGATTGTTCATATATTTTTGCTGTCTACTTCTCACTCCACAGTCACCTGTGACTCTAAGAAGCAATAGTTTGTGCACTGGCCCATACAATGATAAAGTCATTTTCACAGAAGGGCTAAACCAGGAGGAGGGCAACCAATAGGGTTCAACATAAATCACGTAAAGATTTCTCCTAAAGGAATAGGCAGAAGACAAAACTTGTTCCAAGGCCATGAGGATCATTGAAACAGGAGTTGTGGGGAACTGAGCTTAATCAGACAGACATCAAAGATGGAAAGGTCATTTATGGCATCTTGGACCATTACCAGTTATCTTGACTTTGATTTTGTTATTGGAATTGTATGACTCAGGAAGGGAGAGTAAGTTACCACACTTTATGAAAATGCTTCACTTAAATCAGATTTTTGAACCATTCAATGTCCTCTTCAAAAATGGAGAATAAAATGTATATTTATTTATCTATAAGAATATACATGAATGCACATTCACACATAACTTATACATACACAAGTAAATATCTATAACCAGCAAAGAAAAAGATTGCAATGCTTATATCAGTCTACATAAATAGTGGTTTCTTTAGTATAATGGTGAGGAAACTTTCTCTAACAATAAGAATGGTAAAACAACTTTTCTGAATAGCTAGGGCAGTGTTTGAGTCCACATTTTTTCTCATATCAAGGTCAGCTCTTGATTCTATAGATTGTGCTCCCTCTCTTTGTTTTATAAGATAATTTTAAAACTATTCTTAAAATTAATGCAGATAGTTTTCCAAATAAGAGTGAGAAACGTGTTACATGAACATATGTAACTTCATTTTATCATGTGTTAATATTATTTTATATTAATATTTATAATATAATAATTGCTGCTTGAGTTAGACTACACAAATATATATAAATAGTATGTAATGTTCTTGATTCCGTTGTCTGGAGGTCTTGGGAGCAGCCTTCGTTTCAGTTCAGTGATCACCACTAGAATAGCCAGGGGTTAAAGTCTAAATCCTTTATATCTCTTTCAAAGCGTTGTCTCCTTTCCTGAGGCCCAGTTAGCTTTCTTAAAGGCCTTAGAGAGTCGGTTTCAGTGGAGAAGTGAAGGAAGAGAGCATGCCTGATGTGAGATGAAGGGAATGAATCTGTCTCCAAGTTCCCAAGCTTGTGTTTCAGCCTCCAGTCTACTTCTCTTTCCTCGCTCTGAATCCAAGTTCTTTCAGTCCGCCAGGAGAGCCACCAGGAGTGTGACTGAAAGTGGAAATGAATCTCTCTCCTTGGCTCCCAAAAGCTTGGCTTATATGCTCTACACTAAGTATAAATCAATCATTATATAACTAGGAAACTTGTTTTAAGATTAAATCAATCATACTGAAATGAGAGAACTATTAAGCACCATGCTAAACTAGATAACCATTGTCTCATCAATTCCACTGAATTAGAACCTTGTAAGAATCCTTGTTTCAAGTTCAGAGTTCTGGCCCATAACATTGCATATACATGTTGATATTGTTTTATATATTTGTACTATATTGTTTTATATTTGGAGTTTTGAGACTTGGCTGTAAATATTGGTATTTTCTGTGCAAGCATTTATTCAAATATAATTAATAATGATCAAATTGTATATCCCACTGATTATTACAAGTTAGAATCTGTTGATGTAGTTATAGTTACAAGGACTGAATGAATGGCTTTTATTTCTGTACAAAATTGCTTGAAAGAACACTTAGTGATGTGCACAACTATCAATTATTGTTTCAGTTGTAAATTACCAGTATTAATAACATTAATAAGAACTTAATAACACTAAAGTAAGTTATTGTTGTTTGTAATCTCTTCAGAAGTGCAAAGGTGATTTTTCTCTCTCTTAGAGATAAGAACTTGAGCCATGTGCTTAAACTGATAATAAAATTGTTATTATTGTTCTTATCAATGGCTTCTCTTTTATATAGGTCTGCAGCAACTTAAACATCTCTTTGTCCAAATCTAAGAACAGGTTAAGCTTGTCAATTTAGACAAAGCCAAATTATCAATCATAGCCTTTTATCAAGTTTCTAGGCAAATGATCTAGTTGAAGCTCCTAACTAGATAGGAGAAAACTTAACAGGCAAAACTTAATCCAGGCTATATCCTTCAAAGTCCTCATGGAGAGACACTTACACTTCTGTCTGAAGCATAAATTTAATGCTTTTGAATCAGATTTGGAGAACACTGAGGTCAGATAAAACAAAATTATTGTCCAGAAAAATTACCCACCTCAATTTTACTAGACTTCCATAAATCCTTAATTTGCACCATTAAATAATTCATTTTTGATGACAAGCATCTATTAATATAATTTGCCCTTCTGGTAACTATGTTGGGAATATTCTGGCTGATATTTCTGACTCTTGCCATTGCCATTCTCTCAGATTCCCCCTTTTGTATTCAGAATTTTAACTGCAAATCCACCTATTCACCATTGGCTTATGACTTCAGAAAAAAAAAGTTTTCTTTCTTTCTGAGTTCTATCCTGTATTAAGTACATTTTGAATAGACTATGCTTACCTTACTTTGGGAGTAGGGATAGGGATAGAGAAGTGAGCGAGATCGCATGACTACTTTTCTATTACTGCATAAAAAATACAACCATAAATACAATTCTTCCAGTCAATAGATCAGTTATGCTTTTTTGTCTTTGAACAATATTATGGTTAATATGCCAGACATATTGAATGGGTCTTAACCAGAATACATTAGTTTCTTGACCCAGGTCCAGCTGCACATTAAATAGAGCCTCACAGATGTTCCCCATAGAATTAGTGAAAGTAGGGTTTTTGATTACCTAATTGAACATACAGGTTGCCTTTTGAGCTATTTCTTAGAGGTTTGAAGAGGGATTCCTGCTCAGCTACCATAAGATTATTGTAAACTACCTCTAACAGATGTTCAAAGGCTCTAAACAGACTACAACCACCAACTAGAATATCTAGTAGTAGTCGCAAGGCTTGAGTTAGGCTACACAAATGTATCAGATTTTATTGCCAGGACTTAAACATTAAGGACACTGTGATCATTTTATTCTAGAAGAGGTTCAATGCCCCCATCTAGGATAAAATTTCATTTTCTCACTTGAAGGAACTACAGTCTTGGGATATATAAAATTCACTTGGAAGGAAAGAAAAAGTGATACAATCTATTTATAATTTTGTTTAAATCATTTGTATAATTTTTTTTAAAGTTTTTTTTTTCCTTTTCCTACACTTGATGTTTGTTGACCTGACTTTTTGAATGACAATTAAGGAAGTTTTTGTTAGAGAACTGTTAGAAACTTCTCCAAGGTTTAGCCAAAATTGTGCATTCGTAATGATCATGCACAAGTATTCTATTTATTAATATGGTCCATATCAAATTGTACCAACAGGGAAGCCATAGGTGAACACATTTCAGACTTTCTGTGATAATTAGGAGAATTACATAATATTCATTCAAACAATCAACAAGCATTCATTAAGTTAATTCCATGTGCAAATCACTAACCTCCGTACTACGAATACAAATATTAAAAAAAAAAAAAAAAGATAGTTCCTTACCTCAAGAAGTTTACATTCTAATAAGAGCTATAAGCTGGATGTAAAGAAAACTAAATAAGGTGGAGGGGATAAGATGCAAATATCCAGTTGGATAAGAAAGGAGAGAGGAGTATGATGCAGAAAGTCCTGAATGAAGGCTGAAGAGAAAAAAGATATGATTGTTCACTGTCTTAAAATAGAAGTCCTGGGAAAAGCTATCTAGTCAGAGGAACAGGTGAAAGGTGTTTCTAATATGTGAATCCCACAAGATAGAATGAGCTTCAGGTAAAGAGGTTTCTGGGGGAAAGATAGATGAAGTCCAGGATGCAGCCAAAGAGGAATAGAGTTGTGACATTTGTGTTATGTGACTATACATGAATAATAACTTTAATGACAGACTAAATAAGTGAAGGGTTAAAAAAAAGCTTCCTAATCTAACTTCAGGGCCCAGAATACCATACATACTCTATTTGAATAGTATTAAATGAGTTCAGGAAAAACAAGAACAATTTTTTTTCAAGTTGGAAGACTATGCATTTAACTAGTTGAAAGCTGAATTTTGGGAATAAAACATGGCTTGGTACACCTACCAATTGTATAGATCAGTAACATTAAATGATACATTCCAGGAATTTGTATCAACAGAAATGTAAGTATTTGAATTTTTATTGTATTAAGTATATTTACTTTTAATACACATTGCTTTATGAATCATGTAGAGATTCATAATCATGAGAGATTCATGGAGAGAAAAATCAGAGTAAAAGGGAAAAAAAAATGAGATTAAAAAAAAAAAAACCACAGAAAAAAAAGAAGTGTTGATTTACGTTCAGTCTCCTTACACTTTTTCTGGATGCAGATGGCATTTTCTGTCCAAAGTCTACTGGGATTGCTTTGGATCACTGAAAAACTGAGAAGAATGGAATCTTTTATAGTTGATCATTACATGTTCTTGCTGTTATATGTGTTTTCCTAGTTATATTTGTTTTGCTCAGCATCAATTCCTGTAAATATTTGCAGGTCTTTCTATAGTCAGCTTGTTCATAATTTTTATAGAACAATAATATTCCATTACCTTTATGTACCACAGCTTGTTCAGCCATTCTCCAACTGATGGACATCCACTATTTTTCCAATTCTTTGCTACTACAAAAAGAACTGCTACAAATATTTTTGCATGTGTAAGTCCTTTTCTGTCCTTTATGATTTCCTTGCGGTACAGGCCCAGTAATGGCAATACTGGCTCAAAGGGTATGTACAATTTTATATCCCTTTGGGCATAGTTCTAAGTTGTTCTACAGAATGGTTGAATCATTTCACAACTCCACCAACAATGCATTAGTATCCCAGTTTTCCCATATCCCCTCCAACATTCATCATTATTTTTTCTTGTCATGTTAGCCAATCTGAGTGGTGTGAGGTAGTACATAAGAATTGTTTTAATTTGCATTTCTCTTCTCAATAGTGATTTAGAGCATGTTTTCATATAAGTATAAATGGCTTTAATTAAATCATCTGAAAATTGTTCATATCTTTTCACCATTTATCAATTGGGGAATGGCATATTCTTATAAATTTGACACTTTTTTTTATGTTTTAGAAATGAGACCTTTATTAGAAATACTAATTGTAAATATTTCCCCCCCAGCTTTCTACTTCCCTTTTAATCTGATTTCTGTTGGTTTTGTTTGTGCAAAACTTTTTTTTTTAATTTGATGCAAAGTTGTCCATTTTGTCTTTCATATTGTTCTCTAGTTCTTCTTTAATCATAAATTCCTCCCTTTTCCAAAAATCTGATAGATAAATCATCCCTCGTTTCCCTGATTTGTTTATGATATTATTCTTTATGCCCAAATCATGTATCCATTTTAACTTTATTTTGATATGGGATGTGATATGTGATCTATGCCAATTTTCTAACATTATTTTTTAGTTTTCCCAGCAATTTTTTGTCAAATATGAGATTATATTCGATAAACTGGAGTTTGGGGATTTATCAAATATTAGATTGCTATAGGTCTCAATTATTGTGTTATGTGTATCTAATCTGTTACACTGATACACAACTCTAGCCATTACCAAATGGTTTTGATTACTGCTGCTTTATAATACAAAGTTAGATTCAGTACTGCTAATACACTATCCTTTAGATTTTTTCATTAATTCAATTGATATTCTTGATCTTCTTTTTGTTCTTTTGTTTTTCCTGATGACTATTGCTATTTTTTCCAGTTCTATAAAATACTGTTTTAGCAGTTTGATTGGTATGGTACTGAACAAGTAGGCCAATTTAGGAAAAATTGTCATTTTTATTACATTAGCTTAGCCTAGCCATGAGCAATTGATATTTTTCCAATTGTTTAGATCTCATTTTATATGTTTGAGAAGTATTTTGTAATTGTGTTTTATTGGTTCTTGGGTTTGTCTTGGCAGTAATTTTGCCTACAGTTTTTTTTGTTTGTTTGTTTGTTTGTTTGTTTGTTTTGTTTTTTGGTCTATAGTAATTTTAACTGGAATCTCTATCTCTTGCTGATGGGCTTGTCAGCAATATATAGAAATGTTGATGATTTGTATGGTTTTATTTGATATTCTGCAACTTTGCTAAGGCTTTGAATTATTTCCTGTAGATATTTGGATGATTTTCTAGCATTCTCTAAGTATATCATCATATCATCTGTGAAGAGTGATAGTTTTATTTCCTCATTGCCTATTCTAATTCCTTTAATTTCTTTTTTTTTCTTATTGCTAAAGCCACCATTTCTGATACAATATTGAATAATAGTGATGATAATGGCCATCCTTATATCATGCTTTATCTTATTGGGAATGTGCCCAACTTTTCTCCATTAAAAATTGTTATGGGCCAGAACTGTGAAACAAGGATTCTTACAAGGTGTTGTCAACGGAATTGATAAAGAGAATGCTTATTAGTTTGGCATAGTGCTCAATAATTCTGGAGTTCAGTACATGTACTTAATACTTAATATAATTCTACAAGATTCACACCTATGATATTGTAATTATAAGAGAGCATATAAGCTGGGAGCCTCAGCCAGAGTCAGAGCCAGAGAAGACAAGCAGACTGGAGGCAGGAACTTAAGCTCTTGGACTCAGAGAGATTCATTTCCTTCATTTCCATTTTCATCAGCCTTGTGGTGGCTGGCCTATTCTCCTGCTCCCTCGCACTGAGACCAAGGCCAGTCTGAAAGGTTCTTCTCCTTAGCTGCTCCACTAAAACCAAGACTCTGGAAGACCCTTAAGAAAGCTAACCCAGGCCCCAGGCAAAGAAACTAGATTGTGAAGGAGATAATAAAGGATTTGGACTTTAACACCTTGCTATTCTCATGGTGATTACTGTACTGAAGAGAAGGCTGGTTCCAAGACCTCCAAAAAAAAAAAAAAAACACAACTGAAAATACTACAAAAAATTATGCTTGCTGTAGGTTTTAGTTAGACACTGTTTATTAATTTAAGGAAAGATCCCTTTATTCCTATGCTTTCTAGTATTTTTAATAGCAATGGGTGCTGTATATTATTAAAAGCTTTTTCTGCATCTATTAACATTATCATATGAATTCTTTTTTGTCTGTTTGTTTATTTGTTTTTGATATGGCCAATCATGGTAATAGTTTTCCTGATATTAAACCAGCTCTGCATTCCTGGTATAAATCCTACTTGGTCATAGTATATTATCCTGCTAATAAGTTGCTGTAATCTCTTTGTTAATATTTTATTTAAAATTTCTGCATCAATATTCATTAGGGAGATTGATCTGTAATTTTTTTAAACTCTTTTTTGACCCTTCCTGGTTTAGGTTTAAGTGACATATTTGAGTCACAGAAAAATTTTGGCAACACTCTTTCTTTATCTATTTTTCCAAATACCTTACATAGTATTGGAATTAATTGTTCTTTAAATGTTTTGTAAAATTCACTTATGAATCCATCTGTCTCTGGAGATATTTTCTTAGGGAGTTTATTGATGACTTGTTCAATTTCTTTTTCTAAAACAGGATTTGTCAAATGATTTACTTGTAAACAATACATTCTAGGATTCTGTTTTTTAATCCACTCTGATATTTGTTTCCATTTTGTGGGAGAGTCTATTCCATCACATTAATAGTTTTGATTACCAGTTCTGTATTTCCTTCCATCCTATTTTCTCCCATATATATATATATATATATATATATATATATATATATATTCTCTCTTTCCATCCCATTCTTAGTCTTAAGTTTTTTGTTTTTTTTTTACTAACCCCACCCCTTATCTTATCATCTACTATCCCTATCTCCTTTTTCTTAATAGTGTTTTTAACTCACTCTACACACTGCCTTATATTTTATCAACCCTTCTTCCCTTCCCATAACTTTTTCCTAAGTGTTTCTATTGTCTCTTCTATCCTGCTCCTTTTTCTTCTTTCTCCTCCTACTTCTTTATTGGTTAGATATATTTCTATACTCAACTGAAAGATTAAGTTCTTCCCTCTGAGAGCCAAAACTAATGAGATCAAGTTTCAGACAATACTCATCCCCCTCCCTTTTCCCTCTGGATTGTAATAGGTCTTGCTGTAAACTAATTTTACTTTACATCTTCCCTTTCTTGCTTTTTCCAGCACAGACCCTTTTTCATATTTTTTTTTTTTTTGCTTTGATATTATCACATCAGAGTCTATTCACAACCACATCCTCAGTCCATCCTCCCCCTTTTCTATGCCTCAGTGACAGATTCAGTTCTCAAGAATTATAGATATGTTTTTCTCATCTAGGGGTGTAAACAGTTTAACCTTTAAATACATATTTTCCCCCTATTTACCTTTCTATGGTTCTCTTTAGTCCTGTGTTCGTAGACTAAATTTTCTGTTTAGTTCTGCTTTTTTCAAAAGAAATGATTGATAAGTCTTTTACTTCATTGAAATTTGATCTTTTTCCTTGGAAGATGATGCTGAATCTTTCTAAGTTAATTCTTGGTTGCAACCCTAGGTCCTTTGCCTTCCAGAATATGGTATTCCAGGCCCTCTGATCCTTTATCATAGAAACTGCCAGAATCTTGATAGCTCTGCCTCTTTGAATTATTTTTTGTCCGGCAGCTTACAATAATTTTTTTTCTTGAATTTTTTTTCAGTCGATGTGGAGTTGGAGAGAGGTTTTATTCCATCAGACTATGTTCAGAGGCTTGATTTCATGTGATTTTTGAAGGAAACTAGGAGGGCTGAAGCAGCATCCTGCCTTTCCTCTAACATTGTGGCTCCACTCCTGTATTAACAAGGTCAATTGATATTTTCTTCTTAGTTTTTGCAAAATTGTTCTCTCCTGATTCTCATCTTTGTCTCTTTTGCTGTTTTGTTTTTAATTTAGTGTTGTTGTTGTTGTTGTTGTTGTTGTTGTTTTGTTTTTGTTTTTGCTGGATCTCTCTACAGGTTGAACCTATAGGACCATAGATGAACCCCTAAATTAACTCTATCTTTTGTCCTCTTTTCTTTGGCCCCTATGCCATTTTGCTTAATAACATCATCAGTTCACATGGGTCCAATTATCATCCCTATCCAGGTTATATAGCTCTAACTTCTCTTGACCTTGATTTCTGTTTCCAAAGTTCTCCTGGACATCTTAAAAATTCAATATATCTATTATTGAACTTATTATCTCCTTCCCAAAATTATTTTCTTCCAATCTTTCCTATTATTTTTAAAGGTAACTATTACCCCTAGGATCATAAAATATCCTCTAAAAGACTTTCACAATCTGTCTCCTTCTTACTTTCCCGATTTTCTTATACTTTAATTCTTTCTATATATTGTGTTGGAATCCTTACTAACTGCTAACTGATTAGAGTTGATCTAATCTTACAAGAAGATGTTTTGGGCAGAACCTGAAACAAGGTACTAAGTAGAACTACCCATAATCCCTCTCTCTGAAAGGAGCATAAATAGGCCAATGGGCCAGTCGAAGAAGTTCTTGAGAGTGAAGACGCTACAAGTCGAGATTTTGCCGGAATGACATGAAGAGTAGAGCTGGCTGGAGGCAGAAGAAAGCAGAGGCAGAGGCTGAAGGACCAGACCTTTGGATTTGGTGACATTCGGAGGGAGCTCTTGGAACCAAGCAGAGAGATAGGCCTCTAAGCTAACCGGGCTATATTGGAGATAATAAAAGATCTGAACTTTGATCACCTGGCTGTGTTTTGAGAAGAAAAAGATAAATAGGCCAATGGGCCAGTCGAAGAAGTTCTTGAGAGTGAAGACGCTACAAGTCGAGATTTCACCGGAATGACATGAAGACTGGAGCTGGCTGGAGGCTGAAGAAAGCAGAGGCAGAGGCTGAAGGACCAGACCTTTGGATTTAAAGACATTTGGAGGGAGCTCTTGGAACCAAGCAGAGAGATAGGCCTCTAAGCTAACCGGGCTATATTGGAGATAATAAAAGATCTGAACTTTTATCACCTGGCTGCTTTTTGAGAAGAAAAAGCTCACAACATTTTGGCGCCCTGAACGTGGGACAAACAGACCCCTCAGTGTATTTCAGTGGAAAAGCTCCGATCCTGATTCAAGTGGAAAAGCCTCTGATCCTGATCCAGTGGAAAAAACTTCAACCCAGAAATTAGGGTGAGTGCAACAAAGAAATTTTGTTAGAAGAGTTAAAGTAGAATTTCATCTAAGATGGGACAGATATTTAGAAAACAGTCTGTTTCTGTTCAAGGAAAATGTTTAGAGAGCATTGTCAAAATTATGGAAAGCCAAGGTTTAATTATAAGTTTACAGCAAATCACTGAACTTTTACAAACTGTAAAGGACATATGTCCTTGTTTCTCTCTTGATAAGGAATTAGATCTAAATGAATGGAAATTGGTTGGAGAGGATCTTTGTCAATTCTATAATAAAAATGGGCCTAACTCAATAATTAATACATATAATGTAATACAATTGGCTATAAGAAGTTATTTAAGTGATAGAATGATGAAAAGGAAAGTACAGGAGGAATTAGGTGATTCACATCTCATGACCCTCCCTCCGCAATTAACCCTTCATGGGTGGAACAAGGGGGAGGGAGAGAGGCAGAAACACAGTCAGCCTCTCCTGTAAAGCAGAATTTGACAAGATTAGAAAAAGCATTAATTAAAGCAAAAAATGAAGGAGAAGATATATCTGATTTTATAAATGCATATCCTGTGATTGAAGAGCTCAACTCCTCAGGTCAAAAAGAGAGGAAATACACTCCTTTTAATTTGGGAAAAATTAAAGATTTGAAAAAGGGTTGCACTCTTTATGGGGCTACATCATCTTATGTGAAGATGTTACTAGATAATTTGTCTTATGAAATCTTAACCCCGAATGACTGGAAATCCATCGCTAAAACTTGTCTAGAACCGGGACAAAATTTATTGTGGCTTTCGGAGTTTCATGAATTATGTAGGATTCAAGCCCAATGCAATAGGCAAACAGTAGCTATTGTACAAGTTGCTTTTGACCAACTAGCTGGTGAAGGTCAGTATGCAGAGAGTTCAGAACAAATTTATTATCCTATAACAGTGTATGAGCAAATTTGTAAGGCTGCAATAAAAGCTTGGAATTCTCTCCCTGGACAGAAAGATGGAAATAATGCTTTCACAAAAATAGAGCAAGGTCCCAACGAACCTTTTGCAGATTTTGTGGGACGTTTACAAACAGCTGTAATAAGAACCATTGGAAATAATGCAGCAACAGAAATAATGACTAAACATTTGGCTAAGGAAAATGCCAATGAGGTTTGCAAAAGAATTATATGGGGGCTAGACAAAGATGCTCCTTTAGAGGAAATCATAAGATGCTGTGCCACAGTGGGCACAAATGCTTATTATGCCCAGACTATGATGAACATGGAAAGACAAGGTCCTTCTTGGCAGAGGAATTCTAGAGAAACTCGTCGATGTTTTCATTGCAGAAAAGTTGGACATTTGAGAGCTCATTGTAGATATGGAGATAGAGTGAGAAGACAGGGTGAGAGAAAACCTAAAACCCCATGTCCAAAATATAACCGAGGCTTTCATTGGGCCTCTAAATGTATTTTGACCCAGAAGAATGAGAGGCAGGGCCCAGCTCCAAAGTATCAATCAAAGGACAGGTGGGGCATGATAGCAGCTGAGGTTACACCCAGAGAGACTTTAGAAATTCAGTACTCTGATGTCATCAACCAACAGAAAAGCAATCAGGATTACAGTTGGGGAGAATACAGGCCTTTTAAGACAACAAGACAATATCCAATGCAAACAACTTCAATGTAATTACCAGATGATGAGAAGAAATCCCAAATTTGGTAAATAGAAGGGAATTAGGTTAACTGCTTGGGGAAGAGGATCTGCTTATATTTCCAGAGGTGGAAAAGGAATCAGATGGCTAACAATGAGACCGTCAAAAGAACTTTAAAATCTTCAGCTTTCAGTTCCTGAAAAACCAGCAAGAATCACTGGATTCCCTGAGATGAAAAATTGTTGATGAGACTTTTTGCAGTACTTCAGAGCTTACAGGAATTATTAGATTCCTGGCGCATGAACTAATGGACAATGGATTCCTTATGGACTATTTCTAGGACTTATGGACATTTGTAAATTTTCAGGTCGATTTATGTTGTTACATTACTATTAGCCTGTGTTATATTACTATGTGCTTATGTATTTTAAGCAATTGCAAGAATCATTTGATTTCTTGAGATGAAAGATTGTTGATGAGACTTTTGCAGTAGTTAAATTTTCATGTTGATTCATGTTATTTGTTACATTACCACTAGCCTGTGTTATATTGCGGTGTACTTTTGTAAATTATGTATAATGCCTCCCATATTTATGGATTTATGTATACCATGTATATCTGTTACAAAGTTCTGGCCCATATTGATGGATTTATGTGTACCCCCTCAGAAACCCCCTATGTTTTAAAACAAAAGAAAGGGGGAGATGTTGGAATCCTTACTAACTGCTAACTGATTAGAGTTGATCTAATCTTACAAGAAGATGTTTTGGGCAGAACCTGAAACAAGGTACTAAGTAGAACTACCCATAATCCCTCTCTCTGGAAGGAGCATAAATAGGCCAATGGGCCAGTCGAAGAAGTTCTTGAGAGTGAAGACGCTACAAGTCGAGATTTTGCCGGAATGACATGAAGAGTAGAGCTGGCTGGAGGCAGAAGAAAGCAGAGGCAGAGGCTGAAGGACCAGACCTTTGGATTTGGTGACATTTGGAGGGAGTTCTTGGAACCAAGCAGAGAGATAGGCCTCTAAGCTAACCGGGCTATATTGGAGATAATAAAAGATCTGAACTTTGATCACCTGGCTGTGTTTTGAGAAGAAAAAGATCACCACAATATTGTATAATTGAGTATAACCATCCTTATTTTTCCTCTAGCAATCTTTATATCTACTGGTCCGTTCTATGCCTATAAGCCTCCTTAATGGCTATTCCACACCTCTGAAAATTTGCTCATCTTTTTCTCTACCTCTTGGCTTTTATGATTTACTTTAAGTCTTAACTAAAGACCTTTACCACTGACCCTGAAACTATATTCCCATTCTTATTGTGTAATGCTTCTCTCTTCCCACTCTACAGATATTAATCTACCTGCTATCTCCATGCTTTTGTTTTTAAATCAGTCAGCTTAAATAATTTTATTATTTTTGTCTAATGTACTATTGCTGTTGGTTTTTGAGTTATAATACTGCTAACGCATCATCAAGTCTACTTTTTTTTAATTGTTTGACATTTTTGGACTTTTGTCCTACTAGATAACACATTTTTATTTTATCAAGCTATAGAAAATAACTCCTTGGTGATTTATTTGGTGTGTGCTAAATGTGTAAATTATTTAGGCGTTATCATCTTTTAATAATTTTATTTTTGCAACCCAGTCACGACAATGAATTGCTCTCTAATTATTTGTCTTCCTTTAGTTTTGTAAAGCATTTTGGTGCTGTAGACATAGACATTTTTTAGTGTCTTGTGAGTTAACTACTAAATATATATAATAAGGTACTAAAATGTGATTTTTGTGGGTTTGTTTTCTGCTTATTTTACTAAGCACAATAAAAATTTTATAAACTTCTTTTAATGTAACCAGATTTATTATTGATTTTTCAAAATGGTTAAAAATGTTTTTGGTTTTTCTAAACCACATTTTTTTTTCTCTCTCTCCCACATTTTCATTCTGCAAGTGTCTCTCTAGATAATGTATCCAAGACTTAAATATTAAAGGTTATTACTGAACTAAGATTTTAGAGATGATACATATTTTAAATTATGTTGCTATTGTTTGAAACAAATTGATTTTTTCTCCATTACATTTTTAGAGATTTAATTGGTTCTCATTAGAATTATGATTAAATTTGTATGTTCATTGATAAATCATTTTATTTTAATATTTTATGAAATTATTAATTTTAATATACAATATATTTTAATTGTATGTTAAATTTAACAAAAGGTTCATTCTTTTTTGTTTTCTGTTTTTACAAAATGTTTCTTTGATGATATTTGCATTTAGACATTTTTTAATAACTATCATTACTTCCTAACTCAGCTCACAAAATAGCAATTATCTCATAACAAATAAGCATAGTCAAGTTAAACCAAAACATTTTACATATTAGTCATAAATAAAAATATATCTTAGTCTGCTCTCCCCACAGCAGCCCTAGCTCTCTCTCAGAAGGTAAATGTATATATAATATAATTCTTCTGAAAATATCATAAAGGTCAGAGTGTTTAAACATTATTTTTTTTTTTTATTTCTTTACATCATACTAGTTCTTATATATTTTAAGTCATCCGTCATTGACAGGCACTTTATTTCTAATTCTTTGCTACAAGAAACAATGTGGTACTATAAATATTTTTATAGAGGATTCTCGCTTGGATTTCTTTGAGTGATAATGCTGGACCAAAATATATTATTATTATTATTATTTTATGTTTTGGAAGGAGTAGATAGATTTCTAAATCTAACATCTCCTGAATGCTCTAATAATCATGAGCTGCTTAGGTTTCCTGAAATAAGAAAAGAATTGGTTAAAAAAAGTATAATAAAATGGGCAAATATTTCATTAGTCAGTAGAATGAAGGGCAGTAAAGTAGACTTATCAGAAAGAGTAATTTCAGAGCAGGATTTCAAATGATAGTAAGATAACCATGATGATCAATAATGATTATGATATCTAGCATTTAGTTCTTTAAAGCCTGCAAGTACTTTATAGATTTTTTTCTCAATTCATCCTCACAATAACTCTGAGAGGTAGGTGATATTTTTAGTATTTCTATTTTGCAAATAAGTAACCTTAGGAAGAAATATAGTGTGTCTTGCTCAGGTTCACATAGCTACTAAGTGTCTCCAGCTACGTTTGAACTCATAATTTATTCAAGATCTAACACTATCTACTGTGCTACTCCACTGCCATATTATTCTTATCATATATTGTGATGTTTATATAAAGAATAATAATAATAAGTAGCTAATGTTCATATAGCACTTTTAATTTACAAAGTGTTTTGCTCATATTATTTCATGTAATCTTTATTTAAAAACCACAAAAGTTATATGTCCTTGTTATCTACATTTAATAAATGTGGAGACTGAAAGAACCAGCAATTTTCAAAGGATGTCTGGCAGGACACCTAATAACTCTCTGAACCAGAATGTGAAATCAGATCTTCCTCACTCCAAATTCAGCATGCTATCCCACCATGTGAGTAGCTTAGATAGAGCATAGATGGCCATTATGAGAGTTGGAAAAATTAATAATAAGAGACCAGGAATGTCATTAATATAAATACTCCATCCATCAAGGGTTACGGCAGGGATTGAAAAGGAGAGAGTTAGCCAATCAGTCCATTAAGTGAAGAGGAGTGGGGAAAAAACAAACACACAAACAAACAAAACAAAACAAACAAAAAAGTATTATTAAGTGACCACTTTGTGTCATGCACTGATAAGTGTAATGGGCTGAGGCTTGAGTTGATGCACTGAGGTCCCAAGCACGTGAGGCTAAATAGTAATTGGATCATACTCTATTAATATATATGCGTGGAGAAAGAATGGCCCCTGCCCACTCTTTGTGCAAGTCCTCGTGTGTTGTATAGGAAATGACGTTTTTGGTGGGTGGACGCAGTGGGGTGGAAAGGGAAGTGGAAAGAGAGATTGCTGGCTGGCGTCTTGTCACAGCTGCTCGCATTGCTATTGCTACTGCCCTTCACCTCCGATCCCCCTCTGCTAGCTGGCCTCCTGTCGCAGCTGCCCATATTGCTATTGCAATCCTTCTTCACCTCTACTGAGAATAAAGACTGAAGATTTTTCCCTTAACCTGAATTCCTGACTCTGGCTGATTTTAAATACATGGTCATCACAGTATTATTTGATCCTAAGAACAATTCTGGGAGTTAGAAGATATTATTATATCCATTTTATACATGGCAAAACTGAGGCAGGTAGCTGTTAAGTGACTTTCTCAAAATATCATAACTAGTTAGATGTGAATTTGTCACTCTAGCTTACTATACATTATCACTCTAGCTTCCTAAATAAACATTTGTGTGTGCCTATTCTTTATTTTCTTACACACTATGTAGATTATTATAGATTAGGATTTCATTACTTGACTATTATAATTAACTTTTCATGTTCCTCTGTATCTTCCTTTTCTAACTACTTTCAACCCTCCTACACAATACTAAAAATAATCTCTCTTAAAAGCATACTCTAAAGTCATTCTCCCCCAAAAAACTTCAGTATTTCACCAATAGCTCCCAAACTTAACCCAAATTCCTTAGTGGAGCTTTCCAGTATCCTAATCTAACATTTCATGATTTAATTGAAGGTGTTCTGGTTTTGAAATACCTGGATTTGAATCCTAGTTCGTCATTTTAAACCTTCATGAGTATGGACAATTAATTTAAGCTTTTTGGACCTTAGTTATCATCTATTGAGTAAAGACTTTGGAATAAATTTACCTTTTTCATTCTTTCTAACTTTAAATCCATTAGCCTAAGATGTATTTTTTTTAATCTTTTTCTTGAAACAGCACCCCCACCCCCCACCCCACCCCCACTTCCCACATCTCTATTAAAATATTTTTGAAAGAGCAATTCAAATATCCATTCAACCAAAAAGTATATTGGATCTTCCCAATTGAAGATGGTTCCTTCATATTCTGAGTACTCATGTTTCTTTTGTGTCTAAATTACGTATAAAATGGGATTTATTTGTATACTTATTATATATTTCCCATTAGATTCTAAGCTGCTTATGGATAGGCTTACTCATTTTTGCATGCACAGTAGTATCTAGCACATAAAAGGTGCTCTATAAATATTTATTAAATAATTGAAACCAAGTTATTTAGTAGAATGAAATTTGGTTAAATAATGGAATGGGAATAACTTGGCAAAGGTCTTAAAGTTCAAAGCAAAAAAGTTGTATTCTTGTGCCTGTAACTTGCTTTTTTTAAGTGCATCATCTTGCATTGCTCCTTTTTAATATCATATTTTAGATGGAACTATTGCAGAAAAAAAAGTATGTCATCTACAAAAGGTCTTCTTTGAGCCTAGAATTATGATCCTTTAATGGAGACTCCCCAAAATACCTTATAAAATCAGAGTAAATTCTCCATTAAGATTTCTTCCTTCACCCACATGCCTCCATTTCCAATTTTTTTTTTGTCTCAGTTACTTTTCCCATAATGCCCCTCATTCTATCAGGTATCTGTGCTAAAGTAATAATGGAAAAATATCATCATAAAATCTAGACAGTTGAGCAGAAGTCATGTCTTGACAGTCATAGATTATTTTAACTATTTCATTTCAGTAATCTTATAGAAAAATGAACTTTTACTGTACAAGGTATTCAAGAATGTCTTATAACTAGGGGGTATATTAATTTGCTGTGTTAGAACACAGCAGTGTGATTGGCATACCATGACAAGCTGCTGTCCATTCCAATGATGGATCATGGAGCTTCCTTAAATTCTATTTTTAAAAGTTTTGTATAAATATCAATAGTAGCTTTCTCTACGTTATCCTAATTATTTATAATTCATGCAACAACCAGATAAATGTTCATGAAGCTGTGCAAACAGATGAAATGTGACAAAATAAAGAAATCCCAATGAATTTATAGTCAAATGACTCTGACATTTTTAGTTATAATTAAAAAAAAAAAAAAACACGATCTGTAGAAAATTTCGATCTTTATCTGTGAGACATAATTCCTGTTCAAATTCAAAATTTGTTCACATGATTAGATGCATTTTTAAATTCATCCTTAAACAATACAATTACTACAGCATTTTTTTTGAACTAAGTATAAATGTTACTGCATCTACTTGTGCACAATTTATTCTTGCTCTACCGTTTCTCCACTACTGATTTGATTATTGCCAGAATAAATGCTTTATTTAGTAGACAAATTGCAAAAGGCAGTAAGAGCAATGAAAGCTTAAAATCCAAGTGATTGGATAGAAGTTCTGATAAAAATTAAACACTTAAGGTGGGCCTTGAAAAAGCCTACATTTATTTCAGTGTTTCTTTCTCTTCTCCCCTTTGTAACTCAAAAGCCTCACATGCATCATGATGTCTTACTTTCCAGTTACTTCTAAGGAACTAAGGGAATGGTTTCCCATAGCACCTTTTCATTTCACAGCAAGTGAAGTATAGTCCTGTCAGGATCTCAGTCCCACACCCACTAAATATGACAAAAAATTGTGGAATTACACTGTTGTAAGACTCCCTGCATTGACAAAAGGCAGTTAGGTCTGACAAATCGCTCTTTCTTGTCTGTTTTCTTAGAATCCATAGCACAGTCTGATGCATAAAATAATGACTATGGAATGTTCTACAGGCCTTAGCCCATCTGGTCACTGAGGAAGACAGCAATATAGGCTTCTCAATGATCTGTGAGACACATGCTGCTACATAGAGGTGACCTCCAAACATCCACCTGGCCCTTCAATACAGGAAATCTCCCTCCATAGTATTCTCACACAGAAATGAAAATAACTTTTACACCAAAGCATATTCATCTTTGTTTTTAATTAAGAGTCTCTGCCTCTGTGGGATTAAATAGTGTTGTGCAAGCAAAAGAAGGTCATGAATTCTGTGGGTCAGAGACCAGATTGTATGTAAATTTCTTACTTACAGTATTGCAAAGCTTCCACATTTATTGTACAATAATTAAAGTGAACAATTTTGTAAAAGCCTACATATGCAGCCTTTGAAAAAATTTCTTGATATTTGTGGTAGTAGTGATGTTATTTTTGTTAGCAAAGCTGACTGAGAAGATTAGTATTTCCTATGCTGGCTCTGTTAGGTAGACTATCAATTTACTTTTAATCAGTTAAAGTTCATTATATATTCTATGTATTTACATTTTTAATTCATTATTGAGGAATTATAACAAAAAAGATTCTAAAATAAAATTATAAAATTATTTTGCCTTTTCCTATTTGTCTTTTATGAAACACATTTTAAAATTAATTGAGTTGAATCCCCTTATCTGTAATAGTTGTCTGGAAATTTATGACATTATCTCAGTCACATATCCAGGAGTGATCTGTGTTCCTTCACTCCTAAGTGCAGGTAGAAGACAACTATGCACTAGGACACAAATGTAGACATAGACACATAAGCACAAACATTGTTATCTACTATTTATAGCTCCAAACATAAGTTCTGAAATTAAGAGATTTAGACAGTAAGTCTTTTAAGATGCAGAAAATTAAGAGATCATTTTAGATTTTTATAATCTAGAGATACCCTGCAGAGGAAGTAGAAGCTGAAGTAGAACTTGAGTTCAGGGGGAAATGAGAGGATGAGTAAAGAGTAGAAAGGTCCTAGAGCAGAGTAATGGAAAATAAGGCAAACAAAATCATTTGGGACCTGATCATTAATGATTTTAAAGTTTAAACTAAGGAGTCTGGATTTTATTTTGCACACTAGGAGTCCTTCTTCACTTTTACTTGAGGAGGAGCTAAATTACACCCCATGAACAATATAGTAGAATTCCTGGTCCATAGATGCCATGCATAAATTTCTGTTTACTTATATATCACTACTTAATCTCACAGAGAAAAATATTTTTTAATTTTAAATGAAAAAATAGGTCTTGTAAAAGTTTTCATTTCTCTATGATTCTATTATAGACAATGAAATTATATAAATCAAGGTCAGATATAGGAAAATATCTCTGTGTAACAGGCTCATGAACAAATGAAACCTGTTATGGTAAGACATAACTAAGCATCTTAGTTACTTAAGTGTTATATTATTTTTTTTTCATATCAAATCTTTGGAGGAAGGAATATATATACATTGCTGAAGGAAGAATTCCTGGTAAAAAGCTCTCTTGGGAAAGAGATGATACATGTAACCCTAAGGTTTTAAAACTCTAGAACACTTTATGATAATAACATCATTAAGTATACTTGCATATATAGTGATCAAACTTTGGTGCTGAATACAGTTGTGAGCTGCAGTTTCTAAAGATATGCATCCTTTGTTCTGTCTTTCTATAGCAGACAACTTTCTTTGGAAAGCTCCATTGGCATAGAAAATAAGAGATCTTGTTTACATAGTTAATTGATATTTATAAAGTCAGAATTTAATAGGACAGAAATGCAGCCATGAGTGCACTCCTTCAACAAAATGTTCCACAGGAACTCATTTAAATTATAGAAGATTATAACAAATGAGACCTCAAAGTTGACTTTGTGTTACTAAATATTGACCTCAATAGAGGTGAAAAATTAAGGTCCTGAAGATTTTCTACACAATATTGAGACAAAAGTATTTTTGTAACAGTGCCATCAAAGATAGAACTTAGGCTATGTTTGAATAGGAAAAGGTGTCATATACCAAGGATCAATGGAAGGCTTTAAATAAGCATCAATGGAGAAAGCACACAAAATCATATAATCATAGATCAATGTATATGTTCCCTGTTTTTATTTTTCTTACAGAAAAAAATCTATCTTTAATACAAGAGGAACTAAGATAACTTCTGATAGTCTACCAATTCATTTTTGATAGTCCCATTCATTTTTATCTTTAGTTATCAAGTTTTTCAGTTTAAATATATAATAAACTGAAAACATGAGGTATCCTGGGATTAAAACTAAAATCTACATTATGATTTAATGTTGAGAAAGTGATTTACATTGTGTGTTTAACATAAGGAGGCCCAGGTGGGGAGGGGGGTGGGGAGAGATCCAGAGAAATTGTGGGTTATAGAGGAAAAATTTAGTTTACTCACTCAAAACAGATCACTCCTGGATATGTGACTGAGATAATGTCATAGATTTCCAGACAACTATTACAGATAAGGGGATTCAACTCACCTGATTTGTTTCAAATAAGTGATTACCTATTTGGCTAGGTGTTGATGTTTCTGCTGAGAAGGGTCAGACAGCAAATACCACTAGAGCTGAAAATGATCCTTTTGTTCACTTCGTCTTTGTTTATAACATCTTCTGCAAACCCTTTCTATATGGCATTATTATTATTATTTATACAACTCATATTCAGAGTAATTATGCTAAATAAAAATTAACAGGTGTATTTTTATTTTACAATTTGTCAGTATTTTTTGAATTCAAGATATTGACTATTTTGGAGAGAAATATTCAAAATGGACTGTTTTAAATATTTTGAGCAAAGGGGTAAGGTTTTAACCTGTGATTTCATCAATGTAGAAAATGCCCAATGTGGAATGTATCCAATGCAGATCAGCAACTTTATAATTTATAATCTTAGAGAGTTGCCTGGGGCATTGAGAGGTTAATTGACTTGCTCATGGTCACATCACTGGTATCAGAGATAACTTGATGTCAGGTCTTCCAGACACCAAAGCCAGTCTTTTTTCCACCAACCCACAATGCACCTATTTTATTTAAGAGATAGATAAATAGATAGATGGAGATAAAAATATAGCATAATTATTATACATAATTAGCCAAATAGAGCTCATATAAATAAAATCTGAAGTAGTGGAGGGATGACATTATTTATAACCTCATTTGGTTGTCAATTTGGCATAGGAGAATTGGCCACCTCAAAATTATAAAAAAATTACATCTACTTTTCAGGGCACTCCAGAAATATGTGGTCTCACTAGACTTTGAGAGCTATAAACCTCCAGGCAAAATACATTAACCATGAAATGAACAGGAGAACTGATTTGAATATGCCACTCCAAGTTATTCCTTCAAAATCTCTAAAAAAATATTATTTAACATTTGGGACCTTAAATAAACTAAACACTAATTTTGAAACTAAGGAGAAAAATCTAAATCTACATTAGAAAATTATCCATAGAACTTGAATTGAATATTTCCTGAAACAGAATTCAGGTTAGCTTCACCAATTTAAATATATGTTTTATGGTAAATAATTATTAGTATCATTGATTTAATTGTATTATCAATTATTTAATGAACATTTATTACCTAAAATGTGTCAGACATTATGCTAGGTTCTGAGGTTATGAATATCTTTCTTTCTTCCCCTCTCAAAACATTTTCAATGGCTACATTGGAGGGAAACAAAGCAGGTGGATCCTCATTTGCAGCTTGATAAATCAAAGAATTATTTGAGGAGATTAAGGAACACATTTGAAATATAAGGAATTGTCAGTACAAATGAATGGAAATGGGAGAAAGAGTGCCCTGTATAAACAATAGAGAGAAGTTCAGTTTTGCTAAAAAAAAAAAACTGTGGGAAAGGGAAATAATGTAAAATGATTGTATTAAAATGGGTTGAAACAAGGTATATTAATAGCTTCAAAAGCTAAATAAAGGACTGTATACTTTATGCTAGAGGCAACTGGGATCCACTAAATAGAACAGTGGCATAATTAGTGTTGCGTTTCATTAAAATCATTTTAGCTGCTACATCTCTGGAGGATGAACTGGAGTGAGAAAAACTTGAAACAAAACTGATAAAGAGTCCATTACAATAGTTTGGATGAGAAGAGATGATAAAATAGTGGCTATTTGATTAGTGAGGGAAAAAAGAGGATTAGGTGTGGATATATTGTTGAGAATGAAATAGCAATATGTGGATACTATTTTAATATGTGGTTTGAAAGAGATTAAAAAGTCAAGGATAATATTGAGGTTATAAGTTTGGGAGATTGGAAGAATGTAACTTTTGTAGAAATGGTGAAGGGATTTAGGGAAAAATTAAGGAGTTCAGTTTTGAACATATTGAATTTGAGATGTTTCTAGGGAATCCAATTTGAAATGTCCATTAGATAGTTATTTATGTGGGACTGGAATTTAGGGAAGAAACAAGAAATATATCTCTATATTGGTGGTAATAAAATCTTTGGAATCAGATAAGATAATGTGGAAAAAAGAGAACAAGAAAGCTCTGTTTGAAGAGAACAGAATGATCAAACTTGTAGCACCAAATGTTTGCTCCTTCCCCTTTCTTCACCTGGCCTTCACAGGAACTAAAGTTTCCTTTACAAAAGAGTGGCAAGAGAGGAGGAGTCTGCTGAAGTCTCTTCTCTCTCTTTAAGCCATGAAATGAAACTCCCATGCTATATATGGGGAACATGTCCTGCTATACTCATTTATCAATTTTATTTCCATTCCCATTCAACAAATATTCATTAAATGGTGGGCATTTTGCTAGGTATTGCTTATACAAAGACAACCAAGAAATTGTCTCTGTTTGAAGGATAAAGAGGCATTTTTGCATATGCTTGTCATCTTTTATTTATTCCAAACCTGTGGTTTTTTCAACTCTATAGGCTTTACATTTGGAAACTCCTTCCATTTTTGAATATTGGCAATTCATCTCTAATTACAATTTTAGTAATAATAAGAGATCAAGTAAGTTTCCTATGGTTATAAGGCTAGAATTTACAGAGAAATGACTTATGCTGATATTTTCTTGAATCCAAATAAATGATGAGATCAGGGAAGACTTCACAGAGGAGATGGTTGCTGAGTTGTGCTTGGGAAGAAACTAATGATTCTGAGAGGCCGGATCCTCTTTATGTATGGATCAAAAGTAATGCTATAGGAAAGGATGTTCTGGAGCCAGCATTTATTTATACTATGAAAATCAGCAAACATTATAGAATAAGGAATATAATTTGTTCTTCTGTTGATTCTTTCAACTTGTCATGGAAAAATATGAATATTGAAATTTAAAGTTGAAGAAAAGTATCTGTGTCTTTTTTTATTTGTTTGTTTATTCCACCCTGTCTCCCCCCTTCCCCCCCACCCCCACAAAAAAATAGATTGTTAAACATTTACCAACACATCCTAAGCTTTATGAAACATCTGGCTAAAATAAGTACATAGCATACAAAGAGTATGTTGCTGCTGAGGAAAGAGGAAGAAAACTGACTTTTTTGAGGAATTTCCTCCAGATCTTGAAAAGAGATAAGTTGACTAACTTCAACCCAAATTTCCTGCTTTGAGAGATTAGAGAGCATTCTTTAATATCTTCTATCTCTGCCAAAACTCAGTCTGTTTTTAACTTTCCACTTTCATTTTCTCATCTGTTTCCTTTGTTTCTTGCTCATGAGAATTCAATTCTTTCTGGCTCTGTTCATTAAGTCCCAGATGCTGTCATTCTGCTGTTGCTACTGCCGATCAATTCTCTCAGGCCCCACTCCTACTTCAGACTATTGTTTCTTTCAAAATTTGTGTCCTCTAAAGATCTTCTGGATGTGAATTAAATTTGCTTTTCAGCTCAAAGATTGCAATGGTCCATAATCATTCTCAGGAATGAAAGGCTATGCTTACCCCTTTGAACTACAAAACACAAGATGTCAATCAGTTCTCAAACTGCCTTGTGCAGAACTGTGCTCAGTAAAGGAGGGTAACATGGTTTAAATTGTGTCCTGAAAAATTATTTGCAACTTGAGGGAATCAACCTAATAGGAGACCACTAAACTAGTCTAGGTGAGAAATAATTAGGACATTTGTTTGATAAAAAGGGTGGAGATGTGGTAATATATATATATGACCAACAAAACTTGACAATAGAATAGAATTGGGTAGTGCAGAGAATTGGAGAGTCAACTTGATTCTGAGGTTACATAGCTAATTGACTAAAAGAAAGGCTCTTAAAAATAAGAAAGTTTTTAGGAGAACCAGGTTTAGAAGGTAATGAGTTCTATATTTCATGTGTTGAATTTGACATGACAAATATAAAAGTGACATACTGCAGGCAGTTAATAATGCCAGAGTGAAATTTTAGAAAGAGATTAGTGCTTGTATAAAGGCAGATGATGTGTATCATTTTCTTTGTTATTAGTTCTTAGGAAAAATGACCAGAAAAGTTATCAATAAATGTTAACTGACTGAAAATTCATGTGATAGAGTACTAAGGTGATGAAAAGGAAAATTTATCACTTCATCCAACTGACACAACCTGTTACTCTCAGCCAAACCTCACCATTAGATTACTCCCATCGTTATCACTTATATGCTGCTGAATAAAGTGAAGAAAATCATAATGACAATTCTGACTGAGTCCACTACAAATTAATATTATATGACTTCCTCTGGGTCTTCTGTTGCTAGATGATGATACTATACCTAAATTATCCATTTACCATTGCACTCTCCAAAGTGGCTCTTCAACATTTTTCATCCCTCTTTAAACCTTCCATGACTTCTCTACCCTCAGCTCCCTCAGGTAAGGAATTTGCCTCACATCTTACAGAAAAATTGAAGCAATTCATCAAGAAATCTCTCTTTTCTTTCTTATCTCCTATCTTTCAGGTGCCTTCTGCCATTTTCTTTTATTCCTGTCTCACATAATAAAGTGGGATTACACCTTGCCAAGCTAAAACTTCCATATGTTCAAGCAATTCCACTCAATCTTATTTCCTTCAACAGATTGTTCCCTCTTTTATCCCTAGTCACCTACTTTCAATCTCTCTCTCTGTCCATTGGTTAATTTTCTACTATCTGCAAACATTCCTATGTTTCCTCTAACTTGGAAGAAACAAACAAAAAAGAAAAACAATCTTTAGCTGATATTCCTATGTTTTCTAACTATGATCTCATATTTCTTCTAACCTTTAGAAATACTCTTTTTTTAAAAAAATGAGCTTTTTATTTTTCTTTTCTTTTTTTTAAATTTTATTTTATTTTATAATAACTTTTAATTGACAGAACCCATGCCAGGGTAATTTTTTTACAACATTATCCCTTGCACTCTCTTCTGTTCTGATTTTTCCCTTCCCTCTCTCTATCCCCTCCCCTAGATGGCAAGCAGTCCTATATATGTTAAATATGTTGCAGTATAACCTAGACACAATATATATTTGCAGAACCAAACAGTTCTCTTGTTGCACAGGGAGCATTGGATTCAGAAGGTAAAAATAACCCGGGAAGAATACCAAAAATGCAAATAGTTTACATTCATTTCCCTATGTTCTTTCTTTGGGTGTAGCTGCTTCTGTCCATTATTTATCAATTGAAATTGAGTTAGGTCTCTTTGTCAAAGAAATCCACTTCCATCAGAATACATCCTCATACAGTATTGTTGTTGAAGTGTATAATGATCTCCTGATTCTGCTGATTTCACTTAGCATCAGTTCATGTAAGTCTCTCCAAGCCTCTCTGTATTCATCCTGCTGGTCATTTCTTACTGAACAATAATATTCCATAACATTCATATACCACCATTTACCCAGCCATTCTCCAATTGATGGGCATTCTTTCAATTTCCAGTTTCTAACCACTACAAACAGGGCTGCCACAAACATTTTGGCACATACAGGTCCCTTTCCCTTCTTTAGTATTTCTTTGGAATATAAGCCCAGAAGTAACACTGCTGGATCAAAGGGTATGCCCAGTTTGATAACTTTTTGGGCATAATTCCAGATTGCTCTCCAAAATGGTTGGATTCACTCACAACTCCACCAACAATGCATTAGTGTCCCAGTTTTCCCGCATCCCCTCCAACATTCATCATTATTTTTTCCTGTCATCTTAGCCAATCTGACAGGTGTGTAGTGGTATCTCAGAGTTGTCTTAATTTGCATTTCTCTGATAAATAGTGATTTGGAACACTCTTTCATATGAGTGGTAATAGTTTCAAATTCATCATCTGAAAATTGTCTGTTCATATCCTTTGACCATTTATGAATTGGAGAATGGCTTGATTTCTTTTACATTTGAGTCAGTTCTCTATATATTTTGGAAATGAGACCTTTATCAGAACCTTTAACTGTGAAGATGTTTTCCCAGTTTGTTGCTTCCCTTCTAATCTTGTCTGCATTAGTTTTGTGTGTATAAAGGCTTTTTAATTTGATATAATCAAAATTTTCTATTTTGTGATCAATAATGGTCTTTAGTTCATCTTTGGTCACAAATTTCTTTCTCCTCCACAGAGCTTTTTATTTTTCAAAACATGCATGGATAATTCTTCAACATAAGTCCTTGCAAAACCTTGTGTTCCAATTTTCTCTCCCTTACCCCATGGCCTCCCTTAGATGACAAGTAGTCCAATACATATTAAATATAGTAGAAATATATAGTGAATCCAATATATGCTAACATTTATACATTTATTGTGTCATACAAAAAAAAATCAAATCAAATCAGTAAAAAAAAAAAAAAGAAAGAGAAGCAACATAAAATGTAATCAAACAACAAAAAAGGGTGAAAATGCTTTGTTGTGAAGCACACTCAGTTTTCACAATCCTCTCTCTGGTTGTAGATGGCTCTCTTCATAACTGAACAATTGGAAATGGTTTGAATCATCCCACTGTTGAAGACAGCTATGTCCATCAGAATTGATCATTGTATAATCCTGCTGTTGTCATGTACAATGATCTCCTGGTTCTGCTCATTTATCTTGACATCACTTCATGTAACTCCCTCCAAGCTGCTCTGAAACCATACTGCTGGTCATTTCTTAAAAAACAATAATATTGCATAACATTCATATACTATAACTTTTTCAGCCATTCTCCAACTGATGAGTATCCACTCAGTTTCCAGTTTTTTGCTACTACCAAAAGTGCTGCCACAAACATTTTTGCACATGTAGGTCCCTTTCCTTCCTTTAAGATCTCTTTGGGATATAAGCCTAATAGAAACACTGCTGGATCAAAGGGTATGCACAGTTTGATAACATTTTGAACATAGTTCCAAATTGCTCTCCAAAATGGCCGGATCCCTTCAAAGTTCCACCAACAATGTATTAGTGTTCCAGTTTTCTCACATCCCCTGCGATATTCAGCATTTTCTTCCCCTGTCATTCTAGCCAATCTGACAGGTTTGTAATGGTATCTCAGAGTTATCTTAATTTGCATTTCTCTGATCAATGGTGCTTTAGGGCACCTTCTCATATGATGAAAAACTGGTTTTAATTCTTCATCTGAAAACTGTCAGTTCATATCCTTTGACTATTTATCAATCAAAGAATGGTTTGAATTCTTTTAAATTAGAGTCAATTCTCTATATATTTTAGAAATGAGGCCTCTATCAGAATCTTTGAATGTAAAAAGAATTTTCTAGTTTATTGTTTCCCTTCTAATCTTGTCTGCATTAGTTTTGTGTGTACAAAATCTTTTTAAATTAATATAATCTCATTCATCTATTTTGTGATCAATAATGATCTCTAGTTCTTCTTTGGTCACAAATTCCTTCTTCCTCCATAGATCTCAGAGGTAAATTATCCTATGTTCTTCTAATTTGTTTATACTATTATTCTTTATGTCTAGATCATGAACCCATTTTGATCTTATTTTGGTATATTGCGTTAGGTGTGGGTCATTGCCTAGTTTCTGCCATACTAATTTCCAATTTTCCCAGCAGTTTTTATCAAATAGTTCTTTTCCACAAAGCTGGGGTATTTGTGTTTGTCAAACACTAGATTACTATAATCATTTACTATTTTATCCTGTGAACCTCACCTATTCTACTGATTAACTATTCTATTTCTTAACCAGCACCAAATGCTTTTGATGATATCTGCTTCATAATATAGTTTTAGATCTGGAGCTGGGCCACCTTCCTTTGAATTTTTTAAATTAATTGTATTGAAATTCTTGACTTTTTGTTCTTCCAGATGGATTTTTTTGTTATTTTTTTCTAGGTCAGTAAAATAGTTTCTTTGGAGTTGGATTGGTATAGCACTAATTCTAAAAATACTACATAGTACTGTCATCTTTATTATATTTGCTCAACCTATCCAAGAGTACTTGATGTTTTTTCAATTGTTTAGATCTGACTTTATTTGTGTGGAAAGTATTTTGCAGTTTTGCTCATATACTTCCTGACATTCCCTTGGCACATAGATTCCCAAATATTTTATACTATCTACAGTTATTATAAATGCAATTTCTTTTTGTATGTCTTGTTGTTGGATTTTATTTTTGATGTATAAAATGTTGATGATTTATATGGATTTATTTTGTATCCTGCAACCTTGTTAAAATTGTGGATTATTCCTAACATTTTTTTAGGTGATTCTCTAGTATTCATTAAGTATACCATCATATCATCTGCAAAGAGTGATAATTTGGTTTCCTCATTACTTACTCTAATTCCTTTAATCTCTTTTTATTCTATTATTACAAAGCTAGCATTTCTAATACAATATTGAATAGTAATGGTGATAGTGGGAAACATTGTTTCACCCTTTATGTTATTGGGAATGGTTCCAGTTTATCCCCATTACAAACAATGCTTGCTGATGGTTTTAAATAGATGATACTTACTATTTAAGCAATTGGGCTTAAGTGATTTGCCCAGGGTCACACAGCTAAAAAGTGTTAAGTGTTTAAGGCCACATTTGAACTCAGATCCTCCTGATTTCAGGGCTGATGCTCTATCTACTGCACCACCTAGTTGCTCCTGTTACCGCCTTTTTAAAGGAAAAGTTCATTTATTCCTATACTCTCTAGTGTTTTTAATAGGAATGGATGTTGGAATTTATAAAATTCCTTTTCTGCATCTATTGAGATAATCATATGGTTTTTGTTAGTTTGGTCATTAATATAGTCAATTATGCTAGTATTTTTCCTAATATTGAACCAACCCTGCATTCCTGGTATACTCCTACTTTTTCATGGTGTATTATCCTGGGATGCTTTTCTGTAATAATTTTGCTAATATTTTATTTAAGATTTTTGGATCAACATTCATTAGGGAAATTGGTCTATTTTATTTCTCTGTTTTCATCCTATCTGGTTTAGCTATCAGCACCATGTTTGTGTCATAAAAGAAAATTAGTAGGATTCCTCCATTTCTTATTTTTTTTCAAACAGTTTATACATTATTGGAGTTGGTTGTTTTTCAAATGTTTGGTAGAATTCACATGTAAATCTTGCCCTGGAGACTTTCTTCTTAGGAAGTTGATTAATAGCTTGTTCTATTTATTTTTCTAAAATGGGACTATTTAAGTAATCTATTTCCTTTTTTGTTAAGCTGGGAAATCTATATTTTTGTAGATATTCCTTCATTTAACTTAGGTTTTCAAGTTTATTTGGCATAAAGCTGGGCAAAATAACTTGTAATTATTGCTCTTATTTCCTCTTCTTTGGTGGAAAGTTCTCTCTTTTCATTTTTGAGATTAACAATTTGATTTTCCACTTTCCTTTTCTAATCAAATTAACTAAAGTTTTATCTATTTTGTTGCTTTTTTCTCATAAAACCAACTCTTTGTTTTATTTATTAATTCAATAGTTCTTTTAGTTTCAATTTTATTAATCTCTCCTTTTATTTTTAGAATTTCAAGTTTGATATTTGATTGGAGGATTTTAATTTGTTCTTTTTCTAGTTTTTTTAGTTGCAAGCCCAATTCATTGATGTTGTCTTTCTTTATTTTATACAAGTAAGCATGTAGAGATATAACATTTCTCCTTCTTACTGATTTGGCTCCCCACAAATTTTGGTATATTGTCTCATTATTATCATTTTCCTGGATGAAATTTATGATTTGCTGTTTCACCCATTCATTCTTTTGGATGGGATTTTTTAGTTACCAATTACATTTTGGCCTATTTACCTCTGGTCTTTTATTGAATGCAATTTTTATTGTATTGTGATCTAAAAATAATGTATTTACTACTTCTGCCTTTCTGCATTTGATGTTGAGGTCTCTAAGTCCTAAAATATGGTCAATTTTTGTATAGGGTTCATGAACTGGTGAGAAGAAAATGTACTCTTTTCTGTCTCCATTCAATTTTCTCCAAAGATCTATTATACCCAACTTTTCTAGTTTATTTATTTAATTCCTTAACTTCTTTCTTATTAATTTTGTGGTTGCTATACAACTTGGTGCAAATATGTTTAGTATTGATATTGTTTTATTTTCTATATAACAAAATGTAGTTTTCTTCCTTATCTCTTTTAATTAGATCAATTTTTGTTTCAGCTTGATGAGAGATCAAGATGGCTACCTCTGCTTTTTATTTTTTTTTTTACTTCACCTGAAGCATAATAGATTTTGCTCTAGCCTTTTATCTTTATGTTGTGTGTATCACTCTACTTTAAATGTGTTTTTTGTAAAAGTTCTGGCTCTTAATCCAGTCTGCTATCTGCTTCCATTTTATCAGAGATTCACCCCATTCATATCTATAATTAAAACAACTAATTTTGTATTTCCAACCATTTTATTTACCCCAAATTATACCTTTCTCTTTTATTTTTCCCTTTCCCTCATACCCAGCATTTTACTTATAAGCACCATTTGCTTCAAGCTGCCCTTTCCCTTCAGAGTCCCTCACCTTTCTTATACTTTTCCCCTTCTATTTAGCCTACCCCTTCCCTTTTCCCCTTCCACTTTTCTATAAGGTGAGAAAAGTTTCTGTCTAATATTCTCTCTTTGAAGCAAATCTGATGAGAGTGAGATTCACATAATGTTCATTCCCCTCCTTGTTTTCCCTCAAATATAATAGGTATTCTTTGCTTCTTCATAAAATGTAATTTTGCTCATTTTACTTTGTTTCCCCTTTTTCCAGTACCATACACTTTCCATTTCTAGTTTCTTTTTTTAATATATTATAACACTAAAATCAAATTATGTATGCACTCCCTGTGTATGCCCATAACAGAGATACAGTTCTTTTTTTTTAATATTTTATTTTATTTTATTTAATAATAACTTTATATTGACAGAATTCATGCCAGGGTAATTTTTTTTACAACATTATCCCTTGCACTCATTTCTGTTCCGATTTTTCCCTTCCCTCCCTCCACCCCCTCCCCTAAATGGCAAGCAGTCCTATATATGTTAGATATGTTGCAGTATATCCTAGATACAATATATGTTTGCAGAACCGAACAGTTCTCTTGTTGCACAGGGAGAATTGGATTCAGAAGGTAAAAATAACCCGGGAAGAAAAACAAAGATGCAGATAGTTCACATCCGTTTCCCAGTGTTCTTTCTTTGGGTGTAGCTGCTTCTGACCATTATTTATCAATTGAAACTCACTTAGGTTTCTTTGTCAAAGAAATCCACTGCCATCAGAATACATCCTCATACAATATCGTTGTCGAAGCGTATAATGATCTCCTGGTTCTGCCAGAGATACAGTTCTAAAGAGTTCTTTTCTTTTTAACTTTTTATGCTTCTCTTGAGTTCTATATTTGGAGGTCAAATTTTTTGTTCAACTCTGGTCTTTTCATCAGAAATAAATGGAATTCCCCTGTTTTGTTGAATGTTTACTTCCTTGAAAGAAAATGCTCATACACTTCAACAACAATACTATATGAGGATCAATTCTGATGGAAGTGGATATCTTCAGCAATGAAAAGATCCAATTCAGTCCCAGTTGATCAGTGATAAACAGAATCAGCTATACCCAGAGAAAGAACACTGGGAAATGAATGTGGACTGCTGAATTTTTATCTTTCTTCACAGGTTATTTTTACCTTTCTAAATCTGATTTTTCTTGTGCAAAAAGAGAACTATATAAATATGTACACATATATTCTATTTAAGATATACTTTAAGATGTTTAACATGTATGAGAATGTCTGCCATCTAGGGGAGGGAGTGGAGTGAAGAAAGGGAAAAGTTGCAACAGAAGTGATTGCAAGGGACAATGTTGAAAAATTTCCCATGCATATGCTCTGTCAATAAAAAGCTATAATAATAATAATAATAATAAAAATTGGGGTCCCAAGAGATGATGTGATTATTCCAAAGTCACAGAATTGTCAGAGAAGCTTTATCTAATTCAATAATATGGCTTCTTCATAGTGGCTCCCTACACTGAATCAACATGCATAAATGTGTTTCCATTTTAGGAGTTGTGAATTGTGGTTGATAAATTAATGTATCTTTATACAAAACACACACACACACACACACACACACACACAATTGTGCAATGAATATTTTTTAAAAATTACTGTAGATTTTATGCCCATGATTAATTATAAGTGGTGTAGTCTTTCTGTAAATAAACATTTATTTGACTCCATATGGCAGCTTTTGGTTCAATATTCTCATATGGTTGACCCAAACATCTACATTGCTTTCTATCATTCTCTTTCTACAATTGCTGGTTAATCAATATGTGAGAGAAGATCAATTATTTTCATTATTTCTCCCAGTTTTGCAAAACTTGGTAGTTCAAATGAGAATTGTTAACTCTCCATTAGGCTGAAGTGCCTTTTGTAACATGGAATATATGAGCTCCATGTTTAAAACAGGCAAGTTCAAGAATGTATGACAGTAATTAATCAGAGAAATGCAAATTAAGACAACTCTGAGATACCACTACACACCTGTCAGATTGGCTAGAATGACAGGGAAAGATAATGGGGAATGTTGGAGGGGATGTGGGAAAACAGGGACACTGATACATTGTTGGTGGAATTGTGAACACATCCAGCCATTCTGGAGAGCAGTTTGGAATTATGCTCAAAAAGTTATCAAGCTGTGCATACCCTTTGATCCAGCAGTGTTTCTATTGGGCTTATACCCCAAAAAGATACTAAAGAAAGGAAAGGGACCTGTATGTGCCAAAATGTTTGTGGCAGCCCTGTTTGTAGTGGCTAGAAGCTGGAAAATGAAAGGATGTCCATCAATTGGAGAATGGTTGAGTAAATTGTGGTATATGAACATTATGGAATATTATTGTTCTGTAAGGAACGACCAGCAGGATGAATACAGAGAGGACTGGCGAAACTTACATGAACTGATGCTGAGTGAAATGAGCAGAACCAGGAGATCATTATATACCTCAACAACGATCCTGTTTGAGGATGTATTCTAATGGAAGTGGACCTCTTTGATAAAGAGAGCCTTAATTGATCAAAGATGGACAGAAGCAGCTACACCCAGAGAAAGAACACTGGAAATGAATATAAACTGCTTGCATTTATGTTTTTCTTCCTGGGTTACTTATACCTTCTGAATTCAATTCTCCCTGTGCAACAAGAAAACTGTTTGGTTCTGCACACATATATTGTATCTAGGATATATTGCAACCCATTCAACATGTAAAGGACTCTTGCCATCTGGGGGAAGGGGTGGAGGGAGGGAGGGGAAAAATCAGAACAGAAGTGAATGCAAGGGATAATACTGTAAAAAATTACCCTGGCATGTGTTCTATCAATAAAAAATTATTTAAAAATAAAAAAAAAGGATGTATGACAGTAGAGATAACTGTTAAAGTGTGTTATTTAAAATTACTTATTAGTATAGTCATATAGATCAGTATGTGTAATATGTGTAAGTTTTATGACTGAAGAGGTTCTTTCTTTAATTTGTTTTTCTCTTCAGGCTGCTCTTTTGTTTGCTATCTGGATTATAAAATAAAAGCACTTATATACAAAAATGTGCTGTCTACACTGGCATCTGTGCTCAGCCTGCTTGCACTTGGCCTGCCTTCCTCCTTGCCCAATTGAAACAGAACTTTTCTAGTGATCTTGAAATTATTTTCTGTTGGTAATTTGTTACACTCCCAATATTCATGGGTTCTGCCAGTGCAGAACTAGTTCAGAGGCTGAATTTGGTAATTAGGCTGAGGTTTGTGGAAATAGGTCAAAAAAAAAAATTGTGTCCTCTCTGCCATTTTGGCTCGACTCCCTGAAAATAAACTCTTTGAAAAGTTTATCTGTCTCCTTTTTTTCCTTTAAAATCTATGCTCTAACCTTATTTTATGGAAACTGATTTCTCAAAAGTCATTAATGTTTTACTTGTGGAATCTAAAACCCTTTTTTCAACTGTCACTTCCTCTGATCTTTCTGCATTCATTGGCAGTGCTGATGCCTTTATTCTTCTTGAGGTCTCTTTAAGTTTTAGGGAAACCTCTCTTTCCTGTTTTTAATCTTAATTATCCCAATGTTCCTTCCCTGTTTCCCTTTATGAATCTTCCCTCTAACCATAGATATCTCTCAGGGTTCTAGCCTGATTCATCTTATTTTTCCCTTCTGTGCTTTTCACTTAAAATTCTCATTAGATCTCATAGATTTACACAACATTTCTATGTTGATGTGTCTCAAATCATCTTTTCTCAGTCTCTTTGCTGACTTCCATTCTCAGATTTCCAACCACCTTTCAGACATAGCTTGAACTAAATATCCAATAGATAACTTAAAATAAATGTTAAAAAATAACTATCTCCCCCCAATAGCCTTCCTCCTCCTTCTACCATCTGTATTATAGTAAAGGACAATATTATTCTTTCAGTCTCTCAGACTTGCAACTTTGAAGTCATTCTGGATGTCTATCTCTTCCCTGACTGCCCATATACAAGCTATTTTCAAGGTCTGACAATTTTGTTTTTTCAACATCTCTCAATTGCATCATCACCTTTCTGTCTTCACACACTATCATCAGTCTAGTGCACCTTCTTTTCACTTTGTCTTGATTACTACGATAATAGCCTGTTGATGGTCTTTTTGCTTTAAATCTCTTTGAGTAGAAATCCATCCTTTGTTCAGCTACTTTATCTAAAGTGCAGGGGGATTATGTCACTCCTAACCCTATTCAATAATTTTCAGTAGTTTTTATTGTCTCTAGTAGCAAATAATGAGAGCTCTGTTTGGCGTTCAAAATTCTTTATAATATAGCTACCTCCAGCATTTCCAGTCATAACTTTTTTGGCCAACTTGTACTCTGCCTCAGTGACACTGGAATCCTGACTGTTCTATGAATGGTATTCATAGACCATATGTTCTACTCTAGGTCCAGGTAATTTCTCCACTTATTTTTCATGCCTGGAATGATCTTCCTCTTCCATTTCAATTAATGGCTTCCTTCAGTTTTCAGTTGAAATCTTAAATTCTATAGAAAGGCTTCCCCAATATCTCTACTCTTCTTTCCCATCAATTCTGCATATAGTTTGCTTTGTATATCTCTTTGCATGTTTCCTCCCTTGCTTGATTGTGAGAGCCTTGAGGATAGGATTTTTGTATTTTGTCTCTTTTTGTATTCCTAGCACTTAGCACAAAGTGTGATTTATAGCAGGTCTGTAACAAAGATTTATTGATTAATCAATAATTCACTGCTAATTTTTATAAAGTATATTAATGGTAAAGAACCATCATATTCCTTTGTATTCTTATTGAATATAACATATAACTTTTCTAAACATTCCTTTTCTTCCTTTTTTTTTTTTTTTTTGGTTAGATGTATCCAATATGAAAGGATGCTACCAAGCCCCTCAAGCAACCACTATTATTGTTCTAATAGCTGTAGCCACTTCTAACTCATTTAATTTTTCCTTTCTTTAGATGTTATACCATTTGACACATCCATGTTTAGAATTCATATTAATTCATTTTCTATAGTACCCTTCAGAAAAATATGTAGATTTCCTATATTCCCATTTAGTTAATTCTTATTTGTATTTATTTGTTTTACTTCTTCTTTGTTTAAGACAATGATTGGAAACTTTATCTTGATTGAGTCATAATAAGCATTGTTCTAGTCCTTTATTTTATCACTACATTATGTTTTCTAATCTTTTATGTTATTCATTTCCATTTTATGACTGGCTTGATCTTGTTTACACTGATTATTGAGATCACTAATTGTGTGTTTCCTTTCATCCTATTTTTTCTATTTCCCATCTCTTTGTTTCCTGATCCTTTATAGGAAAGAAAAAGAAATTGATGTGCAAAAAGTAAGTTCAACACTAATATTCTAAGTTTAATGAAATTTTCTTCTTTGTCCCTGTACTTCTTCTTTTTGTCTTTCCAAGAGCCCAGTCACTCTTTATTATCCTTATTATTTGTTTAAATGTTTCTTTGCAATCTACACTCTGTACAATTTTTTTTTTGGGGGGGGTTGGTTAAGTACTATCCTCTTCTCTAAACTACCCTCTCTCTTTTCCTTCTCTCCTTTCCTTTTCACTCTTTCCCCCGGTAGAGCAATTCTTCATGAACTCTGCATGTCATCTTCTTTCTTTTGTTCAGTTCAGAACAAAGTAAGGTTTAAGAGTGGCTTGCTGCTCTCACTCTTTTATTCTTTTCTTGCAAAGTATTCCACTTACATGGCAAAATTTTCTCTTTTCTTTCCCTCCTCCTAGTATATTCCCTTCATGCTTTCTTTCTTTCTTTATTTTCTTTTTAAAAGATCTTTAAAACATAACAAAACCAATCCCAAGGACTTTAGACTGAGGGTGACAATCACATTCTAAGAGGTTCATCAAAACATAACAAAATAGCAAACATAGGGGATTAGAGCATTGATAGAGAGATGAATGAAAATTTACAATTGAAAAATGAGCTTCTTCAATTAAATTAGTAATCAAAAAATAGAATCTATAATCTAATCTTAAAAATGTGGTTTTAACAGTTTATAAGGAAATTTTAGAATATATGCTTTGATTTCTTTAAAACCTGGCATAATAATGATTAATTAATTTAAATATGGTTGACTACCCTGATAAGATACATTTAGGGTCAACTTTAAAAACATTACATGAATCATCTTTTAATTGCCTTATCTTATGAACTTTTCTCAGCCTTCATTTTCCTTAACCTCTCTGCAAAATTTGACTACCTTTTCCTATTCTCAGACATCAGTAAAAAATACCACTTGTTTTCTGACCATTATGTCTACATCTTTCCCACAGTAATATTGGACTCTAGCATACGATTCACCCTGAACTCAGATAGTTGGGTGTTCATTCTATCTTACCTGTAATTATGCTACTGTATCATTTTCTCATCATTTCAGCACTATATTGATATCTCGTGCCCTTTAATCTACTCCTATCTCCAGCTTCCTTTGATGTGTTTTCCTCTCCCCATTAGAATTTAAATTCTTTAAGGTAAAGAAATATTTTAATCATGTTTGTATTACTAGCATAAGTGGACAGAGAGTTGGGGCACAGATTTTATTGAGATGTTTGTGTACTCACTATAACCTCAGAGAATGAGTTATGACAACGAATCCTAGGCCCTCTGTTTTCTTTTTATACTTGCTTGGTTCCATCATTATCTACCATGTATTCAATTAGCACTTTTTTTTTAATAATTTTTTATTGATAGAACACGTCAGGGTAATTTTTTACATTATTATCCCTTGCATTCATTTCTGTTCCTATTTTTCCCTTCCCTCCCTCCACCCTTTCCCCCAGATGGCAAGAGTCCTTTACATGTTGAATGGGTTGCAGTATATCCTAGATACAATATATGTGTGCAGAACCAAACAGTTTTCTTGTTGCACAGGGAGAATTGGATTCAGAAGGTATAAATAACCCGGGAGGAAAAACATAAATGCAAGCAGTTTATATTCATTTCCAGTGTTCTTTCTCTGGGTGTAGCTGCTTCTGCCCATCTTTGATCAATTAAGGCTCTCTTTATCAAAGAGGTCCACTTCCATTAGAATACATCCTCAAACAGGATCATTGTTGAGGTATATAATGATCTCCTGGTTCTGCTCATTTCACTCAGCATCAGTTCATGTAAGTCTCGCCAGTCCTCTCTGTATTCATCCTGCTGGTCGTTCCTTACAGAACAATAATATTCCATAATGTTCATATACCACAATTTACTCAACCATTCTCCAATTGATGGACATCCTTTCATTTTCCAGCTTCTAGCCACTACAAACAGGGCTGCCATAAACATTTTGGCACATACAGGTCCCTTTCCTTTCTTTAGTATCTCTTTGGGGTATAAGCCCAGTAGAAACACTGCTGGATCAAAGGGTATGCACAGCTTGATAACTTTTTGAGCATAATTCCAAACTGCTCTCCAGCATGGCTGGATGTGTTCACAATTCCACCAACAATGTATCAGTGTCCCTGTTTTCCCACATCCCCTCCAACATTCCCCATTATCTTTCCCTGTCATTCTAGCCAATCTGACAGGTGTGTAGTGGTATCTCAGAGTTGTCTTAATTTGCATTTCTCTGATTAATAATGATTTGGAGCATATTTTCATATGTCTATAAATAGTTTCAATTTCTTCATCTGAGAATTGTCTGTTCATATCCTTTGACCATTTATCAGTTGGAGAATGGTTTGATTTCTTATAGATTAGGGTCAGTTCTCTATATATTTTGGAAATGAGGCCTTTATCAGAACCTTCGATTGTAAAAATGTTTTCCCAGTTTATTGTTTCCCTTCTAATCTTGTTTGCATTTGTTTTGTTTGTACAAAAACTTTTCAGTTTGATATAATCAAAATTTTCTATGTTGTGGTCAATAGTGATCTCTAGTTCTTCTTTGGTCATAAATTCCTCCCTCTTCCACAGGTCTGACAGGTAAACTATCCTATGCTCTTCCAATTTATTTATCATTTCCTTCTTTATGCCTAGGTCATGAACCCATTTTGACCTTATCTTAGTGTACGGTGTTAAGTGTGGGTCAATGCCTAGTTTCTGCCATACTGATTTCCAATTTTCCCAGAAATTTTTGTCAAATAATGCATTCTTATCCCAGAAACTGGTGTCTTTGGGTTTGTCAAACACTATATTATTAAAGTTATTGGCTGTTTTGTCCTTTGAACCTAACTTATTCCATTGATCAACTAGTCTATTTCTTAGCCAATACCAGATGGTTTTAGTAAGTGCTGCTTTATAATATAATTTTAGATCTGGTACAGCTAGGCCACCTTCATTTGATTTTTTTTTTTCATTAATTCCCTTGAAATTCTTGACCTTTTGTTTTTCCATATGAATTTTGTTGTTATTTTCAATTAGCACTTTTAAGAAATATATTTTAATATTTATATAAGCAGCATCAGGTTTCCCTTAGCATCAGGTTTCCCACAGTGTCAGTCCCACAGTTTCAAGTGTTTATTGAACATTCACATTGCCTCTTCCATAAATATTTCATGCTTAACATGTTCAAAACCAAACATGTTATATTTTCCCCAAATGAAATCATCTTCCATATATAGCTACTTCTATTAAGGGCAGCACCATATTTTCAGTCACTCAATTTCACACCAATGGTCTTATCTTCTCTTTGCTCTTTCTAACTGTCACTTGCCAAATCTTGTTATTTTTATCTCCAAAACTTCTCCTAGATTTAAGCCTTTTTCTATTTCCCAATTTTTCCAAATTTTAAGCAGAGTAATTCTTTTTGGTGTTTTTTTTTAAATATGTCTATTATGCAAAGTCCCATTACCAATAAAATTCTAGCATCTATAATTTACAATCTTTCAGTGTAATCTTCCAAAATATTTAAAAGTTAAATGACTTAAGCATAATCAAACAGCTAGTGTATCCCAGAGGCAAATATTTAATCTAAGATTTCCTGATTCCAAGACTGGTTCACTATCTACTCTACCATACTACCTCTCAAGGTTTTAATTAAAGAGTTCCAATTTAAGATAAAGTATCAAAAGCAAAATGGGTTGAATATTCTGGCTCCTATCATTTAAAACCAGTCCAACACCAATTATATTATTTCTTGATGATTGTAAAAGAGTTTTTCTGTGGGCTAATGAACTTGGAAAAAAATGATTACATTTTAGGGATCATATTGTTTACTTTTCCCCCTATCATTCTGTCTAGAGAAAGTGCCCATATAAGAATTAAATGCATTCATGTGTGTGATTATACATGTGTTCTGTTGTCTATTAGCCAGTAAACCATAATGGCAGGGCCTGCCTTTTTCTATTACTCTTGTAAATGTGCTCAGAAGCAACAAATACCAAAAAATACACACCATTTAAATTACTAAATTCAATGTGTGATTCTTGAGGGAATGGGGCAATTGGCAAAAAGCAGATTCTTCCAAAGTAACTGTAACTAATTGATGCTATTTTAGCCATACAATAACTTCATGAAAAATCAAGGAAAATAGAAATTCAACATCTAATTTTCCAACATTATTTGTAAGCCTGCTAAATATTTTCAGTAATCTAATTAAACTTAGTCTAGACCAGAAGTGAGGCAATGAGAAGAAACTCAATGAATGTCTTTATATTTTCTCTACCTCCCAATTAAAAATATCTGCCTATGGCAATCCTTCTAAGGCTTATTTTCCTAATCTGTGAAATGATTAAAAGTAGATCAAGAATTCTTAACTCTTTGTATGTGTGATCATTTAAACTATATACAAAATATAAAATCTTACCAAGGAAATAAATATAATTTATTCAAATATAGCTTACCTCTTCTCTCTTTCTATGTATCTCTCTCATCAAAAGAAATTCATGTTTCTCATATTAAAATTCTGTAGACAAGATGAACTCTCCAGTACCTTAGTTTTGATTATCTGTATAATGCTTATTTCCAAATTTGAATCTCTTCTTTCAGAAGGTTTCTCAAGTGATATATGCAAAAAAAATACTATTGATATCAAGTGAAAGCTTTATAAATCTCTACTTCAAGTCAAAACCCACAGAAATGGAAAAATCAATAACTCTGGAATCAAAAGACCCAAGTTCTAATCTGAGTCTTCAGAATTTCCTGTGTGATTTTTGAGCAAGTCCTTGAAGTTTTACTATACAACTTCTAAAATGTCTTCTACCTTGATGTGTGATCTTATGATCCCATGAGTAAAAAGACATGGATTTATAAAAAGTGACACAATTTATATTTCATTTATGAGAAATCAGTTCAAGGATATATTTGGTATGGTTTTAAGGAAAAAATATATACTATACTTCATTTTCAAAATGTATTCCTTATATATTTCAATAAAATAGGGAAATTTAAAAATCATTATAGAATTTGTTCCTTTCTTTAGTTTTTTTTCCCCCCAGAAAAATCTTTAAAAGCAAGTGTTTCATTGTCCTGACCTTTCATCATAAAATTTTGGGTGTTGTTCCTATTCAAGCTGGGAAAGAGGGCATAAATTACTCTCTTTGGCATATCTCATGCATTACCAATGTATTTAGCCAACTTCTACAGATGCCCTTCCTGGCTTTCAAAAGCAGGAACCTGCAGGAAATAGAAAATGCCAGGTTTCTTCTCACGCCTGAGAAGGCTCTGCTTGCCATAGGATAACCCTATGTGATGTGCTATGATAAATGCCAGTGTGCCAACTCAGCATGTTGGACAGTTTAACTCAGTGACCTTCTGGAAGTTTATAGCTTCCCCCATAGATTGTCTTTGATACAACCTATAACATAGACTGTCAAAACCACCCCATAAAATGAGATCTGTATTTATTTTTACTGCAGAAGAATTCGCTCTCAGTGTGGAGCTCAGGTGCCTTGCCATTTTCTAGTATCATTTCATATGCTTTAATGTTTTCATCAACCACGTGTAGTACTGCAGTCAGCTAAGGAGCCATTTACTTCATTGGGCTTATTCTGTCATCTTGACACTACATGTTTGGGACCTATGTTTCAAAATTAGTATGGGGGGGGGTTATTTTGCTTTCACACTGAGTGCTACCATCATATATTCTGTGTCTATAGTCAGTCAGATAAGTCTTAATAATCCTTGCTGGAGTTGTTTGCTATTTATTTTGAATTTTAAAAGACAATCCAATTCAAGTTTCAATCATAGTGACATTTGAAAAGGAAAAAAGTAGTCATTGACATAGAGAGAGAAAGAAAGAGAAAGAGACAGACAGACAGACAGAAACATACAGAAAAACAGAAACAGAGACAGAGAAATAGAGAATTAATAAACTATATTCCCCTTTCTGGATTTCTATCCAGCTCATTAAACTAAATGTTGATCAGTTTTTTATTCAGTAAATATATATAGTCATTCAAGTATTTTCCTTCTGGTTTCCTTTTTCTTTTCTTTTCTTTTCTTTTTTCTTTCTTCTTCCCTTTCTTTCTTTTGAAAAATCTAATCAATTTTTTTATTGATGGTCAGATTTCTAGGGAAACTTGAAATATTTACAAAACAAATAATTAATTGCCAAACTGATCATTTTAAATCTTTTTTTTTTTCATATTTTGGTAATATGTTGTCTTTTTTTTTTTTTTTTTTTTACTATAGAGAAGTACATTATTACCAACTAAAAGAAAAGTTCAGGGATTACCTTCTGGCCATGTATGAGTTCTTCTAAGAGCATATTGATTGGCTATCAAATTAACACAAATGACAATTTAAGGAGCCATCTTAAAAAGAGGACATATTAAGTATTCACTTCTTTTCTAGTGCATTTGAAGTTATAAATGAATTATCAGTGAGGCATTTATAGAAATATGTTATCCTTCTGTCACAATAGTGACAATTTTGCCACTGGAGAATCTAAGATAAGAGAAATTAATCTGTGCAGAATTCAAAAATTTCCTTTATTTCCTAATATTGTTTATTTTATTTTTTTTAGAGCTTCAGTTTTAGGAAAGACAGAAGTTGAATAGAGAAAAAGGCATTTTACCATCACAATTTAGGCAGCAGCAGCAGCAGCAGCAGTAGTAGTAGTAGTAGTAGTAGTAGTAGAACCAGACATATGAGGTGGAAAGACACAACTTTGGAGAAAAAAAGGTTAAAAAAATCAAGAGTGATTTTATCAGGACACTCCCAAGTGCAAAGATGAAAAGTCATTTGGCTAGTTAGTAGACTAAAACTAAAATTGAACAAAGGGATATTAATGATATTCTAAAACATCAAGAAATAAGGATATGAATATTTTCTAAATTCAGAAAATTAAGAGGGAAAATTGATAGAATCAAGGGAGAAAATAAAAGAAGGTTTTTGTGGAAGAGTAGAAAGATTAAGAAATAGTATGACAAGATAGCAGGTAAAGCGCAGGAGTAATGAGGGATAGGAATAGTATGAAGAGAATAGAAAGGAAACATAGGAAGGAGGAAAATATACAAGCAATAATAGCTTAGAATGAGAAGTGGATGGATTTTCTCATAAGATGGAAACTGATAGCAGAATAAAATTTTGAGCTTAAAAAACATGTTGGTTCCAGAAAATGCTACAGAAATGAGAGAGACATAAAAATATAATATGAAGGTGAGGAGTAGAATTTATTCTATCAAAAAAGTAGAGGCGGTAATTGTGATTTCAGACAAAGTTAAACATAGACTTATCTATAAGACTATTAAGTCTATGTTAGTAAGAAAAAAACAACAGGGAAACCACTGTTTTTCAGAGAAATTAATTAATATTGATTTAGATAGCATTTAAAATACATGAGTGTAACAAAACAGTCACAGGAGCTATATGAAGATAAACATAAAACAAGTTTCATACAAATAAAGTTAGATCTAAAAAAATTGAGTAATTTTTTATTCTTCATAGGCAGGTAAAGTCAATGTAATTTTTAAAATGACATTTAACTTAATTAATTTATGTAATGTCATCCCAATTAAATTACTAAAAATTATGTCAGACAGAGAAAAAAACAAAATTCATTTAGAAGAAAAAAATTTCAGTTACTTCAAAGAAACCAGGAGAAGAAAAAATGTAAAGGAAGCAGATTCTGTAGTATCAGTCCTTAAATCATTGTTGAAGTATAAGATGGATAATTCTGAATATTTTAAATTAACTTTTTTATACATAAGATCTTTTCATTCAAGAATAGAAGAAATAAAGGAAAAATAGAAGTGAAGTTTTTAGACAAAATTTTAATAAAAATGTGATTGGTTTGGAATATTGTAGTCTAGGAAATGATTAGAAAAATGCAAATTAAAACAACTCTAAGGCACACCTATCAAACTGGTTAATATCACAGAAAAAATGATAAATGTTAAATAGAAGGGTTGGAAAATTGGTATACCAATGCACTGTTGGTAGAATTGTGAACTAATTTAATCATTCTGAAGAGAAAATTGGAATTTTATCCAAAGAGTAATAAAAACAATGCATAGCATTTGACACAACATTACCAAAGCTATCAAAAAAAGAAAAAAGGAAAATAATCCACATGTACCAAAATATTTATAACAGCCCTTTGGTGTTGTCAAAGAATTGGAAATTTAGAGGTATCCTCATCAGCTTAGAATTGCTGAATGAATTTTGGTATATGATTGTGATGGAATATTATGCTGCTTTAAGTGATGATGATCAGGATGATTTTGGAAAAAACCTGAAAAGTCTTACATGAAGTGATGCATAATGAAATGAGCAGAATTAGAACAGGGTGCACAGTAATAGCAATATTGTAAGATGATAAAATGTGAATGTCTCAGTTATGCTCAGCAATATAAACATTGAAGACTTTTGATAAAAAAATTTTACCTATTCCTAGAGAAATGAGGGATTCTGAATGTAAACTAAAAGACAGTATTTTATGTTATTTTTAATGTTTTTTTGTCTGTGTTTTCTTTTACAACATAACTGATATGGAAATATATTTTATGTGACTGCACATGTATGATGTATATATACATCATATATATTTTGCTTTGTCAATATGGAGTGAGGGAATTAAGGAGAGAGGGACATAATATAGAACTTATTTTTTTAATATTAAAAATTATTGATATGTAATAAAATATAATAGTTTAAAAAGTAAAATCAGCACATTTCATAAGTTTTCAGTCAACCTGAGCTTTAAAAATTATATTTGATAGGAAAATTAATATCCCATGAATATTAACAACTTAAAGGAAAAAGGAATCTGGTGCCTAAAATAGTATTTCACTTTTCACTAGAGTAATCTCAACTGTTTTATTTTCCTGAGCTTTTCACATAATTGCTGCACTCTTTCCATCCATTTATCCCTGTCCTTTCAGTTCAGTAGATAATATGAGTTGGTTGAAGAGGTGGAGTGGTGATGAAAACCAATGCCCTATAGGGTGTTGCTTGGAACTTCAGCAACCATCTCAAGATCAAAGATCAGAAGAGTCTTAGCAAATCTTTGATCTTCACATAGACACATTTAAGTATCTACATGGAACTAGCAGATTGACTTTTGATTAAATTGATACCTTTTTCCACTATTTGTTTCTGCCTCATCCTGCCATCTATTTGACCCTCTGTTTGACTGAATCAATTCATTCACTTATTGCCTTTATGCAAGATAGACACAGCCTGAAAGTTTCAAGTCCTTCTCCTTTTCTGGCCCATCAATCAAGCACAAGAAAATCATTTTTTTTTCTTTTTTCCCCCAAATAATCAGGTCCAAAATTATAATTCCAATAAAAGAAAATAGAAATGATATTCAGTAGATTCTTCTTGGATTTCTCCACTGTAATTTTCTCAGCACATGAAAATGCATCTTTTTATGTTCTAGTAAGCAGTAACTTATGAAATAAATCTGATAATATTACTGGAAAATACCAAGAAAAACACTGTTTACATAAATCTATCTTAGGTTAAGTCTTTTCCAAGCAAACTTAAGGGCAACAATTAGTGAACTTTTGAGAAAAGCTCTTTAAACAAAATCATTATTAATTGTCCTCTTATCCTATTATAGTGTGACAAAATGATTTGGGAAATGCAAAAAATATATATTCGCACTTGAAGTAGAATAATGAACTTTATATAGTTCATTTTTATATAGATTGTGAGATGTTTTATTGAGTATAATATATATACAAAGAGAGAGAGGTAAGCAGTGAGAAAGTGAGAGAAAGAGACAGAAAGACAGAGAAGGAGAAGGAGACAAAGAGAAAGAGACAGAAGTAGAAGGAGGGAGTGAGACAGAAGTCTATTTATAATAAAATCTGATTTCCCTGAATTCCAGAATTTCAAAAAAAGAAGGAACACAGAATCTATCAAATATAAGTCAGATTTTCAAAGAGTCCTTTCTAAACTTTAATTGAGACAAGTTCTTCCACTCTTTAGTTGACTTCAATTTGAAGACTTGAAGTAAAGATGAACCTATTACCTCCTGACATGAATAACTAAATATTCACCAAGTACCTATTTCGCATCAGGCCATAGTGCTAAGCTCTGGAAGCCTATCCACTTTTGAATGACTCTAAATGTGTGAACAATTTTCATTACAGGAAACAAAATAACTTTCTGCAACTTTAATGTATTTCTCTTAGTTCTGCCTTTTAGGGTCAAACAGAACAAGGATTATTCACTTTCAGTGTCATAGCCCTTCTAATATCTCTAATACAATCTCTATTAATCTTCTCTTCTCTTCTCTAGTTACTTCAACTAAAACTCCTATCACATGATCTTTAGACCAATACTGATTTCAAATCATTGGTAGTGATAGAAAATGCATAAGGTCCGAACTCAATACAAGATAAATTTTACAACACTATGCTTGCCCAACTCATCATTTAAGAATACAATAATTCATAGGGATTGGTTATTGATTTCCTTATTACAGAGAACTACCAGAGAAGAAGACCCCTCTGCAATTTAGAGTCTCTTATAGTCATCTAGGGCATTAAGATTTTAAGTCATTTGCCCAGAATCACTCAGCCAGTTTGTTTCAGAGGTGAGCTATGAACCAGCATCTTCTTGGCTCTGAAGTCATCTTTATCTCCTATAACATAGTGCCTCTTTATACCTAGATAAAGTAGATCAACATGATAAATTTATTGTGGAAGGAAATTCATATTTTATACATGTCCTTAATAAAAGTATCAGTGTGCAGAATTTATCACATATGATCTTAAATAATTTTATATTAATTTTATATAAACTTTATTTGTGAATATTATTTCTTACAAAATTATCTTTTCTAAAATATATGAAAAACAGGAAAATGGATACTATTTTTTTCCCTCATTACTTTTCTAAATTTATATTTTGTTGGGAGTATTTATTTATTACGTTTATTCTTTTTAAAAATCCAAAACCCTATGCATATGATATTGATAAACTGCACTCCTTACAATTTTAAGTGCACATGCTCTTTTGATGTCCTTTCTAAATGAACTCAGACCATAATAAAGGTTTCTACAAATTAATTGAAAACATTATACTAATTCTCAAATGTAGAAAAAAGAATAACCTCAATGAGGTTTTATTTACAAACTCACAAATATGATGTTATCTCTCCCTGAAGCATGTGCAACTTTTGCTTTCAAATAGTTTTCTTGATTATTATCTAGCAATAAAAACCACTGTTGGACCTTGAAGACTGAGGCACTTTTCTTTCTTTCTATATAGCAAGGGACCCATGTGATATGGATATATGCATTTGGTGATTAGTTTCAGTCATGTGGGAGTCTGCTCTCTAATGACTATGGAAAAGTTTCTTTTTTCACTGTTTTTAGCTTGTTACATTTCAAATTGCTTGTGGTTCAGGTTTAGCCTCTTATGTAGCATCTCACAAGTACTGGGGACTAAAATCAGTATTCAATATGAATCAGGTATGAGACAGGTGTTTATTTCCTTCAACAAAGAAATGCTAAACACAAAATACAAATACACATTAATCAAAAGTTTTATAAAGTGGATTCAGAAACCAAACTTGTACTTGCCACAACCATCCTTCATTCCCACCAGTTAACTATATAAATCTCATCAGGACCTAGAGCAATTTGTCCGAGAGCCAATTAGTTAGTCTTCAACAAATGTTAACTTGACATGTGACATTTTACCCCAATTCTGCACTGACTGCTCAGAATTTGACTTCTAGCCATAGTTGAGCCACTCTTGTCTGTTCTTTACATTAGAAACTTTCTACTATTCAACTACATCCAGTTGACTGAGAAACTCCACTGTTTATAGTCTACTCTATTTATAGACTATTATGTCTAATACTCACTACAGTATATCGAAGCCTGGACAGCTCCATGTTGAGGTCATTGTTCCTTTATCTATATAGGAAAGGAAACCCAAGCAGAAAATGAAACCCAAGGGCCCAAGATAAAAAAAAAATAGTTAAGTGATTTTGTTCTCACTATTGTGTGGTATTATTCACAAAGAGGTTCATGGGGAAGAATTAACCCTCCCCTTGCCCTCATGGAAAGTCTGAGAGCTACAAGATGCTTTCTGGAATGATTTTGGAAGAGAAACACTTGTAGAGACTTACATAAACTGATGCTAAGTGAAGTAAATAGAATCAAAAGAAATTGTTCACAGCAACAACAAGATTATGTGATGATTAATTCTGATGGATGTGGCTCTTTTCAAGAGCAAGGTGATTCAGGTCAGTTCCAATGGACTGGTGATAGAGATAACTATCTGTACCCAGAGAGAGATGTAAGGACTGAGTATGGATCACAACATATTATTTTTACTTTTTGTTGTTGTCATTTTTGTTGCTGTTTGCTTGCATTTTGTTTTCTTAGTCATTTTCCCCTTTTGATTTGATTTTTCTTGTGCAGCATGATAATTGTGGAAATATGTATAGAATTGCACATGTTTAATATGTATTAGATTGCTTGCTGTCTAGGGGAGTGTCAAAAGGGAGGGAGGAAGAGAAACATTTTGGAACACAAGGTTTTGCAAGAGTGAATGTTGAAAATCATCTATGCATATATTTTGAAAATAAAAAGCTTTATATAAAAAGATCCTTCCTGGAAATGTTAGATTACAAAGCATAGTCAATCTTTTCTTCAAGATCCATCAAACTATTTCCCCTTTCAACTCAATAGTTGATAAGGGATGACTTTCTTATCCCTAATGTGCCCTTCAGCATCGAGTCACCAGAAACAAACAGTTCTGACATTTTCTAAGAACCCAAGTATTTAATCATATATAGCTATCATGGATTGGGAAAGAGAAAGATTTACAAATGCTCTTTTTTACTCCTGGCTATACAAATATCTTCTGATAACCTAAAAATATCTCCAAATTTTTCTTTAGAAAGGAATGGTTAAAACCCATGTGCGCTCAGAGATTGCCATTCCTCACACATAGTCATCTTCCCCAAGGCCAATGTCACTAGATGAAAGAATATTTATTAGGAAATTAGATGTAAGAAGTGGCTGGATTAAAAAGGGATTTAAATGCCAAGCAGAATATTTTTTATTTAGTTCTAGAGGCCACATGGAGCTACTGGTGTGTGTGTGTGTGTGTGTGTGTGTGTGTATGTGTGTGTGTGTGTGTGAGTGTGTGTGTGTGATCAGACTTGAGTTTTAATATTTTAGGAATGGCTTTTTAGTGGCTGAATGAAGGTTGGATTACAGGACAGAGAGACTTGAGGCAGGCTTATCCACAAGTAGGCTATTGCAACAATAGCTCAGACATGAGATGATGAGATCTGCACTAGAAGGGTAGTAATGCCAGGGAAGAGATATTGAAAAGTTGAAAATGACTGGCCTTGGCAAAAAGAAAGTGAATATGGGGGAGGAGACAAATATGAGCAATAAGAGAAATGAAAGATTGTAAGCCTAAGGAACGCAGAATGCATTGTATTACTTTCTGGTGTGTGTGTGTGTGTGTGTGTATGTGTGTGTGTGTTTGTGCACGCGCACACGTGTGTGCTTAAGATTTGAGGGGAAATGAACATACGCATCCATTTGCACAATATATACACATATATATGCATGTAAGTAATAAAAAGCACATCTCTTGATATATTTTGTAGTAATTTAGAGATAAATTTCTAATATTACATTAAAAGCTTTCTCTGTATCTAATGGAGCTTAATATTTCTCAATTCAGATGGTAGTTTCATATTCTTAATTTATACCATGACAAAAAGGGTAGAACTGATATGGAAGGGAACATGAGTATCTCTGTTTTATTTTATTTTTTCTATTTTCACATGAATTCAGAAAAAGCATCTGGTTATAATGTCCTATGGGACTGGAGAGTTAAAAAACAGTCAGATTTGCCAAAATAATTAGATACTAATTAATTCTGATACACACACATATAATATAGACACACACAGTATTTATGTATACATCCACATACATATGTATATACACATATAAAACCATGCATCTATATATACATAATAGTCATGGTGATTTCCTTTCCAAAGGATCTTCTAAAAGACATAATGTAGAAATAGCAAAAAAAAAAAAAAAAAAAAAAAAAAAAAAAAAAAAAAAAAAAGTAAGCCAGCTATGTCTGTGACTTAGAAAATGAAGAGAAGCAATGATGATATAATTGCTAATAATTCTTCTCTTGAACCTTCCTCCCCCCCATTTCTCTATGTCTCTCTTTTTATCTTTCTGTTCTTCTATCTCGCTGTGTGTCTATTTTTTGCTCTATTATAATTTCCCAATCATCTACACCCTTTATGCCTTTATAGACCCACTTCTACCCACATGGTTCAAAATCAGAGATTTATTATAAATGTGCAGACAGTAAACATAAAGCCAATCAAAAAAAGTTTCTCCTTCCAAATCTGATTTTTCTCCTAAGCTGTTTTATTTTCCTAAACTACACGATTCTAAGAATGGTGACATACCAAAATTACAAAAGTAATCCAAGTGAGGATCTTTGAGCTCCACTACTAGTGATATATTCCTCTTAGAAGTGAAACCTATATTAACAAAGAAGAATTGGTGATGAAAGCTGAAACAGTTACATCTGAGCTTGAGAATGACACAAATTATGCCTCTTCTACAAGAGAGTTATCTTATGACAGGAAAAAATAATGATGAATGTTGGAGGGGATGCGGGAAAACTGGGACACTATTGCATTGTTGGTGGAGTTGTGAACGAATCCAACCATTCTGGAGAGCAATCTGGAATTATGCCCCAAAAATTATCAAATTGTGCATACTCTTTGATCCAGCAGTGTTTCTATTGGGCTTATATCCCAAAGAAATACTAAAGAAGGGAAAGGGACCTGTATGTGCCAAAATGTTTGTAGCAGCCCTGTTTGTAGTGGCTAGAAACTGGAAAATGAATGGATGCCCATCAATTGGAGAATGGCTGGGTAAATTGTGGTATATGAATGTTATGGAATATTATTGTTCTGTAAGAAATGACCAGCAGGATGAATACAGAGAGGACTGGCGAGACTTACATGAACTGATGCTAAGTGAAATGAGCAGAACCAGGAGATCATTATACACTTCGACAACGATATTGTATGAAGACATATTTTGATGGAAGTGGATTTCTTTGACAAAGAGACCTGAATTTCAATTGATAAATGACAGACAAAAGCAGCTACACCCAAAGAAAGAACACTGGGAAACGAATGTGAACTATCTGCATTTTTGTTTTTCTTCCCGGGTTATTTATACCTTCTGAATCCAATTCTCCCTATGCAACAAGAGAACTGTTCGGTTCTGCAAACATATATTGTATCTAGGATATACTGCAACATATCCAACATATAAAGGACTGCTTGCCATCTAGGGGAGGGGGTGGAGGGAGGGAGGGAAAAAAAAATCGGAACAGAAACGAGTGTCAATATAAAGTAATTATTGAATAAAAATTTAAAAAAATTAAAAAAAAGAGTTATCTTAGACACCAATATTTTATGTTCATACAACAACTACTGAAGCCCATAAATGTGTTACTTCACTGGTAAACACAAAGAGAAGTAAGAAACTTCCTGAATTATTTTCCTCACCTTAAGTTCTAATTACCAATGCTTATAGCAAAGAAAATCAAGTAACTTGAAATCATAACCAACAATGTGTGTGAAATTGACAGGATAAAATGAAAAAGAACAAGAAAAAAGCCTAAAACAAATTATAAACCTCTGATAGTGCAGGGAACACCAAGGATTAAAGATGTTGAAGGGTTTCCGAATCTAGCAGTTGTTTCTGAAAGAATAAAAAGAAAACTAAACACAATCATCAAAAAGTTATTTTTTTAAAAAAAATGCCAACCAGAGTACTCTGAAAAACTTGATAACCATATACTGACTTCTGATAGAAATAATGAACTGCAGTCATCCAAATTTCACTCTAAACAGCAATCAGAGACTATGTTACGAAAACCTGTCATAAGAAGAATCAAAATCCAGTGAAGCTGGATTTGGGAAAAATGCTTGCTGCATTGGAAAATAACTAGCATTCACAAAATTCAAAACAGTCTTCCAAATCTGTTTTAGTTTTTGTTGGTACAGTATCAGTATTTCCCAAAGAATTAGCAATATCAGTAAAAAACATCACCAGTTAAATCAAGTGGCAACTCCACACAATCCATTAGATACCAATTCTCCATTAATAAAGAAAGGCAAGCAAAGGGACATATGAAAGGATAAAAAGTCAACAACCCTGAAGATTATTTTAAAAGAGAAAAAAGAAACAGAAACAACTCTCAGAACAGCTTTCAGTTCCAGCTTTTGGAAGGATTGAGCAAGATTCAATGGATGATGTTAATAAGCAAATCACCTAATCAGGTTGCCCAGCCAGACTTTGAGAAACTCGAAGAAACAGAAGAATCAGTCCTTGATTCTTATACTGTTGGAGTGAAAAAAAAAATCAGAAAAACCCCTAGATAACAAAGTACGGCAGCATGATGCAGAAGTCCCATTTTTTTTTTTTTTGACAGTTTCTTCTTTCCCAATGTTTCATAGTAAGGGATTTAGAGTTATTGCAGTCAAATGCTTAGTAAAGAAGTCGATGATGGTTTGCTATATCTTCTAAAAGAACTGGTTCATTTTCAAGATCATACATATCAGAAAGATCTAGTAAAATAAGGACCAAATACCAGCTTGTGATGGGACTTGGAGAAGTGAGCAAACATCTGTAACTCAAAAAACTGACATATGCTTTTATTTCTCCAATCTGTGAAATGAGCAAATCAAAATGTGGGCTGGGTGAAACATTGCATACCATTTTTATTATGATTGTGAATGAAATGTCCCATTTATATTTGTTCTTAACCAAAAAGCTCTGGGGTAGAATGTCAACAAAGTAGTACCAGTCAGTGTAGTGAGAATTTTCAGCTAAAATGATAAGAAGGATTAATTAGTTCACAAAATCATTAAGCTTACAATGGAAGCCAGATAGGCATGTAAGGTCATGTTATCAACTTTAAAAGAAGGAACTGAAGCACTAGAGGTAGAGAGTATTGTATCCCCCTTGCTTACTCCGCAGGGCAAGAGTTGCAATTAATATAATTGTGCTATTAAATGAAGTCATGAGAAAATTCTTGTGGAAAAAATAGGATATCAAAAATAACCAAAGAGGAAAAGTATGTCATAAATATGATTATATATAAAAATAAATATAAGGCAATATTTATAGAATCTTATACTAGAAACTATTAGAGAAATAGGACAATAGGATAGAAATAAAATCCAGTGAGTATAAATGATTAGTATATATTATTTTAAAGACTTACTAAAATACTGAAGAATGGAATCATCATTCAATTTTTAAAATGTTAGGGAAAGTCTTAATTATATGTGGAAAGAAATAGAATACCATGTATCATAATAAATGGTAAACAGATTTACAATTTAATATAAAAAAATCATAACAACTGGGGAAAATAAATGTAGCAAAAATGCTTTGGACTCATATTCCTAGAGCCAGGACCCATACCCTTCTCTTAGGTTGCTAGGTTACTCTGAGGGATTGTAAGGTAGTTCTCTTTCCTATTGACATAATCTGGAGACCCTAATGGTTCTTCTCCCACTGTTAAATGCCAGCAAGCAACACTCCAATTCTATTTAACCACATAATTTTAATTGGCCCTTACAAAGTGAACTTTATTTCAGAGATACAGTAAGAGCAAAAGTTCAAACATTTCACAATATTTCAGGCACACATTCTTCTCTCAATATATTTATGTTCAAATTTAATATGACTGACAGATAAGTGGCTATCAACTACTCTGAGTTGCATTTATAAGGTTCACAAGCATAATACATAATGGTATGCAATGTTTCACTCAATCCACCTTTTGATTTACTCTTTTCACAGTTTGGAGAAATAAAAACACCAAACTGCATTTTTTTGTTTTGTTTTGTTTTACTTTAGACCAGCAATGCTGGTTTGACAGTTAAACCTATCATGAATCACAACACCTAGATTTCTATAGCTCATTTTCCTGATTTCTTGATTAATTTCCTCCTCCTAAAATGGAAAATAACAGAAACTAAACCTTGTGGAAGCTTTATAAACCTAAAAACATGGATTCAGAGGGAAGAAATCACCAAAACGTTTTCACTTACAGTATTTTCTCTCTCTGGAGAACTATGAACAATGTAATCAAAAGGATTTCTTAGTGAATTACAGAACAGCAATTGTTACAGAGCATTACATATGTTAAGGTCCCTCTTTGGCACTTTCATCAAATATCACAACTCTCCCAGCAATAGAGTAGAATCCTCAGCCTCTTTTTGTGGGGAAGTCAACATGCTGAAGCATTTTACACAGAGGTTAGTTCTCATTACATAAATAAAAGATTTTCCTCAATTAAAAAAGATATTTTGCCAACTAAATATAGTATGTGTGTGTGTGTGTGTGTGTGTGTGTGTGAACTAAAAGAAATTGGGGGGAAATCGTTATATCAATTTATCAAATAAAGATCTGAGTTCTAAAATTTCCATAAGGTTAATCATATACATTACCCACTGGAACAATTTTCAAAGTATAAACAAAGACAATGAATAAAAGAAAAAACACAGACTGTTAATAAAAGCATAATTCCCTTAATAAGAAATGGAAAATAAGACAATCATTAGATATTTCTTTATACCAACTAGTATAGTTAAACTAGATTTTAGAAAGAATCAGATTGAATGTCAAAGGAATTGTGAGGGAACCTTCTCTCTCTGATGTACTGTTGTTATGCAGATTCTTGCAAACACTTTGGAAGGGAATAAGGCAATATTTAATAATATAAGAGGCACAAAATGGATCATACCTTTTTAACTGAGCAATTCTGTTGCTAGAATCTTATCCTCAAAACATCATAAAAAGAAAAAAAAAGGTCCTATATATTTTAAAATATTCATAGCCGCTCTATTTGTAACTGTAGGAATAAAAATGTTTCCAACATTTATGGATGAATAAATTGTGGTCTATTAATTCAGTGGAATGCTATCATGCCATAAAATGATAAATATGAAACATACAAAGAAATATGGAAAGAGGTATATGAGATAGTGAAAAGTAAAATCAGCAGAACCATAAATGTATATACACTTGACTACAACTATATGAATAGGAATGAAAAAGAATCAAAAGTGACAGAATTCCATAATACCTAAAAGAATAAATAGACAAATATTCTTAATTTGTTTGTTAACTTTGTAGCAGGTTTTTTGAATGAATAAAGTTTGTTACAAAAAAAAAAAAAAACTTCCCCTTTTTGGAATGTTTTCATATGTATATGAATTGATACCTTTTTTTTTTTTTGTTTGTTTGTTTGCATGCCCTCTTCCTCATTAAGCTGTTATATCCTTTTGAGCAGAAACTGTGTTTTGCCTTTTTTTTAGTATCCCCAATGCTTTCCATAATGTCTAGTTTATAATAAATGCTTAATAAATGCTTGTGATATTATTGATCACTGAAACTGTTGAATAACTCTTCCCTTATTCAAAAGAATGATTACAACTTCACTTCTTCCATTGTCTTCACTTATATGAAATGACATTTCCCCCTATATGTTTACCTTCCATAATCGTTTCTTCATTCACTTTTCATATTCATATCTCTTCCTGTTTGAGCAGATTTCTATGTTTAATATTTCTTGATTTTACCAGAAGTCAATTTTGTATCTCTTTGTGGATAAAATCTCTTTCAGATTTTAATTCTCTCTTTAATTTCTCTCAAAATTCATATTTAACTTGCTAGAACCCAGAGTAATGAGTACAAATATGTGTATTAAAATAATCATTGGCAAGATGTTCTACTGGTAACAGCACTGAATTTTGTGTTAAAGAGCCTGAGTCCAAATCCAACTCTGCACCTTATTTTACCAAGGATATTTCATTTAATTTCTAGGACTCCATTTGTTATAGTTTACACAAGATTTTTGGAATAGGACATGTATGATATCAATCATATACCATGATATATGCCATATACCATGAAGATGAGAAATCATTAATCTCTTAACCTATCATCATCAATCTCTTAAAATCAGAGAATTATTTTAAAAGAAAAATGTAATTAACAGGTGGTTCTTTTGGTCAATAGAGTCCCCAGTAATCTATTTCTTTCTAAATCTATATTATAATATAATGAGGAAAAGATCTTTGTAGTTATCATCTTAAGCTACTTCAAAATTAGGAGCATCAAATTATGCTCAGCATATGATGCTTATTAATAAGGGAGAATAGTATTCTTATAAATTTTACTTCATTAATAATAAAAGAGCATTAAACCCTATTCATGATAAAATGTGATAGGTACTGTGGGAGGTTAAAAAATGGTCTTGCCCTCAAAAGCATTGACAATTGAAGGTAAAAAAAAAATAAGATTATAATTACAAAGCTGGGGGAAAATTTTAGTGTTTCTGATGAAGGTCTCATTTCTAAAATATATAAAGAACTGTCAAATTGATTAGAATACAAGTCATTCCCCAATCGATATATGGTCAAAAGATATGAACAGACATTTTTCAGATGTTGAAATTAAAGCCATCTATAGTCATATTAAAAATGCTGTAAATCACTCTTGATTAGAGAAATCTTTTGTGGTAGCAAAGAGTTGGAAACTGAGTAGATGCCCATCAACTGAATAAGTTGTGATATATGAAGGTAATGGAATGTTATTGTTCTATACAAAATGATAAACAAGTTGATTTTAGAAAGGCCTGAAAAGATTTATATGAACTGATGCTGAGTTAAACAAGTAGAATCAGGATTATATTGTACACAATAACAGCAAGAATGTATGATCAACTATGAAAGACTTGGTTCTTCAGTGATCCATGGCCGATTCCAATAAATTTTGGAGAGAAAATGCCATTTGCATCCAGAAAAAGAACCATGGAGATTGAATGAAATAGACATATGCTAGGTTCACTTATTTTTTTCTGTTTTTTTTCCTCCTTCATGGTTTTTCCATTTTGTTCTGATTGTTCCCTCCCAACATAATTAATAAAAAAAAATTGTATTATAAAGTTAATGTACATGTATAAGCAACAACAAATAAAACAATTAAATGGAAAAAAAAAAAAGAAAAAAAGGCAATGGTGGCCAAAAACCATAGTTAATTCCATTTCTCTTTTTTGCAAAGATTTTTTTGGAAGACTTCATTTATTTATTTAGTCATTCATTCATTCATTTTGTTTTTTTTTTTTAAATCACGAATTGAACAATAATATAATATAGGTTGTCTTTATTCAGAAAATGAAGGATACAAAGAGGGAGAACTAACTTGGGGGAACAGAGACAGAAGGTGAAGATTATTATTCTATTTACTTTTGAATTCATATGCTGTGTTGATTCATGAGACTACATTTACTGTACACGGAATCCAAAATTTCAAATTTCACATTGAAAATGCTTAGGCTACAACTAAAACTTATAATTTGTGGTGGTCAAATATTTATTACAATACAAGCCTGTATTCTAAAAAATTGTGATCTGAAAAGATAAGCACCACACTAGTTGGTGCTATGAATAAGATCAAGTTTTATAGTTAAGAAGACCTGATTTTAAATCTTCCCTGAGATATTTCTTATTTGTGTTACCCTGACCAAGTGACTTAATATGTCTGCCTCATTATCTTCTTCTATAAATTGTCTATCTGTAATAGTACCTAATTCCCAAGATTGTTGTGAGAATAAAATAGATTAATATTTTAAAGTACTTTGCAAACTTGAGGTTCTGTATACATTTAATTATTATTGTGGTACATACAATCAAGAATAGAAATCATTTTAACAACTTTTTTTTAATACTAATGCAAAAACAGTGTTCATAAAGCATTTTAAAGTTTGCACTTCTCAAACAATTTTTTATAATGATTTAAAAGAAATTTTTACAAAACACATTTCTAACATTATAATTATTTCATATAATTTATTTTTTCTTCCATTTCATTTCAGTGGATTTCCCTGATTTTTGTGCTGATTGTCAGAAGTGCCTGGTTTCATTTTCAATAAAATAATAATTTATCCTCTATTACAGGATTAAGTGGGAAGGAAAGCATTCCTTTCTGTACTAGGAACTTCAGCTATCCCTAGAGTGACTTTGAGGAAAGAAGCTACTCTTTTCCAGGAATCATTCACAGACTTCCTTAATAACTTGACAAACTACTCACAAATTTGGAGGCTTTCTGGATAGAATAAGACTTAAATTCTCAAAATAGTTTGAAAAGGATTAAGGATGACCTTGACAAAGCTGTTCCCATCATTAAGGAGATGCATGATTCACATTAATTTACAGATTCCAGAATTAATTTAGAATTATATATATATATATATATATATTCTGTAAGTTCAATCCTGGGCTAGGAGTCATTAAGGTAGGCATGCATGAAGCATGCAATATTGGCTGGCAGATTTTTGGGGGAGGAAGTGAAGAATAAGAGGTGGAAAATTTAACGTATGCATAACACATTTGAATATTATTTCTATAAATCCATTCACATTTAACATCTCAGGGTTGCTGTGAGAATCAAATGAGATACTTTAAGTGTAAAGTGACACATAATAAATACCATATAAATGTTAGCTATTATTATTTTATAGTCATTTATTTTGTGATAAATTCCACATATTAAAATGACCACAAAAAGTGGATTGTAATATTGAAAGAGGGGAATTTCCATCAAAGGAATCAAAATTTCAAAGTAAAGCTGAGAGTGTATAAATTTTACCTGGCTCCAAATTATCCACAAATGTATCAACCAATATTTAAAGTAATAGCAAACAACATTTAAAAGCTTTCAGTAGATACTAATTGCAATTCAAAGCAACAAGGAAAGAAAAAATAAAACTTTTTGTCCATAAAATAACTTTCAGTTTATTCAACTTCCATTTTGCAGATAATTTTGGTAGTACTTGATAACTAGTCACATATACTCCTGCAACACTAGACTTCCTATGTGCCTAGTTTGCAATGGTAAATCATAAGTAATGAGGAAAAAAGGACAAACTTACATTACAAATACCATAATTATCTACTTTAGAATCAATTAGAGTAGTAAAGATGTTAAATTTACCTGATGTTCCCATTAATTTAGTACATGGTTTTTCAACAACTAAACAGCACTGTACAAAAAGATTCAATTTACCATATGTTTCAAAACTAATGTAATTGCCATTGATCACTATGTTGCATCTTCTTTGCTGAATGATAAGTAAGTTAAATGAACACTACATTATTATTCAAGTTCTTCCATAGGCCACACGCTGTATAATATGAGAAGCAATGCTTATAATGTAGAGAATAAAATATACATAATACTCATTGTTTGCTTTATTAGAAACCATGTTTCTGGTAAAATGAGCATTCCTTTCATCTGTGTATCAAGATATTTATTGAATATATATCTTGATCTATCAATGTATCTATCTTTGTATCTCTCTATGTATCTGTCTGTCTGTCTATCTATCTATCTATCTATACTAAATCCACAGGCAAATTTACCTAGTTGGAGAGGCATGAAATTTAGACTGGAAGTTCAAGCCCTTCTCCTTAAAAGAGAAGGGATGTTCAGGAATTGTAATGCACAAGTAGTTGGTTTTATATAAAGAAAGAAAACAAAAGCCTGGGAAGTGATGAGGAGCCAGAGGAGAACATTACTGGAGACTAAAATAATTGCTGTTGAAATTTGAGTGAAGGCATAGCTTCTACTGGCCCCATTGCTCCACTGAATTACTTTACCAAATGGCTTCAATTTTGAGAGGACCATGGATCTTAAAGAACAATAACAATACTGACAACAACTATGACAATGACTATATTGGAATTTATATGAACTTTAAAGTTTGCAAAATTTTTATAAATAATTTGTCCTCACAAAAAATTACTTGTGGGAAAGTACTATTATTCCTATTTTACAAATTAGGAAAGTGATTTGCCTAGCATCAACTAGAGAGTCTAAAAGGAGGAAAGACTAAGTACAACAGTAGGAAACCTGCATAATCTAACATTAATTTAAGTTTTTTTTTTTAATAGTCTTAGAAACTAGTATTACAAAAATGGCGGAATGCAACAATAACATCTGCATATGGAAAATGGAGGGATCATCATAATTCAGAAATTATCTAAGCACCTAATATACAGATGAATCATTTCGATGCTTGCACAGTCAGAATTTGAGATATTAAGGTCATCTCTGGCCTTGTGTTCCTACAAAGCAATTAGTTTGTGGTAAATTAATCCATTTTTACAAATCTTTGAAGGGAAATACAGAAAGTGCTAATCCTCAACATGACCTTCCTGAGGCAAATTCTAAATCCTCTTTCCAGGTTGATGCCATCTATAAGAGGCTGAGGTAAAAGCTCTCCATTAGCTCTTTCTAAAGGCAACAACATCTGCTAGTAATCAGTCACCCTTTTTAACAAAGCTGTATTAGTCATTATTTTTTTTAAACCCTCTAGCTTTGTGTTGTGAGGGGACCAAAGAAAGTTAAGATTCCTGTCTATTTGCTGGGGCTGTCTGTCCCAGATGAATCAAGGAGAGTTAAACAGGAAAAGAACAATTAGAAAATCCACAAGTTAACCTGTTCCAGTTGAGAACAAATACCTTAAATCAGTGGTTCTCAAACTCTTTTTCTCAGTCTCTTTACGGTATTAACAACTATTGAGAATATGTCCAAAGAGTTTTTGTTTATATAGGTTACATAATAGATATTTATCATAAATAGAAAAAAACTGATTTTGAATTTGTAGACCCTCTGAAAGGATTTCAGAGACCCTCCAGGATTCACTGCACCACTCTTTGAGAACCACTGCCTCAAATGTTGGATTCCCTACTACAGTTCGAAAATCATTTCACTTTTTTTTTCATTTAGAAAGTATTCTTGTATTTCATGTCTTGACTCTAAATCACACACCAAGAAATAAATCTTTCACATAATAATAATTGCTGGAAAAAGACAATAATCTTGTTTTATTGTCATTGGAATCAAAATTAAATTCAAAATATAATTTAAACATTTAATAAAGTTTCCTCCCTATTGAATAGTCTACAAAATAGAAAAAAAATCAGATATGTGTACTAAGACAAATTTTGGCCCAAGTGTCACAGACAACTTGCCTAAGTAAATGATAGTAATCTTTCTAATTGCAAAGATGAAAAGTATAATTTTGCAATATCACTTTCGCCAGTCTAGTGACACAAAGTTGATATAATCTTGTCATTTACTGAATATTGGCATAAATAAATTAATACCCATATAAATATATATAGAGAGATATATGTTTTGAAGGTTTGTAATTATATACACATACATATATGTGGGGGAGTTTGATTTCCCCATTCATCATATCCATCCATCTTGTATATAGAAGTATGATCATTTTTGATTTTCACTTTTTCTGAATGTTACACATTGAAATGTTATGATTTATTGTCATCATAATATACATTTAGATTAGCACTTATATTTTTAAAAATACACTTAATTTTTCTTGAATTCAGAGTTTTCATGTAATGGGGCATTTATAACCATTTCTATTTGATTGATGAAAATCTTCAAGAGGTTATCTAAGAATACAAAGCTAGGAAGCAGGAGTGTGGTTAATAAAAAACTTTGATCCTCTCATTCCAAGTTCAAATACAATATCCCTCATTCCATTCAACTTTTCAGAAGCTCCTCCTTTTAAATAAATTGTAAACCTCTAGTCTAGTACTTGTCTTCTTTCATGACTTATCTTCCTAAAGTCTCAAAAATGCACAAATTGTGCAAAGAATTCCTCTGCTGAGAAAAATGCTTTATATGAGATGAAAGAAACAGAAAGACAGACAGAGAGAGAGATAGAAACAGAGAGACAAAGAGACAGAGATAGAAACAGAAACATTGAAAGAAACAGAGAAAAAAGACAAAGAGAGTAAACAGCCTAACTAGTATTGGAACAGTAAGGGTTCTGCTTTTCATGGATCAATATAGCATGTTAATTGAGGCTAAAGTGGCTAATGTATTTAATGTTTACAGACCTTTATGATGTGAAGACTATCTGAACTAGACAATGGCTCAGAAACAGATTCACCCTTCCCCTCATTTTCATTTCCTCTCATTATCTGAGACTTCCAGACTTTAGGAACACTATAAGACAAAAACAATATGACTGATAACACTACTTAAATAAGCAGGGAATTATTAACCACCATTGTGGGAATAAATGAAAAGACAAGTAGGCTTATCTTCTATTCCCAAATTACTTCCTTCAAAACACTGGGAATTATTATTTGATTTGCTAACACAACTGAAATACTCCTATGCCACATGCCTACTATTATACCCTTAGGATTTTCATGCTTTTGCATCTTCTCTACAGGTGAACCCTTGTATATGTTTAGTTCCTAGAACATAGTCACATAGTATAACACTTAATATTTCCCCCCTTTTTTTCCTTTCTCTTCTCTTCCTCCTTTCAATCCTTCCTTTCTTCATTTCCTTCCTTCTGTCTTCTTTTCCTTTTGTGTTTTGAACCCAAATTATAGTATGAGCTCCATAAGATTAAGTTCTCACCTTTTTTTTGTGTTACAATATTTAGTAGAATGGTTGATACATAGGAAGCCCTGGATGATTTTTTTCACATCTTTTCATTCAAAAGTGAACTTTCAAATTAAAAAAAAAAAATGTTTCTTTTTATGTACTGTAACACAACAAATACTCAATGAAGGGAGAGAATTGAATTCAGCCAAAACATCTTTTCTGCTAGTACTTTAGCCATAGTAATTCCTAGGGTTTGGCTACAAATCCCTCTACAAAGCTTTGTAAAAAGCTTAGTAAAACTATAACCAGGTTGGATATTTCATATATTCAAATTTAAGATATCAGAATATAGTTCTGATGAGGGCAATAATTAAGTATGTTAGCTATAGTGCAAAACAATTATTAGTTCACAGCAGAGTTGATTCCATTCATTGTCTTATCAGAAAATTTAGAATGAAAAAAAAACAAAAAACTGAAGAAATGATTTTATGGGTAGTCAGATGAGATATCTAATGTATACCAGCATAATCTTCATTGTATGTAATTAATATGCTCACTGATATATAAATTAATTACTCCCCATTGTCTAATATATTATATTATTTATTGTTCATGTTTACTTGTTTTAATGGTAGTATCATATCTATACTGTAGCAACATTATTTAATTTGGCTGTTATTTGAGCACGTGTTTCTGTTTCTGAATTTTTTTTTATTAAATTGTAGGGATGATAATTGTTTGCTAAGAGTAGAACCCAAAGGTTTTGGGACTGAGCTAATTTTACTTACTTTGTTAAGTGCTGATTCTGTGTTGATCCTATAATATATCATTTCATGTTAAGTTTACTGCAGTTGATTCAGCAATGGGTCGCAAATTTCCTAACCCTGTGAATCCTGTGAACAAGTTAGTATAGACCAGTTTCTACAGGAGAATCTAATCCCTAACACATTTCTAAGCCATCTCCTGGAAAAAGCAAAGCTGTGATTGTCCTGTCAAAAGACAATTTGCTGTTATCTTGTCCTGAGACAGGAAGAGAGCAAAAATCTCAAGAGAAATGAGCAAAGGTTTAGAGGGAAATATGTGATTCAAGAGAGTGATGGAGAGAGATGTGTTTTACTGGTGATATATCAGTGACCAGGGCTACTACTATTGCTGTAATCACTTTTATCCACCCATCCCCCAACTCAGGTGAACAACTTGTAATTCAAGTGAGGAAATCATTCCTATTCATTACAGATCTTTCTCCTATGAGAGATTGGTTATAGATTCTCTAATTTCTCCTACTAGGAAAGTGAAGGTTAAATGCAAAAGTTATCAGGTTTTAAAAGTTTATTTGCATTTCTGTCTAATTGGTAGAATGTAAACACCTTAAGGATAAGAATAATTTTGTAACTTTATTTGTATCTGAAATGCTTAGTTTTAGTAAATGCTTTAAAAATGTTTGTTGACTGAAAGACTGAATGATAGCTTAAGATAAAATTTGATCATAGAAAGTTCTAATTTCTGTGCATTATTTATTAATGAGAAGTTAAATAGAATGACAGTAACCAGCAATATGTGTGGAGAAAGACAAAGACAGAAAAACAAATCGAGTCTCTATTGAGAAACATCTCTCTTCTTCCCACCCCATTTGAGGTCTCACTTTCTTTAATCAATACTCTCTCTCTCTTTCTCTTTCTTTTATATCTTTTTCAAATTCCATGAAAACTATTTTTGGCATTCATTAAAAAATGAATTCCAAATTCTCCCCCATAGAGAAGAATGGCTAGGAAAGACTGATATCACATACATTCCAAAGATAGAGGCTAAAGAAGGAGAAAAAAAATTCTATCAATCTGTTATCACAACAACAATAATAATGGGAGACATGTTTATTAGGACAAGCTAAGTTGCAACTACATTATCATTGATTACTTTTGGTTGCTATAATCCTTTTCATAACTTATAAATAAACGTTGATTTAAGATTTTTGTAATTGAAAATTCCATCTTTCCTTTTGAAATGTAAATGAATTACTCCCTAGAAAATGTTATCAAGTGAAATCTATGTACTCCTAATTGAAGATTATATATATATGTATTTTTTTGATATTTTACTTCATTTATCTTCCTGCTTATTGATCATTGTTATTTTTTTTTTACCTCCATGATTTTGCTTAAGTCTCTTCTCTATTTCCAAAGTTTACAAGGTTTGGTTATTGTTATTTTTGTTTAAAACATGTGCATTTTAACTCACATGGAATCGTCTTTTGTATTTCCTGAGTACCTCAGATTATAGGTAATAGATTTTCACATCTTCATCAATTTTAAGATAATCCGTTCTTAATCAATTGATGACCTCACATCCCTAGGAATCAAAAACCTCTTTCACATCCTCAGCAGATAAGAGAGATGGAACCTTTTCTTCTTAATAAATGAGGGAAGAAAGGACAGAAGGAAAGAAGGAAGAAAGGAAGAATGGAAAATTAGTGAGCCATCTCATGCTACCATACCAACTGGGGTACTGCTAAAGTACTCATGAGGTCATCTGAATTCAGTGAATCAATTGTGCAGTTCAATGAACTCCATAATTAAGATACATCGAATCACCAAAAGTTCATCACTAACTCTTTTGAGACTTCTGCTGGCTATAAAACATGTCCCTTGATAGATATAATTACTATATATAAGTTTTGTAAGGTTTTTCTTCTTCTTTACTTTTGCAACTTACCTCCTATCTTTTTTTTTTCAGAATGTCTTCACTGCTAAATGAAAAATAAATGGGAAACAAAGAATTTACTTACCTTTTATACCATTCTTTAAACCCTGCAATAAAACTATTTCAAAATAAAGGGAAAATGCAGCAATTTAGTACACTCAAGGAATAAGCACTTCTGCATGGTGGTCTTATGATTAGTTAAATATGTTTAACTTTTAAATAGCCACTGTATATGTATATGCATATATGTTTATATTGATGATTTTAATGGAATTTTTATTAAGAATATTATTAACTTTTTAGTCCTCTTAGAGACCAATGATTAATGATTTCCTCATAGTAAGAACTCTCATTTGTTATAAATTACAAACTTTTCTTAATTTACAGTCTTAGTTTAGTGAGACCTAGAAAGGTTAATTAAACAAGTTACTAATGGCTATAAAATTACTATCAGGTCAGAATCTGAATATAAATCTTTCTATCTGTAAGTTGCATGTTCTATCCATTATCCCATCAAATTAAAGAAAATATAATCTTATCTTTTCCTAATGAACCAAGATCACCATTAAGATCTTATTATGCTGTTTTAATATTGATGAACATTATTAAATTACATAAAATTCATTGAACTTGCATTGGGTTTCTATATTGCAATATTTCTTGAATTTGTGTGCCTACTTTTTGTAGTTTTTCCTTCTTCTCCCTCATTCTTTGGCTGTTATCTGTCAATTACAGTTTCTCCCAATGGGCCTACTCATTCTATCAACTCTGTTACATGCTTCACCTCTCTCTTTCCATCCCCAGTCTGCTATGGACTCAGGAAACAAAGAAGCTATATGTATAATTAAAAATTATTTCTGCCTAAGTTCCTAAGGAAATTTCCTCTGAGTACAGTCTACGAACTTGAGATTAGTGAAATGATGTATTTTTAAATGACTTAGATTCTATTTTGCTTGTTTTCCATTGCTAGGTTATGTTTCTGATAAGTGAAAATGCTGGATAGGGTTAGTATATATTTATATTGATGCATATATGAATGTAGACATATGCATACCAATTAGATGAATGAAGAGCAAAGACACTTAAGAGTTATTGAGTATTTGGGGCAGGAGGCAGGAACTAGCTGAGCAGGGAGGGCAAAATGTTGTTTGTTGTGGGTGTTGAAAATTGTCCTAAAACTAATATTTAATTTTTCTTTAAAAAGTGCTTTTGAATCAAGCAGTTGGATTTTCTGTGAACCTGTTTCATGGTTATATCATTTAATACTGATGGCCAATTGCATATTATACAATTAAGTTAGAGACAATGATTGTCCCAAAAATTTGAAAAGAAGCTCTTGCTGAAGAAAAAAATGGTGACCACTTAAAGAAAGGAAAAAAAAAATTATGATACATGGATATAATGAAGATTGCTGCAAAATAAGAAATGTTTACATGTTTACATGATGAATATATGAAAAACATATACTGAAATAGAAGTAAGGAGAAATCAAAAAGCAATATATACAATAACTACAACAGTGTAAACAGAAAGAACCCACCAACCCTAAACAAAATGAAATTATATTTAGCAAAGACTGACAAAATAGGAGAGAGAAGTAATCATTCTCCCTTAACATTTTTTGCATAGTTAGGAGGTAATGGACAGAGCTGCCAAATTCTTATCTCTGATTCAGAGTTGCAAGACTTCCTACTGTGGCCCAAATCAAATTAAAATATAATTAGGAAATGATTAATAAAATAAATGAAAGTACAATAAAGATAATGTTGTAAAATTCTAAGTAATTATAAGGATAAGGGCACATTTTTTTGAGTTTGACATCACCGGTATGCAAAACATTGTCTATACCTTTGCCATCTACATTCTCTCTTTTTTTCCAACTTTGAATTTCAGTAACAAATAGTTTTGATATTTGATGGCACTGTTCCATTTCTACCAGTTATGTTCATTAACTTCCTATTAAGTTCATTCATTCTCTTTGTGACTTCTCAAAGAAAACTAAAACATCCTTCCCCAGCTAACACTCCCTTATATGCATTATCTCCTTCTATTGAACAATAAATTCCTTGAGAGTAGAGGCTATCTTGCTTTTGTATTTGTATCAATATCACTTAACTCAAAGCTAATCGAATAAATGCTTTATAAATGGCTATTCCTTCATTCATATAGTCAGATTCTTCGGTTTTATCAGTTTGATTAAACTGATTCCCTCTCTCCCTTTCAGCCACAATTTTCTATTCTCTGTTTCAATAAATTGTTTAGTATAAAAGATATATGTTAGAAATCAAGGGAATAGAAAATCAAAAGATATACAAAAATAAAAGAAAGAAGGATAAGCTACTTTACATATTTCTGACTAGTCATGCAAATGAACACATTTTTGAATAGAATCTGAAAGTGATTCAAAAATCAAATTTTATTAGGTCAACCATGTTGTGCTTCAGCCATTCAGGAATTAATGTGTCAAAGAAAGGAACCTTGTGGTTTTTAAAAAATAATAATGCTGGAGTAAATTTGCATCCTATTATTTCCATATTATATACCTTAGGTCTTAGTAATGACTCCAAAAAGCAATTCCAGATGAGGAAGTCTTGTGAAAACATGCATAGATCACTACAGTTCCAGTACCAGAAGTATTATACCTGTTCAACTAAATGGGTGTGACATATATCAACTACCTCATTGGGCTAGTAAATGGCACACTTCTTTAAATATGTCAAAAAGAAGATGATTACTATGAAGAAAATGAAGGGGAAAAAAAAGTATATGTACACTATTCTACAAAGCAGATCTGAACTTTGTTTTCATAAAGACCTGATATGAAAAACATTGTCACATTGCCATTCATGTCAGTATCTCATACAACCTTATATTTAATCTCAGCCCATGGTTGCAGATGACAGCTACTTTAGAAGATGTTGTGTGTGCCTTTGCTGCCCCCTTAAGACAAGTAAACATAAATAAGAATTTAGTCATAGCTTGTATTCTCTAGAATAAGATTATCCAGAGTCTGAGTAACCAGCATGAATTTCATCTCTTTTCTACTATTACACACTGATCAGCACAAGGGAAATATATAGGTGAATGTGCTCAGGGATTGGGAGAGGAAGGGAGGGAAATGTTTCTTTATAAGCTTTATAAACTAAAATCTAGTTTATTGTCCTGGGGGAGGGGGGTGGTGGAAGGTTGGGAATTACATTTAATCTTCTTATACTTTAAGTAAAAGACCCAAAATCTAACAAGTAGTTTTTCTGTAATTGAACTTTTTTGGGCATCTCTAAGGAGTGAATACTCAGAAATATCATTTTGCTATACAAGTGAAAATGAATATTATAGTCTATATAAGAAAAATCCTAGAAAAGAAATTGTTAAAACAGAATAGGATACATACTAGCATAAATAAAAATGCTGGTGTCTGAAAAGTTTATTAAATATTTAGATAAATTTGTTTTAAAAATTTGAAATCTCAAGCAAAATATAATTATAAACTCCACCTAACCTCTTTGCAATACCACCCAGTGGTTTTTTTTTTCAGTATTGAAACTTTGAAAATAAGTTCCTTAGGTTGCTATAGTCACAATAATATAGCTCATTATAAGCTATAGTGATAAAGATAAAGATAAAGATACAACATACAAATATAATTTCACTATATAATATATTGACCATCAATAATAAAATAATTTTCTTGTTCAGTTGGTAATAAAACACTTTTACCAAATCTGTATTCAGTACCTACTAAGTGGAAAACATTGAGGTACTGATCTAATTAACTCTTTAAAATAATGTTGTTTTTTTTAGAAAAATATTGGACACATTCAAATAAAGAATATTAAAGGTCTCTAAAGAATTTCAATAATATTCTGCAACATGCAATTATAGATAATGACATATTACTGAATACTACAAATTGTTGATATTATCTTTGAGGTTAAGTATCCAAACTTCTTTTTGATACAAAAAAAAAATGTCACATAAATTTTCCATTTTCATTTCCTATTTTTTTTTCTGCTGAAGTTTACACAGTATACAGAATTATAATTATATAAAGTGTTTAGAGGACAGTATTATAATGTACTGTAGAACAGATAAGGAACTTTTATCCATCCATTCATATATACATGCATAAGTATATTTTCTTGTTTTGTTTGTAACTACAAGAGTAGCTAAGATTAAAACATGCTGTTTATCCCATCACATCACTTTCACTCCTCCTTCCTAACAAATCCTTAGTAATCTAGCAAGTTAGGGAAAATAAGTCCTAATTAACTTCATAAATATAAATTGCCTTTACATAATTAAGCTTATAATTTCAGACTGTATACCTTCAGGGAAATTTTGAAGTGATAAAGGCATTAGCCTGAAGACTTGAATTCAACTCTCAATTTTGTCAAGCAGGATTTTTGTGACCTTGCATAAATCACTTCTTTCTGAGACTCAATTTTTTCATCTGCACAATGAGCAGGTTGGACTATGTGATTTCTGAAGCTCCTTACAGCTCTGACTTTCAGTGATTCTAGAATTTTTGAGTACAATTCTGAATCTGTGTATGTGGAGAGAGGAAAAGGGAGGGGGTAAACAGAGAGGTTTGTAGAGGGAAGAATATGTAAAGATGTAGAAAGACTATTTCATTCATCACAGGGATTGAACCTGAAAGGTACCAAAGGGTCAGGGCAAGGCTGATTCATGTTGGTGATAGGGGGCAATGGTGGAGGTATCACCAACTTGAATTAGATTTGTCCTGCATTTGCAGACTTTTCAGGTTTTACTCCTGTGGTGAAATTCCTATCTCCTTACTCCCTTCATTGCCTCTCTCTTATCATGTATAGATGATTAAAACCAGCTGTCAGAGGTAGGCACGCACAGTAACCACAGGCAGGCTTTGATTGCAAGTAAAAAGCTATAATAATTCTCCTTTTCCTGGCTGCACTGACAACATGAGAGCAATCAAATATACCAGCTGGGAAGCTCACCTCACTGTGAGTCAACTGACCAGTTCAAACCATATGTTTCCCTGAAATCTCTTGCTGAGCTGTCCAGATTTGTACTATTCAGCCCATATCCACAAACTTTCCCACTAGTCTCTGAAATAGAATATTATCCCTTTTAGACAAAATCTTAATAGCAAGTGTGAAATCAATTTGTTATGTTATACGAAGAAATTTTACTTAGCTACATTTTATGTATAATATTATGTTTATCAAACATATAGAAGTAATTAGTACATACTGAAGCAAATATTTCTAAAATTGAGATTAGGATGGATAAATAAAAAAAAATTAAGAATAAAAAATATTAAATGCTGCTATATCTAAATTTAACTAGCATTTACATATACTTAAAATGTTTTATCTGTATAATAGTTTTTTGTTTGTTTGTTTTTTGGAGGGGTTGTCTGTTTGCTAATATTCAACATGATTTTTATCTGGTATTTAAGTGAATGGTAGAATATTGTAGCCAAAAAAGCTAATATGATTTTAGTTAGCATCAATGTATTGTCCAAAAAAGTGAAGCAAAAGTTACAGTATACTATATTCTATTCAGACCACAATAGTATATTGTGTTGATTCCTGGAAACTACATCATAGAAAATACATTTATATCACAGAGTAGGTGTTCCTGACCTAGACTTTATGAACAATAACAACAATCAAAATGAAATCAATCTATTTCAATGTAATTGGCTTTCTTTGTATCTTATGCATATATTTTATGCATTCAAAATTTTATTCTGAGTAGTCCACATATTTCACAACTCTGTCATGTCACAGACAAAAATTAGGACATCTCTCTCACCCTACTAGCATTTGACTTTATTTAAAATAAAAGTTCATATTTATAACATAATGTTTTTAGTCTTGTGAGGCATTTACCCATAATAATCCTTAGCAATTATTATCCTTATTTTATGTATGAGCAAAAGGAGACTCATGCATTTTGTGAATAATCCAAAGTATAAGTTGTATTAGAACTGGGGCTCAAATCAGATCTTTTTCAGACTCTAAAGCTAATGACGCTTCCATCATAATGTCATTATCATTAATTTTACTCAATTAGAAGACACCAATATATTTATTTTCAAAGAACTTGCAGAATGAAAATGAATTTTGAAATAGCAAGAAATATATTTAATGTCTTAATATTTATTGATTAATTTTAATGAATTCAACAAAAAATCGAAAGTTATAAAGACTTTATAACCTATTTCCAGTACCACAGTGTAGATTATCCTGATCCAATGAAATCAATCCCTCAAAAAACCTTGGCGCCATAGTAGTTGCTAAGTGGGTAATTAATGTTCTGTCTATATATGGTGCCAAGTCCAAAGTTGTCCTGATGAGTCTAAATCTTTCAGTATGTTCCACGGCCTCAGTGTACTCCCTAATGGGGAAAAAAAAAATCTTTCCTAGAATGAATTTGTCAAGTTCAAATGAGCAAAATATAATTTCTTTCAAATCTTCATGGCTAGTTAACTGTCATGAGATTCAGTTTATTTTGTTTTTGTTGTTTTGTTGGATTAATATATGGAACTATCAAGAACATTCTTCTACTAATTCTTATTTTAAAGAAAAAATTTAGGCTTCAGTATGCTCTAAATATTAAAACCTACTAATTGCAACTAAGATTGATTATTGATGTTAATCAAAACTTATCATTTTTTTCCCTAAATTAAAGTAAATTCTGATATCCATTAATTTTATATTATGGCTTTATATGGATTTTGGTAATCATTTTGATGAAAGCCAAATTTTTTAAAGTGATAATGTTTTGAAAGTATAGATGTTCTTTATAAGTTTTAATCTGTTTTTGATACAATAGTTGAAATGACTTTATCTTATAAAAACGAAGCATGAGAGGTCATTAGTATAGTATAGTAATTGTATAGTATTTTGTGTATAGTATATTGTATAGTAATTGAACTTAAATTCTCACACTGTTCTAACTGTATAGAAGTAGTGCTTTCATGAACCAAAGAAAAAGAAGAATCATAAAGAATATAATTTCCAGAATTAGGTTCTTTATCATATCATTATCATCATTAGTAATGGCAATCAGTTTTCCTTATGTGCTTAGCACAATTCTAATAAGAAAGAAAAAAGTAATTTCTACAAACCCTGAGTTTCTCTTTAAAATCTAAGAGAGACACCTTGTTGAGGATAAACATTGATCTAAAATAGAATTGAGAATTAGAAAATGGAGTTATGGTCAAATATAAACAGAATATTTTATTTTATTGCAATCATTTGAGAGTCTTGATATTTGATCTATTTTTGTGTATGTGTCTTGGTTTGAAGCATGTGATTTCATCTAAGAGTCAAGGAAAGACGCATTAGAGCCACATAAGGATTAGAGGTTTCACATCAAGGAAAATGACATTAATATAAAAAAAATGCATTGACATCTTTACATTGTTATGATTGGATGTCATTTTAAAATGGTTAGGCCCATGAAATTCACTTTAAAATGATGGAAACTAGTAAAATCTTGGAAATGGTATCCAAGGGATATTTGACTTGTTCCTAGGCCATTTCTAGAATGAAAATCCCTGGCATAAATTGAAGATTTAGATGTGCTCATAGATTAGCCTAACAGTCTGGTTTTAATTTTAATTTTTTTTCCTATCCTAATATTGCCACAAGTAAGGAAATCTTTGATTAGTACACAGTTGTATTAATGATAAGTGTGTAAGACATAGAGTACATAGAAAACTGAACCTGGAATCAAGAAGATCTGAATTCAAATGCAGCTACAGACAATTATTAGTTGTATGATCCTGGGCAAGACATTTAACTTCTGTTTCTTTAGTTTCTTCAACTATAAAATAAAAGCACCTACCTGCCAGTATTGTCCTGAGAATCAAATGAAGCAATATCTGTAATGTGAGAACAGTGCCTGGTATAAAGTAAATTCTTCATAAATAAGTTTTCTTCTTTTCCCCAATTGTTTTTGTCAATATTTTAACTCAGAATTTTCTTATTGGAGAAATAGTACCCTAATCATTATAATACACTACTTCAGTTTAATAAATATATGAAACAGATTTATGTAATCAGATTCCATAAATTGATACACAACTTGAGCTAGGAAACAAAAATAAAATCCTCTGAAAATTAAGTAAGGTAAACGAGTTCAAATTGTCTCTTAGAGATATTAGCCCTGCAATTATGACAAGTGACAATTTCGTTCTGTCTTAGGTTCTTCATAAATAGAATGATGATGATAAAGACGCTTATTTTCCAGGGTTGTTTTGAGAGAAACTGAGATAGTTACAAACTGCTAAAAGCACTATCATCATCACATCACCATCTTTGTTGTCTTCTTCGTTGTCATCATCATCATCATCATCATCATCATCATTCTGTAAAAGGCCCTCTTTTTTCAGGTAAGAAACCTAAGGCCTGCAGAAGTGAAGCCAAATGTCCAAGATCAAATAGACATTCAATTGAAAAAGGAACTAAAAACAAATCATTTGACTCCAAGTAAAATTCTTCCTCCACTGTATAATATTTTAGCAATTATGTGATCATCTACTGTTGGAATCCTTACTAACTGCTAACTAATTAGAGTTGATCTAATCTTACAAGAAGATGTTTTGGCCAGAACCTGAAACAAGGTACTAAGTAGAACTAATTAAGACAATGCTTGTGTTCACACCTTTACTCATTGGAGTCCACAAGTATGCTAGCTTCACAAAGTACACTTTCTAACTTCAAGGGAGTCCACACCTCCCTTAAAGCTCATTGGGCCAGAGAGCACTATGGGAGAAAACCCATAATCCCATTCTCTGAGAAGAGTCAGATAAAAGGCCAGCGATGAGGGATCTATGGCAGAATACATTTTTTCCTCTTGGCTGGCTGATCGCACTGGACTCGAGAGGAGCGACTCTGGTGCAGAGAACACTTTGACGGATTTCAGTGGAGCTAAGCCAGAAGCCCTCTCTCCGCGGCAAGTTGGTGGCTGGGCTCCCCAGAAGGAGATAAGAGAGACCTTCCATCTCTGTCTTGGTTGGAGGCAGAAGAAAGCAGAGGCAGAGGCTGAAGGACAGAACCTTTGGATTTGGAGACATCCGAAGGGCTCCAAGCCTCTAAACCGGCTTTGCCTTGAGAAGAACAAGAACTCCAACATTTGAACTCTAACAATCTACATAATATAAATTATAAAAGTTAAAAGTAGTATGCAGAATGGCACTTAGCAGCAACAGTAACATGGTTCTTAGAAATTCTGGTTCTTAAAGCACTGTCTGGTATTTAATAACTAAGGGTTTAATAACTTTTTAATTTATTGATAAATTAACTAATAGCAATAATAGCCAAATCTACATCTAATATTGGCTAATTTATTATTTGAAATTATCATATTGTACCACTTTTAAAAAGACAGTATCCATTTATATTTTAACTTATTAAGGTTTCTGGTTAAAAGAACATTTTCTTTAAAAAAAATTCTTTTAAAAAGAAAGATGAACAGGAATCATTTCAGATCAATTGCAGACCAATTCAAATGACTCTGCCAGACATAGAAATTATCATTCAATCCCTTTGCAACTATAGTAGTAATGATAAAAAAAAAACACTTAGATATGGAATAGTTTGTTAAAATGAAGTTTCAATTTTTTCAATCTTTTCCTGAACTCTTAAATTTACAAAAACATTCCCAGAGATTGTATGAAAAACCATAAGCAGGGAGACTGAGTTAGGAAATGTGATTCAGCTCTACAATTGATCAAAACTATTATACTTATTACAATTAGCTAGAAGTTTAAACATTTTAAAAAATTATTTCTTATTTGGGCAGCTAGATGGCACAGTAGATAGAGCACCAGCCCTGAAGTCAGGAGGACCTGAGCTCAAAACTGGCTTCAGACACTTAACACTTCCTAGATATGACCCTGGGCAAGTCATTTAACCCCAATTGCCTCAGCAAAAAAATATATATATATATATATAATATATATATATATATGTGTGTGTGTGTGTGTGTGATTTCTTATTTATATTGTTAAATATTTCCTGATTACATGTAAAGAAATTAAATTTTTCCAAAAACTTTGAGTTCCAAATATGTTCATTTCTGCCCCTTCCCCTTCCAGGAAGGTGAAAGTAATTTATTGTTGGTTATGTATTTGAAGTTATGTGAAACATATTTCCATATTAGCCATGATGCAAAAGAAAATACAAACGAAAGAATACAAATCAAAAAGCAAGCCACAATCTACATTCAGAGTTCATCAGAGATATATTCTAATTAATGCCAGTTATATCTTCCAGTAAATTTTGTTATGAAGGCATTTATAAAACAGAGCTTATATATTTCATTTTGCATGAGTTCATATAAATCTTTCAGTGCTTTTTGGAAACCATCTGTTTATTATTTCTTAGAATACAATAATATTCCATTTCATTTACATATCACTTTTTTTATCCATTTTACAATAGCTGTGCATCCCCTTAATTTTCACTTCTTTGCTTCCACAAAAAGAGCTGCTATACATATTTTTATACCAATCAGTTCTTTTCCCTTTTCTTTGTTCTCTTTACAATATATATTTTAGTAATGGTATTGCTTGGTGAAAGGGTATGCACAGTTACATAACTCTTTTGTTGCATTTTCAAATTGTTCTGAATGGTTGGACTTGGTTGTGAAAACTCTACCAATATGTCATTAGTGTCCCAAATTTACCATATCACTTCCTGTACTTTACACATTTTTCTTTTTTGTCATGTTAACCAATATGATGGATGTCAGGTACAATCACAGAATTGTTTTAATGTTCATTTCTCTATTCTGTAGGGATTAGAGTATTTTTATGTGACTGTTAAAGGGTTTGATTTCTTCTTCTGAAAATTGCCTGTTCATTTCCTTTGACCATTTCTCTTCTAGGGAACAAATCTTACTTTTTATAAATTTGGTTTGGTTTCCTACATATTAGAAATGAAGACTTAACAGAGAAACTTGCTATAATCACTCTTTCCCCAGTTTTCTGCTTTCTTTCTAATTTTGGCTGTATTAGTTTTATTCATACAAAAGTTTTTTTTTTAATTTCATATGTTCAAAATTATTTACTTCACATTCTATGATGTTCTTTATCTGTTGTTTAGTCAAAACTTCTTCACTTCCCCATCTATGAGATAAGTACATTTTAGCTGAAAGACTTTTTGAAACTACTGGAAAGATTTCAAACTGCTTTGAATGAAGAAAAAGAAACTTATCAGAAACAATGAAACTATTAACATATTTTCTTCTACCTTCCCATTTTATATTGTTTATGCAGTAATACCTAAATGTAGTAAGAAAAAAAAAAAACTTTCTTTTAACTTCTGTTCATGAAACTCTACAGATCATTTACACCATCCTTGGAGTAGTAAGTCTAACAAAAATTATATCAATAAGAATTCTAGATGACATTAATTTTCAGCTGTGAACATTGTTAGACTACCCACAGTTTCACATCCAGAAAATGTTGCCTCTTGTCTTCCTTCTGTAACTAATCTGTTCCATAAGTAGATGCACTCAAGGTTCATGAAATCAGGATGATATTCTCAAATTAACCTACCACTTTGAATAGTCTCAGAAGAAAGAAGAAAGGGATTTTTTTTTTTTTTGGTATTTTGACTGTGCAAATAATTAGTTTTTAAATAGGTCTCCATTTCCAGACACAGTATCAGCAATATTTTGGCTTCCATCAAGACATTTTCTTAGAAAATATTTTATATCACACCATATTTTCTTTGGCAAGTAGGACTAATTTGAGAATGGGAATATAAGGTGTAGATAATCTCATTCAGCAAATCTTCCAAACTGTTTTACACATGTTCTTTTAAATTCATTTCAATCAAATTAATCCTAAACTTGTCAGATATTTAAAATAATGATATCAGTAATGATAACTTTAAAAAAAGATTTCATTGTGGATTTAGGGTTTATTTTTGTATAATATTTTTGGACCAAATAAAATCATCATTAATTTTTCAGCCTTGAATTTCTGTATACACACACACACACATGTTTATTTATGTCTGTGAACATACATGTATATGTTTGTATATGCATATGTATATATGTATGCATAAATTATTTTGTTTTGTATGTTCTTTGAATTTCCAAACAAGGTTAGAATCTTTACTTATTCAAATAAAATAGGGTTTATTCTCAATTATTTATAAAATATCAATAATTTCCTTTTATACGAGAAAACTGAATTTGGTTTTGTTCATCCTTTTCTGTTCATGATCAGATTATGTAGCTGTGCATTATATAAATGTAAAGAATAATTTGTTAACCACAGAAAAAGACCAATTAGTTCTGAAAAAGTCAGAATTCACCTTAATTTTTCATTACAATGGCTGTAATCTTTCTATTATCTTTAAAGACCTAAATAGATTTATCATTTTATTTATGTCTTAAGGCTTACTGATTAGTTATACATGTCTGAATGGAGGCTAATTGATATTGATTCCAATACCTTGTATATTATCATTGTCTAGGAAGAAAGTTATTTTAAGGGTAGTATATGTATCTGGATTAATATTTCATCTTTGGAGGCAAAAATCAATATACCAAATCTTGGGGAAAAGCTATATCCTGTAGTCTATTGTTCTTAAGAAAAGTGAGCTTGTGAAAGTATAAGTTGAATGTGAACAGCATATGATTTTTTTCTGTAATACTCAAAGTGGTCTGGGCATGACACCAAGTAGTTTGCTACTTGACTTGGAAATGGATTGACCTAAAGTAGCTTGACACTACACATCTTCAAAATCGTATTCAATAAACAAGGTGGAAAAGGTATATTTTTGCACTTTAGGAATACATAATGAGAGCTCCAGGTCTATTTAAGAATTATTTGCTTCTAAGCCATTCTACTTCCCTCCTTCACATCTCTACTCCCCCAAATCAGAACAACTTGCTACACAATACCTGGAATATATCACTCTCATGTGTGTGCCACACCTCCAAAATAAATAAAAACATATGTCATATTTAAGGCACATGTGCACATTAATTTAAAATTATCTTTCACAAGCTCTTACTGATGCATTCATTTTATGAATTAGTGAGAGGACATCTATAATATGAAATAAAGTTGGTTATTAAAATACCAGAGTAAGAAAAACATCATTTGGACATTTACTTCACATACATAAGGCATGTTCTCCCACAAATTACTTGGCATATGTTTTAAAGTGATATGCTGTTCTAACTGAACCAATTTCCCACTGATATCATGGTTGGGCATCATTTCTCTCAGGTTATATGGGGAATGGACTTTCTTCTACATAAGCCTTGCTGGTCTTATGATCATGTCTAAGTGTTATCTTACCAGGCACACAACTGGGCAAATTTACTCTGTTGCCAATTTTGAGCTTCTAGTAGAGAAGCTTAGCAATCCTAAGAGGGAAAAATGGGCTCTGTTTTCTCATTTTTACCTTAGAACCCAGAATATTAGCTTCTGGTATTTTAGTGAGAAATGCATGTTTTCATCATCCAGTATTGGACTGGGAAAAAAACTCTTAGAAGAAGTGAAGGTGAGGTGCAAGTACATTCTCATCCTGGGGAACAATCTATATGATACAATGTTACATATGAGGAACTGAAAGTAGACTAGTTTGACTGTATTAGAGAATATGTGGAGAAAAATGATATGAATTAATCCAGGAAAGAGAGAGTTAATCCTAAAAAAAAAAAAAAAAAAAACCTTTAAATTCCAAATAAGGAGTTGATAGTTAATCTTAACTGTAAGAGGAACCCGTGAGAGCTTTTTTGAACAAAGGGTAGACATACCTGTGCCTTAAATCTCACTTTGGCAGCATAGAAAATGGATAGGAGAAAGAAGAGTCTTGAGGCAAGAAGATGAATAAGACATTGCCCAATTCTTGCTGAGTGTATAACTATCATGTCATAAACCATAGCTTCTTCCAGACACATGACAAAGAGAGTTTATACTTGGTATAATTATAGAATCCTAGAGCTTGAAGAGTTTTAAAGTGGTTTGTTTACTCTAGGCAGAAATATGTCAGTCTTATTTTTGTACATCTCTTTCCTTGCTTTTGTATAAACAGGTGCTATACACATGTAGTGAAGTAGTTTCATTCTGGAATACCTAGACATTTCAGAAATTATCTGTTATAATGAAGTCATGAAATATATATATATATATATATATATATGTGTGTGTGTGTGTGTGTGTGTGTGTGTGTGTGTGTGTGTATTTACATATTTCCTATATAAATATGCTTGTGGTATAGAAGAAAGATGTTTACACACAAAGTCTTAAATTATGGGTTTAAGTCTGAATATTATCATATATTTTGAATAAGTCATTTGCCTTGCCAGCCTCTTTTTCCAAATCTGAAAAAAATGATAATAATTCAGTCCCTACCTTTCTCATAAGATTGTAATCAGGGAAGGGCTTTATAAACAAACAAACAAAAATCAATAGAACAATGTGATCTAGCATTTTTTTATCATCATGTATGAATGAATAGGAAAACATCTACTAAGCTTCCTACAGTGCTCCGGGCATTAAGTACACAAATTTAAAAGAAAAGAGAGAAAAGGAGAGAGAAACAAAGACAGACAGACGAGACAGAGAGAGAGATACAGAGAGACAGAAAGACACAGAGACAGACAGATACCCATACACACAGATGCGTGTTTTCAAGTGGCTTAAATTTTTTATTGAGGGAGATAGCATTTTAAGGGAGTGGTGACCAAAAAAAGAAAAGAAAAGAAAAGAAAAGGTTTGGTTTGAGAGCAACAGAGTTGGAACTATAGAGTAGAAACCAGTGACAATCCCTTTTCCATAACAATTCTACTATTGAATGCATTATAATTCTCAAAGAAAGTGGTTGAAAGAGTTTTATGTGTGTAGCTTGCTGGTGGTGGTGGTGGTAGTAGTTATTAGATTGCAGTTCACTAATTTTACGAGGAATAAAGTAAGACATTATAATTTTGCCTAAGTCACAATTTAATAAAACCAGAATCTTTCATATTAAATGCATTTGTTGATTTTTAAAAAAAGTGGTTGTTTCATTAATCCAATTTTTTAATTTGTTTCATTCATAATACCTTCAGGTTATAACCAATGTCCTTGGTACAAAGTTTTGTAAGAAAAAAAAAAAAACATGGAATTATGAGAATTATATTGCTGCTCTAGGCTGAATTTAACTGACACAATTGGATTCATACAGGACCTAACACAAAATACACAAATACTAGAAGGGTGTCTGGAGGAATAACAGTTTGAATTAGAACTACAGAAGGACAAAAGTGAATAAAGAGAACTCAAAACAAGTAATACAAGTTGGAAATTTGTTACCTTTTCAATCTCCCATGGGAAATATATTTCCAATGTGACTTGAGAGATAATTTCTACAAATTTGAATAAGCTAGACATTTTTGGAACAATGTAAAAACATAATTAAATATAGTCACATAGTCCTCTGAAAGTGTTTTGTCCCCAAAGATGTATTAAAGCCCATTCCCAAATTAGTAAAAACCCAATAAAGTTATACTCTGAAAAAAGAATCATAACAAGGGAAATATTAAGCAAGTTACAGTTTATGTTGTTATTATTATGTGAGTTCCATGAGAACAGAAGCCATAGCTCATAAATTTTGCATCTCCCCCAATATGACACAGTGCTTTGTACAGAGTAAACAAGTAATAAATGTTTGTTATAGGTATGTATGTGCATATGTGTGTGTGTGTGTGTGAGAGAGAGAGAGACATATGATCAAAGCATATATATACTCATGGATGGATGGATGTTATGTATAGGTATGTACATGTATATGTACATAAATATGTACTTGTGTATATATGTACTGCATAATTTCTCAAGCAAGCATGCAGATGTGTGCCTAGTATTTTTTTTTTTTTTTGGATTAAAAGTACTTTATACTTGTCATCTTATTTGATCTTCAAGCCAAACTTGTGAGTTGGTAACAGAACAATAATAAGACATTTTATTCTTAGTTTAGATGAGAAGCTGTATTTTAGAGATATTATGTAAAAGTGTCAAGGTCAATTCAGTCCTAAAAAGTAGCAGGGTTAAAATTTTACTCTGTATATCTGTATACTCTGTATTTACTCTGTATAATTCAGAGTGCATTTATGCTATCCAGTAAATTGTACTGTCTCTGAAAAAAATGAAAAAAACTCTTCCAGAATTGCATGGAGAAAACTTAAACAAGTCTTGTAGAAAAACATGACAGATCAAAAAACGTGATTTCTTGCATTAAAATGGAATGGAAAAAAAAAAACACATACAAAAAAAAAACACAAGAAAACTGTCAAGTCAAAAAATGATGTGGTGTTTAAACAAATTTACAAATTGCCTCCAGGAAAAAATGCACAACACAAAACAAAACATAAAAACTCTATGATAAATATCAAGACTTATGGTTAATTTTAACAATTTCCATAATTAACAACAAATACTGTCAGCCACTAGGAACTTTCTAAAATAAAGGAGAGGGAATCTGGTAATACAAAATTATTTAACACACACAAGACATTTCAGGGGGAGATGAACTAATATATCCTGCAAACCAAAAGAAATCAAAAAGCCATACAAAATGACATTCCTTGCAAACCTGATATAGTCATCAATAGAAAAAAACATATACTTAATAAATGTGACATCTGAAACATTTCTACCAAAAGAAAGGAAAAAAATTAAAATATATGTAACAATATCATTTGTTTGGTAAATAAAAGATATGGCCACCTAGGTGGTAAAGTGACTAGAGTTACAGGTCTGGAATCAGGAAGAGCTATCTCAAGTTCAAATCCAGTCTTAGACACTTTCTAGTTCTGTGACGATAATCATTTAACTCTGTTTCTCTTCTTTCCATATCTTTAAAAAAGCTGGAGAAGGAAATGGCAAACCACTCCAATATCTTTACCAAGAAAATCTTAAATAGGGTTACAAAGAGTCAGACAGAACTGAAAAACAATTGAAAAATGACAATATCAACAAAACTTAAGAGAACAACAATAGAAAGGGTATATTAGTATAGCTGAGAAAGACAAGTAATAAAATAAACTGATTTCAGGAGAAACTAAAAAGAGAAAATAACCTTTATAGGTAAAAATCAAAAGTATGAGAGCAATAAGAGTTTCTTTTTTTTTCTTTTTTCTTTTGAAACTAAAAGAGGACAATGGTAAAAGCAGAAATAAATAAAATTGATACCATGGGAAAATATTTGTAATTTGTAATCAAGAAAATTGATTTTATCTTCATACTTATAGTATTAATTTGAATAAGTAGAATAACTACATAAAATAAAAGGTGTGAAATTATAGAGGAAAATGCAAAATGTTTCATAATCAAATATTTTCTCAAAAAGAAGAGGTTACAGATTGGGAGAGGTGTTAAAGGTTGGAATCTAAATAGGTGGGGAGGGAGAAATAGTGATTCAGGGTTGGCAGGGAGTACCAATAAAGAATACTATTATGGACAGAAATGTTTTCTAAAGGGAATTGGGAATCTTACAATGTTAAAATCTGTAGGGATTTGGTATTTAATAGACTATAAAGACAGTGCTTTCTCAGCACTATCTCAATACTGTACTTCCAAGGTCAGCATTAGATAAAGGGACATAAATGATTTTTGGATTCTTGATATCTACAGGATAGTACGACATGGATATAATGAAAATTGGCAAATTTATTATAAGTTAGAGTTGGGTAAGGAAATGAATTGTCAGGAACACAGGAAAATTTCAGTCATGGAATACTATGTCTATTTTCTCCATCACCTAAATAAGTTAGTATTTCTTAGAAGAAGGCATAATAAAAAGAAGTAGAGTGGAGACTAGATTCACAAGGCAATAAGAAAAATATTAAAGAAATTTGAAATAGGTAATTTAGATGTTTTAATCCAATGAAGAACATAGAAAAAAAAGCAGTAGTAAATAAGATTATGGACCATGGATCAAGGAATAAAAGTTCAGAAAAACAGAAAGGGAAGAGAGTTAATGTAATGAAGAGAATGAAAAAAAAATCCTTTTTTTTTGAAAAATGTAGAAAAAAAACTTAAGAAAAATAAAGGAGAAGATAAAAGGTGAGTATTTTGTTTGACCATTTAAAAGATTTAAACACTAGAAGCTTCCCTAATCAAAAGAGGAAGAAAACAATAATTCTCACCCTCAACTATTAATTAACATAATTCTCCAAATGCTAATAATAGAAATAAAACAAGAGAAAAAATTAAATTTGTTGACATTAGTAAAACAAAGACAACAAAAGACATGTGTGTCAATGGAATGATGATTCTCTTATAAAATCCTAGATAATAAGTCAAATTACTAAAGGAAATCACTAATAACTGTATAAAATTGTAGGCTACAAAATAAATACATAAAAATCAAAGAGATTTATACATGCTAACATCAAAATTCAAGATGTAAAAGGAAAATAGCTAATACCTTTCAAAATAATATGCCTGAAATATTTGAGAATCAGTTTAGCAGAGTACACCTCAAAATTTATAATTATTCATTTTAAAGTGCTCCTTAAAGATATAAACAACTTAAAGATAAGAGACATATTTAGTGCTCCTGGCTTGGCTATGCCTATATAATTAATGCCACAAGAATACTCAATTAAATTTATAGTTTTAATGTCTAAACATTTGAAGGGATCTTTTATAGAACTTTATCAAATAGTGACAAAATTTATTAAAAAAAGAGAGACATGGAATATCAGAAGAAAATAAAAAAAATTAGGCTTGAGAAAGAAAATGAATCCCAGATCTTAACCTATATTATAAAGTAGCAGTTATTAAAAGAATATGCAATTAGTTGTTTTTTTTTTAAAGACTATATTAACGCAATAGGTTAGAAAGAGTCAATGGAAGCCAGAAGTCATGTAGCTGAATAATCTAACATTCAATAAATCTGAAAATATAAATTACATAGAAAAGAAATAATATTTTTTTCTTTAAAAGTTAGATTAATTAGAAAAAAGTTTAATTAAAATCATGTTTAGGCAGATAGGATGTATTATATTCCCCAATGAATTTAAAATGGGTATGTGGTCATAAAATTAAAAAAAAAATTTAATTCAAATTTTAAAACAATATTATTTTAGTTGAAATTTTTTTAAAAAGATACCAAAATTTTACTACAAAATCTTTAAGGGGGCACACTGTTAGAGTTCAAATGTTGGAGTTCTTGTTCTTCTCAAAACAACAGGGCTTAGAGGCTTAGAGCCCTCCGAATATCTCCAAATCCAAAGGTTCTGTCCTTCAGCCTCTGCCTCTGCTTTCTTCAGCCTCCAACCAACACAGAGATGGAATGTCTCTCTTGTCTCCTTCTGGGGAGCCCAGCCACCAACTACAGTGGTGTGAGATGAAGATGAATCTGGTTGTCCACTGAACTCTCACTTGTAGCTTTATCCTCTGAAAGCTCTTCGTCTGCCACCAGCCAGTCAAGTGGAAAAAATGTATTCTGGAATGGCTGTCTCGCCTTATATGTGAATCTTCTGAGAGAATGGGATTATGGGTTTTCTCCCATAGTGCTCTCTGGCCCAAAGAGCTTTAAGGGAGGTGTGAACTCCCTTGAAGTTAGAAAGTTTACTTTGTGAAGCTGGCATACTTGTGAACTCCAATGAGTAAAGGTGTGAACACAAGCCTTGTATTAATTAGTTCTACTTAGTATCTTGTTTCAGGTTCTGGCCAAAATCTTCTTGTAAGATTAGATCAATTCTAATTAGTTAGCAGTTAGTAAGGATTCCAACAGCACATTATATGCAATTTACAGCTATGGTTAAGAAATACACTTTTAATGAAGGGACAGAGGCAAGTGCAAAAGATAAAATATATAACTTTGAGAATTAAAAAAAAAACTGCACAAAAATGAATATCTACAATAAAAAGGGGAGAAAAAGTAAAATATAGGAAAAAACTATTTCTATTAAATTTCTTAGATAAGATTTTGACTTCCATAATATACAAATAATATATATGTGTGTGTATGTGTGAAAACACAGACACATTTCATGCATATGTGCATGTATATAATCAACAGTGATTTCCCCAAGAGATATTGATATGAATAAAGTTTTCAGAATACCTGAAAAACATTAACAGTCACATAGATGGATATTCCAAATAAATAATAACAGAAATCAAACCTGCATAAACCTGAAGTTCCAGGTTATACTCAGAATCTATTTTGTTATTTTTGATTCTTTCATAGCTTCACTAGCTTCTCCTTACCCAATTCTAATTTTCAAAGATTTTTTTTTCATCTTTGAGACTCTGTACTTCTTTTTCTAGTTGATTAACTTTTTTCATAATTTTGCTTTTCTTGAATTTTTTTTTTAATTTTTCTTCAATTCTTTCTTCTTTGCATGTTGATTTTTTTTTTTAATAAGCAGTATTAGTATAAGCACTTTTAATCATGGGATGGGGGGTGGTGCCTCAAATTTCCCTTCAGCTCTCCAGTCTGATCAGGAAGCTCAAACCAAGATCTCTATCCTCCAGCAAGTGCCCATAGCCAGCACCATCCCTGCCCCACTGTTTCTGTACTCATGAAATGCTGGTTTCTTCTTACCCAGGTCCCATCTCAGCAGCAAAGCTGGGTCTGATTGTCTCCAATCAGCTGAGGTTCCCTCAGTCTTCCTAGACTCAAACCTCGACTACACAAAATATTCAGGAGATGAGAATCTTTATGATTCCTGCAGAGGTTCCAGCCACACCCCATCAGCCTGAGGAGCCCCACTTGATGTTTCTGGAGAGCTATCCCAGAGGTGACTGCACTTCAGATATGGTCCCAACCTCAGATCTTCAGATCTTCTCTTGTTGTATCTGGAGGATTCCTGTTCTGCCCCAAGTCTTCTTTATTTTTACCAGTCTGTGTTCACCTTGAGGTGCAAATTTGTTCTATTTGTGGGAGAAACCTGGAGAGTTTGAAGTTTACCAACCTACTCTGCCATTTCTTAGACTCCTCCCTACACCCCATTGAATAAAAATTAGTGGTTCCCTATGGCTTCCATGATCAAATAAAATCAAAATGTTCTTCCTCAAATTCAAATTCATTTCCCTTCAACCTTTCCAGTCATTTTTTTAACCTTACTCATTAACATGTATTTTTAATCCACTGGCACTGTTCTGATTTTTCCATGAATGAGATACTCCATCTCTTAGGCCTGAGACTTTGTTCTGATTGTCTCCCAAGTCTTAAAAGGAAGAACTTCACTCTTAACACTGATCTTTCTAATTTGAAGTCATAACAAAAATCTCACTTCTATGGAAAGCCTTTTCCATCTCTCTTAATTCAAGTATCTTCCTTAGATTTTTTATTTCCTATTTATCCTTTATATAGATTGATTTGCATATATATGTAATTTTGCATGGTGTCTACCTCATTACATTGTAATGTCCTTGAGAGTAGAGCTTATCTTTTGCTTTTGTATCATCAGAGCTTAGCAGAGTCCCTGGAACATAAACACTGAATAAATATTTAATGATTAGTTGATTGTTCCAGAAATTCCATTATTGGGGTTATATTTCAAGCAGGTAATTGATATAAGAATTGTCTTCATACAAACCAAAATGCTCAAATATTTCTAGCAGAATTTACTATTATAATACAGAATTGGAAACAAAGTAGATTTCTATTAATTGGAAAAAATCCAAACATATATGTTATATAGATGTAATGGAATATTTCTATACTTTAAAAATTACATATATGATGACTATAGAGAAGCACAGAGTGACAGAATAATGTAAGCAGATCAGTAAAAACAATGCACATGTAAAGAATACCTATGAAATAATTAAAGGTGAATATTATAAAATTACAAAGATTAAATGTGGTCTCAACAAAGACATGTGGGATGACATCTTACCCTCTTTGCAGAGATGGAAAGAAGTTAGTTATGGAACATTACAGATACTTCCAAACTTTCAATGTATTAATGTTTTTGTGCTTATTTTCTCTCTCTTTTCTATTTAAAATGTTATTTGATATAGGATGACTGGTAACATGTAGGGAAAAATATACTGGGAGAATTATACTGACATAGTGAATAAAACCCAAGAGACAGGTTTCAAGTTACTTATTATCAATTTATTGATTAAGCTAGATCATGATCAATAAATTGATGATGATACCTCTCAGTAATAAAAGATTCTATGAGACTAGGAAACCTTAATAAGGTATTCCTTCTTATAAGGACAAGTGAAAGTTGGCCCTGATTAGTGAACATTTAATGATAATGTGGGCTAGAAAATCTTTAGCTCCTCCTGATGAGAAAGTGTCTTGATCATGAGACACAGCATCTTCTAGCAATCTGAGCAGAGAAAGCCATTTCCATATAAATTTCTGACTCATTTTCTCCTTCTTGAGTTTGGTGACCCTAAACCCTAATGAAAGGAATCAAGGACATGAGCTCTTTCTCAATGGAAAAGAACTGTGCCAGACAGATTTCTGTTTATATCTTAAACAGAAATCATGTTTCCAAGTTAGATGGGGTTCCATCCAGATGTCTTAAGTAAATCTGGAATATTTCTGACATGCTTTAGAAGAGGCTTCTTTCTAAGTGTCTTTTTTTTTGAAAAGGGAATATTTCCAAAACTGTAAATTATTATTAATAATCAACATTAAAATAAATTTCTCTTACATTCAAACAAAATATATATAAAAAATTAAAAGCTTATAAAACAATTAACTCTATGAAACAAATTTATAAAATATTAATCCATAAAGTTATGGCATAATAAGAAGAGTAATCATACTATCCCTCATCCATATAACTGGTGCTATTATCTATCTATCTATCTCTCTTTTTGTTGTCTATGTATCTGTACAACAGAAGAGGAGGCAGAAACAGAATACAATAATAGTGAGATACACATGTAAGGAATAAACATGAACGGGGCAATTCATGTCTACTAGACTGAAATTAGTCACACTACTTTCCCATTGTGTTCCCAAGGTCTATTTCTCTTTGCAGATAAACTCCTAAAAATTAAGTCTTGCATGGGATAGACAGATTTGAAAAAAAATTGCTAAAAGATGTATACAATTTATTCAGACTGAATACATCTTTTAGCAATTTTTTTTCAAATCTTTCTTTCATTAATCATTAATGTATTAAGTGAAAATTTCTTTCATTATTTTGTCCATTCAATGTGGAGTGTAAGGGCTCAAGGTTGTAAACTTGGGAGAATGCCATTTATCTTCAACAATAATAAGCCAGTTAAAAAAGGCATTAATAATGATTCAGTAAAAGAGACAGGAAAGAAGCTTTCATTAATCATTTGTTCATGTTTAGCCAATGTGTTTCCAAAGAAAAGGAAATCATCAAGATTTGCCCATCCCTCCATATACAGTTAATGTCTTCAACTTCTTTCTGCATATCATAGAAAAAAAGGCCACAAAATCTTGGATGCCAGAACCAACCACTACTGACTACTCAAAAATCATGATATGTAAGGGATTGGACTGCATTATAAAAAGCCTTTGCTATTTTTATTGGAGTCATGACATTTTGCCACTATTTCTAATCACACCTTTACAATTTAGTACATATAGTTCTTTCCTACATATAATCTTACATCTTAGTTCTGTCGCACTACATGCAAACATTAACCAATTTATTCAACATTAGTCTATAAGATGGAAAATACTTCTAACACGGTAGTTGAGAGCTGTTTATCATTGGCAATATACTATTATGTTGTATTATTTTCAACAATATTTTGATATCAGGACACCATCTTTACCCAAATCTTTGGATTAAACAAATTGATTTAAAACCATATAAAATTTAAGAGTGCCTTTTCTTAAACCAAATTGCCATTAGAGAATTTACCTGAGAAACACAAAGCTTTTAAGAGGTTATTATGGGATAACTGATGTGAAAAATATCTTTAAGGGGAAACTGTGTTGTTATCCCAAAAGGCAGCCAATATGTCATTGGTCATATTACCTCAGTAAGCATGGTGTAGTACAAAGAATACTAAACTTGTACTTAGAAGACCAGTATTAAAATCCTGGCTCTCACAAATATTGTCTTGTAATTTTGGCCTCAGTTGTTAGACTAAGTGGTCTTTGAGGTCTCTTCCAGATCTAATATTCTGGAAGTCTGTGATGCATGAAGCACAGCCAGAATTTATTCAAATGAAACATTGACTAGAGGCTCTGTCTGGTGGTCTGCGATGGATTCTGATTTTGTTAGCACTATAAAGGAGGATGGAATATGGAAATCCCACTGAAATCACATTTTTTGCCAAAATAAGTAGAAAATAATATATATTTATTTTTGTATCCCAAATACGTAAATTCTTAATTATAGAGGGCAGCTTCTAGTGTCCTAATGTCATCTTGTTCTTTTCTTTTCAGGAATTCTAGGGGTCTCTTGCCAATAAAAGTGAAATCCCAGGAACTATATGAAACAGGGTCAAGGGGGTATTACTTTCTCACTTTTTTCCAATGTTACTGCACAATCAGAAGAATTTCTTCTATGGTTACCTGGAGTTAATTTAAATTACGTTTGTTGAAGACTCACAAAAGGAAACATATATGGGAAACAATTTTTTGATGACTATGATAGCTCATGTAGGTTACCTCATCTATCTATACTTACAACACTAACACAATCTCATCTTTTAAAAGGGTGACTCCTTTCTGTAGCTTAAAATTATTGGTAATGATATATTTTATTGTTCATGTTTTTATACTTTTGTTTCTCCTAAATTGTGGTAATCATAAAATGCAGTAATTATAGTTTAAATGGTTATCCCATTGTACTTATTGCAGGAACATGGAAAGCATGTAATGTTATCCTCTTGTTTATTTCACTTAAAACCAACAAAACATCATTACAGAAGAATTCACTTCTTAGTGGTGACATAGAAATGAAGGACTGGAATTAAAGAACTGAATGGTATCAACACATTTTGCATATGAAGACGTTCAGGAAAAATCACTCATTCACTGAGCAGGGCAAATTCTGAAAGTAGGTTGTTCTCACTTGACAGTAGATCTAAGTAATCAAAGCAGAATCGCCTTTGGAGAGCTGTGAACATAATGGAAAAGAAAGTCATATATTTACCATGTTGTAATATAATACTTAGCAATAATACTCACTTTGAAGCATTGCCAAGTCTTTTGTAAGGTGTAATGGAAATGTTACATCAGTGTGAATAAGAAAAGGATGATTTTCTCCAGCAATAAAATGAATGATAGAATTCTTCATTACTGTCGCCAGAAAATTTATACTGAGAAGTATATCCATATAACTCAGGGAATGACACAAAACATTGTATTGTCTTGTCAAAAAAGGGAGCATTTTAATTTAAGATGAATTATATTTTACTAGCTGGTGCAGTCTTCATAGATCATTGATCAAAGTTCTAAACATTAAGAACACTTTAAAAAAAGCAAAACATACTTTTAAAATTTTCTGACTAAAAAAAATGTAAATTTTCCATCTTATAAGTTGAGCAACTGCAAAAGCAAAGCTGTTTTTTGAAAAGGTGGGTCTTAAGAAGCATTAGTTTTTAAGATTAGGCAAACCTCAAGGTCTGTGTGCTGCTTAGGATAAGAAAGAAAAAAAATAATTCTGTCATGCTCTATTTTACAAGAATTGTACAAGAAAATTATGGTCTTTGTGGAGAAATTTTAATCACTTCTTTTCATTGAATCATATAATGCTTGGTATTAATAGAAATAACTTCTTGAATGGTCTCACTCTGACTGCAATAGGGTTGAGTCAGTGCACTATACATTAAAATAATGCAATGATATGTTGAAAAAGACTAATTTTCTGGTCTTTCTCTCCTAAGAGCAACATAAACTGGGCTGTATTCCATAGTGAAAAGATACTCTCTTTTTTCACTTGATACATATTGGCACCTTAAAAATGTTATTTAAATTCAAAGGTGGTGATTTATTAGACATATGATCATGAACCATATAAACCATGTACATCAACTGATATTAACATTAGTTCAATAAAGATGGTTAAAATGTATTCATGTCTTCAACTACATTTTTATAATTTCAGGATTTAGGGTAATCTTTTAAAATGTTAAAGCTATTAGTTGCTACTCTTTCCCATTCAAAAGGGAAACATTTATTAATAAGAATGAAAATAATAATTGTTAAGGTAATGTCAAAAATTTTGCTGAATTTTGGTTTTCAAAATTTAATGAGAAAAATATATAACTGTATGCCTTAAAGGGACCAAACTATGTTAAGCCTGATAAAAATAAGCTTAAATAGAATTCATTATTTAAATGGTATTTATTGTAATAATAAAAATATGTAAAGAAAAAGAAAAGTCACTTTGTTAAGGTATATGAGAATGAATTTTAATTATTTTAATGCAAGATTACCAAAGGTGATCAATACATTTATGAAATTTTGTTTAAATGTAAATGACTTTTTTATTGATCTTCAAAACAATAGTGCATTTGTGTATGTGAATGTATGTAATCAATTGTTTCAGAATACATAAAAATTCAAGAAACTAAGGAAAAGTAGAAGTGGAGAACATATACATATTGATTAGTAAGTTTGTGTATTTATTACTGCTTTAATGTCCATATAAATATGACCATAACATGTTAGTTTTTTAAATCTTTATTCATTTTAAACTTAAAATACAAAACAGAAAAATAACATTTCCATGACACAGTTAATGTCGGAGGATTCCAAATAAAATTATAAATTTCCATTTTATAAAAACCTGTTCAGAAAGCCATCCAATTTTTGTGTGCTTCCTTCTAAGTTATCTTCCGTTCTCTATTGGGAAATGTTTAATTTATTCACTTCCCTCCTACCCACCCTGCCTCAGAGAAGGCTACAATTAAGGAAAATATTTTTAACTCTATCTACAGATATAGTTTTACACACACACACACACATATATATACTTGCAGATATATATGTAAACACATGCATATATGTCTATGTATAAGACCATTCTAGGAATATTTCTATTTGTCAGTTTTTTCTCTGGAGGTTGATAGAATCTTCTTTCATAGGTCCAATCCATTCCTTGTTTTTTTCCCAAGTCAATCAGTTCTTCATTTCTTCTAACAGCAGTATTCCATCAGAATCATGTACCACAATTTATTTTATTACCCAACTGACGAATTTTTATCATTTAGTCAAGTTGATGGGTATATTCCTTTCTTACTTGTCTTCCCACCTTCCACCTTAATCCACCTCTAAGAGTTTCTTCTTTTTCTTCCCTATCTCCTAATTCTTACTATACATACCCTTTAAAAAAAATTTCACTCATGCTATCCCTTCATTCTTTTATTCCTTGCTACGTTTAAAGACTTTTATATCCTTTTAGTGTGTATGTTGGTACCAACAGTACATCCCCATTTGATTCTTTTCTTTGTTTAATTTCTTCCTTCTAAGCCTCATTTGTATGAGATAATTAAGTTTTTATCTCTCTTTATATAATTTTATTTTTTAAGAATCCCCCACCATACACAGATTAGCCCAAGCCTTTCTTTCAATATATTCAAATAATGACAGTCATATGAGTACTGATAAGAATTTAATTTTTAAAGAAGCAAGCAGTTTAACCTTATTGTAATTTTCAGGTAGTCTGACTATTCTTATATTTTGTCTCCTAAAATTATTCTCCAAATTAGTTGTTTTCTGATGACATGTTTCAGATTTTCTTCTTTTATTTTTCAATCTTTTGGCTTTGTTTTATTATTTCCTGGTTTCATATAATATCATTAGCTTTTTCTTGTCCAAATCTAGTTTTCTCTTTGAAAGTCAATTTTTTAAATTATTTTTTTTCGTTGTTTTTGATACTCTATTTCTGGTTCGTTGACTTTCTTTTCATAATTATTGTGATTTCCTTGGCTTGCTCTTATTTTTTTCTCCATTTTTTTATCTCTCTTACTTTATGTTAAAATTTCTTTTTAAGTTCTTCCAACAAATCATTTTGTATTTGTGATTATTTGACATTTTTCATTGAAAAAGGAGTGTTCTATTATTTTCCATTGAAAATGAATACAGACCTCTATTCCCCACAATAACTACCTATGGTTGTATTATTTCTCTTTTGCTTACTCATTTTTATTTTTATTTTGTCTTTTTAGTAGCTTATTATCATAACCAAATTCTAGTTCCAGAGTATGAGGAATAATATCTCAGGCTTTAGGTCCTTCTTCCTGTTATTTTCTGAACTCTATCCTGAGCTCAGCTTTGGGAACTCCTCTTCACCCCTAAACTATGACTATGGGAACTGAAACCAGGAGCTCTGCTCTCCTGCAAGTGCCCATAGCCAGCAATGTCCCCAAACCTCTGCTATCATACTCAGGTAAATGCTAGACCCTTCTCTTTTGTAACCACAACCTGGACTATGTCTGGTCAGCCCAGCTGCATTTGACATCCCTCAACAGCAGAAGGTTTTGCAATCTTCTACTTATCTATCTGACCCCTGTCACTGTCCATGCAGTGAAAGTTCTTGAAGCTAAGGATGCCTCTCAACCCAGTGGCCACCAGAGCTTGTTGTTTGTTGATTCCATAGAACAGGACTAGTGATGTTTGGATCTTTTTTGGAGTCTTCTTTGTTGAAGAAGAGAACTATTGCTTTACTCTGACTTTTGTTTATTTCTGTTATTCTACATTTTCTCTGAAATGATATTCTGTTGTATTTTTTTGGGGGGGAGCTTTGGAGAGTATGGAGTTCTATGACCTATTCTGCCTACTTCTCAGAATCCTCTATCATATTATTATATAATATATTATAAAGAATGCTGAATTTGAAGTCAAAGGACCTACCTGATTTGAATCTTAGAACTACTGCCTATGTGGATTTGTGTGAAATATCTTAAATCGCTAATCTCAATTTCTTCATCTGTAAAATTCACCAAATTACCTCAACATTCCATATTTTATTCTAAATCTATGAAACAATTTTTAAATGATACATATTTTAAGTATTTGATCAACTATATCATCTCTCCATGCTCCCCAAAACACTTCAATTGTTATTATGACATTAGTTATCATAATATTTAAGACAATTTTATTGTCTTTTTTTTTTTTTTTTTTTTTTTTTTTGCAAAATTGAATGCTGAATTCTTTAGGGTAATTTTGTTCCTCTAACCTTAAAACAAAATTTAATGAAATTTTGTAAGTCTTCATTTTCCTTAAGTTTCCAACAGTTTAGGAGCAGCTAAGTGGTGCAGTGGATAGAGCACCAGGACCTGAGCTCAAATCTGGTCTCAGACACTTAACACTTCCTAGATGTGTGACCCTGGGCAACTCACTTAATTCCAATTGCCTCAGGAAAAAAAATGATTCCAATAGTTTAACCAATTTAAAATAATTCCTGAATTGGACCTATGTTTTCTGTCTGCTGAAATATAATCAAGTTAACATTTTTACATGATTTTATTCTGTGTTGATCATCTTCAATGACTCTCAATAAGATTCATATAAAAAATTAATGGTATGTTAAGAATAAAGTTTCTCTATTGTCTACAGATCCCTGCTCTCTCTAATTTCCTAGTTTAAATTAAGTTTTCAATGTAATTTTGGCCATCTTACCATATGTCCAATTTTAATGTATTTCATCTAACAATAGAGAACACATATATTTAGGGGGTTATCAACTTCTAAATATAATGTATCTATCTCCCCATTCTCTATAGAAGATGTTGGTTCAGTATCTTTCCTTATTTTTTCTGACAATTTTTCCAGATTCTTATAAGAACTGCAATATGAGATGAACAAATTATATTTCTTCTTACCTTTGGACAGGTCATAATTAACTCTGCTAACCCTTTGAGAGAAGAGACAAGGAAGAATCTAAGTTTGTAAATCTTGGGAATTTGAAGGATTTGTAGGCCTCCTAACGAAAAGTGAAATCTGCTTTTGACATGTTATGTTGAAGCCATTTGTCCATTTAGCTGCTATTGTTCTTTTGCCTTCTGGTTTTATTTAGAACAAGATAGTACAGATTGATACATTTTAATTATCCCAGTAATAAGTCATCTTTTTGATAACTTATTTAGATACTTAACTTAGTAAGTATTAAATTAGTACTAATGGGCAGTGTAAAAACTTAGTGTTTGTTAGTATTCAGTCTCCTTTTTCATCATTTGGCTATCATTACTGCAAACAAAAGAGAACCCAAAAAAGTGAGAAACATTTGCATTTTTTTTCTATAGATAGCTACACACACACACACACACACACACACACATATGTAGGTATGTACATGGGTATATAATTGAATCTATTGCTGAGCTTTTCCATATATTTAGCTATGCTTTTTCTCAGAAATGACATAGACCATTATTAAATAATGATAAAAGTCATCTTTTACATTGAATAAGAAGAGAAAATTATTCAATTAAGTCCCAAATACTCATGGATGAATAATGAAAATCAATTTTATAATTTTTTAAAAATATGTATTATGTACCACTTTCATTGATTGGAAGATATAGGTCTTGTCTTGATAATGAGGCATAGGATTTGGGCTCAGACCCTTAATTTCATCAGGGCAGGAGTTTCTGCCTGTGAAAGTTGGCTGCCACACATACTAAAAAAGAGTTTTGGTAAGCATGCATGGATATAAAAGGGAAGGAAAAAATTCCCCTATTGCTGAGGAGCATGGATAAGACCCTTGATCCTTTGGTTTTGAATTATAAATCACAAAACCATGTTCATCAGTAAATATGGGTTGCTCCCTGGGTGAACACAACAAACACCCCACACACTTCTTAACAACAATTAATGACACAAGAGGCAGGAGTTCAATAGTACCAGAAGTCCCTACTGAGAGAACACAGTTAGACACCACCACCACTACCATCACTATCAACCTCACTCCCAACATTGTTCTCTCCAGAGAAGACTCAGGATAATAGCAGGATTACCTGTTACTTTCCATCCATAGTTGCATCCATAATTGTGTCAGTGCCTCAGAAAAGAAAGAGAAATTGTCATGGTCCTACCATGACCTATTAATTATCAGGCTTAATCAGTTGTATCCTGTAAGAAAGGAACAACTCCCAGAGTTATTGCAGCTAGCTTTATTGGATCATGTTAATACTTACCAAGACTGACTGTTATTAACTAGACTACAATGGCTCCAAAGACAGGTAGCATAGCAATTAATAAATTAACAAAATCTAGACACAGATGAGAGAAAAGAGAAGGGCAGAATTCAATAAAAGGGGCAAAAAGCAATAAGGGATGAATGAGATCTTTGGTCTCCTTTTCTCATAAGACAAAAGTTTGACTCAATCAAGCAGTTTAGAAATTGTCCAAGAATATTCTACTAGTTGAGAATTTGAAGAGAACTTTTTTAGATTGTGTGTGTGGGGATGTTTCTTCCTACTTTCTCTATGGGAATGGAGTTTTCTGAGTTTTCCCCTAAAAATATGTGATGATATCTTATCTTCAAATTTAGAATAGATGAAGGATTGACTATATTCAAAGTCAGTGATGGTTTTATGCTAAGAACAATAGTGTATTATAATGCAGAATCAAGAGAGACTAAAACTAGAGATTAAAGATTGGGGAGATAGAGAGAAGGAGAAAGCTAATGTTTCCACAAAAAATTAAAATTAAAACTATCAAAATCAAAATTATACAATGGATTCCTGTGACAAAATGGAGCTTAAGAAACATCAAAGCATCACATAGGAAGATATTTTCTCTACAGCAAGCCAATGTGCTAAGCATTGAAAATGAAAAGAAAAAGAAAAACAAAAACAAAACCACCAAAAAAAAAACCCCAAAAGCAAACACTATCTGTATAAAAGGAGTTTTACATTCTACTGGGAAAATACTAGTATTGTAAATAAATGACTTTATATAGAGGAAATAAATAGTTTTTTTGCAATCAGAGAACAGAACAAATTACTCCAACAGATAGAAAAGGACTCATGTAGGAGATAATTGGCCTGATCCTTAAAGGAAGTCAGAAATTCTAAGAAGTGGAGATGAGAAGGTACAACACTGTAGATATATGGGATATCTTCTACAAAAGTACAGATGCAGGAGATATGCCATCTATTAAGTACAGCAAGTAATCCAGTATAGCTACAATGTGAAAAAGAAAATAGTCAATAAAGTTGAGTTATTTTTCTTTTACTCTATTCTAGAGAAAGGAGAGAGCCAGTGAAGTATCTTAAGCTGGAAAATGAAATAATTTAGTGTTTTAGGAACATCAGTTTGCTAACTGGTGGAAGTGATTAGAGAAATGAAAGACTAGTGACAAGGCAATCAACTAGTAAATGTTTGCATTAGACTAGAGGAAATATAATGAGAAACTGAACTGTGGTGGTAATTGTATTAGTGGAAAGAAGAATAGGGGAATGAAGACGCAAATGTAAGATTTGAAAACTGTTTTAATAATATGGTGCTGGTGAGGGAAGGTAAAAAGACTGATGAGATGGGACTGAGGATACTAGAAAGATGTTGTTGGTGTCCTCAGTAGAAATCTGTATTTTAGGTAATTATCTCTACAACCTAGTCCTAATTCATTAAATATAAAGTTAAATATTTATTACTCAAAGAACTATACAGCTTCTTTCACAATTAACATTATTTTTCTGTGTTTATACTAATATTGAAATAACTGAATATATATATTATATATATATATATATATATAATATATATATTATATATATATATATAATATATATATATATATATAATATATATATATATATATATATATATATATATATATATATATACCAACCAGAGGGCAATTTTAATTGGCATATCAGGTATGAAGACTGCGATTTCACATATATAAGTTATTTCACAGCTTACTACATAATACCTCACTTACATTTACCTTGCACCTATTATAAGACAGCCAGGAGTTCTAACTACACTCATATATACATATGTGTATATGAACACTACTTACATATATTTTGACCAGCAAGGGAAAATGAGAGAGTTTGACATAACAAACAACTATTGCCTCAGGAAACAGACTGAATTATGCAGGTGCTATATTTATTCAGAAGGTTTATGTACCATATGTCATAACATTTAAAGATAGGAGAAACTCTGGAAATGAGAACTACTTAAAATTACCAGATTTTTTTGGAGACCATTTTTTTTGCAGGCAGAGAGGAAATTTTCAAAACCTAGCTAGCTGATCTTTTGGAAAATGTCACTTGGTGTTGTTTGTCCTATCCTGAGAGGGCTGGAGACCATACTGAACTATGATCATAGCCTGCCGGTGGTTTGTGAGTAGGGATTTCTGTTTGGGGAGAAATATGATGATGAAAGGATACAAATAGATTAAGTGGGTGAGAGTACATAGAGAGAATAGAAGCTGAAAGGAGAAATAAAATTAAACATTTTATGTGGCTTGACCCTCTAAGCTATCCCTGTTTTTGTAGGACTCTGATGGTGCTGTTCAAACTGATTGAAGTTGATCCAACTGTTTCTTTCTGGGAATTTGAGAAAAGTATTTAACTCCCATTTCTCATCTCTTCTTCTGCTTGGAGTGGTAAAGATGTACTTCAGAGTTTCTGTGTTCTATAAATCTATTCATATTTTCTGATTTAATTGGAAATCTAAAGTCAGTTTATCCTGGGTAAGAATGTATTTGGCATTAATTGTCCCTAATTGTGTAATTTATTATTAATAAAGGAAAGACAGAAGAAAAGAAGTCACTACATAGGAGGATTTTTTTTAAGGAGGTTTAAATCTACATTCAACATGTCAGTTTTCTCCGTTCTGGGGAGTAGATTTAAGTGAGTGAAAACCTCAATGTATTTGATTGTATTGATGTTTTTTAAATCAAATTCCTAATAGCAAAGTGATATTAAATCATGATAATCTAAATCAGTAACTTTAGGGAATGACTGACCCCAAAATAGGGAGATTTAAATGATGGAAGTAATCTTGATAAGTGGCAAAAAGGTATTCATTCCTGAGGCAATTTTTCTGATGATGTTTTATTCCATCCTTTTCTCCCTATTGTCCTCTCTCAACCAATTCAATGATCTTCTGAGGGATATATAGAGTTGAGACAGTGAATTGAAAAATCACTTTTCCTGGGCAAACTAAGGGAGGGTCTTAGAAAGCTGGAATAATGATGAAGAAAGCTAAAAATGGATTAACTAGTTTATCTTATTGTTACCCACTCCAACTTTCCTTTTTAACCCTTTTCGAATGTTTTCTTTTTTTCTGGTTATGCATGTATAGTATTTTTAACACACACAATTTTTAACACACAAATCATGTTGGGAAAGAAAAATTAGAACAAAAGAGGAAAACAAAGAGAGAAGGAAAAAAAATGGGGAAAAAGTGAACATAACATATGTTGATTTACATTGTGCCCACCCCTCCAAGTATGACTCTGTTAATATAACAGAGTCATACTTGGAGGGGTGGGCACAATGTAAATCAGCTAACAAAAAAATTAACACCAAAGTTTTTCTGTTCTTTATGTCCCTTAATAATTCTTGATTTAAATGGTAAAATGTCATATCATTCCTTGTTTTCTTTTTTGTTTGTTGGTTTGGTTTTTTTAGTGATTGATTTTAACTGTTTTTTGTTGTGTGGTTTATAATTGATGAAAGCGTGAAACAAATTTTTTTTTTAAGAACTATGTTTTACAACTTGGTTCAAAATATCAGATTTTTTTTTTTTTCCTTCGAGAGGACTAATACTAGAAAATTCAGAAAGCCCTTTGAATTATGCTAGCATTGCTAAGAACCTAAAGAAAGGGCAACCAAATAGGTTGAAAAAAATTATCTTGAATGACTGTGATATTTTTCCCCAAACAAGTTAGATATTATGTAGAATATGTACTGCTTGAGAGTGCAGAGTTTTTTCACTTCTGTTTTTATGAAGTCAGTATTTAATATTATGCCAGATACATAATAGGCATTTAATAGACTTTTGTTGATTATTAGATGCAAATAAAAACAGAAAGTTTGAGTTAGTATTACTATATGAATATAAGTTAATATACTTCAAATTCAGGTAACCAGATTTTCTAGGTAACAGTTTGTAATTTCCTTGTCATTAGCTGCTAAATAATTTACTTCCAAGTAAATAGTACTGGCAACAAAAAAAATTTTTGAAAACAATTTTCTAAAAGAGCTAAATTGTATAAGAATATAAAGCATTTCTATGATCCAAATCAGAGAAATGTTTTCTTCTTATAAATGAAGGAATTTTTTGTATTTTATATTAGATTATTGGGGAAATTTTTGAATTTATTTGGTGACCAAACAATGCAAATCACAATTTTTTTTTTTTTGCTATTTCATTTTTTTTCATGATTTCCCATGTGAAGGTAAAGCTTTTTGTGGACTTAATTTGCTGAAGTATTTGATTTAACATCATGTATGGGGCAATTCCACCTACTAGAAAGTATTTAAATACTAGTTTTGGATTTAGACATTTCAAAACCTTTCTGCAATATTCTGTTCTGCTCTAATAGCTAGGTCCCTTTTTCCATCCTTTATGAGTTTATGCAACTGTACCTGCTGTCAAAATACTGCTCTGCAGTTGGGACAGAAATGATCTTTGACAAGATGGATTTCAGAGACACACACATAAGGTCTCTTTGGGATCTATAAATAACTGATGGGACTAGGTTATTCTAAAATATCATCATGTCATATGATTATTATTTTCCCAGTCTCCTTTAAGTGGGCAACTATGAACCCCTCCCTCCCAGTGTGGTATTTGGTTTCCGAAAATTAACTTAAAAGCAAATTAATGATACATAAAAAGTTTACATATAAATTCACAAAATTCCATAAAACTTCTGAATACTAACACCAATATTAATTTGGGGGACCGGGAACTAGTATTACTTTGTTATATACTGGAGCTAAAGTACTAATATAATAGTAACATGATATAATAGGAACAAAGAAAAAAGTGTCTTTGTTCAAATATAATATGGATAAGTAAATCAGAAATGTTACATTAAATAGGGGCCCTTAACAGTCTTTGTTAGATTTATCCCTCACTATATTAAAAATGATAATATTTTAAAAGCTTACTATTACTGTTTAAATTAAATAAGCATGTATAGTCACATGATTAATTCATATTGTTTAAATTAATTCATATTATTTAAGTGTCATCTAGTCAGAGAACCAGTTGAAAAATCAAAGTCCTAAGATTTGCTATCTGTGAGACCTTGGACAACAATCATTTGACCTTGCTTGGTATCACTTTACTTATTATAAAATAAGAGAGGGAGGAATGGAAAATTTCTGAAAAACATTCTAACTCTACATTCTAGATACTATTAAAATTGTGTAATATGTATAAATATGTAAAGAAAAGGAGTTATTTTTAATGTTGTTCAGTTGAGAAGTGAATGTCATTTTCCAACTAGGATACTTAGGATAAGGAGCATGTAATGTTTGTAAAGCAAATGATATAATTATTAGCCAAAAACATTCACATGAAAGTTAAAGTCCAAATTAGAGGAGTAAAAGAAATTTTTAAAAAGGAACAATGGCAAAAAGTAAGAACTTTCTTTTGTTTTCAGACAATTTATTTCCTGTGAATGATGTAATTAAGGAAAACCCATCTCTTTTCACTAGTAAAATATTTTCCCTTTTCATAAGGTAATTGTTTGATCTTAAGCTAATTAGTATTTAGCTTAAATAATTCCATTTTGAGGTCAATTCACTTCTCCAAATAGCTGCTGTTCAAAACAGCTGAATAAAAAATCACTAAATACAATTTTGTAGGCCACTCTGCTAGCAACTGTGGTTCAAAGAAAAAAAAAATTAAAGAAAAGAAAGGAAAGAAGTAAGGAGGGAAGGGAAGGAGGGAGGAAGGGAAGCAGGAAGGAAGGGAAAAAAAGAAGGAAGAAAGGAAGGAAAGAAAGAAGGGAGGGAGGAAGGAAGGGAGGAAGGAAGGAAGGAAGGAAGGAAAGGAGGGAGGGAGGGAGAGAGGGAGGGAGAGAGTTGAGGGAAGGAGGGGAGGGAAGGAGGGAAGGGAAAGGAAAGAGGGAGGGAAGAAAAAAAAGAAAGGAAGAAAGGAAGGAAGGTAGAAAGCATCTTTCTACCACTACTTATGTTACTTTTTCCTTACAGATGAAAGCTACTGGAGATGTGAGACAATTATTCAGCAGTAACTAATTTAGAGGTTTAAAGTAGGACAACATAATAATATGGAGAGATTTAGAAGTAAAAAGTGCAGCCAATTGGGTGACTCTTGAATAAGAAAAAACAGTAGTCTTGGAGATGGAAGCGTAATTCTTTTTTTTTTTTTTTTAACTTTGGTCATTTTTAGTAACATAACAATAGTCAACTTAACATGATTTAACATTTGATCAAATATTAAAGTTTATTCTCATAAAAATTGGTCATAAACATTTCCTTCAGAAAAGCAGAAAGAAGAGTAACAAAATCAAAGGTGGATCATGAAAAACTAATGTCAGAAAGTTAAAACTTCTACTTAATAGTAGAACAATATCTGGAGTGACACACTGCAGGCACACTCATAGAATTTTCACATTCAAATATTCTTTGATATATAAAGATTGAGATTTCTAGAAATTTAGAGATAAAATTGGATGTTATATAGCCAAATGTGTTCATCTATCTCTTTAAAAGGAATTATTGCCTTCAGGAGAAGCAGAAATTCCTCTGCAAAGTTGAACTGAATGAGCTTCAAAGCACACAGAGTCCTCAGACAAAGTATCGATTGGAGTGGTTTATGTTTTGAAATGTCACAACTGTGATATTAAAGGAGACAGGTCACGCCTGACCTACTGTTGATATAACCATAGGCTAGTAACAAATTCTTCAAGAGCTGCACAACCTTCCATCATTCAAGAATTGTGGAGGACAGATGTTTTCCATCAGAGTGATAGTATTTTCACACGGCTTTCATTAAACTGTCATTTTTAAAACCACTCCAATTCAAAACCCTTTCTGCTTTGTTAGTTTTAATGTATCTATCCGTACCTTGGATGACAGAGAGGTTGCCTTTGTTCTCAGATTGTATGTAGACTTGCCAAAGACCAGACCGTACATGCACACAGTAGTCCTCACAGGGATTGTATGTAATCATGCAATGGAAAACAAGCTTGGAACAAGCAAAAGCCTAAAAACTAGTGTGTATTCTTGGCATGTAGACATAGGAATATTAGCATGGATTAAAATGCTTTGAAGTGAAACATTTATGTGATTTGATTTTAAAGGATCAATAGTTTCAATATATTAGTGAATTTGAAATATATTATTAAACATAAAATGGGCATTTTCTTTTTTTTTAAGATAGAAATAATATTGAAGCTTAGACTCAGTTGTAATATGTTAGATAAAACAGACACAATACCAAGGAATTAAGTGATCTTTTCTAAAAATTAGTCCTTAATACCAGGATTTAAGGTTGTCCTTGGCATGTAATTTCTTGGAAAGTATTTCATTGGATTTTTATTACTTTAGCATTATTGATTTTTACCCCCACAACTTATTAAGTGCTACTCTTAAAGGCCTAAAAAGGAATATAGTGTTAAGAACAAGATCTACAGTTTCTCCAATTTTAGCTTACAGAAGTACAGTGAATACAATATGTTATTAACACCTCCCCAGAAAAAATCCAGAAAAGCAAAACATTGATTAAGTAAATCCGCTATGATATAAACTCATTCCTCTCCATCCTTTCACCTCTCACCCTCCCCCATTCATGTGGGATTGTAGAGTGAGAAATACTGAAAAAAAAGTTGCTCTAGAATTATTCATATAAAAAAGTTAGTGCCCCACAGAAACTGTATAACTTTGTTATATGGGAGGTGTGATTTTAGGGCACTTGAAAGACTCAAATGAGGAAAAGGCAATGTATACATAAGTGTACTAAAAATGTCCACATTTACTGCTCCTTAAAACCTAATATAGCAGAATAGATGTAACCATGGCAATCAGCTCCCCTAGAGAAGCTGCTTGTTCACAATGAAGAGGATGCCTTCACTTGGGTAATGAATAAAGAAAACATGAGCACATATCTGATTATTATGATGACTCCACCTACAATGAGCTTTATCAATAATATTTAATATTGTTTTTGTAAGCAAATCTTCCCTTATGAATAATTGTTATGAGTAAGGAGTAGGAGGTATCCTTAGCTATATATATATATATATATATATATATATATATATATATATATATATATAAAATCTAGTCATTTGGGACTTAAATCCTCTAGAAAACAGAATTGAAGCTATACTATACCTGTCAGTAAGATCATTATGCTCTTCTCAAATGAATTATAATTAATTTTAAATGTCCAGTTCAATATTTTGATTAGGGTGAACTTAAAATTTTGTGACTACTTTCTTCATCTTGTTTCATTTGTTTATTGCTGTTCATAAATATGCTATATAGGCAATGGTAATATTAATGTGGAAAAATGACAAAATACTTATTATCACCCCTTACTAACTGGGAGTTATCAAATAAAACTTAATTAGTCAAGTAATAATTCACAGAATACAGAGAACGCTTGATAATGCACAATTTCAGCCTTATGTAAAGTGGCACTCTGGGCACCATTATATGATTCATTAATAGAATTAATTTAGAATTCCAATTAAGGAGATTTTATCCCATATTGCACTATGATATTTCATTAAAATAAATGATACTAGCATGTCACCAAATGTCTATTAAAGTATGATTTAATGTAATCACAAGAATATAATACCTACTTCAGATACTTAGCTAATAATTGTTGGAAAGTACTTTTAAAAACATAGTCTCTGTTGTAATCATGCTCAGGAAGTCTTTTTATAAAAAAGGCTAGTTTCTAGATGGCTATGGTTTTGCATTGACAGTAAGGTGCTTTTACTATAAAAATCATATATTTCTAAATATTAATATACTAATACCTGAGCAGAATGCATTACCAATGTATATTCAATCTTGAGTGCAACTTTTATGACGCTAAGGACAGTCAAAGTCATTTCCAATACTAGTCAGGTAATTTGAAGAGACATGTATTTGTTTATTTGTTTGTTTTTTTCATTTTTACTAATTTTATTTCTTTGACTTTGGGGGAATAGCTATCTTTTTTAAGTAATAAAGGTATCGAATAATTTCAATTATATCTAAACATTTTATCAACTTACAGCAAAATATGTTTATCATATATTTATACTTTAGATTTATCATACTGTTATTTGCTTATGTGTTTTTTAGATTATAATAGGTAAGACATACATTACAAAGCATTACTTTCACAACAGAGATACTTTTACAATTATTGTTTACAATTGTGTCTGTCATTTCATGGCTTTATTTGGAGTTTTCTTGATAAAGATACTGTAGTGATTTCACATTTATTTCTCTAGCTCATTTTATAGATGAGGAAACTAAGGCGAAGAGAGTGACAGGGCCAGCATCACACAGCTAGTATGTAAGCCCTGATTGGAACTCAAAACTTGCTAAGTTCAAGCCTGTGTCACTCAATCCACTGTGAGGTGTGTGTGTGTGTGTGTGTGTGTGTGTGTGTGTGTATGTGTGTGTGTGTGTGTATAAATAAAATATGAATATTTTAATTTAATATTGCTATTTTAGACATTTTGATGTTTTTTATCATTTAAATTATTTTAAAGTTTTTCTTTTATGATTTAAATTATTATTTTAAAAATAAATCTAACATATTGTATATATGATTGTAGAATTTTATACAGTTTTAGGAATACAAGAGACATCAAATAGCAGATAATTTTCATTTCATTGTTGTAGCTTTCTTTCATTAGTTTGTCATTTTGAAAGTTCCCACACAAAGCAGGAAAAATTTATGACATATGTTATACCTCTTTTTACTTTCCTCATATTTATAGTTAAATACTTAAAATTTTAATTTTATTTTTAAAACAAATGACAGGAGTTACAAGTCCTAAAGATTATTTGGATTAATGTCTAGACTTGAAATACATAAGCACTATGGATTATTAGACTGTGGAATTCTCTACAATTTAACTAAATTTAAACCTATATCTACCTGTCCAAGCAAAAAAAGAACAGAGATATGTTTTTTTTTTAAATTATCAAGGTTTCTTTTGGATAAAATTAAATTAAAATGAATCATTCTGTAAAAATTTTAAAGTTAAGGATTTCCAAGTTATCCCTCTTAGTTAATAATATTTTATTTTTCTAAACACATGTAAAGATAGTTTTCAACATTCCCCTTTGCAAATTTTTGTGTTCCAAATTTTTCTTTCTCCCTCCATTCCCACTGCAAGGCAGCAAATAAAGCAATATAGGTTAAACATGAGCAATTCTTCTAGACATATTTCCACATTCGTCATACTGTGCAAGAAAAATCAGATCAAAAGTGAAAAAAAAAAAAACCTCAAGAAAGAAAAAAAAAATAGCAAACAAACAACATCAAAAATAAAAATACTATACCTTGATCTACATTCGGTCTTCATACTTATTGCTTTTGATGCAAATGGAACTTTCTATTGGAATTACCTTGGATCACATCATTGTTGAAAAGAGCTAAGATCATCACAATTGATCTTCACATAATCTTATTGTTACTGTGTAGAATGTTTTCTTTGTTCTGCTCCTTTCACTTAATATCACCTCATATAAGACTTTCTAATGTTTTCTGAAATCACCCTGCTCATCATTTCTTATAGAATAATAATATTCTACTACATTCATTTACTATAACTTATTTAACCATTCCCCAATTGATAGGCATCCATTCAATTTCCACGTCCTTGGCATTACAAATGTTTTTGCAGGGACACTGATACATTATTGGTGGAATTGTAAATACATACAATCATTCTGGAGAACAATTTGGAATTATGCTCAAAAAGCTATCAAACTATGCATACCCCTTGATCCAGCAGTGTTATCACTGGGCTTATATCCAAAAGAGATTTTAAAGAAGGGAAAGGTACCTGTATGTGCCAAAATGTTTGTGGCAGGCCAAGATAGCAAAGAAGGCATATGTGACTTTCTACACTCCTCTCATGTCTTCATGACCAACTATTAAATTCAGCCTCAAAAACAGTGCTTGACTGCTAAAATTCATTAAGATTAGAAGCACAACAACCTTCCTGCTGAAGATAATCTGGAAGATCATCAGAGCAGGTTTATCCTGAGGGGTGGGAACAGACCAGCACAGGCAGGGAGATAGGAGAGATTAGCATCCAGAGCAGACCAAGAGCAGGGGTGACCTCTGGTGGCTAGAAAAGTTATAAAAATGACTCTCCCATAGGCTAACTACTCTGCCTTAATTATAAAGCAGTAAACCAGTGAGAAATTAAAGCCAAAGACAGAGGGTACTCTCTAAAAAATGCCAGATCCTAACAAGATCTGGCTATAACCACCCAAAACCAGAAGTGACTCAGTGCAGATAGTAACACAGCCCTGCAGCCACATCCTGCAGTACTGGGCTTTTGCGGGGGGCAGGTACAAATCTGCATGTCAGTGGGGCACATCCTGGAGCAGCCTCTAATCTGTACAGTGGGTGGCTTGGCCTGGGGCAATAGAACTTTCATAGCCTGACTGTGCTTCCCTGGGCAAGGACTGTCCCTGAGGCACTTCTCTGATCATCTGCTAATACCCACAGCACTACAGTGGGCTTTGGCCTGGAGTAGTGACACTTTCACTGCTCAGCTTCTAGCCCAAAGGCAATCATTAACCCACACAGCAGGGTTCTTTGTAGGGCACTTGAGCCTGAGGGTAGGGAATTCTTTCCCAGAGCACTCCTGTTATAGCTGATTGGCAGGACAGCTACCTTTCCATACGCCTATCCCTGTTCTGCAGAGGAAGCTGGTAACCTCCTGGCCCTGAACGCAGACCCTACAGGTTTTTAAAAATTAGTAAAACAATTAAAAGGACGATGGATAGCTTCTCTATAGAAAGAGAGCAGATTTTCAACCTTGAGGAGACTAATAGCAGACAGTCTTCAGACAATTGTTGGTCCCCAACACAAAAGGCTCTCCTAGAAGAGACTATTAAAAACCTTAAAAGAGAACTAGAAGAAAAATGGGGAAAGGAAAGAGAAGCTATGCAAAAGAGCAACAACTTCCTGAAATGTGAATTGGAAAAAGTAAAAAACTCCCAAGAAGTGCAGGGAAACAGAATTTGTGAATTGTAAAAGGTAAAGAATTCCCAAGAAAGTAGGATTTGTGAATTGTGTCATAAAAGGAATTTGGTAGGACTCCTTCATTCCCTATTTTTAATTTCCTTCACAGGCTAATTGTACACTATTTCAAAGTCCAATTCTTTTTGTACAGCAAAATAATTGTTTGGACATGTATACATAGATTGTATTTAACTTATACTTTAACATATTTAACATGTATTGGTCAACCTGCCATCTGGGAGAAGGGGTGGGGGAAGGAGGGGAAAAGTTGGAACAAAAGGTTTTGCAATTGTCAATGCTGAAAAATTACCCATGCATATATCTTGTAAATAAAAAGCTATAATAAAAAATTAATTTAATGTAACCAAAATTAGCCATTTTTCATTTCATGATCTTCCCTAGTTCTTATTTGACTATAAATTCCTCTCTTCTTCAAAAATATAGTTATACTATCTTATGATCTCATAATTTGCTGATGGCATCACTGTTTTTGTCTTAATCAGGAACCCATTTTTAAGTTATCTTGGTATAAGGTGTTAGATGCTGGTCAATGCCTAACTTGTGCTATACTATTTTCTAGATTTCCCAGAAATTTTTATTAAATATGTAAGTCCTTGTCTCAGAAGCTTGAGTTTCTGGGTGTATAGATTACTATACGAGATTGCTTTAGTCACTGACTATTGTGTCTTATGAATCTAATCTATTCCACTGATCCATTCCTTTGTTTCTTAGCAAGTACCAAATGTTTTTGATAACCACCATTCATAATATAGTCATAATATAGTTCTAAGTCTCATATGGTCAAGTCACTTTCCTTTGAATTTTTTCCCCATTAACTGCAATGAAATTCTTGACATTTTATTCTTCCAGATAAATTTCCCTATTGTTTTTCCTTTTCTAGTTCCATAAAGTAATTTCATGGCACTTTGATTGGTATGGCACTGAATGAGGAGATTAATTTAGGTAGAATTGTCATTGTTATTATATTAGTAGCCCTATACATGAGCACTTGATAGTCTTCAAATTGTTTATATCTAACTTTACTTGTATGAAAATTGTTTTCTAATCGAGTTCATATAGTTCTTTTGTCTGGGCAGGTAGACCCTTGAATAGTTTATATTTTCTAGTGTTATTTTAAATGGGATCTCTCTTTTTTGTTTCTTGCTGTTAGGCTTTGTTGGTTACATACAGAAATGCCAATGATTTATGTGGGTTTATTTTATATCATACAACTTTGGTAAAGTTGTTAATTGTTTCTAGTAGCCTTTTAGTTGATTCTCTAGTATTTTTTAAAACGACTATCATATCATCTGCACAGATAATTTTGTTTCCTCATTACTTACTCTAATTCCTTCATTTTGTTTTTCTTCTTATTATTAAAATTAACATTTCTAGTCCTATATTGAATAATAGTACTGATAATGGACATCCTTGTTTCACCCCTGACCTTGTTGGTAATGCTTTTAGCTTATCCCCATTGCATATAATATTTGCTAATGGTTTTGGATAGATGCTAGTTATTTTAAGGAAAACTCCATTTATTCCTAGGTTTTCTAGTGTTTATATTAGGAATTGGTGCTGTGTTTTGTCAAATGCCTTTTCTGCACCTATTGAAAAAAATCATATGGTTTTTGTTAGTTTGGTTTTTGATATGGTGAATTTTACTGATATTGAACCAGCTTTGAATTCCTGGTATAAATCTTACTTGGTTGTAGTGTATTGTCCTGAAGATAAGTTGTTATCTCTTTGCTAATATTTTATTTGAGATTTTTGCATCAATATTGATTAGGAAACATTCTTTGTTTTGATCCTTCCTAGTTGAGGTTTCTGCACCATATCTGTGTCATAAAATGAATTTGGTAGGATTCCTTTCCTATTTCTCCAAAAACTTTACATATGTAAAATTCTTTACATGTTTTTAAATGTTTCATAGAATTCATTTGTAAATCCATTTGGCCCTGTAGATTTTTTTCCTGAGGGAGTTCATTGATGGCTTGTTCAATTTCTTTCTTTTTAAACGGGATTATATAAATATTTTATTTCTTCATATGTTAACCTGGTAAACTATATTTTTGCAAATATTCATCTATTTCACTTAGATTGTCAGACTTATTGGCATATAATTGGACCCCAAGCTCCTAATTATTGCTTTATTTTCCTATTCATTCTTGGTAAATTTATCATTTTTATTTTTGACACTGATGATATGGTTTCTTCTTTTCTATTTCTAAACAAATTAAGTAAAGGTCTATCTATTTTTTTTTTCAAAAAAAAACAAACAGCCTTATTTATTAGTTTAATAGTTTTCTTACTTTCAATTGTATTAATCTCTCCTTTGAGTTTCAGAATTACTAATTTTACATTAAGTTGCATGGGTTTAAATTGTTATTTTCTAGTTTTGTTTTGTTTTTTAATTGCATGCCCAATTCATTGAACTTCTCTATTTCATTCATGTAAGCACCTAGAGAAATAAACTTTTCTCTAAGAAATGTTCTGTCTGTATCTCATAAATTTTGGTGTGTTGTTTCATTATTGTCATTCTCTTGGATGGGAATTATCAATTATTTCTATGATTTGTTGATCCATTCACTATTTAGAAATAGATTATTTAGTTTTCAAATAATGATTAGTATATTTTTCCATGGCCCTTTATTGAGTGTAATTTTTATTGAATTATCTGAAAGATACCATTACTATTTCTGCCTTTCTGCACTTGAAAGTGAAGTTTTTATGCCCTAAAACATAATCATTTTTTGTGTAGGTACTAAGAACCACTGAGAAAATCGCATATTTTTTCTATACTCATTCAAAATTTTCCAAAGGTCTATCATACCTAATTTTTCTAAAATTCTATTCATCTTCTTAATTTCTTTCTTATTTTGTGGTTAGATTTATCTAGTTCTGACAGAAGGAGGTTGAGATTTTCCATTATTATAGTTTTGCTGTCTATTTCTTTGTGCAATTCACTTAAGTAGGAATTTGGATGCTATACTAATTGGTGCATATCTGCTTAGTACTGATATTACATTACTATCTATGTATCCCTTTAGTAACTTGCCAGTTTTAATTAGATGTCTTTTAATGGCTTTTACTTGGTCTGAGGTCAGGATTGTTATTCCCTCTTTTTTTCACTTTAGCTGAAGCATAATATATATTGTTCCAGGCTTTTTTTTTTTTTAACATTGCATCTGTATGTATCTTTCTCCTTAGAATGTGTTATTATAAAAAACTTATAGCATTTTGGCTTTAATCTATTTTGCTAACCACCTGTATTTTATGGGAGAGGTCATTTCTAATCAAATTAATATTAATTAATTAATATTTGCTATCATTCTATTTTTCCCCTATTTATACTTTTTTCTGTCCTTTCACACTTTTCTTCAACAGTGTTTTGTATCTAACCACCCTTAATCTGCCATCCCTTTTTTCAGCACAGTCCCTCCCCTGCTTTCTTATCCCTTTCCCCTTCTATTTCTTCCTTCCCTTCTTTTTTTTTTTATATCTTCATTTATTTTAATTTAATTAAATTAAAATTAAAAATAAATTTAATTTTAAAATTTCTTTTAAAATATTCATTTATTTATTGTCAATACACATTGCTTTTGGAATCATAATGGGAGAAAAAAATTCGGACAAAAGGGAAAAACCATGGGAGAGGGGGAAAAAAAATAGTGAACATAGCATGTGTTGATTTACATTCAATCATAATAGTTCTTTTTCTGTCCAAAATCTACTGGGCTTGCTTTGGATCACTGAACCATTGAGAAGAACCAAGTCTTTCATAGTTGATTACCCATTCTTGCTGTTATTGTGTACAATGTACAGTATCAGTTCATGTAAATCTTTCCAGGCTTTTCTAAAATTAGCTTGTTCATCATTTTCTATAGAACAATATTAATCTATTACCTTCATATACTACAGATTATTCAATCATTCCACAATTAATGAGCATCTACTAATTTTCCAATTCTTTGTTACCACAAAAAGAGTTGCTACTAACATTTTAGCAAATGTGTGCCCTTTGTCCTTCTTTGTGATTCCTTGGAATACAGTCCTAATAGTAACACTGCTGGGTCAAATGGTATGCACTATTGGCTATAGTTCCAGATTGCTCTAAAGAATTTTTTTTACAACTTCACCAACAATGCATTATTGTCCCAGTTTTCCCACATCTCCAACATTCATCACTATATTTTCCTGTTATCTTAGCCAATCTGAGAGGCATATAATGGTACCTCAGAGGTGTGCTAATTTGTGTTTCTTTGATCAATAGTGATTTAGAGCATTTTTTCATATGACTATAGATGGATTTTATTTTGTCATCTGAAATTCTCTATTCATATCTGTGACCATTTATCAACTGGAGAATGACATGTAGCTTTATAAATTTGACACTTCTTTTTATATTTTAGAAATCAGATTTTTTTCAGAAGTACTGAATGTAAAATCTCCCCCCAGCTTTGTACTTCCCTTTTAATTTTGTGTTTATTTTGTTTGTGAAAATAATTTTAATTTTATGTAATAAAAATTATCAAATTTGCCTTTCATAATGTTCTCTAGTTCTTCTTTGGTCATAAGTTCCTTCCTTCTCTAAAGATCTGATAGGTAAATTATTTCTTGCTCTCTTAATTTGCTTATAGTATCACCCTTTATGTCCAAATCATGCACCCATTTTAAATTTATTTTGGTATGGAATATGCAATGTACGTCTATGCCAAGTTTCTGACATATTATTTTCCAGTTTTCCCAGCCAATTTTGTCAAATAGTGAGTACTTATTCCAGAAGTTGGAGTTTTATCAAATATTAGATTACTATAGACTCTAATTGTTGTGTCATGTGTATCTAATAGATTCCACTGATCCACCAGTCTATTTCTTAGCCTAGTACCAAATTGTCTTAATGAGCACAGCTTTATAATATAGTTTTAGTTCTGATGTTGCTAAGCCACCATGCTTTGTAATCATTTTCATTAATGCCCTTGAAATTCTTAACTTTTTGTTCTTTCAAATAATTTTTTTATTATCTTTCTAGTTTTATTAAATAATTTTTGGCACTTTGATTTGTATAGTACTTAGCAAGTAGAACAATTTATGCAAATTGTCATCTTTATTAGTTTATCTCTTTCTGCTCATAAACAATTGATATTTAACCAATTGTTTAGATCTGACTTTTTTATTTACCCAATAGTTTAGATCTGACTTTTTTGTGTGAGAAGTGTTTGCAGTTTTGTTCATATTGTTCCTGGGTTTGTCTTGGCAGGTCAAAATATTTTATTTGGTCTACAGTTATATTAAATGGAATTTCTCTTTATATTTTTTGCTGCTGGGTTTTTTTTTTTTGTTTGTTTGTTTGTTTTTGTTTTTGTTTTTTTAGTACTAAACATGAATGCTGATGATTTGTGTGGGTTTGTTTTATGTCCTACAAGTTTGCTTAAGGTAGTAATTGCTTCCAGTAGTTTTTTGGATAATTTTCTAGAATTATCTATGTATGTCATCATATCATCTGTGTAAAGAGTGATAATTTTATCTCCTCATTGCCTATTCTAATTCCTTTAATTTATTTTTCTTTTCTTATTGCTAAAGCTAACATTTTTTGGTACAATATTGAATAATAGTGGTGATAATAGCATCCTTATTCCACCCCCCATCTTCTGGGAATGCAACCAGCTTTTGTCCATTACAAATAATGCTTGTTGTTTGTTTTAAGATAGCTACTGCATATTATTTTAAGGAAATCTCATTTTCTATTATTTTTAATAGGAATGAGTTCTATATTTTTCAAAAGCTTTTTCTACATCTATTGAGATTATTATATTATTTTTGATAGTTTTGTAATTAATATGGTTGTTTAAGGCAATATTTTTCTTGATATTGAACCAATCCTGCATTCCTGGAAAAAATCCCATTTGGTCATACTTTTTATTATCCTATAGATAAGTTGCTGTAATTTGTTTTTTGCTAATATTTTATTTAAAATGTTTGCATCAGGATTCATTAGGGATATTTGCGTGTAATTTTCTTTCTCTGTTTTGGCACTTCCTGGTTTAGATATCATAAATATGACATATTTGTGCCATAGAAGGAATTTGGCAGGATTCCTTTACTTATTGTTCCATATAGTTTACATAGTATTGAAATTCATTGTTCTTTTAATGTCTGCTGGTATACAGGGCTGAAACTATTGATATGCACTGAGGTCAGGACTGCTGAGCACTTGAGGCTAACTACTGATTGGACGATACTCTATGGGCATATGCTTGGAAAATGGTCCTTTCCATTATCCATACTGTCTCAATGACTGGGGTAAGGAGGATTGTAGGAGGGACTAGGGGGTGGAGTAAGCTAGCCAGGGACACACTCTCCATGGTAGACAAGGTAGAAGGCACTTGCAGAGATTTTCTTCCATCCCCTTCACTTCTATCCCTAAAGACCAAGAATAAAGACAGACTTTTGTTTATCCTGACTACGGCTGATTCTGGGGTATCCTGGGTGCTAGCGCAGTCGTCATGTGGTAAAATTTGCTTGTAAATTCAATCTGGACCTGGAGAATTTTTCTTATGGAGTTCATTGAGGGCCTGTTCAATTTTTCCTTCAAAAATGGGATTACTTAAGTGATTTATTTCCTCTTCTCTTAATTTAGAGAATTTATATTTTTGTAAATATTCATTCATTTCAATTAGATTGTCAGATTTGTTGACATACAGATGAGTAAAACAGCTCCTAATTATTGCTTTAATCTCTTTTTCATTTGTGGCAAGTTCCTTTTTGTTTGTTTGTTTGATGCTAGTAATTTTTTTTTTCTTTCCTGTTTTTAATCACATTAACCAGTGGTTTATCTTTGTTGTTGTTGTTGATGATGATGTTTTTCATAAAGCCAACTCTGAGTTTTATTAATTATTTCAATAGTTTTCTTAATTTCAATTATATTAATCTCTCCATTGAATTGTAGAATTTCTAATTTGTTATTTTATTGGGGCTTTTTAATTTGTTTCTTTTGCTAACTTTTTTTAGATGCATGCCAAATTCATTGATGATATCTTTATTTTATTCATGCAGCTATTTAGAGATATAAAACTCCTTCTGAGAACTTCTTGGCTGTCTCTCATAGATTTGGGTATGTTGTCTTATTTTTTTCATTCTTTTGGATGAAATTATGTATTGTTTCAGTGATTTGTTGTTCCACCCACTCATTCTCTAATATTAGATAATTTAATGCATTTACTCTTTCTGCCTTACTGCATTTGAGTCTGAGGTTTTTATGTCCTAATATATGGTCAATTTTTGTATAGGTTCCATGAACTGCTAAAAAGAAAGTGTACTCCTTTCTGTTTCCATTTCGTTTTCTCCAGAGATCTATCATATCTAACTTTTCTAGTATTCTTTTTACCTCTTCAACTTCTTTCTTATTTATTTTGTGGTTTGATTTATCTAATTCTGAGAGTGCAAGGGTGAGATCTCCCACTATTATAGTTTTGCTGTCTATTTCTCTTTTAAGAATTTAGATGCTATACCACTTGGTGCATATATGATTAATATTGATATTGCTTCATTATCTATGCTACCCTTTAGCAAGATATAGTGCCCTTCCTTATCTCTTTTAATTAGATCAATTTTTGCTTTTGCTTGATCTGAGATCAGGATGGCTACTCCTGCTTTTTTGACTTCTCATGAAGCATAGTAGATTCTGCTCCAACCCTTTACCTTTACCCTGTATGTACCTCCCTGTTTCAGATGTGTTTCCTGTAAACAATATATTGTAGGATTCTGACTTTTAATAACCTCTTCCTCTTTATGAGAGAGTTTACCCCATTCAAATTTATGGTTAAAATTACCAATTCTGTATTATTTGCCATGTTGTTAACCCCTGTTTATGCTTTTCTCCCTTCTTTCCCCCTTACCTCCCTCCCCAGTATTAAACTTTTGAGCACCACTTGCTTCTCACAGCTCTCCCTTTTTAGTATCCCTCCCCCTTCTTAGAGTTCCTCAACCTATCTTACTCCTTTTTCTCACAGATTCTATATTCCCTTCCACTTAGCTTTTTCCTTCCCTTTTCACTTTTCTCTTCCTACTTTTCAATGAGGTGGGAGAAGTTTCACCATAAATTGTATATGTCTAAAAATTTTTCTCTTTAATCCAATTCTGATGGCAGTAAGATGCCCACTATATTCATCCCCCTCCATTCTTTCTCTCAGATATAAAAGGTTTCCTTTGCCTCTTCAGGAGATGTAGTACCCCTACTTTACCCTATTTCTACAATGTCCTTTCTACCTTTAGTTTCTAGAACAAGGTATACATGTATTCTTTATACATAGCAGAAATATAGTTCCCAAAATTTCTTTTTACCTTTTTAGGTTTCTCTTGAGTTCTATATTTGTAGATCCAACTTTTTGTTAAGTTCTGTTTTTTTTTTTTTTCATCAAAAATAGGTGAAATTCACTTATTTTATTGAATGTCCATTTTCTTCCCTGAAAAAAGATGCTCATTCTGGCTGGGTAAGTTATTTTTGGTTGCATACCCAGTTCCTTAGCCTTTTGGAATATCATATTCCAGGCCCTTTGATCCTTTAACATGGATGCTGCTAGGTCCTGGGTAATCCTTATTGTGGCTCCTCTATATTTGAATTGGATTTTTCTATCCACTTGCAGTATTTTTTCCTTTGTCTGATAGTTCTGGCATTTGGCCAATATATTTCTTGGTGTTTTGATTTTAGGATCCCTTTCAGTAGGTGATAGATGAATTCTTTCAATGTTTATTTTGCCTTCTGTTTCTATGACTTCTGGGCAGTTCTCTTTGATAATTTCCTGAAAAATACTGTCCAGGCTCTTTTTTTCATCATACATTTCTGGAAGTCCAATAATTCTCAGATTATCTGTCCTGGATCTGTTTTCCAGGTCTGTTGTTTTCCCAGGAAGGTATTTCACATTTTTTTTTTCCATTGTTTGATTTGTTTGGTTTTGCTTGACTGATTTTTGTTGTCTCCTTGAATCATTAAATTTTATTTGTTCGATTCTGATTTTCAATGAAGTATTTTCTTCACTCACTTTTTTAATATCTTTTTCTAATTGTCCAATTGAGTTCTTTTGTTCTATGGATTTTTTTTCTATTTTGCCAATTTTATTTTTTAGAGAGCTATTTTCTGTTTCCAGTTCACTAATCCTATTTTTCAAAGATTTGATTTCTTTATCCACTCAGTCTTTAAATGAGTGGGATGACTTCTCCAGACTCTCTTGCCAAGCCTCCCTCTCCTTTTCCCATTTTTCTTCTAGCTCTCTTGTGAGAGCCTTTAAAATTTCTTCTATGATATTCATCGGTGCTGAGAAACAGATGATCTCCTCCTTTGGGGATTCACCTGGAAACAGTCTGTTTTTACTATCCATATAAAAGCTATCAATGGTTAAGATCTGTTTAAATTTTTTGCTCATTTTATCAGAGTAGGATCAAAGACAAAGTAGCAAAGAAAAAAAGAAAAAAAAATCCAAATGGAGTCTGCTTTTTTGGGGGGAGGGGCTGGGTGGTGTTACCAAGCTTCCTCTACAGAACTGCAGGGCAGCAATGAGGCACTAGCAGGACTGTGCTGCACCTGCGCTCTGAGATTCTGAGAGTGTGCAGAGACACTGTGGGGGAGGGGTGGCCAGGTCCAAGAGATTTCAGCTGTTTGGGGTTGTATTCTTCATCCAGTGTTTTTACCTTCTCTGCTTATATGCTGGCTTGCTGCCAGAGTAAAGTATCCTGTAGCAAAGCTCTCCTCGCAAAGATGGCTGAGATCACACCCCACCCCCCCTCCAGTCTACTCGGCTATGAGCTGCCTCCCGTGCTCTCGCTGCAACTGCCTGCCCTCAGCCTGGGCCTGATCCCAAACCATCCCCGCCCTCGAGCAAAAACAGACCTTTCCTGGAGAATTTCAAGGATGTCTTTTCTCGTTAACTATTTGTAGGCTTTTTTTCACTCAAGCATTAATTCAGAGGCTTGTAATGAAATGAATTCTGAGAGAAAATGCAGAGCTTATGCAGCTGTGTGCCTCCTCTCTGCCATCTTGGCCAGAACTCCTATCGCAGCTCTTTTTGTGGTACCAAAGATATGGAAAATGAGTAGATATCCATCAGTTGGGGAATGGGTGAATAAGTTATGGTATATGAAAACAGTGGAATATTATTATTCTATTAAAAAATGATGAACAAGCTGATTTTAGAAAGGCCTGGAAACATTAACATGAACTGATATTGGTCAAAACAAGCATAATCAATAAGAAAATGTACATAGTAACAGCAAGATTGTGTGATGATCCACTATGCAAATCTTGGTTCTTCTTAGTGGTTCAGTGATCCAAGGCAATTCCAATAATCTTTGTTTAGAAAACGCTATTTGCGTCCAGAAAGAGAACTATGGAGATTGAATGAAAATCAACACATACTACACTCATTTCTTTTTTCTATTTTTTTTCCTCGTTCATGTTTTTTCTCTTTTGCTCTGCTTTTTCTGTCCCAGCATGATTCATAAAGATATGTGTATTAAAAAGTTAATACATGTCTAACTAACTAACTAAACACACACACACACACACACACACACACACACACACACACACATATATATATATATATATATATATATGTCTCTCTCTCTCTCTCTCTCTCTCTCTCTCTCTCTCTATATATATATATATATATATATATATATATATATATATCTTTTAAAGAGTTCATTCTTAGGGTCAGCTCCTCTAACTTGGTTTATTTATTTATTTATTTTGGTTTCTTCCTGCTTCCCACCTCCAAACTTTGATGTTGGCCTAAAAGAAGCAAGATTCCTCCACTCCCCAGACCTGGCTTTTGTTTGTAACAGTCAGGGAGTGAAGGATTATGAAAATGAAGAGGTAGTATTACATTTTACATAGAAGCTTTCCAAAACCTTCACCTATTAAGCTAGGTCTGCTGCCACTCAGGAGTTGATGTAGCCTTATAAACTTCACTTTTTTTTTTTTTAATTCTCTCTCTCTCCAAGGTATACAATCAAATCACTTTAGCATCATCCACCATCTTTTTTTCCTTTGCTCCAGGCTCAGAAGGCAAAGAACCCTTTCTTGCCAATGCCCATGGTTCTGCTTATTCTCATTATTTCATTCCTAATAGAGACTTGACCTGTTCATCACTGGTTCCTTTTTTGATACCTAGAAACAGGCCTAAATCTCCCTTTTCCTTATCCATCTCTTCTGCCCTAAAACTTTTTTTTTTCCTTCTACAAGAAAATTATTTTAAAACCAAACAAAATAACAGAAAACAACAACAAACTATCTCTATAAATTCCATTCACTTCCTCATTTCCCAATCCCTCATGATTTGGGTTCCACCCAATACCACATGGCTGAAACTGTTTACTTAAAGGTTACCAGTGACCTCCTAATTGTTAAAGTCAATTTTTAAAAATTTTTCTTTTTCTCATCTTTTTTGACTTATCTGCTTTGAAGTGTTTAAAACTCTTGATCACTTGCTTCATATTTTGGATGTTCTCCTATTGTAGTGGTTCTTTCCCTATCTGTTATCCTGAACTTTCAAAGATTCAACTAGCATCTCTATGCAAGCACTCACAAATCTAAATATCTAGGCTTCCTAACTCTTCTAAGCTCTAGTCCTGCTTTTCCAAATGCATGGAAATCTTTACCTGGATGTGCTATAGGCATCTTAAAACTAAATATATACAAAACAAAATTAATCTTTATCTTTAATGCCATTTCCATTCCTAATTTCTATCAAAGATGTTACCATTTTGGTCATTAAGGTTCACAAAAGCAGTTATTCATGATTCTTTACTCTTATTAATACTGAACTCTGAGTAAATAATTAGTCACCAAGGATTTCTTTCTTTCTTTCTCTTTTTCTTTCTTTGTTTCTTTTCTAGTTTTAAGATGCCTATCCTTCAGCTCTCATTAGATATGGATACAATTCCTGCCATGCTTTTGTCTTTGGATTCTTAGTGTCTGGCATATAATAGGCACATAATAAATATTTGATTAATGAAAAAAAAAGAAGTAATTTACCCTATTTTACCTCCCCTTTCCTCTTCTCCCAGACTATCCTTTTTACACCTTTAATTCTTTTTTATATCATAACATCAATTCATACCTACACTTTCTATGTGTCCTAATTCTCCAAAAAAGATACAGTTCTTAAGAGTTACAAGGATCATCTTCTCATGTAGGGATATAAACATTATAACCTTTAAAAGCATAGTCTTTTTTTTTTTCAAATTTTCTGTTAAACTTTGGTCTTTTCATCAGAAATTATAGCAACTCCTCTTTTTCATTGAATGTCCACCTTTCCCTTAAAAGATAATGCTTAATTTTGCTGGGTAGTTGATTCTTGGTTTTAGGTCAAGCTCCTTTGCTTCCAAAATATCATATTACAGGGCCTCTGATTCTTAAATGTGGAAGCTTCCAGCTTCTAGGTAATTCTGATTATTGTTCCTTGATATTTGAATTGTTTCTTTCTGACTAGTTCCCTTGTTTTTTTCCTTGATTTGATAATTCTGAAATTTCTTTACAATATTATTTGGAGTTTTCATTTTGGTTCAAGACAGCTTTCCTTGATGTTTCTTAAAAGATGTTTCCCAGGCTCTTTTTTTTAAATCATGGCTTTCAGATAGTCTAATAATTCTTATATAATCTCTTCTAGATCTATTTTCTAAATTAGCTGTTTTCCAAAGAGATATTTTACATTTTCTTTTATTTTTTACCATTTTTACAATGTTGTTTGGCTGATTCTTGATGTCTCATTGACTCATTCAGTTTCATTTGTTTAATTCCATTATTTAGTGAATTATTTTCTTCTGTTAGCTCTCCTCCCTCCCCAGCCCCCGACTCCTTTTGCATTTGGCCAGTTGTACTTTTAAAGGAGTTGTTTTGCTTAGTGGATATATATATATATTTTTTTTTAAATTTTTTTTTCTATTTTGCCAAACCTATTTTTAAGGATTGTGGATTTAGACTGCATTTATCAGTGTAATAAAATATTTGCCTCTTGATTTGGAAAAAAAAAAGTCTTAGCCACAAAATTCTTTTGAAACACCTCAAAATATGAGCCAGCAACTCTAACGTACATTTAGGGGAGGCCACACTCTCTCTCCCCTGTTTTTGGTGACCAAACACCATCATCAGGCTTGATTCTGCCCACATCATAACATTCTCCTTCCTATTAGGTAACTCTGGAGAAGTGATTTTCTCTTACACTTTTTTCCCCCAAGATAATTGGGGTTAAGAGACTTGTCCAGGGTCACAAAGCTAATAAGTGTTAAGTGTCTGAAGTTGGATTTGAACTCATATCCCCCTGACTTCAGGGCTCAAACTCCATTCACTGCACTATGTAGCTGCCCAAAGTTTCTTTTAAACCAGTGTCCTTAATCTATCCCATTCAATTTGGTGTCTATGAGTTCTTTGTTTTCCTCGGTTTTATACCACATAAAATCTGAATTAGAAGCACCTCATTTTTAGTCTTGGACAATAGTGCAAACTCTTATAAATGAGCTATATTTACTACTTAAAAGCTTATTATGATGGAGGTGAAACCTAAAAGTGTCCTCCTTGACTTTTTTGGGGAAAGCCATGGGAGTGAGTCCTGAAACTCTCCTCTGATAGAGACCTACCCTTCAGGGCAGTTGAGTGGTTTCATTAAGATTATCTCAGGACCACCCCAGTAGCTGGAACTTAAATGGTCTCATTCAACTGGAAATCTAGGCTTGCAGGCAGTGACAACATTGAAGGAATCTCATTCAATGGAAGCCCTACCTCTAGACTGTCAATAAAATGACCATTTTGAACTCCAAATCTCTGCAGAAGTCCTAAGTAGGAATTATACTTTGCCAATGAAGCTCTCTTCTTGGCAAAGCTGCCTGTCAGGACTCCTGCCCGCTGTGAAGAGACCCTTTTCTCAGTGATAATCCTTTGTTATTTTTCTGCCAGGACCTCTTGCCACTGAGGAATCTGTCTTTTTAGAAAAGCTGGCTTTTCAGTGCCAATAAAAATTCCTTTTGCCATTTAGACTTTTCGGGTCTGTTAATTATTTTACATTGGACTCATTGTAAAGTCCAATGCATCTCAGACTGGGGGGGATTCCCACAACTCTGCATTGCCACTAACTGCATCAATTAAAAAGTTATTAATAAATATCAAAACCATAAAAATCTCTCATTCTTATAGATTAGTGTTCCTAGTCTAGGAAAAAATAAAGTTAAAGTTAATTAGTCAATTGATATTTTAAAGTTTTATATTCCTAATTCTATATAGTTCTTTGTATAAGAAACTAACCATATTAATTATAGCTTTATGCAAGAAGAAAGGCAAATGAAATCAGAAGAGAATTAGTAAGTAGCTAAATTTGGTGAAATAAATGACTAAGCACTACAGGTAAACGATAAAGGCAAAATCGGGAAGAGAGAGTTGAAGCACTGTGCTGAGAAACAAGTTCTTTAAACTAGAGATATAAAGAAATAAAAGCTATTAAGAAGCCACTTCAATACCCTAGTGTCCAAATAACATTTCAAAATGTAGTATTTGTCCTGTTGTTCTCAATTATTTGCTCCTTGTCTATTAAAGTTGTCATAGTCTGTCTTCACAACTGAAACAAGTACTTTAACTCATGTACTTCAGTGTTACCATCTTGATCAAATTTATCCCCTTATCCATTTTTCCTCTCAGGCCAGTTGCGGTGCTCATTGTCTCATTTGCAATACAAGATATTGCATTCTGCTTAAGGAAGGACAATTAATGGTATATTCCATGCTCATTCAGATTATATTAGCAGGGTAGTTTTCTTCCTCTTTTCTATCACTTCTTTAAATATTTGTGTGTGTGTGTGTGTGTGTGTGTGTGTGTGTGTGTGTCTGTCTGACTGTCAGTGTGTGTCTGTGTGTGTCTGTGTACTTAGGGGAAAAACTTTATTCTTGATTACTTTATGTTTTCAAGATTCATCTAGTGCAGAGACAGATATAGGTCTTCCAGAGAGGTTCATTACTTGAGACATTTTTTTTTTTGCAATGTTAAGCTAAATTAAACTTGTAAATAAACTCTGAAGGTTGCATGTGAATACATTCTTGGCAGAATGTAGTTCTAGGAAACATTATGCTGCCTTTTTTTTTTTTCTCTTCTAAAATGGTGGCTCATACGGTCTGCTAGTTACAGTGAAAGACTGCATGCCAGAAGGATCTCAATCTCACATGTTATGCCAAGCTAACCCACAGAATCACTATATGACATTAAACTAATCCCTTTTACCTCCTCATGGCTGGGAAGCCATCTGAAAAATTGGCTAAAAAGCTAGCTGGGGCTAAAAATATAATTCAAGCAGAACATAAGAAATTATATGAAATTTCCAAAACATAAGAGAAACAAATGTTTGGAAATCAGCTGTCATTTTGCTAATATATCTACAAGTGATGTGTGAGGATTGTTTTAGGGACTTAGTCTTGTGTGGAAAGCATATCAAACAATATTTTAAATTTAAAGTATTTTATTTAAATTAATTTAATTTTAAAAAAATGAATTTTTAATAAATAAATAAATAAATTTAATTTGATTTAAATTAATTTATTTAAAATATGACCATATTATTGTGTGGTCTTGATTAAAAGAAGCAGTATGGCATAGTGAATATATAAAGCTGTCACTGAAGCCAAGATTTGAGTTCAAGTCCATAGTTGGATACATACTGGGCTGTACCCTTAATAATCAGGGTAAATGCCAAATGATGAGGTTGGCAGCAAATGTTGAGATCAGATTAGCAATTTCTAGTTCAAATATGAGAGACAAGGCTCAATATCCATGTGTAGAATTCACAAAGGCACTCCCTTTGCCAAAAAGGTACTTTTATATAAAAAGAGATTATGGGCAAAATGAACAGGCAAAATAGAAATCAGGAATGGCAAATATGAATTAGATTTGGGAGAGCATATAGTAGGCAAGGAGAGAGGTTTTAACAAACAGGGGAAGACAAGTTCCCTAGTAGAACTCACAATTAATTTAGAAAAAGGGAATAAATGTGAGTGTCATTAACTGGAAGGCTAAAACCTTAGAGGAGGTTAACACCCTAAAAGAGTTATTTAGCTATAACAAAGCAAAAGACACCAGGAATCATGAGGGATGAGATGAAAGAAAAGACACCATGAAGCATGGGATAGGAGTGAAGAAAAAGACATCATAAGTAGACTTGAGCTGACCCAAAAGGGATTCTGCAAAGGTGGCATAGGGGTGGACAGATTTATAAGGATAATTTAACGTTAGAGGTTTGACATCATAATTTAGCTTTCTAATTGGATACAGTAAGATGAGGTTTCCCAAGACCTCCACAAAAGTAGAATTGTATGGCTGAGTTGATCCCCATCAGTTCTCTTCCCTCCTTGCCTCAAGGGATGTTACAATCTGATCAGTACTTCAGGTTTTTTCTTCTAACCCCACTTAGTTATCTAAAACCTAATAACTAAGGTACCTAACTAAGATACTTAATCTCTCAATGCTCTGGGAAATTCTCTAAGAATATAAATTGCAGTGAAAGTTCTGACTTGCACTGAGAGAGAATGTTTTCTCTCTAAAGAATTCCATTTTTAATAGAAATCACAGTTTTATCTATACATCCTTACATACCCACATTTCATATGTTCTGCTTGAGTTATATTTTTAGCCCCATCTAGTTTTATAGCCAATTTTTCAGAGGGCTTCTTAGCCATGAGGAAGTAAAAGTGATTAGTTTAATGTCATATAGTGATTCTGTGGTACCCATTCATACAACTTAGTTAAATAACTTATGAAGGTGTAGATACTAAGATATCTTTGGAAAATATTTTCTAAGTTGTCAATAATATCTGTATATGTATTAATCAATAGAATTAATAAGTTGGGTTTTTTCTTGTGTAATCATACTGAATACCAGATCTATATTAACATACATATATAAATACAAATTATAAATCAATTATTAAATATTTATTAAGTGACTACTAAGTGCCAGACTTTCTGCTAAGGTTTGGGGATACAAAAAGTTTTAAAAAATAAATAGCTCCTGATGTCAAGGAGTTTTCAATCTAAAGTAGAAGCCTATATACAAGCAAATTTACCTAAAGACAGGTAAAGATAGACAGATACCTAAAACAAAATCATACTAAATAGAAAACAATGGAATTGTGGATTGGAATGAATGGAATGAAGTGGAGTGGAATGGAATAATAGAATGAAGCAGTGGAATTAAGAAATCTTAGAGAATGCTTCTTTTTGAAGGTAGGATTTCAGTTGGAACAAGTAGGAAACATGTCTAGAACCAAGAGTCGAAGTATTTTATTCATGGAAAAGCCACAAGGTTATTGTCACTAGTTCACAGAGTATATTTCAGTAAGATAAAAGATGATTTAGAAAGATAAGATTGGATTACAAATAGTTTTGAATTTCAGAAGCATGTTTTTAATCATAGAAGATGTACAGAACTATTAAAGCTCATTGTGTTAAGGGGCATTTGTATGTGGGGATGCTATATGTCTTGATTGTGCTGGAAGATATATTAATATTCATCAACTACAAAATTATTTACATGGCTTGGCCACACGATCTCCTTTAACTGTCTGTTCTCTTTCTTCCCCATCACCATCAAACTAAAAATGTCAATAAGGAAGATAAACTAGAAATCTTAATGCAGGAAGCAAATTTGACCCAACAGGAAATCACTGACCCTTTTAAAGATAGGAAATATGACTAGAAAGATAACTCTGGAAAAGCATACATTATTTGACAAGAACAACATTTGTCAAAAGTGGAAAAAATAATACTACATGTTCAGAAAATATATACTTATGAAGAAATCCAGAAATCAGAAGGGAATTTACTTGACAGAAAGCATTTGTGTGAAGATTAATGGGTATAGAAACAAAAGTGAAGATGTGACCATAGTATGCCACAGACCACCAGCAAAGAAAGAATAGAGAGATGAAGATAAATCACCATCCTGGCAGAAAGGTGTAATGGAAGTGTGGCACATGCACAGAAATCCTGGACTTACATCTTTTAATATGGATAACATGTGAAACCTGTTTCAGGAAAACTGTTATTGTTTAAAGGGACATATTTTGGAGAGACTGTGGAGAATGTATTTTGTACTTAGTTCTGGTCAGCTAACCACATGGTGAAGGAGATGATCTATGATTAGTTTCTGAGGTAATCACAAAAATTTGTGAGATTCAGCTATTGCTCTTTCTCATTGTTCTCTATTGGCTTTGTTTGGTGAATTCTTACCTCATAGTGTCAGATGAGAAACAATATCTAAAATGTAGTGACCTTAGGAGTTTCCAAAGAATGATCCACAAGAATCTTCAATTGTCATAATTATAACCAATGCTCTGAGAAGAAAAGAATGACCTTTGGGAGCCCAACCCAACAGTAGCTGACATATGAACTTCTTTTGTAATCACAGCCCATCTGTATATTAGCTTGGTGGGACCAATGTTATGGAGAACTTGATCTAAGTTTTCATACTATCTCCAAAGATTGGAGGTATCAGAGACAGCATGACTTAAAGCTATTCATAAGAAGGATGGGAGAAAGATATTATTTATTCCTATTATGTCTATGACATAAATATTCCTTGTAAAAACTAATATTTTTTTAATAATTAAATGAAACTTGGGTGCTTGTCAAGGACTACTATGAATAGGGAGATTATAATTAGTGGAAATTCAAGTCAATGGGAGTACAAAAGCATCCAAGATGTTAAAGGTGCCCTAGAACTTCAAAGAAAAGATACAGTAGCCCTGACTGTGAGAAAAGCAAACAAATAATCTTCGCCAAAGGCCTGATCACAGAATTCATTGATCTGGACAGCTATTAGTGCCCTCTTTCCACTTAAAGCACAGCAGCTAATAAGTTTGTGATCTTAAAAGGAGGAGGGATTAATAAAAAAAAGAAAAATCTTATTCTGAATCTCTCCATAAATGTGGGAGTGGTTGCTGGAGTATATGAACACAGAATCTTACTTTTTTTTTTTTCTGTAGAACAGAAGAAAGTCATTCATAAGTTGAGATATACCATTGATTTTGGGAAAGCAGATTTCAAAGAATTCAGAGAAAGAATACATTAAATTCTAAAAACCGAAGTTCTTCAAGTCAAATCAGACCAGGTGGCATGAGTCCCTTTCTCTCCCTCCCTCCCCCGAATATAATTCTTAAAACACAAAAATAAATAATTCCTATAAATGGGGTGGGGAGAAGTTGCTGTTGAATGAATATAATCTTAATTACTAGACAATTGATCAAATTAGATTTTGAGATATATATAAAACAACAACACACAAAAAGAGCTCTTCCAATATGTAATTGAATGTTTTTGGAGGTAGTGAGTTCCACTTCATTAGGACCCCTTAAGTAAAAACTAGAGTTTTTGGATTATTATAGATTCCTCTTTATTATTCTCTTCTCTTCTCTTCTCTTCTCTTCTCTTCTCTTCTCTTCTCTTCGCTTCGCTTCGCTTCGCTTCGCTTCTCTTCTCTTCTCTTCTCTTCTCTTCTCTTCTCTTCCCTTCTCTTCTCTTTTCTCTTCTCTTCTCTTCTCTCTTTTCTTCTCTTTTCTCTTCTTCTCTGTCAGGCCTAGGTTGAAACACACAGCCACTGAGAATTTCAACTGTGTAATTTTCAGTGTCAGAGAGTATACAATAATTGCTTCAACATCTATTCACATCTTAATTTATTGTATTTTTATTTCGTTCTCATCATTGTATTGAAACTACTTTCTTTAAAATCATCTATGATCTTTTGTTTTCAAATTTAATGTTTCCAAATTTAATGATTTTAAAATTTTTTCTCATCTTCCTTAATCCCTCTGAAGTATTTGCTACTAACTTACATGACAATTGACTTTAACTGTTCTACTTTGATAACTTTTTATGCTTTTAATGGTTGGCCATTTATTCTTTTTCTATTCCTAAAATACAGAAGTCGCCTAAGTTTCGGTTTTGACCCTCTTATCTTCTTTCTACTTTCTTGGTGTCATAGTAGGTGTCTACAACCTTTTTCTGAAGAAAATAGCCACAATATTGGGAAAGTTTAAATAAACATTTTCCCATTGCCATCCTGAATATGTAATCCATGTACAATATGCCCTCCGAATCTGCTGGCAAAAAAAAATAATAATAATAATCCTTATTCAAAATTATCTTGTTGTCTTAAGAAATGGACCTCTTAAGAACAATTTGCAAAGAGTCTCTTGGCTGAAAGGGCAGCAACCTGCCAAAAATAAAATTTGTGCTTTAAGGCATATTTATTTCACTTGTTAAGTGCTACTTGAACTAATAGCAATTTCTTAGGCTAAAGGAATTTTGATCCTTTTCTTATTTTTCCATTATAAAAAATTTTGTCATCAATTGGCATATCCTACTACATTGTGTTGAAATGTTTTAATGGTTTTCTATTCAAAAGATATAGGGATGCTTTTTTGTCTATAAAATAAATCATCAGCTCAGAATCATGATAAGTGAAGTTGATTATCTGGCAGGAGTCCTTCATCAAAGAACTGGAGAATAAAAAAAAAAGTAAGAATACTGAAGGACATGAGAACCCAGGGGAAATAAATAAGTATAATTGCTGCAGAATACAGGCAAAAATGAAATAATATTTCTTTTTTTAAAAACCTGGATAATTTTGAGCTGTGATAAATAATGCTTGTTCCAAACAGCTGGGAGTTCTCATAGCAAAAATAAAAGATAATCAACAATGAACGCCTTTCATATATGCCAGCTCTATTCTCCTTTCTTCAAAAATCATTTCAAGTCCTAATTTCATTATGGATTCTGTCATTAAAATGAAAGTAAGTTGTGAAATAGCATTTACTTTTACTCTAACATATTTTGGAGAATCTTTGTTTTTAATTAACTCAGAGAACATAATTTAGGTAATAAGAATTCAACTTTTATATTTTTAAATATGATTGAGGAGAGTCAGACATTCAGAAAAAAGCTAATATTTTTAAACAACAAATCAAACTCTTATAATGTATGCTGTTGGTGAAGATAAAATTCAAATTGATTTTAATTAACTATTGTAAAAAATACCTAGACTTTCCAACTATTAAAAGGATTTTTTAAGTTTTGAAATGTGAGACAGTTAGCCAACTAGTATTTTTAAGAGCTTTTTATGTGCCAGACACTGTTTTAAGCTCTGAGTATAGAAAGAAAATCAAAAGCATCGTCTCTGCCCTCAAGGAACTTATATTATAATTATATTATAATTGGTGAAGACAACCTAAAAATAATTGTGTATTTACAAGATGTATAAAATGGAAAGAACTCTTAGAGGTTAAGGCCTTAACAATTGAGATAGGAACAATTATCAGGAAAGACCTAAATAAGATAATTATAGTTCTATGCTTCTCCTCAGATAATATTCTGATAAATACACATAATTGAAGATTATACTATACTATATGTGTATATTGCAACTATTTGTATGACTTAAGGCTAAAGGTTTAATCTAGATTATTAACTGAGCACAAGCATAGAACTATAATTTTATCTTCTTTAGGAGGCCTTTCACTGTAATCTTTCCTCTCCTAATTGCTAATCGCTTAGCCTCTAAGAGTTTCTTCTATTTCCAGGGGGGAGGAATAAAAATAAGTAAGAACCTATACAGGAACATTAAAGAAAAAAAAAGAGATCCTTTATTATTTAATTTAAATCTGGTAAACTTTAGTTTCTATAAAATGTGGATAAAGTCCTTAAATGGGCAGGTTGTAAAAAATGCAGAAATCATTCTTATATGCCATCTGGTTAAATTAACTCTAGTTTCATTTCTATGGAATTACTTTTGGATCAAACCTACTTCCCAAATAGCTCCTATATTCCTTAAAATGAATGATTCAAAATAATAACAAGAATAATATAACCTTTCTATTTTAGGTAGAACCTCATTTACTAATTATTCATTAAGATTCAGCCTTAAGTGACAATTTCATTCTGTTCATTACCATTCCTGAGATCTGGAAAAGATAACGTATATTCAAATACTTAATTTGGCAGTTGATCTTCATTTTTTTTTAAATGAATAGTAACAACTCCACTTATTATTTATACTTTTTTCCCCATCCCCCTGTTCATGATCATAATAATTAAACAAAAATTGATTAAGCAGGGATTGGTATGATGATGTTCAGGCATAGGAGTCTCCCTTTCCTCTAAGACTGGTTAAAACTCTAATGTGATGATCTAAAGTAATGTGAAGTGCTGATATTTTGATTCAAATCTAATCCTGAACTTTCAGAAAACCTGAATTTTTCTTATTTTAAAGCACTTGTTATTGATTTTTAAAAAATGACTTCAGAATTCCTTTTATTTTTGCTTTATCTTTAAAGTATGGCTACATGTCATCTGATATTGTATGAGACATAGATTTAAAGACTAGCAAATTTGTGTTTCTCACATAATCAAAATCTGACAATTGTGCTATAAGGAATACACACAGTGTGTGTGTGTGTGTGTGTGTGTGTGTGTGTGTGTGTGTGTGTGCGCGCATGCACATGCCTTTTAGAAATTGTCCAATGGTTTTGGAATTTTGAAAATAAAGTAAAAATATTAAAATCAGAAGTCTAATACTTAATCACACTTTCAGAAATTCTTTTTATATTATCAGTCAAGATTAGAGAAGCTGGATAATTTATTGACCAATTATTGAAAATTTAACCTAAAGTTTCTCAATAAACTTAAGAAGAATATGCTCCATTATAGTATGTACTTTTAGAAATAGAAGAAATCTTTTTGGAAAAAATTAACAGATGAAAATAGTGAGGCCAAAAAAAAAAAAAAAAAAAAGCTAAATGGTTAGTCCAAAGTCATACAATTATTAAGGATCAGAGTCAGTATGGGCTTTAACTTCCACTTTGATGATGAAATATTAAACTGGCATAAGACTACTGAAGTTATCTCAGTAAAATGCATCTGTAGTAGAGAAACACATCCAAATTAAACAAATTTATGAGTCCCATTTATAGAATGTTTTAAGATTTACTAAGTATTCTTCTCACAACTCCTTTGTAAAATATATAGTGTCAGCATAATTTTCCATTCTAAAAATAATGCAATATACATAGACAAAAATTAAATGACTTGCTCAGGGCCACACAGCTAGAATGTGGAAAATCCAGGATTCAAACTTTATACTACAGTGTATGTGATGAATCTTTTAAAAATGGATTTTGAAGAATGCTCTTTTCATGAGAACCCTGTTTTTAATATCAGTAACAATCACAGCCTCCCCATAGGATAATAGCTATTATTCTTTTGTGACTGAGAAATACATGCTGACAACATTCACAGTAAATTATCATATTTAAATGAATTTGTATTTTATTATTCATTATATGAATTTGAAATATAGTAGGGTAGATATGTCCAAAGTACTACTTATTCAATCTACATAAATCTTAATTGTTTACATTTTATACTGTCTAATGTTGCACATTTTGTTGAAAATAAATAAAACCTAAATGACATATAGATTCCAGGATTTCTCAAAGTAATTCCACAACCTCTTTTAGGGTTCTGTATCCCACCACTTGGGAACCAGTGTACAAAACCTATAATCTAATGCAATGTCAAAAATTAATCAATAAATGAGTAACATTTTTAGGCTATTAAAATCAGGATTTGTAATGGACATTTTATTTACAGCAAAGGAAAACAAAAAATCTTCTCCATTTTGTATCTTCTTTGATTTAAACAAGAGAGACAGTAGACACAATGTGTGTGTACAGCCTGTGGCTTGAGGAACATCAAGGATACTAATGGAAATAGAAATTCTAGAAAAAAAATCCTAAGAAGCTCTAGGTTTATCCTTGACATATGCCATATTGATTCCCCAAAAGCAACAGAGAGCATCAGAGAAAATTGGGCAAGATTCAGACAGTACATTGGTCAAGTTGTCATATCTTGTTGACACCTCATAAAGAAGAATCAGCTTGGCATTTTGTGTTTTTCCCAGATGGTAGTATTTGAAGTATTTCTTTTTCTTTTTAAATTCAAATATGCTGTCCAGAACCCTCCAAGGCTTCCTAGAATTTTTGTTAAGAATTCCAAATCAAGCAATTCCAATTCCAAGCAATAATTTCCACCAGAACCTCTGCTAATAATTCCATAATTTAATGAATAAATGAATATAGCTGCAGGGCACTTTTGCATATAAGAAGCTAAAGCAATTTACTCCTCATACAGTTAGATATTGTCTATCCAAGAAAAAGTCAGGATCTTCCTGCTAGCAGGTGATGCATATATTGGCTCACACAATTTACATTTTAGCCATGTACTACCTAAAGGTCAAATGCTAAATTCATATTTTATGGTCATTGTATTATATGAGTTTTTTCATCAGGTTTTTTAAAATTTGTTTTTAGTAACTTTTTTTTTCTGCTTTTACATGTCATTTAGATTTTAGGAGTCCAAAGTCTCAAAGCTATTCAGATTAACCTTGGAAGAGAGTACCTTGTTTTGTTTTGTTTTGTTTTTTTTCCATTCAGTTTTATTACATTTTATACTAAATTTTTTCCCTCCAAGATTTCCATAATTCTATTCCTTATATCTTTTAGGTACAAAATCATTTAAATATTGCCCCACACATTGGAATATGAATTTCTTGAAGATAGAGAGAGTAGATGGTTATATTTCACACCTAGAAAAGTCTCTGGGATATAGAAATGCATGTTGACTTACTGAATCACTACAGCATGAGGAATGGATTATACACACACACACACACACACACACACACACACATATACACACACACACACACACACATGCATAGATGCATATGCAGGTATATATAATACATTGTTAAATATTTATTTATTTTTATTATATGTTATATATATGTGTGTTTCATGCATATTTATGTTTTTTATTATAAATTTTACTACTATTCCATTTATAACATTTCAGACAATTCCCAACAATTCCACAACCCTTTGCCTGTGCATCCCTGATATATTATAAAACAAAAGACATTATTATATTATCTGTGCAAATCATCTACTTTCCTTTTTAGCTAATTGAACTTATTTTTCCCATAATCATTTAAGAGGGGAGACTATTATTTTTAGATTAAAAAAAGGAAAATGGACTTTCTGATAGCATTAGAAACATAATTTTCTCACCTGCCATCACCTCTCCTACAAAATAATAGATTTCAAAACTTCAAATGTTCTTTTATGATATTTTACATAAAATATAATATTGATATTAATGTCATGATATTTCATGTAATATAACACTCTTATTAAATAAAATGTTTTCCTCCTTCTGAAATGTTAAGATCATCTTGCCAAGCAGCACATTATGTAAGAAACATCATACTAGAATTAGAATATATTTGTATAGTTGAGACTCAATAATTGAATTTTGCCTTTCTCTCAAACATGAGTAGAGGTTTTTAGAAGTGTTCTTCACTTTGCAATCAAGAAAAATAATCTCAAAACAATAATTTGTTTATAAAAAATATTTACCTACCTTTCCTCTTTCCACACATTTATATAAGATATCTTTTTACACATGACACACTGCATCTAAAGTGATATTATTGTTCCTATAAGATCACCTTCCACCAACTATGTTCATACCTTTGTACACTCTGTCCCATAGGCTTTGAATTAATTTTTTTTTCTTTTGCCTCTTACCATCCTAGATTCCTTTAAAGTTCAGCTTAAGTATTGTTATTGGAGGCAACTGGTAGCATAGTAGGTGGAATGCTGGACCTTAAGTCAGGAAAACTTGAGTTCAAATTTGTCTTTAAATTCTTCATAGATTGTGAGCCTGAAAAGTCACATAATCTTTATTTCTTCACCTAGAAAAATGAGGATAATAAAATAAATGTGACCTAACTCATAAGAAGTTGTTGCAAGACTCAAATTAAATAACAGTTTATGAAACCTGCAGTACCTATTAACAATATATAGATGTTTATCCCTTCCCTTTCACCGTATCTATAATCCTTCCATGTGAGGTCTTTCCTTATATTTTCAGTTCCTACTGCCTGTCCTCAAAAGTTCATGCATATACACATTTACTTTATACACATTTTGTATTATTTATATATGTACACATTTATTTTTTTCTTGATAAACAATTTTCATTCATATTCATGCATATAATAGGCATTTACAATGATCTTTGATTGATTGATTTTAAAAGCATTTTAAAATATTTTCAAACCATTTTAGAGATTAAAAAATCAGATAACTAGGAGAAATATTTTTATTTTATAAATAAAAATGATTAGTTACAAGCTCATCCAAAGTCAAAAGGCTAATTGATGGCAATGTTGTGATGAAACCATTCCTCTTTTTGATCACTGCCATTATAGTATTCTTTCAATAGTACCACATAGCTACAAACCATAGTTTCCAAGAGAGGACTCTTACACTCCCAAATCTGGACATTATAATTCAATTACTTTATGTACTTTATGAGCATTACATTGTTAATCCTGATCCAGCTGTCCTGAAATTAAAAGCCAATTCACTGCACAGCAAAAGCCTCAAGGCTCTCACTATACTAGAAAATTTAATGCCAGCCAGATTGAAAGAAAAAGGGGAGGGAAGGAGATCCATTTATGGAGAAAGAACATCTATGCCAAATGACAATATACTGTTCATAGACAAAGCTGCTGTTGCTGAAGCACATAAAATGTGATTTTTGTTGTTATTATTGCTTTTATAATAGAAGTGATAGATTGTGCTCATGTATTCAAAATCTTTCACTTCATATCTGGCCAGGGTGAGTCATACTATGTATGACCAGGAAACCCAGTGAGTCTATTTGCTTTCCCCCCACTTCTCCTCCTCTGCCACATACACTTTTGCATGAAACTGCATAATGTTTCACTTGATTGATATCATGGTTCATTTGTGTTATCCTGCTTGTAATTATTTTATCAGGGTTTTCCCAAGGTTATAATATGAAATTATGTACTCATTGATTCCCTCTGTCGAATTTTTGCTGTTTTCACTTTTGCTCTAAAAAAATGTTGTACTAAATCTTGCCTCTGTGAAGTATCAAAGGTTTTCATTTTTCTACTTTCCATGAAATTAGCAAATATAACTTTAAATTTTTAAGGAATTTTACTATTATTTATTTGTAGAAAATAAAATCTTCTTTTCTTATTCTTTCTATCTTTTGACTCTCACTGAGACCAAGCTCCTTTTCAATGACTTGGTCCTCCTTTTCAACAAAACTTTACTTTCATTCATTGGTCAAGGAGTTAGAATATTGATTGCTCTCCAATACCAATTTCAATTCCTTTGTCAAACACAATTATTCTATAACCTTTGCTATTTTTTAGTTCACTTAAAAAATTATGGTAGCTATTGCCTATCAACCTCCAGAAGACTCCCCTTCTTTTCTACAAAGAGGTCAGTGCATGACTCTCAGTCTTTATTTTTCAATTCCTTTCACTCGAGTGTTTCAACATACTTGTTGATATCACCTCAAAGACTCTAATCTCAGTTTCCTCTTTTACATGGTATACTTCTCTGTTCAACCTCAACCTCACACAAAGATATCTTTGATCTTGCCTATTGCCCATAAATAGATTACATCCATATTTAGGATATGTAAAATTCCATTATTTCATCATAATCTTTTGTTTTTCTACCTATTTCTCAACCTTGCTCATCGAATCTTGTTCATTAAACTTACCGTGATTTTAAATTACTCAATCTTATGATTCTTTCTTAGCCTATCACTTCCATAATTGCTATGCTTTTTTATTTCCTTTTTCCATCTTGACAGGCTGGTGAACCAAATTGTTTGTTGTTTTGTTGTTGTTGTTGTTGCTGTTTTTAAGCTTGAATCCCTTACCACATTTTTGATTTTAACCTTTCCAGCTTCAATCTAGGATTTTCCTCAATATCTACTGATTTTCATCCTACATACCTACAGGAACCTTGTTGAATGCATCCAATATAAATTTATGTTGTATAACCACACCTGGGTTATATTATATAATACTCTATGCTCTAAACCTTTTCATTTCTCCTCAAGCATTGATGGCTTAGTTCACTGCTCCCACCCTCTGAACTGAGAATCTTGCTACATATTTTCCTGAAAAAAAAAAAAAGACATCCATTTATTCTTCTTGTTCCCTTCTCCTCATCTCATTAGTCTTCATATCCTTGTCTTGCATAATGAAGTAGCCCATATTTTAGCAAGACAAAAATGTGAAAGTGATTCCACTCCATCATGTCTTCTCCATCAGATTGTCTCTATCTTCCTTACTCTCTTACCATCCTTTACTTTCCCTTTCTAGTGGCTGCTTCTCTATTTACTATACATGCTCATTTCTCCCCATTCCCAAAATGTCTAACCCATCTATATTAGTTATCATGCCATATTTCTCCTTTATTTTGTGGCTAAATTCCTTGAGAAAGTGTTTTAGTTGCTTTCACTTCATTTCTTCTCACTTTTCTCTTAGCTTCTGTAGTCTGGTTTCCAAACACATCATTAAAACAAAACTACACCCTCCATAGTTAACAATGATCTTTTAATGGCAAAATCCAGTGCTTTTTCTCAGTCCTCATTCCTACTGACTTCTTGCAGTCTTTGGAGTTTAACCCACTTCTCTATAGCTTCTTCTCTTTAGATTTACTGACAGAAGTCTACCCCAGTTTTTCTCTCTGTCTGACCACTCCTGTTTCCTTTGCTGCATATTCACCAATGTCATGCCCACTACCCATGGGTATCCTGTAGTACTCTATTCTGGCCCCCATTCTCATTCTTACACTATCATTCCTCCACACCACCATAAGCCTTGGTCACCTCATTTTTATATTGTAATAGCTTATTGATTGGCATCCCTACCTCAATTTTCTCTACATTCTATCATTCACTCCCCATTCATCATTCACTCCAAGTGCTTCTTCAAGCTGCTTAAAAGTCTATTTCCTTACTACATCTCACCTACACACACACACACACACACACACACACACACACACACTTCCAGAGATTTTGCATCACATCCAAGATCAAAAAGACAATCATCTTTTGGCATTCAAAGAATCTGAATATGATAGTATATGACACTCTGGGAATCAATGACCCATCTTTTTGCTATGATTCATAAACAATACTCCATCTCTTGAATTTCAGTATTCTCTCAAGTTTCTCCAGCCTGGAATATTCAATAAAATCTATTTAAAATAATTAAATGCATTTACAATAAGTCTATCTGAAACCCCTTCAATACTGTTACCAATCATCTGATGGTTACATCCAACTTATTTTACATGTAACCTTTTTGATACATTGTTGTTTTCATGTTGTTGCCCAAGTAGGCTAAGAACATCTTCATAATAGGCACCATTATTTTCTTCTTTTGTTTGTATTTCAAGAAAATAGCACGATTCTAACATAGTAGTAGGAACTTAATAAATTGTTACTAATTAGTTTATTCACTGAATCAAAAGACTGATTCATTTATTTGGATATTCCTTACATACCTGTAAATTTACCTCCTTTATTTTTATCAGTTGACTGCTGTGACCAAAATGTTCATCATATGGTCAATAGACATATTTCTTTGGTGATACTATAAGACTATTCTTCTTTGGCAATGAAGTCTATATTCAACATCTCTTCAACGTTGCAAGAATTTCCAGAGCTTTGGCATAATCTTGAGGAATTTATGATCATGTTCTTATGATGATAAGGTGTTATAGTGTGAGAGAAGAAGAAAGATATAAATGTAAAAGGTAGAGCAAAGTATCAGAATAGTATACAGTAATCCTCCTATAAATTATCTTCTCCCCCAAATAAAACCCTTCTCTGAACAGATCTATAAGAATAAATTCTTAAAAATGGATCCCACTGGGGAAATTCAAGGCAATTCACAATTACTATCACTTTTCCAGGTCAAGTCAGTTTAAAGAAAAAAAATAGAGAGATCTGTGGATATAGTGGATAGATTCTGGCTATGCAGATTATACTGGTACAGGAAGAACCCATATTACAAAAGAGAATATTAGATATCCATATTTGGGCACTTTAGTAGTAACTGGTATGATCTTTTGTGAACTGTGGAGATGTTCAGGTTAGGAGTGGTCCCAAATTTAGTATAACAAGAAAAAATAAAGTTCAGAAGCAAGAAAAAAGCAGTTGAGGAGCAGATTAGGTCTCATCTACTGCTTCTAGCCTAGTGTGAAATTGACAACATTAAGAACCAGAGCCGGAATCCCAGAAAAATAATTATCTGAAACAATCAAAGTTCCCCACCTGGCTGAAGTGATTGATTACAGCAACTCTCTATTGCTACTTGGACCAAAACCAGAAGAAAGACTTGTTTCTCTCATCATCAATTCATGTTAAGTCCAGGCCTTTTCTAAAATCATGTTGTTCATTAGTTTTTAAAAAAATAATAACATTTTTATCTTTGAATACCACAGTTTATTCAACCATTTCCTAATTGATGGGCATTTACTCATTTTCCAATTCTTTGCTACCACAAAAATAACTGTGACTAACTTTTTTTGCACATGTGGGTCCTTTTCTCTCCTTATGATTTTTTTGGGATACAGACCTAATAATGACACTGCTGAGTCAAAGGGTATGCACAGTGTTATAGCCCTTCCAAATTGCTTTCCAGAATGGTTAAATCATTTCATAATTCCACCAAGAATGTTTTAGTGTCCCAATTTTCCCACATCCCTTCCACCATTTATCTTTATCTTTTCCTGTCATATTAGCCAATCTAAGAAGTGTGAGATGGTACCTCAGAGTTGTTTTAATTTGCATTTCTCTAATCACTGTTGGTTTTGTTTGCATAAAAACTTTTCTTGCCTTTTTTTATGGCAGATAATTTGCACCATTCCATTTCTCTCTTTTCCTTTCTCCCAATGCATTCCTCTCTTACCCCTTAATTTCATTATTTTTAAAAGATATTATCCCTTCTAGAAAGCACACACAACTTTCTAAGCTCTTCTCATAACCTCATGACCAATTATTAAATTCATCCTCAAAAATAGTGGACTTGGTAAAACCCAGGAAGATTAGAAGTACAGCAACTTGTGTGAAATGAGCAGGACTAGGAGATCATTATATACTTCGACAATAATACTATATGATGATCAATTCTGATGGACGTGGCCATATTCAGCAATGAGATGAACCAAATCAGTTCTGATAGAGCAGTAATGAATTGAATCAGCTACACCCAGCAAAATAGCTCAGGGAGATGGCTATGAACCACTACATAGAATTCTCAATCCCTATATTTTTGTCTGCCTGCATTTTTGATTTCCTTCACAGGCTAATTGTACACTATTTCAAAGTCTAATTCTTTTTGTACAGCAAAATAACTGATTGGACATATATACTTATATTGTACTTAATTTATACTTTAACATATTTAACATGTATTGGTCAACCTGCCATCTGGTGGAGGGAGTGGGGGGAAGGAGAGGAAAAATTGGAACAAAAGGTTTTGCAATTGTCAGTGCTGTAAAATTACCCATGCATATAACTTGTAAATAAAAAGCTAAAATATTAATAATAAAAAAAAGAAAATGAAGACAGAAGAGAATAAACAAAACAACATTGTTATGTTCCCAGCAGAATATCAGAGAGGATTCAAAATATATTACAATAAATTTCCATTTCAAGAAAGCATATATAATAATAAAAGAGATGATATTCAAAAAAAAAAAAAAAAAGATGTTATCCCTCCATCTTCAACTCACAACCATGGTCTCTGTCTACCTATACACTTTCTAATTGTCATAATAATGAGAATGTTCTAATGAGTTGCATGTATCATCCTTCTCTGTAAGAATTTAAAGAGATAAACCTAATTATGTCCCTTAAGCTATGACTTTCCTGGTTATCTCTTTATGCTTCTCCTGAGTCCTATATTTGAAAATCAGTTTTTTTTTTTCCATTCAGATCTGGTATTTTCATCAGAACACTTGAAAATCCTCTGTTTCTTTGAATGACCACTTTTTCTGAAGGATTATACTTAGTTTTACTGGGTAGGTGATACTTGGTTGTAATCCTAGTTCCATTGTTCTCTGGAATATCATATTATAAACCCTCTATTCTTCAATGTACATGCTTTTAAATCTTGTGTCATCCTGACTATGGCTCTAGTATACTTAATTGTTTATTTCTGGATCCTTTCAATAATTTGTCCTTGACCTTCAAATTCCAAATTTGGCTATTATATCCCTGTGAGTTTTATTGGGGGATTTCTTTCAGAGGTGATTGTTGGATTCTTTCACTTTCTATTTTACCCTTTGGGTTCTAGCATATTAGGACTGTTTTCCTTAATAATATCTTGAAAGATGGTGTCCACCATGGCTCTCTTCAATAATGAGAGAATTCAAACCAGTTCCATTTGTTCAGTGATGAAGAGAGTCATCCATACCTAGAGAGAGAACTGTGTGGAACACAATATGACATTCCCACTCTCTCTGTTGTTATTTGCTTGCATTTTGTTTTCTTTCTCAGTTTTTCTTTTCCTTCTTTCTTGATCTGATTTTTCTTGTGCAGCAAGATAAGTGTATAAATATGTATACATATATTGGATTTAACATGTATTTCAACATATTTAACATGTATCGGACTACCTACCACTTGGGGAGGGGATGGGGATAAGAAGGGGAAATTTGGAACAAAAGGTTTTGCAAAGGTCAATGTTGGAAAATTTGCCCATGCATATACTTTGCAAAAAAAAAAAAATACATGAATGAACGACTGCATGAATACAAAAATTAAATAAAAAGAGTAAATTGTCAAGAGGTAAAGAATTAGGAACAGTGAAAAAAAAGAAAGATGATGTCCAGGTTTGTTTTTTTATTATGAATTTCAAAGATACTAATATTTTTAAATGATCTCTCCCAGTTTTATTTTTCCAGCTCAATTGTTTTTCCAATGAGATATCGTTTTTCTTTCTTTCTTTCTTTCTTTTTTTTTAATTTAATTTTATTTAATAATAACTTTGTATTGACAGAATCCATGCCAGGATAATTTTTACACAGCATTATCCCTTGAAATCACTTATGTTTCGTTTTTTCCCCTCCCTCTCTCCTTCCCCCCCAAGATGGCAAGCAGTCCTATATATGTTAAATATGTTGCAGTATATCCTAGATACAATACATATTTGCAGAACCGAACAGTTCTCCTGCTGCACAGGGAGAATTGGATTCAGAAGGTAAAAATAACTCGGGAAGAAAATCAAAAATCAAATAGTTCACATTCATTTCCCAGTATTCCTTCTTTGGGTGTAGCTGTTTCTGTCCATCATTTATCCAATGAAACTCAGTTAAGTCTCTTTGTCAGAGAAATCCACTTCCATCAGAATACATCCTCATACAATATCGTCGAAGTGTATAATGATCTCCTGGTTCTGCTCATCTCACTTAGCATCAGTCCATGTAGGTCTCTCCAAGCCTCTCTGTATTCATCCTGCTGGTCATTCCTTACAGAGCAATAATATTCCATAACATTCATATACCACAATTTACCCAGCCATTCTCCAATTGATGGGCATCCATTCATTTTCCAGTTTCTACCCACTACAAACAGGGCTGCTACAAACATTTTGGCACATACAGGTCCCTTTCCTTTTTTTAGTATCTCTTTGGGGTATAAGCCCAATAGAAACACTGCTGGATCAAAGGGTATGCACAGTTTGATAACTTTTGGGGCATAATTCCAGATTGCTCTCCAGAATGGTTGGATTCGTTCACAACTCCACCAACAATGCATCAGTGTCCCAGTTTTCCCGCATCCCCTCCAACATTCATCATTATTATTTCCTGTCATCTTAGCCAATCTGACAGGTGTGTAGTGATATCTCAGAGTTGTCTTAATTTGCATTTCTCTGATCAATAGTGATTTGGAACACTCTTTTATGTGAGTGGTAATAGTTTCAATTTCTTCATCTGAAAATTGTCTGTTCATATCCTTTGACCATTTATCAATTGGAGAATGGCTTGATTTCTTATAAATTTGAGTCAGTTCTCTATATATTTTGGAAATGAGGCCTTTATCAGAACCTTTAATTGTAAAGATGTTTTCCCAGTTTGTTGCTTCCCTACTAATCTTGTTTGCATTCGTTCTGTTTGTACAAAGGCTTTTTAATTTGATATAATCAAAATTTTCTATTTTGTGATCAGTAATGGTCTCTAGTACATCTTTGGTCACATATTTCTTTCTCCTCCACAAGTCTGAGAGATAAACTATCCTATGTTCCTCTAATTTATTTATAATCTCATTCTTTATGCCTAGATCATGGACCCATTTTGATCTTATCTTGGTATGTGGTGTTAAGTGTGGGTCCTTGCCTAATTTCTGTCATACTAATTTCCAGTTATCCCAGCAGTTTTTATCAAATAATGAAATCTTATCCCAAAATTTAGAATCTTTGGGTTTGTCAAACACTAGATTGCTATAGTTGACTATTCTGTCTTGTGAAGCTAACCTTTTCCACTGATCAACTAATCTATTTCTAAGCCAATACCAAATGGTTTTGGTGACTGCTGCTTTATAATATAATTTTAGATCAGGTACAGCTAGACCACCTTCATTTGATTTTTTTTTTTCATTACTTCCCTTGAGATTCTCGACTTTTTATTGTTCCATATGAATTTTGTTGTTATTTTTTCTAAATCATTAAAATATTTTCTTGGAAGTCTGATTGGTATAGCACTAAATAAATAGATTAGTTTAGGGAGTATTGTCATCTTTATTATATTCGCTCGGCCTATCCAAGAGCACTTAATATTTTTCCAATTATTTAAGTCTGACTTTATTTGTGTGAAAACTTTTTTGTAATTTTGCTCATATAATTCCTGACTTTCCTTTGGTAGGTAGATTCCCAAATATTTTATGCTATCAACAGTTATTTTGAATGGAATTTCTCTTTGTATCTCTTGCTCTTGGATTTTGTTGATGGTGTATAAGAATGCTGAGGATTTATGGGGATTTATTTTGTATCCTGCTACTTTGCTAAAATTATGAATTATTTCTAATAGTTTTTTAGTAGAATCTCTGGGGTTTTCTAGGTATACCATCATATCATCTGCAAAGAGTGATAGTTTGGTTTCCTCATTGCCTACTCTAATTCCTTTAATCTCTTTCTCGACTCTTATTGCAGAGGCTAGTGTTTCTAATACAATATTGAATAATAATGGTGATAGTGGGCAACCTTGTTTTACTCCAGATCTTACTGGAAAAGGTTCCAGATTTTCCCCATTGCATATGATGCTTACTGAAGGTTTAAAATATATGCTCCTAACTATTTTAAGGAAAAGTCCTTTTATTCCTATGCTCTTAAGTGTTTTTATTAGGAATGGCTGTTGGATTTTATCAAATGCTTTTTCTGCATCTATTGAGATGATCATATGGTTTTTGTTTGGTTGGTTGTTGATATAGTCAATTATGTTAATAGTTTTCCTAATATTGAACCAGCCCTGCATTCCTGGTATAAATCCTATTTGGTCATAGTGTATTATCCTGGGGATGATTTTCTGTAATCTTTTTGCTAATATTTTATTTAAGATTTTAGCATCAATATTCATTAGGGAGATTGGTCTATAATTTTCTTTCTCTGTTTTCAGCCTACCTGGTTTAGGTATCAGTACCATATCTGTGTCATAAAAGGAGTTTGGTAGGACTCCTTCAATCCCTACTTCTTCAAATAGTTTATTTAGCATTGGAGTTAATTGATCTTTAAATGTTTGATAGAATTTAGATGTAAATCCATCTGGTCCTGGGGTTTTTTTCTTAGGGAGTTGATTGATAGTTTGTTCTATTTCTTTTTCTGAGATAGGAGTGTTTAGGATATTTACTTCTTCCTCTGTTAGTTTAGGCAAGTTATATTTTTGAAGGTATTCTTCTATTTCATTTAAGTTGTCGAATTTATTGGTGTAAAGTTGGGCAAAGTAACTCCTAATTATTGCTCTAATTTCCTCTTCATTAGTGGCGAGTTCTCCCTTTTCATTTTTAAGACTAACAATTTGATTTTCCTCTTTCCTTTTTTTAATCAGATTTACTAAGGGTTTGTCTATTTTGTTGGTTTTTTCATAGAACCAACTCTTAGCTTTATTAATTAATTCAATAGTTTTTTTACTTTCAATTTTATTGATCTCTCCTTTTATTTTTTGAATTTCAAGTTTAGTGTTTGATTGGGGGTTTTTAATTTGTTCCTTTTCTAGCATTTTTAGTTGCAAGCCCAATTCATTGACCTTCTCTTTCTCTATTTTATACAAATAGGCCTCTAGAGATATGAGATTTCCCCTTATTACCACTTTGGCTGCATCCCATACATTTTGGTATGATGTCTCATTATTATCGTTTTCTTGGATGAAGTTATTAATTATGTCTATAATTTGCTGTTTCACCCAATCATTCTTTAGTATGAGATTATTTAGTTTCCAATTATTTTTTGGTCTACTTTCCTGTGGCTTTTTATTGAATGTAATTTTCAATGCATCATGGTCTGAAAAGGATGCATTCACTATTTCTGCCTTACTACATTTGAGTTTGAGGTTTTTATGTCCTAATATATGGTCAATTTTTGTATAAGTTCCATGAACTGCTGAAAAGAAGGTGTACTCCTTTCTGTCCCCATTACATTTTCTCCAGAGATCTATCATATCTAATTTTTCTAGTATTCTATTTATCTCTTTGACTTCTTTCTTATTTATTTTGTGGTTTGATTTATCTAATTCTGAGAGTGCAAGGTTGAAATCTCCCACTATTATAGTTTTACTGTCTATTTCTTCTTGCAGCTCTCTTAATTTCTCTTTTAAGAATTTAGATGCTACACTACTTGGTGCATACATGTTTAATATAGATACTTCTTCATTATTCATTCTACCCTTTAGCAAGATATAGTGCCCTTCCTTATCTCTTTTGATTAGATCAATTTTTGCTTTAGCTTGATCTGAGATCAGGATGGCTACCCCTGCTTTTTTGGCTTCACCTGAAGCATAGTAGGTTTTGCTCCAACCTTTTACCTTTAACCTGCATGTATCACCCCGCTTCAGGTGTGTTTCCTGTAAACAACATATTGTAGGATTCTGGCTTTTAATCCATTCTGCTAACCGCTTCCTCTTTATAGAGGAGTTTACCCCGTTCACATTTATGGTTAAAATGACCAATTCTGTATTACTTGCCATCTTGTTAACCCCGGTTTATGCTTTTCTCCCTTCTTACTCCCTTACCCCCCTTCCCAGTATTAAGCTTGTGAGCACCACTTGCTTCTCACAGCCCTCCCTTTTTTAGTATCCCTCTCCCCCCCTTAGAGTCCCCCCCCCCAACTTACCCCTTTCCCTCCCAGTTTCCGTATTCCCTTCCACTTAGCTTATTCCTTCCCTTTTTACTTTTCCCTTTTTCACTTTTCAATGAGGTGGGAAAAGTTTCACCATAGATTGAATATGTCTTAAATTCTTCTCTTAATGCCAATTCTGAAAGCAGTAAAATACTCACTATATTCATCCCTCTCCATTCTTTCTCTCAGATATACTAGGTTTTCTTTGCTATTCATGGAATGTAGTACCCCTACTTTTCCTTTTTTCTGGTACAATGTCCTTTCCACATCTAGTTTCTAGAACAAGGTATGCATGTATTCTTTATACATCTTTATAGCTGAAATATAGTTCCCAAGATTAATCTTTACCTTTTTAGATTTCTCTTGAGTTCTGTGCTTGTAGATCAAATTTTTTGTTAAGTTCTGGCTTTTTCATCAGAAATAGATGAAATTCGCTTATTTTGTTGAATGTCCATCTTCTTCCCTGGAAAAAGATGCTCAATCTCGCTGGGTAAGTTATTTTTGGTTGCATACCAAGTTCCTTAGCCTTTCGGAATATCATATTCCAGGCCCTTCGATCCTTTAATGTGGATGCTGCCAGATCCTGGGTGATCCTTATTGTGGCTCCTTGATACTTGAATTGGGTTTTTCTAGCCACTTGCAGTATTTTTTCCTTCGCCTGAGGGTTCTGGCATTTGGCCACTATATTCCTTGGTGTTTTGATTTTAGGATCCCTTTCAGTAGGGGATCGATGAATTCTTTCAATGTCTATTTTACCTTCTGTTTCTATGACTTCTGGGCACTTCTCTTTGATAATTTCCTGGAAAATAGTGTCCAGGCTCTTTTTTTCATCATACTTTTCTGGAAGTCCGATGATTCTCAGGTTGTCTCTCCTGGATCTGTTTTCCAGGTCTGTTGTCTTTCCCAGAAGGTATTTCACATTCTTTTCCATTGTTTGATTTTTTTGGATTTGCTTGACTGATTCTTCTTGTCTCCTCGAGTCATTCAATTCCAATTGTTCGACCCTGATTTTCAGTGAGGTATTTTCTTCACTCACTTTTTTAAGATCTTTTTCTAATTGTCCAATTGAGTTCTTTTGTTCTGTGGAATTTTTTTCCATTTTGCCAATTTTGTTTTCCAGTTCACCAATCCTATTTTTCAAGGATTTGGTTTCTTTATCCACTCTCTCTTTAACTGACTTCTCCAGGCTCTTTTGCCAAGCCTCCCTCTCCTTTTGCAGAGCCTCACTCTGCTTTTGCCAAGTCTCCCTCTCCTTTTGCAAAGCTTCCCTCTCCTTTCCCCATTTTTCTTCTAGCTCCCTTGTGAGAGCCTTTTTAATTTCCTCCATGAGATTCATCTGTGCTGAAGAACATATGATCTCCTCCTTTGGGGATTCACCTGGGGACTGTTTGTTTTTAGTCTCATCAGGATTTGGAGTCTGCTCTTTATCTGTATAGAAGCTGTCAAGGGTTAAATTCTTTTTCAGCTTCTTGCTCATTCTGTCTAATAATCAAAGACAAACTATCAAAGAAACAGAAGACAAAAAAACCCTTGAGTGGAGGCTGCTTTCTTTGGGGGAGGAGCAGGGTATTCGTGAGGCACGGGTCCTACTGTGCTATGGCGCCTGCGCTCTGAGTCACTGTGGGGGAGGGGTGGCCAGGTCCCGAGAGACTCCAGCTGTTTGGGGTTGTATTATTCACCCTCGGTGTTTTAAGCTTCTCTGCTAGGCTGCTGACTTGCTGCCGGAGCAAAGTATCTAATCCTGTAGCAAAGCTCTCCCCGCAGAGACGGCTGCGATCACGCCCCACCCCCTCTCCGCTCTACTCGGCTCTGAGCTGCTTTCCGTGCTCTCGCTGCAGCTGCTGCCCGCAGACTGCTTCCGATTTAAATACTGTCCCCCCCTCGCGCAAAAACAGACCTTTCTTGACGAGTCTCAAGGATGGTTTCTCTTGGTAAGTAATTGTGTGTTTTTTTTTTCAGTTGAGCATTAATTCAGAGGCATGAAATGAAATGGATAGTGAGAGAAAAACACGGAGGTTACACAGCAGTGTATTTCCTCTCCGCCATCTTGGCCAGAAGTCGGCTAATTTTGCTTTTTAAGGTATTCTCTTTATGTTTTTTTTAATATTTCCTTTTGCCCCTTTCTCAATTCTTTCCCTAATTTCCAACCATGTCTCTTACCTGATTTTCAAAGTCCCTTTTGAGTTCTTCTATGACCTGGGCCCAACTCTTATTTTTCTTGGAGGCTTTAAATATGGGAGCTTTGATTTTGTTATTTTCTGAATGTGTGTTGATCTTCCTTGTTACCATCACAACTTTTAATAAGAAAATGCTCTTGTTTTCTATACATTTTCCTACCCTACCATTCTGCTTTCAATTCTTTGCTAAAATAAGATTCTGTTTCCAGGGTATAGGAATGCACTGTCCCAAGCTTCAGGGTTTTGTGCAGCTATTTTTAGAAATTCTTCTAGTAATCAGACTATAACACTTTTTCCTGACATGTAGCTGTCATTTTCTGTGTCTGTCAGCACATTTTCTGACATGTGTGTTTTTTCACACATTTTAGGTGTGTCTCTGTCACATTGTAGCTGTAATATCTAGTGCTCTGGCCAGGATCGGGGCTCTGCTGACCTGGGCTGCTCTGGGATTGCACATCAGATTCTCACTCTGTTGCTACAGATCTTCTCCACTGACCTTCTGAGTCCTCCCTGGTGTGCCCGGGCTGAGAGATCTAAAATCCTGTAGCACTGCTGCTGGTTCAGAGGTCCCATCTCACTGACACTGGGATCCAGTCTAAAGCTGAGGGTGTCTGGCCCTGCACTGAGATGGTACACTAAAATCCCAAACTGGTTCCAGAAACTTTTTCTACTGACCTTCCAGGTCATTTTTGGTGTCTCTGGGTTGAAAATTCTGGAAGCCTCAGGTACTGCCTCTGTTTCAGAGCTTATAAAAAGCTCTGATTCAGACTAGGGTTGAGGTTGCCCAAATCATGTATCCATTTTGGCCTTATTTTGGTATAATGTTTGAAACATAAGTCTATGTTGAGTTTGTGACATATTATTTTCCAACTTTCCCAGCAATTTTTGTCAAATAATGAGTTCTTTTCCCAGGAGCTGAAGTTTGGGTGTTTATCAAATATTAAATTACTATAGTCCTTGATTTTTGTGTCATGTGTATCTAATCTATTACAGTGATCTACCATTCTATTTCTTGGCCAGCACCAAATGATGAATTAATTTATTTTTTAACTGAACAGTTTTATTTTCATTTATTTATTTATTTATTTTGCTGAGGCAATTGGGGTTATGTGACTTGCCCAGGGTCACACAGCTAGGAAGTGTTAAGTGTGTGAAGCCAGATTTGAACTCAGATCCTCCTGACCTCGAGTCTGGTTCTATATACACTGCACCACCTAGCTGTCCCAAGTTAATTTATTTTTAAGGGAAATGAGAAGGCTAGTAAAAATTAGAAAATAAAGAAAAGCTGTAAAAGAAATAATTGAAAGGAGAATTAACAACTTGTTGACTGTGGCAGAAAACTTGACCCAACAACAAATTCCTTTAAAATTACAATGAAAATAAAAGCTACTTCCTTTGAGAGACAGAAAGAAATCTTGAAACCATGACAAAAGACTGAAAACACTGAAGAAAACTTAAGGTAACTCATATTTTAAAAATCTCATATTAAAGACAATATCACTAAAAATGGATTTTAAAGGCAAAAAAAAAAAAAGAAATAAGAATCACTAGAATACCTGAATGCCATGATTAAAACAAGAAATTAGACATCACATCTCAAGATCCTTAAAAGAAAATTGCCCAAATCTTTTAGAATCAGAAGACAAAATAATAATTCAATGAATTCAGCTATCACATCTTGAAAGAAACCCAAATAAAAAGTTCTGGAAACACAAGAGCAGAAATTCATCCTCCACAACAAAGAAAAATATTGCTGATAGTCAGAAAGAAAGAAATCAAATATTGAGGAGCTAGAGTCTTAATCACAAAAGATTTAACAACCACTATAATAAAGGAATTAAGAACTAATTATATTCCAAAAGGGAAAAGATATTGGCTTACAGCTAAAATTATCCAGAAAAATTAAATGTAATGATACAGACGAGGAAACAGAGAAATAGAGAACTTTATAATGAAAAGGCCAAAGCTGTATGGAAATGTCAAAGTTTAACCATAAGACTGAAAAGAAAATTTTAAATGTAAACACAAATAAACCATAAAGGACTAAAGAATGATGTACAACATATTCATATATGGAAGATCTATCATCATTAAAGGTCATATTTTTTTTTTCCTAATTGCACAGGATCTGGGAGCAATTCTGTTAGACACTGATAAAATTAAGAGAAATATGGAAAGGGAGGATATGAGAAAGGCAATTGGAGGAGAACAGGGAAAGTGGTTAGGGGAAATTATCTTATTTAGTAAATATAGATATCTATATCAACAGTGAGGTGTAGGGTTGAGCTAATAGTAGTGATTTCATTCTAATAAATGAGATTAAATATATACAAGTGGATAAAGAAATATATTCTACTCAAGAATGAAATAGGAAGGAAAAGGGATAGAGAAGAAGCAGAATTGCAAGGACAGTCAATAAGGGGAGGTATAAATCCTAAGCAGAACAAATTGTAACTAAATGTTATAAAATTAGAAAGGACAAACAAAGCTCCAAAGAAGAAATTTCAAACAACATCCTCAGTCCTTTATTGATGTGAGAAGTCCATGGTGTAGTACATTGAATATATTTTCTGATTTTTTAATATGCTGATCAATGTAATTGATATTCTCTTTTCCTTTTTTTTCCCCTTGATATATTTATTATGAGATGTGGCTTTCAGGTGTTGGTGTAAGGGTAACAAAGATGTAAATTATAAGTAATATTAAACATATTAAAATAAAAAAAAACAAATTAAACAAAAAAAAACATAAAAATATTTAATTAAAAAACAATATATTCTTGGTGATATGCTAATAAATGGGAGAAAAATTAATGTGAAATTACAGACACTGTGCTCAATTAGGTCATCATCTGATATAAATAAATATATCTACCATGTACCACATACAGCAGAAATATAACATATATTTGGATAGATAGAACATAAAAGATAGATAGATAGATAAACAGAACTGTTTCGTTGTCTTTCATTACCACTAATCAATTCCTTATTTTTGATTGCTACATATATGTGCATAATGTAGAAGGATTTCAAAATTTCCTTCTCCAGCTCATTTTACAGATGAGGATACTGAGGCAAACATCGCTAAGTGACTTGCCAATGGTCACACAACAAGTAATTATTTGAGGCCAGATTTTTAAATACGGATTTCCTGACTTTAGCCCAAGCAATTTATCCACTGTATGTATCTGCCCATAACTACACATATGTGAAGACTATGAAGAAGCTTTTTAATAAACAATAACATATTGTATTAGCAAGATCTAAGTTTCCTTAGGACTCTAATGCCCAGGCTTATAGGATACAATGATAATGGCAGCCATCATGAATGTGCTAGAGATATTATTTACTCCAGAGAGAGAGAGAGAGAGAGAGAGAGACAAAAACAGAGAGAGAGAGAGAGAGAGAGAGAGAGAGAGAGAGAGAAAGAAAGAGAAGAGACACAGAGAGAGGGAGAGACAAAAATAGAGAGACTGTGACAAAGAGAGAAAGAGAAAGAGAGAGAGACAGACAGACAGAAACAGAGACAGAGACTGAGAGATTCAAAGAGAGATGGAGAGAGAGAAAGAGAGAGAGAGGGGAGGGGGTATAAGAGTATTAAAAAAAGTAAGCTTAGAGTTTCTCATACTGGGGCTTCATTAAAGAGGGATTTCCTCCTCCCTCTGCCGAGTAAAAAAAGTATGGGAACAAGGGATAAAGTATAGAGAAGTAACTTTTCTAGAATTGCTTTCCTGCTGTTTGTGTGCTCTGTTCCTTTCTGCTATCTGCTCCACCTCCCCTATCTACCTGTGCTTATGAAGTTTATTCTATAAAAGCTTTCCATGAACAGTTCTTCCTTCAGGTCTTTCATCCTCAGGACCTTTAGAATCTTTCTATCCCCTTCTAAATAAATGAAATATTTTTTTTCTTTGTCTGCAAAAATGGCTTTTGTTGATGATGAAAAGTGCAACCTTCTAAATTTCACACTTTTCCATGAAGTAAAAGCATTCTGAAGGCTTTCACAAAGTACTATAAATCACTGTATTTATCTTTCCTCTAAATGTAGAATAATGGTTGGCAATTTAAACTCAGGTCTTATCATATGTACCTCAAAATATGGAGTACAACCATGATCAAATTTGTCATCTTTGGCTTAGATACTCAATTTTTATCATAGTCACCTTTTCAATCCAAACCATCTAGTCTTTCAAATAAAATAAAACACACACACACACACACACACACACACACACACACACAAAATCTAAAAAGATCTAAGTAGAGATGCAGATTTTGAATTTTGGTTATTGCAGAAGTAACAGTTGTATTTTTATAAAGATGGCTTATTTTCAAATTTTAAATAAAACATTTCAAATATTACTTATGTATATAAAACCAATCATTAACTAATGACATTCTAAACTGCTAGTATTGTTTGTGACAATGATATTTTTTTTCAAACAGGGAATTCAATAATACACATCAGGAAAATTTCAGAGTAGGTTTTGCTTTCCAATTTCTGTTTTCACTGATGCACTTGGAATTTTCTGAAATCCTGTTGGAAGTAAGGAATCCTACCAGAGGGAAAACAACAAAGCTATGAAATTAGTCAGCTTAGATTTAATTTCAATGTGTAATACACACACACACACACACACACACACACACATACACACACACAGACTTTTGGAATGCTTTTTTTTTTCCTATTTGCTACTAACATCCACGATGTTACAGAAAGAAACAACTGATTTATATAAAATATGAACAACCACCAGTGTATACCAAAAGATGTGTGATAGGAAAAAAGTATTGGCAGGAAAGTCCCCTGTATTGGTCTAGATATTTTCCTTAAACATTTAAAAAACTCTCTTTGAAACTTGATGGCTCAGGGATAATCAATCATTTGATTTCCCACTTCAGAGCATAAATGGCAGTGGTATAAGTGAACTCAGGATGCATCAGTTTTGGTGGATATTTATGTCATCCCAAATTGAATGAGGAGGAGGACCCAGCTACCTGAATTAGTCATATATTTTTTATGAATATAGTTTTCTATACTCTAGCTAAGCACAATTTCTTTATAATGTTATTAGACAATGAGTATGCTGTTTTATTGAAGTTTAGAACCTGACCCTGAAGCTTAGCTAATCCATTATTCACTTAAGAAAGGATCTTAAAATTGGCATTGTAAACACTTTCTCCCCCTTTAAATGACTTCATGTTAATTTTTACAAATTTTTGTACTGATTTCTCTTTAAATAATTATCTTCCTTCCTCCAGTAATGTATAAGATTCTAAAGATACCTGATATATTTGTCTTTTTATTCTCAGAGCCTCCCACAATATCATGAACAAAGTAGATATATAATAAATGTATATGATGAAGTAAACTAGTGAATTAGCCTCACTTAAATTGGATATAAATTATTTTTATGGAGGAGTTTGAGGAACATTGGTCTCAGAATCAGAAGATCAAAATTTCAGTTACATCTTTATGTAGCTGAGATCAGAGCCCAAGCATCTGAGACTAAGCTATAAAATAAGTTGATAATTTACATTTTAAACCCAATAATGTTTCTATAAAGAAAGTGTTTCACAAACATAAAGCATTAAAAATAATAATTATCATGGGCAACTAAGTGGCACAGTGGATAGAGTTCCAGGCTTAGAGTCAGGGAGATCTGATCCAGTCTCAGACTCGAAGCCTGGAACTCTATCCACTGTTGGACTGAAAAAAATTTTTTTCCCCTTACCTTTTGTGAGGAGATAATAGAAAGAGTACTCTGATAAACCTTGTCTCACATTGACAACTGCTGTTTAAAAGTGAATTTATTAATTTTTTCATGTACAAATGTAATTTGTTTTTATCATACACATGTTTATGAAGAATTAGGAGACTTTTTTAAATAATAAAGCTAATAATAATAATAATAGCCAGTATTTATTTATTATTTTTGTGTTAATTACTTTATACCTATCTAATTTGATAATCAGAATAACCATGAGAGTTAGATGCTACAATTATATTCATCTTATAGTTGAAGAAAGTGAGACATACAGAAGTTGAGGGAATTGCCCAAAGTCACTGGGAAGAAAAATTGGTATGATTTTCCCCTTTGGTCCCAGAACTCTAATTTTTTATCTGATTAGAGTTGAGCAATTGGTCTAAGTTCTTGGCTTTAGCCATATAGTTCTTTTTGCTCTTATGTAAAAATTGTTATTCTTTTAAAATATAAAATAAAGATATTTTATTTCTTTTTTCCCTTCCCCCACCCAAGAGATGGCTCAAATATTAGATACATACACATCATTCTATTTATCAGTTCTTTCTCTTGTTGCAGATAATATCTTCCTTCATAAATTCTTTGTAGTTAATTTGAATATATTTAATAGTCAAAATGATTTATTGTTGTTTTTACAACAATGTTGCTATTACACACACACACAGACACACACACATATATATGTATGTATATATATATGTATATTATATATATACATATATATATATTCAAGGAAATATACAGAATGTGCCTTTGAATTCACCCATTTAGTATTTCTTCATTTCTTGCAAGTCTCCCCATATTTTTCTGACATCATGTTTATTATTTTTATATCATAGTATTTCTTTTTTTTTAATATATATCATAGTATTTCATCACAATCCAACCACAACTTGTTCAACCATTCCTTAACTGATAGGCATCTCTGCAACTTCCAGTTCTTTGCCAACACTAAGAGAATTATTATGAACATTTTTAGAATGTACAGTTTCTCCTCCTTTTTTCCCTAATAATCTTTGGAAATAGAACTAGTAAATGGTATTTTGGGATCAAAGGACATAGAAATTTTTATACCTATGTGAATAATTGAAAACTGTTTTGCAAAATGATTGGATCATTTAGAATTTTACAAACAATGAATTTGTGTCCCAATTTTTTCATATCCCCTTTAACATTTGGTATTGCCTTCAAATATTTTAGCCAATGTGATAGGTATAAAATGATATCTCCTGTTTTTTTTTAAATTTACATTTCTCTAATCAATTACTTAGAACATTTTATATGAGTATAAATTGTTTTGATTACTTTGTCTGAAAACTGTACACATTTTTGACCATTTTTCAATTGAAGAATGACATATTCTTATAGATTGACAAGTTCTTTTTTTTGAGATATGAGAACTTTATCTGAGAAACTGAATATAAAACTTCCACTATCATCATCTCCATTTTGCTACCTTCCATTTCATTTTCAGTACATTTGTTTTATCTATACAAACCTTTTTTAATTTAATGTAATCAAAATTATCCATTTTATACTTCACTCTGCTCTCTTTTCTACTTATTCATATGTTCACTCATCCATAATTCTGACAAGAAATATGTCTCATATTCTTCAGATTTTCTTGCAATATTTCTCTTTATATATAGGTTACATATTCATTTGGACTTTATCTTGGTCTATGGTATAAGATATTTGTTTATGCTCACTCACTGTCATATTGCTTTATACCTTTCCCAGTAATTATTACTAAATAATAAATTATTGTCCTAAAATTCTAAGTCTGTATAGTTGTCAAATACAAGGTTACTATATTTATTTGCTATTGTAAATTACATATTCTCTGTTTCATTGATCTATCTTTCAATTTCTTAGCTAGTACTATATAGTATTCATGATTACTGCTTTATACTGTAGTTCAAGAGCTGAAATGGCTAAACCTATTTTTCTTTTTTTTTTACATTTTAAAAATATTTCCTTTGCTTTTTCTTCTTACAAATGTATTTTTTTTTCTAATTCAGTTAATGTCATTGAATATATGTCAATTTAGGGAAAATTGTTATTTTTATTTTATGGGTCCTCCCTACTTATGAGCATTTAATCTTTCACCAAATATTTGAAATTAATTTTAATTACATAAAATTGGAATAGCTTCATTTATTTTGTTCCTAAAATTTTGTCAGGTTTATTGCAATGCATTTTATACTGTTTACAATTATTTTAAATGGCGCATTTCTTATTATTATTTCTTGCATGTAATTTGAGCCATGTGATTCTAGATGTTAAGATTCTAACAGATGACTTTTACTTTTCACCTGAAACAAAGAAAAAGCATCAAAGCTTAGCTCTACCTTTTGAGAAGTTAATAAAAATTTTAAAATAATCATCAAAACCATGAATGTATCTTTCATCCTCACCTAAGATTTTCCTCTCTCCCCATATATTTCAGTATAAAATTTTGTCTACTTAGACAAAGATTTGCTCTTCGGACCAAATTTTATTTTTCATAAACCAAGACAATCACCTGCATCTTCCAAATGTATTTTCTTGCTGTCTTAGAGAATACTACAGTCAACTTTTTGGTGAAGAAATGACTAAGTAAAGACATATAGACTCGATAATCAGTCATCTTTACTTTAAACAATTAATTATCATTCAAAACTTATACACTGTCTCAGTCTACTTGCAGTCCTTTATCCTGAATCCCAACTTCTTCTGTGTCTTTCCAAAGTGGAAAGCAAAAACTTTAAACCAATTTTGCTCAGTTTTGCAATCTCGTGTAACTCCTGCTTCCAGAATCCCAATAATCACTTCATGATGGCAGTTCCAGAATTTAATTTTGTCAGCAGAATTTCAACTATAGTCATAAATTTATTTGCATTCTATAGAAATTACATGTGATTTACAACATGTAAAATGTTGCAAAATATCTCTTCAACATTTCGATTATTAAATTGGTGTATATATTCTTTATAACTATAGCTCTCATGGCACTTTTGTGATGACTTAACAGAGGGCAAAGCCAGGATGGCAAAGTAGAGAAAGCATTCAGCTGATCATTTCAAACAGCTTCAAAATAATGGCTTAAATATATTTTTGAAGTAGCAGATCCAATTAAAGTTCAGGATGAGACATTTTTCCATTCTAAGTCAACTTAGGAGGTTGAGAGGAGAGAGCTATGATATAGAGCTGGAGGCTGGTTCATATCCCAAGTAGATAAAATAAGAATTGTAGAACTAAGTCATCAAGACAGAAGCAGCAGAAGCTTTAGTAACTCTCAAGCCAGAAATAGTAAGAAGATCTGGCAACTGGTCAGAAAGAGATTACAGGAAATTCCCCAGCACTAGATGAAGCATAAGACATTATGTAGCAACTCTATTGCCTACACTAACTTCTGAATCATACTTTAAAGGCAGAGAGGAAAATTTTGGTCAGGAGGAAGCAGAGGAACATTTTGGTCAGAAGGAAGCAGAAGACCCACACAGAGCAGAATCACTTTAAATACAGGATATCAGGGACCCTGAGAAACAGTATCACTTTTAGTCACAAAGGATCAGGTACACTTCCTGAGTAAGGAAGAATCAAAGTGCAGAACAATTAAACAGTAATGACACTTTTCCCCACATCACATCACTTTGAAACTTTAAACCTCTTCAACTAGATCTGAAAATAGAAGTGAGAAAAAAACATACCAGAAATAGAACCCAACTTTAGCATAAAGTTCAAACTCACAAAATAGCCTGGAAAATGAACAAATAACAACAATAAAAGGACCTGAATACAAAAAGGGGAAATTAAGACATACATTGAGAAGAAGAGAATAAGTCAAAACATTTATAGCTAAAGCCACAAATGGAAAAAAAAATGTGAATTGACATAAGTTTAACAAAAACTTCAAGAAAACAAACACACACACACACACATATGTATATATATATATATCAAATAAGTATGATAGTGAAAAAAAAACCTAAGTAAAAAGGGAGAGAAAGGGAAGAAAACTATGAAAAGACATTCAATAGCTTGGTAAAACAGACCAAAAAACAAAATAATCGACCAAATGGAAAAAATGATACAAAAGCTCACTGAAGAAAATGCAAGAAAAAGTACACACATCACATTAGAAGAAATTATAAAGCAAAACTGCCCTGATATCCAAGAATTTGATAGTAAAATATGAGTTGAAATAATCAATTCATCACCATCTAAAGTAGATTTTAAAAAATGACAGTAATAATATTTTTAATTCCAGAGTTCCCAGATCAAAGAGAAAATACTTCAAGTAATTAGAAAGAAAATATTGAAATTTCATGGAGTCATGATTAGGAATCCATAAAATTTTGCATTTGCCAAACTAGAGCAATAAAAGGTCTGAAATATCATATTCTGAAAGACAGAAGTGCTGGGATTACAATTGAGAATAGTCTACCCAGCAAAACTGTGTATAATCTCCTCAAGGGGAAGATGGCTATTAAATTAAATCATGGACTTTCAAGTTCTTCTGATTTGAAAAAACAAAAGACCCAGATGAATAGAATATTTTAAATGAGGCATCTCTTACTATTATTTCTTGCATATAATTTGAGCCATATGATTCTAGATGCTAAGATTCTAACAGTTGACTTTACTTTTTACCTGAGGCAAAGAAAGACAAAGCATCAAACATAGCTCTACCTTTTGAGAAGTTAATAAAATTTTTTAAATAATCATCAAAACCATGAATGTATCTTTCATCCTCACCTAAAAGTTTCCTCTCCCCCCACATATTTCAGGGTAAAATTTTGTCTACTTAGACAAAGATTTGCTCCCCCGACCAAATTTTATTATTCATAAATCAAGCTAATCACCTGCATCTTCCAACTATTTTTCTGCTGTCTTAGAAAATACTACAATTAACTTTTTGGAGAAGAAATGATTAAGTAAAGACATATAGACTCAATAAGCAACAATTTTTACTTTAAACAATTAATTATCATTCAAAACTTATACACTCTCTCAATCTACTTGCAGTCCTTTATCCTGAATCCCAACTTCTTCCAAAGCGAAATATACAGGAGTAAGAGAATATTACACACAGCTAAGATCTTTTAATAATGAAACAAAAATGCAAGACTACTCTGATCAAGTCAACAATCCAAGACAATTCCAAGGGACCCACAATTCAAAATGCTATTTGTAGAGGGCTGAAACTCTTGAGTCATTGCACTGAGGTAGGTTCAAGCATTTAGGGCTAATTACTGATTGAACAATACTCTATGGATATATGCTTGGAAAATGGTCCTTCCCACTATCCTGTGCTGGCTTAATGATTGGTGTATACAGAGGATTGTAGGAGGGACTAGGGGGTAGAGTAAGACTAACCAGAGTCACACTTTGGTGGTAGACAAAGGATAAGGTGGTCAAGGAGATTCTGCTTCCATCCTGTTCAATCCTGATTCTAAAGACCAAGAATAAAAACTAAGGACTTTTGCTTACCCTGACTCCGGCTGATTCTGAGGTATCCTGGGTACTAGATACCTAGTATCTAGTCGTCACAGCTATTCACCTCCAGAAAGAGAGAGAAATTGATACACTCTGTAGATTCAACCTTGTTTTTCTTGAGTTTATTTTTGCAACATGGCTAATATGGAAATATGATTTGCCTGTATAATTGATATCATATTGCTTGTTTTCTCAAGAGCTGGGGAAGGGATGGACGTAAAGAAGGTATATAGTACAGCAAATCCTAACTCAAAATGACTTCTCAGAGGTCTCTCAAAATGAAGAATAGAAGCTTTATTCAGGAATCTCATGAAAACTGGACATGCAATAAATTGGGATTCCCCAGTACAAAGGAGGTCACCCCTTCAAAAATCAGGGGAGATTATATAGTTACAAGCCATAAGAAGTCATGAAAACCCCTCCCTTCCCCTTATCCGGTTGATTCTCATTAATTTGCTTAATGCCTGGAAGTAACATAGACTTGTTAAATTTTGACCTGAATTTTATGAAGGTCAGTTTTACAAGGTTTACAACTGTTTGCAGGTGTGTTTTATGATGGTCAGTTTTGCAACTGTTTACAAATGCTTACCCTATTTCATTTTCCCAAATTCCCCACATAAACTGAATCTAAGTTATAAGTTCACTCTACCTTAGTTGATGATTTTATAAGGGACCATATAATTCCCCCACAAAGAGGAGATTTGTTTAGAGGTAAGTAATCCATTAAACTAGAATAACCAAGGAGACTTAGTTTACCTCAGGCTTCCTCAAAAAATAGATTACCCAGTTTATAGATCTCTTAGAACATCTCCAAGTCATTAAGGTTCAGGCGATCAGATATTTCTGCTAGAAGAGAAAGCCTTTTGTTCTCCTTCCCAGAGTCTTAATGATTAACAGACTTTCAAATTGGGTCTGGAATTATCTAAGATGTCCTCAGTTTCCCATTAATCACAAAGGGAACAAATTTGGAAGCCAATTAAAAAAAAATCAGTGTTAATTTTTTTTTCTTTTATCAATTTCTAGTCATACAAAAATGCTCTAAAATTTTATTGATACAAGAAATGCAAATTAAGACAACTCTGAGATACCACCATGTTGGAATCCTTACTAACTGCTAAGTAATTAGAGTTGATCTAATCTTACAAGAAGATGTTTTGGGCAGAACCTGAAACAAGGTACTAAGTAGAACTACCCATAATCTCTCTCTCTGGAAGGAGCATAAATAGGCCAATGGGCCAGTCGGAGAGTTCTTCAGAGGAAGACGCTACAAGTCGAGATTTCACCAGAATGACATGAAGACTGGAGCTGGCTGGAGGCTGAAGAAAGCAGAGGCAGAGGCTGAAGGACCAGACCTTTGGATTTAAAGACATTTGGAGAGAGCTCTTGGAACCAAGCAGAGAGATAGGCCTCTAAGCTAACCGGGCTATATTGGGATAATAAAAGATCTGAACTTTTATCACCTGGCTGCTTTTTGAGAAGAAAAAAGCTCACCACATTTTGGCGCCCGAACAGGGACAAACAGACCCCTCAGTGGATTTCAGTGGAAAAGCTCCGATCCTGATTCAAGTGGAAAAGCCTCTGATCCTGATCCAGTGGAAAAGACTCTTCAACCCAGAAATTAGGGTGAGTGCAATAAAGAAATTTTGCTAAAAGAGTTAAAGTAGAATTTCATCTAAGATGGGACAGATATTTAGAAAACAGCCTTCTGTTTCTGTTCAAGGAAAATGTTTAGAGAGCATTGTCAAAATTATGGAAAGCCAAGGTTTAATTATAAGTTTACAGCAAATCACTGAACTTTTACAAACTGTAAAGGACATATGTCCTTGTTTCTCTCTTGATAAGGAATTAGATCTAAATGAATGGAAATTGGTTGGAGAAGATCTTTGTCAATTCTATGATAAAAATGGGCCTAACTCAATAATTAATACATATAATGTAATACAATTGGCTATAAGAAGTTATTTAAGTGATAGAATGATGAAAAGGAAAGTACAGGAGGAAGAAGTACCAACTTTACTGGGTGAAAAGGAGGACGAATCAGATGAGAATGGAGTTAATTACAATTCTGAGTGTGATACTTCACAGCAGGAGGAATTAGATGATTCCACATCTCATGACCCTCCCCCTGCAATTAACCCTTCATGGGTAGAACAAGTGGGAGGGAGAGAGACAGAAACACAGTCAGCTTCTCCTGTAAAGCAGAATTTGACAAGATTAGAAAAAGCATTAATTAAAGCAAAAAATGAAGGAGAAGATATATCTGATTTTATAAATGCATATCCTGTGATTGAAGAGCTCAACTCCTCAGGTCAAAAAGAGAGAAAATACACTCCTTTTAATTTGGGAAAAATTAAAGATTTGAAAAAGGGTTGCACTCTTTATGGGGCTACATCATCTTATGTGAAGATGTTACTGGATAATTTGTCTAATGAAATCCTAACCCCGAATGACTGGAAATCCATAACGAAAACTTGTCTAGAACTGGGACAAAATTTATTGTGGCTTTCGGAGTTTCATGAATTATGTAGGATTCAAGCCCAACGCAATAGGCAAACAGGAGCTATTGTACAAGTTGCTTTTGACCAACTAGCTGGTGAAGGTCAGTATGCAGAGAGTTCAGAACAGATTTATTATCCCATAACAGTGTATGAGCAAATTTCTAAGGCTGCAATAAAAGCTTGGAATTCTCTCCCTGGACAGAAAGATGGAAATAATGCTTTCACAAAAATAGAGCAAGGTCCCAATGAAACTTTTGCAGATTTTGTGGGACGTTTACAAACAGCTGTAATAAGAACCATTGGAGACAATGAAGCAACAGAAATAATGACTAAACATTTGGCTAAGGAAAATGCCAATGAGGTTTGCAAAAGAATTATATGGGGGCTAGACAAAGATGCTCCTTTAGAGGAAATCATAAGATGCTGTGCCACAGTGGGCCCAAATGCTTATTATGCCCAGACTATGATGAACATGGAAAGACAAGGTCTTTTTTGGCAGAGGAATTCTAGAGAAACTCGTCGATGTTTTAAGTGCGGAAAAATTGGACATTTGAGAGCTCATTGTAGATATGGAGATAGAGTGAGAAAACAGGGTGAGAGAAAACCCAAAACCCCATGTCCAAAATGTAACGGAGGCTTTCACTGGGCCTCTAAATGTATATTGATCCAGAGGAATGAGAGGCAGGGCCCAGCTCTAAAGTATCAATCAAAGGATAGGTGGGGCATGATAGCAGCTGAGGTTACACCCAGAGAGACTTTAGAAATTCAGAACCCTGATGTCATCAACCAACAGAAAAGCAATCAGGATTACAGTTGGGAAGAATACAGGCCTTTTAAGACAACAAGACAATATCCAATGCAAACAACTCCAATGTAATTACCAGATGATGAGGAGAAATCCCAAACTTGGTAAATAGAAGGGAATTAGATTAACTGCTTGGGGAAGAAGATCTGCTTATATTTCCACAGATGAAGAAAGAATCAGATGGCTGACAATGAGACTGTCAAAAGGACTCTTAAAATCTTCAGAAATCATTGGGTTCCCTGAGATGAAAAATTGTTGATGAGACTTTTGCAGTACTTCAGGGCTTACAGGAACTATTGGATTCCTGGCACATGAACTAATGGACAATGGAATCCTATTGGACTATTTCTAGGACTTATGGACATTTGTAAATTTTCAGGTCGATTTATGTTGTTACATTACTACTTGCCTGTGTTATATTACTATGTGCTTATGTATTTTAAGCAATTGCAAGAATCATTGGATTTCTTGAGATGAAAGATTGTTGATGAGACTTTTGCAGTAGTTAAATTTTCATGTTGATTCATGTTATTTGTTACATTACTACTAGCCTGTGTTATATTGCTATGTGCTTATGTAAATTATGTATAATGCCTCCCATATTGATGGATTTATGTATACCATATATATCTGTTACAAAGTTCTGGCCCATATTGATGGCTTTATGTGTACCCCCTCAGAAACCCCCTATGTTTTAAAACAAAAGAAAGGGGGAGATGTTGGAATCCTTACTAACTGCTAAGTAATTAGAGTTGATCTAATCTTACAAGAAGATGTTTTGGGCAGAACCTGAAACAAGGTACTAAGTAGAACTACCCATAATCTCTCTCTCTGGAAGGAGCATAAATAGGCCAATGGGCCAGTCGGAGAGTTCTTCAGAGGAAGACGCTAAAAGTCGAGATTTCACCAGAATGACATGAAGACTGGAGCTGGCTGGAGGCTGAAGAAAGCAGAGGCAGAGGCTGAAGGACCAGACCTTTGGATTTAAAGACATTTGGAGAGAGCTCTTGGAACCAAGCAGAGAGATAGGCCTCTAAGCTAACCGGGCTATATTGGGATAATAAAAGATCTGAACTTTTATCACCTGGCTGCTTTTTGAGAAGAAAAAAGCTCACCACACCACCACATCCCTCTTAGACTGGATAAGATGATAAGAAAAGACAATGATGAATGTTGAAGGAGATATGGGAAAACTGGGACACTAATACATTGTTGGAGGAATTGTGAACTGAGACAAAAATTCTGGAGAGCAATATGGAATTATGCCCAAGGAGCTATCAAACTGTGCATACCCTTTGATGCAGCAGTGTCCCCACTGGACCTGTATCCCAAAGAAATAATAAAAAAAGGAAAAGGAGCTATGAGTGTAAAAATGTGTGTAGGAATCCTTTTTTTTTTAGTGGCAAGAAACTGGAAACTAAGTGGATGCCCATCAGTTGGAAAATGGCTGAATAAGTAATGGTACATGAATGTTATAGAATATTATTGTTTTTTTTTTTTTTTTTAAACTGATCAACAGCATGATTTCAGAGAGGCCTGGAGAGACTTACATGGATGCTAAGTGAAGTGAATAGAAACAAGTGAACATTGTACACAGCCACAGCAAGATTATATGATGATCATTTCTAATGGATGAAGTTCTTTTCAACAGCGAGGTGATTCAGGCCATTTCCAATGGTCTTTTAATGAAGAGAGTCATCTGCACCCAGAGAGAGGGAGGATTGCAGGGAATGAGGGTGGATCACAATATAGTATTTTCACTTTTTTGTAGTTGTTTGCTTCCATGTTGTTTTCTTTCTCATTTTTTTATCTGATTTTTCTTGTGCATGATAATTGTGGAAACATGTATAGAAGAATTGCTCATGTTCAACACATATTGGATTACTTGCCATCTCGGGAAGGGGGAGTGGGAGGAAAGGAGGGAAAAAATTTGGAACACAAGATTTTGCAAAGGTGAATGTTGAAAATTATTTGTGCATTTGTTTTGAAAATTAAAAATTTTAATAAATAAAAAATTACACGTTTCAGAAATATTTAACAAAAATAGCTGTAATTAAATAAATACATTTAACAAGTCTTTTAAAGTTATGCTTTTTAAAAATATATTACTCTTTTTGAGTGCAGGCTAGTAATTTTAGGTCATCTTAAGCTAAATAAATATGTATGCATGTGCAAGCACACACACGCAAATTTTGTTTTCTTTCTCGTTTTTTTCATTTTTTATCTGATTTTTCTTGTGCCTGATAATTGTGGATTTTATATATATATATATAAAATTGAGTGTTACATGTGTACATGTCACATATATGGACATGCATTCATGAACAATCATCTATATTACATGCATCTTACATATTTCATGGACTGAAGTGAACTAGAAAAATTAGTCTACCCCTATTCTAAAGGAATCATCATCAGCTATACTACAGATTAACAATAATTTTGGCTCTGGTAAATTTAAAGACCTAATAGTCATAAAGAATTGTGACTTTTCTAAGTGGAAGGGCTATACATGTTGGTCGTACTAAATGAAATACATACGCAAACATCCATGTATCTATATAGTATGTGTATGAGTGTGTGTGTATGTGTGTATTATGTATGTGTATTATAAATATGTTTGTGTAACCAGACCTTTAATTACATTGGTAAAAGCAAGTTGGGGGAATTATTTTTATATTATATTAATAGCCAATTATCAATCAAGAAATATTTAACAAAAATAGCTGTAATTAAATAAAAATCATTTAACAAGTCTTTTAAAGTTATGCTTTTTAAAAATATATTACTTTGAAGACTGTCTTAGATGACTCTTTTTGAGTGCAACCAGGCTAGTAATTTTAGGTCATCTTAAGCTAAATAAATGTGTTTTCATGTGCAAGCACACACATGCAAATTTTGTTTTCTTTCTCATTTTTTTTTCCATTTTTATCTGATTTTTCTTGTGCCTGATAATTGTGGAATATATATATATATATATATACATATATATATATATATATATATATATATATATGTATATGTATATATACATATACATATATATATACATATATATATATATGTATATATATATATATATATAATTGAGTGTTACATGTGTAAATGTCACATACATGGACATATATTCATGAACACTCATCTATATTACATGCATCTTACATATTTCATGGACTGAAGTGATCTAGAAAAATTAGTCTACCCCTATTCTAAAGGAATCATCATCAGCTATACTACAGATTAACAATAATTTTGGCTCTGGTAAATTTAAAGACCTAATAGTCATAAAGAATTGTGACTTTCCTAAAGGCTATACATGTTCATCGTACTAAATGAAATACATACACAAACATCCATGTATCTATATATCTATGTGTATGAGTGTGTGTGTACGTGTGTGTTATGTATGTGTATTATAAATATGTTTGTGTAACCAGACCTTTAATTACATTGGTAAAAGCAAGTTGAGGGAATTATTTTTATATTATATTAATAGCCAATTATTAATCAAGAGCTAGGCTTTTTATTACCCCTTTTGGGGACTAGCAACTATAAGTCAGTGTCTGAAGGACATGGGTGATAGAGGAGATTGCTGTAATCCTTCGGCACCATGCCCTTTGATTTTAGGCAGGACACATTCCAACTAAAAGACCTCAGTTCTATTTGAAGTGTCAACAGAAATTATTTCTCTGAGATAATAAGCCCATATTCCTGATCCTCTTTCCTGGAGTTAGTGTAAGTCCATTAATGAAGGAGAAAACCAAAGTGGTCTGAGTGAGATGGATTCTCCTATTTAGATGTCTTGAGATTGAGATGTCATGAGATGATTCTCATGATCAAGTCACATTGTCAGCAGGAGGAAGTGAAGACCTTTAATCCACTTTCTCATTTAAATGTCCTGGCATACGTGTGTGTGTGTGTGTGTGTGTGTGTGTGTGTGTGTGTGTGTGTGTGTGTGTGTGTGTGTGTGTGTATATATATATATTAGTTAAGCCACTAAGTATATTCATTAAGGGCCTTTGGTTATCATTGGATAGCTTAATTAATAAAGTGATTTGTTAATTACCCCAAAACTGTCTCTTAGAGTTTTCATTCAACACCAAATCAAGAAACTTTCTCTAACAGTGTGTCAGAAACTTCTCATTAATTTATGGTCCTAAAGAGGGATAATCAAATGATAAGTGATTTACCTATGTTCCCATGATGGTTTGTGTCAGAGGCAGGACTTGACCCAACCTATTTCTCATTCAGAATTTGTATATAATGTTACTTCTTGTACTTTATAAAAGAAAGATTAAAAGCATGTTTGTGTTTAATTCCCTGTCAGATCAATGCTTTTTTCATATTAAAGTCATATTGATATATTGAGCTAAAATGGACAGTTGAGGTCATGTAGTTGAGTACTCACAATTTACAAATGTGGAAACTGAGGCACACAAATGACAAGTGACTTGATTAATGTCATACAAATTGTTTCAAAGATTTGGATTTGTGCTGCCCTTTATTCTTGGACTCAACAGCTAAGTCTTTTTTCACTTCTAGCACATTATTTTCTCATAGTGAAAAACTGAAGCTTTGATTTTTTTGGTTGAAATGAAAAATACATAAAAATAAAACATCTGTATGATAGTTTCATTACAAATGGTCACAAATAAAAAAGTTACATAAAGCATAAGCTAAAAATTAATTTAAACAATTGATAATTGAAGAATTTGCTTTTTTTCCTCTCCCTGCTACAGGAGATAATCATATTATTTTAAGGCATATGGATTGTACAATATAACTGTCTTCAATTTACACACAACAGAACAATTGAATCAGATATGATGTTTAATCTGTATTAAATTTAATGTACTATGTAAGGCTTCTAATATGCTATTCAAGTTATAGATACTATTTTTAATAAATGCTATATTCATTAATTAACAAAGGCCCCCTCACCCCACTATTCTTCCCACTGAATCATTTCTGACCCCAAGGTCTAATTGATAGTGAAGAGCCATATTGTATGAACTTCCAGGCTTTATGAAAGTGTCAGACTATAGATTTTTAAAGGCACTTTAAAACAGTTACTTATTTAATATGACACTTCAATGGGACAGAGACATTAAAATTTTTGGCTTTGACTCTCATAAACACAAAGATATTTCTTTCAGTATGATTTTCAGTTCTTGTTAGAGTCTTTGTCCCCAGGGCTAGTTAATCTTGCGTTGCTTCCTAGCCTGTTACAATTTGAAGATTGTCACAAGAAGGATAAATTTCATGCCATTTTCTGTTCTCATTACAATCTTCAGATTGTTATGAGAATGGATTAATTTTCTTCAATTTTCTGTCCTCATTACAGACTGTTATGAGAATGGATTAATTTTATGACATTTTCCTTTTTCATTATAATCTTTGTTATGGGAATGAGAATATGTAATGAGAATGAGAACATATCAAGCATTAAAAGGTCTGTAAGAACACATGACAAAGATTGTAACAAGAAGAGAAAACTGCACCCAATCCATTCTTCTGACAATCTGAAGATTGCCAAGCGAACCTAGAATGACACTGCATTTATCCAAGCTGAAGACAAAGATTGAAAAAATAAGAATGAGTACAAAATTAATCAATCCTTCTGACAATCTTGAGATTGTACTTAAGCTTACAGTATTTCTCTAATACAGTACTTATGTGGAAGGATATACAATGCAGGTGAGTGCTATTTACCAAAAAATATCATTTGGAAATTATTTTGAAGATCAGTGCCAGTGTCATATTATAGTTCACTTTTGAAAAACATTACTTCATCTTAATATAAATGAACATTACTCAAAATGTCAGCAAGAAGTTAGAGGCTGGATCTTTATATCTTATCTCAATTGGGCCTCCATTAAACAGTGAATTCTTTCTAAAACTTGTTTAAACAATTTTCCATACCACATAAAGTAAGCAATCAATTCTCTCCTTGTGAGAATTACTATTCACTTCACAAATAATGGGGTCAGTTTGGGCAAATAAACAATTATGTATTTCAGTCATATTAAAAATAAAACACAAAATGATCTTGAAAACCTAGTTGGATTATAAATTTGTCACTCAATATATGGAAAAACTCATTCAACTCCTAGTATGTAGAAAATTCTATTTCTCAGCAGTGTGAATAGTTTAAAAAAAAAAAAATCAAGCAGTTAGGTGGCACAGTGGATAGAGCACCAGCCCTGAAATTAACACTTCCTAGTTGTGTGACTGCACAAGTCACTTAACCCCAAATGCCTCAGGGGGAAAAAAATTCTCTACTCTCCCTTTTGTTTCTCAGACATCTTCAGCACCTATTTATCTTCAGTAACTACTTTTAAGTCATCAAGTCAAACATACATATACGCATGTATATATGTATGTATGTGTGTGTGTGTATATCTGAAAGCTACCTTAAAAAGTGTAGAGTTCAAATGACATTTTATAGATCAGGAAGCTAATGTTCACAGTGGTTGGTACAGGGTCATCTATCTATTTAGTAGTTGAGCAAAAACCCAAAATACAGGGCACCTCAACTGTGCTTTAACTCTTTTTCTGCGTTTCTAAGCTTAAATCTAGCCAAAATCATTTCATATTATACCTGTCATCAAATTAATTTTTATTACAGGTATCACAATATATCAAAGATAAAACAAATCTTAAATGTGCTGTTTATTGTATTTCTATTTTCCCAGTAGCCTTTGTTTTAGAAATGGAGAAATACAGTCTTATTTTGATTTTCTTGGAAAACAAGATCTATGAAAGCAAATGAAATTAGCAAAATGTGACAATTGTTGAAATAAGTATAAGGAGAAGGGACTCTAATAATAGTGGATTTGTATAGGGTTTTTAATAATAAAATTTTACTGTTAATGCTGAAAAATTATTAGTTCCATTTTTTAGTCTTTTTGTTCCCCTATCCAGATTATGTCATTGTTGTTTATAAAGAGTCAGGTCTCTAGGTTGCTAAGATTCTGTCACTATAAGTAAAAGTAATACATTTAAAATAGTGGATTCAGATTTTTGTACATCTAAATGGCAAATTTAAGCAAGGGTATTGTTCACCTCATCACTTAGATCATATAAAAAGATTATGGGCTTTGGGAAATAGTTCTCAAATTATGACTCTATGAAGGCATTACCAAGTCTATGTCTAAATTACATAACTAATTTTGGCAGAGGAACTTGTCTTTGTGTTTGTAGATTTTGATTACAGGAAATTTTCTTTTTTGTTCTCTTTTTCAATGTGGTGGTCACTAAGTCAGTATCTTGTCATATCTTAATGTTCTTTATGTTTCATGTTGACATTAGTAAAAATATAAAAATGTTTGAATAAAAAACATTGCAATATATGTTAGAAACATTTATCTTGCCACATATGGATCTGGCTATATAGTCTCTCTCTTACTTCTAAATGTCACTTACCAAGAATGAAGCATTTCTAAAACCACATTTATGCATTTCTCTTTTCATATTAGTGGGGAAAATTGTGAAGTTTTAACAGCATATGAACTTTGTCAAGTCTTGAAAGAAAATCAAAGTCAGACTTCAGCATTTTTCTATAATGTTCATATAAGGAAGAAAAATGTGGAGTAAGAGCTTTGAGACTTGAAGTAGAAGATTTGAATTCTAAACATTGTTCTGCTATTAAATTTCTGCATGACCTTGGTCAAGGCAAACTCTAAAAGTACAGGTGTTGTTATTTTATCAGTAAAATGTAAGTATACTTCACCATCTAGAACTCTGAAATCCTATCAGATGGAAAAGCTATCTGTACTATTCAGAAATTAAAATTAGAAAAAAAAGATCCCAAGAAACTACAGGAAGTAATAGTTACTTTACATTTTTGTAAATATTCTGCTAATGTCTTTGACCAAGCATCAGAATAAAGCCTTGACAGGGAAAGGAAGACTTTAATTTTATCTCAAAGTTAAATATAATGCTAAAAGCAAAATCCTTAGCTCTACTTAGCTAAGGATGCAGCTGAAATCAGAAATAGTGATAGATGATGCATCTTTAAAATATAAATGAATGTTAGTTCCTCTAATCTAATCACATCTCCCTTAGTCACTGTCTTCTTCTGGGAATTTAATTGCTGCCACCCTAGGTCAACAGACAACCCTTCATGCCTAGACTTTAGAGTAAAAAATATAATGTCATTTTGGGTTTGCTTTTAGAACTAAAATGTAATACATTAAGATGCTAGTATGATTTTCACAGTCTTAGAAATCTTAAATATATGTATGACTTATGCCCTTAAAAATATAAGCATCATCCTCATAAAGCTAGAGTGATCAGTAAATATTTGTTCAAATCAGAAGTTATAAATAATTCTTATTCTACTTTACTATATATCATGACACTCTATATTTAACAACTTCTTTCTGTTCTGTTTTTATAGGTTTTTGTGTAACCTACCTTCACAAAAGATGGAAGGTTAAACGTGCTTTCAAGAGCATTTTATTTTTACTCACTTTTTGAGATATTCTATATGTAGTTTTTTTTCCAAAAAAGAATAATTAGAATTACAAGGAAAACTTTGATCCAGATTAAAACTGACTTCAAACCACATCTATAGTAAAATTCTATAGGACACTAAGCTCCTAAACATCATTTAGCCAACAAAGAACTATTTAATAGTTCTTCCCAGTGTTTACATTTCTTTTTAATTTCAAATTGAATGTTATTTATTAACTTATTTGTCTATAATTCTATCTCAGCTCATAGTAAACAGAAGTGAGAAATAGGAAAACTAGGGAAGCATTGATGATAAAGTCAACATAAATATGACTTAGGAATAATCATTTTATTCCTAAACATTGTTTTTAAAAAGTCAAGAAAAGTGTTGTGAAATTATGTTTTCCAAAACTTATTTTGAAATACAAGTTTATTTTAAGCTTTATATTTTATTTTTATAATAGATAAAATATATAGAGTACTTTCCAATTTACAAAAAAAACATTTTATACTTATTGTTTCATCTTCCCAAAAACACTGAGAAAGTATTATTAATTATCTCCATTTTACAGATGGAAAAACTGAGAAATATTAAATGATTTGCCCAAAGTTACACGGATTGTGTCTAAGAACAGATGTGAATCCTGTCTTTAAGTACAATCTTCCATCCACATGTCTGTTGCTGAATTTCTGAATATATTTTTCTCACTTACTCAGTAAGCTTCCCATTTTCATAAATATTTTTTGTAAAAGGGAAAGATAACCAAGTTCATCACAATCGAGTTTGGCAATATGTTCACTATTCCATATTTATTATCACCCATTTATGAGAAGCAATTTTTCTCTAGGAACAATTTTTTTCATCATTATAATTACATAATAATTGTTTGTTATTATTTATTTTTTTACTGAATAACATTTCTTTTTGTTCTGTTTGCAGGAATCTATATCAGTTCCTATTATCTTATTTTGTTTCTCTAAATTATTTATATTGATCACCTAGCAAAAATCTTTGGTATTTTTCCTATGTATAAAAATAAAAAATTTCATTCAGTACAACAAATAATCAAACAAAAAAAATCATATAGCGGCACCTCCCACATTCTTTCTCTACCCTAAACTGTTTCCTTTCCTCTTCCCCCTACTACATTCCTGACGATGTAGGTACTAGAATTAATATGACTTTCACAGGGAACATTTTTTTTGCCTTTATATATGCTTCTAACTTTCTCTTGAGTTTTCTCTTCAGCTAACAACAAAATAAGGAAAATCACAAACATACATATTATAAAATCATATTTGACAGATTTAGAATGAATGAGCTAAAGGAGGAAAAAGGCAAAAAAAAAAATCATCCTTTTTTAGAAAGACTAAGGCCTAAGTAATAAATCCCACCTTTTAGGAATCTAATGTAAAAGATCGCAATAGTATGCAGGTATCATTTTTGGTCCCTCTCAAATAAATCACTTTCGTAAGATTATCTAGAAGGCTCTTCCCCAGTCTTTACTCTTATCCTTTCTGCACCCGTAATTGAATTTTTGAAAGGCTCTCCAGGTATCCAGAAGGATATCATGAGGTAAAACGTCATGCAATAAGCACCCTTTCCCACAGATACTGGTGGTCACAGAATGATCCTTCTTTCCCTGTAAGCTCTGTCATTAATATATACACCAGACTGTTTTGACAATGCCAAACCGTTTGACTTCCTATAAGCTTCTTTGTTTCCGAATCAGCATTCTTCTGACAAACTCCTCAGAATAGATTCTTCTGTCAAAGTAGTCAATTATCTCTCTGACAAAATAGATATTCAAACCCCTATACTTTTTGCTACTTTTAAAGAAGGTTAAGGAAATCTCCATGTAATTTTCAACCAACAGAAGCATCTAAAAATATAAATGAAAAGTCTGAATAAGGTTGTTCATTCTCTTGCCCCAGCCTTTCTGAAGAGGTAGAAATAATTTATTTCAGTCAGGCATTTTTCTTGAAGAACAGTAAGCAGATAGAGATGACACCAGTGGCCATTTCAAATGATCCTACCTATTTGTCAATAGGGAGACAGGGCCTGAGGTGAAACAGTCCACATTTAATTTCATTGTAGCCCAGAAGTTTTTTACCTTCCTAATATATTGATGGTACCTTTTTTCACCTGTGGGCTGTAAAATTCTCTTGTCAATTGATTTTCTCTGCTAGAGATAAGATACTGTGTATTTCTCCTTCATTTCAAAGTAAAGATAAATCAGTGGATAGGAAGGAATGAAACAAGTTAGAAAAAAAAGACTGGCATTACCATGGAGTAACCCCTTCTTTAAAAAAGGGGGGGATCAGAAACAGTTTCATTGTTTTTTAATTGCTACAAGTTAAGAAACATATATTTTCACTTAGCAGAGTAAGTTGAAAATCAAAGAAGTGCTCCAACTGGTTTCAGAAGGGTCCTCAGGTGTCTCCTATGGAGAGGTACCAGGCGTCTGTCACGGCTCACCTGTCTTAATTTATAAATAGTGTTGGTCCAATGAACCAATTATCTGATTCCTGAGCTTGTTGTCAACTACAGGAAAAAAAAAAGATAAATTTGGTTCTTTTTTATTATCTCTATTTGTGCTATTATGCCATGCTTCCTATCAGGAACACTCTTTAAAAGTGCCCATCACATGAACATATTATAAACTAACCTTAAGATTAGAAGAAGTCCACATTGCTATTTACATAAATGTTCTATAATCACACCATAACTTCATTCACTCAAAAGAAGAGCACCTTTTCCTAAATCTGAAAAGACATATGGTTGTGGCTGTTGGAAGTATTCCATAATTAATTTGTGAATGACCTCTCTCACACTTAATATATTTGTTATTGCTAATATGGAAGTGCACACACAGATTATGTATTGGAATTATTTTCCCAGCCCACCTTCATTATTCTCCTTCATATGTAGATCATTTAATGATATGCATTTCAGTTGAATTATCATATTTTCTTTAACTGCATGACCCTGGGCAAGTCATCAATTTGACCTGTATAATATGGATATACACATATATGTACATGCCTTTTGTATGTATGTATACACACTTGTGTTCAGTAATTTAGTGACTTGTCTAGAGTCACATAATTAAAGCAAAGAAGAATACGGATGTAGATATAGATAGTGACTTAATAATTTGCTTAGGGGCAAATAGTTAAAGTATGAATGTAGGTATGAATGTGTATATACATATATATACATGTGTGTGTCTATCACATATATAATTTTTATTATATTTATTACTGTAACTCCTGATAACAATAAAAATAATGAAATTCAGATTTCTAACTAATACCTCTGAATAATTTCCAAGTTTATCTTGTATTTACTTAGCTTAGTGAATATGTTACATCTAGCCACATATAAATGGCATGAGGGGTAGGCACTTTTATTCATATATTCCCAGTGTCTACCATCATGAAAAGTATTTTTGCTCATAGTAAATGTTTAAATAAATGTTTATGAATTGAAACATTTAAAGGAGGTTTGTGTAAGGATCCTGGACATTTCTATTCATTTAAATATGGACTAAAAATGAAGAAAATATAGAAATCAACTAGACTTCTGACCTTAAGGAAGAATAAAATATGTTTAGAATTTGAACTTCCAATCCTGCTAAATGACATCCAAGAATTCTATGCAGGTTTGTTAGATTTTTGTTTTCTTAAGTGCAGATTCTATAGCATCCCGCCAGTATGAAGAGTGAGTAATAATGGATTAAAACTGGTATTTAAAAACAATTTTTGAAAATAATGAAGATGAAAGTCTGGAAAATGGGAGGTGACATTTATGTCAGCAAATGCATGTTTCCTTGTGAAACTAGCACATTTAATCTTGGGGGAAAGGCAGGACAAATTGTATTTATAGAAATATTCATTGTAGTTCTGTGCCTATTTCTCTTTCTAAAGAAACATGCAATTTTCAAAGAATCTGCAGTGTATATGTTTCTCTTTGTTCTATAGTGAGTATTTAGTGTAAGGATAGATTAGCTTGAGTCAGTTTTTTTTTTCCCAAAATACCTACACAGGACCTAGTTCATCCATTCTGGAAATACTGCTCAGGGAGAGGTCTAGTGCAACACAATGCCTTAAAGCTACCCCTGAGCACACTTAGTGCTGATGAAAATGTGCTTCTTATGGAGCAAATGGGAAAAGAAGGGTAGAAACAAAGTGGGTTGGATAGGCATAGAAATGCTTTCCTAGTCAAACAGTAGAGCAGTGAAGCAAAATATTGTTTGTGTTACAGAATTATACATGATTCAACCTAGAAATCATTTAACTAGTTTCATAAAAAAGAAAACACAATTTTAATATATGGATACCTTTTTTCATTTACTCAACACAATGTATTTTTATTCCTAAGGAACCAGTTTTCTGACATTCCATATTCTTGCCCATAAAAATTGATTCTATTGCTCTAATTTTATTGGATTCTGTTTCCCCAGTGTCTAAGTGACTGCTTAGCAATAGACTAGGTATTAACCCTTTCAAGCATCTAAGGTATAGACATGGAATTATAATATTTTATGAACAGGAATGATTTCAATGAACATCTATTAATATAAATATTTAAAATATAATATGTGGGATAATGTAATAATATATAATGTATATGGATAGATAGATACATGCACACGCATACGCACATCCACACGTATATGTGTATGTGTGCGTGTGTGTTCCATATATATGTGAATGTTTGTCTGAGGACATATTTGTTGTTGGGATGTCTAAATATCTGTCTATATATGTATGCATATATATGAATATATACATATGTACATATTTCTATACGATTTAACTATTAAGTTGTCATCCAACCCCAGCTTTACCATGGCCAATTTGTAGGGACCCACGGTTTTCTTGGTTATCTCATTCTACTTTTGAACAGCTTTAATATCTTTACCATACTCTCAAAATCAAAGCTTAATGTGTCTCTATGCAGTTTCTATCAATTAATCCTTATTCTGCTCCCTGGAATTTTCATTCATTCATTCATTTATTCCAGAGAAAATTAATAAATATAAGTCTTCCTAGTATCTGAAGACATCTATCACATTCCCAATCTGACTTCTTTTTTTAAAGGATTACCATTGTAAATAATTTCAACTAATATTCCTCTGGTATTGACTTGAGGTTCTTCATCATTCAAGTTGCCTTTCACTGAGCATTCTACATTTTATCAATGTTATTCCTAAAGCATGATGTCTTGAATTGAAAGTAAGACTCTACTCCTCACCAGGATGTAGTACAGTGCAAATACCATCTTCACATTATTAGTTCCTCTGCTTTTAGGTCTGAGGTAGCATTATTTTTAAAAAATACAATATTGTAGTTACCCATATCTATTTGAAGTAGAATCAGATCCTTACAACTGTTCAGATGTATCTGAAAGTGCTTCTATAAACTTTTGTCTCTTTGAACTTTTTTCTCTAGGCCAAAAAAGTGAATTGAGATTAATCAGTTTCTAACTGTGACATGAAAGAATTACTTCTTCCCTACCACTTTGTGTATATGCGTTTGACAATAGTAGAAGTAACACAATAGGAAGAAGAAATTCTAACTCTAGTAAGTGTCCATTATATATTTCATTTATCATTTTTTCCTTTAAGATCAGGTACTCTAAAAAATATGAGTGTTAGAGACATAAAGAGAAACTGTAAATAGAAAAGTCAATATAATTGAGACATGTTTCTAGAAAGAAACAGAAAGCAGACAATGAGCAAACTTCATCTAGAACCAAGGAAGACTATAGTTGCCAGAATTCCTGTATGTGGTGAGCCAAGGGAAATTTCTTCTTCTCTGATTTTCTTTAAGTCATGAGTCTGAAATGAGAAAAAATAAAGGTCTTCTTATCTTTTTCTTCTCCTGCTTTATATGACAGAGTATTGATGCAGATCTCTTTCTAAGTAGATATGTAACCATTACTAATCACTCTTTTCTTCTCTTACATTCAAGTAAATCCAAATCTGTCTAATTCTGTAGCTGTGTACCTGGCTACATCTTCATATTTCACAAGAAAATATCATGAAACAATTAACAGCTTTTCTAAAAATCTGGGCAAGCAAGAATCTTTAATTTCATATTTATATGAATTAACACATTCAAAAAAAAAAAGGATGAATCAGATATGACCTCTTTCCAGCATCAACCAGTTCATGTGATGATCACTGTCTCCTTTTCCAAATGTTCATTAGCCATTTCCTCCAGGATTTTTCCTAGAATATTTTCCAGGAATCATAGTTAAGAACATTAACATATAGTTTACAGACTGACTGGCATACACTTACCTCCAAAAGAAGTAGTCTTTTTATTATACCTTTTTATTTACAAGATATATGCATGGGTAATTTTTCAGCATTGACAATTGCAAAGCCTTTTGTTTCAATTTTTCCCCACCTTCCCCCCACTGCCCCAGATGGCAGGTTAACCAATACATGTAAAATATGTTAAAGTATAAGTTAAATACTATATATACATATATGTGTGTGTGTGTGTATGTGTGTGTGTGTGTGTGTGTGTGTGTGTGTGTATACACACACACACACACACACACACACACACACACACACGTCCATACAGGTATTTTGCCGTACAAAAAGAATTGAACTTTGAAATAGTGTTCAATTAACCTGTGAAGGAAATAAAAAATGCAGGCAGACAAAAATAGAGGGATTGGGAATTCATAGTCATCTCCCAGAGTTCATTCACTGGGTGTAGCTGGTTCAATTCATTGTTTCTCTATTGGTACTGATTTTGTTCATCTCATTGTTGAAGAGGGCCATGTCTATCAGAATTTTTTTTTTTTTTATTTTATTTTTTTTTATTTTATTTTTTTTTATTTTATTTTTTTTTATTTAATAATTACATTATATTTACACTCATTTCTGTTCCGATTTTTTTTCCCCTCCCTCCCTCCACCCCCTCCCCTAGATGGCAAGCAGTCCTTTATATGTTGGATATGTTGCAGTATATCCTAGATACAATATATGTTTGCAGAACCGAACAGTTCTCTTGTTGCATAGGGAGAATTGGATTCAGAAGGTATAAATAATCCGGGAAGAGAAACAAAAATGCAGATAGTTCACATTCGTTTCCCAGTGTTCTTTCTTTGGGTGTAGCTGCTTTTGTCCGTCATTTATCAATTGAAACTCAGGTCTCTTTGTCAAAGAAATCCACTTCCATCAAAATATGTCCTCATACAATATCGTTGTCGAAGTGTATAATGATCTCCTGGTTCTGCTCATTTCACTTAGCATCAGTTCATGTAGGTCTCTCCAAGCCTCTCTGTATTCATCCTGCTGGTCATTTCTTACAGAACAATAATATTCCATAACATTCATATACCACAATTTACCCAGCCATTCTCCAATTGATGGGCATCCATTCATTTTCCAGTTTCTAGCCACTACAACAGGCTGCTACAAACATTTTGGCACATACAGATCCCTTTCCCTTCTTTAGTATTTCTTTGGGATATAAGCCCAATAGAAACACTGCTGGATCAAAGGATATGCACATTTTGATAATTTTTTGGGCATAATTCCAGATTGCTCTCCAGAATGGTTGGATTCGTTCACAACTCCACCAACAATGCATTAGTGTCCCAGTTTTCCCGCATCCCCTCCAACATTCATCATTATTTTTTCCTGTCATCTTAGCCAATCTGACAGGTGTGTAGTGGTATCTCAGAGTTGTCTTAATTTGCATTTCTCTGATCAATAATGATTTGGAACACTCTTTCATATGAGTGGTAATAGTTTCAATCTCATCCTCTGAAATTGTCTGTTCATATCCTTTGACCATTTATCAATTGGAGAATGGCTTGATTTCTTATAAATTTGAGTCAGTTCTCTATATATTTTGGAAATGAGGCCTTTATCAGAACCTTTAACTGTGAAAATGTTTTCCCAGTTTGTCGCTTCCCTTCTAATCTTGTTTGCATTAGTTTTATTTGTACAAAGGCTTTTTAATTTGATGTAATCGAAATTTTCTATTCTGTGATCAGTAATGGTCTCTAGTTCATCTTTGGTCACAAATTTCTTTCTCCTCCACAAGTCTGAGAGATAAACTATTCTATGTTCCTCTAATTTATTTATAGTCTCGTTCTTTATGCCTAGGTCATAGACCCATTTTGATCTTATCTTGGTATATGGTGTTAAGTGTGGGTCTATGCCTAATTTCTGCCATACTAATTTCCAATTATCCCAGCAGTTTTTATCAAATAATGAATTCTTTTCCCAGAAGTTAGGGGCTTTGGGTTTGTCAAACACTAGATTGCTATAATTGACTATTCTGTCTTGTGAGCCTAGCCTTTTCCACTGATCCACTAATCTATTTCTTAGCCAATACCAAATGGTTTTGGTGACTGCTGCTTTATAATATAATTTTAGATCAGGTACAGCTAGGCCACCTTCATTTGATTTTTTTTCATTAATTCCCTTGAGATTCTCGACTTTTTATTGTTCCATATGAATTTTGTTGTTATTTTTTCTAGATCAATAAAATATTTTCTTGGAAGTCTGATTGGTATAGCACTAAATAAATAGATTAGTTTAGGGAGTATTGTCATCTTTATTATGTTCGCTCGGCCGATCCAAGAGCACTTAATATTTTTCCAATTATTTAAGTCTGACTTTATTTGTGTGGAGACTTTTTTATAATTTTGCTCATATAATTCCTGACTTTCCTTTGGTAGATAGATTCCCAAATATTTTATGGTATCAACAGTTATTCTGAATGGAATTTCTCTTTGTATCTCTTGCTGTTGGGTTTTGTTGGTGATGTATAAAAATGCTGAGGATTTATGGGGATTTATTTTGTAGCCAGCTACTTTGCTAAAATTATGAATTATTTCCAATAGCTTTTTGGTAGAATCTCTGGGGTTCTCTAGGTATACCATCATATCATCTGCAAAGAGTGATAGTTTGGTTTCCTCATTGCCTACTCTAATTCCTTTTATATCTTTCTCGACTCTTATTGCCGAGGCTAGTGTTTCTAATACGATATTAAATAATAATGGTGATAGTGGGCAACCTTGCTTCACTCCAGATCTTACTGGGAAAGGTTCCAGTTTTTCCCCATTGCATATGATGCTTACTGATGGTTTTAAATATATGCTCCTGACTATTTTAAGGAAAAGTCCATTTATTCCTATGCTCTCAAGTGTTTTTATTAGGAATGGATGTTGGATTTTATCAAATGCTTTTTCTGCATCTATTGAGATGATCATGTGGTTTTTGTTTGTTTGGTTATTGATATAGTCAATTATGTTAATAGTTTTCCTAATATTGAACCAGCCCTGCATTCCTGGTATAAATCCTACTTGGTCATAGTGTATTATCCTGGTGACAATTTTCTGTAATCTTTTTGCTAATATTTTATTTAAGATTTTAGCATCAATATTCATTAGGGAGATTGGTCTATAATTTTCTTTTCTGTTTTCAGCCTACCTGGTTTAGGTATCAGTACCATATCTGTGTCATAAAAGGAGTTTGGTAGGACTCCTTCAATCCCTATTTTTTCAAATAGTTTATATAACATTGGAGTTAATTGTTCTTTAAATGTTTGGTAGAATTCACATGTAAATCCATCTGGTCCTGGGGATTTTTTCTTAGGGAGTTGATTGATAGTTTGTTCTATTTCTTTTTCTGAGATGGGACTGTTTAGGATATTTACTTCTTCCTCTGTTAGTTTGGGCAAGCTGTATTTTTGGAGGTATTTTTCTATTTCATTTAAGTTGTCGAATTTATTGGCATAAAGTTGGGCAAAGTAACTCCTAATTATTGCTCTAATTTCCTCTTCGTTAGTGGTGAGTTCTCCCTTTTCATTTTTAAGACTAACAATTTGATTTTCCTCTTTCCTTTTTTTAATCAGATTTACTAAGGGTTTGTCTATTTTGTTGGTTTTTTCATAGAACCAACTCTTAGTTTTATTAATCAATTCAATAGTTTTTTTACTTTCAATTTTATTGATCTCACCTTTTACTTTTAGAATTTCAAGTTTAGTGTTTGACTGGGGGTTTTTAATTTGTTCCTTTTCTAGCATTTTTAATTGCAAACCCAATTCATTGACCTTCTCTTTCTCTATTTTATACAAATAGGCCTCTAGAGATATGAAATTTCCCCTTATTACCGCTTTGGCTGCATCCCATACATTTTGGTATGATGTCTCATTATTATCGTTTTCTTGGGTGAAGTTATTAATTATGTCTATGATTTGCTGTTTTACCCAATCATTCTTTAGTATGAGATTATTTAGTTTCCAATTATTTTTTGGTCTACTTCCCCCTGCTTTTTTGTTGAATGTAATTTTCATTGCATCGTGGTCTGAAAAGGATGCATTTACTATTTCTGCCTTACTACATTTGAGTTTGAGGTTTTTATGTCCTAATATATGGTCAATTTTTGTATAGGTTCCATGAACTGCTGAAAAGAAAGTGTATTCCTTTCTGTCTCCATTACATTTTCTCCAGAGATCTATCATATCTAGCTTTTCTAGTATTCTGTTTACCTCTTTGACTTCTTTCTTATTTATTTTCTGGTTTGATTTATCTAATTCTGAGAGTGCAAGGTTAAGATCTCCCACTATTATAGTTTTACTGTCTATTTCTTCTTGCAGCTCTCTTAGTTTCTCTTTTAAGAATTTAGATGCTACCCCACTTGGTGCATATATGTTTAATATAGATAGTGCTTCATTATCCATGCTACCCTTTAGCAAGATATAGTGTCCTTCCTTATCTCTTTTAATTAGGTCAATTTTTGCTTTAGCTTGATCTGAGATCAGGATGGCTACCCCTGCTTTTTTGACTTCACCTGAAGCATAGTAGATTTTGCTCCAACCTTTTACCTTTAACCTGCATGTATCTCCCCGCTTCAGGTGTGTTTCCTGTAAACAACATATTGTAGGATTCTGGCTTTTAATCCATTCTGCTAACCGCTTTCTCTTTATGGGGGAGTTTACCCCGTTCACGTTTATGGTTAGAATGACCAATTCTGTATTACTTGCCATCTTGTTAACCCCGGTTTATGCTTTCCTCCCTTCTTTCCCCTTTCCCCCCCTTCCAAGTATTAAGCTTGTGACCACCCCTTGCTTCTCACAGCCCTCCCTTTTTAGTATCCCTCCCCCCTCCTTAGAGTTCCTCCCCCTATCTTACCCCTTTCCCTCCCAGTTCCCGTATTCCCTTCCCCTTAGCTTATTCCTTCCCTTTCCACTTTTCCCTTCTCACTTTTCAATGAGATGGGAGAAGTTTCACCATAGATTGAATATGTCTTAAGATTTTTCACTTAAAGCCAATTCTGAAGGCAGTAAGATACCCACTATATTCATCCCCCTCCATTCTTTCTCTCAGATATAATAGGTTTCCTATGCCTCTTCATGAGATGTACTACCCCCACTTTACCCTTTTTCTGGTACAATGTCCTTTCCACATCAATTTCTAGAACAAGGTATACATGTATTCTTTATACATCTATATAGTCAAAATATAGTTCCCAAGATTAATCTTTACCTTTTTAGATTTCTCTTGAGTTCTATATTTGTAGATCAAACTTTTTGTTAAGTTCTGGTTTTTTCATCAGAAATAGATGAAATTCGCTTACTTCGTTGAATGTCCATCTTCTTCCCTGGAAAAAGATGCTCATTCTCGCTGGGTAAGTTATTTTGGTTGCATACCAAGTTCCTTAGCTTTTCGGAATATCATATTCCAGGCCCTTCGATCTTTTAATGTGGATGCTGCCAGATCCTGGGTGATCCTTATTGTGGCTCCTTGATACTTGAATTGGGTTTTTCTAGCCGCTTGCAATATTTTTTCTTTCACCTGAGGGTTCTGGCATTTGGCCACTATATTCCTTGGTGTTTTGATTTTAGGATCCCTTTCAGTGGGTGATCGATGAATCCTTTCAATGTTTATTTTTTCCTCTGTTCCTATGACTTCTGGGCAGTTCTCTTTGATAATTTCCTGGAAGACAGTGTCCAGGCTCTTTTTTTCATCATGTTTTTCTGGGAGTCCAATGATTCTCAGATTGTCTCTCCTGGATCTGTTTTCCAGGTCTGTTGTCTTCCCCAGAAGGTATTTCACATTTTTCTCCATTGTTTGATTTTTTTGGATTTGCTTGACTGATTCTTCTTGTCTCCTCGAGTCATTCAATTCCACTTGTTCAATTCTGATTTTCAGTGAAGTATTCTCTTCACTCACTTTTTTAAAATCTTTCTCTAATTGTCCAATTGAGTTCTTTTGTTCTGTGGAATTTTTTTCCATTTCGCCAATTTTGTTTTTTAGAGAGCTGTTTTCTGTTTCCAGTTCACTAATCCTATTTTTCAAGGATTTTACTTCTTTATCCACTCTCTCTTTAACTTTCTCCAGACTCTTTTCCCATTTTTCTTCTAGCTCCCTTGTGAGAGCCTTTTTAATCACTTCTATGAGGTTCATCTGTGCTGAGGAACAGCCGATCTCCTCCTTTGGGGAATCACCTGGGGACTGCCTGTTTTTAGTCTCCTCAGGATTTAGAGTCTGCTCTCTATCTGTATAGAAGCTGTCAAGGGTTAAAGTCCTCTTCAGCTTCTTGCTCATTCTGTCTATTAATCAGAGATAAACTACCAAAGAAAAACAGAAAAAAACTGGAGTCTTTCTTTGGGGGAGGGGCTGGGTGTGTTATCGAGCTTCCTCTACAGACTGCAGGGGGCAGCAGTGAGGCACTAGCAGGACTGTGCTGCGCCTGCGCTCTGAGATCCCAGAGCGTGCTGAGTCACTGAGGGGGGGAAGGGGGGGGGGCGGCCAGGTCCTGAGAGACTCCAGCTGTTTGCGGTTGTGTTCTTCAGCCCCGGTGTTTTTAGCTTCTCTGCTGGGCTGTTGACTTGCTGCCGGAGGAAATTATCCAAACCTGTAGCGAAGCTCTCCCCGCAGAGACGGCTGCGATCACTCCCCACCCCCTCTCCAGTCTGCTCCTGTGCTCTCCCTGCCACTGCCCGCCGCCTGCGCCCGATCTAAAACCGCCCCAGCCCTCCAGTAAAGACAGACCTTTCTTGGCGGATCTCAAGGATGGCTTCTCTTGGTAACTATTTGTGGGTTTTTTTCAGTCAAGCATTGATTCAGAGGCTTGTAATGAAGTGGATAGTGAGAGAAAGCGCGGAGCTTATGCAACTGTGAGCCTCCTCTCCGCCATCTTAACCGGAAGTCCTGTCTATCAGAATTGATCATCATGTAGTACTGTTGTTGAATTATATAACAATCTCCTGGTCCTGCTCATTTCACTCAGCATAAGTTCATGTAAGTCTCTCCAGGCCTTTCTGAAATTATCCTGCTGGTCATTTCTTACAGAACAATAATATTCCATAACATTCATATACCACAATTTATTCAACCATTCTCCAATTGATGGGCATCCACTCAGTTTCCAGTTTCTGGCCACTACAAAGAGGGCTGCCACAAACATTCTTACACATATGAGTCCCTTTCCCTTCTGTAAAATCTCAGTGGGATATAAGCCCAGTAGTAATACTGCTGGATCAAAGAGTATGCACAGTTTATAACTTTTTGAGCATAGTTCCAAATTGCTCTCCAGAATGGCTGGATGGATTCACAATTTCACCAACAATGTATCAGTGTCCCACTTTTCCCAGATCCCCTCCAATATTCCACATTATCTTTCCCTGTCATTCTATCCAATCTGACAGGTGTGTAGTGATATCTCTGAGTTCTCTTAATTTGCATTTTTCTGATTAATAATGACTTAGAGCATTGTTTAATATAGCTAGAAATAGTTTCAATTTCTTCATCTGAGAATTGTCTATTCATATCCTTTGACCATTTATCAATTGGAGAATAGCTTGATTTCTTATACATTAGAATCAATTTTCCATATATTTTGGAAAAGAGATCTTTATCAGAACTTTTGACTGTAAAAATGTTTTCCCAGTTATTGGTTCTCTTCTAATCTAATCTAAACAAACTAGTTTAGTTTGTACAAAAACTTTTCAATTTGATATAATCAAAATTTTCTATATTGTGATCAATAATGATTTCTAGTTTTTCTTTGGTCATAAATTCTTTCCTCTTCCGCATGTCTGAGAGGTAAACTATCCTATGTTCTTCTAATTTATTTATAATCTCATACTTTATGCCTAGATCGTGATGACCTTATCTTGGTGTATGGTGTTAAGTGTGGGTCAATGCCTAGTTTCTGCCATACTAATTTCCAATTTTCCCAGCAGTTTTTGTCAAACAGTGAGTTCTTATCCCAAAAGCTGGGATCTCTGGATTTGTCAAAACTAAATTATTAAAGTTATTGGCTGTTTTGTCCTTTGAACTTAATCTGTTCCACTGATCAGCTAGTCTATTTCTAGGCCAATATCAAATGGTTTTGGTAACCATTGATTTATAATATAATTTAGAACTGGTACCACCTTCTAGCTAGGCCACCTTCATTTGATTTTTTTTCATTAGTTGCCTTGAAATTCTTGACTTATGTTTTTCCATATGAATTTTGTTCTTATTTTTTCTAGGTCATCAAAATAGTTTTTTGGGAGCCTGATTAGTATAGCACTAAATAAATAGATTAGTTTAGGTAGTATTGTCATCTTTATTATATTTGCTTGCCCTAACCAAGAGCATTTAATATTTTTCCAATTGGTCAGATCTGACTTTATTTGTGTGCAAAGTGTTTTGTAGTTTTGCCCATATGGCTCCTGGTTTTCCCTTGGCAGATAGATTCCTAAATATTTTACACTATCGGTAGTTACTTTAAATAGAATTTCTCTTTGTAACTCTAACTGTTGGATTTTGTTAGTGATATATAAGAATGATGATTACTTATGTGGGTTTTATCCTTTGTTAAAGGGGGGAATTATTTCTAATAGCTTTTTAGTAGAATCTCTGGGGTTCTCTAAGTATACCATCATATCATCAGCAAAGAATGATAATTTGGCTTCCTCATTTCCCTTCTTTAATCACTTTCTCAACTCTTATTGCCAAAGCTAGCATTTCTAATACAATATTGAATAATAATAATGATAGTGGGCAACCTTGTTTCTTTCATTCCTGATATTATTGGGAATGGTTCCATTTTTATCCCCATTTTATATGATGCTTACTGATGGTTTTAAATATGTGCTTCTGAATATTTTAAGGAAAAGTCCATTTATTGCTATACTCTCAAGTGTTTTTAATAGGAATGGATGTTGGATTTTTTCAAATGCTTTTTCTGCATCTATTAAGATGATTATATGTTTTTTTGTTAATTTGGTTATTAATATGGCTAATTATACTGATAATTTTCTTAATATTGAAACAGTTCTGCATTCCTGGTATAAATCCTACTTGATAATGGTGTATTATTTTGGGGGTGATTTTCTGTAGTCTTTTTGCTAATATCTTATTTAAGATTTTAGCATCAATATTCATTAGGGAGATTGGTCTATAATTTTCTTTCTCTGTTTTGAACCTACCTGGTTTATCAGTACCATGTTTGTGTCATAAAAGGAATTTGGTAGAATTTCTTCATTCCCTATTTTTTCAAATAGTTTATAGAGCATTGGGGCTAATTGTTCTTTAAATGTTTGGTTGAATTCACATCTAAATCCATCTGGTCCTGGAGATTTTTTTAGGGAGTTGATTAATAGCTTGTTCTATTTCTTTTCCTGAAATGGGACTATTTAAACAATTTCCTTCCTCCTCTGTTAATCTGGGAAGCCTATATTTTTGGACATAGTCATCCATTTCACTTAAGTTATCAAATTTATTGGCATAAAGTTGGACAAAGTAACTTCTTATTATTCCTCTAATTTCCTCTTCATTGGTGGAAAGTTCTCCCTTTTCATTTTTAAGACTAACAATTTGATTTTCCTCTTTCCTTTTTCTAATCAGAATTACCAAAGATTTGTGTATTTTATTAGTTTTTTTCATAAAACCAACTCTTAGTTTTATTTATTAATTTTTTTTTACTTTCAATATTATTAATATCTCCTTTTAATTTTAGAATTTCAAATTTAGTATTTGATTGGAGGTTTGTAATTTTATCTTTTTCTAGCTTTTTAAGTTGCATGCCCAACTCATTGATCTTCTCTTTCTCTATTTAATCAAGTAAGGCTCTAAAGATATAAAATTTCCCCTTATTACTGCTTTAACTGCATCTCACAAATTTTGGCATGATGTCTCATCATTGTCATTATCCTGAGTGAAATTGTTAATTTTGTCTATAATTTGCTGTTTCACCCAATCATTCTTTAAGATGAGATTATTTAATTTCCAATTATGTTTTGGTCTGTTTACCCCTAATGTTTAGTTGAATGTAGTTTTTATTGCATCGTAATCTGAAAAAAACCATTTATTATTTCTGCCTTCCTGCATTTAATTTTGAGGTCTTTATGTTCTAATATATAGTCAATTTTTGTATAGGTTCCATGAACTGATGAGAAGAAAGTATACTCCTTTCTGTCACCATTCAGTTTTCTCCAAAGATCCATCATACCTAATTTTTCTAATATTCTATTTACCTCTTTAATTTCTTCCTTATTTGTTCTGTGGTTTGATTCATCTTAATTCTGAGAGTGCAAGGTTGAGATCTCCCACTATTATAGTTTTGGTGTTTATTTCTTCTTGCAACTCTCTTAACTTCTCCTTTAAGACGTTAGATGCTATACCACTTGTGCATATATCTTTAGTGTTGATATTGCTTCATTGTCTATGCTACCTTTTAGGAAGATATAGTTTCCTTCCTAGTCTCTTTTAATTAGATCAATGTTTGCTTTTACTTGAGCTGAGATAAGGATGGCTACCCCTGCTTTTTTTTTTTTACTTCACCTCAAGCATGATAGATTCTATTCCAGCCTTTTACCTTTACTCTGTATGTATCTCCCTACTTTAAATGTGTTTCCTATAAACAATATGTTGTATGTTTCTGGCTTTTGATCCAGTCTGCTATCCACCTCTGCTTTATGGGAGAGTTCTTCCCATTCACATTTATGCTTAAAATTACTAATTCTGTATTTCCTGCCATTTTATTATCCCCAGATTTTGCTTTTCTTTTTCTTGCTTCCCTTTATCCCCTTTCCCAATATTAAATTTATGAGCTCCACTTGAGTTATGCAGCTCTTCCTCTTTAGGATCCCTCTCACCCTCTTTGAATACCTTCTCCTTTCTTGTACACTTCTCTTTTCCTTTTCCCTTTTCCTTTCCCACTTTTTAATGAGGTGAGAGAAGTTTCTCTGTAAAACAAATATGTCAACTATTTTCTCTTTGAGTCAACTCTGATGAGAGTAAGATTCACAAAATGTTTCTCCCCCTCTCTAAATTCCCTCTAATATGATACATTTCCTTTGCCTCTTCATTGGATGTCGTTTCCCTCAAAAGAGGTGTTATAATAATTATTCTAATCATAATTACTTTCTCTTATGACTGATTTCTTTTTTCTTGGGGGTTTTCTATGCCTTCTGAAATGCCTTACTATATAGACCTTTTGATTGTAATATCTTTCCTTTCTTTTCTTTAGTACTTTGAACATTAATTTCCACAAATATAGATTGAAATAGTCATCAAACACTTTCTAATATGGTTTCATCCATGGGGTAGATGCTTGGGGACATTCTTCCAAGAAAGTGGATGCCTGGAGCATGATTAGGCATTATATATTGTCTATCTTATGCATGGAAACAGCCTTTTTGAATTAGTGGGATAGTCAGAACTAGCTGAATATTTGTCCTAGATTCGTTGCATTTAAGGCTGACATGAAAGATTCCTTCAGTCATACTACATGGAGTCTCTGTTCTACATCCCTCTCTTCCCACCATACCTTATATAATTTTATCATGGAATATCCTGAATCTTTGGTATTTAACTTTTTCCATTTCCATTCTAAGTGTAGAGAGTGAGTTATCTCATCACACTTAGGAACTGAATCCATGAAGATCTAGAAGAAATGAACTCAAAACCAATTAATTAATTAATTAATTCAGACTGTGTGTTATATCCAGGCTAGCAGTGAAACCTAAAAATACAGATTTAGGAATGCCAACCCAAGAGAAATTGGAATGTCTGATTTAGGGTTTTGATTTGGTTGGATTAATGTTATATAAGAACTGAACTAGACTATGAGCATTATTCCCACCCCCTCTCCAAAAACTGAAGTGATATAAGGTGAGTGTGGGGGCTATAGGTTATAGGTTATAGGTTTGGAGTTCTAATTATAACTGCTATAACTTTGAAACAAATATCCCTCTGTAAAAGCTAGTGTGATTTTAAGTAGTTCAAGTAACATGAATTCTTGGTCATAAGGTCCCTAATAAAATGAAGAAGAGAGCTCGTGATGATTTGAGTAGAAAGTAAAGGATAGAAGCATCTACAAAACCCTGAGGGTACCAAAGAGTTCGGTGGAAAGAAAATTGAATAGTTTTGAAAGAGTGGGCACAGAGTCATTCAGATTACCCAAAATTTTCTTCTTGATCTTAAATCTATATTGCAGAAATTATTGCACTATTTTTTTAGATTTCAACCCTAGTAATTACATATTCAACATTACCAAGAATCAAATTTGGAATAGAATTATCTATCACTTAAAAAAATAATTATTAAGACAATTTAAAAAATGTATTTTGAGAGAGAGACAGAGAAATAGATATATATATATGTATATATATATATATATATATGTATATATATATATGACACAGAGAGAGAGAGAGAGTGATTGAACTCTCATTAGTATATTATTTTCTGTGTCATGATTAGCTTGTTATAATCTGTCTAACATTCATTTACTCTTTTTGTAATGTGGTTTGTTTTTTCTCTAGATGGGCAAAATCACATCTATTTTTATCCCCACAATATTTTCAGCCAAAGGTTCTCATTATACTTTCTTTCTTCTCTTTCATGTTTCCCTACCCTATTTTTTAAAAAATAAATTATGCATATTTGAGAACTATATTACAGTCATAGGTATCACCGCATATCTCAATGATTCTGCTGAGATCAAATGCATCAATCTGTGTTAGGATCTCTAGTACATTTTGTTTGTTTGTTCATTTGTGTCTAGATATTTGGGTTTTACTATCACCTCCTTTCTTAAATTTTTGTTTTCTCTGAACTTCTTAGTGTCTCAACTCCTGTTCTTCTTCCTTAATTTTAGCTAATTTCCTTTGTATCTAACTTGATAAGTAGATACCTAGGGAATGTTTTTCTCTCTCCTTGTTAATTTGATTAAATGTATGAGATATTAGAAAAATACATTCTTACTAATCCTCGTTAGGTTCATTTCTTTTCTAAGAACCTATTGTTACAATCTTTTGAGTTATGATGCAAACATCCAAATTTTATTTTCAAACATCATATTCTTAGCATGATATTGAATTATCAAATCAGCTTTTTTTCCCCTCTTTAATATCCCTTCTTCTAAACAAGTAGTAATTATGAAAAGACCAAAAAAATAAAATAAAATAATAAAAAAAATTATGAAAAGACCTCTTGTATTATTTTGTTCTTCATCTTTTCTCCCATTGCAATCTTTGGCAATGTTATTTAGACTTCCTCTGACAGTATCATTGGTGTTCAGAAGAAGCAGACATGAATCTTTTATTTCAACAATGCTTAGAAGGATGTCATATATTAAATATATTAGTATCTAATTCACAAATGGCTATTTTAGTACACCTGCACATGAAGTCACTTATTCTTCTTTTCATTTTCTGACCATTACTGGATCATATTGCATGTGGCAGAATAAAATGTTTCTTTTCTCTTTCCTCTTTGTGACACCTTTTCATTCTCCAGCTTCCTAACACAGATCTATTTTTTCCTCTACCATTTCAGCTATGTTTAACCCCCCCCCCCAATCTTTTTTAAAGTCCACTAGGATTTTTTTTTTCAAAAATACCTTATTTGGCCTTGATAACTTCCATTGCAAAAAAAGAATTACTTTAAAGCCTTCACCTTTTCTAAGAGAAAAATAAGCTTGCATGTTGAAGACACTATGTAGATAGCAGTCATTTGGTTTTGACAGATGCATATATCTGGAAGAACTAATATAAGTCACTACAAAATTCCTCTTACTCTACATAGTGATTTAGGTTCTTAGCCTTTTCCCATAGGATCTAGAAAATGAATTCCTTCTAAGGAATATCTAAAGTGGTGATTTATATGACTCTTAACTTGCTAACAAGAAGTGTCTCCAGATTTGGTAGAACCCAGCTTATTGTTTAGGAAAGCACAATTAGCAGCTGGTATTGATTATCAAATTAGCAATGCCAAGTGTTTGGATAAATTAAACATTTGTTTTTCCTTAAAAGAAAATCTCCAGGGCCTTAGTTGTTTCCCAAATATAATTCTGGTGGAACTATTTGGAATAATTTTAAGACCCACGTTTTTCATTAATTATGTGCGTATGATGAAATAATTAATTTTCATATTTGAGGTTACTATTTGACTTCTGAGGCATCTCATTGTGTAGCTCATTGTGACCTTGTAGAAGAAAAAATTTCATAAGAAAAAAATGTGAAGGACATAAGACTTAGTCTTTTATTATTAAGAATGTAACTTTCATGAAAATGTGTATCTTCTTTCCCCCAACTTTTATCTCTACAACATAATACAATAACTATTACATGGTTGGTGCTAAATAAATGTTTATTGAATTAATTTTATGGCTTAAAGATGATAGTATTTAAACCTTATGTAACAATATAAAATATATTTACATAGCATTATAAGGTTGACAAAATATTTTTCAGTGAAAATCCTAAAAAAATAATGAGTCTATAAAATCAAATGGTCCCAAAGAACAAATTTCTAGATCAGCTAAATTATTAGTATAACATCAATTATTATAATTATGTTTAGAAGACTTCTACACCCTTCTAGATGTACATGTTGCTTCCTTTTTAACCAAAATAAGAGTAAAATTTCAACATTACTACACCTTCCCCCCCCACTTGCTTCTTCTGTATTCTTCTTTTTGTTCTGTGAATTGAAAATGAAATATTTTTTAAGTGTTATTATGAAGATTAGTTGATTAGCTTTCAGGCATCACTTAACTCCCCTCCCTTCACCTTTTGTCTCTGGACATTTAATTAATCACTGTAATTAAATAATCAACCCATTTCTAAGTTAAGTGCAACATATTATCCTCTTGTTTTATGAATTTTATACCAGATTAAGATAGTTGGAGAATAATTACAGTAGCTCAGAGCCCCCATATAGAAAGATTCCTGACATTTAAGTAGTGGTTTACTTCCTTGTCCTAATTTAATCTATATTTATCTGCCTTATTTATGTTTGAGGTAAAATTCTTCATACAAGAAACATTTAGGTAAAAGAAGCAAAATGTATATCACATTGTTAAAGGCAGGTATGGAAAGGAAAAGTTGAAAAATTGCAAACCTTTTGTTGAAAATTTCATCAGATCTTCATGAAGCAAGTAAAACTGGTTACTTCAGCCTGAATTTTTTGCTTCAATATTAGTTGAAGGAATGCCTTCCTTCCTCATTGTTTGTCTCCTTTGCTATAGCTCAAATCAGCCCTCTATTCACTTTCTCTTTTCAGCCTCTTTTCAGTTTCTTATTTCCCCCCTGTTGTCCTTGTGCTACCAATTCTTTCCAGTTATCCTCATTAAGTTCTGTGTAGGTATGGAAGGATGATCCCCATAGTTGCTACTGCTAAGGTCTTGACATCTCTATTGCTTCCTCTTGTTTCTGTCTCACAAATTGTGGATATTACTCAAGGCTGTCTTCCAGCTCAATGATCACAATAGTCACAACATGCTTTCAGAGCTAAGAGAGTATGTAGGTCCCTCTAAACTACAAATCTCATGATGCCATTTAATTCTCAAACACTACTGCATTGGTATGCAAAATCCATAATGATTCAGTTTCATTTGGAGCATGAAGTCTTTATAATTTTGCTGTGCAGTGAAGGATACAGATTTATTCTAATCAAAACACTCGGTAAGCCCTTTTTGGCCAGATGCTTGAAAGACACATAAGAAGGAAATAAGGACAGCATTTTGATTACAAAAACACATTTGCTACATCACAACACTTAAAGAAGCTAATATTAACTCACTAATTTTTGGAGCCTTTAAACAGTAAAGACTAAGGAAATAAATTAAGCATAATTCAAGTGTCTCTTATTCAAAATCATAAGGATTAGAATCATTTAACAAATTATTCTATTAACCTATTATCTAGTACAGATTTAGTCTCATGATTGCACTAGATAATTTTAGCCAAATGAGTTTTAAATGGTTAAAATGTTATATCTATCACTATTTTTGGTGGGATAATTAAATAATAGTCTTTGTAATCCAGAAAGATTTGTTTCTATTTGGATTCATTTACTTTATCACATTACATCTAAAGAGCAATCTCTGTTATTTGCAATACATTTTTGCTATTCAATTCAATACACTTTTATAAAATGCCTCCTGAAAGTGTTACTTCTTAAAGTCCTCAATATCTTCATACTACTGAAAGTAAAATAAAATGTCCTTGAATTCACACTTAAATGTCTTTATGGTCTACTAATAACCTACGCCTTCAGTCTCTTTTTTAATACTTTATTTTCCAACCAAAAGAGGATATTAAATATTCTTCAACTTATCTCATGTATTTCTTTTTTTTTTCCTGCAAGTGACTTCTCATGCCCAGAGCACATTTATTCCTCTCAGCTGCAGCTATTAAAATCATTTTTTTTCAAAACTCATATCAGAGTCTACCAGGTATTCCTCTGTGAAGATTTCTCTGATTTAAATTTGCTGAAAAAACTTTCTATATCCACATTTTTTCCTAGAGGAATTTATATGAAATTCTCTGTTCCCCAATAATTTTGTGCTATGTCCCTCATTAAAATGGAATAAAACACTTGGTACAACCTGGTACAGAGTAGACATTTAATAAATGTGTGTTTCCTTTCTCTTCTACCACCACAAAACTTTAGGTTTTAATTTCATTAAGAAAATGTATTGTATTAATTTAAATTTTTGAATCCACAGTATGTAGCAGAGTGTCTTGTATAAAGTAGGCACTAAACAAATGTATGCTTTTCAGTTAAATTATGTACAGAGCACGATTTTAAGCAACATGGAAATAAAGATATATATTTTCACCTAATAGTAATTTATTTTTAACCTAATAGTAAATTATTCATGCATGTAAAGGTAATTTTCAAAATTCATTTGTATAAGATTTTAAATTCCAAATTTTTTCCCTTCCTTCCCTCCATATGTTCTCCTCAAGAAAGAAGCAATATGATAGAGTATATACATGCACAGTCATGTTAAGCATATTTTTACATTAGTCATCTCATTAAAAGAAAACAAACCAAACAGAAAGGGAAAAACAAGAAAAAGGGGGAAAAAAAGTGAAGATGTGATGCTTTAAATAAAACCAACAGATAAAAGATTAAAAGGGAAGTATAAAGCTGGGGGAAAAATCTTTACAGTCAATGTTTTTGATAAAGATTTCAATTCTAAAATATATACAGGACTGTTTCAAATTTATAAGAATAAAAGTCACTCGCCAATTGATAGTCAAAGGATATGAATAATTTTCAGATGATGAAATTAAAGCCACTTATAGTTATATGAAAAAATACTCTGAATAACTATTGATTAGAGAAATGCAAATTAAAACAACCCAGAGGTACCACCTCACACCCTTCAGATGGCCTAAGATGACAGGAAAAGAAAATGATAAATGTTGGAGGGGATACGGGAAAACTGAGACAATAATGCATTGCTGATGGAGTTGTACAATGATATAACCTTTCTGGAGAACAATTTGGAACTTTGTCCAAAAGGCTGTAAAACTATCCTTTGATCCAGTGCTATTATTGGGACTATATCCCAAGGAAATCATGGTGGAGGGAAAAGGACCCACATGTGCAAAAATGTTTATAGCAGCTCTTTTTGTGGTAGCAAAGAATTGGAAAATGAGTAGATATCTATCAATTGGGGAATGGCTGAACAAGTTGCAATTTATAAAGACAATGTATTGTCCTATAAAAAATTATGAACAAGCTGATTTAGAAAAGTCTAGAAAGATTTACAAGAACTGATGCTGAGGGAAACTAGCAGAACCAGGAACACATTGTTCACAATAGTAAGAATATAAGATGATCAATTATGAAAGACTTAGTTCTTCTCTGTGTTTCAGTTACCCTAGGAATCACAATATCTTTGGATAGAAAATGCCATCTATATCTAGAAAAAGAACTAAATTAACTGAATGTAAATCAACACATGCTATATTTACTTCTTTTTTTCTGTTTTTTAAAATTTATCTGTAGTGTTCTGGTTGGTTTTCTGGAGGTCTCTGGACCAGCCTTCATTTCAGTAGAGTAATTTCCAAAAGAATAGCCAGGTGTTAAAGTCCAAAGTCCAAATTCTTTATTGTCGCCTTGCCTGGGGCTTCAGCTAGCTTTCTTTTTTTTTTTTTTTAATTTTTATTTAATAATTACTTTATATTGACACTCGTTTCTGTTCCAATTTTTTTTTCCCTCCCTCCCTCCACCCCCTCCCCTAGATGGCAAGCAGTCCTTTATATGTTGGATATGTTGCAGTATATCCTAGATACAATATATGTTTACAGAACCGAACAGTTCTCTTGTTGCATAGGGAGAATTGGATTCAGAAGGTATAAATAACCCGGGAAGAAAAACAAAAATGCAGATAGTTCACATTCGTTTCCCAGTGTTCTTTCTTTGGGTGTAGCTGCTTTTGTCCGTCATTTATCAATTGAAACTCAGATCTCTTTGTCAAAGAAATCCCCTTCCATCAAAATATGTCCTCATACAATATCGTTGTCGAAGTGTATAATGATCTCCTGGTTCTGCTCATTTCACTTAGCATCAGTTCATGTAAGTCTCGCCAGTCCTCTCTGTATTCATCCTGCTGGTCATTTCTTACAGAACAATAATATTCCATAACATTCATATACCATAATTTACCCGGCCATTCTCCAATTGATGGGCATCCATTCATTTTCCAGTTTCTAGCCACTACAAACAGGGCTGCTACAAACATTTTGGCACATACAGGTCCCTTTCCCTTCTTTAGTATTTCTTTGGGATATAAGCCCAATAGAAACACTGCTGGATCAAAGGGTATGCACAATTTGATAATTTTTTGGGCATAATTCCAGATTGCTCTCCAGAATGGTTGGATTCGTTCACAACTCCACCAACAATGCAATAGTGTCCCAATTTTCCCGCATCCCCTCCAACATTCATCATTATTTTTTCCTGTCATCTTAGCCAATCTGACAGGTGTGTAGTGGTATCTCAGAGTTGTCTTAATTTGCATTTCTCTGATCAATAATGATTTGGAACACTCTTTCATATGAGTGGTAATAGTTTCAATTTCATCCTCTGAGAGTTGTCTGTTCATATCCTTTGACCATTTATCAATTGGAGAATGGCTTGATTTCTTATAAATTTGAGTCAGTTCTCTATATATTTTGGAAATGAGGCCTTTATCAGAACCTTTAACTGTGAAAATGTTTTCCCAGTTTGTTGCTTCCCTTCTAATCTTGTTTGCATTAGTTTTATTTGTACAAAGGCTTTTTAATTTGATGTAATCGAAATTTTCTATTTTGTGATCAGTAATGGTCTCTAGTTCATCTTTGGTTACAAATTTCTTTCTCCTCCACAAGTCTGAGAGATAAACTATTCTATGTTCCTCTAATTTATTTATAATCTCGTTCTTTATGCCTAGGTCATAGACCCATTTTGATCTTATCTTGGTATATGGTGTTAAGTGTGGGTCCATGCCTAATTTCTGCCATACTAATTTCCAATTATCCCAGCAGTTTTTATCAAATAATGAATTCTTTTCCCAGAAGTTAGGGGCTTTGGGTTTGTCAAACACTAGATTGCTATAATTGACTATTCTGTCTTGTGAACCTAGCCTTTTCCACTGATCCACTAATCTATTTCTTAGCCAATACCAAATGGTTTTGGTGACTGCTGCTTTATAATATAATTTTAGATCAGGTACAGCTAGGCCACCTTCATTTGATTTTTTTTTTTCATTAATTCCCTTGAGATTCTCGACTTTTTATTGTTCCATATGAATTTTGTTGTTATTTTTTCTAGATCAATAAAATATTTTCTTGGAAGTCTGATTGGTATAGCACTAAATAAATAGATTAGTTTAGGGAGTATTGTCATCTTTATTATGTTCGCTCGGCCGATCCAAGAGCACTTAATATTTTTCCAATTATTTAAGTCTGACTTTATTTGTGTGGAGACTTTTTTATAATTTTGCTCATATAATTCCTGACTTTCCTTTGGTAGATAGATTCCCAAATATTTTATGGTATCAACAGTTATTCTGAATGGAATTTCTCTTTGTATCTCTTGCTGTTGGGTTTTGTTGGTGATATATAAAAATGTTCAGCTAGCTTTCTTGAGGCCCTTCAGACAGGCCTTGGTCTCAGTGTGGGGAGCAGGAGGACAGGACAGCCACCACTAGGCTGATGAAGATGGAATGAATCTGTCTCTCCTTGGCTCCAAGAGCTTGAGCTCCTGCCTACAACCCTCTTGTCTTCTCCAAGTCTGACTGTGGCTGAGTTTGTCTCAGCTTATATGCTCTTTTCTAATTAAATTTCATAGGTGTGAATCTTGTGGAACTATATTAAGTACTAAGTACATGTGCTGAACTAGAGAACTATTGTCTTATCAGTTCCACTGATTTAACACCTTGTAAGAATCTTTGTTTCAAGTACAAGAATTCTGGCCCATAACATCCCTCCCATGTTTTTTTTTTTTTCTTTTTCCTCTGATTTTTTCTCTCCCAACATGACTCATAAGCAATGCATATATATATATATATATATATATATATATATATATATATATAATTCTTTTAAAAGAAGCAACAATGCTTCAGTGTGCATTCAGTTTCCATTGTTCTTTCTTTGGATGTGGATAACATTTAGAGATGTTTCAGATCATAGTGATCATCATGTCATCTTACTGTTACTATGCAATGTTCTCCTGGTTCTGCTCACTTTACTAGACATCAGGTCATGTATGTCTTTCTAGATTTTTCTGAAATCTGCCTGATCATGTGCTTCTTGTAGCACAATAATCTTTTATTGCATTGATGTACTAAAATTTGTTCAGCCATTCTCCAAACAGTGAGCATCCCCTCAATTTCTAATTCTTTGTCATCACAAAAAAGAGTTACTATAAATATTTGTGAATGTGTTAGTCCTTTTTGCCTTTTTATGATATCTTTAGGATAGAGACTTAGTAACCTAGTAGTGGTTTTGCTGGATCAAAGATTATGCACAGTTTTATATCCCATTTGGCATAGTTCCAAATTGATCTCTAAAATGGTTGCATTAGTTCATAAGTGTATAATGCATTAGTGTTCCAATTTTCCCACATTTTGTCGAACAATTATCATTTTCCTTTTATGTTCTGTTAGCCAATTTGATATGTGTGAGTTGGTACCTTAGAATTGTTTAATTTGCATTTCTCTAATCAATAATGATTTAAAGCATTTTTTTCATATGACCATAGATAGCTTTAATTTCCTTATCTGAAAACTGCCTGTTTATATCCCTTGAATACTTACCAATCAGGGAATGACTTGTATTTTTATAAATTTGACTCAATTCTCTATATATTTTATAAATGAATCCTCTATCAGAAACACTGACTGTAAAAATGTCTGTCTTCTCCTCTCCTGCTAATTTAGTTTCATACAAAATGGGATGGAATATCTGATTGATAGACACATTTACAATTCAATATAGAATAAACACATTTGATAAATCCAGGTAAAATTGCTACCAAAGGAATGAAGAAGGAAAGATCATTTTTGCTAGAGGGCATTGATGAAGGTTTGATTCACAAAGTAAATTTGAACTATTTTTAAGATCAGTTAGGATTTTCATGGATAAAATAAGGTGGGAGAAAGCATTGCATAAGAGGAAATAGGGCCAAAAAACATCTGGAGTTAATATAAGGGATAACTATGACAAACCAGTGAAATAGAATCAAAGTATTTCAGAGTTAGAAGGCACCTGAGAGTTTCATCTTGTCCAATTGAATCTGAGCAAATCATAAACCTAACAAGTAGTCATTCAAATCCTGTCTGAAGAACTACACTGATGAGAAACTATTTTCTGAGGATGTACATTTCACATTTTGTTGAGGGATCTTCTACTTTTAATGGATTTATTTTTTTCCCCAAATATATCTATCATTTTCTATATAAAATATAATTTCTTGGAATGGTTTATTCTAAGTTTCCAATACATTAGGCTATTTTCCTTTAATGACAGACTAATGGCAATTTCCCAAAATTAAATGTTCCTGTGAGTGTGACCAGAATTTATTCCATGTATCTATGTTCAGAATTATCCTTTTTGATCCTGGTTAGCCACATCTGTGTTTTGGAATTGATTCATGATTGCAAGATGGACTAGGAGAGAGAAAACATACAATTTTGATATGACATGGCAATTTCTGAGTATTTTCTTGTTTTTTTTTTTTAATTTTCAATTTTCTATTATTTGCAACAATGACATAGGATCAAAATATTTTATCAGCAAAAAGAAGATACATCTTCTGGTTCAGTTTATTTTCCTTGATTTCTTCATTCTACTTGGCTTCATAATTTCAAGATGTTCAGTGAGAAATGAGGTTTGCTTTTCTCCACTTTGATATCATGATCGTATCAGCATGACAATTAGTGGAAAGGAACTTCCTTCCTCCCCCTCCCCCCCTTTACATAGCATGGATTGATTTACATTCCATCTCCACTGTTTTCTTTCACAATACACATGGCATTTTTTATCCAAAGTTTGGGATCCCATTGGATTACTGAATCATTGAGAAGAACCAAGTCTTCCACAGTTGAGTATTGCACAAACTTGTTTTGTTTTGTTTTTGCTGAAGCAATTGACTTGCCCAGGATCACATAGCTAGGAAGTGTTAAGTGTCTGAGACCAGATTTGAACTCAAATTCTCCTGACTTGAGGGTTATTGCTCTATCCATTGCACCACCCTGATCATTGCACAATCTTGGTTTTAATTTATATATTTCTGCTTATTTCATTCAGCTTGTTTATGTAAATATTTGTGAAGTTACATTTAAAAAAAAAAAAACTACATAATTTTTCTTTGAAAATTTAGTCCCTTTTATTTCACCATATAATTCTAATTGTAATTTGTCATAAATAAACTCTTTACTTCAAATCAAGCAAATTTTCCAATGAAAATTTCACACCTCCCACCTAGAAAATAATTTGTATTTCATAGATATAGATATTTGCACTTACTTGTGTACAGTGTTTCCCCTGTTTCTCCAAAGCATTCTTTTCAGTTTTATTTTTGAATTACTAGCACCTAGAAATTAATAAGTATGTAAAGAAAATTTTTGAATTAAAATAGCTTTAGATATGTAAATTAATTCAAGTAATCTTGTTATTTTCATGATTTGGGCATGGCCCAAAGATGAGCAATAGTTATTATATAAGCTAATTGAATCTTCCTTAATTTTTGGAAAAGAATATTTTGTCATTGTGCTTATATCAGTCTTGTAAATGAAGTAAGCTGTTTTAGCAATGCTTTTTATTTTATTTTCTGGTAATCCCCTAACTTTGTGCTCTTTCTCTTTTAACAAATTAATCAATGTTTTATCAATTTAAAAAGATAAGACAAGCTCCCAGTTTTATGCATTAGTTCAGTGATTTATCTTTTACGTTTAATATTGTTAATCTCTCTTTTGATTTCCAGGAATCCAATTTAGGTGTTTAATTAGGAATTTTTATTTTTTTTTTCTTTTTCTAGTTTTTATTTCATTAAATATCTATTTTTTGCTTGAAAGACTATACCCAGTTTTTATTAGTAGGTGATTTTTCATTGTAATCCTAGATTCTTTGCCCTCCAAATTCTTTAATCTTTAATATAGAAACTTCTAAATCTTGTGTTATTTCACTGTGTTATTTGAATTGTTTTTTTCTGGGTCATTTTAATAATGGAGGCTTTGTAATTAATTTATAACATTATTGGAAGTTTGCATTTTGAGATCACTTGCAAAAATTGGTAAACTCTTCAAATTTCTATTTTATCCTCTAATTCTAGAACATTAGGGTAATTTTCATTCATAAGTTCTTGAAAGATGTCTATACTCTTTTATTGATCATATCTTTCAGTGGTCCAATAATTTTAATATTTTTTCTCTTGGATCTATTTTGCAGGTCAGTTGATGTTCTGACAAATACTTCACATTTTCTTCTATTTTTTTTTTCTTTTGATTTTCTTTCATTATTTCTTTAGTTTCCATTTGCTCATTCTAATTTTAAAAAAATGTTTTCTTCAGTGACCTTTTGTACCTGCCTTTGAATTTAGTCAATTCTACTTTTTAGGAAGTTATTTTTATCACTGAATTTTTGTGCTAATTTTTCCTTTTATCCAATTCTTCTATTTAAAAATTTCTCCTCAGTAGATTCTGTGCCTGTTTTGCCATTTTGTCTATTCTGCTTTTAATGTGCATTATCAGTATTTTTGTGTTTAGTTTACCAAGATGTTGACTCCCTTTTTCATGATTTTCTTGTATAACTGTAATTTCTTTTCTCAATTTTTCATCTACCTCTCTTAGTTGATGTTTAAAAACTTTCTTGAACTTTTCCTCAGTGTAATACTAAATCATATTGGTCTCTGAAGCTTTGCATACAGCTGTTCTCATTTAATTGTTTTCTTCTGAATTTCTGTTTTAATATGCCCCTTCCCCATAATAACTTTATGTGGTCATGTTCTTGTTTTATTGCTACGATTATTCGCTCATTTTGTCCAGTCTATTTCATGACTTTTAACTTGATGATAAATTTGGGCTCTCCTCCCTAGGTGGAGAGGGCAGTGTCCCAAGCTTCAGAATTTTAGTGCTTTTGCTTTCAGATCTAATTCTGGTGATATGCAACTTTTCAATTCTTCTGAGAAGATAGATATCATCACTGCTATCCTGACTTGTACTCTGTTCTATGAGTGACCAAAATACTCTGTTCTATCTAGAACTGCAAGCAAGTTCCCCGCTACTGCCAGTGTTCCTTTTTGTCCTTTGAGTGCAATCCAGAATCTGCCATGGGCAATCTGACAAAGTTCTATAAGGAATCCTGAAAACCCCTTCTGACCAATTGTTTGATCTTTTGCTAAATGTTGTCTGAGAGTTCATAAAACTACTTTTATTGTAGACCTTGTCAACTGAAGGCCTGCTGCTATCTTGTGGGGCACTGCTTTTGCTAGCATGACTTATTCTAGACTGTGCTCTACTCTTACTCCAGTGTCATAGACATTTCCTTGTTAAGGACCATACCTAAATGAAGGGGCAGCTCAATTCTCTGAGAGCCTCCAACAGCTTAATTATATGCAATAAAAAGGGTTTTGTACAAACAAAATCAATGCAAGCAAGTCTAAAAGGTTAGCAATAAACTGGAGAAAATTTACATTCAAGGAAGAAAGGCCTAATTTCAAAAATATATAGAGAATTGATTCAAAAATAAGAATAAAAACCATTCTCTAATTGATAAATGGCCAAAGCATATAAAAGCACAATTATTAATTAACTAGAGCACCTTTTCATATATCTAGAAATGATTTTAATTTCTTCATCTGAAAATTGTTTGTTCATATCCTTTGACCATTTATCAATTGGAGAATGGCTTGAATTCTTATAAATTTGAGGCAATTTTCTATATATTTTAGAAATGACCTTTGTCAAAATCTTTGAATGTAAAAATGTTTTCCTAGTTTATTGCTTCCCTTCTGATCTTGTCTGCATAATTTTGTTTGTACAAAAGCTTTTTAACTTAATATAATCAAAATTATCTATTTTATGTTCAATAATCAATTCCAGTTCTTCTTTGACCACAAATTCCTTCCTTCTCCACAGATCTGAGAAATAAATGATCCTTTGCGCTACTAATTTGCTTATAATATTATTCTTTATGTCTAAATCATGAAAATATTTCGACCTTATCTTGGTATGGGTGTTAGGTGTGAGTCAATGCCTAGTTTCTGCTGTACTAGATTCCAATTTTCCCAGGAGATTTTGTCAAATAGTGAGTTCTTATCCTAAAAGTTAGGATCTTTGGGTTTGGCAAACATTAGATTACTGTAGTCACTGACTATTTTGTCTTAGGAACTTAAACTATTTCACTGATTGACTTTTCTATTTCTTATCCATACCAAATGGTTTTGATGACTGCTGCTTTGTAATGCAGTTTCAGGTCTGACACAGCTGGGCCATCTTCATTTGCATTATTTTCACTAATTCCTTTGAAATTCTTGACCTTTGTTCTTTCAGATGAAATTTGTTATTATTTCCTTAGATCTGTAAAATAATGTCTTGGGAGCTTGATTGGGATGGCACAGAATAAATAAATTAAATTAGAGAGTATTGCTATATTTATTATATTCCCTAGGCCTACCCATGAGCATTTGTTATTTTTCTAACTAATTAGATCTGACTTTATTTGTGTGGAAAATGTTTTGTAATTGTGTTCACATAGTTTTTGACTTTGCCTTGGCAGGTAGACTCCCAAATATTTTATATTATCGACAGTTATTTTAAATTGAATTTCTCTTTGGATCTCTTGCTATTGGACTTTGTTGATCATATATAAAAACATTAATAATTTATGTGAGTGTATTTTGTATCCTGCAACTCTGCAGTTATGAAGTTTCCTGTAATTTTTTAATTGATTCTCTACAGTTATCCAAGTACCATCTTCTGCAAAGAGTGATTTGGTGTCCTCATTACCTATCTAATTCCTTTAACCTCTTTTTCTTCTCTTATTGCCAAAACTAATATTTCTCATATAATATTGAATAATAATAGTAATAGTGGACAACATTGTTTTATTGGGAATGGTTCTAGTTTGTCTCATTACATATGATGCTTACTGATGGTTTTAAATAGATGCTACTGATTATTTTAGGGAAATGTCCATTTATTCCTATACTCACCAGTGTTTTTAATAGGAATTGGTGTTGGATTTTATAAAATGCTTTTTCTTTGAATTTATTGAGATAATCATATGATTTTTGTTATTTTGGTTAATGATATAGTCAATTATGCTAATTTGTGTATTTTTTTTATCATAGCTCTTTATTTACAAAACATATGCATGGGTAATTTTTCAACATTGGCCCTTGCAAAACCTTCTATTCCAACTTCTCCCCTCTTTCCTCCCACCCTCTCCCCTAGATGGCAGGTAGTCCAATATATGTTATATATGTTAAAGTATATGTTAAATACAATATATGTATACATATTTGCACATTTATCTTGCTGCACAAGAAAAATCAGATTTAGAAAGAAGGTAAAAATAACCTGAGAAGGAAAACAAAAATGCAAGCAGACACTAATAGGAGTGGAAATGCTATGTTGTGGTCCACATTCATTTCCCAGAGTTCTTTCACTGGATGTAACTGGTTCTCCTCATTACTGAACAACTAGAACTGATTTGGATGATCTCATTAGTGAAGAGAGCCACATCCATGAGAATTGATCATCATATAGTATTGTTTTTGAAGTGTACAATGATGTCCTGGTTCTGCTTATTTCACTTAGCATCAGTTCATGTAAGTCTCGCTAAGCCTCTCTGAAATCATCTTGTTGGTCATTTCTTATAGAACAATAATATTCCATAACATTCATATACCACAATTTATTCAACCATTCTCCAAATGATAGACATCCATTCAATTTCCAATTTGTAGCCACTACAAAAAGGGCTACTACAAACATTTTTGCACATACTGGTTCCTTTCCATTCTTTACGATCTCTTTGGGAAATAAGCTCAATAGTAACACTCCTGAATCAAAGGGTATGTAGTTTGATAACTTTTTGAGCATAGTTCCAAATTGCTCTCCTCAATGGTTGGATTAATTGACAATCCCACCAACAATGTATCAGTGTCACAGTTTTCCCACATCCCTCCAACATTTGTCATTATCTTTTCCTGTCATCTTAGCCAATCTAAGAGATGTATAGTGGTATCTCAGAGTTGTCTTAATTTGCATTTCTCTGATCCATAATGATTCGGAGCATCTTTTCTTATGACTAGAAATAATTTCAAATTCTTCATCTGAAAATTGTCTGTTTGTATCCTTTGACCATTTATCAATTGGAGAATGGTGTGATTTATTATAAATTAGAGTCAATTCTCTATATATTTTGGAAATGAAGCCTTTATCAGAACCTTTGAATGTCAAAATGTTTTCTCAGTTTATTACTTCCCTTTTAATGTTGTCTGCATTAGCTTGTTTGTACAAAAACTTTTTAACTTGATATAATCAAAATTTTGTATTTTGTGATTAATAATGATCTCTAGTTCTTCTATGGTCACAAATCCCTTCCTTCTCCACAGGTTTGAGAAGTATATGCTAATAGTTTTCCTAATATCGAACCAGCCCTGCATTCCTGGTATAAATCCTACTTGATCATATTGTGTAATTCTGGGGATGACTTTCGGTAATCTCTTTGCTAATATAAAATGGGATTACTTCAGTAATTTATTTTCTCCTCTGTTAATCTGGGCAATCTATATTTTGTAAGTATTAATCCATTTCACTTAGATTATCAGATTTATCAGAATGGAGTTGAGCAAATTAGCTCCTAATTCTTGATCTAATTTCCTTTTTATTGGTTAAAAAAAAAATTCATTTTTGATACTAACAATTTGATTGCCTTCCTTCTTTTTTCTAATCAATTTAACTGAAGGTTTATTAATTTTGTTGTTTTTTTCATAAAACCAACTCAGTTTTTTTTATGATTTCAATAGTTTACTTACTTTTGATGTTGTTAATCTATCCTGTTATTTTCAGAATTTCAAATTTGATATTTAATCAAGGGTTTTTAATTTGTTCTTTTTTTGGCTTTTTTAGTTGCATGCACAATTCATTAATCTTCTCTTTCTCTATTTTATTGCAAGTAAGTATTTAGAGATGTAAAACTTTACTTACAAATTCATTTGGCTGCATCCCATAAGTTATGATATATGGTCTAACTATTGTTATTCAATTGGATGAAATTATCAATTTTATTTATGATTTGTTGTTTTACCCACTCATTCTTTAGTATTAGATTATTTAGTTTCCAGTTAATTTTTGGTCTGTTTTCACTGGCCTTTTAGTATATGTAATTTGTATTGCATCATGATCTGGAAAAGGCACATTTTCTATTTTTATTTTTCTGCATTTGTTTTTGAGGTATTAATGCCTTAACACAAGGTCAGATTTTGCGTAGGTTCCATACCCCATGAAGAAAAAAATATATTCTTTCTGTCTCCATTTAACTTTCTTCAAAGGTTAGCTAAATTTCCTAAACTTCTATTTACCTCTTTAACTTTGTTCTTATTTATTTTGTGGTTTAATAGATAGAGCAAAATTGGGATCCCTAATTAGTAAAGTTTTGCTGTCTGTTCTTCTTGCAGCTTTCTTAATTCTCCTCTAGCAACTTCAGTGCTACACCAGTTGGTGCAAATATAAATAATGATGATATTACTTAAATATCTATGATACCTTTAGCAAGATATAGTTTCCTTCTTTATCTCTTTTAATCAGTTCTATTTTCATTTTTGCTTAATGTGAGATCAGGATTCATCCTCTTGCTTTTTTTTTTTAACTTCAGCTGAAGTATAATAGTTTCTGTTCCAGATTTTTACTTTTACTCTGTATCAGAATGCTTTAAATATGTTTCTTGTAAATAACATATTGTAGCATATTGGCTTTTAATCCAATCTTCTATCTGCTTCTGTTTTATGGGAGGATTAATCCCATTCACATTCACAAATAAAATTACTAACTGTATTTCCTGCCATCTTATTTTCCCCAAGTCATATATTTTTCTTTTCCCCTTTCATTCCTAACCAGTGTTTTTCTTCTGATCATCACCTTTCTCAATATACTCTCCCCTTTTACAGCCACTCCAATTTTCAATCCAATTTCCTCTTCTACTTCTTTTCTTTCTTCTATTACCTCCCTGTTCCCTTTCCTCTTTCTCCTTCTACTTCCTTATAGGATAAGACAAGTTTCTATACCAAACTAAATATATCTGATATTCTTTCTCTGAGACAAATCTGATGAGATTAATGTTTATGCAATGTTCATCCCCCTCCCTTCTTTGTCTCAATTGTGATAGATATTTTTACCTCAATTTACATCCCTTTTCCTCTTCTTCTGGTACTTTTCTATTTGTATCTTCTTTTTATATCATCACAGTGAAATCAAATTATACCTGTATGCTATAAGTATACCACTACAAAAAGAGTTCTCAAAAGTTAAACACATCATCTTCCATAGATTTTAACATTTAAAAAAGTTTTTTCTTCCCTTTTTACATTTTATGGTTCTCTTTAATTCTGTATTTGAAGATCAAATTTTCTGTTCACCTTTGGGTTTTTTCACCAAAAATAAGTAAAAAAATCTCTGTTTATTAAATGTCCATCTTTTCCCCTTGAAGATAATGCTTAATTTTGCTGAATGGTTGATTCTTGATTTCTGACCAACTTCCTTTGCCATCTGAAATATCATATTCCAGGCTTTGAATTTGAATTGAATTGAATGATTATTATTCAAATAAATTGAATTTATTATATTATAAGCTGCTATGTCCTGAATATTTGTGATAGTAGCTCTTTTATATCAGAATTATGTCTTTCTGGCTATTACAAAATTTTTGCCTTTACATATAAATATGGATTTAGCTACAATATTCCTTAGAGTTTTCATTTCCAGGTCTTTTTCAGGAGGTGATTGGTGGATTCTTTCAATGGCAATTTTAACCTCTGGTTCTAGGACACCAGGGCAGTTTTCTTTGATTTCTTGAAAGATGTAGTCTAAGCAATTTTTTTTTTCATTATGGTCTTCAGGTACTGCAAGGATTCTTAGATTGTCTGTCCTGGATTTATTTTCCAGGCTAGTTATTTTTCCAATGAGGTTTTACATTTTCTTCAATTTTTTTTTCATTTAAAAAAATTAAAAATTATTCAAATTTTTTTGACTAATTCTTGATGTCTCATTCAGCTATTTGCTTCCATTTGTTTAATTATAATTCTCAGTGAAATATTTTTTTCAATTACCATTGTATCTCCTTTAACATTTGACCAATTAAACTTTTTTTTGGATATTTTCTTTTTTTTATTATAGCTTTTTATTTACAAAATATATGCATGGGTAATGTTTCAGCATTGATAATTGCAAAACCTTTTGTTCCAATTTTCCCCTCCTTAACCCACTGCTTCCCTCAGATGGCAGGTTGACCAGTACATGTTAAATATGTTACAGTGTAAGTTAAATATAATATATGTATACATGTCCATACAATTATTTTGCTGTACAAAAAATAATTAGACATTGAAATAGTGTACAATTAACCTGTGAAGGAAATCAAAAATGCAGACAGACAAAAATAGAGGGATTGGGAATTCTATGTAGTGCTTCACAGTCATCTCCCAGAGTTCTTTCTCTGGTTGTAGCTGGTTCAATTCATTGCTGCTCTATTGGTACTGATTTGGTTCATCTCATTGTTAAAGAGAGCCACATCCATCAGAACTGATCATCATATAGTATTGTTGTTGAAGTATAAAATATCTGCTGGTCCTGCTCATTTCACGCAGCATCAGTTCATGTAAGTCACTCCAAGCCTTTCTGAAATCATTATAGTGATCATTTGTACTGATCATTTTTTACACAACAATAATATTTCATAATATTCACATATCACAATTTATTCAGCTGTTCTACAATTGATAGGCATCCACTCTGTTTCCAGTTTCTGGCCACTAGAAAGAGGGCTGTTACAAACATATGGGTACCTTTCCCTTCTTTAAAATCTCTTTAGGATATAAGCCCAGTAGTAACACTGCTGGATCAAAGGGTATGCACAGTTTGATAACTTTTTGAGCACAGTTTCAAATCGCTCTCCAGAATGGATGGATGTATTCACAATTCCAACAACAATGCATCAGTGTCCCAGTTTTCTCACATCCCCTCCAACATTCCTCATTATCTTTCCCTATCATTCTAACCAACCTGACGAGTGTGTAGTGGTATCTCAGAGTTGTCTTAATTTGCATGTCTCTGATTAATAATGACTTGGAGAACCTTTTCATGTGGCTAGAAATAATTTCAATTTCTTCATCTGAGATTTATCTATTCATATCCTTTCACCATTTATCAATTGGAGAATGGCTTGATTTCTTATAGATTAGAGTCAATTCTCTATATATTTTAGAAATGAGGCCTTGATCAGTACCTTTGACTGTAAAAATGTTTTCCCAGTTTATTGCTTCCCTTCTAATTTTGTCTGCATTAGTTTTGTTTGTACAAAAATTTTTCAATTTGATATAATCAAAGTTTTTTATTTTGTGATCAATAATGATCCCTAGTTCTTCTTTCGTCAAAACTTCTTCCTCTTCCACAGGTCATGAACCCATTTTGACCTTATCTTGACATATGGTTTTAAGTATGGATCAATATCTAGTTTCTGCCATACTAATTTCCAATTTTCCCAGCAGTTTTTGTCAAACAGTGAGTTCTTATCCCAGAAGCTGGGGTCTTTGGGTTTGTCAAACACTAGAGTATTAAAGTTATTGACTGTTTTGTCTTTTGAACCTAATCTATTCCACTGATCAACTAGTCTATTCCTTAGCCAATACCAAATGGTTTTGCTAATCACAGCTTTATAATATAATTTTAGATCTGGTACAGCTAGGCCACCTTCATTTGATTTTTTTTTCCACTAGTTCCCTTGAAATTCTTGATCTTTTCTTTTTCTATATGAATTTTTTTGTTATTTTTTCTATGTCATTAAAATAGTTTTTTTGGGAGTCTAATTGGAATAGCGCTAAACAAATAAATCAGATTAGGTAGTATTGTCACCTTTATTATATTTACTTGCCTTATCCAAGAGCATTTAATATTTTTCCAATTGGTTAGATCTGACTTTATTTGTGTGGAAAGTGTTTTGTAGTTTTGCCCATATAGTTCCTGATTTTCCCTTGGCAGATAGATTCCTAAATATTTTATACTATTGGCCATTATTTTAAATGGAATTTCTCTTTGGAACTCTAACTGTTGGATTTTGTTAGTGATATATAAGAATGCTGATGACTTATGTGGGTTTATTTTGTATCCTGCAACTTTGCTAAAGGTGTGGATTATTTCTAGTAGCTTTTTAGTAGAATCTCTGGGGTTCTCTAAGTATACCATCATATCATCAGCAAAAAGTGATACTTTGGTTTCCTCATTACCTGTTCTAATTTCTTTAATTTCTTTCTTGACTCTTTTTGGAAAGCTAGCATTTCTAATACAATATTGAATAGTAATGGTGATAGTGGGCAACCTTCTTTCCCTCCTGATCTTATTAGGAATGGTTCCAGTTTATCCCCATTACATATGATGCTTGTTGATGGTTTTAAATAGATGCTACTGATTATTTTAAGGAAAAGTCCATTCATCACTGTACTCTCAAGTATTTTTAATAGGAATGGATGTTGGATTTTATCAAATGTTTTTTCTGCATCTATTGAGATGATCACATGGTTTTTATTAATTTGGTTATTAATATAGTCTATTATACCAATAGTTTTCCTATATTGAATCAGCCTTCATTCCTGGTACAAATCCTACTTGATAATGGTGAATTATCTGGGGATTACTTTCTGTAATCTTTTCCCTAATATCTTATTTAAGATTTTAGCATCAATATTCATTGGGGAAATTGATCTATAATTTAATTCATCTGTTTTCAACTTACCTAATTTAAGTATCAGTACCATGTCTGTGTCATAAAAAGAATTTGGTACAACTCCTTCATTCCCTATTTTTTCACATAGTTTATATAGCATTGGGGCTCATTATTCTTTAAATGTTTGGTAGAATTCACATGTAAATCCATCTGGTCCTGGGGATTTTTTCTTAGGGAGTTGTGAGTGATTTTCTTCTTTTAAAATAATATAAAGGTTCGCTCTGGGGGAGAGCAGGTTTCTCAGAGAGGTTTTCTGGAGGTAGCCTTAGTTTCAGTTGAAAGTAATAATCACCTCAAAACTCAGCCAGGTGATAAAATGCAAATGTTTATTTTCTCCTTCCAAAATAGCCCAGTTAGTTGAGGTCTATCTCTCTGCTTGGTTCCAAGAGCTCTTGCAGCTTTGTCCTTTGCTTCTGCCTCTGCTTTCTTCAGCCTCCAGAGTCAGCACCAAGTTGAATCTGTCTTGCCCCTGAGAGAGGGCTTCTAGATCTCAATCTCCCATAGTAATCTGTGTCTGTCCCAGCATGCTCCTCTCCAATCTAATTCAGCTGAACACTCCTTACTGGGCCTCTGCTTTCTTTTTATATATCAGAGAGTGGGATTATGGGTTTTCTCCCATAGTGCTCTCTGGCCCTAAGAGCTTCAAGGGAGGTGTGAATTCAGATATCTCATAAATCCAAATGTGTGACCTCCAATGAGTAAAGGTGTGAGCACAAGCATTGTATCAATTAGTTCTACTTAGTACCTTGTTTCAGGTTCTGGCCCAAAACATCTCCTTGTAAGATTAGATCAAGGATACTGAACTATGCTAAATTAGATAATTATTGTCTCTATCAACTCTAATGACTTAAAAATTTGTAAATATTCCAACAGAGAGTTGATTATTAGCTTGTTCTATTTCTTTTTCTGTAATGGGACTATTTAAGCAATTACTTCCTCCTCTGTTAATCTGGGAAGCCTATATTTTTGGAGGTAGTCATCCATTTCACTTGGGTTATCAAATATATTGGCATAAAACTGGGCAAAGTAACTCCTTATTATTGTTCTATTTTCCTCTTCATTGGTGGAAAGTTCTCCCTTTTCATTTTTAAGACTAACAATTTGATTTTCTTCTTTCCTTTTTCTAATCAGATTTACCAAAGATTTATCTATTTTATTGTTTCTTTTTCATAAAACCAACTCTTAGTTTTATTTATTAATTCAATAGTTTTTTTTTTTTAGTTTCAATATTATTAATTTCTCCTTTTAATTTTAGAATTTCAAGTTTACTGTTAGATTGGGGGTTTTTAATTTGGTCTTTTTCTAGCTATTTAAGTTGCAAGTCCAATTAATTGATCTTCTCTTTCTCTATTTTATTCAAGTAAGCCTCTAAAGATATAAATTTTCCCCTTATTACTTCTTTGGCTTCATTCTACAAATTTTGGTAAGATATCTCATCATTGTCATTATCCTGAGTGAAATTGTTAATTTCGTCCATAATTTGCTGTTTCACCCAATCATTCTTTAAGATGAGATTATTTAATTTCCAATTATTTTTTGGTCTATTTACCCCTAACGTTTAGTTGAATGTAGTTTTTATTGCATCATGATCTGAAATTTTTTTTTACTATTTCTGTTTTCCTGCATTTAATTTTGAGGTCGTTATGTCCTAATATATAGTCAATTATTGTATAGGTTCCACGAGCTGCTGAGAAGAAAGTATATTCCTTTCTGTCACCATTCAGTTTTCTCCAAAGATTCATCATGCCTATTTTTTCTAATATTCTATTTACCACTTTAATTTCTTCCTTATTTGTTTTGTGGTTTGATTTATCTTAATTCTGAGAGTGCAAGCTTGAGATCTCCCACTATTATAGTTTTGCTTTCTATTTCTTCTTGCAACTCTCTTAACTTCTCCTTTAAGACGTCAGATGCTATACCACTTGGTGCATATATCTTTAGTATTGATATTCCTTCATTGTCTATGCTACCATTTGGGAAGATATAATTTCCTTCCTAATCTCTTTTAATTAGATCAATGTTTGCTTTTGCTTGATCGCTTGATCTGAGATAAGGATGGCTACCCCTGCTTTTTTTTTTTTTTTTTTTTTTTTTTTTTACTTCATGCATTACAAGCATAATAGGTTCTGCACCAGCCTTTTACCTTTTCACTGCATGTATCTCCCTACTTTAAATGTGTTTCCTGTAAACAACATGTTGTATGGTTCTGGCTTTTGATCCAGTCTGCTATCTGCCTCTGCTTTATGGGAGAGTTCTTCCCATTCACATTTACAGTTAAAATTATTAATTCTGTATTTCCTGCCATTTTATTATCCTCAGATTATGCTTTTCTTTTTCTTGCTCCCCTTTACTCCCTTTCCCAATATTAAACTTATGGGCATCACTTGAGTCATGCAACTCTCCCTCTTTAGGATCCTTCCCACACTCTTTGAATCTTTTCCCATTTCTTGTACCTGTCTCTTATTACTCTTTTCCTTTCCCCTTTTCCTGTCCCATTTTTAAATGAGGTGAGAGAAGTTTCTTTGTAAAACAAATATGTCAACTATTTTCTCTTTGAGTCAACTCTGATGAGAGTAAGATTCATACAATGTTTCTCCTCCTCTCAGATATGATAGGTTTCCTTTGCCTCTTCATGGGATGTAGTTTCCCTCTTTTTATCTCCCTTTTTCCCCTTTTTCTGACATTTTAGCCTTTCCATTTCTACTTCTCTTTTTATGTTATATCAATAAAATCAAATTATACATATACTCTTTGTGAATATCCACAACAGAAATACAGTTCTCAAGAGTTCTTTTTACTTTTTCCTACTTCTCTTGAGTCATATGTTTGGAGATCAAATTTTTTGTTTAGTTCTAGTTTTTTTTTTTTTTTTTTTCCTTAGAAACAAATGAAAATTCATCTGTTTCATTAAATGCCCATCTTCTTCCATGGAAGAAAATGCTCAGCTTAGCTCGGTAGTATATTCTTGGCTGCATTCCAAGTTCTTTTATCTTTTGGAATATCAGATTCCAGGCCCTTCAATTTTTTAATGTGGAAGCAACTGGATCTTGAGTGATCCTTAGTATTATACCTCAGCATTTGAATTTTTTTTTTCTGGCTGCTTGTAAATTTTTTACTTAGTCTAATAGTTCTGAAATTTAGCCACAATATTCCTTGGAGTTTTTATTTTAGGGTCTTTTTCAGAAAGTGTTCAATGAATTCTTTCAATGCCTATTTTACTTTCTGATTCTATTACATCTGGGCAGTTCTCTTTGATGATTTCCTGTAAAATAGTATCTAAGCTTTTTTTTTATCATAATTTTTCAGAAGTCAAATAATTCTCAGATTATTTCTCCTAGATCTATTTTCCAGGTCTGTTGTTTTTCCAAATAGATGTTTAACATTTTTTCCTAATTTTTCTTTTTTTTTTTTTTTTTTTTTCTTTTTTTTTTTTTTTGGTTTTGCTTGACTGATTCTTGATATCTCAATGAATCGTTCATTTCTATTTATTCAGTTCTGATTTTTAATGAGTTATTTTCTTCATTAGCTTTTTTTTAACTTCTTTTTGTTTGTGTCCAATTTAGTTTTTAAAAGAGTTGTTTTGCTCTATGTTTTTTTTTTTTTTTCATTTCACTATTTTTTTTTTACTAAGTTATTTTCTTTTTCCAATTGCCAGATCTTACCTTCTTGGGAGTTCTTTACCTTTTCCAATTCACAAATTCTGTTTTCCTGCACTTCCTAGGAGTTCTTTCCCTATTCCACTTCACATTTCAGGAAGTTGTTACTCTTTTGCATAGCTTCTCTTTCCTTTCCCCATTTTTCTTCTAGCTCTCTTTTAAGATATTTTTATATTTTCTCCTTGGAGAGCCTTGTGTGATGGGGACCAGTTTCATCCTTCATTGGGGTATTATCTGGAGACTGTCTGCTATTCGTTTCCTCAGGGTTGAAAACCTGCTCTCTTTCTGTATAGAAGCTATCAATTGTTCTTTTGATTTTTTTTTACTCATTTTTTTTAAAGCCTATGGGATATGTCTTCAGGGCAAGGAGGTTACTAGCTTCCTCTGCAGAGCAGGAATAGGTATATGATTAATAAATGTCCTGCCAATTGGCTTCAAAAAAGTGGCCAAACTGTGGAGATGTTCTGGGAAAAGCTCCACACTGAAAGTGACTCAGGCCTGGATCCCATGGGTGGAAGTGCCCTGTAAAGAGCCCCACTGTGAGAATTAGTGACTGCTTTGGTGCTAGAGGCTGAGCCTTAAAAGTTTCACCACCCCTCCTCAAAAGCCTGCTTTAGTATTAATTATTGCCCTACCCCTCAGGGCAACAGAAGTGTCTCTGCATGGGAAGCACAATTGAGCTCCAGAAATTCTATTGCCCCAGGTTGAACCCCACACTGTGCACATTAGAGACTACCCCAGGCTTTGCTCCCCTGTCATGCAGATTTTTGACTGCCTGGAGTGAAAGCCCCTGCTGAGGAATGCCACTGTAACACTGTGTTGTGGCCCATGCTAGTTCATTCACTTTCGGTTTTGGGTGGGTATAGCCAGGTCCTGTTAGATTCTGCAGTTTTTAGAGTATCCTCTACCTTGGGCTTTAATTTCTCTGCTGGTCTACTGCTTTGCAACCAAAGCAGAACAGCTCAATCTATGGTAGAGTCCTCTATGTAAATTATCCAACCACAGAGATCACTCCCTCCCCTGGTCCTTTTCATATGCTAGCCTCTGGTTCTATCCCAGCTTGTGCTGGTCTGCTTCTGCCTCTCAGGACAAACTTTTTCTGGTGATTTTCCAGACTGGTGACTTGTTGTACTTCTAATCTTTATGAATTTTACCAAGCAAGTGCTATTTTTGAAGCTGATTTTAATAATTAATAATAAAGATATGAGAGAAGCTGAGAAAGTTGTGTGTGCCTTCTCTGCTGTCTTGGCTCCACTCCCCTGCCCCACACTGAACTTTTAAATAAGTTTTTGTTCATTGAATTTTTTTTTTCCATTTCAGATATTCTGTTTTTCAAGGAGTTGATTTTGTTTTCCATTTTACCAACACTATTTAAGTGATTTTCTTCAGATCATGTGTTTCCTTTTCTAGAGTTATCATTTCCTTTTCTTATTTTTTCTCTCTTTTAATTAATAATTAATTATAGTATTTAATTAATTTTTCCATGAGAGTTTTGTGAGATGGAGATCAATTTATATCACTTTTTCAGGCTTCATCTGGAAAAAGTTTTGCCTTCAGTGTCCTTAGTGTTTGAGGGCTGTTTTTCTCTATTAAAAAACCAAACAAAACAAAAAAAAAAACAAAAAAACAACTATTTATGTTCAGAGCTCTTTTTGCTTTTTTTGCTCCTTTTTTAAAGGCTGGATTCTATTCTTAGAGCAAAAATGAGATTGCCCTATGCTTCTCCTGTTGGTGACAGTAGCTTCATGCTTCCCTGCACTCATACTGCTGGCTTCCTTGCCATGCTACATTAGTGTGACCAAGTCCAGTGCTATGCTGTGGTACAGGAGCTCCGTATTTGCCTTCTGCAGTTGTGTGGGAGGTGGCCCAGCTAGTCTGCTGATCCATTGGCTTCTAAACCAGGACAGTGTAGCAAATGCTGCATAATTTGACTAGGAGTCTCCCACTAGATTCCTCTAGCATGCAGAAGTCTCTCCACTCTGTATCTCTCTGTACTGAACTGCACTGCACCTATGTTGGCCTACAATGTCCACACACACAGACACACACAGACACACACAGACACACACAGACACACACACACACACACACACACACACACACACAATCTATTTGAAACAAATTTTTCCTAAAATTCTTCGAAAATATCATCTGTTGGAAATTTTTGCACTCCAAATATTTGCACTCCAAAAATTTTGTTACTCCAAAACCAGTTCAGAGATTTGAACTGATGTTTACCTTAGAGAAGTCAGGAGCAGCTCAAATAAAGACTTATTTACTCTTAGACCTCTTCTTAGCTCCACCCTTCACCTTTTTTTTTTAATGAAACAAATTACATTGAAGATAAAGAAAAAAAAAAAACACTTATAAAACAGAATTGGCAAAGTGGAAAAATGTATAAAATTCATTAAAGAGAACACCTTAAATATAATGGACCAAAAGTGAGATGGGGAGACTTGCAAAAATTTATTGATGAATATAACTATATAAAAGTAGAAATGGCCAAATGGAAAAGAAGATCCAATAGCTCATTGAACAAAATAATTACTTAAAAATATTTTTTATTATAGCTTTGATGTTAAATATGTTAACATATATGTTAGATATTATCTATGTATAAATATTTATACAGTTATCTTGCTGCACAAGAAAAATCAGATTTGGAAAGAATGTAAAGAAAACACAAGAAGGAAAATAAAAATACAAGCAAACAATAGCAGATAGAATAAAAATGCTATGTTGTGGTCTACACTCATTTCTCATAGTTCTTTTGCTGGGTATAGCTGGTTCTTTTCATTACTTAACAATTGGATTTGATTTGGATCATCTCATTATTGAAGAGAGCCACTTCCATCAGATTTGAAAATTGTCTGTTCATATCATTTGACCATTTGTCAATTGGAGAATGGCTTGATTTCTTATAGCTTCTGTATTAAAAGAAGGCAGATTTCAAATCCTGAGGAGACTAAAAACAAATTATTTAAAAATTGTAAATGGGCAAGTGGTAACTAGTCATTCAATAGAACATCACAAAAATAATGAAACAAAATCAAAATGATTTTAAAAAAAAGAAGTAAATAGAAACGGTCTCATTGGAAAAATCAACTGACCAGAGGATTCTTGGAAAATGGTGGAGCAGGTTAGTAAATTTTAAGTTATCCAGATTTTCCCCTAAAATGGAACATACTTGCAAGTCAGCGTGAATATCAATTGGTGAAAAATAATCACGTTTAGTTGTGGCAGAACAGGGTTCCTCCAGGTATAGCCAGAGAAAATCTGAAGATAAACCCCAGGCCTGGGATTAACCCATGTGAAATGTAAACACCTATGAGCTAGTCCCACAGAAACATCAAATGGGTCACCTTAGGGCTGGTTGAGCAGAAGCCTCAGCAAAAACCATAGAAACTTTCACCTTCATGACTGCAGGAAGAGTTGGGGATCTTATTCTGGGAAGACTGGGTAAACCTCCACTGATTAGAAACATCAAGTACAGCTATGTTTCAGATATGCAGCACTGGATGAGAAAGATCCAGCAGACCTATCAATGGAGAAGTGCATTTTCAAAGGAATAATATACACACGTATTTGAGTATAAAATACATATCTTATCCCACAAGAAATTAGGAGAAGAATTTTAGGGAAACAGGGACTAATAGAAATAAGGGAAGGTTGTGGGATTCAGTAGTCAGAAACAAAACACTTTGGAGGATGGACAGGATGAAAGGAGAAATCATAGGATAAACAAAAGGAAAATAAGACTGAGAAAAATTCACAGTGATCATTTTTCCAATAATTTTCTCAGACAAAGGTCTTATTTTTCAAATATATAGATAAATGACTTAAGTTTTTAAGAATATTCGCCATTCTCCAGTTGACAAATTGTCAAAGGAAATGAACAGACAGTTTTCAGACTCAGACTAAGTAATCAAATCTACTTATAAGCATGTAAAATGCTCTAAATCATTAATAATTAGAGAAATGAAAATTAAAACAACCTGACATTCTATTCCATATGTCCCAGATAGGCAAACATGAAAAAAAAAAAAAAAAGGAAATGACAACAATTGGGGATAATGTGTTAAAATTGAGACTAATGCATGTTGGGGGTAGTTGTAAGCTTTTTCAACCATTCTATAGAATAATTTGGAATTATGCCCCCAAACTACAATACATTTTGTACTAACAATGCACTAGTTCTGTGTGATGACCACATATTTAAAATCAGCCCGAGTCAGGAATTCAGGTTAAGGGAAAAATCTTCAATCTTTATTCTCAGTAGAGGTAAAGAAGGATTGTAATAGCAATATGGGCAGCTGCGACAGGAAGCCAGCTAGCAGAGGTGAAGGGGGATTGCAAGTGAAATGGGGATCAGAGGTGAAGGGTGGTCACGATAGCAATGTGAGCAGCTGTGTCAAGACGCCAGCCAGCAGTCTCTCTTTCCACTTCCTTTTTCACTCCCCCCACTCCACCCACCAAAATCATCATTTTCTGTACAACACATCAGGACTTGCACAAAGAGTGGGCAGGGGCCATTCTTTCTCCAAGCATATATATTAATAGAGTATGGTCCAATTCCTATTTAGCCTCACATGCTTGAGACCTCAGTGCATCAACTCAAGCCTCAGCCCATTACATCTCCTGTTTTCTTTTGTTTTAGAACACAGGTGGTCATGCCATCCCTGACTCCTCAGGGAGGTCAGAGCCCCCAAGGGGAGGTGATCACACCCTCCCTGACTTCTCAGGAAAGGAGGTGAAAGCACCGAAAAGGAGGTGATCACGCCCTCCCTGATTTTTCAGGAAGGGAGGTGAAAACACTAAAAAGGAGATAATCACACCCTCCCTGACATCGCAGGAGGGAGATGAAAAGCACAAAAGGAAGTAGGGGTTGCTAACGGGTTTCTGAGTTGAAGGGTCTTATTATGCACAAACCCATCAGCATGGGAGGTATTACACAAGCACATAGCAATAACACAGAGACTATTAATGATGACTCTCCCCTCAGTCAGTGCAGGCTTGATGTGGTGTAACAAACATGAATTGTACATGCAAATAACAGTATAACAAACAATATAAATCAATATGGTGTTGTAAAAGATTGCCAGAAGTTCTAGAAGGAGGGTATGTAAACAGTAGTCACACATATGCCTTCTTCAGCAGCCAAGAGATAGTCTAAAACCAATCTATTATCCATTGCTTCATATGTCAGGAAATCCAATAATCCCCCCAAGTTTTTGAAGTCCTGCAAAAGTCTTTTTATGTGTTAGGGGATCTAATGATTCCAGCAGATTTTGAAGTCCTGTAACAGTCTTATCATTTCTCAGAAAATCCAATGATTTCTGAGGGCTTTCAAGTCTTATGTCTCAGAGAATCCAATGATTCCTGAGGGTTTTGAAGTCCTACAACAATCTTATCATGTCTCAGAGAATCCAATGATTTCTGAGGGTTTTGAAGTCCAACAATTTTCTATGTCCACGAGTCAAATGCCATAACTGCCATGCTCTTTCAATGGTGAACATAATCAGCAACAGAACCACCTGATATTTCTTGGGTCTTCTCCTTCATTTCAAAGGTCTGCTCCATCTCTCTGTGATGGACAAGGCGAATGTGGCTCGTTGGCACCTATCTGATTCCTTCTCCTCCTGTAAAAATACAAGCAAACCCTCTTCCCCAAGCAGTTAACCTATCTAATTCCCTTCTATTTACCCCTTTCTGGATCTCTCCACATCACCTGGATATTATCTAAAGATAGTGGAGCTGTTTGCACTGGACACTGCCCTGTTGTGTTATAATGCCTGTAACTTCCCCAACTGTAATCCTGATTGCTTTTCTGTTGGTTGATGACATCAGAGTCCTGAATTTCTAAAGAATCTCTGGGTGTAACCTCAGTTGCTATCAATGCCCCACCTATCTTTTGATTGATACCTTGGAGCTGGGCCCTGCCTCTCATTTCTCTGGGTCAATCTACATTCAGTGGCCCAGTGAAAGCCTCGGTTACATTTTGGACATGGGGTTTGGGGTTTTATTCTCTCACTCTGTCTTCTCATTCTATCTCCATATCTACAATGAACTCTCAAATGTCCAACTTTTCCACACTGAAAGCATCTACGAATTTCTCTACAATTCCTTTGCCAAGAAAGACCCTGTCTTTCCATGTTCAACATAATTTAGGTATAATAAGCATTTGTGGCCACCATGGCACAGAGCCTTATGAGCTCCTCTCAAGAAGCATCCTTGTGCAGTCCTAATATAATTCTTCTGCAAACCTCATTAGCATTTTCCTTAGCAAGTTGCCTTATCAAAATGTCTGTTACTGCATTTTCCCCATTAGTTCTTGTGATAGCTGTCTGCAAATGTCCCACAAAGTCAGCAAAGGGTTCATTTGGCCCTTGTGTTATTTTTGTGAAGGCCTCACCAATGTCATTTTTATTGTGAAGAGAAGCCCATGCTTTGATACCATTAGCATCAATTTGCTCATATACTGCTATGGAATAATTAATTTGTACTGTGATGTCTGCATAGGAACCTACACCTGTTAGTAGCTCACAGGTGATTGAAGCATGAACTCCACTCTGACTATTTTATTGGGCTTGTATTCTATAGAGCTCATTGTATTCAGAAAGCCACAAGTAGTTTTGTCCGGGTTCTAGGCATACCCTTGCTATAGATTTCCAGTCATTAGGGGTCAAGATTTCAAAAACCAAATTCTGTAATAACATCTTAACATAAGCTGATGTAGCACCATAAAGAGTGCAAGCGTTTTTCAGGTCTTTGAGGATTTCTATATCAAAAGGAGTGTAGTTTCTACTTTCTTGACCTGAAGAATTAAACTGTTGAATTACAGGAAAAATGTGGTGTGGAAATTCCAATACATCTCTCCCTTCTGCTTTGGCCTTAATTAGTCCCTTTTGCAATCTAGTCATAGGAGCTGCTGGATGCTGGGGGGGAGGAGGGGGAGAAAGAGGAGGGGCTGGTGCTGTCACTGCCCCCCCCTACCCCTCCTCCCTCCATCCTGGAAGGTGGAGTTGATAGAGAGTCAATTACCTGCTCCTTAGGTGGGGCTGAAGCTGCCTCAGATTCACCCCACCCTTGAGTCTCACATAAGTCTCAATGCCCTGTGGGGATATGGTCATTAATCTGTTCATTATCTTCTTCCTTTATCTCAGGCTTCCCCATTTGGCTATTCCTATACTTTCTTCTATAACTTATATGACTTCTTAAGGCCACTGTATTATATTGTATAAATAGAATGTCTCCATGGAAATTGAATGAGGACCATTTTCGTTGTAATATGCGGAGAGCTGTTGCCCAATTAATGTCCAATTATCTGGAGAGATTTGCTTTTCCTCTAAGAGCCAAGGGGAAGTGTGTTTTAATGTACCCACAAGTCTAGTTCTCTGTTCCCAAGTTATAAGTAGCCCTTGATCTTCTATTAGCTTAAGCATGCTTTCTATAGTACCATTCCTGGGTGGGGGTGGAGGGATTGGGGTGGGGGGTGGAGAATCTTTAGCTAGCATCTGTCCCATTTCAGCCAAAAAAGGTTACTAGTTTAGTCTTTAACAAAATAAGTTCCCTGTTTTTCTATTATACTCACCTAAGTTCCTGGTCACTGGAGACTTCTTCACTAAAAGTAGGGTCCTTGGTTCCCACCCTTGGGCACCAAATTTGATGACCGCATATTTAAAATCAGCCGGAGTCAGAAATTCAGGTTAAGGGAAAAATCTTCAATCTTTATTTGAGTAGAGGGGAAGAAGGATTGTGATAGCAATATGGGCAGCTGCGACAGGAAGCCAGCTAGCATAGGGGATGGGGGATTGCAAGTGAAAAGGGGATCGGTGGTGAAGAGCGGTTGCGATAGCAGTGTGAACAGCTGTGTCAAGACGCCAGCCAGCAGTCTCTCTTTCCACTTCCTTATTCACTCCCCTGACTCCACCCACTAAAATTATCATTTCCTATACAACACATCAGGACTTGCATAAAGAGTGGGCAGGGGCCATTCTTTCTCCAAGCATATATATTAATAGAGTATGGTCCAATTAATATTTAGCCTCACGTGCTTGGGACCTCAGTGCATCAACTCAAGACTCAGCCCATGACAGTTCTGTATCCCAAGAAGACTATTTTTAAAAGGAAAAGGGCCTATATCTATTCAAATATGTTCACTCTTTTGAGATGGCAAAGTTAGAAATTGAGTAGATGCCACTCTTTTTTTTTTTTAAATTTTAATTGTTGATCAATATGCGGTATATGATCGTGATAGAATACTCCCAGATTGTTTCTGTTGTTCTTACTGTTTGTCCTCCATTCTCAGAGGACCAATGACATCAGGAAAAGTGATCTCATGACTTGCAAGTGATATGGATTTACGTGATTCAGGATTGTGCAAAGCCTACCAGCCTCACTCTCTCCTCAGGACCAATTTAGCTCCAGTGACAAGCTATATATAAGACCAACTGGATATGGCCTCAGTTGTAGCTGGAAACCTTTGTCTTTTTAAGCTAAGGTCTTTCTTTCCCAGGTCTCACTTTGTCTGGTGCAACACCCATTTAGTGGTTAACTGTAGAGGTCTGAAACTCTGAAAAGTGTGTACTTGAATCAGAGAGCAGAACACTTAAGGTTCATTACCTATTTGACAATGAGATAACGGTTCTATAAGCATATACCTAGATGATATGTAAATATGATGGCTTTCCTCACCATTGGTGCTTGCTGAATGTGTGGTTGTGAGGTAATCATAGGCAAGGATTGGAGGGCTGAGGGAGAGAGGTCAGGGTCACTTGGCTACAGGTTGAAGAGGAGAGAGGCTAGAGACTCTAGACTCCAGAATCCAAGATACATCTTTGGCAAGCTGCGTACCAACTTGCCTGCCTCCTTCATTTCTCCCCCTAAAATTGAGCAGACTCTGACTGATCCTAAGGCCCTCCAGAGAGTTAGCCCAGACTTTACAGTTAACAACAGGTACAAATGAGGTAAGGGATAGCCTCTTTTACAGAGTCAAAATATATATCAGTCTGAGAGAGTAAAACTATTAGATTTCTGATAAAAAAAGAAACTATAGCTCTTTGGACTCATTCTGAGCCATCAGAGTCCAAACAATGACTAAGTGAGGCAATGGGAGACTTTGGCATTTTTAAGCAAAGATCTTTCTAAGACAAAAGTGATTCAAAATTTTTGATGAAAAAAGCTATCCAACTCCAGAGGGAAAAGTGATGGAGTCTGAAAGTTGATCAAAGTATGATTTTAAAAAACCAAAACATTATTATTCTTGTTAGTTTATTGTTGTTGTTTTCTTTGTTTTTTTCACACCTTGAATAATATGGAAATGTTTTACATGATTGCATATGAAAAATTTCTATGAAATTGCTTATCTTCTCAGTGATAGGGAAGAAAATTAGGGGAAGAATTTCAAGCTCATTTTTTTTTAATTGTTAAGAATTGTTTTACATGTAATTTGAAAAAAAATAATAATAAAAGAATAATAAAAAACTCCATCTAATTTGCAGAAATGGAAAATTATAATTATGCAACAAGGCATATAATGTCAGACAAAGTCTGATTGCAATATGGACATTTTTGAGATGATGAAATAAAGTTTTCTTTTTCATTTAACCTTATTAAATTTTTTAAACTGAAGTTCTGTATAACAAAACATATTTTGTATGATTTGTATAAGCAAACTGTGTTTACATTTTGGAGTGTGGATTTCGACTTTTTTACTCATTTTTGTAGTATTCTCCACTTAAAATTCTTTATTCCTCTCAAAATTTAGCTCTAGTAATATTTCCTCCATGAGGGCTTCCCTGATCTCCTTAACATTGAGCCCCATTGCCTACTCTCTCCAAATTGTCATTTATTTGTTCAAATTTAGCAAATATCTATATCTATATACCTATATATTTGTATATCTATGTAAATCTATATTACACATGTGTCTTTCAATAACATTTAGCCTCAAAAGTACAAGAGAGTGACTGGTTCAATAGTTAACTGTATTAACAGTGTCTAGGATAATACTTAACACATAGTGCTTAAGAAATGCTTATTGATTCATTGAGATGAGTATTGTTACAATGGAGATTTAGCATGCAGAAGATAGGGGAGAGAAGACATACTAGTCATATTAGATTTTATACACTGTGAGTTAGGAAATATTGCTGCCATACATTAATGATACTCATTTTCAGGAAAAAAGATCCACAACAATTTGATCTTTTTTCTCTAAATGTGTGTGTGCATGAGGGTGGGGGGGAATCATCAGTTCATCAAATTGAAAATATAAGTAAAGGGGAAAAAAGAGTAGAAAAGACAGGTTAAGTGAGTTTAATAAGTCTTCTTTCATAACCCAAATGAATGAAAAATCCTTGGAACAGAGCAGAGAAAAGTAAAACAGGTCACATTTGCAGCTTTCCTTTTTGTGGTGAGTAGACAAAAAGAAAATGGAATTAATAGCAAGTCTCAACAGCATGTCTCACTATGGAATGATGTCAAGATAGATGCAGCTTTTAAAACTGATAGTAAATTGTGGCAGTTTAAAAATAAAATGTGCCAAAGCAATATTTTTAAAAGATAGATTAAGGTTGTTGATAGCTTTAAAATTTTGACAGTGGGCAAAAGTTAAGAATATAATAACCTTTCTTGAATAATTGCATAATTGCTGCTTATACCAAGGTAAAAAACATAATATCTGTTTGGCAGAAATTTTACCCATAAACTTTTCTACAAATTTTGTGGCTATGTTGTAATCTTTTTTGTAAGTTATACTGTTATATTTTAATCAATTTTTTTTTGGGGGGGGCAGGACTCATGACAGGATTTGGCTAGAATATATCATCATTTCAGTTACCTCTGTTGAAGAGTCAATCTACCCACTAAGTCATTCCTTATGACAAATAATTTCTTTAAAATATAATGAAAAAGCAATTCAGCAAAACTAAGCAAGACATCAATCATCAATCCTCAATAATTCTTGATTGAATTAAAAAAAAAAAACAAGCAATGCCATATCTTCAGAGACTTTCTAGATCCTTCTCCCCTCCAATACAAGCCCATCATAATTTTATTCTATTTTATTTCCCTGAAAAGTAGTCTTCCACTAGGTGATAGTGAATATTAATCAAATCAGATAAAGTCACCTTTAGTATAATCATTACATATTTGATTATGGATAATACACTTCAAATCTTTTTACAGTGGGCAAAAGTTAAGAATATAATCTTTCTTGAACAATTGCAAATCTCTGAACTAAGATGAAAGGAAGAAAGAAATAGATTTGATCTCAAGTTCTACAACTGAGTCTTTAGTCTTTTAAATACTCCTCATGCTCAGAATATGACTGAGACTTAAAAATGGCAAGACCACTGCCTATGTGAGACACTAAAGATTTCACCATTAACATCACTCATAAAGAGCCTTCTGAAAAAGTATGCATTTTTTTTTGCAAACCAGTTAATAAGGATGTATTGATTGCTTATTAAGTGCTAAGCACTATGCTAAGTACTATGCTAAGTTCTGGGGATACAAAAAAAAAAAAAAAAAAAAAAAAAAGGCAAACTATAATTCCTGCTCTCAAAAAGTTCATGGCTTGAATTTGAAAGCTACTAGAAAAAATGTATGCAAACAAGATATATTGAGAATAAATTGGAGATAATTGCCATTGTCAATGGATCCCAGAATATGTGGGGGCAAGGAATAATTTATAAAAAGATTGGGAAAGTAAGAAGCAGTTGTAAAGAGTTTTGAATGCAAACAAATGGATTTATAATGTACCCTGAAGGTGATAGTGAGTCATTGGAGCTATTGAAAAAGAGAACAACATGATCAGATCTTTGCTTTGGGATAATTATTGTTATATTTAATGTTTTTGAATAGAGAGATACTTGAGACAAGGAAACCAATAAATAGGTACCTATACAGGAAATGATGAACTCACAAACCAGGATAGTGGCAGTTTCAGGGAAAATAGGGCTTCTGTGAGAGAAAACATGAATGAAAAATTGGTAGGATTTGGTACAAGATTAAATATTGCAAAATACTTCATGTGGCGATAATAAGAAAGTTAGCAATGGAAAATGATGCCTAGAACATAAGTTTAGATGACTGGGTGAATGGTGATACCGTTGCTTATAATAGAAAAGTTTAGAAGCAATGGAGAGTTAGGGAACAGGAAAAGATAATGAGTTTAGTTTTGTACATGTTGAATTAACATGTTTATGAAATATTCAGAGAGATGATAAAAAATTATATATTTGAGATGCCCAACATTCAGTTTAAGATAAGAGTTTAGAGGTTAGAGGTTAGGAGAGAGATAAGGTTACATAAGGAGATGTGGAAATTACCAAGATTGTTATGATAATTGAATATATAGGAGCTAATAAAATCACCAAGCACAAGAGTATAAAAGGAGAAGAGGAAGAGCTCCAGTATAGAGCTGTGAAAGATACCAACATGAGTCATAAATATCTAGGAAAGGAAACTGTGAAGTTATGATCAGATAGGCAGAAAAAGAAGGCATAATAGAACAGTATTATGAAAACCTAGGAAGAAGAAATTACCAAATAGATTTTTTAATGCTACAGGAAGTGCAAATCACATAAGTATTCAATTTTGGCTTTTATAAAAAGCCATGCCACATAGCTGGCTAATAGCAGCCAAGTAAGGAGGAAGACTCAGGCCTTATTTTTTGAATACTGATCATTTCTTATAATAAAATTTAATGATTATTTTGAGCAATATGTTTATTACATTTAAATAATTATTTTTATGTATTATTATAATACTTCTTAAGTATTTAAGTAAAATGAAGTCACACTGCAAAACCTTTTGGACAAGTGGAAAACTTTTTTCTTCAACCCTCTTTCTTCAGCATCCCCATGAGACCCAATCCACAGAAGTCATGGAATTATAGGAATCAAAACTCAAAATATTCTAGAGAATCACTTAAAGAATTTCCATATTTTATAATGGAAAAAAGTTGAAGATCAAATGGCTAAATTTTCTTTTTCATTGTTATTCATAGCTAACAGTGAATGGTAACTGTCAATGTTCAATAATCTTTACATTGTAAAATAACTTCATCAGACAAATTTATATAAAGTTCAAACTAAAGTGTAGCTAAACTTAATCTCTCCAAATGTACAGAGAAACAAAAATCCTAACAACAACAATCAAAAAACGTCTCCAGCTTCCTAATTCAAGGTATATTTATTATTCTCTAGGCAGTTTGTTGCTGCACTGTCAGGTTTGAATACTATATTGTTTCTAAAATATTTAATATGTCCTCTTAGAGGATCTACAGAGCAGTTTTCTGACCAGATCCAGAATGATTACTCAATAATGAGTCAAAACACATGAATTCAACCTACTATAAAGATCACTTTTTAGCAAAAAAAAAAAAAAAAAAAAAAAGTTGGAAGTGTGAGGGCTGGAACTCTGGAAAAGTATACTTGAAGCAAAGATACTTATAACAGGGTATTTACTCAGTGTAGTTGATGAGATAATAATTCCCTAGTGCACATATACTTAGTACTTTTAAATTTATCCAAACCATGAAGCCTGGAGAAAATTCTTATACCATGGATAGTATTGGCATTCAACAATGCCAAGGACAATTTCAGCATTATCTAGTCCAGGAGATAAAGTATTCTATTCTAAAAACCACTTTTATGAAGTGAAAAGAATCACATAAAAATAAATTTATGAAATACATGTATGAAGAAGAAAAAGCAAGCAAATACTTTAGAAAATACTGAGCATAATAAATTAATATTACACAATAAAATTAATATTAATAGAAATAAACTTGTCTGTCACTGAGAAATTGGAAAGTATAATAAATGCATGCCATAAACTTCCTCATATGTGAAAATGAAGCAACTGAAGAGTTTTCCAGAATAGTTTGGAGGAATAATAAAAGAATCAAAAGAAAATAAATGGGATAAGAAGAAATATAACATTATAAACTCAAAGCTAAAAAGATAATATGTAAGTGAGAATGGAAATTAGAGCTCTGAGAAAAGCAAGTGTGACAAAAATACAGTGGAACAAAAGGGAAACAATCCACAATAATTGTTTCTCTCAAAGAAGATATTCAATTTAGAATACAAAAATTCAGAGGTAGAAGAAAAATATTTCAATTCAAAAGTAAGATCAGAACCAAAAAGCCAAAAAAGCTGAGTCTGACAATAAAATGAGAATAATACAATGATAATAGAATTTCAATTAAAATTCACACAAAATAATATTTTTGAAAAAAAAAACATACTTTCAGTTTTGATACTATGTGTGTAACATTGAACAAATTACTTAAATCTTTACATGGTTGAGTTCCTTTATTTACAAAATTAGAGATTTTACTATAGGGCTTTTACTATTTCTTGTTGCTCTACAGTTATGATTTTATGAGCCCAAATAAGAAAATTCAAAGGTTTTTTTAAGAAAATTCTATGATCCATAAAGTACAACTCATAAGAAATGTTGTGGTCAAACTGACCAAACATTATAGCTAATCTAGAGGAAACTCTTTACATACCAAAGAAAAAACACTCAAAAGTCATGTGAGACTAATATTTATTAATAAGAAAAGAAAAAGAAAATTGAATAAACTACACTTAAAAGAAAAGGCCAGCATGCACTCACAAAGTTGTATATTCTGTAAAACTTCACTTAATCATCACTAGAAGAATAAAAGTTTTCAGCAAAAGTCATGCATTTGAGCTACCTGTCCAAAAGAAATCTGAGTTAAGCAAGATGCTTGGCATGCAAAGTTCACCAAACAATCTAATATAAAAAGGTAAGTGGGCACAATATAGCCAGAGAAGCCTAAGCAGCAAAAATACATGTTCTCATAAATCTAGAGCTAAATGAAGTTATACTATGAGAAAGATTTTTTATAGCATTGTTTTTGCTTAAAAAATTATCTTCAAAATTGAAGTATATCAAGAACAATAAGAAGAGCCACAAGGGTGAAGGGGTATTGAGGGCATAATGGGCTTTTAAAGAAGAATTAAATTGATTCAATTAATTCTGAATTAGTATATTTATTTGATGCTTTTAAAAGAAGATTATGTGACTTAACAGAATGAGAAGACCAGGGCAACAAGGAAAGAATACTCTGACAACATCCATTCCCAAAACGAAATAACTGACAGCTTTGATCTAGGGAAACTTACTAACCTTGCAAACAATAGGAAAAACTGATTCTCCAAAGCAAAGGCTAAAATTAAGATGTTGGAAGAGAGCCTCGAGTATGATGGTTTTCAGGTCATGACAAAAAGAGAGAAACTGTCGTATTTTCACAAGTATTTGGTGCCAGGATTTAGCATAGCCTTAATCCAAAATCTCATTAGCTAAATAGTGGAGTTCTCAGGCTTGTGTTCATGCCATGGATTTGGGAATTTCAGTGTAATTGTTGATGAGTACTATGGGATGATGAGTGAAGAAGAATTTTATAGGGTAGGGCAGAGAAGTTTGCAAACCTCTATCATGGAAGGTTTCAGGTTTGTAAAATATAAGACACAACAGGGTACATAGTGGGGGAGAGAGTGGACAGAAAAGAGTAGAATAACAACAAGAAAAACAACAACAAAAGTCATACTAATCAGGACAAAAATCTTCATGTTTAAATCATAAACATCTTGTTGGATAAAGAAAAATTAGATCCTTACAACAGATAAAAGGAAGAATCTAAGGGCAAATAATCAAAAAGAACAAGTAGTAGTTTGAATTGTGGAAGAATTCACAATATGGAGAATCTTCTCTTATTACTTTCCTTATTATGTTAGAGGCAGCCAGGTGATATAGTGTGCTAGGTCTAGAGTCAGGAAGTCCTATGTTCAAATCCAGCCTCAGTTCTTTAAGAGACCCTAGGCAAGACCTTAACTTATGTTTGCTTCAGTCTCATCTGACAAATGGTATAGCTACATGTCACAAAGGATTGATGCTGAACATGGAATCATGAAGTCCCATCTTTGTAAGTTTAACTCTTGCCTCAGATACTTAATAGTTGTGTGACCCTGAGTAAATCATTTATCCCCATTTGCCTCACTTTTTCATCTGTAAAGTTAGTTAAAGAAGCAAATGGCAAAACATTCCAGTATCTTTACAAAAAAATCCCAAATAAAGTCATAAAGAGTCAAACAAAACTGAAAAACAGTTGAATGACAAACAAAATAGTTTAATAATAATTTTTACCTCTTAAGTTTGTTGCAAGAATCAAATGAAACAACAAATGGAAAGCACTTAAAAATAGTACCCTAGCATATAGTAAGAGCTATATAAATATAAATTTTGGCTGTTTAGTACTGTTGTATTGTTGTTATTTGCACTGCTATTTCTTATTTCCTATTAATAAAACACTGATATCTGAGGAGGCTCATAATATGTCGTTGTAGAATGTTAGAGCACCTTAATAACAAAGTAGCTTTAGGGGGAGAATATGAGATTTAAATGAGTATATTTATATGCAATCATCTTAAAAAAAACAATGAAAAATAAATCATTTATTTGGATGTATGCCGAGTTCGAAAAAAAGAAATGGATGCCACACACACACACACACACACACACACACACACACACACACACACTCACACACACTTCTAGGAGAGAAGCATGAAAATGTATTCTCATAGGACAATTGATTATATAATCTTTTGGATTGTATAATCTAATGGATTATATTATCCACTTCCTTCATTTTATATATGAAGAGTTTATTAATCTCATGTCTTATATAAATCCTCAAATTAGTGAGGAAAAGAGATGAGATTCAAACTCATTCTGTGACTCTAAGTAGAGCATTATTTTCACTATATTAGGCTGATTCAATTTGTATTGATTTCTACCATGCATCAAACATTCCTAACATCAAATCCTTGTCAATACCATAAAAAAAATTATAAAACTTCTTGGTCACATAGCATTTTATGATTATAAAATACTATAATAATTATTTGGCATACATTGTTCAAGTATTCAGAGGCTCCTAAAATTTGACCTAGATTACATTTTGGATAATTGTAAACAATTTCTCTCATTTTCCAGTTTAGGATCTGAATCCTGGAGAGTTGAAATGATACTTTCTGCCAGTATCACATAAATGGTAATGTTATCATAAGAGATGAGAAAAAATATTACAATGATTGATTATTTAAATTCTGGTAGTAAGAAAGTGAGCCAAAACTTAAATGCAGTATTTAATCCTATCACTATATTTAGTTTATGAAATATGAATGCCCAATTTTTTTCTTTTTAATAACATGAAGTTAAAGTCTAGGGAAGAGGAACAAAAGCCCTGCAATTCTGTTGGCTTATGAAGTCTAAAAAAGATAAAATAGAACTGGTAATTAATGGTTTTTTGGTACAGTTTCATACAGGAAGAACAATACAGAAATCAAGATCATACACTTAGAATGTAGCTATGTCTAATTGCATTTTTCCTTGAATAAGCAGATTGGAAATGTTACTAATGTTAAGATGATGTTATCAAATTTATAATTTTTGATCAAGTGATACTTTTTTCAAATGGTCATAGATTTAATATATCTCAAAGTACAACATTTTGGTGATGATTTCTTCTAACCCACTAACAGAACTATCTTAGATGGATTCTTCATGAATATTTTTTCCTAATCTATATTTCTTCCTGGATTACAATCACTTAAGTACCTACAATAGCTATTACTTTATTATTTATTTAAAACTTTTATTTATTTCCTATTGTTCCTCAGTAGATTCTCTTTTTGTCAGGATTTCAAAAGATATTTTTACTCTGAAGTCAAATATCTCCATCCAATAAATTCTTGTTTTGTTGTAATTTTTGAAAAATAATTTCAATCTGCTAAACCTCAGAATGTTAAGTCAACAATGGCTAGTGATTGTACATTTTTAAATCTGTCATCTACTTTTGATCATCATCCATTTTGCAAGTTTCTTTAGTAGTTCCAATGATATCATATTTCTTCATCTTACCTTTGGAGAAAACATATGGCATAAGCAATAGTCATTTTATAGTGTCATTTAATACCAATGCTGATTTATTATGTCTACTTCTGGAATCATCTCTTTTAGAATTTGTCATTTTTTCTTAGGATTTTTTGTTATATCTTTTTTTGCTACCCTTGCTTTTTCACTAGAAGACTTAATGGCACCCAGAAGAATTGCCAAATCAAGAAAGTGCTCAGTTAAAGCAGAAATGTAATAGTGAGTGCTCAACCACAAAGGAAAATGAAAGCTATTTGAACAAAAAATTTATTAGCATAAAGAACAGATGCATTTCATAGAAGCATACTTTTAATCAGTTATATTTCTGTTCCTTTTTTGTTACTGTGGCAAAAGTTATTTTTTTTTTCATGAATTGAACTCTTTTGAGGTTATAGTTGCTCCACCAAATAGATTTATACAGAGACCATCCCACTAAATTGTACAACCTAATAGACACTAAGAAGCAAATTCCAAACAATGAGAAGATGCTTTGGTCAAATGATGATGACAAAAAGGAAACCACTAATAATTGAGTGATTAATTGTTTTTATCTTAGTCTACTCTATAGTGATTTGTACAAGAAAAATGTGGGAATAGTTTCATCCATTCTGAGGGAATAGGCAATAATGAAAGAAATGAGGATATATATGACAATGAGTAATAGTTCTTACAAGTAGAAGATGTGGCTAAGTCCAGAATTTTGTGAATGTTTAAAAAATCATTCTACATCTTGTTCAGGCTTTGCTTAAAAAGTTCAAGGAGATATACTTTTTTTTTCTATTTGTTAGAATAAAAAAAAAAAAAAACAAATAACAATGTAGATCCAGATAATTAAGGGCAATGCTTTAAAATTGCTTTCTTAAATCTGTTTCTTCAAGTTGGTTTCTCTATCAGTAAAATTTACAGTTAACACAACTAGGATCCAGCAGCCTTTATGAAGGCTAGCTTCTTTTGTCACAAATGACAAAAGATTTGAATCATTCATTTAAATAAATTTTTTCTTGCTCTTTAACTGACGTTATATGTTGTCATATAAGCTACCAGAAATCTCTAATTTGTTTTCTTAAAGGGTATGGCATAAGGTCATTTCTATTTTGGAATTTCAGAGAAGAGTGTGAATTCAGAAAAGCATTCACTTGAAAATAAATGTATCCTTGGAAAATGAATGGATACCCATCAATTGGAGAATGGTTTGAGTAAATTGTGGTATATGAACGTTATGGAATATTATTGTTCTGTAAGAAATGACCAGCAGGATGAATACAGAGAGGACTGGAGAGATTTACATGAACTGATGCTAAGTGAAATGAGCAGAACCAGGAGATCATTATATACCTCAACAATGATACTGTTTGAGGATGTATTCTGATGGAAGTGGATCTCTTCGATAAAGAGAGCTAATTCAGTTTCAATTGATCAAAGATGGGCAGAAGCAGCTACACCCAAAGAAAGAACACTGGGAGATGAATATAAACTGCTTGCATTTTTGTTTTTCTTCCCGGATTATTTATACCTTCTGAATTCAATTCTCCCTGTGCAACAAGAAAACTGTTCGGTTCTGCACACATATATTGTATCCAGGATATACTGTAATCTATTCAACATGTAAAGGATTGCTTGCCATCTGGGGGAGGGGGTGGAGGGAGGGAGGGGAAAAATCGGAACAGAAGTGAATGCAAGGGATAATTCTGTAAAAAATTACCCTGGCATGAGTTCTATCAATAAAAAGTTATTTAAAAAAAAAAGAAAGAAAATAAATGTATCTTTGTCTTAAACCTTGAAGATTCTTAAAAAGAATATGAATATAAATTTAACAAATATTTTGTTAAATGAGGAGTCAGTGAATTATATTTCAAAAATACTTGGAGTATATCAAAGTAATTATGATGTCAATATAATATTTACATAAATCAAATCAATTCAGAGGCCAGATAAAAAGACGTATGCATGCAAAATTATATTTAGATTTAACACTATATATAACTACACACATGTGTATGTATATGTATATATGTCCATATATGCATGTATATACACATATGTGTATCTCTCTATATATGTATGCATGTGTATATACATATCTATATATTATATATACATATATGTATATATAATATATAGATATGTATATGTGTGTTTATATACTAAAAACAACTAAGATATTCCAGAAAGAACTAATTTTACAATCTTAAAGAAATGAATTAATTTTAAAATTTCAATTGTTCATATTTTAACTTGGAAATTCAATGGTCTAAGACTTAAGCTTCATGAATAAGCTTCACAATATAGTGAGTCTAGAATACTTTCTTGTTTTGTTTTTTTCTCCAAGAAAAATATCTGAAAAAGCAGTACCAAGCATAGAAAATTCTATGACTTATGCATAAGCCATATAATTTGAAAAGTAATTGGCAAAAGCAGAGCCAAGATGGCAGAGAATAGACAGGTCTTTGCCTGAACTCTTTTTGCCTTCCTCAGAACCAACTGCAGATCAATCTTCTGAACAGGTTTTGGAGTACCAGAAGCCTCAAATCTTTGGAGTGTACCAAATTTCCAGCAAAATATATGTTGAAAGGATTTCAAGAAAGTTTTGTCTCAGTAAGCAGAGAGCAGGAATTAAATCCAGCACAGGCACAGAGCAAGGAGGCCCAGAGCAGAGAGGCCACATGCAGGGAATCTAGTAGGAATATTAATTATTGTGTCCTAGTTCAGAAGCCAAGGGGTCAATGCATCAGCAGACTAACTGTAAGACATCCCATGCAACTACAGAAGGCAAATAGTGAGCACTTGAACCACAGCGTAACAAGTGGGATTTGGTCACATCTATCCAGCATGGAAAGGAAACCAAAAGCACTGATCTCCTGTCACCCTTTAAGGGAAGCTCAGATTCTCAGTTCTCTTGCTCTGGGAATAGAACTCAATCTTTAAACATGAGGGAAAAAAGCAAAAAGAATCCTGATCATAGATAGCTATTATAGAGAAGAACAGACCTCAAACTCTGAGGACACTGAAGGCAAAATGTCCCAAAGGATGGTAGGAGTTGTTCTCCATCTCACAAGGCTTTCTGGGAAGAATTCAAAAAAGATCTTAAAAATAGTTAAAGGAAAAATAGGAAAAGGAAATGAGAGCTAGGCAAGAGGATTTGGAAAAGGAAACACAGAAATAGTCTGAAGAAAAAAACTTCTTAAACAATACATTTGGCAAAAAGAAAACAACTACTTAAAAATAGATTTGTCAGAATGGAAAAATAAAATTCCTTGAAAAACAATACTGGTGAAGTAGAAAAAGAGAATAACTCCTTAAAAATAGAATTGGTGAAGAAGAAAAGAAATTCAATAAACAAAACAACTCATTTAAAAGTTTAATTGGTCAAATACAAAAAGAGGTAAAAAAGTTAACAGAAGAAAACAATTCACGAAAATTACCATTGAACAAATGGAAATCAATGATTCAATGAGACATCAAGAATCAGTCAAACAAAACCAAAAAAAAAAATTAAAAACAGAAGAAAATATAAAATACCTCTTGAGAAAAGCAACCATACCTGGAAAATAAATCCAAAAGAGACAATATAAGAATTGGACTACCTGAACACCATGATGAAAAAAAGAGTCTATACAACATCTTACAAGAAATCCTCCATTTAAACTGTACTGATATCCTAGAACCATAAGGTAAAATAGCCATTGAAAGAATCCAACGATCATTTCATGAAAGAGAAACCAAAATATAAACAGCAAGGAATATTGTAACTAATTCAAGAATTATCAGATGATTGAAAAAATACTTCAAGCAGCCACAAAGAAACAATTCAGATATTGAGGAGAGACAATCAGGATCACCCAGGACCTAGCAGCTTCATCTTTAAAGGATCAAAGGGCCTGGAATATGATATTCTGTAGGCAAAAATCAATTACCCAGAAAAACTAAGCATTCTCTTTTAGGGAAAAATATGAACATTCAATGAAATAAGGGATTTTCAATTATTTTTGATGAAAAGACCAGAACTGAACAGAAAATATGATCTTCAAATACAGAACTCAAGAGGAGCATAAAAGATAAAAAAAGGAAGGGAAAAACTGTTTTTTAAAAGGTTAAAATGTTTATATCCTTACTTGCAAAAAATGAGATATGTAACTCTTGAGAAGTGTGTTTTAATTAGGAATGTACTTTATAGATGTGAGTGTAATTTGACTAATGTGATGATATAAAAAAGAAAATAGGAGTGAAAAGGGGATTGTACTGGATGAAGAGTAATGGGGAGGTAAAGGGAGAGTAAATTACATAAAGTGAAGAGGCAAAAAATCCTATTTAAGATGAAGCAAAGAAGAGAAGGTGATGAACATTGTTTAAAACTTAATCTCATTGCTTTTAGATTAAAGATGAAATATCGTACACTTCTAGTTTGAGATAGAAACTCACCTAATGGTGAAGTAGGAGGAGAAATGGAAAATGAAAGCAAGAGGCTAATAGAAAGGAGAACAGAAGTGGAAGAGGAAAGGAATAAGAAAGAAAGAGGAAAGATTTAGGAAGGTAGTGGTAAGAAGCAAAGCACTAGTGAGAAGCAAAAAGGAAAAAGGAATGAGAAAGGTATAACTTGGGGGGAAAAGGATGGCTTGACTTATTTAGTTTTAGTAATTATAATTGTGAATGTGAATAGAATGAACTCTCCCATAAACTGGAATCAAGTAGCAGACTATATTAAAAGTCAGAATATCACAAAATGTTGCTTACAAGAAACGCATTTGGAGCAAAGAGAGAAATACAAAGTAAAGGTAACAGGCCAGAACAGAATTTCTCATGATTCAGCTAAAGTAAAAAAAAAAAAAAAAAGAAAAAGAAAAAAAGAAAAATCAGGGGTAGCAATCCTTATCATGTATCAAGTAACAACAACAACAACAACAACAAAAAATAGATCTAATTAAATGAGATAATGAAAGAAACTACATATTGCTAAATGATACCATAGACAAGAGCAATATCACTATTAATCCTATATGCACCAAGTAATATAGCATCCAAATTCCTAGAGAAGTTAAGAAAGTCGCAACAAGAAATAGACAGCAAAACTATAGTAATGAGGGGTCTGAAATATCTTGTTCTATCAGAAATAGATAAATCAAAACACAAAATAAATAAGAAAAAATTAGGGAGTTAAATAACAACTTTAGAAAAAAAAAGTTATGTATGATAGACCTTTGGAGAAAATTAATAGGGATAGAAAGGACTATGTTTTAATTTCCCCTAGTGGTACATATAACCAACAGAGTTTTCCTTAAAATGGTCAGTATCATCTATCTATAACTATCAGCAAGTATCATGTGTAATGGGGATAAACTAGAAGCATTCCCAACAAGATCAGAAATGAAACAAGTTTGCCAGCTATCACCATTAATATTCAATATTGCATTGGAAATGTTAGCTCAGCAATAAATGAAGAAAACTAAATTAAAGGAATTAGTGTATGAAACCAAATTATCATTCTTTGCAGATGATTTGATGATATACATAGAGAATTTGAGAGAATCAACTAAAAAAACTACTAGAAACAATAAGTTCAGCAAAGTTGCAGGATATAAAATGGATTTACATAAATCATTGGCATTTTTATATATGACCAACAAAGTCCAGCAGCAAAAGATACAAAGAGAAATTCCATTTAGACTAACCAGAGTTAATATAAAATATTTGGGAGTGTACCTGCTAAGACAAAGCCAATTATTATATTAAACACAATTACAATACATGTTTCATGCAAATTAAATTAGATCTAATGCCTGGAAAAATATCAAATGTTCCTTGTAATGCTGAGCTAAAATAATAGAAATGACAATTCTACATAAACTAATCTATTTATTCATTGTCATTCCAATCAGACTGCCAAGAAATTACTTTACAACCCTTGAAGAACTAGCCAAAGAAGAAATAGAGACCATTATGAAATGCAAGATGGATAATTTTGATTATATGAAATAAAAAGAGTTTTGTACAAACAAAATCAATGCAAGCAAGACTAGAAGGGAAGCAATAAACTGGGGAAAATTTACATTCAAGGAAGAAAGGCCTAATTTCAAAAATATATAGAGAATTGATTCAAAAATAAGAATAAAAACCATTCTCCAATTGATAAATGGCCAAAGCATATAAAAGCAGAATTTTTGGACAGAGAAATTAAAACTATATGAAAATACTCATAGAAACACAAATTAAGACAACCCTGAGGTACCACTGCACATTTTTCAGTTGGTTAAGATCATAGGAAAAGATCATGATAAATGTTGAAAGATATGTGGGAAAACTGTGACACTATTACATTGTAGGTGTAGTTGTGAACGGAGAACATTCTGAAGAACATTCTCCATTATAGAGAGTAATTTGGAACTTTGTCTGAAGTGGTATCAAATTGTGTATACCCTTTGATTCAGCAATGTCTCTACTAAGTCTGTATCCTAAAGAGATCATAAAAAAGGGTAAAAGACTCACATATCCAAAAATGCTTGGAGTTATAGTGACAAGATACTGGAAACTCAGTGAATGCCCATCAGTTTGAGCATGGCTGAATAAATTATGGAATATGAATGTTATAGAATATTATTGCTCTATAAAAAAAGATTAGCAGAATGATTTCAGAAAGGCATAGAGAGACTTGCATTAATTGATGTGAAGTAAAGTGAGTAGGATCAAGAGAACAATGAACACAGTAACAAGATTATGCAATGATACACTTTGATAGTCAAAGCTTTTTTCAACAATGAAGTGATTCAGGCTAATTCCAATAGACTTGTGATTGAGAAAGCAATCTGCATCCAGAGAGAGGAACTGAATATAGATCACAATTAAGTTATTTTTCACCTTTTTTTTTGTAGCTTCCTTGCTTTTTTCTCATTTTTTTTCCCTTTTTGATATGATTTTTCTTCTGCAACATGATAAATGTGGAAATATTTGTAGAAGAATTGCACATGTCTGACATATATTGGATTACTTGCTCTCTAATGAAGGGGTTGAATGTAAGAAAAGGGAAAAAAAATCACAAGGTTTTGCAAGGGTGAATGCTGAATACGATTTAGCAAATATTTTGAAAATATAACATTATTTTTTTTTAAATAGAAAGTTAATTAACAGAGATGGTAGAGGATAATAGAAAGGAATCAGAGGAAAAGTAGAAAGAGAGATTTTGTGTTTTCTTAGAACTAGTAACCAGGAAAACTGAATCAGGAACTGGAAATATAGAGCAGAAATGTTGACTCTTTGCTTCTTTTTTGTTAACTAGATTATAAACTCCCTATTGGCCAGTGTCATTCCTCATATTTCTTTTTATATCCAATGACATCTACAATGGGGTTTAATTGCTTAATAAATTTAATTGTTTTAATAAACTACTTTGATTATCAATTGAATGTTAGTCTTCAGAACTGCTTTTATTTAAGTCTGGATTGCTATGTAAATTCAGGAAGCTTCTACTTCAAGAAAAATATGGGGAATCTGGAATTAATTAATACTTGATATGAAGGATTTGTGGCTTGACCTTAAGAGCCCTAGAACTAATTTAATGTTAGTTTCAACAAGAGACTAAAAGACATGTTGTGTGATAAGTTTGAAAATACTTACCTAGAAAACTCTAGTTTCATAAAATTATTTTTGCTATGAAGGCTAAGGAAGTTCATTACCTTTCAGGAATTGTACTTACTAGTAAAGAGAGTTCCTAATTTTTTTTTGTTTGTTTTAAACACAGTTATATGACTTCAATGGCCTCAGCCTATAGTTTTTAGCCCCAAATTTGTGATTTTGCTTCTAATTCATTATTTCATTATTATTCTTGTTTTATTATCTAACCCTATGAATTTTATTTGATGAATTTAAAAATATTATTCTTTGAAGGAATACATATAGACTTCACCAAATTCTCAAAAGTGTTTATGACACAGAAAACTTAAACCATCTTTGTCTGAGGATATGGCAGGTATCCATTCCCATCTCTGGATCTTTCCTTATCTTAAGAATTAACTATAGAATACTAATTCTGGTATCTTCCTCCTTCTCCTTCTCTGCAAATTTTAGAAAGTCTAGTTTCATTTAAGACTCAATGAAGGGGACTTCCGGTTAAGATGGTGGAGAGGAGGCACACAGCTGTGTAGCTCCACACTTTCTCTCACTATCCATTTCATTACAAGCCTCTGAATTAATGCTTGACTGAAAAAAAAAAAAAACCCACAAATAGTTACCAAGAGAAGCCATCCTTGAGAATCGCCAAGAAAGGTCTGTCTTTACTGGAGGGCTGGGGTGGTTTTAGATCAGGTGCAGGCAGCGGCAGTGAGAGCACGGGAGCAGACTGGAGAGGGGGTGGGGAGTGATCGCAGCCATCTCTGCGGGGAGAGCTTCGCTACAGGTTTGGATACTTTGCTCCAGCAGCAAGTCAGCAGCCCAGCAGATAAGCTAAAAACACCGGGGCTGAAGAATACAACCCCAAACAGCTGGAGTCTCTCGGGACCTGGCCGTCCCCCACTTCCCCCCTCACCCCCCACAGTGACTCAGCACGCTCTGGGATCTCAGAGAGCAGGCGCAGCACAGTCCTGCTAGTGCCTCACTGCTGCTACTCGCAGTCTGTAGAGGAAGCTCGGTAACACACCCAGCCCCTCCCCCAAAGAAAGACTCCAGTTTTTTCTGTTTTTCTTTGCTAGTTTGTCTTTGATTATTAGACAGAATGAGCAAGAAACTGAAGAGGACTTTAACCCTTGACAGCTTCTATACAGATAGAGAGCAGACTCTAAATCCGGAGGAGACTAAAAACAGACTATCTCCAGGTGAATCCCCAAAGGAGGAGATCATCTGTTCCTCAGCACAGATGAACCTCATAGAAGTAATTAAAAAGGCTCTCACAAGAGAGCTAGAAGAAAAATGGGAAAAGCAGAGTGAGGCTTGGCAAAAGGAGAGGGAAGCTTGGGAAAAGGAGAGGGAGGCTTGGCAAAAGAGCCTGGAGAAGTCAGTTAAAGAGAGTGGATAAAGAAGTAAAATCCTTGAAAAATAGGATTGGTGAACTGGAAAACAAAATTGGCGAAATGGAAAAAAATTCCACAGAACAAAAGAACTCAGTGGGACAATTAGAAAAAGATTTTTAAAAAGTGAGTGGAGAAAATACTTCACTGAAAATCAGAATTGAACAAGTGGAATTGAATGACTCGAGGAGACAAGAAGAATCAGTCAAGCAAATCCAAAAAAATCAAACAATGGAAAAGACTGTGAAATACCTTCTGGGGAAGACAACAGACCTGGAAAACAGATCCAGGAGAGACAATCTGAGAATCATTGGACTCCCAGAAAAGAATGATGAAAAAAAGAGCCTGGACACTATTTTCCAGGAAATTATCAAAGAGAAATGCCCAGAAGTCATAGGAACAGAGGAAAAAATAAACATTGAAAGGATTCATCGATCACCCACTGAAAGGGATCCTAAAATCAAAACACCAAGGAATATAGTGGCCAAATGCCAGAACCCTCAGGTGAAGGAAAAAATATTGCAAGCGGCTAGAAAAACCCAATTCAAGTATCAAGGAGCCACAATAAGGATCCCCCAGGATCTGGCAGCATCCACATTAAAAGATCGAAGGGCCTGGAATATGGTATTCCGAAAGGCTAAGGAACTTGGTATGCAACCAAAAATAACTTTCCCAGTGAGAATGAGCATCTTTTTCCAGGGAAGAAGATGGACATTCAACGAAGTAAGCGAATTTCATCTATTTCTGATGAACAAGCCAGAACTTAACAAAAAGTTTGATCTACAAATATAGAACTCAAGAGAAATCTAAAAAGGTAAAGATTAATATTGGGAATTATATATTGACTATATAGATGTATAAAGAATACATGTATACCTTGTTCTAGAAATTGATGTGGAAAGGACATTGTACCAGAAAAAGGGTAAAGTGGGGGTAGTACATCTCATGAAGAGGCATAGGAAACCAATTATATCTGAGAGAAAGAACGGAGGGGGATGAATATAGTGGGTATCTTACTGCCTTCAGAATTGGCTTTAAGTGAAAAATCTTAAGACATATTCAATCTATGGTGAAACTTCTCCCACCTCATTGAAAAGTGAGAAGGGAAAAGTGAAAAGGGAAGGAATAAGCTAAGAAGAAGAGGAGAATATGGAAACTGGGAGGGAAAGGGGTAAGATAGGAGGAGGAACTCTAAGGCGGGGGGAGGGAAACTAAAAAGGGAAGGCTGTGAAAAGCAAGTGGTGCTCACAAGCTTAATACTGGAAAGGGGGGAAAGGGGAAAGAAGGGAGAAAAGCATAAACCGGGGTTAACGAGATGGCAAGTAATATAGAATTGGTCATTCTAACCATAAATGTGAACGGGGTAAACACCCCCATAAAGAGGAAGCGGTTAGCAGAATGGATTAAAAGCCAGAATCCTACAATATGTTGTTTACAGGAAACACACCTGAAGCAGGGAGATACATGTAGGTTAAAGGTAAAAGGTTGGAACAAAATCTACTATGCTTCAGGTGAAGTCAAAAAAGCAGGGGTAGCCATCCTGATCTCAGATCAGGCTAAAGCAAAAATTGATCTAATTAAAAGAGATAAGGAAGGGCACTATATCTTGCTAAAGGGTGTTGGAATCCTTACTAACTGCTAACTAATTAGAGATGCTCTAATCTTACAAGAAGATTTTGGCCAGAACCTGAAACAAGGTACTAAGTAGAACTAATTACTACAAGGCTTGTGTTCACACTTTTACTCATTGGAGTCCACAAGTATGCTAGCTTCACAAAGTACACTTTCTAACTTCAAGGGAGTCCACACCTCCCTTAAAGCTCGTTGGGCCAGAGAGCACTATGGGAGAAAACCCATAATCCCATTCTCTCAGAAGAGTCAGATAAAAGGCCAGCGATGAGGGATCTATGGCAGAATACATTTTTTCCACTTGGCTGGCTGGTGGCAGAGAAGAGCTTTCAGAGGATAAAGCTACGAGTGAGAGTTCAGTGGACAACCAGATTCATCTTCATCTCAGACCACTGTAGTTGGTGGCTGGGCTCCCCAGAAGAAGACAAGAGAGACATTCCATCTCTGTGTTGGTTGGAGGCTGAAGAAAGCAGAGTCAGAGGCTGAAGGACAGAACCTTTGGATTTGGAGATATTCGGAGGGCTCTAAGCCTCTAAACCGGCTGTGCTTTGAGAAGAACAAGAACTTCAATATTTGAACTTCAATATTTGAACTCATAACAAAAGGGTAGCATGGATAATGAAGCACTATCTATATTAAACATATATGCACCAAGTGGGGTAGCATCTAAATTCTTAAAAGAGAAATTAAGAGAGCTGCAAGAAGAAATAGACAGTAAAACTGTAATAGTGGGAGATCTTAACCTTGCACTCTCAGAATTAGATAAATCAAACCACAAAATAAATAAGAAAAAAGTCAAAGAGGTAAATAGAATACTAGAAAAGTTAGATATGAGAGATCTCTGGAGAAAATGTAATGGAGACAGAAAGGAATACACTTTCTTTTCAGTAGTTCATGGAACCTATACAAAAATTGACTATATATTAGGACATAAAAACCTCAAACTCAAATGCAGTAAGCAGAAATAGTAAATGCATTCTTTTTAGACCACGATGCAATGAAAATTACATTCAACAAAAAACCAGGGGGAAGTAGACCAAAAAATAATTGGAAACTAAATAATCTCATACTAAAGAATGATTGGGTGAAACAGCAAATCATAGACATAATTAATAACTTCACCCAAGAAAATGATAATAATGAGACATCATACCAAAATGTATGGGATGCAGCCAAAGCGGTAATAAGGGGAAATTTCATATCTCTAGAGGCCTATTTGTATAAAATAGAGAAAGAGAAGGTCAATGAATTGGGTTTGCAACTAAAAATGCTAGAAAAGGAACAAATTAAAAAACCCCAGTCAAACACTAAACTTGAAATTCTAAAAATAAAAGGAGAGATCAATAAAATTGAAAGTAAAAAAACTATTGAATTGTTTAATAAAACTAAGAGTTGGTTCCATGAAAAAACCAACAAAATAGACAAACCCTTAGTAAATCTGATTAAAAAAAGGAAAGAGGAAAATCAAATTGTTAGCCTTAAAAATGAAAAGGGAGAACTCGCCAGTAACGAAGAAGAAATTAGAGCAATAATTAGGAGTTACTTTGCCCAACTTTATGCCAATAAATTCAACAACTTAAATGAAATAGAAAAATACCTCCAAAAATATAGCTTGCCCAAACTAACAGAGGAAGAAGTAAATATCCTAAACAGTCCCATCTCAGAAAAAGAAATAGAACAAACTATCAATCAACTCCCTAAGAAAAAATCCCCAGGATCAGATAGATTTACATGTGAATTCTGCCAAACATTTAAAGAACAATTAACTCCAATGCTAAATAAACTATTTGAAAAAATAGGGATTGAAGGAGTCCTACCAAACTCCTTTTAGACACAGACATGGTACTGATACCCAAACCAGGTAGGCTGAAAACAGAGAAAGAAAATTATAGACCAATCTCCCTAATGAATATTGATGCTAAAATCTTAAACAAAATATTAGCAAAAAGATTACAGAAAATCATCCCCAGGATAATATACTATGACCAAGTAGGATTTATACCAGGAATGCAGGGCTGGTTCAATATTAGGAAAACTATTAGCATAATTGACTATATCAATAACCAAACAAACAAAAACCATATGATCATCTCAATAGATGCAGAAAAAGCATTTGATAAAGTCCAACATCCATTCCTAATAAAAACACTTGAGAACATAGAAATAAATATACTTTTCCTTAAAATAGTCAGGAGCATATATTTAAAACCATCAGTAAGCATCATATGCAATGGGGAAAAACTGGAACCTTTCCCAGTAAGATCTGGAGTGAAGCAAGGTTGCCCTCTATCACCATTATTATTTAATATCGTATTAGAAACACTAGCCTCGGCAATAAGAGTCAAGAAAGATATTAAAGGAATTAGAGTAGACAATGAAGAAACCAAACTATCACTCTTTGCAGATGATATGATGGTATACCTAGAGAACCCCAGAGATTCTACTAAAAACCTATTAGAAATAATTCATAATTTTAGCAAAGTAGCTGGCTACAAAATAAATCCCCATAAATCCTCAGCATTTTTATACATCACCAACAAAACCCAACAGCAATAGATACAAAGAGAAATTCCATTCAGAATAACTGTTGATACCATAAAATATTTGGGAATCTATCTAACAAAAGAAAGTCAGGAATTATATGAGCAAAATTATAAAAAAAGTCTCCACACAAATAAAGTCAGACTTAAATAATTGGAAAAATATTAAGTGCTCTTGGATCGGCCAAGCGAATATAATAAAGATGACAATACTCCCTAAACTAATCTATTTATTTAGTGCTATACCAATCAGACTTCCAAGAAAATATTTTAATGATTTAGAAAAAATAACAACAAAATTCATATGGAACAATAAAAAGTCGAGAATCTCAAGGGAATTAATAAAAAAAAAAAATCAAATGAAAGTGGCCTAGCTGTACCTGATCTAAAATTATATTATAAAGCAGCAGTCACCAAAACCATTTGGTATTGGCTAAGAAATAGATTAGTGGATCAGTGGAAAAGGTTAGGTTCACAAGACAGAATAGTCAACTATAGCAATCTAGTGTTTGACAAACCCAAAGATCCTAACTTTTGGGATAAGAATTCATTATTTGATAAAAACTGCTGGGATAACTGGAAATTAGTATGGCAGAAATTAGGCATGGACCCACACTTAACACCATATACCAAGATAAGATCAAAATGGGTCCATGACCTAGGCATAAAGAATGAAATTATAAATAAATTAGAGGAACATAGCATAGTTTATCTCTCAGACTTGTGGAGGAGAAAGAAATTTGTGACCAAAGATGAACTAGAGACCATTACTGATCACAAAATAGAAAATTTTGATTACATCAAATTAAAAAGCCTTTGTACAAACAAAATTAATGCAAACAAGATTAGAAGGGAAGCAACAAACTGGGAAAACATCTTCACAGTTAAAGGTTCTGATAAAGGCCTCATTTCCAAAATATATAGAGAATTGACTCTAATTTATAAGAAATCAAGCCATTCTCCAATTGATAAATGGTCAAAGGATGTGAACAGACAATTTTCAAATGATGAAATTGAAACTATTATCACTCATATGAGAGAGTGTTCCAAATCACTATTGATCAGAGAAATGCAAATTAAGACAACTCTGAGATACCACTACACACCTGTCAGATTGGCTAAGAAGACAGGAAAAAATAATGATGAATGTTGGAGGGGATGCGGGAAAACTGGGACACTGATGCATTGTTGGTGGAGTTGTGAACGAATCCAACCATTCTGAAGAGCAATCTGGAATTATGCCCAAAAAATTATCAAATTGTGCATACCCTTTGATCCAGCAGTGTTTCTATTAGGCTTATATCCCAAAGAAATACTAAAGAAGGGAAAGGGATCTGTATGTGCCAAAATGTTTGTAGCAGCCCTATTTGTAGTGGCTAGAAACTGGAAAATGAATGGATGCCCATCAATTGGAGAATGGCTGGGTAAATTGTGGTATATGAATGTTATGGAATATTATTGTTCTGTAAGAAATGACCAGCAGGATGAATACAGAGAGGACTGGCGAGACTTACATGAACTGATGCTAAGTGAAATGAGCAGAACCAGGAGATCATTATACACTTCGACAACGATATTGTATGAGGACACATTTTGATGGAAATGGATTTCTTTGACAAAGAGACCTAACTGAGTTTCAATTGATAAATGACAGACAAAAGCAGCTACACCCAAAGAAAGAACACTGGGAAACGAATGTGACCTATCTGCATTTTTGTTTTTCTTCCCGGGTTATTCATACCTTCTGAATCCAATTCTCCCTATGCAACAAGAGAACTGTTCGGTTCTGCAAACATATATTGTATCTAAGATATACTGCAACATATCCAACATATAAAGGACTGCTTGCCATATAGGGGAGGGGGTGGAGGGAGGGAGGGGAAAAAAATCGGAAAAGAAACGAGTGCAAGGGATAATGTTGTCAATATAAAGTAATCATTAAATAAAAATTAAAAAAAAAAGACTCAATGAAGGACACCTTATTTAGAGATCTCTCCTGTACCCTCCAAACTTGGTGTCATAGTCCTATAAGATTATGTTTCTTATATTCTGCATATTCCTTGAACACTATGTATTTATTTTATCCATACTTTTTTCTTCTATTGATATGCAAGGTTCTTGTTGGCAAGAGAGTATTTGCACATTTTCTTTTGGTTACCTTTGTATTCTTTGAATTTGAGGAGTCAAGATCAAAATGAAAGGAAGCTCTTTTAATATGGGCATTACCAACTGGGCACAGCTGCTTCTGTTGTCTTTCCACTGGTATATTTCTACTCTGTAGTCACCAACTTGCTCTTTATTCCTACTAAGAGATTTCTGTGCTTAAATATGTGCATGGGAGAGGGAAATTATTATATATGAAGATTTTATAGAGGTAAAAAAATGTAAGCATAGGAAATGCTGTACTAACATTTCTCATACTTTATTATGTTCCCTAGTTATCTACCCTTATCTTAAAAATTGATCCTTGAGTGATAGCTTTGATTGATTTGGAAAAGTACCTATTGTCTCCAAGTCATCTTTTTGGCTTGGATTCACACACTTTGCACTTTCATAGCTTGACTCAGAATCTGAATGTAATGGTTTTACTATTGCTATTAGTATTAGTGAAAAGAGATTACAATAGAAATGAGGATAAATACTTATAATTTTACATTAAAGTATGGTGCTGTTTTATTGATATGCTGATTTGTTGAGAATAAGCACAGATATTTAAAACCAAGAACTATTCTCCATAAAACAAAAAAACAAAAAAAACAGAATTTTACAGAATGAAAAATCATGGATGGCACAGATCTATTCCAATCCTGCTGATTATGATTAGCAGAGCATTTATATTGATTAGTGTATGAATCCATCTAAGTATATAAATAAAGCTGGAAGCTGACAGCTTAAATATTTGCATGAAAATTGGACTTACCCAGACAACTCACTCATAAGGAGATCACACAATTGAAGGAAAATCTGTTCATAAGAACCTAGAGTTGGGTGTTCTAATTCTTCACCACACTAGCTAGGTAAGGTATGTTAGATGACAGCAAATATCTTGGTTTCTGTGCTACAATTGGAGCTCAAAGTTATAAGTCACTCAGCATCATGAAAAAAAAATGGTATGAACATTGATGCATTACAATATTCAGCAAGCCCCTATGTGTCAAGATGCATGCTTTAATTTGAAAAGTTTTTTTTTTTTGAGATTTTGAAATGGCACATCCCAGAAGCTTTAAAAGAAACATAAAACAATGGTTTGAAATCACTGCTTTTCAAAGATTGTCTAAAATGTACATTTCTCTGGATGAAACGAAGAATGCCTAATCGGTTTTTAAAGATTAAAATGTGATTGTTAGCTACTGAAATTTATCTGTCCTTGAGTGAAAAAAAAAAGGCAGAATGAAAATAGAAAAGTCAAAAAGCAATAACAACACTGTGCCTAGAGTAAAAGATCAGAACAATGAAGTGTCAATAAAATGATACCAGCAGCCAAAGGTGTGTTTACGCATTGCTTTGCTTACAACAATACTATAAAGTAGGAAACACTAATATAATTAACCCTATTTTACAGAGGTGGGAAATGAGGATCAGAACAGTAAAGTGAATTTACTCATGGCCACAGAGCTAATAAGTATTGCAAAATGCAAACTTAGGTCTCTTGATACCCATTTTCCTGCTCTTTCCATTATTCCACAGGGTATGCCAGACATATGAAGTCATTGCTTTCATATTTATTTTTTCAATGATATCCCTATCCTTTCAAATAAAATTTGAATTGCCCTCAAGAGTCATTCTGAAACTAATTTAACCACTGTTTTAATGCCTGGTTACTAACTATAAATTGAAAGCACAACAGATAGAGTGGTTTCATTTTATTCCAAAGTTATTGAAATCATTGAAATTCCACAAAGGTTGTGGTTAAATTAAATTTTTTTTACTCACCTTTTCAATCACTTAATTAGAGATCAATTTTGCCTTTTATTATTAAAAAAGATTTAATTTCATGTGCTAAAAATGCAATCTGAAAACACAATAGTTTAGACATATAAGAAACTAAGCCACAAGTGTTTTCAGAAAATTTTGTGTTTAAATTGAGAAAAAAGTTGCACAAAATATAATTAAAAATACTGTTTTGATCCCTGTTTCTTTATTTGTACTCTCTATTCACAAAGATTGGGGCTAGATGGTATAGCAAGCATCAAATCACTTGCACAAGAATGCTTCTGACTACTATTTTCTGTTAGAAGCATTACAACTTAATCTTCATGTTACAATCTTAGGAGTTAATTTTTTTCTCTCACTTGTCACATGTAGGCTTATCAATTAAACTTTTTTTTAACATCATTTATATCCATTCTTTTCTTTCTTTTCCTAGTGCTATCACCCAAGGTGAAACTTTAATTAAGAAAACTTGAACTATTTGTTCCAATATTGTTTCATCTAGATTTTTTTCTTTTTCTAATCTTTTCCTTTAAAAGTCAATTTTTAATATTTCTTCCAAATTAACCTTCTCTATGAATAGATCTGGACACATTATCTGCTCAAAATCCTTCAGTAACTACAAATTGATAATTAAAATTCTCACTCTTTAGTTTGAAATTAAATATATTCTTACTTATCATTCTTCATACTTGCTTTATCCTATTCAACCACAAGTAGATTAATTAATAGTAAAGTAAATAGAAAAATCTAAAATGCCAAATAATTGCTTATATAAACACAATTTTCAATGAAAATAAAGAAAGAAGAGATGTGGATAAGTTTGGAAAAATAGCAGATTTTTGTTCATTCAAAGTTTTTAAAAATTGGCTCTTGACCAACCCTTCTCAATCTTTATTCCACAATATTATAAAACTTTTATATATTCCATTTAAGGAAGAGAAACCTCACTTTCTACACATGTCAACTGAAAGGCATTCACATGCATGTTCAATTAAAAGGCCTGGCAAGAATAACAGGCTTAGTCATCTCTGTTTGATTTTGAACCTATATTTCCAGGAAGGCTAGGATTCCTAATCTAGCCCATTAATGTCACTTAGTATATCTCATAAGCTCTTGGAGAACATCATGAGAGCTGACATAAAAGATATAATAGATTTCACATGTTTTTAAGTATTTTTAGAGTTGGTAATTAGTTTTGAGGTGTTTAAGCCCTGGCACTAAGAAACAGTTTATATTTTTTTTTCTTCTTTGACTGGGAAAAATAAGGACTAGTTAACTTGTTTTTTATTACATTAGAATAATAGATGACAGAAATTTGTTAAAGTGTATTTGTTTCTGAAAAACTCTATCTCAAATATAAGAATGATAGAGAGTAGAACTAAAATGTTACTAGAGCTCTGCACTTTTTACCCTAAGCAAATTTTGCTTTCCACAGGCATCACTATTTTTTTTTAACAAATAATATCTCTTATGAATGTAAAATCTAAACTCCTCAAAACATACCAAAATATGCTCCTTGTCCAGTTTTAGGATTGCAGTACTCAGTATGAATGAACATTCTTTCTATTGCTTCAAGGAACAATCTTACAAGTTGCTTTGACATTAAACTGAAAAAATATAGTGCAAATCCCCTGTATTGTATATTGAACCTAAAGTTTAATGTAAAGAAATGTCACATAAGAGATGTAAAAAATTATCCTTTGGGGAACAATTGAGAATTACAAATACTGGAGAAAGGGTAACATATGTGTAAATGTAATAACAAAAAATATATATATTTTTTTAATTTCATGGAAGCCAAAGCCATCTATCTGTCTGAGTTGGTGCAGAAGTATTTGGTCAATCCTTGAGTGAAGCAATAAAGTGTGTAGTGGTAAATGTTTAACAACTGTCTCTGTGGGGAAAAAAAAAGTCTAATGACATGTTTTTTAAATTTAAATTGCATTAAGAACACCTTAACTTTCTTAAGGTCAGAAATAAAAAAAAAATGGAGTAAAACTTTGTTAAGCTTTTGTTGATTTCTGAGGTAACAAAACTCAAAATGAAAACTCAACAATCAGCTCTCTAGATCTGGCTCCTGTGCATCTCTGAATCCTCATAAGATGGAGTGAAAATTACTAATATATTTCATCTACGTAAAGAATTTGGAGACGCAGAGCCAAAATGGCAGAGAGGACACCCTTTTCTTTCTAACCTTCTCCAATGACCCTCAACTAATTAGCAAATTCAGACTCTGAATTAGTTCTCAAAAGGCAGAATCTATGAATATTCAGAGTGCAGCAAATTACCAACAGAAGATAATTTTGAAGATTACCAGAAAAGGTCTGTTTTGTTGGAGCATGGAGGGAGGTAGCCAGGTGCAGACAGGGAGGCAGAGCATGGAGGGTAGTGCATGCTGTGCAGACCCAAGGTGGGATGCAATCTCCACTGGGCAGTGCAGACCCCACACTGCAGAGAATCTACAAGGAGCAATCCATACCAGTGTTGGCCACTCTGCCCTAGTTGCAAGCCAGTAGAGAAGTTATAAAACATTCAACATCAACACAAAATATCAATAGTGAACCCAGAAATGCCAGAGTCTCACAGGACTTTGCCATGCCCACCAAGCACCAGGAGTGAGTCAGCACAGACCCATTGCATCCAGGACCACTTATAGAGGAAGGTACTTCTTGTCTACAAGTCTAGAAGCTTGGAATACCTCCCTTTCCCTAAAAGCAGATCCTAACTTTTTAACAAAATGAATAAAAAGGCAAAAAGAACTCTAAATATAGATAATTTTTTATGGTGAAAGAGAAGAACAGATTTCAAATCCTGAGGAGACTAAAAGCAGATTGTCTCCAGATGAAGCCCCAAAGGTGGTATAGCCTGACCCCGACTAAAAAAGGCTCTCCTAGAATACATTAAAAAGGATCTTAAAAGAGAGCTAGAAGAAAAATGGGAAAAGGAAAGGAAAACTTTGCAAGAGGTTTTGGAAAAGGCATATTTGTGAAATGGAAAAGGCAAATAACTCCCAGGAAAACAGAATTTGTAAATTGGAAAAAAATCCATAGAAGAAAACTGTTGGTGGTTTTCTTCTTAAAAATATAATATAAAAATGGTTCTCTCTGGGAGAAAGCAGATTTCTCAGGGAGGTTTTCTGGAGGCAGCCTTAGTATCAGTTCAGATCAATAATTATCCCAAATGCAGCCAGGTGATAAAAGTTCAGATCTTTTATTGTCTCCAATATAGCCTGGTTAGCTTAGAGACCTATCCCTCTGCTTGGTTTCAAGAGCTCCCTCCGAATGTCTCCAAATCCAAAGGTTAGTCCTTCAGCCCAGCCAGCCAAGTGGAAAATGGAATGGATGTCTCTTGCACTCTTGCAGCTTTGTCCTTTGCTTCTGCCTCTGCTTTCTTCAACCTCCAATTCAGCTCCAAGTTGAATCTGTCTTGCTTCCAAGAGAGGACTTTTGGCTCTCAATCTCCCAGAATGCTCCTCTCTGACCCCAGTCAATGTTCCAAAGTAAAACTCCTCACTCAGAGAGGGCTTCTGGCTGAGCTCACTTGAAGCTGCCCTCTCATTCAAAATTCAGCTTCACTCTCTATGTAATTCAGCTGAATTCTCTCTAACCTGAAGTAATTAACTAACCCAAAGGTAAGAACCTCTTTATATATGATTTCCCAAAGGTTGACTCCTCCTTCTGGAGGCACACTCAAGGGAGGTGTGAATTCACAAAGTTACAAAGTTTACTTTGTGAATCTCCCATACTTGTGAACTCCAATGAGTAAAGGTGTGAACATAAACATTGTATCAATTAGTTCTGCTTAGTACCTTGTTTCAGGTTCTGGCTCAAAACATCTTCTTGTAATCAGATCAATAATCTATCAACTCTAATGAGTTAGCAGTTTGTAAAGATTTCAACAGAAAACAACTCATTTAAAAACTCAATTGGACAAATACAAAAAGAAGTAAAAAAAGTAAATGAAGAAAATAATTCACTAAAATTCAGAACTGAACAAAAGAAAATGAATGACTTGATGAGACATCAAGAATCAAACAAAACCAAAAAAAAAAAAAAAATAGAATACCTACTTGGGAAAACAACTGACCTGGAAAAAAAGATCTAGGAGAGACAATGTAAAGATTATTGGACTCCATGAAAACCATGATGAAAAAAAGAGCCTATATATTATTTTTCAGGAAATTGTCAAAGAGAACTGCCCTGATGTCATAGAATCAGAAGGCAAAATAGTCCTTGAAAGAATTCATTGAACACTTCCTGAAAGAGACCCCAAAATTAAAACTCCAAGGAATATGCTGACTAAAGTTCAAAACTATTGGACCAAGGAAAAAATATGACAAGCAGTCAGAAAAAAAAAATTCAAATACAAGGAGACATAATGAGGATTACTGAGAATCTAGCAGCTTCCACCTTAAAAGATTGAAGAGCCTAGAATGAGATATTCCAAAAGACAAAGGAATTTGGGATGCAAGTAAGAATAAACTACTCTTCTAAACTGAGCATTTTCCTCCAGGGAAGAAGATGGGCATCCTATGGAAGAGGTGAATTCCATTTATTTCTGATGAAAACTAACTAACCAAAAAATTTGACCTCCAAATATGTCTCAAGAGAAGCATAAAAAGGTAAAAAGAACTCTTCAGAACTGTATTTCTGTTATGGGTGTGCATAAAGAATGAATATAAAATTTGATTTTACTGTTATAAAAAGGAACTAGAGGTAAAAAGGGGATTATACCAGAAAAAGGGAAAAGTGGAGATAAAAAGGAAATTACATCTCACAAAGGGCAAAGAAAACCTATTAATATATGAGGGAAAGAAAGTAGGGGGAAGAACATTGTGTGAATCTTACTCTCATCAGATTTGGCTGAAAGACAAAATATTAGACATATTTGGTTTACTGAGAAACTTTTCTCACCTTATTGAAAAGTAGGAGGGGAAAGGAATAAAGGGAAGGTTTAGGCTTAATAGAAGGAAATACAGAAATAGTAGTAAAAAGATATAAGAAAGGGGGAGGGAATGTAAAGAGGGAGGAGTTGCAAAGAGGGAGGGCTGCTTAAGGCAAGTGGTACTCACAAGTCCAATGCAGGGGAAAAGGGAAAGGAGTAAAGGAAAGAGAAAAGTTTAATTTAGGGATAATAAGATGGCAAGAAATACAGAATTAATAGTTTTAACTGTAAATTTTAATGGAGTGAATTCCCATAATACAGAAGCAGATAGTAGAATGGATTAAAAGCCAGAATGCTGCAATATGTTGTTTAAAAGAAACACATTTAAAACACAATGATACATATAGAATAAAGATAAAAGACTGGAGTAGAATCTATTATGCTTCAAGTGAAGTTAAAAAAAAGTAGGGGTAGTCATCTCAGATCAAGCAAAAGCAAAAATTGATCTAATTAAAACAGATAAGCAAGGAAACTATATCTTGCTAAAAGTACCAAAGATAATGAAGCAAAAGAAATATTAAATATATATGCACCAAGTGGTATACTATCTAAATTCCTAAAGGAGAAGTTAAGAAAGCTGCAAGAAGAAATAGATAGCAAAACTATAATAGTGAGAGATCTCAACCTTGCTCTCTCATAACTAGATAAATTGACACAAAATAAATAAGAAAAAAGTTAAGGAAACTAGAAACTAGAAAACTAGAAAAGTTAGGTATGATAGATCTTTGGAGAAAATTGAATTGAGACAGAAAGGAGTATATTTTCTTCTCAGCAGTTCATGGACCCTATACAAAAATTGACCAGGTATTAGGAAATAAACACCTAAAAATCAGATGCAGAAAGGCAGAAATAGTAAATGTGATTTTTTTTTTCAGAACACAATGCAATAAAAATTACATTAAATAAAAAGCCAGGAGAAAATAGACCAAAAAGTAATTGGAAACTAAATTATCTCATCCTAAAGAATGAATGGGTAAAAAGGCAAATCATAGGCACAATTAATAATTTCATCCAAGAAAACAACAATAATGAGACAGCATAGCAAAGTTTGTGGGAGGCAGCCACGTTGATAAAAAAGGAGAAATTTTATACCTCTAGATGTTTACTTACATAAAATAGAGAAAGAGAAGATCAATGAATTGGGCTTGCAACTAAAAAAGGTAGAAAAAGAGGATTTAAATCCCCCAATCAAATACCAAATCGAAATTCTGAAAATAAAAGGAGAAATTAATAAAATTGAAACTAAAAACACTATTAAATTAATAAATAAAACTAAAAGTTGGCTTTATGAAAAAAACAACAAAATAGATAAACCTTTAGTAAATATGATTAGAAAAAGAAAAGAGAAAAACCAAATTGTTAGTCTTAAAAATGAAAAGGGAGAACTTCCACTAATGAAAAGGAAATTAGAGCAATAATTAGGAGTTACTTTGCCCAACTTTATGCCAATAAATTTGATAACCTAAGTGAAATGGAGGAATACCTACAAAAATATAGATTGCTCAGGTTAACAGAGGAGGAAGTAAACTGATTAAATAGTCCCATGTTAGAAAAAGAAATAGGACAAACTATTAATCAACTATGTAAGAAAAAATGCCCAGGATCAGAAGGATTTACATGTGGATTCTACCAAACATTTAAAGAACAATTAACTCCAATACTATATAAACTATTTGAAAAAAATTAGGAATGAATTAATCCTAGCAAATTCCTTTTATGACACAGACATGGTACTGATACCTAAACCAGATAGGACAAAAACAGAGATGGAAAATTACAGACCAATCTTCATAATCAATATTGATGCAAAAATCTTAAATAAAATATTAACAAAGAGAGTACAGAAAATTATACCCAGGATAATACACCACAACCAAGTAGAATTTATATTGGTTCAATATTAGGAAAACTTTTAACATAATTGACTATATCAATAACCAAATTAACGAAAACCATATGATCATCTCAGTAGATGCAGAAAAAGCATTGATAAAATCCAACATCCCTTCCTAATAAAAACACTTGAAAGGATAGGAATAAATGGACTTTTCCTTAAAATAGTCAGGAGCATCTATTTAAAACCATCAGTAAGCATCATATGTAATGGGGGGAAACTGGAACCATTCCCAACAAGATCAGGATTGAAACAAGTTTACCCACTACCACCATTACTATTCCATATTGTATTAGAAACACTAGTTTTGGCAATAAGACATGAAAAAAGAGATTAAAGGAATTAGGCGAGGTAATGAGGAAACCAATTATCACTCTTCATAGATGACATGATGGTATACTTAGAGAACCCCAGAGAATAAACTAAAATGCTATTAGAAATAATCTTCAATTATATTAATAAACTTTTTTAAATTAATAAACTTTAGCAAAGTTGCAGAATACAAAATAAATCCACATAAATCATCAGCATTTTTATACATCACTAAAAAATCCAACAACAGGAGATACAAAGAGAAATTTTATTTAAAATAAGTGTCAATCATATAAAATTTGGGGGAATCTATCTGCCAAGGGAAAGTCAGGAACTATATCAGCAAAACTTTAAGACACTTTCCACATGAATGAAATCAGATCTAAACAAAGGGAAAAATATTAAGTGCTCTTGGATAGGTGGAGCAAATATAATAAAGATGACAATACTACCTACACTAATCTATTTCTTTAGGACTATACCAATTAAATTCCTAAGAAACTATTTTACTGATCTAGAAAAAAACCACAAAATTCATCTGGAAGATCAAAAAGTAAAGAATTTCAAGGGAATTAATGAAAAAAAATATAAATTAAGTTGGCCTAGCTATACCAGATCTAAAACTATATTATAAAGCAGCAATCACCAAGTTGATATTGGCTAAGAAATAGACCCTAGTCTATGGGCCCTAGCCCAGTGGGTATAAAAGGGGCTTGGCCTATGAGGCAGGAGGTTATGTCTGGCATGAGTTAAAGGAACTGCTATAGGTTTATTGAGATGGCAAGGGGCATGTCCTCTTTCTAGATGTCCTCTGGGAAACAGTGCTAACTCTAGAACCCTCCCTTCTGGGGGCTCCATCTACACATTTCTGAGTGGACAGGCCATGGATAATCCTGAGGAAAGAGGCAGCATAAATGAATAGCCTTGAACAGAACTCACTTTCTTGTTATTGTGCTCTTGTTCTCTTGCTTCCTGCTACCCCCACTAGGAGAATGACTGAATAAAGACAGAATGATTGCAACTCCTGGTTGATCTGTTTCTGTGTGATCCTGATTGGGCCCTGAAGATTGGTGAGCTGACCTAGTCATGGCCACCAACAAATGGGCAGATAGAGTAGCTTTACACACACTTATCACTATACTAAGATGAGGTCAAAATGGATTCATGATCTAGATATAAAGAATGTGATTATAAATAAATTAGAACATAGGATAGTTTATCTCTCAGACCTGTGGAGGAGGAAGGAATTTGTGCCCCAAAAAAAACAAGAGATCATTATTAATCACAAAATAGATAATTTTGATTATATTAAGTTAAAAAGTTTTTGTACAAACAATACTAATGCAGACAAGATTAGAAAGGAAGCAATAAACTGAAAAAAACATTTTTTAAAATATTCAAAAGTTCTGATAAATGCCTCATTTTCAAAATATAGAGAGAAATGACACAAATTTATAAGAAATCAAGCCATTCTCCAATTCATAAATGCTCAAGGGTTTTGAATGGACAATTTTCAGATGAAGAAATTGAAAGTATTTCTAAACATATGAAAAGGTATTATGTACAGGCTAGCTCTCTGAAGGGCCTCAGGATCAGTCAGAGTCAGGATCAGTCAAAATCCTTGGTCTTTAGGAAGAGAAGCAAAGGAGACAGGCAAGCTGCCATCTGGCTTGTCAAAGATAAATCCTGGACTCTGGAGTCTGGAGCTTGAAGTCTTCCCTCCTGAACCTGTTGCTGATAGAGAGACTCTGACCTCTCCCTCAGCCCTCCAATCCTTGCCTATGATTACCTCACCACAACACATTCAGCAAGCCCAAGTCTGAGCCATCACATCACCATATCATGTAAGTATATGTTTATAGAATCATCATCTCACATTGAGTAGGTACTTAGCATTAAGTACTTTGCTGTCTTTAAATTCAAATACATCTTTTCAGAGTTCTAGCCCTCTACAAAAAGGTGCTGGAAATCACTATTAATAAGAGAAATGAAAATTAAGACAACTCTGAGATACCACTACACACCTCTCAGATTGGCTAAGATGACAGGAAAAGATAATGACAAATGTTGGAGGGGATGTGGGAAAACTGGAACACTGATGCCTAGTTGATGGAGTTGTGAATGGATCCAATCACTCTGGACAGCAATTTGGAACTATATTCAAAAATTTGTTAAACTGTGTATACCCTTTGACCCAGAAATGTTACTGCTGGGCTTATATCCCAAATACATCTTAAAGGGAAAGGGACCTGTATGTAGATAACAACATAACATTCTCGATCTTCTCATTGTTCTTCATTTGCATTTTATTTTCTTACTCATTTACTTTATTTTTTTATCTGATTTCTTTTGTGCAGCAAGAAAATTATATAAATATGTTTACACATATTGGATTTACCATATATTTTAACATGTTTAATATATATTGAATTGCTATCTAGAGAAGAAGGTAGAGAGAAGGAGGAGAAAATCTGAAACACAAAGCTACACAAGGATCAATATTGTTAAATTAACCATTCATATGTTTTGAAAATAAAAAGCTTTATTTTAAACAAGAATGTTAGTGGCTCAGAGATGAATCTCTGAAGAACTCTGGGGTACTTGGGAAAACAGGCTCGCAAAAAGGAAAATGGGCAAATGTTGGCTGAAGTCCAAATACAGAATGCTACGGATATCTAAATTAGGAAAGAAAAGTGATGGAATCTTTTGAGTGAGCTGAGAACTCTTAGGGGACTATGAGAAGCAACTGGGTCAGTCTGAGGGCTAAATGTATTAGCAGATTGTCAGATATTTCACTTAGCTAGGGTATTTAAAGGAAAAAAAAACTGGGAGAACAGAGTTGTATCTTTGACTAAATCAAATGGAGAGAATATGGGGAGAGAGTGAAGGTTAGGGTCCATTGGAAAGATGAGTGAGCAACAAAGATCCAGGAAAAAAGATATGGGGATGCTTCTGCTTTGTGAAGTTTTATATTTTGCTTTTTAAATATATCTATTTCTACTGACCCACAACTCCAGTCCTTCCAATCTCAGAATTCCTTTTCCCTCCAATTCCCATGAGTGCAAAAGTAAATGAAAATATTGAACACAGAAACTTCTCAATCTAGAAAGAAAGCACTCCCCACCCCCTTAATGTTTGTGCATATGGTGAAGTGATAGCTGTCTAGCCTTAGTATAGCTCTTGTGTTTAGTAAAAAATGAGCTCAAATGAGTACCAATTTGATAAAGATACAAAACAATTGTTAATCAGAGGGTTAAACAAGAGATGATGATTTTTTTCACAGTATATTTGAAATTTTTATTAGTTACATTTTTATGAAAGAAGAACCCTCAAAGCAAATTGTAAAATATCCTTTCCTTTATTTTTTTGATTGATGAAATATGTTTTGACCTGGTTTTCCATGGTGTGTGTGTGTGTGTGTGTGTGTGTGTGTGTGTGTGTGTGTGTATACACACATATATAATTACAAAGTAAAAAGTCAACTTTAGTAGTACATAGTCTGTTGTAACAATTATCTTCTATGTCCTCACTATTGTTCTCTAGTTGAAACTATTCCTAGATGGGAGGGGGGAGAGGAGGGAGAATCATCAACAATGAGAATGACCCTCAAGTAGCGACTTCTCCAGTGGATACAAGGCCAAGGAAACAACAAAAGGAATTTTAAAATGCATGTTGTCTTCCAGAGACTAAAATGTGGGCAGACAGCTTATTGCTATTTTAATGGCACCTTGTAGAGATGAAATTAACATTTGATTTACATGAGTGTCCTTGGGCAAAAGCAATTGAGACTACTTATGTATGCTGATAGGAACTGAATTAGTTTTAACCTCTCAGAGAAAAGATCTAAGAGTCATAATGAGAAGCTAAATGCAGATGTCTGTTCAATATATAGTGACAGTTAAAGCAGTAAAAAAAGATATTGTACCATAATAATATTTTATTTTTGTTAAGTACCTGTCCTTTAAGCAGTACAAAGAAGTTCATTGCATTCTACAAACATGGTGAACTATTCAAAGATATGAACATGGCACTTTTGGAATTTCACTAAAAGGCATGATTTACAGATCTATAGAGATAGATGAAATGGGATTTCAGAAATCATCTAGAATAAATCCAACGTTTACAGATGGGGAAACTGAGGTCTAGAGAGTTTAGGCAACCATTCTAAAGTAAAACAAAAAGCTTACAGCACAACCAGTATTAGAATAGATGTCTTTTTATTCTACAAGCAAATCTTTACTGATATTATTTAATACATTATCATACCTAATTGATCTCAAAGAATAATTAATGCAATAATTAATGCCTAGATTAAGACAGGGAGGAATGGAATTACTTCATCTTTTACTAATTTATCCCATATAAGGTAAAGGAGCTTGTAATTATTAACTTTTTGTTTTAAACAAAATGAAATCAGTAATATAGAAGGGATAAATTCCTTGGAATCCAAAATTTTACAATATAAACTTTGCATGACAATTGAATGTATACTCTATAACTAGTACTGTGTAAGCATTCAATTTAGTAATATATCTTCTACAAAATTGAGGGTTATGGACGAACCCATCATTTTACTTCACTAATATAAATATGGAGAGGCACAAATGTTCTTTTGCATGTGCATATATCACAATAATAAGAATAAGAATAAGAATAATAAATTCACCATTAAACCACTTTTCCTATCTTTTTGTATTGCTTATATATCTGCTTTTTATTTCCATGATTCTGTTACCACAATAGACACCAAAATACAATATTCTAAGTGCTAAACTTATTTGTCCAAAATGGACTTTTATTAGGCAAAGAATATATAGAAATGGGATATTAGCAACATAAACAAATGACTAGTAGATGGTAATCTGAAGGGCAATTGTAAGAAGGAAAGGCATATTGTTCCACATTTTTTTTAACTTGTAAAATAATACAATTGGAATTCCAGGAGCCCACAGTAGCATAGTAATCCAGGCTAAAAACATCAATGATGCAAGAAAGTGCAGTGCCATTGAGACTATATGTTTTAAGGAATGGTTGTCAAACAAAGGTAAGTCTTTAACTATATGGTATGTTCAAAGGACTATGATTTGTATTTTCTACAAGTACACACACACACACACACACACACACACAAAACCAAAAGTGATTTCCACCAGCATCTTATTTGACTATGAAGGAGACACATACATGCACACATACACACACACACACACACACACACACAAAAAAAAAATATATATATATATATATATATATATATATGTGTGTATATATAGTATATATGCATACATACATACATACATAGATCAAAGTTTAAAAAAATGTGTGAAGCAATATTCAGAAGACCTAAATCTATCATCCCAGATTTGACACAAACTAATTCTTAGAAATTAAACAATTTTTTTGTGCCTCAGATTCTTCATTTGCAAAATGGTAAAGGAGTTAGCCTAGATAAGAGCAGTCAAATCCAATTATTAATTCTTTATTATTTGTAAATTACTATATTGCACATTGCATATACTATATTTACCACAAAAAAACAAATCAAAAGGCATGACCAAAAAATTGATTGTTTAAATGGATAAATTATTCAAGAAAAAATGAATCCCAGAAGTCTTCAAGATGTATTCATGTAAATGAAGGATAAAACATGAAACAAAATGAGTATGTCCATGATACTTTGAGGATGGAGAAAGAACAACTTAGTGCACCAGGAAAAGACCCTCTAGGGAAGATGGTACATAAGATGAATCTTAGAAAGAAACTTGGGCTTCTAAGAAACAGATGTAAGATATTATTTCTGACAATGAGAATTCCAGATTTCTACTCAAAGTCATAAAGATGGAAAAACTTTTAGGGAACCAGATTTTAACATTTTTAATTATATTGTATTATTTTTGTTAAAGTAAAAAAAAAAAAAAACTATTGAATTAATTAATAAAACTAAGAGTTGGTTCTATGAAAAAAAAAAACAGTAAAATAAACAAACCCTAAGTAAATTTGATTAAAAAAAGGAAAGGGGAAAATCAAATTATTAGTCTTAAAAATGAAAAAGGAGAATTTGCCACTAATGAAGAGGAAATTAGAGCAATAATTAGGAGTTATTTTGCCCAATTTTATCCCAATAAATTTGATAACTTAAATGAAATGGAAAAATACCTTCAAAAATATGGCTTACCCAGATTAACAGAGGAAGAAGTAAATTGGTTAAACAGTAACATTTTAGAAAAGAAATAGAACAAGCTATTAACAAACTCCCTAAGAAAAAATCCCCAGGACCTAATGGATTTACATGTGAATTCTACCAAACATTTAAAGAACAATTACCTCCAATGCTATATAAAGTATTTGAAAAAATAGGGATTGAAGGAGTCTTACCAAATTCCTTTTATGACACAGACATGGCACTGATACCTAAACCAGGTATGTTGAAAAGAGAGAAAGAAAATTATAGACCAATCTCCCTAATGAATATTGATGCTAAAATCTTACATAAAATATTAGCAAAAAGATTACAGAAAATCATCCCCAGGATAATACATTATGACCAAGTAGGATTTATATCAGGAATGCAGAGCTGGTTCAACATTAGGGAAACTATTAGCATAATTGAATATATTAATAATCAAACTAACAAAAACCATATAATCATCTCAATAGATGCAGAAAAAGCATTTGATAAAATCCAATATCCATTCCTAATAAAAACACTTGAGAGGATAGGAATAAATGAACTTTTCCTTAAAATAGTCAGGAGCATGTATTTAAAATCATCAGTAAACATCATATGTAATGGGGAAAAACTGGAACCTTTCCCAGAAAGATCAGAAGTGAGATAAGTTGCCCACTATCACCAGTCAAGAAAGAGATTAAAAGAATTGGAGTAAATAATGAGGAAACCAAATTATCACTCTTTGCAGATGATATCATGGTATACTTAGAGAACCCCAGAGATTCTACTAAAAAACTATTAGAAATAATTCATAATTTTAGCAAAGTAGCAGGATACAAAATAAATCCCCATAAATCCTCAGCATTTTTATACATCACCAACAAAACCCAACAGCAAGAGATACAAAGAGAAATTCTATTCAAAATAACTGTCAATAACATAAAATATTTGGGAATTTATCTACCAAAAGAAAATCAGGAATTATATGCGCAAAATTACAAAACACTTTCCACACAAATAAAGTCAGATTTAAATAATTGGAAAAATATTAAGTGCTTTTGGATAGGCCAAGGGAATATAATAAAGATGACAATACTCCCTAAACTAATATATTTATTTAGTGCTATACCAATCAGACTCCCAAGAAACTATTTAATGACCTAAAAAAGATAATAACAAAATTCATATGGAAGAACAAAAGATCAAGGATTTCAAGGGAATTAATGAAAAAAAAAATCAAATGAAGTTGGCCTAACTGTACCTGATCTAAAACTATATTATAAAGCAGCAGTCATCAAAACTATTTGGTATTGGCTAAGAAATAGATTAGTTGATCAGTAGAATAGAGTTGGTCCACAAGACAAAATAGTCAATAACTATAGCAATATAATGTTTGACAAACCCAAAGATCCCAACTTTTGGGATAAGAATTCTTTATTTGACAAAAACTGCTGGGAAAACTGGAAATTAGTATGGCAGAAATTAGGCATGGACCCACACTTAACAACACATACTAAGATAAGATCAAAATGGGTCCATGGTTTATTCATAAAGAACGAGATTATAAATAAATTACAGAAATATAGGATAGTTTACCTCTCAGACTTGTGGAGGAGGAAAGAATTTGTGACCAAAGAAGAACTAGAGATCATTATTGATCAAAAAATAATAAATTTTGATTACATCAAAGTAAAAAGCCTTTATACAAACAAAACTAATGCAGACAAGATTAGAAGAGAAGCAACAAACAGAAAATATTTTTACAGTTAAAGGTTCTGATAAAGCCCTCATTTCCAAAATATATACACAATTGACTCTAATTTATAAGAAATCAAGCCATTCTGCAATTCATAAATGGTCAAATGATATGAATATCCAATTTTCAGATGATTAAATTGAAACTATTTCCATTCATATGACTGTTCCAAATCACTATTGATAAGAGAAATGAAAATTAAGACAACTTTGAGATGCCACTACACACCTCTCAGATTGGCTAGGATTCCAGGAAAATTAATGATGAATGTTGGAGGGGATGCTGGACAACTGGGACATTGATGCATTGTTGGTGGAGTTGTGAACGAATCCAAACATTCTGGAGAGCAATCTGGAATTATGCCCCCAAAATTATCAAATTGTGCATACCCTTTGATCCAGCAGTGCTACTATTAGGCTATTACCCTCAATCCCCACAATCCTCTCTATGGATGCAGATGGCTCTCCTCATCACAAGATTATTGGAACTGGCCTCAACATTTTATTGTTTTCTTTCTGTTTTGTTTTACTTTTTTTTTTTTTTTTTTTTTTTTGCTGAGGCAGTTAGGGTTAAGTGACTTGTCTAGGGTCACATCACTAGGAAGTGGTAAGTGTCTGAGGCCACATTTGAACTCAAATCCTCTTGACTTCAGGGCTGGTGCTCAATCCGCTGTGCCACCTAGCTTCCCCCATTTCATTGTTGAAAAGACTCACATCCTTCAGAATTGATTATTAGCTAATCTTGCTGTTGCCATGTAAAATGATCCCTTGGTGCTACTCACTTCACTAAGCATCAGTTCACTCTGAAATCATCCTGCTGATCATTTCTTACAAAACAATAATATTTAATTTAATCATCCATTCTCCAACTGAAGGGCATCCACTCAGTTTCCAATTTCTTGACATTACAAAAAGGGTCACCACAAACATTTTTGCACATGTAGATCATTTTTAGAGATCATGTAGAGATTTATGATCTCTTTGGGATACAGACTCAGTAGAGACACTGATGATCAGAGGGTGCAGTTTCATAGCCCTTTGAACATAATTCCAAATTGCTCTCCAGAATGTTTGAATCAGTTCACAACTCTTCCAAAAATGTATTATTGTCCTAGTTTTCCCACACACCTTGCAACATTCATTATGACCTTTCTCTGTCATCTTAGCCAATGTAGTGTAGTGGTACCTCAGAGTTGTCTTAATTTGCAATTTTCTGAACTTTACTGATTTAGAACATCATTTCATGTGATTAGAAATGATTTCAATTTCTTCATTTGAAAATTGTTCATATTATTTGACCATTTATCTACTAGAGAATAGTTTGAATTCTTATAAATTTGAGTCTATTCTTTTTTCAATTTCAGAAACAGGCCTTTTTAAAAAATATTTTATTTTATTTTATTTTATGTTATAATAACTTTATATTGACAGAATCCATGCCAGGATAATTTTTTTTACAACATTATCCCTTGCACTCGCTTCTGTTCCGATTTTTCCCCTCCCTCCCTCCACCCCCTCCCCTAGATGGCAAGCCGTCCTATATATGTTAGATATGTTACAGTATATCCTAGTTACAATATATGTTTGCAGAACCAAACAGTTCTCTTGTTGAGAAACAGGCCTTTATCAGAGCCCTTGAATGCATTTTTTTCCCCAATTTGTTGTTTCTCTTCTAATCTTGTCTGCATTAGTTTTGTTTGAGGATCTGTCACTTTAAGTTATTTGATTTTTTCATAATGAAAGAGAACAATAGATGATTAAAGAAATATTTCATTATCCCACAATAACCTTTTTGAATGCCATTAGTGTGTTAAATCACAAAGAAATATCATGACAAGTAATTCTAAAATGCGCACATAAATTAATCAATCAGTAAGTATTTATTAAGTGTTTATTGGTCATCATTTACTGTGCAATGTAATAGGGACACAAAGAAATTGTTTTTTAAAAATTCCTTTTCTCTGGAAAAGAGAATGAAGTTGACAATTTTGTTCAACTCTACCTTATCAAAACCATATGGTAAGAAATAGGTTGGTTGATCATTGGGCAAAGTATGTAAAACATAACAGTTAATAAGTATAATAATCTATTTGTTAAATACAAGGCCTCCAATTTCTGGGATAAAAACTCACTATTTGACAAAAAGTATTTGTACCATTAAAATTAGCATGTCAGAAACTGGGCACAAAACAATATATAAATATATTGATAAACATAAAATATCATCTACCAAAATAGTCACAAGGGGCTCATGAGTTAGACATAAACAGTGATAGTATAAACAAATTAGAAGAGTGAGGGATAGTTTATTGTCAGATCTTTAAAGAATTAAGGAATTTATGAGCACACAAGAAAATGAGAACATTGCCAAATGCAAAATAGATAATTTTGATTACATTATTTTTTTTTTGCATAAACCAATGCAGCACAGATTAGAAAGGAAGCAGAAAGTTAGGAGAAAAAAATTATAGCTGGCATTTCTGATAAAAGTATCATTTCTAAAACTGAATAAATGTGTAAGAACACAAATCATTATTCAATTGATAAATGGTGAAAAGATAGAAACATACAATTTTTATTTGAAGAAATTAAAGCTATCTATATTCAGATTAAAAAGTTATAAATGACTATTGATAAAATTAAATTAAAACAATTTTGAAGTACCATCTCACACCAATAAAATTATCTCAGATGATAGGTAGGAAAAAATGATAAAAGTTGGAAAAGATGTGGGAAATACTGGGACACTAATGCATTTTTGGTTAAGATGTGAACTAAACCAGACTTTCTAGAGAGCAATTTGGAACTATGAAAAAGGGCTATCAAAATGTGCATTTTCTTTGATCCAGCAATACTACTCCAAGGTCTATATTCCAAGGAGATCATAAAAGATGAAAAAGAACACACATGTGGGAAAAAATGTAGCATCTCATTTTGTGGTAGCAAAGAATTTCAAAGAGAAGGAAAGTGCATCAATTGGGGAATGGCTAAATAAGTATTGGTATATGAATGTAATGAAATATTATTTTTCTATAAGAAGTGATGAGCAAACTGATTTCAGAAAATTTTGTAAATACTTAGATGAACTGATACTGAGTCAAGTGAGCAGAACTAGGAAAATATTATACACAATTACAGCAAGATTGCATAATGTTATCTATGAGAGATCTCAGCAATTTAATGATCTAAGATAATTTCAGTAGAATTGAGATGAAAAATGCTATCCATATCCCGAGAAATGGACGGTAATCTTATGGAGATTAAATGAAGATTGAAGCAAAATGTTTTTTTTTTCTTTTTTGTTTGTTTACTTTGATTTGTTTTGTGTATTTTTTTATTTTTAAAGTTTGTTCTGATTTTTCTTTCAAAACATGACTGACATAGAACTATGTTTAAAATGATTGTACATGGATAGCCAATATCAGGTTGCTTGCTGTTTTGGGAAGGGAGAGGCAATAGAGGGAGGGAGAAAAATGGGAACTCAAAATTTTACAAAAATGAATGTTGAAAACTGTCTAATACTATTATGTAGGGGGAAATATTTGTAAAACTCATGCCTTTCCTTTCTTTTATTTTAGTCCATTTATTTTTCCTTCTGAGAAAATTAGGTCCAAGGATTTCTCTCATGAGAATTCTCATAAAAATTGCATTCATGATAGCACTACTCACATTTGACAAACACCCTCATCCTCATGCTCTTGTAATTGTCACACATCTGCAAGAAATCTCTTTCATATTAGAAAAGACAGAGACATCCTCTTAATAACCACTCAATCCCTTATCTCAGGATTTTGACAAAAAGTTATGTGAAACATAGTAAGATCTATGAAACACAGTAAAAAAAAATAAATAAAACAAACAGTAGCATGCCTTCTGATAATATTTGATATAATCTTTTGGTCTTTTAGGTTCTCCATGTAATTCCAAAAGCAATCTCCAAAGTACACTACCCAAATACTCTGAGTCTAATAGAGAAGTTTAGAGGTTTTTATTTCTTAAAAAGAGTGATTTCCAATGTGATCCAAACCACACAGCACTTTTGAATTTATTCTCTTTCTACCATAGATGAGGCAATTCACAAACTTGGACAGGTTTCCATTTAGCAAATATCTCACATGGTTTTATATGGCAAAAAGTTTTCCAAACCCCAACCAACAAGCCATATAAATGTTGCATTTCTGTTTTGAGCAACAACACCACCATCTATGGTGCTATTCTTCTAGCTCTTTAGGTTCATTATTTGTGTTTGGCTATATATTAATCTAATCATGTCACTAGCTTTTTCAGTGACTCCTTATTACTTATGTGATAAAATTTAAAGTCCTTCTCATACTTAGGATCTTCCATGATCTGTTTCTAATCTACCTTAAAAATCTATTTCATAATACTATCCTTTATTTACTTTGTAACACAATCAATCTAGATTAACACAAACTTGCTTAGAAAATTCAATAAAATTCCACTACCAAAAGACTTGAAAAGTCTTTTAGAAGGGACATTTATGGAAAGAAAGATAATCTTTAATACTTCTCTACTTGTACCCTTCCTTAGCAGTAAAATATTCATTGATCTTCATATCAGATCAATTAACTGCCCAAAAATTACTATAGGATTATGGATTAAAATGAGTCAAAACTCCTCAAATATAAGAGATTAGAGGTATATCTATTTGAGGATATAAATTGAGTCACTTCTGAACTCCCCAAAGTCATCTGCATTTTTTCTCTACCTGAACTTGTTTTCTTTTTGATAAAATGCTGTTTCCCCTTCCAAAACAAAGCATTTTTCAGACTAGAAGAACACATTTGTGGATCTGAATTACTAAGAAGAGACCAGTTTCTCTATTTTGAGAAACTTTGGAATTAATTTGCAGGCCACAAATCTTAATAGGCTTCTTGAGAAAAGAGTTTTCATCTATATGCTTTCACTAAAATTTTCCCACTCATTTAAATAAAATAGCTCTGCAATCCAGATCCAGTTTTCCTATAACTATTAGTTACAGATGTATAGTGATTTTATGGTGTCATGGAGGCCTTTTCTCTTTGATTTTGATTTTTTTTAACATTTCCTACTAATTCATTTGATCTTGTTGGTCTTTTCTGCTTTCTCTTTTCTGGATTTTTTTTTCTCTCCTTCCTCAGCTGATCACTTGAACTGCTATATCCCAAGCTTTTCTTTCATTTTTTATTTAGTTTTGTTTGGGAGAGGGGACCACAAAGTCAATTTATTTTTATTTCTTCATTTCTCATTGTCCATTGAATTTTAGTACTAATAAGTGTGATAATTTACATAGAGGGAAAACAAACACTTTCTTTTGTAGTCAAACAGTTATCTAGGATTACAAAAAAGAAGGGAAGGTGGTTTTTACACATGATTTAAAACTTGACTAACTTCTTTTTTTCATAAAAGTTAGGAGGCGGTGCAAAATTAGAACTGATAGAACCAAAATGTTCTTATTATATGACTAGTAAATATGAGGCCTCCAAAACTAAATAAATTCTTCATCCCTGAGATCAGTTTTAAGCATTTGGAAGAAAATCATATGAAGTTTTAATTACATACATTTATTCCATTTCACTGTATTTCATTCTATCTTATCTTTTTATTGGCCACAATGAACATCACATTGCTTCTATGCTTTGAAATTATACAATGAATGGTTTAAAAATGAAAAGCTTGAATCATAGAAAACACTTGTTAATTAAGTATTGTGAGCTTGCATATAAAAATCACCTTTCTCCCATAATCTTACTACACTAAACTAGTTCACAATGATCTTTCCTTCACTATGAAGTTCTATACTACCATGCTTTGCCTTGAATTATTTCAGGCTATTTTACGTGTGTCTCATGTTTTCTAGGATTAAACTATAAGTTTCATCTAGGGCAGTGCTAAAATCCCAAAGCAGACTCTGTCCAATAAAGGACAAAATTGCACATTTTGTTAAAAAAAATTTTAGATCAACATTTTAAGCATTATCTTACGTTTTAATTCACTTTAAAATTATTTAGTGAGGCTATATATTCCATTTATTTTGCTTGCATAAAATCCATCTGAAATCTTGAGCAAGGGGTTATTTGGGAAACATTTGATTTGGACAGAATAAAAAAATTAATAACAATATGAAATTTTAAAATATATTTTTTCTTCTTTTTCTTCTCATTTAGTCCACATACCATTTGCTTTATATTTTGCTAAAGATTTAGATTCTTTTTGACTTAAATTATAAATGGGAATAAAGAATTCACAATTCAATTAACTTTAAAGTCACAAGATGCCACTGGTTTACCAATACCAAAAGTTAAGAGTGTTTTTGCTGACTTGCTGAAAAGGGGAATTTTATAACAAGTTCCTAGTCAATTATTAATCCTTCCTTCATAAATCAAACCCATATGCTTCCAAATAATGCAAATATAGACTCTGACACAAGAAGGAAGTAGAGAGAAAGGAAATAGACCATTTCAGGGAGTATGACCACATAACATTTATATTTTATGTAGCTAAATCATTTGAGTAAATTATTATGACATATACATCAACATTACAAGTTGGCAAGCAGAGACAAACCATGGCAAGATCTTTTTTCATTCCATCTACAGCTATTAAATACTTTGGAGTTTTGTTGTTGATGGAGTTAAGTTGAAGACTTATATAAGTCCCCAAATTTCACTTCATCTTACAATTACAAGGACATGTATAGTTACAAATAGATGCTAGGATTGAAGGAATGCCATTTTATTCATCAAAATGATAATAAACCTTATTTGGATCTTAAGAAATCACCCCTTCAATAACTATTACTGGGATCAATAATTGCTTCCTTTTTTTATTATTTTTTTGCTGTGTATGTAAGATAATTGGAGTTAAGTGACAGTGTCACACAGCTAGGAAGTGTCTAAAGCCACATTTGAACTCAAGTTTTCATAATTTTAGAGCTCTAGTTGCCCCTAATTGCTTCCTTTCACTGAAAAAAAAAATCTTACAATTCAGAAGGGAAAAAAATGAAACATAAAAATAAAATCCCTATTGTTTTAATTATTTCAAGAATTTCAAATTATTCTGTCAAATGATTTATCTTAATGATTAATGATTACAAAAGATTTGTTATTTAAAGTGTTATAGGGCACAGAGAAAGTACCCAAGTTAATTCTAATGAACAGGAGTTCCATTTGACAATTACATAGACTGGATCCAGCAGATTTGTCTCTGGGAGGGTGACATAAGTTTCTTCTCAAAGATTTGCCATTAACAAAATCAAATTAGAGTAATTCCTTTCAAAGAATGAATTTATCCACTCCATAATAATCAATTTAATTATTCTAAAATATTTTAGTGCCAGAACTGGGTTTCATTGAAATGAAAATATTATTTATACACCATCCAATATCTTTCAGAAAAAACTGTAGAATGATTTTATAATGGTTATTAAGTTATTTGTAAACAAGGAAAGCAATGTTATGAGGATTGAAAAAAAAATATCATGAAGTTATATGCTTGTAAATAATTCTGTTCCACTGGAGGAACGAGAATGCCAATCACTGGTTCTAACTAAATATAAATAACTCATTGAATACTAAACATTTGCTTGCCTGTTTTCATGATGTTTGGAAACAAAGTAGTTAATAACTTGATTCATTAAAGCTAATAATAAATCAGTCAGATTAAATATTTCTATAAATCATTTTATTAATAAAATAGGACTCGTTAAAGAACTATTGAAGTGTAATATTACAATATTTCAATATCAACATTTTATAAATATTTCAATTAACACAGGTTGACAACACACAGAAAATATTCTGATGCAATTAAATCACAGAATTGGAAACCAAAAGCTGACTCTGCTAGTAGGCAAAGGAGATTTTTTTTTAATTCTCATGAATATGTATTACTTTAAGAGTATGTCACACAAAAAGAATACAAGAATACTCACACACACACATACACACACACACACACACACACACATACATATATAGTATATCCACTTGCATTATTCCAGCACCCTTTCCAAGGCTTCCTACACTACTCTATAATTTTATTATTATCCTTGGAGGATCATTTGCTAATCTGAAAGAAATCTGAGCCATTGAGGGTAAAGAAGTGCATACTTAGACATAAAAAATAATAATGATAGCTTAGAATTACCCTCAGTAAGAATGTTCAACATATGTAGGTAGTGAAAAATGATAGCTGAAAGCTTGCCTTTCAAATTGTGCAACAAAGACACAGAGTCAGAAATGACCACAAAATAGGCCTCTGCAGTGTATAGTGTCTTGTTTCTACCCCCCCCATAAATCCTCTAGCTAGCTCTCTTTTTCTCTAATCAGCAGCCTCATTTAAGAAAGAAAAAAGAAAAAAATAGAATTCCGCTACATAGTATGATGAATAAAAGAAAATATTCTGTTGGCTGAGTTAATTTTGCCTTCAAGCTGTAGTCATTGCTCCAGTTCTGAATGATTTTAATTTATAAAGGAGTGGAATTTAGCTTTAGGTAGGTAAAAACAGCACTGAAGGGAAGTGTTAGAGGGAGGGTGAGAGAAGGGAGAGTCAGCAGTTGTCTGGCAGACAGACAACTTGAGGAAAATAAAAGCCTGTGATTCAGAGGAACTGGGTAAATATCTAAATTCAAATCCCTAGCTTATTATAATATCATCCATGTTGGAAAAACAAGTCTAAGCAGCTTGAGTTCTTTGTCAGGGAGAAGAACACAGGTGATATACTGCCAAATTTGTATTTTAACTTGAGCTCTGGGAACCAGCTTTTTAAAGTTTTACTCATTAGAAAGGATATGGACAGACATATGCAACCTAATCAGATACAACTCTGGTTTTTAATAGGGAAACCACAATGAACAGTACAAACACTTCATAAGATCAAAGGACTAGGACTAGCACTAGATTTTAAAATCCCAGAAGCTTAGATATTTAAGATATTTTTAGTCCCATTTGATTCATTTCATTCTAATAATATATATTATTAATTTCAGTTTAGCAACTAGTCATTCAATCATCCTCCTTCCTCTGTTTCTGCCTGTGGTAGGTTGAATCATTTATTATTTACACTGAACAAAGGGATCAGCATAGGATTAAAACCGCAAAGACAAGGTTAGTTAATGGTGAGAACGGTCACAATTTCATTAATGACTGGAATAAAGAATGAAATAATGGGTAAGGAAGACAAATGATTTTTGAGATTAAGAGTAGGAACATAAAAATGACTGTCTTCAGCCTTTCCAGAAAAATATGAAGAAAGCTATTCAGCTGAGTGGATGCTATGAAAGGCTTAGAGCAATCACTGTGGTGAGAGGGATAAAGAATTAATTAAGGATAAATAAAAACATTGCTTTATTGCAGTGATGAGCCATTTAAGAATAGATAGTATGAATTCTGCACTATATAACTTAAGGGATATATCATTGGGCTTGGACTCAGAAAGATCTGAATTCAAATACAACCTCATTTATTTCCTGTGTAACCCAGGAAATGTGTTTGACCTATTTGCCTTAAATCTAAAGCAGAAAAGGAAAAAAAAAAATCTAAAGCAGAAGGAAGTGGCAAAACACTTCAGTGTCTATAAAGAAAACATCGTGGACAATATAGTCATGCTATCTATGTTCACAGAACTGGACATGACTGAACAACAATTCACAATGGACTCAATAAGCTCAGTGCCAAGAAATATTTTAACTCATTTTAATATTGTTTAGTGAAGCTCCAAAGTGAAAGGGAAGGGCTAATCAAATGAGTCAGCTAAGTGGGAGGGGGTGAAAAGGATAGTAAATAAAGAGAGATGAAAGAACATTCCAAGAAAAGTAAATTTAAGGGAATCTATCTTTTCCTTTGGGTTCCTCATCAAATAATTGGATTTTCAGAAAAGAAGATCTGAAATTATTAAAAATTAATTTGCAAATTCAGATATAGTATTCAAGAATTTGAATTTTTAGGGGCTAACTTGAGATATGGAAAAAATAAGTAATTGAGTATAAGCAGATGAAATAAAAATGTTCTAATTATGATATGATATAGTATTAAATTTGTATTAATACTCATAAGGTTGTTCATATACACACAAGTATTTAGAAGGAGATAACATATAAATGTATGGCTGTTTCAATATTATTTTTATAGTCAGGGTCAGCATTACATCTAGATAAGTTTCTTTTCTTGTAAAAAAAATTCATTTTCCTCAGTTGCATATAAGAATTTTTTTTAGTTAAATATGTATATTCATTCTGTAATATCTGGGCTAACTCTCTGGAGGACCTCAGGATCAGCCAAAGTCCTTGGTCTTTAGGTGGAGAAGTGAAGGAAGCAGGAGAGCTGCCATGTAGTTGGTCAAAGATGGAGTCTGGACTCTGGAGTCTGGAGCCTGAAGTCTTCTCTGTCTAAGAGTGATACAGCCAAGAGAGTTCTTTGACTCTCCCTCAGCCCTTAAATCCTTCAGTACTATTACTTTACTACATCACATTGAGCATGAGCAGTCATAAGCACCATGCTGTGATTTAAGTATACTTTTTTCAGAATTTGGACCAGATACATCTCCCACTTTCTTTTGTTTTTGAACACAGGTGGTCATGCCCTACCTAACTTCTCAAGAAGGGAGATGAGAACCCCACAAAGAAGGGGATGACACCCTCCCTAACTTCTCAGGGAGGGAAGTGAATACACCAAAAAGAGATGATCACATCTTCCCTAACTTCTCAGTATGGATAGTGAAAACACCAAAAGGAATGGGAGGTGAAAACACCCAAGGGAAATGAGGAATCAAACAGGATATTAGCAGGTTTTCTCTGGGATGAAGGGTACTTGAAAAAGGTAAACATTAGCATGGGAGGTATTACACAAGCACATAGCAATATATCACAGGCTAGTAGTGATGGCTCTCCCCACAGCTGGTGCAGGTTCAATGTGTTGTAACAAACATGAATTGTACATGTAAATAGTGATACAGCAAACAATATGAATCAACATGGTATTGTAAAAGCTTTCCATAAGTCTTAGAAGGATGGTATATAAATAGCAACCCCATCCTTAAGCAGCCAAAAGGTAGTCCAAAACCAATCTATTGTCCATTTCTTGACGTGTCAGGGAATCCAATGATTCCTACAGATTTTGAAGTCCTGGAATAGTCTTATTAACAATTTTGATATTCAAGAGTCAAATGCCATAACTTCCAGGCACTTTCAGTGGTGGGCACAGTCCACGATGGAACCATCTGCTGTTTTTTTGGGTCTTCTCCTTCATTTCATGGGCCTTCTCCATCTCTCTCCAATGGACAAGGCAAATCTCTGAAGCAACCATCTGATTCCTTCTTCATCTGTAGAGATACAAGAAAACCCTCTCCTCTAAGCAGTTAACTGTTAGAATCCTAGTGTTAACTCAATGGAATTGATAGAAACAATGCTTATTGATTCACACATTAGAGCAAATCCTTACAAGGTGTTAAGTCATTAGAATTGATAGAAACAATGCTTACACCTTTAAGACAGTTTACACATTAGAGCTCACACATTGGAGTTCACAAGTATGGGAGATTCACAAAGTTAACTTTGTAACTTTGTGAATTCACACCTCCCATAATCCCACTCTCAGAGGAGGAGTCAACATTTGAGTTTACACCTCTAAAAGAGCATAAAAAGAGCTGAGTTCACTCAGGAGGAGTCAGTTGAAAAAGATTGAGAGCCAGAAGTCAGTGAATTCCGGAAATTGACAAGTTAGAGACTGCAGTCAGGCAGAACAGATTCAGAGGAGTAGAACCAAGATTCAGAGAGAGCTGGAGGCTGAAGCTGGCAGACAAGCTGCAAGAGCTCTTGGAAACAAGCAGAGAAATAGGCCTCTAAGAAAACTAACCGGGCTATTTTGGAAGAGACAATAAAGATTTGGATTTTAACTTCTGGCTGCATTTGAGGTGATTATTACTCTGAACCAAAACTTAGGCTGCCTCCAGAAAACCTCCCCAAGAAACCTGCTCCCAGAGAACCATCATATTATACAAAAGAAGAGAATACCACATTTGAGAAGAGAAGAACATTACATTTAAAAATGTGATGTTCTTCATTTTTTGTAAAATATGATGGTTCTGTGTGGGGAGCAGGTTTCTTGGGGAGGTTTTCTGGAGGTATCCTTAGTTTTGGTTCAGAGTAATAATCACCTCAAACACAGCCAGCTGATAAAAGTTCAAATCTTTTATTGTCTCATCCAAAATAGCCCATTTAGCTTTCTCTGGTTCCAAGAGCTCTCGTTGCTAGTCTTTTGCCTCTGCCAGTTTCTGCCTCTAGCTCAACTCCGACTCCTGGCAATCTTCCAAACTGAACTCACTTCACTACCTCAGCTCTTTTTATGCTCTTTTAGAGGTGTAAACTCAAAGGTTGACTCCTCCTCCAAGAATGGGATTCTGGAAGGTGTGAATTCACAAAGTTACAAAGTTAACTTTGTGAATCTCTTGTACTTGTGAACTCCAATGTGTGAGATCTAATGTGTAAACTCTCTTAAAGGTGTGAGCTCTAATGTGTGACCTCTAATGTGTAAACTCTCTTAAAGGTGTGAGCTCTAGTAAACTCTTATAAGTGTAAGCATTATTTCTATCAATTTTAGTGACTTAACACCTTGTAAGGATTCGCTCTAATGTATGCACCAATAAGCATTGTTTCTATCAATTCCATTGAGTTAACACTAGGATTCTAACAGTTAATCTATCTAGTGCTTTCCATTCACTACTTTCTGGATCTCTCCGCATCATCTGGAGATTATGTAAAGTGTAGCTGCTTTCACAGGACATTGTGCTTCCAGTGGATTATAAAACCTGTCTGCCAGAGCCAGTGCATCTTTGTCAAAAATCAAGAGCTAAATTTAGAAGTTCTCTGGGGTTATCTGTGGCTCCCCCTTTCTTTTATTTTTGGAGGAGGGTCTTCATGTCTTTGTTTCTCCTCTCTACTATTGTCTGTCCTTGAAAATTAAAAGGTATGACACTGGTGTGCAAAAGCTGATACTGTGCACAAAAGTGTGCAAAGTGTTTAGAAGTATATGGAAGTCCATTATCTCTTTTTATTGCCTGTGACAGACCATAATTGAAAAAGCTTGTATAAGGAATTCATTGACTACTTGGGTTGTCTCTTTTGTTGCTGGCATTGCAAAAGTAAATCCTGAAAAGGTATCTATCACAACATGGATAAAAGACAGATGACCAAAATATTTATAATGGGTCACATCTATTTGCTATATACCACTGGGTTTTAAACCATGTAGGTTTTTTCCCTGGAGGGAGCATAAGAGCGTGGAAAGGAAGGCAAGCTCTACAGGCTTTTACTATTCTCCTAGCTTCTTCTTTTGTTATCCCAAATTGCAAACGCAAAGCTCGAGCACCCTGATGATATTTTGAATGAGATTCTTGGGCTGCCTGAAATAAAGAAGTATTGTCTAACATGGTTAGAAGGATATCTGCCTTTGAATTACCATCAAAAATAGGACCTGAAAGTTCACTATGTGAATGGACATGCAAGATATAAATCTTACCTGAATGCTTTCTCACTTGCTTTTGAAGTTCTTTAAGAACTAATATATATTGGAAGCTACAAATTTTATTTGGGCTGCGGCAATTCTTTGTACAACACCTAATGGATAGGCCAAATCAGATATTATATTTATATCTCCTGGTTAATAAGTAAGAGCTAGAATGGTTTCATACAAGGAGTTCTGACTGCTCTCGTTTAGTTAAAAGTATACACGGGAGTATACAGCACAAACATTATGTTTGGATACATCTGTAAAGATGCATTTAAAGATTCTCTTAAAAATTCCTTTAAGAGGAGCTTTAGAAAACTTTTCTTCAAGAATCTATCTCCAATTATGTAATAGTCGGGTTATCTTTAATGGAGATCCATGTGTAAAATTTGAGCACTTGTCAATAAAATTTGCCACTCTGGAATGGTTTCATAGCATACATTAATTCGTGCATTGATATAAAAGGTGTTTATCTTGTCAGGTCTTATCCCAGATAATTGTACTGCTCACTTAATGACTTTGATAAAAATCTAGCTACAATCACTGGGTAGGGAGTAAGGCTTTGTTCTGGTTGTTCTGGGAGGTTTACCCACTCTATCACACCGTCTCCTTGATGAAGGACTGCTGTGGGTGCCTCTTTTGTAGCAAAAACTGATATTTCCAAGGGTTTCTGAGTGACTCAACCACACTGGATAAAGCCAGTCCAACTTCTCTCAAAGCCTCTTGAGCTTCTTTTGTAAGCTGGTGTGCTGAGTTTAAAGTACTGTCTCCCCTTAAAATATTATTTAATAGTTATAATTGACAAGTACTTAACCCTAACACTGATGCATCCAGTGGATATCTTCTATCAATTTCTGAAAGTCATTTAAGGTGCTCAACTTCTCTATTCTTAAAGAAAGCTTTTGTGCTGTAAGCACCTTAGGATATACTTCATATCCTAAATATTGAAAAGGAGTATGCCTTTGAATTTTTTTGGAGCTATTTGAAATTTATAGTTCCTTAATGTTTCTATGGTCTTTTGTGCTTCTAACATTTTCTCCTCAGGTGCACACCCCAAGATAGCATCCATGTAATGTAAAAACATAACTTTTGGAAGTACTTTTCTTATTGGAGTAAGAGCACCAGCAACATACATTTGATATATAGTAGGGCTATTTTTCATTCCCTAAAATGGCAAAACTATCCATTCATATCTTTTATAAGGCTCATCTAAATTAATGCTGGGCACTGAAAAGGCAAATCTTTTCATATCCTTCTTATCTAGAGGGATAAAATAGAAATAACAATTAGAAAAAACATCTATAACCAAAGAAGCCATTCTCTACACAACTGAGTAGATGATGGAAGTCCAGGCTGAAGAGTTCCCAGTTTCTAGTCAACACTCTCCATTTTCTGAACTTATTTTTTACAACAAATACAGGTGAATTCCAAGGACTTAGAGAAGGTTGTAAGTATCCTTGATCAAGTTGCTCCTGTACTATATCTAATAAGGCATGATTTTTTTTTCATTTATAAAGAGCCACTCTTCTGCCCATACAAGTGTATCAATTTTCCATTGAATGGGAACAGGTGAGAATTGTGGTAGGCTTTCAACAGCAGCTCTGCCTAAAAAAGGTGAAGTACTCAATTGTAATCCTAATTGTTGTAAGATGTCTCTTTTCCATAGATTGATGGGGATTTTTCAGCTACAAAAGGAGTGAAAACTCCTGTTGCACCTTTAAATATCCATTTCAAAGGGATAGCATTAACTTCAGCTGCTATTTATCCTCCTATGCCAGACATATAAATGTCTGCCTTAATCTTTGGCCAATGACTGGGCCCATGGTACCTTTAATTACTGTACAATCCACACCTCTGTCTTCCAATCCTTTCAATGGTATGCCATTTACAGAGATAGAGAGTATAGGAGGGTCAGCTGTCATAGCTGCAGTCCAGAATATTCCTGAATTCTGTTGTTGGGAATCAAATTCTGGGCAAATATCACCAAATTGCCTATTAGGAGTATGTATCAGTAAACCTGATGCTACTGCTTCTCCTATATGCTAAGTCACACATTATCTACCTGTATTAGTGACTGGAATATTAGCTACACATTCCATCATTTCTCAAATCAGTGTATGGATAGACACTTTTGTAAACACTCTCAGGAGGCAAAATGGTCAAGTCTACTGTGCCTGAAGGCAAAGGATTTATAGGCTGGACAGGGACAGATTTCACCTCTCCAGCTAGTTTCACTCTCAGTAGTCCCAGCTGTATACAACGCTATTCTCCCCAATTATAATCCTTTTTCCCCATCAGGTTGCCTCTTGGTTGATTGTTCATGTTGGATATTGAACTTCTTCTTCTTTTTTTTTTTAATAACTTTTTATTGATAGAACGCATGCCAGGGTAATTTTTTACAGCATTATCCCTTGCATTCACTTCTGTTCCGATTTTTCGCCTCCCTCCCTCCACCCCTTCCCCCAGATGGCAAGCAGTCCTTTACATGTTGAATGGGTTGCAGTATATCCTAGATACAACATATGTGTGCAGAATCGAACAGTTTTCTTGTTGCACAGGGAGAATTAAATTCAGAAGGTATAAATAACCCGGGAAGAAAAACAAAAATGCAAGCAGTTTATATTCATTTCCCAGTGTTCTTTCTGGAAACACTGCTTCTGTCCATCTTTGATCAATTAAGGCTCTCTTTATCGAAGAGATCCACTTGCATCAGAATACATCCTCAAACAGTATCGTTGTTGAGGTATATAATGATCTCCTGGTTCTGCTCATTTCACTCAGCATCAGTTCATGTAAGTCTCGCCAGTCCTCTCTGTATGCATCCTGCTGGTCATTCCTTACAGAACAATAATATTCCATAACATTCATAAACCACAATTTACTCAACCATTCTCCAATTGATGGACATCCTTTCATTTTCCAGCTTCTAGCCACTACAAACTGGGCTGCCACAAACATTTTGGCACATACAGGTCCCTTTCCTTTCTTTAGTATCTCTTTGGGGTATAAATAAGCTCAGTAGAAACACTGCTGGATCAAAGGGTATGCACAGTTTGATAACTTTTTGAGCATAGTTCCAAATTGCTTTCCAGAATGGCTGGATGTGTTCACAATTCCACCAACAATGGGATACTGAACTTCTAAAGATTCTCTGGTTGTTACATCAGCTGTTATCATGTCCCAAGTGTTTTTTGCCTGGGGCCCTGGAGCTCAGCACCATTTCCTATTTCCCTGAGTCATTCTACATTCTGATGCCCAATGGAAGCTTCTGTTGCATTTTGGACATAGGCTTTTGGATCTTGCTCTCCCACCTTGTCTTTTATGCCAATATTGAGCTTTCAGATTCCCTACTTTACTAGACTGAAAGTATTGCCGAGTTTCTCTTGAAGTCCCTTCACGAAAGGGACCCTGTCTTCCCATGCTTGAATCTTGAGAAGTCTAGATCATAGCTTGGGTATAAAAGTCATTTGTGCCCACTGTGGCACAGCATCTTATGATCTCATTTAAAGAAGCATCCTTGTGTATTCCTAGTATAATGCTTCTGCAAACTTCATTAGCATTTTCTTTAGCAAATTATTTTATAATTTCTGTTGCTACATTTTCACCAATAGTTCATATGACAGCTGTCTGCAGACATCCCACAAAATCAGCAAAGGGGTCATTTGGATATTCTGCTATTTTTGTGAAGGATTCCTCTCTTGTCTTCCTGGGAGGGTGTCTCATGCTTTGGTAGCAGCAGCAGCAATTTGCTCATATACTGCTATAGGGTAATTAATCTCTGCTAAAATATCTGCCCAATAACCTGCACCTTTTCATCAGTCAGAAATGACTGGTATATTAACTGCAGGTTGCCTATTTCATTGGGCTTGTATCCTACAGAGTTAACTATACTCTGAAAAACACAAGTTTTGTCCAGGTTCTAAACATGTCGTTGGAATGAATTTCCAATCACTAGGGGTTAAAATTTCAAAAGCTAAATACTCTAATACCATGTTAACATAAGACAATGTAGATCCATAAAGGGTGCAAGCCTTTTTCAGATCTTTGATAATTTCCAAATTAAAAGGATTGTATCTTCTTTTTTCTTGACTTGAAGAGTTAAACTCTTCAACCACAGAATAAGTTTCTATTCTCAAATCAGATATATCCTGCCCTTCCTCTTGGACTTTAAGTAGTACCTTTTGTAATTGAGTTATAGGGGGTAGACAAGATTGCTGTGGGGGGTGGTGCTGGTGGTGTCACTGTCTTTCCTATTTCCCTTCCTCCCTCCACCCACAAAGGGGAAATTGAGGGGGGAGGGTTGTGAAATGAGGAATCCCCTAAAGGTGCCTGCTTGATATAACTAAGTTGTGAAAGTGAGAATCACAACACTTTTTACACTTATTGGCTTGGTACTTAAAATCTAACTGTCCATGCTTTTCAGCTGCTTTGTCAGTAATGTCCCTCTCTTCCTCTTTCTCCTCACACTTCCTTGTCTGCCTGTTCTCCTTGTTTTTTTGTCTTTTTTTAAACTTGTGGGCTCCTTTAAAGCCAATTGTATTATGTTGCATATATAGAATTTTTCATTAGAAATTGAATCAGGACCATTATCATTGTAATATTCAATTAGTTACTCTCCCACTAGTTTCCACTTATCTGGCTTTAATTCTTCTTCCTTAGAGAGCCAAAGGGATGCATATTCTAATATTTCTAAGAGTCCAATTATCTGCTCCCAAGTTACAATCAAACCTTGTCTCTTTATTAACTTAACTATGCTTTCTACATACCTCCCTGGGACAGGGTGTGTGGAGGAGACTCTTTTCTTAATATCTGCCCCATTTTAGTTAAAAAATGAAAAGTAATTAGTTTAGTCCTTACCAAAGCATCCTACTTGTTTATTTTTGTACTCACCCTATTTCTGGTCAGAGGGGTTTCTCTACTGAACTTACTATTTAAAGAAAACTCTATTCCTTTGCTCTCTAGTGGGTTTTTATGGGAATGGGTGCTGCATTTTATCAAAAACTTTTTTTTTGTCTTCTATTAAGATCATACTATTTCTGTTCATTTTGTTATAATGATGCCCATAGTTTTCCTGATTGTAATATTTCCTGATATTGTAGAAGACAGGGATTCCTGGTATAAATCCCATTTTGTCATAATATATTATTAATAACAATATACTATGTTACATTGATATAAATAATATTATTAATAATAATATATTATCTTTCTGATAATCATTGTAATCTCTTTGCTAATATTTTGTTTAAAATTTATTCACCAATATTTTTAGGGAGATTGGACTGTACTTTTCTTTCTCTTTTGTGGATATTCCTATGTTAAATATCAGTATCCTCTTTGTGTCATAATAGAAATTTAGCACCACTAATTCTTTGCCTATTGTTTCCATAGTTTGGGAGTTAATTGTTCATCAACTGTTTGGTAGAATTTACTTGTAAATCCATTTGGTCCTGAAGATTATTTCATGAAGAGTTCATTTATGGCTTCTTCATTTTTTTTTCTAAAGTGGCATTAAGTAATTTATTTCCTCTTCTATTAATCTAGGCAATTCATTTTTGTAAATATTCATTCATTTCAATTAAATTGTTATATTTGTTGGCATAAAGTTGGGAAAACAACTGCTAATTATTGTTTTAATTTCTTTTTCATTAATGACAAGTTCATCTTTTTTTTATTTTTGATGATGGTAATTTGGCTTTTTATCCTTACTTTTTAAAATCAAAATAACTGTGTGTGTGTGTGTGTGTGTGTGTGTGTGTGTGTGTATAATTTGGTATTTAATTAAAGATTTAAAATTTCTTCATTTTCTAGCTTTTTTATCTATATGCCTATTATCATTGATTTCCTCTCCTTCATTTTATTCATGTAAATATTTAATGATAAAAAAAAATTATCCTAAAAACTCCTTTGGCTTTATGCCATAGGTTTTGGTATATTGTTGTTGCTTTGTGGCCATTCTCTTGGACAAAATTATTGATTTTTTTCTATGATTGTTATTTGACCCACTTATTCTTTAAAACTAGATTATTCACTATCCAATTGGTTTTTAGTTTATCTTTCCTTGGCCCTTTACTCAATATATTTTTTTTTGCATTGTGATCTGAAAAAGACACATTTACTATTTCTGCCTTTCTGCATCTGATGTTCAGGTTTGTATACTCCAATACTTGACCAATTTTTATGTAGTTGTCATGTATTGCTGAGAAAAAGATCTATTCCTTTCTATCCTTATTCAATTTTTCTCCAGAGGTCTATTATATCTTAGTTTTCTAAGATTCCATATACCTATTTTATTTCTTGTTTACTTTTTTGTTAAATTTATCTAATTCTGTGAGAGGGGGGTTGAAATCCCTCACTAGTATTGTTTTGCTATCAATTTCTTCCTGTAATTCACTTAACTTTTTTAAGAATCTGGATTGTGTACCACTTAGTACATATGCATTGGTATCAATACCATTTAATTGTCCAGGGTACTCATTAATAAGATGTGGTTTCCTTCCTTATCTCTTTTAATTAAATCATTTTTTTTCTTTTGTTTTATCTGAGATCAGAATTGCTATCCCTGATGTTTTTTTTTTTTTTTCAACTGAAGCATAACAAATTCTGCTCAAGCCTTTTGCCATTATTCTTTTTGTATCTCTCTTTTAAATGTGTTTCTTGTAAACAAAATAATGTACACTTTCAGTTTTTAATCCACTCTCTATTAGCTTCCATTTTATGGGAGTGTTAATTCCATTCATAGTTTAGCATCTGTGTATTTTCTTCCATCCTATTTTCTTCCCAAGTTTTAGTTCTGTCTTTCCAGTGTTCCTCCTTAGTAGGTTTTTTTTTTAATAATTTTTTATTTATAGAACGCATGCCAGGGTAATTTTTTACAGCATTATCCCTTGCATTCATTTCTGTTCCGATTTTTCCCCTCCCTCCCTCCACCCCTTCCCCCCAGATGGCAAGAGTCCTTTACATGTTCAATGGGTTGCAGTATATCCTAGATACAATATATGTGTGCAGAACCAAACAGTTTTCTTGTTGCACAGGGAGAATTGAATTCAGAAGGTATAAATAACCCGGGAGGAAAAACATAAATGCAAGCAGTTTATATTCATTTCCAGTGTTCTTTCTCTGGGTGTAGCAGCTTCTGTCCATCTTTGATCAATTAAGGCTCTCTTTATCAAAGAGGTCCACTTCCATCAGAATACATCCTCAAACAGTATCATTGTTGAGGTATATAATAATCTCCTGGTTCTGCTCATTTCACTCAGCATCAGTTCATGTAAGTCTTGCCAGTCCTCTCTTTATTCATCCTGCTGGTCATTCCTTACAGAACAATAATATTCCATAACGTTCATATACCACAATTTACTCAACCATTCTCCAATTGATGGACATCCTTTCATTTTCCAGCTTCTAGCCACTACAAACAGGGCTGCACAAACATTTTGGCACATACAGGTCCCTTTCCTTTCTTTAGTATCTCTTTGGAGTATAAGCCCAGTAGAAACACTGCTGGATCAAAGGGTATACACAGCTTGATAACTTTTTGAGCATAGTTCCAAATTGCTCTCCAGAATGGCTGGATGTGTTCACAATTCCACCAACAATGTATCAGTGTCCCTGTTTTCCCACATCCCCTCCAACATTCCCCATTATCTTTCCCTGTCATTCTAGCCAATTTGACAGGTGTGTAGTGGTATCTCAGAGTTGTCTTAATTTGCATTTCTCTGATTAATAATGATTTGGAGCATATTTTCATATGTCTATAAATAGTTTCAATTTCTTCGTCTGAGAATTGTCTGTTCATATCCTTTGACCATTTATCAATTGGAGAATGGTTTGATTTCTTATAGATTAGGGTCAGTTCTCTATATATTTTGGAAATGAGGCCTTTATCAGAACCTTTGATTGTAAAAATGTTTTCCCAGTTTATTGTTTCCCTTCTAATCTTGTTTGCATTTGTTTTGTTTGTACAAAAACTTTTCAATTTGATATAATCAAAATTTTCTATGTTGTGGTCAATAGTGATCTCTAGTTCTTCTTTGGTCATAAATTCCTCCCTCTTCCACAGGTCTGACAGGTAAACTATCCTATGCTCTTCCAATTGATTTATAATCTCATTCTTTATGCCTAGGTCATGAACCCATTTTGACCTTATCTTGGTGTACGGTGTTAAGTGTGGGTCTATGCCTAGTTTCTGCCATACTGATTTCCAATTTTCCCAGCAATTTTTGTCAAATAATGCATTCTTATCCCAGAAACTGGTGTCTTTGGGTTTGTCAAACACTATATTATTAAAGTTATTTGCTGTTTTGTCCTTTGAACCTAACCTATTCCATTGATCAACTAGTCTATTTCTTAGCCAATACCAGATGGTTTTAGTAACTGCTGCTTTATAATATAATTTTAGATCTGGTACAGCTAGGCCACCTTCATTTGATTTTTTTTTTCATAAATTCCCTTGAAATTCTTGACCTTTTGTTTTTCCATATGAATTTTGTTGTTATTTTTTCTAATTCATCAAAGTAATTTTTTGGGAATCTGATTGGTATAGTGCTAAATAAGTAGATTAATTTAGGTAGTATTGTCATTTTTATTATATTTGCTCGCCCAATCCAAGAGCATTTAATATTTTTCCAGTTGGTTAGATCAGACTTAATTTGTGTGGAAAGTGTTTTGTAGTTTTGCTCATAAAGTTTCTGATTTTCCTTTGGCAGATAGATTCCTAAATATTTTATACAATCAGTAGTTACTTTAAATGGGATTTCTTTTTGTATCTCTAACTGTTGGGTTTTGTTAGTGATATATAAGAATGCTGATGACTTATATGGGTTTATTTTATATCCTGAAACTTTGCTGAAGATGTAGATTGTTTCTAATAACTTTTTGGTAGAATCTCTGGGGTTTTCTAAGTATACCATCATATCATCAGCAAAGAGTGATAATTTGGTTTCCTCATTGCCTATTCTTATTCCTTTAATCTCTTTCTCAACTCTTATTGCCAAAGCTAGCATTTCTAATACAATATTAAATAGTCACGGTGATAGTGGGCAACCTTGTTTTACTCCTGATCTTATTGGGAATGGTTGCAGTTTGTCTCCGTTACATATAATGCTTACTGCTGGTTTTAAATAGATGCTCCTGATTATTTTAAGGAAAAGTCCATTTATTCCTATACTCTCAAGAGTTTTTAATAGGAATGGATGTTGGATTTTATGAAATGCTTTTTCTGCATCTATTGAGATGATCATATGGTTTTTGTTAATTTGATTATTAATATGGCCAATTTATTGACAGTTTTCCTAATATTGAACCAGCCCTGCATTCCTGGTATAAATCCTACTTGATCATGATGTATTATCCTGGGGATGATTTTCTGTAGTGTTTTTGCTAATATCTTATTTAAGATTTTAGCATCAATATTCATTAGGGAGATTGGTCTATAATTTTCTTTCTCTGTTTTCAACCTACCTGGTTTAGGTATCAGTGCCATGTCTGTGTCATAAAAGGAATTTGGTAGGACTCCTTCATTCCCTATTTTTTCAAATAGTTTATAAAGCATTGGGGCTAATTGTTCTTTGAATGTTTGGTAGAATTCACATGTAAATCCATCTGGTCCCGGGAATTTTTTTTTAGGGAGTTAATTAATAGCTTGTTCTATTTCTTTTTCTGAAATGGAACTATTTAAGCAATTTACTTCCTCTTCTGATAATCTGGGAAGCCTATATTTTTGGAAGTAGTCATCCATTTCACTTAGGTTATCAAATTTATTGGCATAAAGTTGGGCAAAGTAACCCCTTATTATTTCTTTAATTTCCTCTTCATCAGTGGTAAGTTCTCCTTTTTCATTTTTAAGACTGCCAATTTGATTTCCCTCTCTCCTTTTTCTAATCAGATTTACCAAAGGTTTATCAATTTTATTGGTTTTTTCATAAAACCAACTCTTAGTTTTATTTATTAGTTCAATAGTTTTTTTTTTTTTTTTTTTTTTTTTTTTTTTTTTTTTTTTTTTTTTTTTTTTTTTTTTTTTTTTTTTTTTTTTTTTTTTTTTTTTTTTTTTTTTTTTTTTTTTTTTTTTTTTTTTTTTTTTTTTTTTTTTTTTTTTTTTTTTTTTTTTTTTTTTTTTTTTTTTTTTTTTTTTTTTTTTTTTTTTTTTTTTTTTTTTTTTTTTTTTTTTTTTTTTTTTTTTTTTTTTTTTTTTTTTTTTTTTTTTTTTTTTTTTTTTTTTTTTTTTTTTTTTTTTTTTTTTTTTTTTTTTTTTTTTTTTTTTTTTTTTTTTTTTTTTTTTTTTTTTTTTTTTTTTTTTTTTTTTTTTTTTTTTTTTTTTTTTTTTTTTTTTTTTTTTTTTTTTTTTTTTTTTTTTTTTTTTTTTTTTTTTTTTTTTTTTTTTTTTTTTTTTTTTTTTTTTTTTTTTTTTTTTTTTTTTTTTTTTTTTTTTTTTTTTTTTTTTTTTTTTTTTTTTTTTTTTTTTTTTTTTTTTTTTTTTTTTTTTTTTTTTTTTTTTTTTTTTTTTTTTTTTTTTTTTTTTTTTTTTTTTTTTTTTTTTTTTTTTTTTTTTTTTTTTTTTTTTTTTTTTTTTTTTTTTTTTTTTTTTTTTTTTTTTTTTTTTTTTTTTTTTTTTTTTTTTTTTTTTTTTTTTTTTTTTTTTTTTTTTTTTTTTTTTTTTTTTTTTTTTTTTTTTTTTTTTTTTTTTTTTTTTTTTTTTTTTTTTTTTTTTTTTTTTTTTTTTTTTTTTTTTTTTTTTTTTTTTTTTTTTTTTTTTTTTTTTTTTTTTTTTTTTTTTTTTTTTTTTTTTTTTTTTTTTTTTTTTTTTTTTTTTTTTTTTTTTTTTTTTTTTTTTTTTTTTTTTTTTTTTTTTTTTTTTTTTTTTTTTTTTTTTTTTTTTTTTTTTTTTTTTTTTTTTTTTTTTTTTTTTTTTTTTTTTTTTTTTTTTTTTTTTTTTTTTTTTTTCAATTCATCAAAGTAATTTTTTGGGAGTCTGATTGGTATAGTGCTAAATAAGTAGATTAATTTAGGTAGTATTGTCATTTTTATTATATTTGCTCGCCCAATCCAAGAGCATTTAATATTTTTCCAGTTGGTTAGATCAGACTTAATTTGTGTGGAAAGTGTTTTGTAGTTTTGCTCATAAAGTTTCTGATTTTCCTTTGGCAGATAGATTCCTAAATATTTTATACAATCAGTAGTTACTTTAAATGGGATTTCTTTTTGTATCTCTAACTGTTGGGTTTTGTTAGTGATATATAAGAATGCTGATGACTTATATGGGTTTATTTTATATCCTGAAACTTTGCTGAAGATGTAGATTGTTTCTAATAACTTTTTGGTAGAATCTCTGGGGTTTTCTAAGTATACCATCATATCATCAGCAAAGAGTGATAATTTGGTTTCCTCATTGCCTATTCTTATTCCTTTAATCTCTTTCTCAACTCTTATTGCCAAAGCTAGCATTTCTAATACAATATTAAATAGTCACGGTGATAGTGGGCAACCTTGTTTTACTCCTGATCTTATTGGGAATGGTTGCAGTTTGTCTCCGTTACATATAATGCTTACTGCTGGTTTTAAATAGATGCTCCTGATTATTTTAAGGAAAAGTCCATTTATTCCTATACTCTCAAGAGTTTTTAATAGGAATGGATGTTGGATTTTATGAAATGCTTTTTCTGCATCTATTGAGATGATCATATGGTTTTTGTTAATTTGATTATTAATATGGCCAATTTATTGACAGTTTTCCTAATATTGAACCAGCCCTGCATTCCTGGTATAAATCCTACTTGATCATGATGTATTATCCTGGGGATGATTTTCTGTAGTGTTTTTGCTAATATCTTATTTAAGATTTTAGCATCAATATTCATTAGGGAGATTGGTCTATAATTTTCTTTCTCTGTTTTCAACCTACCTGGTTTAGGTATCAGTGCCATGTCTGTGTCATAAAAGGAATTTGGTAGGACTCCTTCATTCCCTATTTTTTCAAATAGTTTATAAAGCATTGGGGCTAATTGTTCTTTGAATGTTTGGTAGAATTCACATGTAAATCCATCTGGTCCCGGGATTTTTTTTTAGGGAGTTAATTAATAGCTTGTTCTATTTCTTTTTCTGAAATGGGACTATTTAAGCAATTTACTTCCTCTTCTGATAATCTGGGAAGCCTATATTTTTGGAAGTAGTCATCCATTTCACTTAGGTTATCAAATTTATTGGCATAAAGTTGGGCAAAGTAACCCCTTATTATTTCTTTAATTTCCTCTTCATCAGTGGTAAGTTCTCCTTTTTCATTTTTAAGACTGCCAATTTGATTTCCCTCTCTCCTTTTTCTAATCAGATTTACCAAAGGTTTATCAATTTTATTGGTTTTTTCATAAAACCAACTCTTAGTTTTATTTATTAGTTCAATAGTTTTTTTTTTTTTTTACTTTCTATATTATTAATTTCTCCTTTTAATTTTAGAATTTCAAGTTTAGTAATTGATTGGGGGTTTTTAATTTGGTCTTTTTCTAACTTTTTAAGTTCCAGGCCCAATTCATTGATCTTCTCTTTTTCTATTTTATTCAAGTAAGCCTCTAAGGATATAAAATTTCCCCTTATTACTGCTTTGGCTGCATCCCATAAATTTTGATATGATGTCTCATTGTTGTCATTATCTTGAGTGAAATTATTAATTGTGTCTATAATTTGCTGTTTCACCCAATCATTCTTTAAGATGTGATTATTTAGTTTCCAATTACTTTTTGGTCTATTTACACCTAACTTTTTGTGAAATGTAGTTTTTATTGCATTGTGATCTGAAAAGAAAGCATTCACTATTTCTGCCTTCCTGCATTTAATTTTGAGGTCTTTATGTCCTAATATATGGTCAATTTTTGTGTAGGTTCCATGAACTGCTGAGAAGAAAGTATACTCCTTTCTGTCACCATTCAGTTTTCTCCAGAGATCTATCATCCCTAATTTTTCTAATATTCTATTTACCTCTTTAATTTCTTTCTTATTTGTTTTGTGATTTGATTTATCTAAATCTGAGAGTGCAAGATTGAGATCTCCCACTATTATAGTTTTGCTGTCTATTTCTTCTCGCAACTCTCTTAGCTTCTCTTTAAGGAAGTTAGATGCAATACCACTTGGTGCATATATGTTTAATACTGATATTGCTTCATTCTCTATAGTACCCTTAAGCAAGATATAGTTTCCTTCCTTATCTCTTTTAATTAGATCAATCTTTGCTTTTGCTTGATCTGAGATAAGGATGGCAACCCCTGCTTTTATGACTTCACCTGAAGCACAATAGATTCTGCTCCAGCCTTTTACCTTTAGTCTATATGTATCTCCCTGTTTTAAATGTGTTTCCTGTAAACAACAGATTGTAGGGTTCTGACTTTTGATCCAGTCTGCTATCTGCCTCCTCTTTATGGGAGAGTTCATCCCATTCACATTTGCGGTTAAAATAACCAATTCTGCATTTCCTGCCATCCTAATACCCCAGATTATACTTTTCTTTTTCTTGCCCTCCTTCCCTTCTTCCCTATTGGTCCCACTAACGTCGCACAGCTCTCCCTCTTTAGTATCCCTCCCTCCTCCCTTGGAATCCCTTCCCCTTTCTTGTACCCTTCCCTTATTACTCTTTTTCCTTCTCCCTTTTCCTCTCCCACTTTTTAATGAAGTGGGAGAAGAATCTGTGTAAAACAAATATGTCAATTGTTTCCTATTTGAGCCAACTCTGATGAGAGTAGGATTCACACAATGTTCCTCCCCCTCTCTAAGTTCCCTCATATATGATAGGTTTCCTCTGCCTCATTGTCACATGTAGTTTCCCTCTTTTTATCTCCCTTCTTCCCTTTTTCTGGCACTATCCCCTTTCCATTTCTACTTCCCTTTTTTATGTTATATCAGTAAAATCAAATTATACATATGATTTGTATGTATATTCACAACAGAAATACAGTTCTCAAGAATTCCTTTTACCTTTTTCTACTTCTCTTGATTCCTGTTGTTGAAGATCAAATGTTTTGTTTAAGTCTGTTTTTTTCCTTAGAAACAGATGGAATTCCTCTATTTCATTAAATATCCATCTTCTTCCGTGGAAAAAAATACTCAGCTTAGCTGGATAGTTTATTCTTTGCTGCATTCCAAGTTCTTTTGCCTTTCGGAATATCTGATTCCAGGCCCTTAGATCCTTTAATGTTGAGGCAGCCAGATCTTGCATGACCCTTATTGTGGCATCTCGGTGTTTGAACTGTTTTTTCCTGGCTGCTTGTAATTAGTCTGGAAATTCTGAAGTTTGGCCACAATATTCCTTGGAGTCTTTATTTTAGGGTCTTTTTCAGAAGGTGTTCGGTGAATTCTTTCAAAGCCTATTTTCCCTTCTGGTTCTATTACTTCTGGGCAGTTCTCTTTGATGATTTCCTGTAAAATAGTATCTAGACTCTTTTTTTCATCATAATTTTCGGGTAGTCCGATGATCCTCAGGTTATCTCTCTTAGATCTATTTTCCAGATCTGTTGTTTTCCCAGTAAATATTTGACATTTTTTTCCAATCTTTCATTTTTTTGGTTTTGCTTGACTGATTCTTGATGTCTCAATGAATCAGTAATTTCTATTTGTTCAGTTCTAATTTTTAGTGAGTTATTTTCTTCATTAGCTTTTTTTACTTCTTTTTGTATATGTCCAATTGAGTTGTTTTGCTCTATGGAATTTTTTTCCATTTCACTAATTTTTTTTTTTTTTTTTTTTTTTTAGTGAGTCATTTTCTTTTTCCAATTCACAAACTCTGTTTTATACCTTTTCCAATTCACATTTCAGGAAGTTGTTTTCTTTTTCCACTTTATCAAATTTTTCTTTTAATGAGTTATGTGCCTTTTCTGTACTCTTTTGCATAGCTTCTCTTTCCTTTCCCCATTTTTCTTCTAGCTCTCTTTTAAGGTTTTGAATAGTCTCTTCTAGGAGAGCTTTTTTGTTGGAGACCAACAATCATCTGGAGACTGTCTGCTATTAGTCTCTTCAGGGTTGAAAAGCTGTTCTCTTTCTGAGTAGAAACTATCAATCGTTCTTTTGATTTTTTTACTCATTTTGTTAAAGCCTGTAAGGTCTGCCTTCAGAGCCAGGAGGTTACCAGCTTCCTCTGCAGAGCAATGAAAGGTATATGGACGGGGTAGCTGTCCTGTCCACCGGCTACAAAAAGCAGAGAGGTACTGGAGTGCTCTGGGAAAGAGTTCCCCACCAGAAAGTAACTCAGGCCTGCAGGGCCAGGCTGGGAAAGTGCCTTTCAAAGAACCTCAGCTGTGTGAGATAATGACTGCCCTGGGGCTAGACACTTAGCAGTGAGAGTTTCACTTCCCAAGCTAAACCCTGCCCTGGGGCTGTGGATATTAGCAGCTGAGCAGTGAATGGATTTGCAGGGACAGTAAGTGTCTGCCCCAGGAAGTGCAGTCAGCTGGGGAAGTTCTATTGCCCCAGGCTGAGACCCCACACTGCCGACTATAGCTGCCCAGGCTGTGCCCCCCCTGCAGTGCAGATTAGTAACTGCCCCCGCAAAAGCCCCGAACTGCAGGATATGGCCACAGGGCTGCAGTAAAGTCTGCCTGAGTCACTTCCGGGTTTGAGGGGTTACAGCCAGATCTCGTTAGGTTCTGGTGTTTTTTAGAGGACCGTCTGTTTTAGGCTTTAACTTCTCTGCCAGTTTACTGCTTTGTAATCAAGGTAGAGCAGTTAGCCTATAGCAGAGTGGTCCCTATAACTTCTCTAGCCACAGAGATCACCCCCGCCCCTGGTCTGCTCAGGACGCCAGCCTCTCCCTGCCTGTGCTAGTCTGTTCCTGGCCCCTCAGGACAAACCTTTCCTGGCGAGCTTCCAGATCGGTTGGTAAGTTGTAGTGCTTCTTATCTTCATGAATTTAAGCAGTGAAGAGTTATTTTTGAGGCTGGATTAAATATTTGGTTATGAGGGTAATGAGAGGAGTTTAGAGAGTCGTGTGTGCCTGCTCCGCCATCTTGGCTCCGCCCCGGAAGTCCAAGGAAAATGTTTAGAGAGCATTGTCAAAATTATGGAAAGGCAAGGTTTAATTATAAGTTTACAGCAAATCACTGAATTTTTACAAACTGTTAAGGACATATGTCCTTGTTTCTCTCTTGATAAGGAATTAGATATAAATGAATGGAAATTGGTTGGAGAGGATCTTTGTCAATTCTATGATAAAAATGGGCCTAACTCAATAATTAATACATATAATGTAATACAATTGGCTATAAGAAGTTATTTAAGTGATAGAATGATGAAAAGGAAAGTACAGGAGGAAGAAGTGCCAACTTTAATAGGTGAAAAGGAGGATGAATCAGATGAGAATGGAGTTAATTACAATTCTGAGTATGATACTTCACAGCAGGAGGAATTAGGTAATTCCACATCTCATGACCATCCCCCTGCAATTAACCCTTCATGGGTGGAACAAGGGGGAGGGAGAGAGACAGAAACACAGTCAGCTTCTCCTGTAAAGCAGAATTTGACAAGATTAGAAAAAGCATTAATTAAAGCAAAAAATGAAGGAGAAGATATATCTGATTTTATAAATGCATACCCTGTGATTGAAAAGATCGATTCTTCAGGTCAAAAAGAGAGAAGATACACTCCTTTTAATTTGGAAAAAATTAAAGATTTGAAAAAGGGTTGCTGTTAGAGTTCAAATGTTGGAGTTTGTTCTTCTCAGAGCACAGCCGGTTTAGAGGCTTAGAGCCCTTCGGATGTCTCCAAATCCAAAGGTTCTGTCCTTCAGCCTCTGCCTCTGCTTTCTTCTGCCTCCAACAGAGATGGAAGATCTCTCTTATCTCCTTCTGGGGAGCCCAGCCACCTACTTGCCGCGGAGAGAGGGCTTCTGGCGTAGCTCCACTGAAGTCCGTCAAAAGTGTTCTCTGCAGCTGAGTCGTTCCTCTCGAGTCTAGTGCGATCAGCCAGCCAAGAGGAAAAAATGTATTCTGGAATGGCTGTCTCACCTTATATGTGAACCTTCTGAGAGAATGGGATTATGGGCTTTCTCCCATAGTGCTCTCTGGCCCAAAGAGCTTTAAGGTGTGGACTCCCTTGAGTAAAGGTGGGAACACAAGCCTTGTCTTGATTAGTTCTACTTAGTACCTTGTTTCAGGTTCTGGCCAAAACAACTTCTTGTAAGAATAGATCAACTCTAATTACTTAGCAGTTAGTAAGGATTCCAACATCTCCCCCTTTCTTTTGTTTTAAAACATAGGGGGTTTCTGAGGGGGTACACATAAATCCATCAATATGGGCCAGAACTTTGTAACAGATATACATGGTATACATAAATCCATCAATATGGGAGGCATTATACATAATTTACATGAGCACATAGCAATATAACACAGGCTAGTAGTAATGTAACAAATAACAAGAATCAATCTGAAAATTTACACATGTCCATAAGTCCTAGAAACAGTCCAATAGGATTCCATTGTCCATTAGTTCATGTGCCAGGAATCTAATAATTCTTGTGAGCACAATCAGCAACAGAACCACCCGATATTTCTTGGGTCTTCTCCTTTGTTTCAAGGGTCTGCTCCATCTTTCTGCGATGGACAAGGCGAATGCGGCTCGTAGGCACCCATCTGATTCCTTCTCCACCTGTAGAGATGCAAGTAAATCCTCTCCCCCAAGCAGTTAGCCTATCTGGTCCCTTCCATTCACCACTTTCTGGGTCTCTCCACATCACCTGGCGATTATCTAAAGATAGTGGAGCTGCTCGCACTGGACACTGCTCTTCTGGTGGGTTATAAAACCTGTCTGCTGGAGCCAGTGCATCTTTATCAAAGATTAAAAAATTAATGGTATAGAGAACTAAATTTAGAAGTTCTCTAGGGTTACCCGTGGCTCCCCCTTTCTTTTGTTTTTGGAGGAGTGTCTTAATGTCTCTGTTTCTTCTTTCTACTATTGCTTGACCTTGAGGATTGAAGGGTATGCCAATAGTGTGTAAAATCTTATACTGTGCACAAAAGTGTTCAAAATGTTTGGAGGTATATGCCGGTCCATTATCTGTTTTTATTTCTTGTGGCACACCCATAATTGGGAATGCTTGAATGAGGAATTTAGTGACCACTCGGGCTGTCTCTTTTGCTGCTGGTATGGCAAAAGTGAATCCTGAAAAGGTGTCTACCACAACGTGGATAAAAGACAGACGACCAAAAGAATTATAATGAGTCACATCCATTTGCCAGATTTCATTGGGTCTCAAACCACGAGGATTCTTCCCTGGAGGCAGTGTAGGAGCGTGGAGGGGAAGGCAAGCTGTACAGCTTTTCACTATGCTCCTAGCTTCTTCTCTTGTAATCCCAAACTGTAAACGCAAAGCTCGAGCAGCCTGATGGTATTTAGAATGGGATTCCTGGGCCTCCTGAAATAAAGGCGTACTGGCCAACATAGTTAAAAGGCTATCTGCCTTTGAATTTCCATCAAAAATAGGACCTGGAAGTCCACTATGTGAATGGACATGTAGGATATAAATCTTTCCTGGATGCTTTCTCACTTGCTCTTGAAGTTCCTTAAAGAGCTGATATATATTAGAAGCTGCAAATTTTATTTGGGCTTTGGCAATTCTTTGTACCACACCTACTGAATAGGCTGAATCAGATATTATATTTATGTCGCCTGGGTAATAAGTGAGAGCTAGCATGATCACATATAATTCGTTCTGCTGAGTGGACTGAAAAGGAGTTCTGACTACTCTTTTTACGGTTAGATCATAAGAGTATACAGCACAAATATTTTGTTTGGCTGCATCTGTAAAAATGGTTGGTCCTTCAAGAGGAACCTTAGAAACCTTCTTTCAAAAATCCATTGCCAATTATGCAGTAGTCTGGTTATCTTTAATGGAGATCCATGTGCAAAATTTGGAGCCATGGCCAATAAAATCTGCCACTCTGGGATGGTTTCACAGCATACATTAATTTGTGCATTTGTATAGAAGGTATATATCTTGTCAGGTCTTGTCCCAGATAATTGTACTGCTCGCTTAATGGCCTTTAATAGAATTCTAGCCACAAGCACTGGGTAAGGCGTAAGGCTTTGTTCTGGTTGTGCCAGACTCGTGCTGGCTCTGGAGGCTGAAGAAAGCAGAGGCAGAAGCAAAGGACAAAGCAGCAAGAGCTCTTGGAACCAAGCAGAGAGATAGGCCTCTAAGCTAACCGGGCTATATTGGAGATAATAAAAGATCTGAACTTTTATCACCTGGCTGTGTTTTGAGAAGAAAAAGCTCACCACATTTTGGCGCCCGAACAGGGACCGATTCAGATCCATCTGAACTCGATCACAACACTTACCCTTTAGGAAAGTGGGGGAAAGGGGGAAGCAAAAGGGTTGGGGGACAGCAAAGTGGATTACAAATAAGAAACCTACTATATTTGCTTACCAGAAACACGTGAAGCAGAGAGATAGGCCTCTAAGCTAACCGGGCTATATTGGAGATAATAAAAGATCTGAACTTTTATCACCTGGCTGTGTTTTGAGAAGAAAAAGCTCACCACATTTTGGCGCCCGAACAGGGACCGATTCAGATCCATCTGAACTCGATCACAACACTTACCCTTTAGGAAAGTGGGGGAAAGGGGGAAGCAAAAGGGTTGGGGGACAGCAAAGTGGATTACAAATAAGAAACCTACTATATTTGCTTACCAGAAACACGTGAAGCAGAGAGATAGGCCTCTAAGCTAACCGGGCTATATTGGAGATAATAAAAGATCTGAACTTTTATCACTTGCTCTTGAAGTTCCTTAAAGAGCTGATATATATTAGAAGCTGCAAATTTTATTTGGGCTTTGGCAATTCTTTGTACCACACCTACTGAATAGGCTGAATCAGATATTATATTTATGTCGCCTGGGTAATAAGTGAGAGCTAGCATGATCACATATAATTCGTTCTGCTGAGTACCTTGTTTAGGTTCTGGCCAAAACAACTTCTTGTAAGATTAGATCAACTCTAATTACTTAGCAGTTAGTAAGGATTCCAACATCTCCCCCTTTCTTTTGTTTTAAAACATAGGGGGTTTCTGAGGGGGTACACATAAATCCATCAATATGGGCCAGAACTTTGTAACAGATATACATGGTATACATAAATCCATCAATATGGGAGGCATTATACATAATTTACATGAGCACATAGCAATATAACACAGGCTAGTAGTAATGTAACAAATAACAAGAATCAATCTGAAAATTTACACATGTCCATAAGTCCTAGAAACAGTCCAATAGGATTCCATTGTCCATTAGTTCATGTGCCAGGAATCTAATAATTCTTGTGAGCACAATCAGCAACAGAACCACCCGATATTTCTTGGGTCTTCTCCTTTGTTTCAAGGGTCTGCTCCATCTTTCTGCGATGGACAAGGCGAATGCGGCTCGTAGGCACCCATCTGATTCCTTCTCCACCTGTAGAGATGCAAGTAAATCCTCTCCCCCAAGCAGTTAGCCTATCTGGTCCCTTCCATTCACCACTTTCTGGGTCTCTCCACATCACCTGGCGATTATCTAAAGATAGTGGAGCTGCTCGCACTGGACACTGCTCTTCTGGTGGGTTATAAAACCTGTCTGCTGGAGCCAGTGCATCTTTATCAAAGATTAAAAAATTAATGGTATAGAGAACTAAATTTAGAAGTTCTCTAGGGTTACCCGTGGCTCCCCCTTTCTTTTGTTTTTGGAGGAGTGTCTTAATGTCTCTGTTTCTTCTTTCTACTATTGCTTGACCTTGAGGATTGAAGGGTATGCCAATAGTGTGTAAAATCTTATACTGTGCACAAAAGTGTTCAAAATGTTTGGAGGTATATGCCGGTCCATTATCTGTTTTTATTTCTTGTGGCACACCCATAATTGGAATGCTTGAATGAGGAATTTAGTGACCACTCGGGCTGTCTCTTTTGCTGCTGGTATGGCAAAAGTGAATCCTGAAAAGGTGTCTACCACAACGTGGATAAAAGACAGACGACCAAAAGATTTATAATGAGTCACATCCATTTGCCAGATTTCATTGGGTCTCAAACCACGAGGATTCTTCCCTGGAGGCAGTGTAGGAGCGTGGAGGGGAAGGCAAGCTGTACAGCTTTTCACTATGCTCCTAGCTTCTTCTCTTGTAATCCCAAACTGTAAACGCAAAGCTCGAGCAGCCTGATGGTATTTAGAATGGGATTCCTGGGCCTCCTGAAATAAAGGCGTACTGGCCAACATAGTTAAAAGGCTATCTGCCTTTGAATTTCCATCAAAAATAGGACCTGGAAGTCCACTATGTGAATGGACATGTAGGATATAAATCTTTCCTGGATGCTTTCTCACTTGCTCTTGAAGTTCCTTAAAGAGCTGATATATATTAGAAGCTGCAAATTTTATTTGGGCTGTGGCAATTCTTTGTACCACACCTACTGAATAGGCTGAATCAGATATTATATTTATGTCGCCTGGGTAATAAGTGAGAGCTAGCATGATCACATATAATTCGTTCTGCTGAGTGGACTGAAAAGGAGTTCTGACTACTCTTTTTACGGTTAGATCATAAGAGTATACAGCACAAATATTTTGTTTGGCTGCATCTGTAAAAATGGTTGGTCCTTCAAGAGGAACCTTAGAAACCTTCTTTTCAAAAATCCATTGCCAATTATGCAGTAGTCTGGTTATCTTTAATGGAGATCCATGTGCAAAATTTGGAGCCATGGCCAATAAAATCTGCCACTCTGGGATGGTTTCACAGCATACATTAATTTGTGCATTTGTATAGAAGGTATATATCTTGTCAGGTCTTGTCCCAGATAATTGTACTGCTCGCTTAATGGCCTTTAATAGAATTCTAGCCACAAGCACTGGGTAAGGCGTAAGGCTTTGTTCTGGTTGTGCCAGACTCGTGCTGGCTCTGGAGGCTGAAGAAAGCAGAGGCAGAAGCAAAGGACAAAGCAGCAAGAGCTCTTGGAACCAAGCAGAGAGATAGGCCTCTAAGCTAACCGGGCTATATTGGAGATAATAAAAGATCTGAACTTTTATCACCTGGCTGTGTTTTGAGAAGAAAAAGCTCACCACATTTTGGCGCCCGAACAGGGACCGATTCAGATCCATCTGAACTCGATCACAACACTTACCCTTTAGGAAAGTGGGGGAAAGGGGGAAGCAAAAGGATTGGGGGACAGCAAAGTGGATTACAAATAAGAAACCTACTATATTTGCTTACCAGAAACACGTGAAGCAGAGAGATACATACAGAGTAAAAAAGGCTGGAACAAAATATCTTATGCTTCAGTCAAAGTTAAATGGGAGGGAAGGGGAAGAACAGCAATCCTGAACTTGGACAAAACAAAAATATTCCAATTTTAAAATATAAGAAAGGAAAATACATCTTGCTAAAGGATACCTAGACAATGAAATAATAACAAAACATATGTGCACCAAATGGTGTAGTATACTAGAGGATTCATAGAGGAAAAGTTAGGTGAATTTCAGGAAAAAATAAAAAGCAAAATTTTATTGCTTGAGAATCTCAAATTCCCTCTCTCAGAATCAGATAAATATAATAAAAAAAATTAGAAATTAAGGACATTAATGGAATTTCAGAAGTTAGCTATGACAAACATCAGGAAAAAATTTGAAGGGGATAAATATTTGTGTAAGTACATGGCACTTACACAAAAATTAACCATATACTGGGGCATAAAAACCACCAATCAAATGAACCTAGGCAGAAATGCAACTTTTCCAAGCCTTGATGCAATAAAATTTATGTGTAATAAAAGATCATGGAAAGATAGACTAAAAATTAATTAGAAGCTAAATAATGTAATCCTGAAAAATAAGTCAGTCAAACAAAAATCATCTAAGCAATCAATAATTTTATCAAAGTAAATGACAATAACAAGACAGCATGTCAAAATTTGTGGGATGCAGCCAAAACAAGTAAAAATGCTAACAAAAAAATAAATTAAAATTCCGAATAGCAAATTAGAAATTCTGAAAATAAAAAAAGAAAGTAATAAACTTGAAATTAAAAAAAAATTACAAAATAAAAGTGATTTTTAATAAAAAAAATAGGTAATTTGATGAAAAAGGAAAAAAAAACAAAAAGCCAAATTATCAATAGCAAAAATTAAAAGGGCAAATTCACCACTAATAAAGAGTAAATTAAAGCAAAAATTAACAGTTATTTTGCCTCACTATGTGACAATAAATCTCTCATTCTAATTGAAATGAATGAATATTTATGAAAATACAAATTGCCCAGATTAACAGAAGAGGAAATAAAATATATAAATCAACATATTTGAGAAAACATGAATGAGCCTTCAATGAAGCCCCTAAGAAAAAAATCTCCAGAACCTGTAAAATTTACAACTGAATTCTAACAAAAATTTAAAGAATCATTAATCCCAATACTATATAAAGTATATGAAAAAATAGTACTGCAAGATTTATTTTAGTATACAAATATGGTGCTCTTACCTAAATTAGGAAGAGTCAAAACACATTATATTATAGACCAATTTCCTAATCAATATTTATGAAAAGTTTTAAAATAAAATATAGGCAAAAAGATTACAGCAATATATAAATAGAATAATTCACTATGACCAAGAGGGATTTATATCAACCATGCATGGGTAGATCAATATTAAGAAAATCCTCAGCATAATTGGCCATATCAATAACATAATTAACTGAAATTACATGATTTTCTCAATAGTTACAAAAATATTTTGAGAATATTCGGTACTCATTACTTTTCAAACACCAGAGAACATAGGTATATGTAGAATTTGGCTTAAAATGATGAACAGTATCTATGTAAAATCATTAGTAGGCATTATATATAATGAGAATAAGCTAAGAAATCCCCACATTCCCAATAAAAATGAGGGGCAAAACAAGGATGCTCATCATTACCAATATTATTAAATATTGTTTTTAAAATGTTAGTTTTAAAAATGAGAAGAAAGGGACTTCCAGTTAAGATGGCGGAGAGGAGGCTCACAGCTGCATAAGCTCCACGCTTTCTCTCACTATCCATTTCATTACAAGCCTCTGAATTAATGCTTGACTGAAAAAAAAACCCACAAATAGTTACCAAGAGAAGCCATCCTTGAGATTCGCCAAGAAAGGTCTGTCTTTACTGGAGGGCTGGGGCGATTTTAGATCGGGCGCAGGCTGAGGGCAGCGGCAGTGAGAGCACGGGAGCAGATTGGAGAGGGGGTGGGGAGTGATCGCAGCCGTCTCTGGGGGAGAGCTTCGCTACAGGTTTGGATACTTTGCTCTGGCAGCAAGTCAGCAGCCCAGCAGAGAAGCTAAAAACACCGGGGCTGAAGAATACAACCCCAAACAGCTGGAGTCTCTCGGGACCTGTCCCCCCCTCTCTTCCCCCCGCACAGTGACTCAGCACACTTTGGGATCTCAGAGCGCACGCGCAACACAGTCCTACTAGTACCTCACTGCTGCCCCCTGCAGTCTGTAGAGGAAGCTCGATAACACACACACACACACACACCCCCAAAGAAAGACTCCAGTTTTTTTCTGTTTTTCTTTGGTAGTTTGTCTTTGATTATTAGACAGAATGAGCAAGAAGCTGAAGAGGATTTTAACCCTTGACAGCTTCTATACAGATAGAGAGCAGACTCTAAATCCTGAGGAGACTAAAAACAGGCAGTCCCCAGGTGAATCCCCAAAGGAGGAGATCATCTGTTCCTCAGCACAGATGAACCTCATAGAAGTGATTAAAAAGGCTCTCACAAGGGAGCTAGAAGAAAAATGGAGAAAGCAGAGTGAGGCTTGGCAAAAGGAGAGGGAAGCTTGGGAAAAGGAGAGGGAGGCTTGGCAAAAGAGCCTGGAGAAAGTTAAAGAGAGAGTGGATAAAGAAGTAAAATCCTTGAAAAATAGGATTAGTGAACTGGAAACAGAAAACAGCTCTCTAAAAAACAAAATTGGCGAAATGGAAAAAAATTCCACAGAACAAAAGAACTCAATTGGAAAATTAGAAAAAGATTTTTAAAAAGTGAGTGAAGAGAATACTTCACTGAAAATCAGAATTGAACAAGTGGAATTGAATGACTCGAGGAGACAAGAAGAATCAGTCAAGCAAATCCAAAAAAATCAAACAATGGAGAAAAATGTGAAATACCTTCTGGGGAAGACAACAGACCTGGAAAACAGATCCAGGAGAGACAATCTGAGAATCATTGGACTTCCAGAAAAACATGATGAAAAAAAGAGCCTGGACACTATTTTCCAGGAAATTATCAAAGAGAACTGCCCAGAAGTCATAGAAACAGAGGAAAAAATAAACATTGAAAGGATTCATCGATCACCTACTGAAAGGGATCCTAAAATCAAAACACCAAGGAATATAGTGGCCAAATGCCAGAACCCTCAGATGAAGGAAAAAATATTGCAAGCAGCTAGAAAAACCCAATTCAAGTATCAAGGAGCAACAATAAGGATCACCCAGGATCTGGCAGCATCCACATTAAAAGATCGAAGGGCCTGGAATATGATATTCCGAAAGGCTAAGGAACTTGGTATGCAACCAAAAATAACTTACCCAGCGAGAATGAGCATCTTTTTCCAGGGAAGAAGATGGACATTCAACGAAGTAAGCGAATTTCATCTATTTCTGATGAAAAAACCAGAACTTAACAAAAAGTTTGATCTACAAATATAGAACTCAAGAGAAATCTAAAAAGGTAAAGATTAATCTTGGGAACTATATTTTGACTATATAGATGTATAAAGAATACATGTATACCTTGTTCTAGAAATTGATGTGGAAAGGACATTGTAACAGAAAAAGGGTAAAGTGGGGGTAGTACATCTCATTAAGAGGCATAGGAAACCTATTATATCTGAGAGAAAGAATGGAGGGGGATGAATATAGTGGGTATCTTACTGCCTTCAGAATTGGCTTTAAGTGAAAAATCTTAAGACATATTCAATCTATGGTGAAACTTCTCCCACCTCATTGAAAAGTGAGAAGGGAAAAGTGAAAAGGGAAGGAATAAACTAAGTGGAAGGGAATACGGAAACTGGGAGGGAAAGGGGTAAGATAGGGGGAGGAACTCTAAGGCGGGGGGAGGGATACTAAAAAGGGAGGGCTGTGAGAAGCAAGTGGTGCTCACAAGCTTAATACTGGGAAGGGGGGAAAGGGGAAAGAAGGGAGAAAAGTATAAACCTGGGTTAACAAGATGGCAAGTAATACAGAATTGGTCATTCTAACCATAAACGTGAATGGGGTAAACTCCCCCATAAAGAGGAAGCGGTTAGCAGAATGGATTAAAAGCCAGAATCCTACAATATGTTGTTTACAGGAAACACACCTGAAGCGGGGAGATACATGCAGGTTAAAGGTAAAAGGTTGGAGCAAAATCTACTATGCTTCAGGTGAAGTCAAAAAAGCAGGGGTAGCCATCCTGATCTCAGATCAAGCTAAAGCAAAAATTGATCTAATTAAAAGAGATAAGGAAGGGCACTATATCTTGCTAAAGGGTAGCATGGACAATGAAGCACTATCTATATTAAACATATATGCACCAAGTGGGGTAGCATCTAAATTCTTAAAAGAGAAACTAAGAGAGCTGCAAGAAGAAATAGACAGTAAAACTATAATAGTGGGAGATCTTAACCTTGCACTCTCAGAATTAGATAAATCAAACCACAAAATAAATAAGAAAAAAGTCAAAGAGGTAAATAAAATACTAGAAAAGATAGATATGATAGATCTCTGGAGAAAATGTAATGGAGACAGAAAGGAATACACTTTCTTTTCAGCAGTTCATGGAACCTATACAAAAATTGACCATATATTAGGACATAAAAACCTCAAACTCAAATGCAGTAAGGCAGAAATAGTAAATGCATCCTTTTCAGACCACGATGCAATGAAAATTACATTCAACAAAAAACCAGGGGGAAGTAGACCAAAAAATAATTGGAAACTAAATAATCTCATACTAAAGAATGATTGGGTGAAACAGCAAATCATAGACATAATTAATAACTTCACCCAAGAAAACGATAATAATGAGACATCACACCAAAATGTATGGGATGCAGCCAAAGCGGTAATAAGGGGAAATTTCATATCTCTAGAGGCCTATTTGTATAAAATAGAGAAAGAGAAGGTCAAAGACTTGGGTTTGCAACTAAAAATGCTAGAAAAGGAACAAATTAAAAACCCCCAGTCAAACACTAAACTTGAAATTCTAAAAATAAAAGGTGAGATCAATAAAATTGAAAGTAAAAAAACTATTGAATTGATTAATAAAACTAAGAGTTGGTTCTATGAAAAAACCAACAAAATAGACAAACCCTTAGTAAATCTGATTAAAAAAAGGAAAGAGAAAAATCAAATTGTTAGTCTTAAAAATGAAAAGGGAGAACTCACCACTAACGAAGAGGAAATTAGAGCAATAATGAGGAGTTACTTTGCCCAACTTTATGCCAATAAATTCGAAAACTTAAATGAAATAGAAAAATACCTCCAAAAATATAGCTTGCCCAAACTAACAGAGGAAGAAGTAACTATCCTAAACAGTCCCATCTTAGAAAAAGAAATAGAACAAACTATCAATCAACTCCCTAAGAAAAAATCCCCAGGACCAGATGGATTTACATGTGAATTCTACCAAACATTTAAAGAACAATTAACTCCAATGTTATATAAACTATTTGAAAAAATAGGGATTGAAGGAATCCTACCAAACTCCTTTTATGACACAGACATGGTACTGATACCTAAACCAGGTAGGCTGAAAACAGAGAAAGAAAATTATAGACCAATCTTCCTAATGAATATTGATGCTAAAATCTTAAATAAAATATTAGCAAAAAGATTACAGAAAATCGTCACCAGGATAATACACTATGACCAAGTAGGATTTATACCAGGAATGCAGGGCTGGTTCAATATTAGGAAAACTATTAGCATAATTGACTATATCAATAACCAAACAAACAAAAACCATATGATCATCTCAATAGATGCAGAAAAAGCATTTGATAAAATCCAACATCCATTCCTAATAAAAACACTTGAGAGCATAGGAATAAATGGACTTTTCCTTAAAATAGTCAGGAGCATATATTTAAAACCATCAGTAAGCATCATATGCAATGGGGAAAAAACTGGAACCTTTCCCAGTAAGATCTGGAGTGAAGCAAGGTTGCCCACTATCACCATTATTATTTAATATCGTATTAGAAACACTAGCCTCGGCAGTAAGAGTCGAGAAAGATATTAAAGGAATTAGAGTAGGCAATGAGGAAACCAAACTATCACTCTTTGCAGATGATATGATGGTATACCTAGAGAACCCCAGAGATTCTACTAAAAAGCTATTGGAAATAATTCATAATTTTAGCAAAGTAGCTGGCTACAAAATAAGTCCCCATAAATCCTCAGCATTTTTATACATCACCAACAAAACCCAACAGCGAGAGATACAAAGAGAAATTCCATTCAGAATAACTGTTGATACATTAAAACATTTGGGAATCTATCTACCAAAGGAAAGTCAGGAATTATATGAGCAAAATTATAAAAAAGTCTCCACACAAATAAAGTCAGACTTATATAATTGGAAAAATATTAAGTGCTCTTGGATCGGCCGAGCGAATATATCAAACTCTGCATGCCCTTTGATCCAGCAGTGTTTCTATTGGGCTTATATCCCAAAGAGATACTAAAGAAGGGAAAGGGACCTGTATGTGCCAAAATGTTTGTAGCAGCCCTGTTTGTAGTTGCTAGAAATTGGAAAATGAATGGATGCCCATCAATTGGAGAATGGCTGGGTAAATTGTGGTATATGAATGTTATGGAATATTATTGTTCTGTAAGAAATGACCAGCAGGATGAATACAGAGAGGACTGGCAAGACTTACATGAACTGATGCTAAGTGAAATGAGCAGAACCAGGAGATCATTATACACTTCGACAACGATATTGTATGAGGACATATTTTGATGGAAGTGGATTTCTTTGACAAAGAGACCTGAGGTTCAATTGATAAATGACGGACAAAAGCAGCTACACCCAAAAAAAGAATACTGGGAAACGAATGTGAACTATCTGCATTTTAGTTTTTCTTCCCGGGTTATTTATGCCTTCTGAATCCAATTCTCCCTATGCAACAAGAGAACTGTTCGGTTCTGCAAACATATATTGTATCTAGGATATACTGAAACATATCCAACATATAAAGGACTGCTTGCCATCTAGGGGAGGGGGTGGAGGGAGGGAGGGAAAAAAAAATCGGAACAGAAACGAGTGTCAATATAAAGTAATTATTAAATAAAAATTAAATAAAAAAATAAATAAATAAATAAATATGAGAAGAAAAAGAAAGTGAAGGAATTGCAATAGGCAGTGAAAAAATAAAATTATTACTCTTTGCAGATGATCTATGGTATACCTAGAGAATCCTAGAAAATCAACTTTAAATGAAATACTTGAAACAATTAGTCTTTAGCAAATTTGCAGGATATAAATTAAATCTGACCTAAATGATAGGTATTTTTATATTTTACTAACACAGCAAGTAAAAATAGAAATTCCATTTTAAAGTTACTGTACACCAATATGTTTCTGCCAAAAAAAAAAATCAGAAATTATATGAACACAATTATAAAACACTTTTCATGAGAATAAAGTCAGATTTTAAAAATGGGGGCGATCTATTGCTCATTGCTAGGCTGAAATAATATAATAAAGAATTAATCACTTATACAATATCATACCAATCAAGCTACTAAAAATGATTTTCTAAACTAAAAAATTATAATAATAAAATTCACCTGAAAAAGCCAAGATTATCAAGGACATTATTAGAAAAAATGCAAAGACAGCCTAGCCACACCAGATCTAAAACTATTATAATGTGGCAATCATTTCAATATTTGGTACTGGCTAAAAAATAGAGCAGGGGATCAGTGGAATGGGTTAGATGCATTTTAATATACTGTTTGATAAACCAAAATCTCCCATAAGAACTTAACTGTTTGATCAAAAAAAAAACTGCTTGGAAAATTGGAAAATAATATGACAGAAACTAGGCATAAAACGGCATCTCACACCCTATGCTAAAAATGATTGAAATGGGTACATGATTTAAATGTAAATGGTGATAATATGAGCAAATTAAGAGATTGATGAATTTTCTATCTGTCAGATCTTTAGAGAAAAAAAAGGGGTTTTGACTAAAAAAGAAATAGACATGATTACACAATGCAAAATGTATAATTTTGATTGCATTAAATTAAAAAAGGCTTTGCACAAACAGAACCAGTACAGTCAATATTAGAAGGACAGCAGATAGCTGGGAATAAATTTTAAATTCAGCGTTTCTGAGAAAGACCTCATTTTTTACAATATATAGAGAACTGAATCAGATTTACAAAAATTCAAATCATCCCCCCAATAATTAAATGATGTGAACAGACAAATTTTCAATGAAGAAATCAAAGTTATCTATCACATAAAATGCTCTAAATAATTAATATTTGGAAAAATGCAATGTAAAATGACTTTGATGTATCACTTTATACCTATCACTTTGGTTAATATGACAGAAAACAAAAATGATGAATCTTGGAGGGAATCTGAAAACACTAGTACATTAATGCACTATTGGTGGAGTTGGAAACACATCCAAAGGTCTATAAAACTGTTCATAACTTATTTGTTATTTTTTCTGAATTTTTCTTTTTTTTTATTTATTTATTACTTATTTACTTTTTATTATTTACTTATTAACTTATTTGTTTGGTTTAAAATTTTTTATTAAAGCTTTTTATTTACAAAACATATACATGGATAATTTTTCGAACATTGACCCTTGCATAACCTTTTGCTACAAATTTTCTCCTCCTCACCCTCATCCCCTCCCCTAGCTGGCAGATAGTCCAGTACATGTTAAATATGTTGAAATGCATGTTAGATTCAATATATGGATAGATACAATATATGTACACATATTTATAATTATCTTGTCCAAGAAAAATCAGACCAAGAAGAAAGAACAAGAAAAACTGAGAAAGAAAACAAAATGCAAGCAAATAACAACAGAGAGTGGGTACAGTAAGTAGTGTTCCACACTGTGTTGCATGGTTCTCTCTCTGGGTGTAGATAGCTCTCTTCATCACTGCACAAGTGGAACTGGTTTGAATCATCTCAATGCTGAAAGGAGCCATGTCCATCAGAATTGATCATCCTATAGTCTTGTTGTTGCCATGTACAATGATCTCCTAGTTCTGCTCATTTCACTTAGCATCATGCAAGTATCTCCAAGCCTCTCTGAAATCATCCTGCTAGTCATTTCTTATAGAACAATAGTGTTCCATAGCATTAATATACAATAATTTATTCAGCCATTCTCCAATTGATGGGCATCCACTCAGGTTCCAGTTTCATGCCACTACAAACAGGGCTGCCACAAATGTTTTTGCACATGTGAGCCCTTTTCCCTCCTTTAAGATCTCTTTGGGATATAATCTCAGTAGAAACACTGCTGGATCAAAGGGTATTCACAGTTTGATATTTTTTTGAGCATAGTTCCAAACTGCTCTCCAGAATTATTGGACACATTCACAGTTCCACTAACAATGTATCAGTGTCTGAGTTTTCCCAAATCCACTCCAACATTCATCATTATCTTTTCCTGTCATTTTAGCCAATCTGACAGGTGTGTAGTAGTTGTCTTAATTTTCATTTCTCTGATCAATAGTGATTTGAAGTATCTTTTCGTGTAACTACAAATAGTTTCAATTTCTTCATCTGAAAATTGCCCATTCATATCCTTTGAACTTTTATCAACTGGAAAGTGGCTTGAACTATTATAAATTTGAGGCATTTTTCTATGTATTTTAGAAATGAGGCCTTTTTGAGATCCTTTAGATGTAAAAATGTTTTCCCAGTTTATTGCTTCCCTTCTTATGTTGTCTGCATTAGTTTTGTTTGTACAAAAAAATTAACTTAATTTAGTCAAAATTATTTATTTTGTGATTAATAATGATCTCTAGTTATTCTTTGGTCATAAATTCCTTCCACCTCCACAAATCTGAGAAGTAAACTATCCTCTCAGAATTAGAACTATGTTCTTTTAATTTGTTTGTAGTATCATTCTTTATGTTTATATCATCAACCCACTATCTTGGTATATGGTGTTAGGGGTGGGTCTATGTCTACTTTCTACCATATTAGTTTCCAATTTTCCCAGAATTTTTTATCCCAAATTCTTATCCCAAAAGTTGTAGCCTTCGGGTTTGTCAAATACTAGATTGTTATAGTCATTGGCTATTTTGTTCTGTGAACCTAACCTTTTCCACTGATCAACTTTTCTATTTCTTAGCCAGTACCAAATGGATTTGATGACCACTGCTTTGTAATATAGTTTTAGATCTGGTACAGCTAGGCCAGCTTCATTTGCTTTTCTCTTCATTAATTCCTTTGAAATTCTTGATCTTTTGTTCTTCCAGATATATTTTGTTATTTTTTCTAGTTCAGTACAATAGTTTCTTGGTACTTTGATTGGTATAGAACTAAATAAATAATTATTTAGGGAATATTATCTTTTTTATATTCGTTCAACCTATCCATGAACACTTCATATTTTTTCATTGCTTATAACTGAGTTTATTTGTGTGGAAAGTGTTTTGTAGTTTAGCTCATCTACTTCCTGACCCTCCCTTGGCAGACAAATTCCCAAATACTTTATATTACCAACAATTATTTTAAATGGAATCTTGCTTTGTATGTCTTGCTATTGGATTTTGTTAATGATGTATAAGAATGCTGATGATTTATATGGATTTATTTTGTGTCCTGCAACTTTGCTAAAGGTGTGGATTATTTCTAATAGCTTTTTACTTGATATTCTGGGGTTCTCTAAGTATACCAACATATCTGCAAAGATGATAATTGGGTTTTCCCATTACCTACTCTAATTCAACTATTCTCCTTTTCTTCTCTTATTGACAAGGTTAGCATTTCTAATACAATATTGAATAGGAATGGTGATAGTGGGCAACATTGTTTCACCCCTGATCTTATTGGGAATGGTTCTAGTTTATACCCATTACACATGATCCTTGTTGATGATTTTAAACCGATGCTACTGACTATTTAAGGAAAAGTCCATTTATTCCAATACTCTCTAGTGTTTTTAATAGGAATGGGTGTTGGATTTTGTAAAATGCTTTTTCAGCTTCTATTGAGATGATCATATGATTTTTGTTAAGTTGGTTATTGATATATTCAATTATGCTAATAGTTTTCCTAATATTAAACCAACTCTGCATTCCTGGTATAAATCCTACTTGGTCATAGAGTATTATCCTGGGATGATTATCTGTAATCTCTTTGCTAATATTTTATTTAAGATTTTTGCATCAATATTCATTAGGGAGATTCTTCTCTAATTTTCTGTCTGTTTTCATTCTATCTGGTTTAGGTATCAGTACCATGTCAGTGTCATAAAAGAAATTTGGTAGGACTCCTTCATTCCCTATTTTATCAAATAATTTATAAAATATTGGAATTAATTATTCTTTAAATGTTTGGTAGAATTCACATGTAAATCCATCTTGTCCTGGGGATTTTTTCTTAGGGAGTTTGTTAATAGCTGGTTCTATTTCTTTTTTCTAAAATAGGATTATTTATGACATTTATTTCCTCTTCTGTTAATCTGGACAATCTATATTTTTATAGGTATTCCTCCAATTCACTTAGGTTGTCAAATTTATTAGCATAAAGTTGGACAAAGTAACTCCTGATAATTGCTTTAATTTCCTCTTCATTGGTGCAGAGTTCTCACTTTTCATTGTTGAGATTAAAATTTTGATTTTCCTCTTTCCTTTTTTTTCATCAAATTAATTAAAGATTTAACTATTTTGTTGGTTTTTTTTTTCATAAAACCAACTCTTACTTTTATTTATTAATTCAATAGGTTTTTTTTTTTGCCTTCAATTTTATTGATGCCTTTTATTTTTAGAATATCAAGTTGGTATTTGATTGATGGTTTTTAATTTGTTCTTTTTCTAGCATTTTCAGTTGCAAGCCCAATTTATTGATCTTCTCTTTCTCTATTTTATGAAAGTAAGCATCTAGAGATATAAAATTTCCCCTTATTACCACTTTGGCTGTATCCCACAAATTTTGGTATGTTGTTTCATTATTGTCAAAAAAGTGGATTTTTCTTCAAAAATAAATGTAATTCACCAGTTTTATTGAATGTTTATCTTCTTATTTGAAAAAAAAATGCTCAGTTTAGTAGGGTAATTTATTCTTAGCTGCATTCCAAGTTCCTTTGCCTTTTGGAAGTTCAGATTACAGGTGCTTGCATCCTTTAAAGTGGAAGCTGCTAGGTCCTGAATAATCTTTATTTTGCCTTCTCATTATTTGAATTGTTTCTTTCTGGCTACTTGTAATATTTTTTTCCTTAGTCTGATAATTCTCAAATTTAGCCACGACATTCCTTGGTGTCTTAATTTTGGGGTCTCTTTCAGGAGGCATTCAGTGAATTCTTTCAATGGTCATTTTAACTTCTGTGTCAATGATATCTGGGCAGTTCTCTCTTTGATGATTTCCTTAAAGAGAGTGTCTCGGCTCTTTTTTTCCATGTATTTCAAGAAGTCCAATAATCCTTAGATTGTCTCTCCTAGATCTATTTTTCAGGTCGGTTGTTTTTCAAATTAGGTATTTTACATTGTTTTCTATTTTTTCTTTTTCTTTTTCTTTTTCTTTTTTTTTTTTGGGGGGGGGAGGTTGCTTGACTGAGTCTTGTTTTTCTCATTGAGTTCTTCATTTCTATTTGTTCAATTCTGAATTTTAGTTACTTATTTCCTTCATTTACTTTTTTTTTTACTTCTTTTTGTATCTGTCCATTTGAATTTTTAAATTGTTTTGTTCAATGGAATTTTTTCCATTTCCCAAATTCTGTTTTTTAAGGAGTTATTTTCATTTTCTGTTTCAAAAATTCTGTTTTTAAGGACTTATTTTCTTTTTCTCTTTCACAAATTCTGTTTTTCTGGGAGTTGCTTCCTTTTTCCATTTTATTAAATCTTTTAATGAGTTATATGCCTTTTCCAAATTCTCTTGCAAAATTTTCATTTCCTTTCCCCATTTTTCTTCTAACTCTCTTTTAAGATCCTTTTTAATTGTTTCTAGGAGAGTATAGTGTTTCGGGGAGCCGTTTATTCTGCCTTTTGAGGCTTCATTTGGAGACAATCTGCCTTTAGTCTCCTCAGGGTTTGAAATCTGTTCTTTTTTGCCAAAAAAAAAGCTGCCAGTCATTAGAGTCCTCTTTATTTTTTTACTCATTGTTTTTTTTTTTCAAGTTAAGGTCTGCTTTTAGGGCAGGGGAGGTTTTCCAAGCAGCTACAACTGAGCTGGGTCAATGCTGATGCACTCCAGTGCTGAGTGTGTGTGGACAGGTCCCAAGAAATTCTGGCATTTGGAATTCACTATTGATTTTTTGTGTTTGTGTTGGATGTTTTATAACTTCTCTGTTGATCTACTGGCTTGCAATCAGGGCAGAATGGCCAACATTGCTGTAGATTCCTGTAGATTCTCTGCCACCCAAAGTCTGCATCACCTCATGGAGTCAGCAACATTAGTGGAGTAAGCAACACCCAGGACTCTGCACTATCTGCACTGGCATTTGTGGTCAGCTATTTGTGTTAGGCTGCCTCCCTCCTGTTTCATATTTAAACAGATCTTTTTTGGTCTATTTCCTTGCATAAATTCTCTGCCACATGGAGTCTGGACTTCCATATGGAGAATGCTCAGCCCCAGGACTCTGTGCTATCTGCACTTGATTTTATATTCAGCTGGTTGCACTGGCTGTCTCCTTCCTGTTTTCAATTGAACAGAAGTCTTCTGATGATCTTCTAAATTATCTTCTGCTGATAATTTGTTGCACTCCAATATCTGTGGTTTTCCTGGTCCAGAGCTAATTCAGAAGCTGGATTTCATAATTATTGTGAGAGTTGTAGAGAAGGTCAGAGAGAAATCTGTTCTCTCTGTCATCTTGGCTCTGTCCTTGGAAGTCCTATTCATATCTTTTGATCTAGCAATATCTTTACTGGGTTTTTATTCCAAAGAGATCATAAAAAAGGGAAATTAACCAAAATGTACAAAATATTTATAAATATTGTGGTGACAAAGAACTGGAAACTGAGAGGATGCCCATTATTTGGGTAATGGTTGAAAAAGTTGATCTATATCAATGTAATTGTATTCAATTTTATCATAAGAAATGTTGAACACGTGGATTTAAGAAAAACCTAGAAAGACTTACATGAACTTTGCTGAGCAAAGTGAGCAGAATCTGGACAAGATTGTACACTGTAATAATATTATATCATGACCAATTACTATAGACTTAGTTATTCTCTGCAATACAGTAATGCAAGATAATTCCAAAAAAACTCATGATAGAAAATTCCATCTGCATTCAAAGAACTATGCGGTCTGAATACAGAACAAAACATACTATATTTATTTTTATTCATATTTTTGTTTCTCTTTTCTTTCTAATGACATTTTTGTCCTGATTCTTCTTTTACAACATGATTAATATGGAAATATGTTTTAACATGATTGTACATATATAGCCTATATCAGATTGTATTGGGGATGAGGGAAGGAATGGAATGAAAGAGAAAAATTTGGGACTCAAAAATCTTACAAAATAAATGTTAGAAAAATGTCTTTTCAAGCATTGCAGAGAAAATAAATAAAAGAAGAAATCCTCAAATGGTGTTGGACACAAGTGAAATGATTGAACAAAGAACAATACATATAGTGGAAAACTAGCTATTGAAAGGTATTCAACTTCAAAATCCAGAAGAATTGAAAAAAGGAAAACTAACAAACTCAGTAGTGAAAAATCATTAAGCCTGAACATGCCAATATGGAAACAAACAAAAAAAAAAACCCTACCATAAAACTATTTTTTTTATGAATTTGAATGTATAATTTTATGTGAACAGATGAAAATACATCTTTTCAAATAAGACTAAATTATCTGGGGAATTATGTGAAAGGAAGCTTTGTGGTTCTGGCATCCAAATGACAAATGTGATTGAGAAGATGGCAGTTTTCAACTTATAAAAGTTTCATTAAGCATTCAGTATGAAACCAGTAAAATGTATGATATTGTTTGTGAAGAGCAGACTAGTCAGCTGCAACCTACTTCTGATATCACATTCCCATTGCCAAATCAGCTGCCACCTGGCCTTGATTCCTTTCCATAAGTGGGTTAGTTATCATCCAATGCTTAGCCTGCAATTTTAGTCATTTTATAGACACATTTTCTGATTCTAGAGTTGGTCACTGGATACTAATGTTTAGAGAAAAGGGAGGAAAGAGAGAGGATAAGAGAAAGTGAGAGAGAGGAAGAGGGAGGGAGAAGAAGGGAGAGACATGGTGAGAAAGAGACAGAGAGAGGACTCTTAGTAACAAGAAGAGGAGGGTATTTTCCATGTGCAAAAAATTAAAGTAGAAGACAATAAACTGTTTCAATAGAACTTGAACTAAACGTTATGGGATATTTTAGTTGAGCAAATGATCTGTTAAATAAGAGCTAATGAAAAAATTATATTATATTATATATACACACACACATACATACACACACCCCTATATTTAAAAAATATTTGTGACATATTAGTTCTCATTCTTACCTTAGTAAATACAGCACCTTGAAATAACAAATTAATTTATTTTGTTTTGATTTTTTTGAATGAGAAACTCAAAATGCCTAAGGTCATCACTAAGCAGGAATCTCACTACATAATTTTATAGATAGTTGTAAACAAAGGAAGTATGAGAGACATGGCAGATTGTGTCCTGATTGGAGTATCCGTCTAATTCAAATCTCCAGGAATTGTTTAAAAGAAATTTTCTGGCTCTCTTTTATTAGTCTTTTGAGCTGTTGCCCTTTAGTTCAAATGAATAAGCAGTCACCTTTATACTACAGACAGCAGTGTTCCCTCAAAGAGACTAAAGAGGCAGGGTCATCAATCTAACTTAAAAGTTAGTGCAAAGGCACTTAATTGAAACAAATTATCCACCTTATACATACACACACACACACACACACACACACACACACACACACACAGAATATCTCATTAGGACACTTAATAGACTCCATTGTGTTACAAGGTTTATTTGGTGACTCCCTACTTACCTAAGAATTATAAGTGGTCATTGGGATAGGCATTTTTTGGAAGAAGCACAACAAAGATCTCAGTTTCCTAAAGAATGATCGATATTTATAAAGATAAAGAAAAGGAAATTCATTCAAGTATGATGATATCCAGCAAACTAATTCAATACTAATATTTCTTTTATCTTTAGTGTGAAGGTGAGAATTGGCCTTAGAGATGATTTAGCAAAATCCAGGGAAAATAAGTTACTTATTTGTGGTCTGTCAATGTACTAAGTGATGGGATCTGAACTGAGGTGCTCTGACAATATATTAAACTTTCCCTTTAGTGGGAGAATGCTGAATATTTAATTTTTAAAAATATGTTCCTGAAGTGTAGACAAGATGGTGGAGTAAAGGCTGGAACTCACCTAACTTCTCCCCCAAACCACTCCAAATTCCTTTAAATTATTATGCTAAACAAATTTTAGAGAATCAGAATACCCATAAACAAATTTTTAAAAAAACAAAATGAGTAGAATATTTTCCAGCCAAAGGCAACTTAGAAGGTCACCAGATTGTGTTCAGTGACCACATGGGTGGGATCCCAGTGAATAGCCCTGCTGCAGGCTGTGCTAGTGCAGTCCTGGACCAGGAGCAGACCCAGTCTGACCTCTGAATCAGCAGCCTTACTGCCCTCTCAGCCCAGAGTCACTAAAGAAGATCTAAAAGATCAGCAGGAAACATCTATGGAACCAGGGAGGGAGCTCAGTGCTCAATCCTAGCACAGGCTTCAATCCTAGCACAGGCTGTCAGACCAGTCCCAACTCCAGGACCAGCTAGCACAACTATGATAAGGTACGGATACTCCTAACATCTGCAAGGCAGAAAAGAATTCCTATGGTCAGATTCTCTAAAAGGATCTCTGAAAACAGCTGCATAAAATCCCTGAAGCTTGGAACAGTGCAACCCCTTCCTCCCTTACTCCCCCACACACACCTGGAAACAGGCCCCTACTTTATAGAAGACAATAGCTAAAGAATAATTGCAAGTAGTGCAAAAAGAAATACAAAAAGCTAATGAGAAGAATAATGACTTAAAAAGAAAAACTGATCAATTGGGAAAGGAAATATAAAAGCTCATTCAGGAAAATAATTCCTTAAAAATAGAATTGAAGAAATAGAAGCTAATAACTTTGTAAGAAATCAAGATCAATAAAGCAAAACCAAAAAAAAAAAAAAAAAAGAATACAAAAGAAAAAAAAATGTGAAACACCTCTTTGGAAAAACAACTGACCTGGGAAATAGATCCAGAAGAGATAACTTTAAAAGTTATTGGTCTACCTAATGTTCATGATAAAATAAACAACCAAAATAACACTTGATTGGACATCATCTTTCAAAAAATTATCAAGGAAAACTGTCCTGCTATTCTAGAACCAGAGGGTAAAATAAAAATTGAGACTCCACCAAATCAGTTCCTGAAAGAGATCCCAAAATGAAAACTCCCAAATATATTGTAACCAAATCTCAGAACTTCCAGGTCAAGCAAAAGTATTGCAAATGGCCAGAAAGAAATAATTCTAGTAGGAATACCAGAAGGATAACAAAGGTAAAAGGAGAAGTGAAATGTTGCAAATTATCTACCATAAATAAGAGGTAAGAAAAAACTTTTACAATGGAGGAGAAGAAAGGGAGAAGAGAGAGAGTGAATGAACCTTATTCTTATCAGAAATAGCTGAAAGAGAAAATAGCATACATATTCAATGCAGAAATCTGTCTTACCTTGGAATTAAATAGAAGGGAAATAAGATATGAGAAAGGGAGAGGTTGATTTAAAAAAAGAGTGCATATCAGGGAAGAAGTTGTCAGTATCAAAACATGTTTGAAGAGGTACAGGGTGAAAGAAGAGAGAAAAATGGGGAGAAATACAGTTAGCAATAATAATTATAAAAATAATTTTGAACCAAACTCTGATAAGACCTCACTTTTCAAACATAGAGGAAATTGAGTTAAATTTATAAAAAGTAAGAGCCATGTCCCAATTGATAAATGATCAAAAAATATGATGTGTGCTCAAAGAGCTATAAATTCATGCATATGCTTTAAACTAACTAGGCATGAATACCAAAAATGATTAAAAATAAAAGGAAAATGACTCATATGTACAAAAATATTCATAGCAGCCCTCTTCTCCAGGCAAAAATATTAGAAATTGAGGGCATGCCCATCAATTGGGGAATAATTCAATAAACTATGATTTCTGTTTGTGATGGGATATTTTTGTTCTATGGTAAATGATGAGCAGGATGCTCTCTGAAAAATAAAACAACAACCTGGCAAATCCTCAATGAATTCAAGCAAAGTGAAATGTAATGTATACAAAGTAATTGCAATTTTCTTGGATGACCAGTTGTAAATGACTTTGCTATTCTCAGTATTACAATCATTCATAGTGACTCTGAAGTACATATGATGAAAAATCTTATCTATACCCAGAGAAGAAACTTATTGTGTCTGAATACAGATTGAAGCATTCTCTTTTTCTTTGTCTCTCTCTCTGTCTCTCTATTTTTAAACTTAATTTTTTTAAGGTTTTTATTTTTATTAGGATGTGAGATCTATGTTTCCTTTCACAATTTGACTTTTATGGAAATGTTTTGCATATATTCAAATGTAGTATATTAATTGTAGTTGGGAATAATGGCGAGAACCTAGAATTTACAATTATAAAAACAAGTATAAATATTATTTTAAACGTAACTGGGGGAAGATATTAAATAAATTTTAAAAGGTATTTACTAGAATAAAAAAATATGTTCCTGAATCTATGACTCTGGGCTTTGATTGTTGCACATTCATTTACCTTAATTTGCCATTTCTTAATCATCTCCATAGTCTCTGAAGCTCCAAGGTCTACCTCAGAGCTACATTTAAGTTACTTTTTCCTGAAAATTTGAACTCTAATTCAAGAATGCTAATTTTTTTCTTTGTAGCAAATAGGAAGCACAGTGGAGAGTGTTCTGGGCCTCATCTTCCTGATTTCAAACCCAGCTCTTAACAGTGACAAGTTGTATAACCTAGACAAGTCACTTAACACTATTAGTCTCAGTTCTTTACCTGTAAAATGATTTGGAGAAGGAAATGGCAAACTACTCCAGTATCTTTGCCAAGAAAACTCAAAAATGGAGTCACAAAGAATAGACACAGTTGAAAAATGACTGAATTATAAAAAAACCTTGTCTTTCCTGGACATTGGCTCATCATTTTAATTCCTGACTAAAAATGCATTTTGCCATTCATGTACCTTCCTTCTTCCCCACCTTTTCTAATTCTTGTCAGAAGGTAATAATCAAATCCACTCCACTATTCCTGGAACAGACATGTAATTCTATAGCCCTATAATTGTAACTCAAATTTCCTGTATAAAATACAAAACACTCTTCCCTGTCTACCACTCTCCATTGTATATTGTCTTCCCCACTCAGAATGTAAATGCATTGAAGGGCAAGGACTTTTTTTTTGTTTTAATTAAAGCTTTTTATTTTCAATATATATACATGGATAATTTTCAACATTCACCCTTATACAACCCTGTGTTCTAATTTTCCCTCCCTCTCTTTCACCCTCTTCCCCAGATGTCAAGTGATCCAATATATGCTAAACATGTGCAATTCCTCTATACATATTTCCACAAATATCATGATGCATAAGAAAAATCAAATCAAAAAGAAAAAAATGAGAAAGAAAACAAAATGCAGTCAAACAACAAAAAGAGTGACAATACTCTGTTATAATTCACAAGCAGTCTCCACAATACTTTCTCTGGGTGCAATCGGCTTTCTTCATCACAAGGCCATTGGAACTAGCCTGAATCATCTCACTTTGGATGATAAATACATCTTCACTATTGATCATCATATGATCTTGTTGTTGCTGTATATAATAATCTCCTAGTTCTGTTCCTTTCACTTAGCATCAGTTCATGTAAATCTCTCCAGGTCTCTCTGAAATCTCCCTGCCAATCATTTCTTATAGAACAATATTTCATAACATTTATATAGCATAAGTTATTCAACCATTTTCCAACTGATGGGTATCCACTCAGTTTCCAGTTTTCGAAGTCTTACATTTCATATAATATTTCTTTCTTTTTTGTTTCTTTGGATGCAATTAGGGTTAAATGACTTGCTCAGAGTCACACAGCTAATAAGAGGACTTTTTAACTTGATATACTATCAAGGTATCCCAACTGCTTAGCATAATACCTAGCACATAATAAACACTTAAATAAATTTTAATTTATTCAAAATAAGAAAGTAATGAAATATTTGTAGACTCTTTGAGAGCATAATAATTTCCTTTAAGAGAAACCAAGACAAAGTAAGCTAAGACAAACAAGCAATGTGAGAAGAAAGAAAGAAAGAAAGAGAGAGAGAGAGAGAGAGAGAGAGAGAGAGAGAGAGAGAGAGAGAGAGAGAGAGATGTCATTCATTTTTCTTCCTTCCATGTAGCAAACATTTGGGCTCTCAGTCTTAGTTTTCTCATATTTAAAAATTGAATTTTTTTTGTCTTTTTTTTAAGATGGTATGATTTTTTTTATGATCGCTTTTTATTTACAAGATATCTGCGTGGGTAATTTTTCAGCATTGACAATTGCAAAATCTTTTGTTTCAACTTTTCCCCTCCTTCCACCCATCCCTTCCCCCAGATGGCAGGTTGACCAATACATGTTAAATATGTTAAAGTATAAATTAAATACAATATATCTATATACATGTCCAAACAGTTATTTTGTTGTACAAAAAGAATCGGACTTTGAAATATTGTACAATTAGCCTGTGAAGGAAATCAAAAATATAGATGAACAAAGATAGAGGGATTGGGAATTCTATGTAGTGATTCATAGTTATCTCCCAGAGTTCTTTCACTGGGTGTAGCTGGTTCAATTAAAAATGTGAATATTAGGGGGACAGAACCAAGATGGCAAAGTAGGCACACTCAACTTTCTAAGCTCCTCTCTTACCCTCACTATCAATATTATATTTAGCCTCAAAAATAGCACTTGGCTGCTACAACTCATAATGATTAGAAGTACAACAACTCACCAGGTGAAGTTAATCTGGAATCACACCAAAAAAGGTTTGTCCTTGGACCAAGAGATCAGCGAGGGCAGGGAGAGAACTAGAGGCAGATGGAGTGAAACCCCAAACCAGAAGTGAGAGCACAGATCACAGCACAAGCTCATAACCCCAATCCGCAGTATGGGGCTTTTCCTTGGGGCAGTTGCAAATCTCCATGGAAGGGGGACAAAGCCTGGGGCAGAATAGAACTTTTGCAGGGCGATTTACTTCTTGGCAAAGGGTCCCAGCCTAGCTATTCCCGGGTCAGTTGCTAATACCCACAGCCCCACAAGGGGCTCTGGCCTGGGGTAGTGACACTTTCACCACTTAATCTCTGGCCTTAGGACAGTCACTAAATCACACAGTGGTAGCTCAGCCAGTGCTAAATCACCTCCAGTTGGGGAAGGGGAAACTTTCACTCAGAGCACTCCCATACCTCACTGCCAGAAGCTGGTTTACATCTCTCCCTGCTTTGCAGAGGAAGCTGGTACCCCTCTTTCCCTGAAGGCATACTCTAAAGGCTTTTAAAAATGAGTTAAAAAAAAAAAAAGGATTATCGATAGCTTCTATACAGAAAAAGAGCAGGTCTGCAACCCCAAGAGACTAATAGCAAACAGTCATTAGACAATACCCCAAAGGAGAATGCTACCTGTCCCCTTTTACATAATGCTCTCATAGAAGAGACCATTAAAAGTCTCAAAAAAGAGTTAGAAGAAAAATAAGGAAATGAAAGAGATGCTTTGAAATATGAATCGGAAAAGGTAAAAAATTCCCTGGAGGTTCAGGGAAACAGAATTTGTGAATTGGAAAAAGTAAAAAAAAAAAAAAAATCTCTGGAAAGTGAGATTGATAAATAAGAAAATAAGATTTGTGAATTGGAAAAGACAATGCACTTGCAAGAAAGTAGGATCTGTGAATTGGAAAAAGAAAATAATTCACTAAAAAAAAAAAATTAGAGAAATGGAAAAAAAATTCCATAGAGCAAAACAATTCATTTAAAAACTCAATTGGACATATAAAAAAAGAAGTAAAAAAAAAAAAAAAAGCTAATGAAGAAAATAATTCATTAAAAATCAGAACTGAATAGAAACTAATGATTCATTGAGACAGCAAGAATCACTCAAGCAAAAAAAAAAAAAAAAAAGACAAATTGGAAAAAAACATGAAATATCTAATTGGAAAAATGACAGACCTGGAAAATAGACCTAGGAGAGATAATCTGAGGATTATTGGACTTTCCTAAAATTATGGTGAAAAAAAGAGCCTAGATACTATTTTACAAGAAATCATCAAAGATGTCCAGAGGTATTAGAATCAGAAGGTAAAATAGTCATTGAAAGAATTAATCGAACACCTTTTGGAAAAGACCCTAAAATAAAAACTCCAAGGAATATTGATTAAGATTAAGGGAAAAAATATTACAAGCAGCCAGAAAAAAAACAACTTAAATACCGAGATGCCACAATAAGGATCAACCTAGCTCTGGCTGCCTCCACATTAAAGGATTAAAGGGCCTGGAATCTGATATTCCAAAAGGCAAAAGAAATTGGAATGCAGCCAAGAATAAACTACCCAGCTAAACTGAGCATTTTCTTCCAGGGAAGAGGATGGACATTTAATGAAACAGATGAATTCCATTTGTTTCTAAGGAAAAAACCAGAACTAAACAAAAAATGTAATCTCCAACCATAGAACTCAAGAGAAGGAGAAAAGGTAAAAGGAACTCTTGAGAATTGTATTTCTGTTGTGGATATGCAAAAAGACTACATATATAATTTGATTTTACTGATATAACATACAAAAGGGAAGTAGAAATGGAAAAGGGATATCAGAAAAAGGGGAGGGAGGTTAGGGTTAAGGGTGTTAGGGTTAGGGTCATTATTAATCAGAGAAATTCCAATTAAGACAACTCTGAGATACCACTACACACCTATCAGATTGATTAGAATGACAGGGAAAGATAATGCAGAATGTTGGAGAGGATGTGGGAAATGTGGGACACTGATACATTGTTGGTGGAACTGTGAATACATCCAGCCATTCTGGAGAGTGATTTGGAACTATGCTCAAAAAGTTATCAAGCTGTGCATACTCTTTGATCCAGCAGTGTTACTTCTGGGCTTATATCCCAAAAAGATCATAAAGAAGGGAAAGGGATCTGTATGTGCACAAATGTTTGTGGCAGCCCTCTTTGTAGTGGCCAGAAACTGGAAACTGAATGGATGCCATCAATTGGAAAATGGCTGAATAAATTGTGATATATGAATATTATGGAATATTGTTCAGTAAGAAATGACCAACAGGATGATTTCAGAGAGGCCTAGAGAGACTTACACGAACTGATGCTGAGTGAAACCAGCAGGGCCAGGAGATCATTATATACTTCAACAACAATACTATATGATGATCAATTCTGATGGAGCTGGCCATCTTCAGCAATGAGAGGAACCAAATAAGTTCCAATGGAGGAATAATGAACTGAACCAGCTACGCCCAGCAAAAGAACTTTGGGAGATGACTAAGACATATTACATTGAATTCTCATTCCCTATATTTTTGCCTGCCTGCATTTTGCATTTCCTTCACAGGCTAATTGTACATTATTTCAGAGTAGATTCTTTTTGTACAGCAAAATAACAGTTTGGTCATGTATACTTATTGTATGTCTATTTTATACTTTAATATATTTAACATCTACTGGTCATCACCTCATCTAGGGGAGGGAGTGGGGGGAAGGAGGGGAAAAAATTGGAACAAAAACTTTGGCAATTGTCAATGTTGCAAAATTACCCATACATATTACTTACAAATAAAAAGCTATTAAAATGTGAATATTAATAGAAGCTTCTTCATAGAGGTGTATCAAAAGAGTAAAAGTATATACACACATATATACATATACATATAACTTCATAAATCTTAACATACTCAAAAAAGCCGTGCATTTTCAATAGCGTACTAACATGTACAGAAATCTTTATATCACAATTCTGAAAGTGAATGAAGACTGGGAGAGGCAATGGATATGACACGGAAATTCAGAGAATAAGGGAGAATAAATGATCATTGGGTATGTATCAGGTATGCTATCTCCTCTTGTATTATATATTCTTTATTTCAATAATTAAAAGAAATGACAGAAATATGGCATGAGGTGTGTGTGTGTGTGTGTGTGTGTGTGTGTGTGTGTGTGTGTGTGTATGGACAGATTAGATTGATAGACTGATAGATAGATAGGTAGATATACTACTTGACTTCAGGTGAGGGAATTTACAGAAGAGCTACCTGGGCACTTTGTAGTGTGAGCATTCAGCAGACTACTATGAAATATCATGAATAAAATATCTTTTCTTTAGCCTCAGCTGGGAGGAAATGAAAACCAATGGTGTGAGTTTTATTTATCTCATTATACCCCAATCTTGGTTATGAAGTTGGAGCAGGGAGTGAATAATGGTCCCTCTTGGAGATTTGCTCTATGTCTTGCCTTTATTACGGCTAAGTTTCTTTTACTTCTTAGATTAAAAATTATAAAATGAATAATAAATGAATAAAATAAAAATAACATTTGTAAAATAATGTATTTAATAAAGAAACTCAATGAAATAGAATGTGAAGGGAAGTGATGTGTTATAAGGGGTCTTTTTTCCAACATTTGTTGTGAGGAATGGACCACCACCCTCCTTTCCCCATCCCCCAACTAACGTCAGAATCTGGTTATGACCCATGCCAGAGGACAGAACTAATGTATTAATGATTACCAGATGTCTAGAAAGTAACATTTTGGTGATTTTTGGTGGTACAGCACACTGAGAAAAGTTCCATTGATATAAAAAAATGACCATATGAAAAGTCCAAAATACCCCACTTTGAAACTTTCCCACTAAGCAAAGACATGGAAACCAAGCATAAGCATCAGTTTAAAATGGGAACCAACTTACAAAAAGTTACAGAAGGTACTGATAGAAAAATATGACCAATATTATCATGCAATACTAGTGAGCAAATATTTGGCAAAATATAATTTTTTTCACTGAATTCCAAATATTTTGTTTCAGCCTATCTAATGCACTTAGCATAGTACTTGACTCAAAATGCTATATGTTAGTTAGATAGGTGTTTTAGTAGGAGAAAAGTAGCTAAGAGATGGAGAAGGGGAAGAAGAAGAGGAGTTTACAAAGAGTCTCAAATAGCACTCAATAAGTTGAAGTCATGTTATATGAGAATAAATATATGCGAAGAGAAAATAATAACTGAAATGGCTTTTAAAAATAGGAAAATTCAAACGCATATTCTCTTTTTGAGGCATTATGCAAAAGAGAAGATTAAGGAATAATGCTTATCAATTTCTAGAAAAAAAGTGAAAAATGTATAATAATGATGCAAATTCATTCTAATTTTCTTTGTATTTGTGCTTGTTTATAGGCATGGGATAATTAGAGGAACTTCAAAATACTCTTCTATTCTGTTATTATAAAACAGTTAAAATGTTATATATATATATATATATATATATATATATATATATATATATATATATATATATATATATATATATATATATAATGTCAGAAATGCAATCTTGAAAAGGTTTTAAATTTTGGCCACTCAAATATATAAATAAGAAATCATTGATATAATGCAAGAAAAGAGGGAAACAATCATCTTGCTTCCTGGCTTTAGCTTCTTCTTCATGTGAGGGATAGAATTGCTATCCAAAAATGACTACTCAGAGACTTCTTGAAGTAAAAAAGCAGAAAAAAAAAGAAAAGTTTATTAATAGATTCTCACGAGAATGAGCAATTCCACCGTGAGGAGGGAAAGAAAGAAAGTTCATGGTAGAAGGGCTAAAGAATTAGGAAAGATATACAGTTTTTATAAGTTTGATTACAAAGAATTACATCATAGGTTGGGGAGCATTAAGAAAATAGGTGCCCTCTCCCCTTAATTGGATGTCAGACATGGGTGCCAACAGACCTTCAAAATTTAGATTACTAAACTAACAGCATTCAACTAAGAATCTAAATATTGATAACATTGAATAGTGATTAATGTCATCATTTCAGGTGGAGTAAATATATCTAAAGTTTAAGTAAATATTGGCTAACACACATCATACTTATGCAGGTCACAGAGACATAAAAATAATGAAAAATAAAATATAGAAAAGGAATTTAAACATTCCTGGAAGTTCTTTACTTTATCTTCATTCCACACATTCATCATTTTCCCCACCCAATCATCTGCATGGGAATTCTCACTGATTGATCAACAATAGGCCCCATCCTAAATCCATGAGGTGTATCACTCAGAGTAAATATAAACAGCAATAGTTTATGTTTGGGTCAGAAACCCTGAGGGTCTTCCCTCCCAGATTTATATATGGATATGTATGTGTGCCTATGTGTGTGTGCATGTGTGTGTATGTGCATGTGTATTTGTATGTATATGGATTAGGTAAAAGAGGACATTCTCTGCCTCATTTTTTACTTAGTCTTTATTACTAAGTGTGTGTTACATTGAAACTAAGACCTGGGGAAAAAACTTAGCATAAAAAGGCCAATGTCTCCCACTCTATCCAGGGCCATCCTGCTCTAGATCTTGCCACTGTACCCAGATGATACCAGAGGAGAAAATAAGGAGGTAGATAACCAACCCTCATTTAAATTCAAATCATTTGCAAGGTCAAGCACCAGCTTCCTGATGTCGTGGTCCTCTTCAAGAACAAAGGATGAAAAACAACAATGTGTCTGAGTGCATTGCAAGATTTTAATAATGAGACCTTTGGTATTCTTAGTTATTTATGATTTGTTGGAATAATAACCTCTATCAGAAAAATAATTAAACAATTTCAGGTTGACAAAGATTAAAATTGGGAGACATAAAAAAGTGTCTGCTGTAAACTACAGTTAGGACTCCAGAAGACATAATGATCATGAAGCAGAGATAAAAGAAAATATTAAATTTGAGGATATCATTTAGTTACCTCTGCTGTGTTCTAAAAATTCAACATCTGGGGCAAATTATCTTATTCTTGAGATGAAAAGTTTTTTTTTTTTTTTCCAGCCATGGCTCTGAATGTAAAATAGATCATCCCTTAAAATTAAAAGAAAAATTCCATTCTAGATCTACTGAGGCATGTTTTGCTCATAGATTTTACTTGCTATACAATTTTTGCATATTATTTTGCCATAATATTTACTTTCTCAGCATCACTTTGATTTGAACTACAGCATCTGACTATTAAAAAAAAGGACATTGGGAAGTGCTATCTGATGAACTATGTAATTATTTCTCTATCATTTTCATTCAGTATCGCTAGGAAAAAAAGTTATCACTTTATATCATTTCTTATTAATTAGACTTAGGATAAAATAGATAAATTTAAAATGAACCAAGAAAAATATTGAGTTAGAATTTTATTCTAAGTGTCTGATAAGATCTGGATACATAGCTTGTGATGATATTTATGTGGTATTATATTTTTAACATTTATCTATCATATATGCACAAATTAATTAGAGGAACTATTGTTCCTACCTTTGTCATATATTTTAGAAATTATTTCAATAAAATATTTACCTTCTCTCATTTTAAATAAAATATTCTCATGAACATTTTTCTTTACTAAAATAATTTTATAAGATTTTGACTGATAACAGAACCTTAACAGAAAATAACAGAGGTTATGTGTGCTACATGCAAATATAGACGCAAGAAATATATGCAGGTGTGTACATACATATACAAGAATACATTTCTATTTATGTAAAAGTTCTACTGAAACATTTCTAATACTCTGTTGCTGTATGATTAGAATATCTTTCAAAATGTGACATTGAAAAGAAAATTAATGCATTAATATCGTCTGTATCAATCAAATCTAGATTGAAGGGTCATTTGCAAAGTTAAACAGCCTTAGGCAAAGTCACCAACTATTAATGTGTTAATGTTTTCAAATAAGTTAACTTCAAAAATGAAGGAGTTCAATAGCATTATTTTAAGTTGATTAGTCAACTATACAAATCTGAATCTATATTTAGTAAATTATTTACAGATTCAGGTTTCAATTCATAATACTAGGCATATCTGAATTACTCTATTTCTAGAGATGTCACAGAGTTATTATGAAGTGCAGAAATCAATGCAATATAAAACTAAGACAAAATTGCAAAAAAAGTTCTTGATAGAATTTGTTTTTTTTAAAAAAGAAAGAAAGAAAAAGACCCAGATCACAGCTAGTAATAAAGGGATGAAACACTATAGTGAGTTTGAAAGACACGAGTTCAAATACAGCTTCAGATACTTACTAGCTGTGATGGAGAGCATAACTTCTACCTTATAATGTTATTGTGAGGATCAAGAGACTGAAACTGTCTGAAGCACTTTGTAAGCCTTAAAGTGTTATGTAAGTAATTGATATGATGGTGATGAATTAGTATTCACACTCTAAATTTTGTTTTCATTTTTTCTTCATTTTCATTGTCCATTCTGAAATTACTTTTGCAACTGAATTGGAGAGGAGATTATCTGTCAATGGCAAGAGCAATTTAGAAAATATTGCAAAAGTACAAAAAATGATGAGCATATGAATTAGGAAGGTGGATCACTGAGTGAAAATATTAAGAAAAGAGGTGTTGTAAAAATAAAGTGTGTCTTACAATAAAAATATTGTTCTCTTTTTTGTCATTTTTAATCATAAACTCAATGTGAGGCATATTAATTAGTACATAGTTAAATATTTAAATATCCTTTTAAATTTATATATAATTATTTAATTAAGAATTCTCACCCCTAGCCATACTTGTGAAGGTTAACCTATTTCTACTACAATTAAAATGATGATTAATTTACAATTAATTTGCATATCCATGGCACCAGCTTTAGCTTTAACTTAATTTCCACAGAGATTGTTTACAATCTTATAAGCAAGTCTTGTCAAAAAAAAAAAATGATTTCTTCCTCAAGTAATTTATGCCCTTTGATTTATTTTTTCAATAGATATTTTTATGGTTTTTGTTTCTTACATGACCTCTTTCATTTATACACTTTTGCTATTTTTAACCAATAACAATTTGCTGTATTAAATAAACTTATTATTCATTTTTTAGAATTTTTTAATATTTTGAATTTTCTCTTTCCTTCCTATCCTTGCTCCACCCATTGTGAAAACAAACAACACTATAGCATTGGTACATATAAAATCATAAAAAAAAATAAATAGTTATGTTGAAAAAAAAAAAAAACAAGAAATCTAAAGCTAAAAAATACTTCAATCTGAACTCAAAGTTCATTAGTTTTCCCTTTGGAAGAGCATAATATTTTACAATATAAGTTCATCAAAACTATCTTAATCATGATTTTAACAAGAATGGATATTTTTTAACTATTAATTACTGTTACAATATTGCTGTTACTATGCACAGCATTCTCCTGTTTCTGCTTAATTTCCTATCAGTTTATATAGGCCTCCACAATTTAAATGGTTGTACCCCTCATTTCATACAGCACAAAATCATTCATTACAATCATATGCTACAACTTGTTTGGTTATTTCCCAATTGATGGGAACTCCAACAATTTCCAATTATTTGGCATCACAAAAAAACTGTTGCAATTTTTTTGTATATGTAGATCCTTTTCCATTTTAATTGATCATTTTAGAATACATACTTAGTTGTGCTGTTTTGGAGTTAAAGGGTATAATGTCTGGACTAACTCCCTGAAGGGCCTCAGGATCAGCCAGAATCAGGATAAATTAAAGTTCTTGGTTTTTAGGGAGAGAAGTGAAGGAGGCAGGCAAGCTGCCACATGGCTTGCCAAAGATGTATCCTGGATTCCGAAGTCCAGAGTCTCCAGCCTCTCTCCTCCTCATGCTGCCACCAAGTGCCTCTGACTTCTCTCTCCCAGCCCTCCAATCCTTCCTATGATTACCTCACTACCACTCATTCAGCAGGCACCAATCATGAGGAGAGCAATCATCTAAATATATGCTAATAGAGCCATCATTTTACATTGAATAGGTAATTAGCCTTAAGTGCTCTCTTGTCTGATTCAAGCACACATTTTTTAGAGTTTCAGCCCTCTACAAAGGGTATGCACGATTTTATAACCCTTTGGATATAATTTCAAACTAGTCTCTACAATGGTTGATCCAATTCACAATTAGACCTTCAGCATTTATCATTTTTCCTTTTTCAATCATGTTAGTCAATCTGCTAGTTATGAGAAGACATTCAGGGATATTTTAATTTGCATTCCTCCAATGGATAGATTTATAACTTTTTCATAGGATTAAAAATGTTTTACATTTTTTTCTAAAAATTTCATTGGAAAATTATTTTTTTTTAATAAATTTGACTATCTTCTCTATATCTATGAGAAATGTGGACTTTATTAGAGAGAAACTTGCTGTAACAGATCCCCCACCATACTTGGGCATTTCTTATGTTCTTGCTTTTATTGATTTTGTTTCTACAAAATGTTTTAAATTTTAAGTAACTTTAAGTAAGTAATTAAGCAATTAATTTTAAGTAATTTAAAGCAAATTTGCCATTTGATTCCTCTGACTTTATCATTCATTAGGGCAGAAAGTCTTCCTTTATTCATAGATCAAAAAGGTAAATTTTTCTGTGCTGCCCTAATTTGATCATGATATAACTCTTTATATCAAATCCATGTACTCATTTTGACATTATCTTAAGATATGGTGTGAGATATTGATTTATTTTTAGTTTCTGAAAAAAACTGCTTTCAAGATTTCTATCAATGTTTGTCAGATGTTGAGTGCTTATCCCAAATGTTTAAATCTGTGCAATTATTAAAAACAAGATTACTATTTGCTCTTGTATATTGTGTATTCCACTGATTCATAATTTTATTTCTCATCCATTATCAGATTATTTTTTAAGATTACTATTCTGTAACAGAGTTTGAAATCTGACATTGCTCAATTTAGATAGAATTGTCATTTTATGATATTGGCTCCAGTCAAGTTGTGGAGACCTCTATTTGTGTAAAAAGTGTTGTAACAATTATGTGTATATAGTTACTGGATTTGTCTTGGCAGTAGATTTGCAAATAATTTATATTGTTTTCTCTTATTTTATGTATAATTTCTCTTTCCATAATTTTCTACTATGATATAATGATAATATATAAAAATGGCAATAATTTATTCAAGTTTATTTTATATCTTTCAAGTTTTTAATTGTTTCAAAAAGTTAATTAGTTGTTAGAACTCCTTTTGCTTTTTGCTCATTTGCATCATTTAAAATGAAGTCTGCTCTTAAGGTAAAGTGGAGATTGAAAGATGGCAGAGACAACACATGTTTCTCTTTGACCTTCTCTACAACCCTCACATTAATTAAGAAAACCAGCCTCTGAATTAGTTTTGGACTAGCAGAACCCACAAATATTGGGATTGCAACCAATTATCTGCAGAAGATAATTGCACATATCACAGAAAAGGTCTGTTCCAAGTGAAAACAGGTGGGATGCATCAACGCATAAGCAGCAGAGTACAAAAGCCAGCACACACAGCACAGAGTCCCAGGGCTGTATGGCTCCATGGTCAGTATGGACTCCATGTGGTGAACAATCTATAGGGAGGAGACAGACCAAAAAAATCTGTTTCAAATGGAAATGGGAGGGATGTAGTGAAGCACAAGCAGCTGAGTACAAACATTGGTGTAGACACAGAGTCCAGGGGTGGTACAGACACCAATGGCAGCAAATTCTATGGTGTGGTGCAGACTTCATGTGGCAGAGAATCTACAGGGAGGAATCTACAACAGTGTTGGCCACTCTGTCCTGGTTTCAAGCCAGTAGATCAGCAGAGAAGTTCTAAAATATCCAACACAAACACAAAAGATCAATAGTGAACCCCCAAAACTCCAGAATCTCATGGGATCTGGAACCCTCACCCAGTTGTGGGAGGGAATCAGTATTGACCAAAGTGCATCTGTGACTGCTATTTGAAAATCCTCCCCAGCCCTAAAAGCAGACCTTAACTTAAAAAAAAATGAATAAAAAAGTAAAGAGAACTCTGATAATAGACAGCTTTTATTAAGAGAACAGATTTCAAACCCTGAGGAGACTAAAGGCAGATTTTCTCCAGATGAAGCTCCAAAATGTGATATAACCTGATCCCCTTCACACAAGGACTCCAAGAAGAAATTTAAAAGGACCTTAAAAGAGAGTTAGAAGAAAAATGGGGAAAGGAAATGAAAACTTTGCAAGAGGGTTTGGAAAAGGCAACACTGAAATCATCTGAAGAAAATTCACTACAAAATAGAGAGTGAAATGGAAAAAGCATATAACTCATTAAAATATAAATTTGATAAAATGGAAAAAGAAAGCAACTCCCAATAAATAGAATTTGTGACAGAAAAAAAAAACTCCTTAAAAAACAGAAGTTTTGAAAGGGACAAGGGAACTAACTCTTTTTTAAAAAGTTTGTGAAATAGGAAAAAAAAATTCATAGAAGAAAAAACTCACTTAAAAATTCAACTGGACAAATACAAAAAGAAGCAAAAAAAGGAAATGAAGAAAATAATTCAATAAAATTCATAACTGAACAAGGGAAAATGAATGACTCAATGAGACATCAAGAATCAGTAAAGCAAAACCAAAAAAATGAAAAAAAAAAAACAAAAACAGAAAAAAATGTAAAATACCTAATTCGGAAAACAATCAACCTGGAAAGAAGATCTAAAAGAGACAAATTAAGGATTATTGGGCTCCCTGAAATACATGATGAAAAAAGAACCTAGACACCATCTTTCATAAAATTATCAAAGGGAACAGCCCAGGTATCATAGAATCAGAAAGTAAAAATTCACTGAATGCCTCTTGAAAGAGACCCCAAAAATTAAAACCCCAAGGAACATCATTGCTAAATTTGAGAACTATCAGACCAAGGAAAAATATTACAAAAAATATAAATTCAAATACAGAAAAAGTCAAAATAAGCATTATGCAGGACCTACCAGATTCCACTTTAAACGATCAAAGAGACTGGAATCTGATATTCTGAAAGGTGAAGCAACTTGTAATGCAGCCAAGAATAAATTACCCTGGTAAACTGAGCATTTTCTTTCAGGGAAGAAGATGGACATTCAATGAAATAGGTGATTTCCATTTATTTTTCATGAAAAGACCAGAGCTAAACAAAAAAAAATTTGACCTCCAAATATTAAACTCAAAGGGATCATAAACAGTCAAAAAGAAAAAAAAAATTCTTGAGAACTGTAATTTTGTTATGTGAAACATAATGAGAGTAGAGGTATAATCTGATGTTAATGTTATAATATAAAAAAGAAATTAGAAAGGAAATGGGGTTGTGTCAGAAAAAAAGGGGAAAGTGGAGGTAAAATGAGGGGAATTACATCTCAGGAAGAGGAAAAGAAAATATATTGTAATTGAGGGAAAGAAGAGAGAGTGACAAATATTGTGTGAATCTTACTCCCATCAGATTTGGCCCAAAGAAAGAATATTGCATATATTTGGTTTCACTGAGAAACATCTCTCATTTCATAGAAAATTGGGAGGGAAATGGGGAAAATGGAAGGTGTAGGCTAAATAGAAGGAAATGCAAAAATAGTAGGGGAAAGGTATAAAAAAGGGGGAGGATCTCTATAGGGGGGGGACTACTTGAGGCAAGTAGTGCTCATAAGTAAAATACTGGGGAGGAGGGAAAAGGGAAAAGCAAAAAGAAAAGCATAATTTGGCTTAATAAGAGGGCAGGAAACATAGCATTAGTAGTTTTCACTGTAAATGTTAATGGGGAGAACTCTCCCATAAAATGTAAGCAGATAGCAGATTAAAAGCCAGAATCCTACAATATGTTGTTTATAAGAAATACTTTTAAAGCAGAGTGATACATACAGAGTAAAGATAAAAGGCTAGAGCAGAATCTATTATGCTTCAGGTGAAGTTAAAAAAAAAATGGGTAGCCATTCTAATCTCAGATCAAGCAAAAGCAAAAATTGATCTAATTAAAAGAGATAAGGAAGGAAACTATATCTTGCTAAAGGGTACGATAGATAATGAAGTAATATCAAAACTAAATATATATACAACAAGTGGTGTAGCATCTAAATTCCTAAAGGAGAAGTTAAGAGAGTTTCAAGAAGAAATAGAGAGAAAAACTATAATAGTAGGAGATCTCAACCTTGCTCTCTCAGAACTAGATAAATTAAATCACAAAATAAATAAGAAATAAGGTAAAGTGATAAATAGAATACTAGAAGACCTAGATATGATAGCTGTTTGGAGAAAATTGAATGGAGACAGAAAGGAGTACACTTTTTTTCTTGGCAGTTCATGGAACCTATAGAAAAATTGTCCATATATTAGGACATAAAACTTCAAAATCAAATGCAGAAAGGCAGAAATAGTAAGTGCATTTTTTTCAAATCATGATGCAATAAAATTATATTTAATAAAAGGCCAGAGGAAAACAGACCAAAAAAGAAATTGGAAACTAAATAATCTCATCCTAAAAATGAATGGGTAAAACAACAAATTATAGAAACAAACAATAATTTCATCCAAGAGAATGGCAATAAAGAGTCAATATACCAAAATTTGTGGGATGTAGCCAAAGCAGTATTAAGGGGGGATTTTATATCTCTGGATGCATAATTGCATAAAATAGAGAAAGAGAAGATCAGTAAATTGGGCTTTCAACTTAAAAATCTAGAAAAAGAACAAATTAAAAACATCTAATCAAATACCAAACTTGAAATTCTAAAAATAAAATGAGAGATCAATAAAATACAAATTAATACTATTGAATTAATAAATAAAACTAAGAGTTGGTTTTATAAAAAAAAAAAAAAGATAAATTTTTAGGTAATTAGATTAGAAAAAGGAAAGAGGAAAATCAAATCATTAGTCTCAAAAAAGAAAAAAAAAGAAGAACTATACACTAATTAAGAAGAAACTAGAGCAATTATCAGGAGTTACTTTGCCTAACTTTATGCTAATAAATTCAACAACCTAAGTGAAATGGAGGAATACTTACAAAAATATAGATTGCCCAGATTAACAAAAGAGGAAGTAAATTGCTTAAATAGTCCCATTTAAGAAAAAGAAATAGAACAAGCTATTAATCAACTCCCTAAGAAAAAATCCCCAGGACCAGATGGAATTAATGTGAATTCTACCAAACATTTAAAGAACAATTAACTCCAATACTATATAAACTATTTGAAAAAAATGAGAAATGAAGGACTCCTACCAAATTCCTTTTATGACACAGACATAATACTGATACCTAAACCAGGTAAGATGAAAACAGAGAAAGAAAATTAAAGAACAATCTCCATAATGAATATTAATGCAAAAAATCTTAAATAAAATATTAGCAGAAAGAGTAAAGATAATCATCCCTAGGATATTACTCCATGACCAAGCAGGATTTATACCAGGAATGCAGGGCTGCTTCAATTTTAGGAAAACTATTAGAATAATTGACTATTTCAATGACCAAATTAACAAAAAATATATGATTATCTCAATAGATGCAGAAAAATATTTGATAAAATCCAGCACCCATTCTTATTAAAAACACTAGAGACTATAGAAATAAATGGACTTTTCCTTAAAATAGTAGCATCTATTTAAAACCATCAGAAAGCATCATATGTAATAGGGATAAATTAGAACTATTCCCAATAAGGTCAAGGGTGAAACAAGGCAGCTCACTATTATCATTGGTATTCAATATTGTATTAGAATTGCTACCCTTGGCAATGAGTAGAAAAAGAAATTAAAGAATTAAAGTAGGTAATGAGAAAACCAAATTATTACTCTTTGCAACTGATATGATGCTATACTTAGAGAACCCCAGCAAATAAAGTAAAGCTAAGAGACATAATCAACAACTTTAGCAAAGTTGCCAGATATAATATAAATTCCCATAAATCATCACCATTCTTATACATGAGTAACAAAATCCTACAGCAAGAGATATAAAAAGAGATTCCATTTAAAATAACTGCTGATAATATAAAAAATTTGCTAATTTATCTGCCAAGGGAAAGTTGGAAATTATATGAGGAAATGTACAAAACACTTTCCACACAAATAAAGTCAGATCTAAGCAACTGGAGAAATATCAAGTGCCTGCGTACAGGTTGAACAAATATAATAAAATCACAACATTCCCTAAACTAAACTATTTTGATTAGTGCTGTACCAATCAAACTCCCAAGAAACAATTTTAGTGAACAAGAAAAAAATGACAACAAAATTCATCGGGAAGAACAAAGTGTTAAGGATTTCAAAGGAATTAATGAATAAAAAAGCAAATGAAGGTGGCCTAGCTGTACCAGATCTAAAATTATATTATAAAGCAGCAGTTATCAAAACCATTTGGTACTGGCTAAGAAATAGACTAGTTGATCATTGGAATAGGTTAGGTTCACAGAATAAAATAGCCAATGACTATAACAATCTAGTACTTGACAAACCCAAAGGCCCCACCTTTGGGGATAAGAATTCACTATTTGACAAAAACTTCTGGGAAAAATGGAAACAAATAGGCATAGACCCATACCTAACACTGTATACCAAGATAAGGTCAAAATGGGCTCATAATCTAGACATAAATGATGATATTATAAAACAAATTAGAAGAACATAGGATATTTTACTTCACAGATTTGTGGAGGAGGAAGGAATGTGTGTCCAAAGAAGGACTAGAAATTGTTATTGATCATAAAATAGATAATTTTTATTATAATAAATTAAAAAAATGTGCAAACAAAACTAATGCAGACAAAATTAGAAGGGAAGCAATAAACTGGGAAAACATGTTTACATCAAAAAGATCTCATAAAGATCTCATTTCTAACATATAAAGAAAATTGACTCAAATTTATAATAGTTCAAGCCATTCTCAAATTGATAAATGGTCAAAGGATATGAACAGACAATTTTCAGATGAAGAACTTGAAACTATTTGTAGCCACATGAAAAGATATTCCAAATCACTATTGATCAGAGAAATTAAAATTAAGAAAACTCTGAGATACTACTACACACCTGTCATATTGACTGAGAGGACAGGAAAAGATAATGATAATGCTGGAGGGGATGTGGGAAAACTGGGACACTGATACATTGTTGGTGGAACTATGAACGGATCCAACCATTCTGGAGAGCAGTTAGAACTATGCTCAAAAAGTAATCAAACTATTGCATACCTTTTGATCTAGCAGTGTTTCTACTGGGATTATGTCCCAAAGATATCTTAAAGGAGGGAAAGGGACCCACATATGCAAAAATGTTTGTGGCAGCCCTTTTCATAGTGGCAAGAAATTAGAAACTGAGTGGATGCCCATCAATTGAAGAATGACTGAATAAATTATGGTATATGAATGCTTTGGAACACTATCGTTCCATAATAAACAACTAGCAGGATGATTTCAGAGAGGGTTGGAGAGACTTATATGAACTGATGCTAAGTGAAATGAGCAGAACTAGATCATTGCACACAGCAACAAAACTATGCGGATCAATTCTGATGGACGTGGCTCTCTTCAACATTGAGATGATTCGAACCAGTTCCACTTGTTCAGTGAAGAGAGCCATCTACACCCAGAAAGAGAACCATGGGAACAGACTGTGGAACACACCATAGTATACTCACTCTCTCTGTTGTTATTTGTTTGCATTTTATTTTCTTTTTCAATTTTTCTTTTTCTTCCTTTTTGATCTGATTTTTCTTGTGCAACAAGATAACTATATAAATATGTATACATATATTGAATCTAACATATATTTCAACATATTTAACATATATTTGACTACCAGCCAGCTAGGGGAAAGGGTGGGGAAAAGAAGGGAACAATTTGGAACAAAAGGTTATATAAAGGTCAATGTTTGAAAAATTACCCATGCATATGCTTTGTAAATAAAAAGCTTTAATAATAAAAACATGAATTAAAAAAAGGTAAAGGGGAGATTGTTCAAACTTCCTCTATGGAAGGCAGTAGCTTTAGGCTGCTCTGGGGCCAATGCTGCTGGTTCCTTCTTGTGCTGGGTGGATGTCCTTTGTGTTTTGCTCATTTCAGGGGTTCACTTCGGTAGTTATGTTAGAGATTGCATAGCTATAAATCTCCTGACCCACTGGCTTTTGAATCACAATAGAATAACAAATGCTGCTGGATTTGGAGTTGAACATCCCACTAGATTCCCTCAGTATGGAAAACCCTCTCTGTTCTTGTTCATCTTGCATTGCATTGTGCTATGCTGCACCTGTGCTGACTTGTAATCTTCCCACTTCCTGATTGAGAAAAACATTTCCTGAAGTTTTTTCCAAAATATATTTTGCTGGAAATTTGATGCCCCCTAAATATTTATATCCATTCAGAAGCTTAATCTGATATTAATATGAGAGAATTTAGGAAGAGCTCAGATAGAGATTTGTCTACTCTATGCTATTTTCTTTATTTCCCTATATTTCACTTCTATATTACTTTTGAGTCCTATGTTTGTAGAATAAATTTCCTGTTTGTTTCTGTTTTTTTTTTAAATAGAAATGATCAAGTCTCTTACTTCATTGAAGCTCCATTTCCTCCCCTGAAAGATGATGCTCAGTCTCATTGGCTAGTTGTTTTATTATTATTATTATTATTATTATTATTATTATTATTATTATTATTGTGATAATTATTTATTTTAACCCTAGGTCTTTTGCTGTCCATAATATGTTATTGTAGACTCTCTAATCCTTTATTTTAGCTGCTGCCAGATCCTGGATAATTCTGACTGTTGCTCCTTGGTACTTGAGTTGCTTTTGTCTGGCAACTTACCTTATTTTTTTTTGCCTTCAGATTATAGTTCTAAAATTTTGCAACAGTGTTCCTTGGCTTTTTTCTTGTGGGATCTCTTTTCAAAGGTGATTGATGAATTCTTTCAATAAATATTTCCCCATCTCTTTCTAGGAGATCATGGAATTTTTTCTTCATGATCTATTAAAGACTGTTATACAGATCTTATTTTTTTTTTTGGTCATGACTTTCAGGTAGAACAATAATTTTAAAATTGTCTCTCTTGGATCTTTTTTTTTTCCCTGAGGCAATTGGGGTTAAGTGGGTTGCCCAGAGTCGCACAGCTAAGTATTAAGTGTCTGAGACTAGATTTCAATTCAGGTACTCCTGACTTCAGGTCTAGTGCTCTACTCACTGTGCCAACCTAGATGTGCCCTCCTAGATCTATTTTCCAGGACAGTTGTTTTTCAATAATATATTTTATATTTTCTTCCATGTTCTTCATTCTTTTCAGTTTCTTTAAGTGATTCTTGATGTCTCAAAGAGTCATAAGCTTTCATTTGCCCCATTCTAATTTTTAGTGTGTGATTTTCTTTAATTAGTTTTTGTATTGCTTTTTTCATTTAATTAATTCTACTTCAGTGAATTTTTTTTCATACAATAATTCAGTTTTTGTTTTGTTTTGTTTTGTTTTGTTTTTTTGCTCATAAAGTTTCTGATTTTTCCCTTGGCAGATAGATTCCTAAATATTTTATACAATCAGTAGTTACTTTAAATGGAATTTCTTTTTGTAACTCTAACTGTTGGGTTTTGTTAGTGATATATAAGAATGCTGATGACTTATGTGGGTTTATTTTGTATCCTGCAATTTTGCTGAAGGTGTGGATTGTTTCTAATAACTTTTTAGTAGAGTCTCTGGGGTTCTCTAAGTATACCATCATATCATCAGCAAAGAGTGATAATTTGGTTTCCTCATTGCCTATTATTATTCCTTTAATCTCTTTCTCAGCTCTTATTGGCAAAGTTAGCATTTCTAATACAATATTAAATAGTAATGGTGATAGTGGGCAACCTTGTTTCACTCCTGATCTTTTTGGGAATGGTTGCAGTTTGTCCCCATTACATATGATGCTTACTGATGCTTTTAAATAGATGCTCCTGATTATTTTAAGGAAAAGTCCATTTATTCCTATACTCTCAAGAGTTTTTAATAGGAATGGATGTTGGATTTTATCAAATGCTTTTTCTGCATCTATTGAAATGATCATATGGTTTTTGTTAATTTGATTATCAATATGGCCAATTAAACTGATAATTTTCCTAATATTGAACCAGCCCTGCATTCCTGGTATAAATCCTACTTGATTGTGGTGTATTATCCTGGGGATGATTTTCTGTAATCTTTTTGATAATATCTTATTTAAGATTTTAGCATCAATGTTCATTAGGGAGATTAGTCTATAATTTTCTTTCTCTGTTTTCAACCTACCTGGTTTAAGTATCAGTACCATATCTGTGTCATAAAAGGAATTTGGTAGGACTCCTTCATTCCCTATTTTTTTCAAATAGTTTATAAAGCATTGGGGCTAATTGTTCTTTGAATGTTTGGTAGAATTCATATGTGAATCCATCTGGTCCCGGGGATTTTTTTTTTTAGGGAGTTGATTAATTGCTTGTTCTATTTTTTTTTTCTGAAATGGGACTATTTAAGCAATTTACTTCCTCCTCTGATAATCTGGGAAGCCTGTATTTTTGGAGGTAGTCATCCATTTTGCTTAGGTTATCAAATTTATTGGCATAAAGTTGGGCAAAGTAACTCCTTATTATTTTTTTAATTTCCTCTTCATCTGTGGAAAGTTCTCCCTTTTCATTTTTAAGACTACTAATTTGATTTCCCTCTCTCCTTTTTCTAATCAGATTTACCAAAGGTTTATCAATTTTATTGTTTTTTTCATAAAACCAACACTTAGTTTTATTTATTAGTTCAATAGTTTTTTTTTTTTTACTTTCTATAATATTAATTTTTCCTTTTAATTTTAGAATTTCAAGTTTAGTAATTGATTGGGGTTTTTAATTTGGTCTTTTTCTAGCTTTTTAACTTGTAAGTCCAATTCATTGATCTTCTCTTTCTCTATTTTATTCAAGTAAGCCTCTAAGGATATAAAATTTCCCCTTATTACTGCTTTGGCTGCATCCCATTAATTTTGGTATGATGTCTCACCGTTGTCATTATCTTGAGTGAAATTATTAATTGTGTCTATAATTTGCTGTTTCACCCAATCATTCTTTAAGATGAGATTATTTAGTTTCTAATTACTTTTTGGTCAATTTACACCTAACTTTTTGTTGAATGTAGTTTTTATTGCATTATGATCTGAAAAGAAAGCATTTACTATTTCTGCCTTCCTGCATTTAATTTTGAGGTCTTTATGTCCTAATATATGGTCAATTTTTGTGTAGGTTCCATGAACTGCTGAGAAGAAAGTATACTCCTTTCTGTCACCATTCAGTTTTCTCCAGAGATCTATCATACCTAATTTTTCTAATATTCTATTTACCTCTTTAATTTCTTTCTTATTTGTTTTGTGATTTGATTTATCTAAATCTGAGAGTGCAAGACTGAGATCTTCCTCTATTATAGTTTTGCTGTCTATTTCTTCTCGCAACTCTTTTAACTTCTCCTTTAGGAAGTTAGATGCTATACCGCTTGGTGCATATATGTTTAATACTGATAATGCTTCATTGTCTATAGCACCCTTTAGCAAGATATAGTTTCCTTCCTTATCTCTTTTAATTAGATCAATCTTTGCTTTTGCTTGATCTGAGATAAGGACGGTTACCCCTGCTTTTTTTTTTTTACTTCATCTGAAGCATAATAGATTCTGCTCCAGCCTTTTACCTTTACTTTGTATGTATCTCCCTGTTTTAAATGTGTTTCCTGTAAACAACATATTGTAGGGTTCTGACTTTTGATCCAGTCTGCTATCTGCCTCCTCTTTATGGGAGAGTTCATGCCATTCACATTTATGGTTAAAATTACTAATTCTGTATTTCCTGCCATCCTAATATCCCCAGATTATACTTTACTTTTTCTTTCCCTCCTTCCCTTCTTCCCTAGTATTAAACTTATTGCTCCCCCTTACGTCACGCAGCTCTCCATCTTTAGTATCTCTCCCTCCTCCCTTTGAATCCCTTCCCTTTTCTTGTATCCTTCCCTTATTACTCTTTTTCCTTCTTCCTTTTCCTCTCCCACTTTTTAATGAAGTGAGAGAAGATTCTCTGTAAAACAAATATGTCAATTATTTCCTCTTTGAACCAGCTCTGATGATAGTAGGATTCACACAATGTTCCTCCCCCTCTCTAAGTTCCCTCAGATATGATAGGTTTCCTTTGCCTCATCGTCGCATGTAGTTTCCCTCTTTTTATCTCCCCTCATCCCTTTTTCTGACACTATCCCCTTTCCATTTCTACTTCCCTTTTTTATGTTACATCAGTAAAATCAAATTATACATATGGTTTTTATGTATATCCACAACAGAAATATAGTTCTCAAGAGTTCCTTTTACCTTTTTCTACTTCTCTTGAGTCCTGTTATTGGAGATCAAATTTTTTGTTTAAGTCTGGTTTTTTCCTTAGCTTAGCTGGGTAGTTTATTCTTGGCTGTATTCCAAGCTCTTTTGCCATTCGGAAAACCTGATTCCAGGCTCTTCAATCCTTTAATGTTGAGGCAGCCAGATCTTGTGTGACCCTTATTGTGGCATCTTGGTATTTGAACTATTTTTTCCTGGCTGCTTGTAAAATTTTTTCTTTAGTCTGAAAATTCTGAAGTTTGGCCACAATATTCCTTGGAGTCTTTATTTTAGGGTCTTTTTCAGAAGATGTTTGATGAATTCTTTCAACGCCTATTTTCCCTTCCGGTTCTATTACTTCTGGGCAGTTCTCTTTGATGATTTCCTGTAAAATAGTATCTAGGCTCTTTTTTTCATCATAATTTTCGGGTAATCCAATGATCCTCAGGTTATCTCTCCTTGATCTATTTTCCAGGTCTGTTGTTTTTCCAAGTAAATATTTGACACTTTTTCCCCAATCTTTCAATTTTTGGTTTTGCTTGACTGATTCTTGATGTCTCAATGAATCAGTCATTTCTATTTGTTCAGTTCTGATTTTCAGTGAGTTATTTTCTTCATTAGCTTTTTTTACTTCTTTTTGTATATGTCCAATTGAGTTGTTTTGCTCTATGGAATTTTTTCCCATCTCACTAATTTTTTTTTTTTTTAGTGAATTATTTTCTTTTTCCAATACGCAAAATCTGTTTCCCTGTATTTCTTGGGAGTTTTTTTTTTATTTTTTCCAATTCACATTTTAGGAAGTTGTTGCTCTCTTGCATAGCTTCTCTTTCCTTTCCCCATTTTTCTTCTAGTTCTCTTTTAAGTTTTTAAATAGTCTCTTCTAGGAGAGCCTTTTGTATTGGAGACCAACAGTTGTCTGGAGATTGTCTGCTATTAGTCTCTTCAGGGTCGAAACGCTGTTCTCTTTCTGTATAGAAACTATCAATCATTCTTTTGAGTTTTTTACTCATTTTGTTAAATCCTGTAGGGTCTGCCTTCAGAGCCAGGAGGGTTACTAGCTTCCTCTGCAGAGCAGTGAAAGGTATATGGACAGGTAGCTGTCCTGCCAGCTGGCTACAAAAAGCTGTGAGGTACTGGAGTGCTCTGGGCAAGAGTTCCCCACCCGGGAGTAACTCAGGCCCGCAGGGCCAAGCTGGAAAAGTGCCCTGCAAAGAACCCCTGCTGTGTGAGATAATGACTGCCCTGGAGCTAGATGCTGAGCTGTGAGAGTTTCACTACCCCAAGTCAAAGCCTGCCCTGGGGCTGTGGGTGTTAGCAGTTGAGCATTGAATGGATTTGTAGGGACCAGAAGGGTCTGCTTTGCCCAGCAGACTGGGGAAATTCTATTGCCTCAGTCTGAGCCCCCCGACTCTGCCAATTAGAGGCTGCCCAGGATGTGCCCCTCTGCCGTGCAGATTAGTAACTGCCCTTGCAAAAGCCCCGAACTGCAGGATGTGGCTGAATGGCTGCGTTACAGTCTGCCTGAGTCACTTCCGGATTTGAGTGGTTACAGCCAGATCTCGTTAGGTTCTGGCATTTTTTAGAATACCCTCTGTTTTGGGCTTTAATTTCTCTGCCAATTTACTGCTTTGTAATCAAGGCAGAGCAGTTAGCCTATAGCAGAAACGAGTGTTTAATTAAATTTTTTTTATTTAATGATTACTTTATATTGACAATATTATTCCTTGTACTCGTTTCTTTTCCGATTTTTTCCCCCTCCCTCCCTCTACCCCCTCCCCTAGATGGCAAGCAGTCCTTTATATGTTGGATATGTTGCAGTATATCCTAGATACAATATATGTTTGCAGAACCGAACAGTTCTCTTGTTGTATAGGGAGAATTGGATTCAGAAGGTATAAATAACCCGGGAAGAAAAACTAAAATGCAGATAGTTCACATTCGTTTCCCAGTGTTCGTTCTTTGGGTGTAGCTGCTTATGCCACATCAATGATTATTTTCCTAAATTCTGCCCTAGTTCCCTTTCTCCTTATACACTGTCTCTTGTTAACTCCATAAGATTCCATGAATGTAAAAAAAAATTCTTTATGCAGATGGCTCTCAGAAAAACACACCCATCTCTAGCCTCTCCCCTAGGCCTCAGTACTGCATGACCAATTTTGTTTTCTTTTTTAAAATAATTTTATTGATAGTACATATGCATGGGTAATTTTTTACACCATTATCCCTTGCACTCACTTCTGTTCCAACTTTTCCCTTCCCTCCCTCCACCTGCTCCCGTACATGGCAATCAGTCTTATACTTCCCACTGATGTGGGACATATTATACATGATAATATTAAAGGAAACTAAAGAAAAGTAAAAGGAGAAAGAGTGATTGAAGAATCAGATTAAGATGAGAGCACTGAATGGTATGTAACATGGGATAAAGAGGAGGACCAAGAAAACAATACTATATTTTCCTTGTAAGTAATCCTCAATAATTTTGGAAATAGCAGTTTCAAGTGAGTGATCAGGTAACAGACAAACTAGCATTAGACTCTGGAGTCACCAGAGAGAATGCAAATTAACCTAATAGTCCATTTTTAATAGTCTTAAAAGTAAGTCAGTTTTACTTAATTTATAAACTCATTACGTTTTTTAGCGTTTTGTGAAATTTGGGGTTTTTCTATTATTTCAATTTGATGGTGAGCCAATTTTTGTTTTTGTAGACTATTTTTCCTGTTATTCTTGACACATAAAAAATATTTTTGTTCTTATTATTGTTGTTACATGCCAGTACTTTAGTAAATTAGCAAATTATCTCAATTTTAATCACTTTAGATAAATTATTTATTTTTATGATTTTTTCTTTGACTCATTATTTTGGTTGATTTAAAAATTATTCACATTGAATAATTTTGAAATTCTTTTGTTTCTTGATTTAAAATTTTATTTTATTGTGCAGATAAAATGTGTTCAATATTTCAGCTTTACTGGGCTTTAATGAGTTCTTTGTAATACATGGTAAATTTCTTAGCATTTTGGTTTTAGCATTTTCTACATAATGTTATGTTTCTGATGGCAGTTCCTTTGTTAATTATTTATACATTCATGCTTTCTTGCAATATCTTAAATTTGATATGGAAGTTCTATAATATGATGATCACTTTTCTGAGTGTGGTAAATTATAGATTTTGTAAAGATAGTGATTTGTGTGTGCTGTGGAATACTCTTGTTCTAATATCTATACTTTTTAGATAATTTCATAAGTTATTTAATGCAGGGATTGTTTATTTCATCTTATTTTTCAGGGATTCAAATGACTCTAAAGTGGTCTTATCATTTTTTTCTAGGTCAATTATGTTTGATAGTAAACTCTTTACCAGTTCTCATTTTTCAATCTTTTGATTTTACTTTTCTATATCTCACCATGTCATCAAATTTCTGCCTTGTTTATTTTATTTTTCAAAGCATGCAGTTCTGACTTAAACTATATTATTCTTTCATTTTTTCTAAAAAAACTCTAATTTCATTTTGTATTTCTTGAGTTAATGTTTCATTTAAAAAAAATAGAACTCCCATCATTTTTTAAGAATTTGTGGCCAATTTATTTTTTGTACTGAGATTTTATTTGTCATTAGTGTGGAATTATTTTATACTTCTAGAAATTTGATTTTGGGTTCTCTTATACAAACAAGATTGCCACAACCACCAGATGATTTATGGACACACACAATTGTCATAGTGAGTATAGCAAACTCTGGGTTCTTTCCCTATATAAGGTATCACTTCTCTTATGAATTGCTAGTTCCCTTAGGAAACTTATCATTTGGTAAGCATTATAATAAACACTTAGCATTTGTCTTGAAACAGTTTGAGACCATGAATTCCTTCAAGATTATTCTGTGCTTTTATCACTTGCTTTTCATAGCTCCCTTCTGATATCTAATTTATGTGTCACCTCCTATAGAAAATTTTTCCTGATCTCCCCCATTGCTACTCCTATTTACACTTTAAAATCATTTTATACATACTTCTGTTGGAAGCAACAAAATGTTGTAAATAGAGTTAGATTGAGAATAAGAAAATAATCAAATTCTTCCATTGAAACACAGTGGTTTATGATGTCTAAGCATTGCATTGAGAATAAAAGTTGTTAAAGAGCATTACTGATCACAAAATAGAAAGTTTTGATTATATCAAATTAAAAAAGCTTTTGTACAAACAAAACTGATGCAAACAAGATTAGAAGGGAAGCAACAAACTGGGAAAACATCTTCACAGTTAAAGGTTCTGATAAAGGCCTCATTTCCAAAATATATAGAGAACTGACTCAAATTTATAAGAAATCAAGCCATTCTCCAATTGATAAATGGTCAAAGAATATGAACAGACAATTTTCAGATGATGAAATTGAAACTATTACCACTAATATGAAAGAGTGTTCCAAATCACTATTGATCAGAGAAATGCAAATTAAGACAACTCTGAGATACCACTACACACCTGTCAGATTGGCTAAGATGACAGGAAAAAATAATGATGAATGTTGGAGGGGATGCGGGAAAACTGGGACACTAATGCATTGCTGGTGGAGTTGTGAATGAATCCAAAAAGATTCAATGAAAAAAAAAAATCGGAAAAGAAACGAGTGCAAGGAATAATATTGTCAATATAAAGTAATCATTAAATAAAAAAAAATTTAATTAAACACTCGTTTCTGTTCCGATTTTTTTTCCCTCCCTCCCTCCCTCCGCCCCCTCTCCTAGATGGCAAGCAGTCCTTTATATGTTGGATATGTTGCAGTATATCCTAGATACAATATATGTTTGCAGAACCAAACAGTTCTCTTGTTGCATAGGGAGAATTGGATTCAGAAGGTATAAATAACCCGGGAAGAAAAACTAAAATGCAGATAGTTCACATTTGTTTCCCAGTGTTCGTTCTTTGGGTGTAGCTGCTTATGCCCGTCATTTATCAATTGAAACTCAGGTCTCTTTGTCAAAGAAATCCACTTCCATCAAAATATGTCCTCATACAATATCGTTGTCGAAGTGTATAATGATCTCCTGGTTTTGCTCATTTCACTTAGCATCAGTTCATGTAAGTCTCGCCAGTCTTCTCTGTATTCATCCTGCTGGTAATTTCTTACAGAACAATAATATTCCATAACATTCATATACTACAATTTACCCAGCCATTCTCCAATTGATGGGCATCCATTCATTTTCCAGTTTCTAGCCACTACAAATAGGGCTGCTACAAACATTTTGGCACATACAGGTCCCTTTCCCTTCTTTAGTATTTCTTTGGGATATAAGCCCAATAGAAACACTGCTGGATAAAAAGGGTATACACAATTTAAAAATTTTTTGGGCATAATTCCAGATTGCTCTCCAGAATGGTTGGATTCATTCACAACTCCACCAGCAATGCATTAGTGTCCCAGTTTTCCTGCATCCCCTCCAACATTCATCATTATTTTTCCTGTCATCTTAGCCAATCTGAGAGGTGTGTAGTGGTATCTCAGAGTTGTTTTAATTTGCATTTCTCTGATCAATAATGATTTGGAACACTCTTTCATATGAGTGGTAATAGTTTCTATTTCATCCTCTGAAAATTGTCTGTTCATATCCTTTGACCATTTATCAATTGGAGAATGGCTTGATTTCTTATAAATTTGAGTCAGTTCTCTATATATTTTAGAAATGAGGCCTTTATCAGAACCTTTAACTGTGAAGATGTTTTCCCAGTTTGTTGCTTCCCTTCTAATCTTGTTTGCATTAGTTTTGTTTCTACAAAGGCTTTTTAATTTAATGTAATCAGAATTTTCTATTTTGTGATCAGTAATGGTCTGTAGTTCATCTTTGGTCACAAATTTCTTTCTCCTCCACAAGTCTGAGAGATAAACTATTCTATGTTCCTCTAATTTATTTATAATCTCGTTCTTTATGCCTAGGTCATGGACCCATTTTGATCTTATCTTGGTATATGGTGTTAGGTGTGGGTCCATGCCTAATTTCTGCCATACTAATTTCCAATTATCCCAGCAGTTTTTATCAAATAATGAATTCTTTTCCCAGAAGTTAGGGGCTTTGGGTTTGTCAAACACTAGATTGCTATAGTTGACTATTCTGTTTTGTGAACCTAACCTTTTCCACTGATCCACTAATCTATTTCTTAGCCAATACCGAGTGGTTTTGGTGACTGCTGCTTTATAATATAATTTTAGATCAGGTACAGCTAGGACACCTTCATTTGATTTTTTTTTCATTAATTCCCTTGAGATTCTCCACTTTTTATTGTTCCATATGAATTTTGTTGTTATTTTTTTCTAGATCATTAAAATATTTTCTTGGAAGTCTGATTGGTATAGCACTAAATAAATAGATTAGTTTAGAGAGTATTGTCATCTTTATTATGTTCGCTCGGCCGATCCAAGAGCACTTAATATTTTTCCAATTATTTAAGTCTGACTTTATTTGTGTGGAGACTTTTTTATAATTTTGCTCATATAATTCCTGACTTTCCTTTGGTAGATAGATTCCCAAATATTTATCAACAGTTATTCTGAATGGAATTTCTGTTTGTATCTCTTGCTGTTGGGTTTTGTTGGTGATGTATAAAAATGCTGAGGATTTATGGGGATTTATTTTGTAGACAGCTACTTTGCTAAAATTATGAATTATTTCTAATAGCTTTTTAGTAGAATCCCTGGGGTTCTCTAGGTATACCATCATATCATCTACAAAGAGTGATAGTTTGATTTCTTCATTGCCTACTCTAATTCCTTTAATATCTTTCTCAACTCTTATTGCCGAGGCTAGTGTTTCTAATAAGATATTAAATAATAATGGTGATAGAGGGCAACCTTGCTTCACTCCAGATCTTACTGGGAAAGGTTCCAGTTTTTCCCCATTGCATATGATGCTTACTGATGGTTTTAAATATATTCTCCTGACTATTTTAAGGAAAAGTCCATTTATTCCTATGCTCTCAAGTGTTTTTATTAGGAATGGATGTTGAATTTTATCAAATGCTTTTTCTGCATCTATTGAGATGATTATATGGTTTTTGTTTGTTTGGTTATTGATATAATCCATTATGCTAATAGTTTTCCTAATTTGAACCAGCCCTGCATTCCTGGTATAAATCCTACTTGGTCATAGTGTATTATCCTGGTGATGATTTTCTGTAATCTTTTTGCTAATGTTTTATTTAAGATTTTAGCATCAATATTCATTAGGGAGATTGGTCTATAATTTTCTTTCTCTGTTTTCAGCCTACCTGGTTTAGGTATCAGTACCATGTCTGAGTCATAAAAGGAGTTTGGTAGGACTCCTTCAATCCCTATTTTTTCAAATATTTATTTAACATTGGAGTTAATTGTTCTTTAAATGTTTGGTAGAATTCACATGTAAATCCATCTGGTCCTGGGGATTTTTTCTTAAGGAGTTGATTGATAGTTTGTTCTATTTCTTTTTCTGAGATGGGACTGTTTAGGATATTTACTTCTTCCTCTGTTAATTTGGGCAAGCTATATTTTTGGAGGTATTTTTCATTTCATTTCATTTAAGTTGTCGAATTTATTGGCATAAAGTTGGGCAAAGTAACTCCTAATTATTGCTCTAATTTCCTCTTTGTTAGTGGAGAGTTCTCCCTTTTCATTTTTAAGACTAACAATTTGATTTTCCTCTTTCCTTTTTATAATCAGATTTACTAAGGGTTTGTCTATTTTGTTGGTTTTTTCATAGAACCAACTCTTAGTTTTATTAATTAATTCAATAGTTTTTTTACTTTCAATTTTATTGATCTCTCCTTTTATTTTTAGAATTTCAAGTTTAGTGTTTGACTGGAGGTTTTTAATTTGTTCCTTTTCTAGCATTTTTAGTTGCAAACCCAATTCATTGACCTTCTCTTTCTTTATTTTATACAAATAGGCCTCTAGAGATATGAAATTTCCCCTTATTACCGCTTTGGCTGCATCCCATACATTTTGGTATGATGTCTCATTATTATCGTTTTCTTGGGTGAAGTTATTAATTATGTCTATGATTTGCTGTTTCATCCAATCATTCTTTAGTATGAGATTATTTAGTTTCCAATTATTTTTTGGTCTACTTCCCCCTGGTTTTTTGTTGAATGTAATTTTCATTGCATCGTGGTCTGAAAAGGATTCATTTACTATTTCTGCTTTACTGCATTTGATTTTGAGGTTTTTATGTCCTAATATATGGTCAATTTTTGTATAGGTTCCATGAACTGCTGAAAAGAAAGTGTATTCCTTTCTGTCTCCATTACATTTTCTCCAGAGATCTATCATATCTAACTTTTCTAGTATTCTATTTACCTCTTTGACTTCTTTCTTATTTATTTTGTGGTTTGATTTATCTAATTCTGAGAGTGCAAGGTTAAGATCTCCCACTATTATAGTTTTGCTGTCTATTTCTTCTTGCAGCTCTCTTAATTTCTCTTTTAAGAATTTAGATGCTACACTATTTGGTGCATATATGTTTAATATAGATAGTGCTTCATTATCCATGCTACCCTTTAGCAAGATATAGTGCCCTTCCTTATCTCTTTTAATTAGATCAATTTTTGCTTTAGCTTGATCTGAGATCAGGATGGCTACCCCTGCTTTTTTGACTTCACCTAAAGCATAGTAGATTTTGCTCCAACCTTTTACCTTTAACCTGCATGTATCTCCCTGCTTCAGGTGTGTTTCCTGTAAACAACATATTGTAGGATTCTGGCTTTTAATCCATTCTGCTAACCGCTTCCTCTTTATGGGGGAGTTTACCCCGTTCACATTTATGGTTAGAATGACCAATTCTGTATTACTTGCCATCTTGTTAACCCCGGTTTATGCTTTTCTCCCTTCTTTCCTCTTTCCCCCCTTCCCAGTATTAAGCTTGTGAGCACCACTTGCTTCTCACAGCCTTCCCTTTTTAGTATCCCTCCCCCCGCCTTAGAGTTCCTCCCCCTATCTTACCCCTTTCCCTCCCAGTTTCCGTATTCCCTTCCTCTTAGCTTATTCCTTCCCTTTTCACTTTTCCTTTCTCACTTTTCAATGAGGTGGGAGAAGTTTCACCATAGATTGAATATGTCTTAAGATTTTTCACTTAAAGCCAATTCTTAAGGCAGTAAGATACCCACTATATTCATCCCCCTCCATTCTTTCTCTCAGATATAATAGGTTTCCTATGCCTCTTCATGAGATGTACTACCCCCACTTTACCCTTTTTCTGGTACAATGTCCTTTCCACATCAATTTCTAGAACAAGGTATACATGTATTCTTTATACATCTATATAGTCAAAATATACCTTTTTAGATTTCTCTTGAGTTCTATATTTGTAGATCAAACTTTTTGTTAAGTTCTGGCTTTTTCATCAGAAATAGATGAAAATCGCTTACTTCTTTGAATGTCCATCTTCTTCCCTGGAAAAAGATGCTCATTCTCGCTGGGTAATTTATTTTTGGTTGCATACCAAGTTCCTTAGCCTTTCGGAATATCATATTACAAGCCCTTCGATCTTTTAATGTGGATGCTGCCAGAACCTGGGTGATCCTTATTGTGGCTCCTTGATACTTGAATTGGGTTTTTCTAGCCGCTTGCAATATTTTTTCCTTCATCTGAGGGTTCTGGCATTTGGCCACTATATTCCTTGGTGTTTTGATTTTAGGATCCCTTTCAGTGGGTGATCGATGAATCCTTTCAATGTTTATTTTTTCCTCTGTTCCTATGACTTCTGGGCAGTTCTCTTTGATAATTTCCTGGAAAATAGTGTCCAGGCTCTTTTTTCATCATGCTTTTCTGGGAGTCCAATGATTCTCAGATTGTCTCTCCTGGATCTGTTTTCCAGGTCTGTTGTCTTCCCCAGAAAATATTTCACATTCTTTTCCATTGTTTGATTTTTTTTTAGATTTGCTTGACTGATTTTTCTTGTCTCCTTGAGTCATTCAATTCCAATTGTTCAATTCTGATTTTCAGTGAAGTATTTTCTTCACTCACTTTTTAAAAATCTTTTTCTAATTGTCCCATTGAGTTCTTTTGTTCTGTGGAATTTTTTTCCATTTCACCAATTTAGTTTTTTAGAGAGTTATTTTCTGTTTCCAGGTCACCAATCTTATTTTTCAAGGATTTTACTTCTTTATCCACTCTCTCTTTAACTGACTTCTCCAGGCTCTTTTGCCAAGCCTCCCTCTCCTTTTCCCATTTTTCTTCTAGCTCTCTTGTGAGAGCCTTTTTAATTTCTTCTATGAGGTTCATCTGTGCTGAGGAACAGATGATCTCCTCCTTTGGGGATTCACCTGGATACAGTCTGTTTTTAGTCTCCTCAGGATTTAGAGTCTGCTCTCTCTCTGTATAGAAGCTGTCAAGGGTTAAAGTCCTCTTCAGTTTCTTGCTCATTCTGTCTAATAATCAAAGACAAACTAGCAAAGAAAAACAGAAAAAACTGGAGTCTTTCTTTGGGGGAGGGGCTGGGTGGTGTTACCAAGCTTCCTCTACAGACTGCGGGGGGCAGCAGTGAGGCACTAGCCCTACTGTGCTGCGCCTGCGCTCTGAGATCCCAGAGCGTGCTGAGTCTCTGTGGCGGAGCGGGAGGGGGGGTGCGGGGGGCGGGGGGGAAGCAGGGGCGGCCAGGTCCCGAGAGACTCCAGCTGTTTGGGGTTGTATTCTTCACCCCCGGTGTTTTTAGCTTCTCTGCTGGGCTGCTGACTTGCTGCCGGAGCAAAGTATCCAGTCCTGTAGCGAAGCTCTCCCTGCAAAGACGGCTATGATCACTCCCCACCCCCTCTCCAGTCTGCTCCCGTGCTCTCACTGCCGCTGCCCGCCGCCTGCGCCCGATATAAAACCGTCCCAGCCCTCCAGTAAAGACAGACCTTTCTTGGCGAATCTCAAGAATGGCTTCTCTTGGTAACTATTTGTGGGGGTTTTTTTTCAGTCAAGCATTAATTCAGAGGCTTGTAATGAAATGGATAGTGAGAGAAAACGTGGAGCTACACAGCTATGTGCCTCCTCTCCGCCATCTTAACCGGAAGTCCCAAAGAAATCTTAAAGAAGGGAAAGGGACCTGTATGTGCAAGAATGTTTGTGGCAGATCTCTTTGTAATGACCAGAAACTGGAAACTGAGTGGATGCCCATTAATTGGAGAATAGCTGAATAAATTATGGTATAAGAATATTATGGAATATTATTGTTCGGTAAGAAATGACCAACAGGATGATTTCAGAAAGGCCTGGAGAGACTTACATTAACTGATGCTGAGTGAAATGAGCAGGACCAGGACATTATTGTATACTTCAACAACAATACTATATGATAATCAATTCTGATGGATCTGACTATCTCCAATAATGAGATAAACCAAATCGGTTCCAATAGAGCAGTAATGAATTGAACCAGCTACACCCAGCAAAAGAACTCTGGGAGATGACTATGAACCATTCCATAGAATTCCCAATCCCTATATTTTTGTCTGCCTGCATTTTTTATTTCCTTCACAAGCTAATAGTACACTATTTCAAAGTCCAATTCTTTTTATACAGCAAAATAACTGTTTGCACATGTATACTTATATTGTATTTAATTTATACTTTAACATATTTAACATGTATTGGTCAACCTGCCATCTGGGGGAGGGGATGGGAGGAAGAAGAGGAAAAATTGGAACAAAAGGTTTAGCAATTGTCAAGGCTGTAAAATTACTCATATATATATATAATTTGTTAATAAAAAGCTATGATTAAAAATGAAAAAAAAAAGAATAAAAGGCCTTTTTTAACTTGTTTTATGTCATGAATCTTTGGGGGCATCTGGTGAATTCTATAGACAACTTTTCAAAATGCTTTAAAATTATGAGAAAGTTAAAATAATGCTGTTACTTAATAATTTAATGTATTTTGTAATAGACTAGATTACTCACTTAATTAAGCCCCCATGTCTCAATTAAGCTCAAAAATGCAATCTCTCCCAATATTAATATCTTAAGAATAAGACACATAATTGACAAATAACAACATTATTATTCTATTTCAATTAGTCTCTGGTATATCCATGCATTTTCTATAAATACAAACCAGCTTAGAATCTCCTCCAAGAAGATAATTCTTCTGCCTTTGTCTCTCTTTGTGAAATCAGATATAGTTTGCTCTTCTCAAAAGGCAATACTAATGGATGGTCCTGATTTCTGTGGTTTTAATATTCTAGCCAAGATTATTGATAGACGCAATTGAGGCCCATAAAACAATTAACATTCCTTATTTGCTAGATATTCCCCAACCACACAGAACTCTTTATTTCTTATTAAAGAAAATTTCCCCCTTCTTATAGTGGTCACTACCTTACTGAGAGCTTTAATTTACTAACTGTTACAGGTATCACTGTTAATAAATTGCTTAGAGAAAAAAAAAAAGCTCAGTTTGTCTCAGTTTCGTTTTTCTCTCCAAAATGCATAAAACAAAATACAAAGGAAACCAATTATATTGGAATGTAATTATCAAAATAGTTTTTAAAACTAAGAACAGCTATTCTAACCTCTAATGTTAGTGGTGATTTGCAGTAATTGAAAGGAAGTTCAATTATGGGTTAATTGTAGAAGAAACTTTATATTTATCTATTTATGCGCATGCTTATTTTTTTGCCAAGTGAAGACTCTAAGCTTTTTGAAGGCAGGAAATGTTTCATTTTTATCTTTGTATCCCCAGCTACTAACACAGTGCTTTGCACGAAATAGACACATTATATTTCTTTGAAATTGAGTTCAAATGAATAGGCTGATTATATTGTAATTCTAGTTCCCTTCCTAGGGGTATAGAAGGATAATAACTACAAACAAATTTGGGCTGCTAGTTTCTTGTCTTCACAGCAATCTAAATTACTACAAATGTCTCTGTGATTCATCTTATAGGAAAAAGAGACAGAGAGAAAGTAATTAAGTGACAGGCATAGTTTCATCAACATCATATAATTGATTTATATTTAATGCTTTCATGTTCTTGAGAATGCTTGTTCCCTGAGAGTAGCAGAGAAGATTATTTACATCTATTAGGATCTGATAAAAAAAAAAATCAAATGAGTTTTCTTTCTGGTGCAATGTAAACTCTCCTGTGTAAACCTATGTATTCCTTTTCTGTCCTAGGCAATGTTCACTTGTGACAGGTACAATGGCTTCAGCTAATCTGTAATATTATCTCTCAAGCCTCCTCATAGTTTTCCAAAGGTAGTAAAGGTAATAGATGAGATAAAAGTAGAAAGGAACCTATAAATTTCTCACTTGACATCTTCATAGGTGGTGGCTCTGTGCTAACTTTGATTGTATTATTTTCACATTGGAAATGTTTGCATTTGTATAGCAGGCTATGGTTCTCATATCTATGTTAAAAAAATACCATTATTCCCAATCAATCATGTTTCAATAAAATTATTATGTGACATTCACATATCCAAAGACCTTGTGCAATTTCCTCCCATGCATATTTAAATATTACATATTTAAATCATATTTAAATATTACATATTTAAATCATATTTAAATTTATATTTAAGTCATAATTAAATATTGCAAACAAGAATCATAGCTGTAAAGCTAGAAGGGATTTTAGAAGTCATACAAGAATTTTTCTAATATCTCCAAATTACCTTGTACATATTTCATATATAAATATACATATTTTCTACTCCCAAGTAAAATTTAAGCTCATTATAGATAGAAACTCTTATTTTTGTTCTTGTATCTACAGTTCTGAGCAGATAGTTTTTAATATAGTAGGTGCTTAATAATTGCCAACTAATTAATCAAAAGGAAATTCTGAGGCCCAGAGGAGTAACTTATTTAATGTCACAAATATATAGTGGCAGATTGGGGATTTGAACTCAAGTCTTTTAATTACAAGCTAACACATCCAGCAATGTCACACTTCTTCCTCTGTGATACAGAAAAGACAACATGGTACCTTTAAATAGCAAAATTAATTTACTGATATGCAGCTATATAGGAGAATGTCAACAAGTCCCTGAAGGAATTACCATGAGACTGACTATATGTACCATAAGTAATGCATAAATGTAGTGCAAAAATTAAATACTTTTTTTGGTATCTTTTACCAAATAGGTATGTGTAAGTATCACACATTTACAGATTTATTGTGAGAGAGGAAGAAGGAAGAGTAGGAGGGAAGAAGAGAGAAGGAGGAGGAGGAGGAGAATGAAAAGAAGAGGAGAATGAGGAGGAGGAAGGGGAGGAAGAAGAGAAGGAAGAGGAAGAGGAGGAAAAGAGGAGAAAGGAAGAAGTGGAGGAATAGAAGAAAAGAAGAAGGAGGAGAATAGGAGTAGGAGAAGAAGGAAGAGGAGAAAGAGGAAGAGAGAAGGAGGAAGCAGGAGAAATAGACACAGAGAAGAGGAAGACAAGGAAAGGGAGAGAGAGGTTTAGATAGGTTGCCTAATGGATAGTGCTGGTTCTGGACTCAGGATGAAAAGAGTTCATCAGCATTTGCTTGTTATGAGACCCTGTCCTAATTTTTCACTGTTATTCATTCAAGGGATTTTGTCAGAGTCAAATGAGATAACATTTGAAAAACATTTAGCACAATTCCTAGCACATGGTAGATTCCTTGAAAATTGTTATTCCCTCCATATGATTTGATGAGTTTTTTTTTCCAGCTTCAAGAGACCATAATGGAAGCTTAAAAGGACTCAGAAACATTGGCAGCACCTTAGATTAGATAGACACTTTTTAAAAAATACTTCTAAAATGACTAATGATACCAAAGAATTGTTCAAAATTTGGCAGATGATGACAGGCTTATGTTATTCCCAGAGACAATGGGCCTTTAAATGATGTGCTTGGAAAAGTATCCCATTTAAAATCACCCACCCTCACTTTTCTTCTACAGAAGTGTGCATCATTTAGTGTAGAGTGGGTAGATGAACAGTCAAGGATCAGACAGCTGCCAACATGTCAGTGGTGATCAGTGAGAGGATCAGACAACATTAGCAACAGCCTGAATGAAAAAAACAAACAAAAAACCTAGACAACAACTTTGAGGTAAAATGGCCATGATAGAAAACAACAACTTTTTTTTTTTCTTTTCTTGGAAATAAGTTTTTCTAAAGCAAACTTTTTAATAGGCCACAGTGCTTTAGGCTAATGCATACCCATTACTGTTTAGGGAAACTATTGCACATCTGTAATACAAGTTTTGGATTTACTCCTCCAATGATCACTCATATTAACAGATTGGATATTCCAGAACACATTCATTATATCCTCTCTGCATTCTAGAGTTAAACCTGAGGATTGGGGTGTTCTTTCTTCCAAATTCTATAAATCATTAACCTTCACTGGCATATTAATCCCAATCCTTATTTTGGTTGTTCAGTCACTTTTCAGTCATGTCTGACATTTTGGGATTTTCTTGACTATGATACTGGAATGGTTTGCCATTTCCTTCTCCAAGCACATTTAACAGATGAAAAGAACTGAGTCAAACAGAGTTAAGTGACTTGCCTTGGATCCCAGAACTAATTGAGTGTCATGGGCCAGATTTGAACTCAGGAAGATGAATCATCCTGAGTTTAGCCACTGCTCCATCTAGTTGTCCTACTTTATTAGTTGAGATCAATTAATTAGTCAACCTTTTTAGTCAATCAAAATTATTTACTAAAGTAATATGAAAAGGACAATGAGAATAAAATATCTCCCCAAAATTTTCAATGTTATATAAAATTTTTATGGTAAAATAGAAATTTCAATTCACTGCTTATGGTTTCTGGAAGTCATTTCCCCTCTCATGCAGAATTCCTGAAATGTCTTTAAGACATGCTTTAGTTTTTGTGCAAGCCTCCTTCAACAGTCTTGAATCAGTCTTTCCTTATCACGTCAAATGTGTCCTTATTATCTGATTCAAATATTCCCATTCAGTTGCTCTGGGAATGTTTCTAGAACATAGATGTAAAGTGCAAAACTATATAACCTTCAGAGTTCTCAAGATCCAGTAGGGAAGGTGGGAAGACCAAATCTGAGGCTGGGGCTGGAAACAGGCTTGTCTTTCAGCCTTCTCTTTCTGTCACATGTTTCCTTCTCAGGTGGTTAGCTCAGGAGAAGACTTCCACTCTACCTTTCTAAGACTACTAGATACTCATATATAAAATTCAACTAGCTTCCTGATTTAATACAAATCCCAAAGAGTGTAGTCAAATGTTTTAAGTACTCTCAAGTCATTTCCTATATAAAGTCATTTAACTTAATATAATGAATTTCAAGGACTTCTGAAGTAATCAAGGACTTTTCATACTTAGTTTAAAACCTATTACAGATTGATTTCTAGACTTGACAACATCTTTGATTAGTTGTTGTCACCTGAAAAGAGTGTAGGATCATTATATCTTGACAGTTAAATGGGGAGGAGAAATTTGGTTAACTTAGCCAGCATTCACCTTTATATCTATTTGTTTAAAAATTTTGTTATATTTTAATTATGTGCCTTTTTAGGTGCAAAATCAGATAACAAGCTAAGCCCAGGAGTTTTTAAGAATTCAAGTTCTAAAGCTGCTGAAATCCAGTAGGAATTTCTTTTAAATATTACACATATAGTCCAATGGATAAGTTGGTTATATGAGGTTTTGCAAAGACCCAGAGAATTGTCATTACCTCTTCCATCTGGGCATGATAATTTCTGTTCATATTTAAGGAAAGACACAAGAATCAGAGAGCCACAAGACAAAAATCCATTTCTTCTCTTTGGAAAAAACAGAGTGACTGAAAAATTAGGTGAAATTATTTGAGAGGAAAGCAGAAATACCATGAAGACAACTTGATGCCTTTAATAATTCCAAGTTGTCATTTCTAAGTTAAATCTTCTAAAAAGGGATCATAGGATAAAATCATAAGACAAGAGACAAAGTCTTTAGACACTGAGCTATTCTATAGGACTAATACTGATGCCAGAGTGGTAATAGATGCACTCTATTCTTCCCTTCCTGAAAGATTTGTGATTGTTCTTAAAACTTGTTTTTTCATATGTATACCTTGTTATGGGGGAAGGGAATAAGTCAAGAATTGGAGGAGAAGTATTGAAGTTTTTCCTAAATATGTTTGGACATTTCAACAGAGGTATCATAGGTTCTGCAGTACCTTGGAGAATATAAAATCTTTCCCTCAACCAAGGGAATATTAGTAGAATAAGCCTTTTATAACTATGGGCTAGATATAAGACATTGGACTTAGGGTATAATGTTGATTAAAGCTGCACAGAACTGCTTTATTGAACTATTGCAATTTTCTTGAATGAGCTAGCAAACTGAATGTTATGGTGCCAGGCACTAGGTGACTTAGCATAGGATTGAGAAGGATTTTTTTTTTTCTTCTGGAGGTCACTCACTTAGATAGAGGCTAATGAAATAAAAACAGTGGATATGTGAAAGTCACCAAAAAACAAATAAATAAAGTCAATGACTCTAGAATAATAGCACAAAGCATTATAATCTGTGGGGTACGTGCAACAGTTGTGGGTATTTTGCTTGTTTGTTTTTTGGAATAGAAGACAGATCCAGAATTATAGAATAAACTTTGGGAGGGAGGTTATTGAAATGTTCCTTACAGGAGCTACAGATGCAATCAGGATACTGGCAGGGGAGGTACCAGTAAACATTCTTTGGAGCAATTTCCTAATATAGAATGTACTTGAGAGTCAGTCAATAAATATTTTTTATTATTAAATGCTTATTGTGAAATATGCACTGTGTTAAGTACTGATGCTGTTAAATGCTAGTTTGTAGCCCTAACAAAATCAGTTTTCTCTGCATGGGGAAAAGGATCCAAGCTTCTTTTTTTAGGCTTTAATCTAAAATGACTTAAAATAATAAACTGGACCTGGGAATTATTTCTGTGAGGTAATGAAGACACAGATATAGAATTTCATTAAGCTCTATTAAAATGCTTAACTTAATTTGTCCAGATGATTCACACCCAGAAATCTGTTTTCAACTTCATTCATTACCATTTCTCCTTTTTTGTCTGTTTCTCTGTCTCTCTCTATCAGTTTCTGTCCTCTGTCTTTGTATGTCTATTTCTGTCTCTGTCTCTCTCTGAATTTCTATTTTTGTCCCTCTATTTCACTTTCTTTCTGCCTCTGTCTCCATATGTCTATCTCTGGTTCTGTCTGTCTGTCTGTCTGTCTGTTTTTGTCTATGTTTCTCTCTCTCTCTCTCTCTCTCTCTCTCTCTCTCTCTCTCTCTCTCTCTCTCTCTCTCTGACTCAGTAAATCAGACTCTATTTAGAATCAAGCCAATAGTATCTAACAAATGAGCTGATGGGAAAAGTAATATTCTCCTAAGATAGAAGCTGTGGGTTTGAGTTCCAGGCAGAACATGACAATTCACATTTATTTTAACAAGTTTCTGATTTTGATAAAATGTCTTTATTTTATGAAGTACTATTGCAATTTAATACAAGAGAATGAGTCATAGCCAGAAGAAATGGAACTGAACAGGATAACCTTTCACAGTCAATTGCACATCAGCCAAGGCTTTTTTTCAAAATACATTATCAAATGACTCTGACCTTAGACATTTATCGTTACTTGTAGTTAATATCATACTCAATAAGCTAACTCCATTGATTAATATTACATGAAAGAAGGCAGGATCTTTTGTTCTTAAATAATCTCTCTTCTTTGCCAGTAATACCTAGCAACAAATAATATGAGAATGAAGTTAAACAGCTGAGCTGGGGTGGGGGTGTGAAAAAAAAAAAAAAGCAGTTGTAGACATTAGCCAGAGTAGCCCCCTTGCCTTTTATTAACTCCAAGGGGAATCAAAACATCTGGATTAGTGGTTGTTAACTTGCCAATTCTATTGCTATTGCAGGCCCTAGTTATTTTGGGAAGAGGGAGAAAAAGCCAAATGAGAGGTTTCATAGTGGAACAGTGCGCCATATGGGGTTTATTATTCTTCTGTAGTATGGCATTTGGATATTTCTATGTTTTGCTACATTGTATGTATCCTCTAACATGCTCCTCCATGTACAAAGATTTGCTCAAAGAAACATAATAGCTTAAGCCCTGAGAAAGAAGAGTTAATTGTGATTGATTTCAATCAAAATGTTTCAATATTATTTCTAGTCTTGACAAATTTCAGTGAATCACTTATTTTCTAAAGCATGTCTATAATGTATCAGGTGACCTTTAGTGGAACAGTCATCATTACTTTTTTTTAATCTAACCTTTATTTCTGAGCATATTTTTTCTCTAATGAGGATCCCATGTAATAAAAAAAAAACCTTAAAAATAATTAAGAAAAAATATCAGGCCAGGGAAACCTTTATGAAATTTTACAAATATATTGATATTCTTCACCTGGAGCACTCCACCTCTTCAAAGATGTGAAGAAGATATATTTTTTCAATGCTTTTTCAGAATTAAGATTTTTGATTATGGTAAATATTCCGTTAATTTTTATTTTGGTTCTTTTGTATTTACATTGTTGCAGTCCTGCATGTTCTTAGAGTCTCAGTTTAAGTTTTCTCATGCTTCCTTGGATACTGTATACATACATACATACATACATACATATATATATATATATTTCTTATGGTAAGTTAATGTGATAATACATACATTTCTTTATTGAATTGTCTCTTTGGGGAATATCTCTACTCTTAGAACCACCACAAATTTCCAAATAAAAGATGCTAATTAAAACTTAACTATAATGAGAAGCCATACCTATCTATTTTTCTACAATCTATTCCCTTTGTAGGAGGGGGCAGGTGGAAGGCTTTATGTATTTTTGTGCTCATATTGTAAGAATCCAAAAAGGAAGTTTTGATAAAGGTTCTGTTCTGATAACTTCATTTTCCTATTTCCTAATCTGCTTTTTGACTGTAAGATGCTTTTGCCTATAAAGTGACATTGATGACTAGTACCTGGATGGAGAAAATGCATGGTTAGTTTTAGCAGCTCCATGCTGTCAATCTCATCAGTTAATCTTTTTACTCACATGCCAGTTTAACACTAAACAGTCATTTGAAATCTTCCTCTAAGAGCTTCCCATCTTCATTTCTTATAACTAGGAAGTACCCTGAACTTCTCTAACATTATGCTTTCTTAAATCTACCTACAAGTGATGTGACCCACTATATAGTTTCCCCTTTACTTAATGCAGTATTCCAGACAGCATTTAAGAATGTCTGGAATTAAAATTTTTCTGTCAATTATGGATGATAGAGACCTACTCAGATAATGAGAGTACTACTAGAGTGCTAACTTTAATTGCTACATTATAATCTGCAGACCTGAAAAGCCCCAGAGACCCTGAAACATAAAATCCCTTTTAGCTGCTCAGGCATGGAATTAATTGTATCATTTCCATGTTTTTTTTTTCTTTTAAAGGGAAAGTGATATAAATTAAATGGAAGGATGTCAATGTACATGTACATTTGAGGAATACAATATGCAAACATACTCCTCAAAAGGTTTAAATATTATGTCAAAAGATAAACATTGACATGAGAGGTCAATTACTAGGGAAAAGAGAGCATTTTTTCCCTAGCCTTAAAAAATGTATTTGCAAGCCATAATAAAATAAAAAAATTCCTTACCTTTAATGTCATTATTTATTATTAAATATTATTCAATAGGTTCCAAATATATTTTTGTCAATAAGATTTGGTCAGATCACTTTCGAAGTATCATATTTAATTTTGTGCAACACATTTTAGGAATGGCACTGATAAATTGAAAAGGATCCACAATAAGACAAAGGACTTCAAATTCATATCATAACGTAATAATCTTGTAATAATTTCCTGTGTGACTTTGGGCTAGTCACTTAACAATTCTGAACCTTAGTTTCTCAATTATAAAATAAGGAGAATAAAGAAAAATTGTTTCTGAAATATTTTCTTGCTCTAGATCGTTGTTCTCATGATCCTGTATTTGAATGTTTTAAATTGTTTCTTCTCGACACAATAAGACTTAAAGGGGTTTTAACAGGTAACTTCAAGTATTTCAAGGACTGTCATTTGGAAAACTTAAATTTCCTGGGTGTAATCTCAGAGAATGGAACCAGGGCCAACAGTTTGAAGCTTCTAGGAGGCAAATTTAGGTCTGATGTTAGGGGAAAGTTTCCTACCATGAGGTCGCTCAATGGAAGGCCTGTGCAGGTATAGAAGTGGCTGGTCCTGTTGACTGAAAGTCTTTTTAAAAAGTCAGATAGCTACCCATCAGGTATGTTTTTCAAAGCCTTTTTTTTCAGGTACGTCTAGGACTATCTACTAACTGAAATCTTTCAATTCTTACATTCAGAAATTCCTTGAAATGTCAACAACCAACTTATCCAAACAAGAAATTCCAAATTTGATATGCCTAATCATCTAACTTCTTATTCAAAACATATGTGTAGAGAGAATCTACCATCACTTTTGATGACCTATTATACTTTATTTATTCAGCCATTCTCCAACTGATGGGCATTCAGTCAGTTTCCAGTCTCTGGCCATTACAAAGAGAGCTGCCACAAACATTCTGGCACGTACAGGTCCCTTTTTCTACTTTAAGGTCTTTTTGGGGATACTAAAGAAGGGAAAGGAACCTGTATGTGACGAAATGTTTATGGCAGCCCTTTTTGTAATGGCTAGAAACTGAAAAATGAGTGGATGCCCACCAATTGGAGAATGGTTGGGTAAATTGTGGTATATGAATGTCATAGAATATTATTTTTCTGTAAGAAATGACCAGCAGGATGAATACAGAGAGGCTTGGAAAAATTTACATGAACTGATGCGGAGTGAAATGAACAGAACAAGGAGAACATGATACACTTCAACAACAATACTTTATGAAAATGTATTCTGATGGAAGTGGATATCTTCGACAAAGAGAAGATCTAATTCAGTTCCAATTGATCAATGATGTACAGAATCAACTACGCCCAGAGAAGGAACACTAGGAAATGAATGTAGACTACTTGCATTTTTGTTTTTCTTCCCAGGTTAGTTTTACCTTCTGAATCCAACTCTTCTTGTGCAACAAGAGAATTGTATGGTTCTGCACATATATATTGTATCTAGGATATAGTATAACATATTTAACATGTATAAGAATGCCTGCCATTTAGGAGAGGGGGTGGAGGGAGGAGAGGGAAAAGTTGGAACAAAAGTGAGTGCAAGGGATAATGTTGTAAAAAAAATTATGCATGCATTTGTTCTGTCAATAAAAAGTTATTAAAAATCTAAAAAAGATCTCTTTGGGATATAAACCCAGTAGTAACATTGTTGGATCAAAGGGTATGCAGGGCTTGATAATTTTTTGAACATAGTTCCAAATTGTTCACCAGAATGGTTGGATGTATTCACAATTTCACCAACAATGTATCAATGCCCCAGTTTTCCCACATTCCCTCAAACATTCAGCATTATCTTTTCCTGTCATCCTAGCTAATCTGACAGGTATATAGTGGTATCTCAGAGTTGTCTTAATTTGCATTTCTCTGATGAATATTTATTTGGAACACTCATATGAGTGGAAATAGTTTCAATTTCATCTTCTGCAAACTGGATGTTCATATGCTTAGAACATTTATTAATTGGAGAATGGCTTGATTTCTCATAAATTAGAGTCATTTTGAATATAAACTGCTTGCATTTTTGTTTTTCTTCCCGGGTTATTTATACCTTCTGAATTCAATTCTCCCTGTGCAACAAGAAAACTCTTCGGTTCTGCACACATATATTGTATCTAGGATATACTGCAACCCATTCAACATGTAAAGGACTGCTTGCCATCTGGGGGAAGGGATGGAGGGAGGGAGGGGAAAAATCGGAACAGAAGTGAATGCAAGGGATAATGCTGTAAAAAATTACCCTGGCATACATTCTAGCAATAAAAAGTTATTAAAAAAAATTAGAGTCATTTTTCTATATATTTTGGAAACAAGGCTTTATCAGAATCTTTAACTGTAAAAATGTTTTCCCAGTTTGTTGCTTCTCTTCTAATCTTGTTTGCATTAGTTTTGTTTGTACAAGCGCTTTTTACTTTGATGTAATCAAAATTTTCTATTTTGTGATCAACAATGATCTCTAGTTCTTCTTTGGTCACAAATTCCTTCCTCCTCCCTAAGTCTGAGAGGTAAACTATCCTATATTCCTGTAATTTATTTATAATCTCATTCTTTATGAATAAATCATGGGCCCATTTTGATCTTATTTTGGTATATGGTGTTAAGTGTGGGTCCATGCCTAATTTCTGCCATACTAATTTCCAGTTTTCCCCGCAGTTTTTGTCAAATAAAGAATTTTTATCCCCAAAGTTGGAATCTTTGGGTTTGTCAAACACTAGATTGCTATAGTTAATGACTATTTTGTCTTGTGAACCAAATCTATTCCACTGATCAACTAATCTATTTCTTAACCAATATCAAATGGTTTTGATGTCTGCTGCTTTATAATATAGTTTTAGATCAGGTACAGCTAGGCCACCTTCATTTGATTTTTTTTTCATTAATTCCCTGGAAATTCTCAACCTTTTGTTCTTCCATATGAGATAAAATGGCTACTCACTCGGCCATCGCTCCCAACTTCATCCTAATTGCTAAAACTTACTTTCAGAATGGCATGTCTCCTCATTGGTGTTTCCATTTTTATTAAAGATGAAGTTGTAATTAAATCAAATCAAGAGGAGTAGGAGGTAGGAGGGAGGGAGAGAGAGAGAGAAAGAAAAAGGGAGGAAGCTAAAGAAAGACAGAGACAGAGACAGTATCAGAGAGAGAAACAGAGAGAGATTGGGATTTCTGGACAATGGAAATCATCCATCATAATATCTCATTGTCAGGGTTGTCATCTATTTCCTAAACTACTTTTTCAGTTCCACTTTCTGTTGAGGTATTTTCTGTTATATTATGATTAGAGTGTTCATTTTCTTTTCTGTTTCTTATTCCAGATTTTTCTCACATGAATATGTCTTCTTAATGTATAATTCTACATTTTAAAAACTCTCATTATTTTTTCCCACTTAATATTTTATTTTTTCCAATTACATGTAAAGGCAGTGTTCAACATTCACTTTCATAAGATTTTGGGTTACAATTATTTTTTTCCTCCTTCTTCCCCCCAAAAATGACAAACAATCTGATAATATAATATAATCATACACTGTAAGTCATCCACCTAAGTCTTGGTGAAATTCCTAGGTTACCATAATGATATATATGCTAAAAATCATCAGTTTATTTTTCAATGTACTCACATTTTCAGTATTTTTGTCGAAACAGCTGAGAACATGGATTTTTCTTGAATTTTATTTTCTATGATTTTAGATGTTTCCTTCTTATACTATGATTATAATTTATGCTTGCCAGCATGCTGGTTATAAGTTATAAGTAAGAGAAAGGCTCTCATGCACATTATTTTAATTTTAAAGTCTTATTGCTTAAATATTCAGTGATTTCAGAAATATTACATCGTTGAGCAAGAGAGTCTCATAACTCTATTCTAAACAATAGTCCAGAAATCTGTTACCATCTTAAGATACTAGCTTCTTAACTAGCTTTTTATATACTTTTTTTTGAGGGGAGAGGGAGGAAAAATATGTATTTGTGATTTTTGCATAAGAACAACATTCCATGTGGAAATACCTTCTACCAATATAGATGGACAATTCAACTGAAATGTATGATCTCTTTTAGATTCTTAAATATCTCTTTGTCATCTTGCTTATCTTTTCCTCACTTTTCCAAGTGAGCTGAATTCAATTGAATTCTTGATTATTTCTCTTGGTATAGGAAAATTTCATGCAGAAGCTGAAATGGGTTTCTAAAGATATAGGATATATATTGTTAAGCTTGTGAAATTTTATAGAATCACATTTAAAAAGTATAATTTTAGTAATAAATTTGAATAATTTAAATCAGAATATTTTGGAGTCACATACATTCACAAGAAATGTTTTTCTATTACAATGAAAAAAGATAACTAATTTATATTTCATAACCAAATTTCAGGCATCAAAATGAAATTTTATTTCTATTTTAATGAAAAAAAATACATTGACAGGCATGAGTATGGAATTGAGATCTCAATAAAAAAGAAGGAAAAAGAGATCAACAACATCATATATATGTTTATGAAGAGAGAAAAGATGGCCCTTTACTCCAAAGCCTCTAGTATCTGCATTTCTTTTAATCATGAGCTGTTTTTTTTTTTTTTTTTGAAGAGAGTTCATCCTACATTTTGTGCTCTAAAGCTACAGCTTAAGTTTGTGATTTTAAAAATGCCAATAGGAAGTAATTTGCAATTTGGAATTATGTTGACAATAACAAATCAAAACCAGATGATTTTCAAAAGTGGATTTTGTAGCAGATAATTTACTTAAATTTTGAAACATTAAGTTGGTGTTTGGACAGACATAAAGAAAAGTTAAGAAGTTATAATTTTGCCAAAATACACTTTTTCATTTTAGCTTAAAATTTTTGTTTATCCCTCCCCTTTTACCACAATTGTGAGCACTGAATTGTTTACTCAGTAGAGCTTTAATTTACTATTTATATGATAACAATATGGTATTGAAGTATTGCAAACAACATTGAAATAATTTAAACAGTATGAATAATTTCAATTCTGAAATACTCAAATTTAATTCAGGTTCTGAGTTCAGATTCCCACTAAAAAGTCTCCATCTATTTAGTCAATATATAATAGAGATCAATAACTTGAACCAATCTTCTTTACAGAGTGGGGAAAATGTTTATTGAGATTTTAATTCATAGAAATTGTGATAAAAAGTCTTATAGAAGAATTCTTATTAAGATTGTGGAGTGAATGGAAGTTGAATAAATTAGGATTTATATAGTACTTCAGAAACATTACCTCATTTTATTTACTCACAATAATCCTAAAAGATAGGAGGTATTAATTTCCCCTTTTTTAGAGGTAAGGAAAGTAAGGCAGACAGAGGAAAAGTGAGTTTTTCAGGATCATACAACTTATAACTGTTCAAGTATCCAAACTCCAGCAAAAGTTAAAAAAAAATTTAAATGTACAAGAAATCCACTATAGAATTAAAGCATCATCTTTAATCCCAGGTTTGCATACAAAAAAAAAAAGAAAGAAAGAAAGAAAGAAAGAAAAAGAAAGAAAGAAAGAAAGAAAGAAAGAAAGAAAGAAAGAAAGAAAAAGAAAGAAAGAAAGAAAGAAAGAAAGAAGTAAAGAAAGAAAGAAAGAATTAAAGAAAAAAAAAGAAAGAAAGAATTAAAGAAAAAAAGAAAGAAAGAAAGAATGAAAGAAAGAAAGAAAGAAAGAAAGAAAGAAAGAAAGAAAGAAAGAAACTGAAATCTGTGGACAAAGTAGAAGGGATCCATCCTGGAAGACTGGATCAAAGACTAAGCTTAGTACTCTAGTACAAATACATATGGAGCTCATGATGCTTTGTGATAAGAAATATAAAGACCAGAATACTTCAGTTACAAAATCCTATGTCAATAAGGCACCTACAGTACTCTAACACTACATCCAAGAATAGGAGAAGGAGGACTAAGGTTCTCCAAAGAAGTTACAGTATGAAAGACCTTGGATATTTTGTTATGAGCCACAAACTCACCAATATATATATATATATATATATATTATATATATATATATATTATATATATATATATATATATGACAGCAAACACACTGTATGATCTAGGCATTCTGCTAAGTTTATAAAGTTTATACATTTAATTAATCTTCCCCTAATGGACATTAAAATGTAATACTCTACTCCTAAAGAATACAGGGAAAATTTAAACTTACTATACTGTAAGCATGACACCAGAAAAAAAGTCAAAACCAGTGGCAGAACACTAGTTAGTTGAGAGTGGGTCCACAGGGATTCATCATACCCATCCAATAATGCATTAATGCCATGTCACTACACAGTCCTAATTCAGGAATTAATCATAAATATAATAAAGAATTGTTATAATAACATAGACATGCTAGCAGGAAATAAAATAAATTATCTAAATCATCAGTTATCCTGCATAAAAATAGGAAAAAAAACCATATGGAAATACTGAAAGAAATTCCCTTCAAAATAACCATAGAATTAAAAAATATATATATTGTATTTCTAACTACCAAAACACATGCAAGAACTATATGAATGCAATTTAAAAGTATCAAATACAGAAATAGATCACATAATTAGAAAAATATTAGTTGCTCAAGTATTAGAGAAGCAAGTCTAATAATAACACTCAGGCAATTCAAATTTAGTGTTATGACAAACTGTGGTACTCAAAAGTCACCATGCAGTTAATAAAAGCCAGGTTGCTTGATCTTAACACAGCAGGGATTTACAAGTATATAGATGCACTTAGTTTCTTTGGACTAACTCTTCATTTTGTCTCTGTATGGAAACACATTTGGTCGGCAGAGAAGGGAATGATGACTTTTATGGTTTTTAGAAATCTACTAAATGTGAAAAGCCCAGCTCCACGTGATTAAGACTTTTTATGCCTTTAGGTTTCCAGGAAGCTAAGGCAAGGCAGAAAGCAATCAATAAAATCATGGAACAGCTTATTGTTGTTTTAGGAAAAACTAATCATTGCAATGAAATGGTCATATCACATCAGGTCAGTAGGATAAAATGACCATACTAATGAAAATAATGTATCTATTCAGTGCCATGTCACTTAAAAAATAAAATAACAAAATATCTTTGAAGGAACAAATGGTTAGAAGTGTCAAGAAAAAATGTAAAAAAAAAAAAAAAAAAAAAAAAAAAGATGGGATGGAAGGAATTTAGCACCACTAGAGATACAAAGCAGTAATCATCAAAAAATTAAAATAGAAATAAGTTAAATAGTTAAGTTTATTAAAATAGAATTAGTTAAAATAGAAAAGTTTATTAGCAGAATAAACTGAAGATGCAATATCACAAAAGCAAATGAATGTAATGACATGCTGTTAAATAAATCATACTCACCAACTACTGGCATAAGGACTCATTACTTTACAAAAACTGTTGGGAAAACCAAAAAGCAATGTGGGAGAAGATATCTCAAAATCAACCGCTCATACCATATACATGATAAACTACAAATGATTAACTGACTTAGATATATAACATATAAAATGGAAGATTTGGGAAAGAGATATTTTTACAACCGTGGAATGAATTTTGATGAAATAATGGAGGGGGGAAACCAGTGAACAATTTTGATTATACAAAGTTGCAAAGTTTCTACACAAACCAAATCAATGAAGCTTTCATGGATTGGAAAAATCTCTGTAACTAAAGTTCTAATGTCAAATATGTGAAAAGACAAGTCATTTCCAATACATTAAATATCAAAAATTATAAATAGGTTGTTTTCAAGAAATAAATTTATCAATGAAGATTTGAAAAATGCTCCAAATAAATAATGAAAAATGCAAAATAAATTAGTCTGATATTCTACCTCATATGCAAAACTAAATATGTTTTGAACAAGAATCTAAGCACTCCAAACCCCCATTCATCATGTAAGTTAGATTAGTCTTGCTTTCTAAAAGTTAGTGAGATGATTATGAATATTTAATTGGCTCTGAGGACAAATAACAGCCTATGGAAATCATTTCCTCATTTCTTTACCATAAAGAAATCAAAAGAGACTAGGTGGGCTCTGATACATGGCTGACAGAACATTATGGATAATTCAGAAACACAGGTGTTTTCCTTATTTCAACATTCTAACTGTCCTAAATGTGTCCTCTTGTTGAACATCCTTGCTATGTTGTCATATTGAATGAGCTATTATAAGTTCCTCATTTCATTCTACTATTGACTAAAAATTAGTCAACAACAAGATTGAGATATATAAGATTGAGGGAGGGCTATCCCAGAAAAAAATAAAAATAAAATTTAGCAGGAATGAATGGGAATGATCTTTTAAAATTGAGGAAGGGCAATCCAAGGAAGGTAAGTCCCTGCTTCTGGTGATGCCTCTAGATACAGTGGTTGTTTATGTGAAGCATTTCACACACCTAGGAAACCAGAAAATAAACTATCTTTGATTACTAAGTAAAGAGAAATTGATAGTAGTATTATGTATCACTAATAACTCAATTATAAAAAAAAGTTCAACAAACCATAAATAACTGAATTTGTGTGATCAATACTTAATTCTGCCACTAAAACACAAGTCCAACCATGTCATTTCCTTACTCAATAAACTCCCATAATTTCATTTTTTCTTTAGAAGCAAATGCAAACTTATCTGATTAATGCTTTAAGTCCTTCAAAATCTACTCCCACTTCCTACCTTTCCAGTGTCCTTACTCCCCAACTTATACTTTTCATTATGAATGACACTATCCTCTTGACTATACACACACATACACACACACACTTATATATTGTATTGTATTGAAATAATACAGACATGAGAACATGAGGTCATAAGGGCCTGAACTTGAGTGATGTCAGAGGAAAAAAAATGAGGATCATTTAAGAAATGTTGTAAAAATGAAATAAGCTGGAATTGAAAACAGCTTGGTTATGGGGAATGAGAGATAATGAGGAATACAGGATGGCTAAAATTAGCATAAATATAAATAAATTATTAATTAATTTAATTAATTAAAATTAAACTATTTTTCATTAAATTATATATAAGAATATATATTTTTAAAATTCTGAATTCCAAGTTTTTCTTTCTTCCTGCCTTTTCTCCTGCCCTTGATAAGACAAGCAAAATTATATTGATTATACATAAAAAGTTATTTAATCCCATTTTTCTATAATAGGCATATTGCAAGTTAATATTTCCAAATGACAGTTATTACATAGAAGCCAGTTTATAATGGTTTTGTTGTATTCAATAGTGTCCAGTTCTTCAAGATCCCACTTGGGGTTTCTTTGGCAGAGATATTGGATGGCTTTCCATTTCTTCTCCAGCTCATTTTACAGATGGGAAGTTGAAGCAAACACAGTTAGTAATTGTCTAAGACCAGATTTGAACTCAGAATGATGAGTTTTTCTGACTAATCTCATTAATTTTTTATGCATTTTGCCACCTAGCTACTCTTTCTAATGGTAAGACTCCATAATTAGCTAATCTGTAATCAAACATAACGGTCATTTCTTCATCTATAGTCAAGGTTGCTCCACTTGAATAGTTGTTTCTGTGGAAATTTTGATTTTATTTTAAATATATTCTATAATCTAGCCATAATGAACTACTGCATGCTCTGTTCCCATTACTTTCTATTTTTAGTTTTTATGCCTTTCCACTGACTACTTATCCCCCATTCCCGGAATGTACAGTTCTCAGCTACATCTTTAAGACCCAGTTTAAGTCACATATATTTCATAAAATTTTACCCGATCCTTCCAATTTTAACACACTTTTTTCCTAAAAATGTCCTTATATTCAATGTACATTTTGATGCTTATACTAATATGTGCTAATAATATCCTCCTATTAGAACAAAAACTTCATGAAGGCAACAACTCTTTTCCTATTGTCTTTGGATTCCAAGAACTGTCAGTTCCTATCATAAAGTCAATAATTAATAAGTGATTGTGGTTTCACTTGTTGATTTTATCCATTTAATTAGTAATTAAATTATTCACTATTTTAAAAGGAAGATTCTTCATTTTTTAATGACACATTTTACTTGATATTTTCTGCTTGTCAACTAAATATATTAATGTATGAGTCAAATACATTTTGTGCATAAAGATGTTATAGATATAAGAAACCATAGACCTTCTTGAGAGGTCATTATAGTATTTCTGTACCTTAAAATAAAATACATTTAAATACATTCAAATTTTTGTTACCCTTTTTTAAGTATAATATTTTAAACTGAGTAATATTTGGTCAAAAAGGACTGAATAAACCCAAATTTATGATGATTAAATAAAAACATATGAAACAAGAAAGGTTATTAGGTGGATTAGTTGGTGGAGGGTTAGACTTGAAATGAAGAAGATGTGGAGTTAATTCCTAATTCATTTTTTAATTGCTACATGAATTTGGACATATCATATAATCTATATCAGCCTCAATTACATTTCATGGTTATTATAAGAATCAAGCAGGAAGATAAATGTAAAATAAACATTAAAATATTATATAAATTATTTATGGTATTATAAAGTATTAATATTCAGAGAAATTTGATATCTGAATTAATACTATGGAAAATATCCAGTATTAAACAAAAAAGTAATTAATTTTATAGGTATTCTTTTATAACAAGTTCCTGATTTCTTGATGATCTGTGGTCTAAAAAGTCAACTTCAATATAAACTTTCTAGAGTGTTTTTGAGAGAATATTTTTTGTAGACTTTGTTTTACTGAACTTAGCTTAGTTATTATATATGATTAATATACAAGTTAATGTTAGTGATATATAAAATAAATATATAAAATAATCTAATTCCATTTTATAGCCCTTAGGTAGAGCTAAGTATAAAGTATACTATATAAGTATAAAGGTTTAAAAGTACCAAATGAAAAGGGTATTCATAATTTATATGTGTATGTATGTATGTATATATACATTATAGACATACATATATATGTCTCTCTCTCTCTCTCTCTCTCTCTCTCTATATATATATATATATATATATGTATGTCTATAATGCAAAGAAAGAAAAGAGAGTATTGTTTTTAGATGATTTGTATGTAAAAACCACTTATCAAATATGCTACTTTGCCTAGAGATCAGACAGTTGTCTTCTTAGTCAAGTGCCATTACCTTACCATCATTTCATGGATGTTTATGAATTTGTAAAAATATACTAAAAGCACTTTAGATAGTTTTCTCAGAAGGGAATTTCTAAGTCTACAAAAGTAGAGATATTACCTGAAAAAGCACAAATGTAGCTGATTTCTCATAAATTGTTTCTTAAAATCCTGAATCTATGTATATATATTTGCATAGCATTAACTGTACCATTAAGGAAAACTAGGTCTTTATTTTCTTGTACTTCTTTAAGTTAGTATAAGTATTAAATCAGAACAGTAAAACAACAATAATGACTTCCGGCCAAGATGGCAGAGAAGAGATACACATCTGCTCAACTTTCGCATTTTCTCTCAGAATTTTATTCACAACAAGCCTCAGAATTAATGCTTGACTAAAAAAAACCACAAATAATTACCAAGAGAAGACATCCTTGAAATTTGCCAGCAAAGTTCAGTTTTAGCTCTAGGGTGGGGACAGTTTTAGATTGGGGACAGCTCACAGCTGAGCAGACCTGAGTGGGGTGGGGTGTGATCTCAGCTGTCTCTACAGGGAGAGCTTTACTACAGTATTGGATATTTTGTCCTGGTAGCAAACCAGCAGACAAGCAGAGAAGCTAAAAACACAGGAGGTGAAGAATACAACCTGGAAGAGCTAGGGTCTCTCAGGATCTGGCCATCTCTCCTCCACAGTGTCTCAGCACACTCTCAGAGTCACAGAGCCCAGGCACAGCACAGCCATTGCTGTCCTGCTAGTGCCTCACTGAGCTGCCCACATCTGCAACAGTCTGTAGAGGATGCTTGGTAACACTACCCAATTCCCCCCTCCCCCCCTCAAAAAAAAAGCATATTCCATTTTTTTTTGTTTTGTTTTGTTTTGCTAGTTTGTCTTCTTTGATTCTTCTCTGACAAAATGAGCAAAAAATTTAAATGGACCTTAAGCTTTGATAGCTTCTATATAGATAGAGAGCAGACTGTAAACTCTGAGACTAAAAACAGATGGTCTCCAGATGAATACCCAAAGGAGTATATCATCTGGTCTGGTCCTCAACACATATGACTCTCATAGAAGAAATTAAAAAGGCTCTCACAAGATAACTAGAAGAAAAATGGGAAAAGAAAAGAAAGGTTTGGCAAGAGAGTCTGGATAAGTCATCCCACTCATTTAAAGACAGAGTTGATAAAGAAATCAAATCTTTGAAAAATAGAATTAGTGAACTGGAAACAGAAAATAATCTAAAAAATAAAATTGGTGAAATGGAAAAAAATTCCATAAGAACAAAACAACTCACTTAAAAACTCAATTGGACAATTAGAAAAGGACATACAAAAGTGAGTGAAGAAAATACTTCATTGAATATTAGAATGGAACAAATGGAATGACCTCAGAAGATACCAAGAATCAGTCAAGCAAAACCAAAAAAATGAAACAATGGAAAAAATATCAAATACCTTCTTGGGAAAACAAAAGACCTGGAAAATAGATCTAGGACAGACAATCTGAGAATTATGGGACTCCCTGAAAAATATGATGAAAAAAAAGAGCCTGGATATTATTTTCCAGAAAATTATCAAAGAGAACTGCCCAGAAGTCATAGAAACAGAGGGTAAAATAGACAGGGAAAGAATTCATCAATCACCTACTGAAAGGGATCCTAAAAATAAAACACCAAGAAATATGTGGCCAAATGTCAGAACTCTCAGACGAAGGAAAAAAAATACTGCAAGTGGCTAGAATAAAACAATTCAAATATAGAGGAGACACGATAAGGATTACACAGGATCTAGCAGCATCCACATTAAAGAATCTAAGAGCCTGGAACATGATATTCCAAAAGGCTAAGGAACTTGGTATGCAACCAAAAATAACTTACCCAGCCAAAATGAGCATCTTTTTGCAGGGAAAAAGATGGACATTCAATGAAATAAGCAAATTTCACCTATTTTTAATAAAAAACAAGAACTTAACAAAAAGTTAGATCTACAAATATAGAACTCAAGAGAAAGCTGAAAAGGTAAAAAGAAACCTTGTAAACTATATTTCTGCTATAAAGATATATAAAGAATACATGTATAATTTGTTTTAGAACCTAGAGGTGGAAAGGAAATTGTACCAGAAAAAGGGTAAAATGGGATTACTACATCTCACGAAGAGGCAAAGGAAACCTATTATATCTGAGAGAAAGAATGGAGGGGGATGAATATAGCGTATGTATTACTAACATTAGAATTGGCTTAAAGAGAAACATTTTAGACATATTCGATTTATGGTGAAACTTCTCCCACCTCACTGAAAAGTCAGAAGGAAAAAGTAAAAAAGGAAGGAATAAGCTAAGCGGAAGGGAATATAGAAATTGTGCAGAAAAGGAGTAAGATAGGGGAAGGAGCTCTAAGGTGGAAAGAGGGGTACTAAAAAGGGAGAGCTATGAGAAGCAATTGGTGCTTACAAGTTTAATACTGGGGAAGGAGGTAAGCGGGAAGGAAGTAAGCGGGAAGGAAGGGAGAAAAGCATAAACAGGGGTTAACAAGATGGCAAGTAATAAAGAATTGGTAATTTTAACTATAAATGTGAATAGGGTAAACTCCCCCAAAAGAGGAAACAGTTAGCAATATGGAAAGCCAGAATCCTACAATATGTTTACATGAAACACACCTGAAGCAGGGAGATACATACAGAATAAAATTAAAAGGTTGGAGCAGAATTTACTAGGCTTCAGTTGAAGTCAAAAAAGCAGGATAGCCATCCTCATCTCAGATTAAACAAAAGCAAAAATTGATCTAATTAAATGAGATAAGGAAGGGTAGCTAAAGGGTAGCGTAGATAATGAAGCAATATCAATATTAAACATATATGCACCAAGTGGTGTAGCATCTAAATTATTTTTTTTATATTTTTTTAAATTTTATTTAATAATAACTTTATGTTGACAGAATCCATGCCAGGGTAATTTTTTTACAACATTATCCCTTGCACTCGTTTCTGTTCCGATTTTTACCCTCCCTCCCTCCACCCCCTCCCCTAGATGGCAAGCAGTCCTATATATGTTGCAGTATATCCTAGATACAATATATGTTTACAGAACCAAACAGTTCTCTTGTTGCACAGGGAGAATTGGATTCAGAAGGTAAAAATAACCTGGGAAGAATAACAAAAAAGCAAATGGTTCACATTCGTTTCCCAGTGTTCTTTCTTAGGGTGTAGCTGCTTCTCTCCATCATTTATCAATTGAAACTCAGTTAAGTCTCTGTCAAAGAAATCCACTTCCATCAGAATATATCCTCATACAATATCATTGTTGAAGTGTATAATGATCACCCGGTTCTGCTCATTTCACTTGGCATCAGTTCATGTAAGTCTCGCCAAGCCTCTCTGTATTCATCCTGCTGGTCATATCTTACAGAACAATAATATTCCATAACATTCATATACCACAATTTACCCAGCCATTCTCCAATTGATGGGCATCCATTCAATTCCCAGTTTCTAGCCACTACAAACAGGGTTGCCACAAACATTTTGGCATATACAGGTCCCTTTCCCTTCTTTAGTATTTCTTTGGGATATAAGCCCAATAGAAACACTGCTGGATCAAAGGGTATGCCCAATTTGATAACTTTTTGGGCATAATTCCAGATTGCTCTCCAGAATGGTTGGATTCATTCACAACTCCACCAACAATGCATCAGTGTCTCAGTTTTCCCGCATCCCCTCCAACATTCATCATTATTTTTTCCTGTCATCTTAGCCAATCTGACAGGTGTGTAGTGGTATCTCAGAGTTGTCTTAATTTCCATTTCTCTGATCAATAATGATTTCGAACACTCTTTCATATGAGTGGTAATGGTTTCAATTTCATCATCTGAAAATTGTCTGTTCATATCCTTTGACCATTTATCAATTGGAGAATGGCTTGATTTCTTATAAATTAGAGTCAGTTCTCTATATATTTTGGAAATGAGGCCTTTATCAGAACCTTTAACTGTGAAGATGTTTTCCCAGTTTGTTGCTTCCCTTCTAATCTTGTTTGCATTAGTTTTATTTGTACAAAGGCTTTTTAATTTGATGTAATCAAAATTTTCAATTTTGTGATCAGTAATGGTCTCTGCTTCATCTTTGGCCACAAATTTCTTTCTCTTCCACAAGTCTGAGAGATAAACTATCCTATGTTCCTCTAATTTATTTATAATCTCATTCATTATGCCTAGGTCATGGATCCATTTTGATCTTATCTTGGTATATTGTGTTAAGTCTGGGTCCATTTCTAATTTCTGCCATACTGACTTCCAGTTATCCCAGCAGTTTTTATCAAATAATGAATGGTTATCCCAAAAGTTAGGATCTTTGGGTTTGTCAAACACTAGATTGCTATAGTGATTATTCTGTCTTGTGAACCTAACCTTTTCCACTGATCCACTAATCTATTTCTTAGTCAATACCAAATGGTTTTGATGACTACTGCTTTATAATATAATTTTAGATCAGGTACAGCTAGGCTGCCTTCATTTGATTTTTTTCATTAATTCCCTTGAGATTCTCGACTTTTTATTGTTCCATATGAATTTTGTTGTTATTTTTTCTAGATCATTAAAGTATTTTCTTGGAAGTTTGATTGGTATAGCACTAAATAAATAGATTAGTTTAGGGAGTATTTCCATCTTTATTATATTCGCTCGGCCTATCCAAGAGCACTTAATATTTTTCCAATTATTTAAGTCTGACTTTATTTGTGTGGAAACTTTTTTGTAATTTTGCTGATATAATTCCTGACTTTCCTTTGGTAGATAGATTCCCAAATATTTTATGCTATCAATAGTTATTCTGAATGGAATTTCTCTTTGTATCTCTTGCTGTTGGATTTTGTTGGAGATGTATAAAAATGCTGAGGATTTATGGGGATTTATTTTGTATCCAGCTACTTTGCTAAAATTATGAATAATATCTAATAGCTTTTTAGTAGAATCTCTGGGGTTCTCTAGGTATACCATCATATCATCTGCAAAGAGTGATAGTTTGAGTTTCCTCATTGCCTACTCTAATTCCTTTAATATCTTTCTCACCTCTTATTGCAGAGGCTAGTGTTTCTAATATGATATTGAATAATAATGTTGATAGTGGGCCACCTTGCTTCACTCCAGATCTTACTGGGAAAGATTCCAGTTTCTCCCCATTGCATATGATGCTTACTGATGGTTTTAAATATATGCTCCTGACTATTTTAAGGAAAAGTCCATTTATTCCTATGCTCTCAAGTGTTTTCATAGGAATGGATATTGGATTTTATCAAATGCTTTTTCTGCATCTATTGAGATGATCATATGGTTTTTGTTTGGTTGGTTATTGATATAGTCAATTATGTTAATAGTTTTCCTAATATTGAACCAGCCCTGCATTTCTGGCATAAATCCTACTTGGTCATAGTGTATTATTCTGGGGAGGATTTTCTGTAATCTTTTTGATAATATTTTATTTAAGATTTTAGCATCAATATTCATTAGGGAGATTGGTCTATAATTTTCTTTCTCTGTTTTCAGCCTACCTGGTTTAGGTATCAGTATCATGTCTGTGTCATAAAAGGAGTTTGGTAGGACTCCGTCAATCCCTATTTTTTTCAAATAGTTTATTTAGCATTGGAGTTAATTGTTCTTTAAATGTTTGATAGAATTCACATGTAAATCCATCTGGTCCTGGGGATTTTTTTCTTAGGGAGTTGATTGATAGTTTGTTCCATTTCTTTTTCTGAGATGGGACTGGTTAGGATATTTACCTCTTCCTCTGTTAGTTTGGGCAAGCTATATTTTAGGAGGTATTCTTCTATTTCATTTAAGTTGTTGAATTTATTGGCATAAAGTTGGGCAAAGTAACTCCTAATTATTGCTCTAATTTCCTCTTTGTTAGTGGCAAGATCTCCCTTTTCATTTTTAAGACTAACGATTTGATTTTCCTCTTTCCTTTTTTTAATCAGATTTACTAAGGGTTTGTCTATTTGTTGGTTTTTTCATAGAACTAACTCTTAGTTTTATTAACTAATTCAATAGCTTTTTTACTTTCAATTTTATTGATCTCTCCATTTATTTTTAGAATTTCAAGTTTAGTGTTTGACTGGGGGTTTTTAATTTGTTCCTTTTCTAGCATTTTTAGTTTTAAGCCCAATTCATTGACTTTCCCTTTCTCTCTTTTATACAAAGAGGCTTCTAGAGATATGAAATTTCCCCTTATTACCACTTTGGCTGCATCCCATACATTTTGGTATGATGTCTCCTTATTATCGTTTTCTTGTGTGAAGTTATTAATTTTGTCTATGATTTGCTATTTCACCCAATCATTCTTTAGTATGAGATTATTTATTTCCAATTATTTTTTGGTCTACTTTCCCTTGGCTTTTTATTGAGTGTAATTTCCATTGCATTGTGGTCTGAAAAGAATGCATTTACTATTTCTGCCTTACTGCATTTGAGCTTGAGGTTTTTATGTCCTAATATATGGTCAATTTTTGTATAGGTTCCATGAACTGCTGAAAAGAAAGTGTACTCCTTTCTATCTCCATTACATTATCTCCAGATATCTATCATATCTAATTTTTCTAGTATTCTATTTATCTCTTTGACTTCTTTCTTTTTTTTATTTTGTGGTTTGATTTATCTAATTCTGAGAGTGCAAGGTTGAGATCTCCCACTATTATAGTTTTGCTGTCTATTTCTTCTTGCAGCTCTCTTAATTTCTCTTTTAAGAATTTAGATGCTACACCACTTGGTGCATATATGTTTAATACTGATATTGTTTCATTATCCAAGCTACCCTTTAGCAAAATATAGTGCCCTTCCTTATCTCTTTTAATTAGATCAATTTTTGCTTTAGCTTGATCTGAGATCAGGATGGCTACCCCTGCTTTTTTGACTTCACCTGAAGCATAGTAGATTTTGCTCCAACCTTTTACCTTTAACCTGCATGTATCTCCCCACTTCAGGTGTGTTTCCTATAAACAACATATTGTAGGATTCTGGCTTTTAATCCACTCTGCTAACCGCTTCCTCTTTATGGGGGAGTTTACCCCCATTCACATTTATGGTTAAAATGACCAATTCTGTATGAGTTGCCATCTTGTTAACCCCTGTTTATGCTTTTCTCCCTTCTTTCCCTCTTCCCCCCTTCCCAGTATTAAGCTTGTGAGCACCACTTGCTTCTCACAGCCCTCCCTTTTTAGTATCCCTCCCCCCGCCTTAGAGTTCCTCCCCCTATCTTACCCCTTTCCCTCCCAGTTTCCGTATTCCCTTCCACTTAGTTTATTCCTTCCCTTTTCACTTTTCCCTTCTCACTTTTCAATGAGGTGGGAGAAGTTTCACCATAGATTGAATATGTCTTAAGATTTTTCACTTAAAGCCAATTCTGAAGGCAGTAAGATACCCACTATATTCATCCCCCTCCATTCTTTCTCTCAGATATAATAGGTTTCCTATGCCTCTTCATGAGATGTACTACCCCCACTTTATCCTTTTTCTGGTACAATGTCCTTTCCACATCAATTTCTAGAACAAGGTATACATGTATTCTTTATACATCTATATAGTCGAAATATAGTTCCCAAGATTAATCTTTACCTTTTTAGATTTCTCTTGAGTTCTATATTTGTAGATCAAGCTTTTTGTTAAGTTCTGGCTTTTTCCTCAAAAATAGGTGAAATTCGCTTACTTTGTTGAATGTCCATCTTCTTCCCTGGAAAAAGATGCTCATTTTAGCTGGGTAAGTTATTTTTGGTTGCATACCAAGTTCCTTAGCCTTTTGGAATATTATATTACAGGTTGTTCGATCCTTTAATGTGGATGCTGCCAGATCCTGGGTGATCCTTATTGTGGCTCCTCGATACTTGAATTGTGTTTTTCTAGCCACTTGCAATATTTTTTCCTTCATCTGAGGGTTCTGGCATTTGGCCACTATATTTCTTAGTGTTTTGATTTTAAGATCCCTTTCAGTAGGTGATCGATGAATTCTTTCAATGTCTATTTTATCCTCTGTTTCTATGACTTCTAGGCAGTTCTCTTTGATAATTTCCTGGAAAATAGTGTCCAGGCTATTTTTTTTCATCATACTTTTCTGGGAGTCCAATGATTCTCAGATTGTCTCTCCTGGATCTGTTTTCCAGGTCTGTTGTTTTCCCCAAAAAGTATTTCACATTCTTTTCCATTGTTTGATTTTTTTTTGGATTTGCTTGACTGATTCTTCTTGTCTCCTTTAGTCATTCAATTCCAATTGTTCAATTCTGATTTTCAGTGAAGTATTTTCTTCACTCACTTTTTTAAAATCTTTTTCTAATTGTCCCATTGAGTTCTTTTGTTCTGTGGAATTTTTTTCCATTTAGCCAATTTTGTTTTTTAGAGAGCTATTTTCTGTTTCCAGTTCACCAATCCTATTTTTCAAGGATTTTACTTCTTTATCCACTCTCTCTTTAACTGACTTCTCCAGGCTCTTTTGCCAAGCCTCCCTCTCCTTTTCCCAAGCTTCCCTCTCCTTTTGCCAAGCCTCACTCTGCTTTTCCCATTTTTCTTCTAGCTCCCTTGTGAGAGCCTTTTTAATTACTTCTATGAGGTTCATCTGTGCTGAGGAACAGATGATCTCCTCCTTTGGGGATTCACCTGGAGACAATCTGTTTTTAGTCTCCTCAGGATTTAGAGTCTGCTCTCTATCTGTAGAGAAGCTGTCAAGGGTAAAGGTCCTCTTCAATTTTTTGCTCATTTTGTCAAAGAATCAAAGACAAACTAGCAAAGAAAAAAAAGAAAGAACCCCTAAGTCGAGTCTGCTTTTTGGGGGGAGGGACTGGGTGGTGTTACTGAGCTTCCTCTACAGACTGTGGGGGCAGCAGCGAGGCACTAGCCAGACTGTGCTGCGCCTGTGCTCTGAGAGTCGGAGAGCGTGCTGAGACACAGTGGGGGAGGGGTGGCCAGGTACTGAGAGACTCCAGCTGTTCAGGGTTGTATTCTTCACCCCCACCCCCACCCCCGGTGTTTTTAGCTTCTCTGCTGGGCTGCTGGCTTGCTACCAGGGCAAAGTATCCAGTCCTGTAGCAAAGCTCTCCCCGAAGAGATGGCTGTGATCACACCCCACCCCCTCTCCAGTCTGCTCCCATGCTCTCACTGCCGCTGCCCTCAGCCTGCGCCCGATCTAAAACAGTCCCCACCCTCGCGCAAAAAGAGACCTTTCTTGGCGAGTTTCAAGGATGTCTTCTCTTGGTAACTATTTGTGGGGTTTTTTTCAGTCAAGCATTAATTCAGAGGCTTGTAATGAGATGGATAGTGAGAGAAAATTCGGAGCTTACACAGCTCTGTGCCTCCTCTCCTCCATTTTGGCCAGAAGGCATCTAAATTCTGAAAAGAGAAATTAAGAGAGGTGCAAGAAGAAACAGATAGTAAAATTATAATAGTGGGAGATCTCACAAAATAAATAAGAAAGAAGTCAAAGAGATAAATCGAATACTAGAAAAATTAGCTAAGATAGATCTCTGGAGAAAACTAAATGGAGAAAGAAAGGAATACACTTTCTTCTCAGCAGTTCATGGAACCTATACAAAAATTGACCATATATTAGGACATAAAAACCTCAAACTCAAATGCAGTAAGGCAGAAATAATACATGCATCCTTTTCAGACCATGATGCAATGAAAATTACATTCAATAAAAAGCCAGGGGAAATAGACCAAAAAATAATTGGAAACTAAATAATCTCATACTAAAGAATGATTGGGTGAAACAGCAAATCATAGACTTAATTAACAACTTCACCCAAGAAAATGACAATAATGAGATATCATACCAAAATGTGTAGGATACAGCCAAAATGGTAATAAGGGGAAATTTCGTATCTCTAGAGGCCTACTTGAATAAAATAGAGAAAGAGAAGTCAATGAATTGGACTTGCAACTAAAAACGCTAGAAAAGGAACAAATTACAAACCCCCAGTCAAACACTAAACTTGAAATTCTAAAAATAAAAGGAGATATCAATAAAATTGGATCTAAAAAAAAAACTATTGAATTAATTAATAAAACTAAGAGTTGGTTCTATGAAAAAACCAACAAAATAGACAAACCTTTAGTAAATCTGATTTTAAAAAGAAAAGAAGAAAATCAAATTGTTAGTCTTAAAAATGAAAAGAGAGAACTCGCCACTAACAAAGAGGAAATTAGAGCAATAATTAGGGGTTACTCTGCCCAACTTTTTGCCAATAAATTCGACAACTTAAATGAAATGGAAGAATGCCTTCAAAAGTATAGCTTGCCCAGATTAACAGAAGAAGAAGGAAATAGACTAAGTAGTCCCATTTTAGAAAAAGAAATAGAACAAGCTATTTACCAACTCCCTAAGAAAAAATCTCCAGGACCAGATGGATTTACATGTGAATTCTACCAAATATTTAAAGAACAATTAACTCCAATGCTATATAAACTCTTTGAAAAAATAGGGGTTGAAGGAATCCTACCAAATTCCTTTTATGACACAGACATGATACTGATACCTAAACCAGGTAGGTTGAAAACAGAGAAAGAAAATTATGGACCAATCTCCCTAATGGATATTGGTGCTAAAATCTTAAATAAAATATTATCAAAAAGATTACAGAAAATCATCCCTAGGATAATACACTATGACAAAGTAGGATTTATACCAGGCATGCAGGGCTGGTTCAATATCAGGACAACTATTAGCATAATTGAGTATATTACTAACCAAAGTAACAAAAACCATATGATCATCTCAATAGATGCAGAAAAAGCATTTGATAAAATCCAACATCCATTCCTAATAAAAACACTTCAGAGAATAGGAATAAATGGACGTTTCCTTAAAATAGTCAGAGCATATAGTTGAAACCATCAGTAAGCATCATATGCAATGGGGAAAAACTGGCGCCTTTCCCAGTAAGATCAGATGTAAAACAAGGTTGCCCACTATCACCATTATTATTCAATATTGTATTAGAAATGATAGCCTCAGCAATAAGAGTCAACAAAGAGATTAAAGGAATTAGAGTAGGCAATGAGGAAACCAAACCATCACTCTTTGCAGATGATATGATGGTATACTTAGAGAACTCCAAAGATTGTACTAAAAATCTACTAGAAATAATTCATAACTTTAGCAAAGTTGCAGGATACAAAATAAATCCACATAAATGCTCAGCATTTTTATATATCACCAACCCCACCTAAAAGGTGATCACGCCTTCCCTGACATCTCAGGAAGGGAGATGAAAACACCAAAGGAAATAGGAAATCAAATCAGATTAGCGGGTTTCTGAAGGGGTACACATAAATCCATCAATATGGGCCAGAACTTTGTAACAGATATACATGGTATACATAAATCCATCAATATGGGAGGCATTATACATAATTCACATAAGCACATAGCAATATAACACAGGCTAGTAGTAATATAACAAATAACATGAATCATCCTGAAAATTTACAAATGTCCATAAGTCCTAGAAATAGCCCAAAAAGATTCCATTGTCCATTAGTTCATGTGCCAGGAATCCAATATAATCCAAGCAAGAGATACCAAGAGAAATTCTACTCAAAATAACTGTTGATAGCAAAAAAATATTTGGCAATCTTTAACAAAGGAAAGCCAGGAATTAAATGAACAAAATTACAGAAAAACTTTCCACACAAATAAAGTCAGATTTAAATAATTGGAAAAATATTAAGTGCTCTTGGTTGGATAGGCCAAGTGAATATAATAAAGATGACTATACTACCTAATTAATCTATTTATTCAGTGCTATACCACTCAGATTCCCAAACTATTTTAATGACCTAGAAGAAAGAACAACAAAATTCATATGGAAGAACAAAAGGTCAAGAATCTCAAGGGAATTAATGAAAAAAAAAATCAAATAAAGGTGGCCTAGCTGTACCTGATCTAAAATTATATTATAAAGCAGCAGTCACCAAAACCATTTGGTATTGGCTAACAAATAGATTAGTTGATCAGTGGAAAAGGTTAGATTCACAAGACAAAATAGTCAACTGTAGCCATCTAGTGTTTGACAAACCCAAAGATCCTAACTTTTGCAATAAGAATTCATTATTTGATAAAAACTGCTGGTATAACTGGAAATTAGTATGGCAGAAATTAGGCATGGATCCACCCTTAACACCGTATACCAAGATAAGATCAAAATGAGTCCATGATTTAGGCATAAACAACAAGATTATAAATAAATTAGAGGAACATAGAATAGTTTATCTCTCAGACTTGTGGAGGAGGAAAAAAATTGTGACCAGAGATGAACTAGAGATCATTATTGATCACAAAATGGAAAATTTTGATTGTATCGAATTACAAAGCCTTTGTACAAACAAAACTAATGCAAACAAGATTAGAAGGGAAGCAACAAACTGGGAAAACATTTTCACAGTTAAAGGTTCTGATAAAGGCCTCATTTCCAAAATACATAGAGAATTGACTCTAATTTATAAGAAATCAAGCCATTCTCCATTTGATAAATGGTCAAAGGGTATGAACAGACGATTTTCAGATGATGAAATTGAAACTATTACCACTCATATGAAAGATTGCTCCAAATAACTATTGATCAGAGAAATGCAAATCAAGACAATGCTGAGATACCACTATACACCTGTCAGATTTTCTAAAATGACAGAAAAATATAATGATGAATGTTGGAAGGGATGTGTTAAAACTGGGACACTGATGCATTGTTGGAGGAGTTGTGAACAAATCCAACCATTCTGGAGAGCAATCTGGAATTATGCCCCAAAAGTTATCAAACTGTGCATACCCTTTGATCCAACAGTGCTACTACTGGGCTTAAACCCCAAAGAGATACTAAAGAAGTTAAAGGGACCTGCATGTGCCAAAATGTTTGTGGCAGCCTTCTTTGTAGTAGCTAGAAACTAGAAAATGAATGGATGTCCATCAATTGGAGAATGGTTGGATAAATTGTGATATATGAATGTTATGGAATATTATTGTTTTGTAAGAAATGAACAGCAGGATGAATACAGAGAGGTTTGGAGAGACTTACATGAACTGATGCTAAGTGAAATGAGCAGAACCTGGAGATCCTTATATATTTCAACAATGATTTTGTATGAGGATGTATTCTGATGGAAGTGGATTTCTTCGACAAAGAGAAGATCTAACTCAGTTTCAATTGATCAATGATGGACAGAAGCAGCTACACCCAAAGAAAGAACACTGGGAAATGAATGTAAACTGTTTGCATTTTTGTTTTTCTTCTGAATCCAATTCTTCCTGTGCAACAAGAGAACTGTTTGGTTCTGCACACATATATTATATCTAAGATATACTGTGACATATTTAACATCTATAGGACTGCTTGCCATCTGGGGGAGGGTGTGGAAGGAGGGAGGGGACAAGTTGGAACAGAAGTGAGTGCAAGGGATAATGCTGTAAAAAATTACCCCATCATGGATTCTGTCAATAAAAAGTTATAATTATTTTTTAAAAATAATCTTGGCTGGAATTCTTAAAAAAAAATCTGCAAACAAATGGATGTCTCTATTTATGAATGTCTGCCATATTCTTGGTATTGCATATTCATGCATTCAGCTGATGTGGTAATTATGGCAAATACAATCAAACTGTTTCATTTGAAGATAGCATCAGTGTTAAGTCCTCTTCTAATGCCTTATCATGGCATGAAGTTGAACCTTAGCAATGCAAAATGAAAATAAGACAGCCTTTTGACTGGCCTTCAAAAACTGAAACAACTCTGAATATCAAATCAGAAATGAGCTTTGTATATAAATTCCTCTCTATTTCTCAAAAAAAAATCTCAGTATTTAAAGATTTAACATCAAATAATTATTCTTCTCTGGAAATAATAACTTAAACCACCTATCTTCTATACCAATGAAAGGTTAGATTGTTCAAATGTTTTCACATCAATTAAGTCACTTATACTGAAAGCAGAGAATCATTCACATATCATTCTTTAGAATGTTACAGTTTTCTAAAAGATTAATTTATTATGTGACCTAAGCAAACATAGCCATAATATATGTGACAAATAACATGCCAGCATTTTTCCAGTATTTTCATTGCAGTAAAAACAGGGATTCACATGTGAATTATGTTATTATCGGGGAATATTAATCAGTTATGAAAATACTTTTACATAAAATTTATGCTGGACAAAAACTTGTGATATGATCTCTGGATATCAATATGTGTTGTTTCAAATGATAACAAGTTCCTCAGAGAACAGAAAAAAGATAAAAATGTTATTACAAATCAATCTTACAGTATTACTGCATGAGAAATCTGTATCATGAAACAAAAAGGATCTATATACTCACATTAATAATCTCCTTGATACCTTGTTTGGAGTGCCATAATTTCCAGATTATTAACCTAATTATTTAAAAAGAACTTTTCACAGTGTTAATCCCATTTAAATTTAAAGAAATACCAAGTGAAAGAGAAGCTCGATTAGCTCCACAATGTGAAACAAATAGGAGCACAGAATGTAGCCCAGACCAAATGGAAAGCAACTTGAATTTTCCACAGGCATCATTAGCCAATGAAGATTCAGCAAAGATGGAGTTTGCATTCGATTTTTTCTTGACATGTTACTTCCACTAATAGAGTTAAGTTCATTCATGTTTCATTTAGTGCCTAATTGAGAGAGAGGAAGTTATAAACAGAATTCTTTCATAGGAGTGGGGGACGGGGAAGGAATATCAGGAGTTTTTTAGTGATCTTATATTCCAGAGATTAAAGAAGCATGTACAAAAAAAAAAAAAAAACTACATCAAAATGATAGTGATGATGATGATGATGATGATAATGATAATAATAATAATAATAATAATAATATTTGATAATGATTCACTATATAGCAAGCAGGTCAATGTCAGTGTAAGTGGACACTGGGCTAATATGGGTCCAGTCTTTTGAGAATAAGCAATTAACTCTGTCTTAAATCACTCCTTATGAAAGCTTAAGTGTGCCTACTTCCAGAACTGCATCTTGGAGGCAAAGCCCTTTAATGTCTCCACTTCAGATCATATATAAGTATTCTCTTAATTTTTTTCATATCTACTATATGCCTGATGAAAGAATTTTATTGAAGCAGCCAATGTAATAATCAAGATATAAGTAGATAAAATGAATGAAAGTTGAAACCCCACTCCTCTCTCTCTCTCTGCCTCTCTCTGTGTTTCTCTATGTCTGTCTCTCTGTCTTTGTCTCTCTCTGTTTCTCTCTATATATCTCTCTATCTCTGTCTCTGCTTCTGTATGTGTGTGTATCTGAAGAATCAAAAGAAAAAAAATAGAATTCTAGCCACTAGAAGCTGCACCAAAGTTGCTCAGTGGCAGTAACAGCCCAGCCACACCTGAAAAGTTACTAGCTTTATCTCACTTAACTAGAAGAGATAAATTAAGTAATCTGTCAAAATTTCTTCCATCTTACAAAATAGTTGGATAAAGGAAAACCTGAGTTTGAATCTTGCTTCAGGTACTTAATTGCTTTGTCAAACTTAAATCACTTAACCTCATTTATAAAATGAAGATAATGAAAGTTTCAATTCTCAGTCAAAATAATTGTGAAAATTGAAATAAGGAATGTAAAGTACAAAATTTATAGTAGGAGGGCTACAGAGGAGAAATCCTGTATGCAGGAGAGGGAGAAACTAGATCATTTTGTATCTAGTGAAAAGCTGTACAGCTTGCCTTCCCTTCCACGCTCCTACACTGCCTCCAGGGAAGAACCCTCGTGGTTTGAGACCCAATGAAATCTGGCAAATGGATGTGACTCATTATAAATCTTTTGGTTGTCTGTCTTTTATCCACGTTGTGGTAGACACCTTTTCAGGATTCACTTTTGCCATACCAGCAGCAAAAGAGACAGCCCGAGTGGTCACTGAATTCCTCATTCAAGCATTCGCAATTATGGGTGTGCCACAAGAAATAAAAACAGATAATGGACCGGCATATACCTCCAAACATTTTGAACACTTTTGTGCACAGTATAAGATTTTACACACTATTGGCATACCCTTCAATCCTCAAGGTCAAGCAATAGTAGAAAGAAGAAACAGAGACATTAAGACACTCCTCCAAAAACAAAAGAAAGGGGAGCCACGGGTAACCCTAGAGAACTTCTAAATTTAGTTCTCTATACCATTAATTTTTTAATCTTTGATAAAGATGCACTGGCTCCAGCAGACAGGTTTTATAACCCACCAGAAGAGCAGTGTCCAGTGCGAGCAGCTCCACTATCTTTAGATAATCACCAGGTGATGTGGAGAGACCCAGAAAGTGGTGAATGGAAGGGACCAGATAGGCTAACTGCTTGGGGGAGAGGATTTACTTGCATCTCTACAGGTGGAGAAGGAATCAGATGGGTGCCTACGAGCCGCATTCGCCTTGTCCATCGCAGAAAGATGGAGCAGACCCTTGAAACAAAGGAGAAGACCCAAGAAATATCGGGTGGTTCTGTTGCTGATTGTGCTCACAAGAATTATTAGATTCCTGGCACATGAACTAATGGACAATGGAATCCTATTGGACTGTTTCTAGGACTTATGGACATGTGTAAATTTTCAGATTGATTCTTGTTATTTGTTACATTACTACTAGCCTGTGTTATATTGCTATGTGCTCATGTAAATTATGTATAATGCCTCCCATATTGATGGATTTATGTATACCATGTATATCTGTTACAAAGTTCTGGCCCATATTGATGGATTTATGTGTACCCCCTCAGAAACCCCCTATGTTTTAAAACAAAAGAAAGGGGGAGATGTTGGAATCCTTACTAACTGCTAAGTAATTAGAGTTGATCTAATCTTACAAGAAGTTGTTTTGGCCAGAACCTGAAACAAGGTACTAAGTAGAACTAATCAAGACAAGGCTTGTGTTCCCACCTTTACTCATTGGACTCCACAAGTATGCTAGCTTCACAAAGTACACTTTCTAACTTCAAGAGAGTTCACACCTCCCTTAAAGTCATTGGGCCAGAGAGCACTATGGGAGAAAACCCATAATCCCATTCTCTCAGAAGAGGCAGATAAAAAGCCAGCGATGAAGGATCTATGGCAGAATACATTTTTTCCTCTTGGCTGGCTGATCGCGCTAGACTCGAGAGAAACGACTCTGCTGCAGAGAACACTTTTGACGGACTTCAGTGGAGCTACGCCAGAAGCCCTCTCTCCGCGGCAAATTGGTGCCTGGGCCCCCCAGAAGGAGATAAGAGAGATCTTCCATCTCTGTTGGAGGCAGAAGAAGGCAGAGGCAGAGGCTGAAGGACAGAACCTTTGGATTTGGAGACATCCGAAGGGCTCTAAGCCTCTAAACCGGCTGTCCTCTGAGAACAAACTCCAACATTTGAACTCTAACATGTTCTATCTGTCAATATTTGTCTTCCAGACAATTCTTTGTTTTCTCTATACTAAAACATTCAAATTTATTTTCTCTTTTCCTCCAGAATATAAAAGATTTTAAAAAATCTAAATATAATACATCTAAATATACAACAAATGAAACAATTACATACCATGAAATGAATTTAAATGATAGTAGAGTTTCCTACCATATTGTCTCACAATGTTGTTTTAACAACACACATATATTTGGTAAGAGTTTACCAAAAGTAACTTCTTATAGACTTCTATTTTAATATCTTCCTTTGTACCCTAAAATTGGCAAGGCCATATAATTGCCAGTATTTATGTTGTCATTTACATTATTGTTATAAAGCAATCATAAATTGTTTAGAAGCTTATTGTGGGTACAAATCTATGATGTATATGTGCACAAAATTTGAGATTTGGATAGGAGCTCTTAATTCAAGTAATACTCAAAAGGAATGAATTATGACATATCTGACGTTTTTCTTTCTAATGCTTATAGACTTTCAAGGAAGAGATAAACCACAAGTATTTGAGGAAACCTCTTGTAGTTCTTTACTGCTGTCATTTTTAGGAAGTTTTTCATACATCAAGCCTAAATTTACCCCTTTGGATAGAACAGATTTAATAGTTCATTAACAGAGTTTTCAAATTCTTGACAAAGGTATTATGTTGCCTTCAATCTTATTTTGATTAAAAGGAGACCAATTCCTTCTAACAAAATTGAGCATAATCTCATATGGGGAAAGATGAACCTTCAATGACATACAGGATTTCAAACTTTCCTGATGAAAAGACCAGAATGGAACAGAAAATTTGATGTTCAAATACAAGACTCAAGAGAAGCATAGAAACATAAACAGAAAAGGGAGAAGAAATGTTATTCAAAAAGGATAAACTATTTACATCTCCACCTGGGAAGATGATACTTGTAATTCTTGAAAATTATATCTCTAATAAATCAGTTAGAAGTTGTATATGTGGTCAAAGGTTGTGAGTATAAGTTGACTTTGATGTGATGATATTTAAAAAAAAACAATTAAGGGACAATAAATTATTTTACTGGGAGAAGAAAAAGGGTAGGCATCATATGTTTAATTACATCACATGGAGAGGTATAAAAGACCTATTACACTAGAAAGCAAAGGAATGGCATTATTTGAATCTTACTCTCATTTGATTTGGATCAAAGAGGGAAAACCATACACACCTCACTGGATATAGAAATTTGACTTTTATTAAAGGGGAAAAAAAGGAGGGAAAAGAAGAAACAAGAAAGGGAGAGGATGAGAGAAAGGGGAGCAGATTCAGGAAGGTGGGGTTCAGAAGCAAAACACTGGTTAGGAGGAACAGGATAAAAGAAGAGAGAAATATAAACAGGGGAAATAGGATGGAGAGAAATACAGTTAGTAATCATAACTGTGAATGTGAACAGAATAAATTTACAATATATCATTCAGAAGAAACACATTTGAAGCAGAAAGATACACACAGAATAAAGGTAAAAGGTTGGAGTTTAATATGCTTTAGCTAAAGTTAAAAAAAAAGGCAGAGGTAGAAATCCTGATCTTAAACAAACCAAAAATGAAAATAAATTTAACTAATAAACAAGGAAGAAAACTACATTTTTTCTAATGGGTATTATAGATAATAAAGTAATGCCAATATTAAACAAATGCTATGTTTAATATTTATTTATTTTATTAATATTTAAATTAAGTTAAATATCAAGTTCATGCATGCGGGCCCCTGTCACATCACTTCTCTTATAAGACCAAGAACTTAGGCTGGTAGTGAGATCCTCTGGAGAGCTAGTCCAGATGGTACAATTTGAAAGAAGAAAAAGTCAAGGGGCAGCTAGGTGGCGCAGTGGATAGAGCACCAGCCCTGAAGTCAGGAGGACCTGAGTTCAAATCTGGTCTCAGACACTGTCTAGCTGTGTGACCCTGGGCAAGTCACTTAACCCCAATTGCCTAAAACAAAAAAAAAAAAAAAAAACAAACAAAGAAGAAAAAGTCAAGAATGTCAAGGGAAATAATGAAAAAGATGCAAAGGAAGATGGCCTAAGCCTACTGGATTTAAACTATTTTGAGGTTTCAATGATCTATATAATTTGGTACTGGCTAAAAAATAGAGTGATAGATCAATGGAATACATTAGGAGTATATGACATATAAGAGGTGATGGTGAAATAATGAGGCACATTATTGACAGCTCCTCTAATACATCACTCAGAGGTGAATCAATGTATTTTGTACGATTGAGTTATAAATAGTGCAGAGAAAATGAGAAAAAAGGGATGGAAAAGATTGCATTATATGCTCTGGTCAAATTAAGGGCGAGCAATGAAGTAAAGGTAACTCATATGCTCTCTCAGGAAACTAAGATTCTGGAGGGGGGAGAAGTGCTTGAAGAGTAAAGAGGAAAAAAATAATAATAATGAGGCAGGGGAAAGGAGAGATCTTGACTCGGTTTGAGGAGGTGTCACTAATGAATGTTCTTGTAAGTGAAACAAGATGTTCTGGAAAAGGACATTTTTCTAAGTGTTTTTGTGGAAATTTCATCCTTGAAACCACTTATCCCAACTTGACTTGGGCTGAGGAGTGAATAGAATCTCCTTAGAGAATGTGATAAACTGGGTAGTGAGAAGCAAATGAAGAAGAAAGGTGATTAAAAGGTGTCAGTGGTTAAATGAATAATTAGAGAAGTTGATGTGTAATATTTCCTCCCATGGGACCATGTCCTGTCTTTTACATATAGGAATTTACATTTTCCCTGGGATTGCCGCCCAATAGAAAAGAGCTGACAAGGTGCAAACTCATACAACAGCAGAAAATGTAGAGGGAAAAGTTTAAAACGGTTACCTCAGAAGCTTTGATTCTATGATAAATGCAGAGAATAAAGAAAGGCTAGATAATTATGTAGTTCATATATCGAAGAATTAGAGTTTTGGATGCACAGAAAATAAATATTGAGGCTTAATGAAATATTAAATTAGGAAAGAGTCAAAGAAAGAGACAATAACTGTGTAAAACAAAATGATGGTAAAATAACATGCCAAAATTTCTGAAATTCAACTAAAAAATTCTTCTGAAAAAGAAAAAAGGGAGAGATACCTTCCAATATACATCAATAAAATAGTAAAAGAAGATGCATGAACTCAATATGAATTTTTAAAATTACAAAGCCAACAAATAAATAAACAAAATAGGCATGAAAAGAAATTAGAGGGAAAAATGGATAAACTGGAAACAAAGAAAAAGATGAAACTGATAAATAAACCTGAAAGCTATTTATTTGAAAATACTAATAAAATTAGTAAATCTTTAGATAATCTCATTTAAAAAGAAATGGATCCATGTACAAAAAATGTTTGTGCAGCCCTCTTTGTAGTGGTAAGAAAGTGGAAACTGAATGGATGCCCATCAATTGGAGAATGGCTAAATAAATTATGGTATATGAAATTTATGGAATATTATTGTTCTGCAAAAAACAACCAGCAGGATGATTTCAGAGAGGCCTGGAGATCCTTACATGAACTGACGCTAGGTGAAATGAGCAGAACCAGGAGATCATTATACACGGTAACAAGATGATTAATTCTGATAAACATGGCTTTCATCAACAATGAGATGATTTAAACCAATTCCAATTGTTCAGAGATGAAGAGAGCCATCTACAGCTAAAGAGTGTAGATTCTTACTCTTTCTATTGTTGTTTTCTTGCATTTTGCTTTCTTTCCCAGTTTTTTCCCCCTTTTTGGTCCATTTTTTTCTTGTACAACAAGATAACTGTAAAATATGTAGAAATATATTGGGAATACATATTTTAATATATTTAACATGTATTGGACTACCTGGCCATCTAGGGGAACGATTGGGGAAGGAGGGTATTATTTGGAACAGAAAAATTACCCATGTATATGTTTTGTAAATAAAAAGCTTTAATAAATAAAATAAAAAGAAATGGGTCTAAAATCAAAGGAAAAAAGCAATCCAGCAGAGTGTAATCACAACAAAATCATAAGAAATAAAAAGAATAATAAAATCCATTCTGTTACCAAAACTGACTAGGAAAGAAATAGAAAAACATCTTCAAACATACAAATTACATGAACTGGCAAATGACCAGATAGAGATTTTAAGTAACCAGTCCCATAAAAGAAAATAGAATAGCTGTAAATGAACTACCAAAGTGGGAAAAATAACTTCCCAATCCTGATGAATTCATGACAGAATTCTCACAAATTTTTAAAGAAAATTTAGTAACTATATTTCATAAATTTGTAAAATAGAAAATGTATCATACTTAAATCTATTTGTGAGAAAAATGTAGTGATAATAATTAAACTAAAGGACAAAACAGAGAAAATCATAAGCCAACATAATTAATGAATATTGATTTAAAAGTTTAAACAAAATCTTTTCAAACAGACTTCAAGGAATTACATAAGAAATCACATGTTATGACCTAATTATTTTTATGCTAGGGACATATGTGTTTTAACATTAGGGAAAAAACTAATACAATTCATTTAAGAACCAAAACATACAAAACAGATGATTATCTCAATAGATTTATAAAACCCTTTCACAAAGTAAAAGATTCGTCTATATTAAAAATCCCCCATAGCAAAGGGATAGAGAAATATTTTTTCAAATAATAAAAAGTTTTTTTTTTCTGAACCCAAAATCATATATCATTTGCAGTAGGAATATGATATATATTTTTCAATATTTACAGGAGTAAAATAGGAAACCTGCTCTCATTATATTTGATATAGTTCTAGAAAAGCTAAAAGTAGCAGTAAGACAAAAGTACAAAATTGAAAATGAAAAGACTTGTTTTAAAAAAGGGAAGATAAAATTATATTTTTTTGACAATGATATTATTTTACATTTGAAAAAAACCCTGAAGAATGAGCAAAAATCTTGAATTAGACAATTAATAGATTAAACAAATATGCATGCAACAAAATAAGTATCAAAAATCAATTTAATTTCTATATAGCAAAAACAAAATAAAGCAAACAATAACAGAAGAGAAAATACCACATTCCAATAACTATGAAATGAATTAAATATCTGAGTATCAATCTAACAAAACACACAAAAAACTTTACAAATTCAAATAGAAATAAATATCTACTTAAATGGCTGAAAGACCTAGATGCCCAAGAAATTATTGAGACAAAATAAGTGTCATTAAAATCATCCCATTTTTTTTCTTTTTTTGATTATTTTTGGTTTTTGTTTTTTAAAGAGAAATGAAGGAAAGGATGGATTTTTTTTTCAGAGAAGCTTAGGAAGGCAGAGAGATTTGCTGACCCTGAATTTCAGATTGCCAGGAGCACTGGTGTAGTAATGGAAGAAGAAGCAATAGCAGCGATGAGGGGTTGATCACCATGGCAGAAAGCTTTGGAGGAAAAATAAAAGTGAATCTTAGCAATCACTGAACCAATGTTGAGAGCAAGGATGAGTGTGAGCCAGCAGCTATATTACCCATTTTTTACTTGCAGGTCACAATACCAGGTCAAACAGGAAAAAATATATATTTTTCTCACAAACAAAATTAATACATCTAAAATGAAAAGAAATAAATGAAACTATAAAAGAATTTTCTGGAAATTTCTTTGATAAAAGTCTAGTTTCTAAAATATATAGGGAATCGAGTCAAATCTATGAGAATAAGACTAAAATATTCCTCAGACAATTGACAAATGATCAAATGACATGAATATGGAATTTTCAAAGGAAAATGTCAAAATTATCTCTAATAAGTAGTAAAATTCCAAATTTAAACAATTTGAGGTATCATGTCACATACATCAAATTGATAAAAGTGACAAATATGAAATAAGATTTGGATAAGCAGGTATACTGATGCATTATTGGTGGAGCTATGAAGTAATCTTACCATCCTTGAAAACAATTTGGAACAATGTTCCAAAAGTTGTTAAATTGAAAATATTCTTGATTGATATTAGATCTATACTGCAAACAGATTGCATAAAATATAAAAGGACTGATATATATGAACATATTTAGTCATTCTTTCTAAAGTGACAAAGAACTGGAAACATGTCCTATCAAATGGCAAATAGTTGAATATGTTGTGGTGTGTAAATGTGATAGAATATGCTTATGTCGTGCATAGAAATCAAGAAAGGGATAGCTTCAGAAAAACCTGGAGGGACAAATATTAAATGACAAAAAATGAATTGAACACAAGAAAACAATTTACATTGTTAGAGCAATATCAACACAATGATCCATTACAGTTTCAGAGATCTCTTTGCTGAAATATATTATCCACATCGAGATAGAGAACTGAGAGACCCTGAGTACAGAATGGAGCATTTTTTTATTTTTTTATTTTTAAAAACATGGCTATTGTAATGGGTTTTACTTTTCCCCATCTTCTTAGTGAGTGGAAGAGGGAAAAGTTGGAACTTAAAACATAAAAATATTAGAGGCTTTTCTACTGAATCAGAATATGAATCAGCCCCACTTTGGGTGCCAAAATGTGATGTTCTTCTTCTTTAATATAATAAAGATAATGGTTCTCTCTGGGAGAGAGAGAGCAGATTTCTCAGGGAGGTTTTCTTGGAGGCAGCCTTAGTATCGGTTCAGATCAATAATTACCCCAAATGTAGCCAGGTAATAAAAGTTCAGATCTTTTATTGTCTCCAATATAGCCCAGTTAGTTTAGAGGCCTATCTCTCTGCTTGGTTCCAAGAACTCCCTCCGAATGTCTCCAAATGCAAAGGTTTGTCCTTCAGTTCTCCAGCCAACCAAGTGGAAAATGAAATGGATCTCTCTTGCCTCAGAGAGAAGGCTTTGTCCTTTGCTTCTGCCTCTGCTTTCTTCAGCCTCCAATTCCAGCTCCAAGTTGAATCTGTCTTGTCTCCGAGAGAGGGCTTCTGGCTCTCAATCTCTCAAAGTGCTCTTTGTCTGCACCAGAGTCCTCCTCTTCAATCCAGCTGAACTCTCTTCCTCCACCAGCCAGCCAAGTGGAAAATATTGGAATGAATCTCTCTTCACTGGGCTTATATATGACTCTTCTGAGAGAATGGGATTATGGGTTTTCTTCCACAGTGCTCTCTGGTCCTAAGAGCTTCAAGGGAGGTGTGAATTCACAAAGTTACACAGTTAACTTTGTGCATCTCCCATACTTGTGAATTCCAATGAGTAAAAGTGTAAACACAAGCATTGTATCAATTACATTGAGTTAACACTAGGATTCTAACATTTCCCTTGAGTTATCACCTTGTTTCAAGTTGAGTTAACATTAGGATTCTAACATCTCCCTTGAGTTATCACTTTGTTTCAAGTTGAGTTAACACAAGGATTCCAACAATTTTCAACAGAGAAAATAAAAGCAAAGCGAGACACATGAAGTTTTCCCTTTCTTTATTGAATGTTATCATCACATGGAGAATGCTATTCTTTATTCATCTTTTTTCATCACATATAATTATAATAGCAAACAAGTAAAACAAACAAATAAAAAAAGCACAACTCTTTTTGTTGTTCTACTTTCCTCAATAGCCTCTGCTCCTTCTGAATTTTAGTATTTTTGACACTATAAAGAACTGTTATTCATCCTTTTTACTTGTACTTGTTTCTTTGTCCCTTATGTTTCTTTAAAATCTGAATTGATACAGAATTTCCCAAGAATCTATACTCAGCAATCCAAAGACTTTAAATTTATTTTTCCTCACACAAATCACTCCATTACCTTAAATACTTGCATTTTTGCTAATAATTCCACATGTCTGGGATTTTCTTTTCCTATCTCTTCCTCTTGAATTCTCTGTGATTACTTCAATTTCTGCTCAAATTTCCCTTTCTGCAAGATTTTACCATTCTTTCTATATGCTTAGGATTTCTTTCTAAGATTCCATCTAGTTTATACTGTATATATGAGTACTAAGTATTAGAGCATCCAAATTCCTCAAGAAGAAATAGGAAGCAACACTTGTTCACATAGTTTCTCTCCTATTAGATTGTGAGATATTTGTGAGCAGAGATAGTCTTTTGCCTTTTTTATTATCTCCAAAATTTAACATAGTGACTAGCCTAGATTTTATTTTTGAATTGTAATTGTTTATGTTTTCAGAATTTCATTTATGAGCATTCTTAACCCTCCTGGAAAGAATTTGCCTGTAGAATATTAGTCTACATGGAATCCTAAGAATTTTGTGAAATGTATGTTTATAGAATTTAGAGTGCATTTCTTATCACACCTTAATTTCCACTGTTCCATGACAAAATTTGCTTCTTTCCTACCAAGCACTTCATTCTTGATAACGAATATTTGGAAACTATCTTTTTTTCATTTTCTTTCCTTCATCTTTTGTAAGATGAAATTCTCTTTGAAGGAAATAAAGAAACTATCAACTATTCTGCTTTTGGTTGAAAAAGAACTCCACCAATGCCTCTTTGAATAAACTTCATCACTACTTTACCCCAAGTAAATCATTTAATCCCTCTGGGTTTAAGATTCTAAGGTCCTTTTAAGCTGTATTCTATGATACTAAGATCCTTTATTTCATGACATGATAATAGGCTAATAATGCTTTCTGAAACCAAATATTCTGTTTTCTTCTATTTTCTTTTTGTATAGCCAGTAAGATATTCTAAGGACTTATTTTTGCTTCTCCCTTCATTGATTTTGATTCAAATGTTTATAATTTTTGAATGATCAGGTTCTTTGATATTCTCACATCAACAGAACTTTTTTCTCATTTAATATTTTGTTTTCCCCAGTTGTATGTAAAACAATTTTTACCATTTGTTTTTAAAATTTCAATTGCCCAATTTTCTCCCTTCCTCCCTCTATATCCCACCTCATTGAGAAGATACATGAAAAGTCATTTAAAACATTTTCATAAAAGTCACATTAGGAAAGAAAATATAGACAACTCTACCAATCTGCAAAAATACCCCAAGAAAAAAATGAAGCATGCTTCAATCTGTATTCAGACACAATCAGTTCTTTCTTTGGAAATGGATAGCATCTTTCATCATAAATCCTTCAGAGTTGCTGAATAGAGACTGACAAAAATGAAACTACTTTTCAACTCAAGATAGATTAGAAGGACTTCAAAAGAGGTCAGTCTCACTAGTATGAAAGGGGTGTTCTGTGCAGCTCAGATAAAGTATGGGAAAGCCATTGAGAGGCTTTTCAACATAGCAAATCAACAACTTTGAACTTCAGTCCTGACTCAGCAGTGGAGCAAACTAGTAGGCCAGCTTCCAGTACAAGCTTAGAAGGAAAATTCTGGGAAAACAGGCTATTTCCTGGAAGTCACAGATAAAGCTACCCTACTTATGGAAGCAAAACACCAAACAAAGGGGCTCCATTGCTCAAAAACAAGGCTCAGACCTGGACAAGAAGCTAGGGAAAGTGCTCCCTTTGTTCCACGAACAGAGCTCAACCTTAAAAGTCACAAAAAAGGAAATACAAAAAGAAAAGAAAATGAGCAAGACAAAGAAAAGAACCTTGTTGGAATCCTTACTGACTGCTAACTAATTAGAGTTGATCTAATCTTACAAGAAGATGTTTTGGGCAGAACCTGAAACAAGGTACTAAGTAAAACTAATTAATACAAGGCTTGTGTTCACACCTTTACTCATTGGAGTTCAATGAGTTCACACCTCCCTTGAAGCTCTTTGGGAGCATAAATAGAGCTTCAATGGGCCAGTCAAGGAAGTTCTTCAGAGTGAAGAAGCTACAAGTCAGGATTTCAGCAGAATTACACCAGAAGCCCTCTCTTCAAGGCAAGACAGATTCAACTTGGTACTGGCTCTGGAGGCTGAAGAAAGCAGAGGCAGAAGCAAAGGACAAAGCGGCAAGAGCTCTTGGAACCAAGCAGAGAGATAGGTCTCTAAGCTAACCAGGCTATATTGGAGATAATAAAAGATCTGAACTTTTATCACCTGGCTGCGTTTTGAGAAGAAAAAGCTCACAACAGAACCTTGATCATAGAAAGCTACTATGGTGACAGGGAAGATGAAACTATCAACTCAAATGAGAACAAAATGTCCCAAGGAAATATCAAAGAATGATATGAATTGTGCTCACACCCAATGAGTTATTTATTGGAACTGCTCATACAAGACTTTAAAAGACAAATAAGAAATATAGAAAAAAATGAGAAAACAAATGAAAGGTGTGCAAGAGTCAACAGCTTGGAAAAGAAGATAATACTTTTAAAAAAATACAATTGGCCAACTGAAAAAAAAAAAAACACTGAAGAAAACACCACCTTTAAAAGTAGGATTAATCAAATGGAGAAAGAGATACAATAGGTAAATGAAGAAAATCACACATTAAATTTAGAACAGGACAAATGGAAACTAATGATTCCATGAGACATGAAGAATCAGTCAAAGTAAAAAGAATGAATAAAGGAAGAAAATGTGAAATGCCTCATTGGGAAACAACAACAACAAAAACAACAACAACCTGGAAAACAGATCCAGGAGAGACAATTTAAAAATCATTGGTCTATCTGATACCAATATCTAAATCAGGAAGAGCTAAAACAGAGAAAGAAAATTCCAAACCAATATCCCTATTTTGAGGAGAATGGACCCCATACCACCATAGGTCCCTGTGCTGTAACTGTGCATGGCTACTTACTTATCCTATGGATAAGTTGCTGTATTCTCTTCACTAATATTTTATTTAAAAATTTTTGCATCAATATTCATTAGGAATATTGGTTTGTTCATAAAGCATTTTTAAAAATCAAATAAGGGAGATAGAAGAAAAACTGGGAAAAGAAATGAGAAGTATGGAAGAGAGAATCAACAGCTTGAAAAGAAAAACAATTCCATCCTTGTCACCATAATATCTTTATAAAAGTTCTTTTCTTTCTTGTTCATTTTCTTTTGTTCTTTTTTATACCCATATTTTGTGACTTTTAATGTTGAGCTCTGATCCTAAAGTGCAGGAGATGCTGACCTAAGCTTTTTGTGCAAAATTGAGCTTTGACTTTGAGCACAGGAGCTCATTGTGCTTAATATCTTGCTTACAGACCTGGGAACAGTCTGCCCAACTCCTGTCTATATTTACCTGGTTTCCTAGACTGACAGTTTGTTTTCTGTGCTGGAACAGAAGGCTGTTCTGCTGGTCTGTTGTGCTACGATCTTATTGAGTCAGGACCAAAAATCTCAATTGCCAATCTGCTATGACTAACATTCTATCACTGGCTTTCCTGGACATTGTCTGAGCTGGGCTACACACTTGTTTCATCCCACTGAGACAGACCTTTCTTGAAGTCCTTCCAGCTTATCTTGAGCTGGAAAATTGTTTCATTGCATATCTTCATAAAATCTGTTATTCCATATTCTGTTCAGAGACTTGATTTCATGTGGTTTTTCAGGGAAATTCAAGAGTTTGAGCACCATCCTAACTGTCTATTCCAACTCATGTAATCTTAATCTTTATAAGCTCATATTTTCCTTAACTATAAAGCAATGCTAAGTCAAGGTCTCTAATTATAGGTTAGGGTCATATGCTATTATATTTCTTGGAAATTTCAATGCAACCATTCTATAATTCTTTTCTAATTCTTCACTTTATGAAACAGAGGGAAAGAGAGAGAGGAAGAGAGGGCAGAGAGAGGGAGAGAAAAGGAAAGATGAAGAGAGAGGAAAATGTTTCTCATTTCTTCTAAATGGCCAAACATTTTTACTCAAATTTCTAGAGTTTAAGAGGCCACTAAAATCTGTGATGCCAAAGATGACAATCAGGTCATAAACAATATGGATAAGTATTGGATAGCTGTCTGTGGTTAGCAGAGGAAAATCCAACTTCTGTCATTCCCATATCTTCCCTGAATTTAGTAGAAAGAAAGATGGAGCTAGGAATAAAAGGACTTTCAGATATACTCCTTTATAGACACAAATTCTTATCTATCTTTGTCTTTCCTATCAATTCCTATTTTATCACCCTTTTGAATCTGCCAGACAGAGCCTTAAAGTAAGGAGACCAGAGGATCAGTCATCCAAAGATTATACACGTATTTTGAGCTCTATACACCACATTTTCTCCTCACAGAGTGCAAAATGGAATTTTTTAGACTATTATTCTCATGACTTTCAATGCCAAGTTAAAGATAAAGTCAGCAAACTGATGAATTCTGGGACAAAGTCTATCTAGCCAATTCTACTCTGACATCTCTATGGCAACACTCACCAGATAATAAATTGGGATCTGAAGGATTACACAGAAACAGACATTAGGTAGTGAAAAAGAAAAAAGAACCATCCACAAAATGCAAGTTGCTGCACAACTATCCCTGTTTTCTATAATGGGATTTTTAAAAAATGTTTGTCTTCTATCAAATATTCATGATTTTTCTAGATTGTTTTTATATATTATCAAAAATATAAATATTATCAAAATAAATTTTAAAAAAGATTTTTTTTCTTTATGCTGCAATGGCTTTCTGAATTCAAACAATATATTTCTCAAAAAGATGTTACTATTTTATGTTATATAAATTCCTAAATCTTGAAATGTGTTAACAGTTTAAGAATACTATCTCATCAGACTGTCCAGAAAAATAATATATAGACAGATTTTTTACCAGGTTAAAACTGTTGTGGGCAATTAATAAGTAAGGAATTCACAATTGTATTAGCAGTTGCAACCATTACTATATTCAGAATGGTATCTTACACTAGAGCATCATAATAATGCAGTTAGAAAAGTGATTTTCAATTTGGAAATAGAGGACAGCATCTAGTTTGTCTCTTTCCCATATTAGTCAATATTTACATAAATATATTTCATAGCATTACATTAAAATTATTTAAGAAATATGATCTCACTCCTTATGAATAATGTTAGAAGAACATACACACACACACACACACATACAAACACAGTAATTTGACATTTAATTTGGAAATAATTCATATATTCTGTCTTCAATAAATAATTATATACTTACATAGTCAATATTATGGTGAGTCTATCTGTTAATAAAAAGTAAGGGATAGATTCTCTCAAGAAGAAAGAATGAATACCATCATCAGGTAGTAGTACAGATGAATCACAATCCTTACTTTCACCAGGTACTTTAGGTTTTAATAAAACAAACAAAAAAAAAGTTCTTATATTCAGATTCCTGCCTCCAGCCAAATGCTGATTTGGAAATTGCAGAAGCCAAGTTCAGGTCACAGTGGAACAAGTCAAACTGTATTAGTAGTTGGAGTCCAATAAAGTGAGTCATAATTGGAACTCTGAACTTGTAGAAACTCTTGTTAGAGTTTAATGTACTGCCAAGGTCAAGAGCTTTCATGGTAGAAAAAGAAATTGCTTTCCAGGAGTTTAATGAGCTTAATCACATTTCCGCATGACCCCCAAAGGTGTTTAGAGCATCTGGAGTTTGTTGTTAACAATAATTTTCTCTTTTGTGGGGAGGGGATAATGGGAAGAATGCATTGGGGGACTTCTTTGTTGTTGTTAATTCTATCAACCTTTCTCTCAAGAGAAAACTGAAAATAAATACCATCTACCACACATCCCCAAAGGTAAAGGTGACTTAACAACTTACATAATTATCTAAGATATGGAATGAAAATTGCAACTATGGCCTTCTGGAGGGAAAAAGTTATTATTACAGACTTAGCTCAAAGCTTGAATGAATATTCATCCTTTAGTTATTTTGTAAATATATGTAATTTCCCTGTGTATTAATGAGGTCCTATTTAAGAAACTTCCCAATAAATCTAGATGAATTATTTTCATTAAGTATGATGCAATTAAAATAAAAGTTGGACTTGGAATCTAAAGACCTGGGTTTGAGCACTGGCTTGTAAAAGTTATAAAAAGTAAAAAGGCAAGATAATCTACCTTTCTGAGATTCAATTTCTTCATCTGTAAAATGAGGATTATTATAGAAGGTTATTGTTAAGTTTAAACCATATAATTTGAAAGTATTTTAAAATATTATGTAATGTGAACCATTATCATTAAATAAAATTAAGTATATTTATGATAAAGCAAGTTTAGAATTTCTTGTTCTCTACGACAAACAAAAGTAATTGATATATTTGTTCATTAAACAAAATATCATAAGTAATAGTGATAAAAAGTTAAATATGGAAATAAAAATATTTCAGTGGTATATATACTTGATTGTTTCCTATGCCTATGAGGGTGGGATTGTTAATTTCTGGGCACAGATATAAAGGAATATGAAGGACATTATTTGGCCTTCACAATTAATTGAATAAGTGAGCACAATTGTAGGAAACAACAAAAAAGAGATTCTCTTTCAACTAATTCTATCATTTTTGTTTCACTGAGGTGGTTGTTAACTTTATATCTCATTAACCAATTCATTCAGAATCATTAGACCTAGAGGGCTAATGAATACTTCTCTTTGTCTTGCAATACCCATTAAAGCTGTAGACAAATCTTTAATGTGGTGTAACTTCCAATTATTATTTTTTTAAGGTCAGATTGTCACATTGTACTGAACAATGATGGTGGCAAGCAAAGGATGGAATTTTATAAGCCTCAAATTGGGAGAAGAGAAATTAGATCCCTACTCTTCTGAACTAGTCCAACACATAATCATAAACATAAAATGTCTCCTTTTATGTATTTATTTATTTTGCTTTTTCTCTCTGTTCTTTTTAGCTCTTGTGTAAATGAATATTGAGATTCAATGGACCAAGCTGCAAACTTACAGACTTCAAAAGATTAAAAGCCAATAGAGTTTTAGTGGTTAATACTGGAAAGGAATCTGTATGCAATAGCTACTCTTAAAATCAGACACTTTAAGGATAAAAAGCAAAAAAAGGATTTCTTATGACCTCATGAGAAAGGGCAATTCCCAACAATAGAGAGGTACAAGCATAAACTGCAAGCACCTTAAGGCAGAAACTCCTTCCACCCAACTTCTCACTTTTTCTCCTATTGGCTAGTGAGTTCTAATTTATCCAGAGACTAAATATTGGCCCCAGAATACCTTTAGCTATTATGTGCTTAAATTCTAATGAAAATTTAGGGAGGAGGGAGAAGAGAGGAGGGAAAAGTTTATTTATCTAAGATAATGGTACACCTGCAGCTTTTAACTATAGCGCAACTTGTTACTGCAAAGACTCAAGTCATAATTACGGTATTAGGTAAGGTCACATTCTTGAGAGATCTTTACTCAGTTTATCCCATTCAAATCCATCCCAAGAAGTGACCTGATAGAGCAGGGAAATAGGTTAAACTTGTTTAACTTGAGATTTAGGATGATACTTCCTCTGAAGAAAGGAGAAATGCATCCACTTCCATCTCCACATGCCAGCTGGAAATAAATTCAGTGATGAGAAGAATGTTTATACCACTTCAAGTTTAAGCTCACTTTCTCTAGGAACCAAAGTGTAAGGGGAAGAATGTGATCTGTTTGGGGAAGGAGGGACATTTTTGTTCCATAGCTCTTACTTCTTACAGCAATACACGCACACACTTATGTATGTATATAAAATGTATGTATGTATATGCATATATATAAATGTATATAAACACACTACACACATATGAGTAGTGTATGCTTCTGTGTGTGTATTACCATGTGGTGAAAACTGATTGAATTTATCACTGTTTTTTGGGGGGAAGCCTGACAATAAATTAAGCACTAATCATTGGAATAAATGATATCGAAACAATATTTACTGACATTAGGCAATTGAAGTAAGAGAGCTACAATACACATCAGATGAGGACTTGAACCTGAGTATTAATACAACCCCAATTTCCTTTGGGGTATCTTAAATATTCTGGTGAAGAAATATAGCTAGCTTTACTTTGGGGACCCAAATTGCTAATGTAATGCTGGAGAAACTGAGGAAAGATAAAAATTAGAGAATTTTTTAACATTTTATTTGGATTTTTGAGAGGGAGAGATTTTCAGGGACCAAAGGATCCATTTTGGTCCTAAAGCTGATGCTTCAAATAATTCAGCAGCAGTAGCACCTTCAGCCTTAGCATCAACTAATATATGTTTCCATAGGTCAGGGTTCTAAGATAAAGGCAGGGGCTGGGAGTCTAAACTCTGGTGAGTGGGAATCTGCAGAAAGGGATCATCAATCCAGTTCTGACAGGATGGGGTGGGGGGGAGGTAGGACAATAATTTCTTACAAATTGGGACTAAAGGAAATAATCAAACTAGAGCCAGGAAGTCTGAAGAGATAGAGGTAGAGAATGTTAATTAGGTATCAGAGATAGGACATCTGGAGTTTTATCTTTTGGAATGCCAGATCTCTACAGCCTTAATTATCTCAGTCCTAATGGTCGGGAGGGAGGTGGGGGTTGTAACCAGGGCGATTGAGGCAGAACAATCAAGGAACTGAGGCAGAATAATAAAAGGGAACTGTGGCACAACACTAATATGCCTTTGGTTTTGGAGATTTTTAAATCAATGTGCACTTATTAAGCAACTGTTATATGCCAGCCATTATGTAAACACTGGGGATACAAAGAGTAAAGACAGCTATTGCTCTCGCAAGACTCATAGTCTAATGAGGGAGACAAAATATAAACAAAAATGTGCAAACAAGACATACTGAATAGACGACAAATTGAAAATAATCTCAGAGGTAAACCATTAATGGGGGAATGATTTCTTGTAGAAGGTGAGATTTTAGCTGAGAATAAAAGAAAATCAGGAAAGCCAAAAAACTGGGAATGAAGAAGTAGAGTTACATTACTAACTCAGAACACAGTGGAGGAGCAGGGTTAAAGGCCTCTCTCTCCATCCAAAGGTTTCCATGTCAACTTAAGATAACAATAAACATTCATTAAGTGCCTATTATATGTCTCGCATTGTACCATATTCCAGGGATTCTAGGAAAGGCAAAAACATATTCTCTAACCTCTAGAATTTCAGAGTTTAGTTTGAGGGGAAAATTCACAAACTATCAACAAAATATCTCAGGAGGAAGTAACCAGTATGACGAACTAGAAAAATTGTTTCATAAAATGAAATGTGAGACTACTTCAGATTTGAAAAAAGTCAGGGAAACCAGAAAATTGAGATGAGAAGGGAGAAATCTCTATACATGTTGTCAGCCACTGAAAATGCCCAGTCGGGAGAATCTTATAGAAGGAACAGCAAGAAGGCCAATGTTACTATATTCTCTGAGAACAATACCACCATTGGTGAGATCTTCCATTAAAAATAATGTAAATTTAATATATCATATATTAAATTATACATTCATTTTATATTTTTGATGTTTATTCAATATTTCCAATTTTAAAGCTCAAAGTTACCCAGAAACAGAACTTGCTGCCTATGCTTTCTTAGATCTATCAATTCTCAGGCTGGATTCATCAGCTTCAATTCTTACTATCATCATTTCTTCAGGGATATTCTTAAGATCCAAACACTTTTTGGCCACTGTATCCCTAAAAAAAAATCCCTACTGGGAATTTAGTCATTTCAGAGCTTTCTTTACCTTTCTCAAAGCCTCAGAGATTCTGAGTCTTTTACAATCCTAACTTTCTCTTGATTCTTTCCTTTTTGTTCTGATCTGTTTGCTTTAAGCATATTCACTATGTTGATAAAAATCAATCCTGTTATAAATAATTCTGCTATATACCAATTTTTATGTTAAATTTGACTTTTTTTTTCCTCTGACTCTTAACTAGTATCTACTCTTAATTCCTTCTATATGTCATGTGTCTTCATGGAAACTAGGAAGGCTCCAGCTTCTGCATGGGTATTTTCCCTAAACATAGTTCTCAGACTTTTTGCATCAAACATCACCCATTTATTGAACTTTTAGCTCTGTTTTATATTACAACCAGGAAGCCAATATTAAATCTAGAATTTATCTCATTAATAGAATAAAGAATTCTTGGATTTAATGAATATTCAAGACTTTCCTGGGCTCAAAGAATCAACTCTACCCCTTTTTTTTCCAGGCCTTCAAGTACTTCTTAATATGATTGAGATGTGTTCTTCCAGAAACCTACTATTTCAGTTATATGAAATCAAAATTATTTTAAACCTTCCCAGGACTAGCAAGAAAAGATTAATTTCTCTAACATTATTGGGTTATTAACAATCCATATATGCTTATTTTTTTAGATTACACATGTATATGTGTATATAGATATACACGTGTATATGTGTATATATGTGTATATACATCTTTTACACATGGGTCATGTTAAGAACAAAAAAATCAGAACAAAATGGAAAAAGCATAAGGAAAAAAAAACAGAAGGAAAAAAAGATGAAATGAGATACTCTGATCCACCTTCATTTTCATAGTTTTCTCTCTAAATGCAGATGGCATTTTCCATCCAAAGTTAATTGAAATTGTCTTGGATTACCAATTTGTTGAGAAGAGCTAAGTCTATCATAGTTGATCATTATGCAATCTTCATATAGTTATTTTTTAAAGGGAATAAAAACTTGTTTTCAATTTTGGACATTAAAAGAAGATTGATTAAACACCTAAAAATGATCGTGTAGGAGTTTTTAAGATAATTAATCAGTTTTAAAAGCTTCATGTCTACATTTTTTTCACTTAAATTTAGGATCCCAAAAAAAGCAGAATAACAAAGAGAGTGTTACTTCATTTTTACATGTCTCCAATTTTTCAAGGTGACTGACATGAAAGATGAACTCCTTAATAGTATACAGAATGTCATAGTGACCCAAGAAAATACATTATCAAACTAACTCAGTCCAATCTCCTCATTGAATTAAATACTTTAGAAGTGAATTAGATTATTGAAAAATCATGCTTAGAAAAATATGGTTGAGATGAAAACCATTAAAATCATCAGAAATGTGCTTTTTGAACTGTTTCTATAGTAAGAGGCTTTCACAAAATAATACATGCATATTTGTTTACCTGTTAAGAGACTTAGCAGATTAAACTCAATAATGTAGTTCTGCAATATAATTAAAATATTTCAGTGAATGAGATTTTTTCTATAACAATAACCAAAATAGTTAAAATAGCTGTATAATGAGTACAATTATGACTATAAATTTAAGACTTTGTGTTGCTTTATTTAATGAATATTCATTTGGTTATTTTGAAACATGCTATCTCAGACTGGTTAAATAAAATTATTTTCAAATCTTTGTAATAAATATAAAATAAGCAACTTTATTTTCTAAGGAAAGGCTAAGGATTTTCATTTGGACTCATTTTTTTCTAGACTGTGGAATGCTATCTGAACCAAATTTTCTTGTTGTTTCCTATACTTTGACTTCAATTTCCAATGTCATGCCTTTGCACAGACAATATATCATGTATAACTGGAATACCCTTTCTTTCATCACCTACATCTCTTAGCATTCCTAGTCTTCCTCAATGATCATCTGGTATTCTCTCTTACATGGGAAGGCTTTTATTTATTATTTCCCAAGTTTGTGTGTACTTTTTCTCCCAGACAGTCAGTACAAATGGATAACTCATTAAACAGAAAGAAAAGAGTAAGAGGATTACCTAAGAAAATAGATTTTTTTTCATAACTCCCATACTTCTTCCCAAACACAGGACTTATCCTGTCTTTTTACTACTCTTATTCTCTGATGATATTCAGTGAGAGATGTTCTCTGAAAAAATAAAACTAATCATCTAAAATTAATGAAGAAGCAAATAGTGGGCACAATAGGACACTGATTGAAACAGAAATAATATAGAAAAAGCAACATACAGGACATTTCCAAAAATGAAAAAGAAGATTTTCTGGTCAAAGGAAAGTAGGTCTTTATAGTACAGTGGTATCAGTGGAATGTCTGGAGAACTTAATGAAGGTTCCTAACAGTTTTTGGAATGTTCGTGGTGAAATTAAGGGCATAAATAGGAATCACATTGTATGTATATTAGAGAAGGGGTGGATTTATTCAACATAGATGAGATCACAAATACATTTGAAAATTTTAGGAAAACTGGGACACTAATGTATTTTTATAATTTTTATATATATTTATTTATTTATTGTTATAAATGCCCAAAAGATTATAAAACTGTATATATACTTTAATTCAGGAGTGTCACTACCAGTCTGTATCCCAAAGAGATCGTAATAGAGGCAAAAGGACCCATATGTTCAAGATATGTAATGGCAAGGAACTAGAAATTGAATGGATGCTCATCAGTTGGGGATTGGCTGAATAATTTTGGTATAGGAATACAATGTAATATTGTGAAATTAGAAGAAATTATGAACATGCTGATTTGAGAAAAGCCTGTAAAGACTTGAACTGATTCTAAGTAAAGTGAGAAGAACCAGGAAAATATTATACCCAGTATAAGCAAGATTACATGATGTTCAACTGTGATGGACTTGGCTCTTGTCAGCAAGGTGGTGCTTCAAGAGAATTCCACTAGACTTGACATGGAAAATATCATCCATATTCAGAAAAAGAACCATGGAGACTAAATGCCAATTAAGACATATAGTATTTTCATTGAGGAAAAAAATCAATAAGTATTTTCCTATTTACATGTTTTATCATATTAGGTAGAAGTTTCTTAAAGGCAAAAACTTATTTTAGCCTTTACATTAAAAGTTTTTAGGCAGTATATTATATATAGTAAGCAATTAATTTAGGCTTATTGAATTGAAGTCTAAGATACTTGAATGTGGCTTCTATTGATTTTTACCTCTCAGTAAGCCATGGATCAAATTTAATATCTTTCTAGCTGTGTTAGATAGAACCATCCTAGGCAAAATGCTTCATGTTTTATAGGAAAAAAATCACTGTGAATCCAATGAGCACTTTCATGAAGATCCTTTGGGTTCAAAACCAATTCATATCACTTTTTTTGAGATTTCCTCTATAAACATTTTATTCTCATCTGAGTTGGTGTTTTGGTCTTCCCTGTCACCACAGTAGTTTTCTATGGCTAAAATTTTTTTTTTCTGTTTCTTAATCATCTTCTTTCCTTTTCTTTTTTGTATTTCCTATTTTGTGACTTTTAAGGTTTGCTCCTGAGGTGAAGGTGGGGCATCCCAAATTTCCTGTGCAGCTCTGAGCCTTGGCTTTGAGCACAGGGGTACCTTGTGTGTAGTGTTTTGTTCACTACAGTAGGGCAGAGAGTAGCCTTAATTGTTCTTTTTAGGAAACAGCCTGAAAGACAATTCCCAGACGAAGAAACTGAAACTATTTATAGACATATGAAAATATGTTCCAAATCATTATTAATCAGAGAAATGCAAATTAAGACAACTCTGAGATACCACTACACACCTGTCAGATTGGCTAGAGTGACAGGGAAAGATAATGTGGAATGTTGGAGGGGATGTGGGAAAACAGGGACACTGATACATTGTTGATGGAATTGTGAACACATCCAGCCATTCTGGAGAGCAATTTGGAACTATGCTCAAAAAGTTATCAAACTTTGCATACTCTTTGATCCAGCAATGTTTCTACTGGGCTTATCCCCCAAAGAGATACTAAAGAAGGGAAAGGGACCTATATGTGCCAAAATGTTTGTGGCAGCCCTGTTTGTAGTGGCTAGAAGCTGGAAAATGAATGGATGGCCATCAATTGGAGAATGGTTGAGTAAATTGTGGTATATGAATGTTATGGAATATTATTGTTCTGTAAGGAATGACCAGCAGGAAGAATACAGAGAGGACTGGCGAGACTTACATGAACTGATGCTAAGTGAAATGAGCAGAACCAGGAGATCATTATATACCTCAAAAATGATACTGTTTGAGGATGTATTCTGATGGAAGTGGATCTCTTCGATAAAGAGAGCTAATTCAGTTTCAATTGATCAAAGATGGGCAGAAGCAGCTACACCCAAAGAAAGAACACTGGGAGATGAATATAAACTGCTTGCATTTTTGTTTTTCTTCCCAGATTATTTATACCTTCTGAATTCAATTCTCCCTGTGCAACAAGAAAACTGTTCGGTTCTGCACACATATATTGTATCCGGGATATACTGTAACCTGTTCAACATGTAAAGGATTGCTTGCCATCTGGGGGAGGGGGTGGAGGGAGGGAGGGGAAAAATTGGAACAGAAGTGAATGCAAGGGATAATGCTGTAAAAAATTACCCTGGCTTGAGTTCTATCGATAAAAAGTTATTAAAATAATAATAATAAAAATAAAAATAAAAATTTAAAAATTTAAAAAAAAAGAAAATAGCCTGGTTTCACAGTTAGAAATTCTTTTTTCTGGGCTGGGAGTAGAGGCTGCCCCACTGAATTGCTATAATATTGAGCCAGGATTGAGGGTCTCAGTTGCTAATCTGCTGTGTTTAACACCTACTCACTTCATCTGACCTTGGCTAAACACTCCCTTCACTCAAGTGAGACTGCTCTTTCTTGAAGTCCTTCACATCTATATTGAACTGGAGAATGGTTCTTTTTTGTCAGATTATTCAAAGGCTTGGTTTCATGTGGTATTCAAGGGAAACTGGGACATATTGAGCCTCTTCCTGGCTTAAGTCTGCCATCTTGGTACCACCCCAGAACTTCCTGCAAATTTCATGTAAAAGAAAAGAATATTATAATAAAGATAATTCTGTGTTTATTGTCAGAAACTATTATTTTGTGTTTTTTTTCATTATTAAGATATGGTAATCTATTTTTCCAAGGGTTGCAAGGAATGAATGTAAACTCATCATTTTCTTCAAGAATTATATGGAGTATATTAACTCCTTTCACTTCTCTGTGCTTCAGTTTCTTCTACAAAAATGGAGAGGTAGGACTACATGATCTCAATGATTAATTTCAGTTGTTATGGCTAATGATCTGCTAGAGTTTAATATGGTTTAAAATAATTCTGTTTAGGCAGATAATGTAAATTGGACAGATAAAACAAGATTTTATTATGTTCTTTGAGAGACTAAAATATTCATACAGGGATATTTAATCAATAGAACTACTCTCTCCTTCATGAGAAATAAAAGCAAACATAAACTTCAAAGACATAGTGTAATTCATTATGTAAGAATAGGTGAATATATAATAAATTTGAATTTCAACCAACAAACATCTACTCAGGATTTAGAAAGTACCAAAAAATAGACTATCTATCTGCAAAGGGGGAAAACAGATGAGAAACAGAATGATAAGTGACTATCAATAAAATGGTGAAAGACATAGATGATTCAGCCTTCAGTTTAAAGAGTGAAACCTCTTTGAAAAAGTTATAGGAATTTACTTAAGAGAATAATAATCACATAGGATGACAACATAAATGATTATGGGCTGCATTTTGGAGGGAATATCCAAATAGTTGAGACAATAATTAATTGGATTGTTTTATATTCAAGACTGGGCTTATGGGAAAAATGTTTCTCTTTTATTTTTTATATATCTGTATCTAGATATACACAGAGAGATATATGTTTGTATATAGTTGTTAGGCATCATCAACATATTTTGGACATAATCCAATTGTCTTAATCACTTGTATAATTAATATATTAGTGTGTCATGTAGCTTTACTTCTGAATAAGATATCAAACTCCAATTTAAAAAGAAAGTCTAAAAAAATAATACTCTTCATTTACAATTTACTATTGGATAGGAACTCTGTTTTATTCTGACTTCAACTCTGCATTATTGTATATTCTCCTACATTTACTATTGTATAAATTTTACCATTTCCAGTGTAAGAGTAAAATGTATTTTACATATTCAATGATCATTGTATGAGTATGATATTATCAGAATCCCCTTTATATAATGATGATAAGTGTTTAGGTATTATACTTAGGGGGCAGCTAGGCAGCACAGAGGATAAAGCACCAGCTCTGAAGTCAGGAGTACCTGAGTTCAAATCTGGTCTCAGGGTCTCAGGCACTTAACACTTACTGGCTGTGTGACTCTAGGCAAGTCACTTAACCCCAACTGCCTCAGCAAAAAAGAAAGAAGAAAAAGAAGAAGAAGAAGAAGAAGAAGAAGAAGAAGAAGAAGAAGAAGAAGAAGAAGAAGAAGAAGAAAGTCAGACAGACAGAGTTAGAGACAGAGAGAGACTGCAGGGAAGTTTATATATATATGTGTATATATATATATATATATATGTATATATATATACATACATATATATATATATATATATATACATACATATATATATATATACACACAGGGAAACAGATTAGCTTGGTTAATAAATAACAGTAAAATGAATGGAGAATATTGCAATATAGTGTAAAAACATAAAGAAAAGCAAAGTATTACATAGAAAATGTACCACTTAATGGAATCATTTATATTAAAATCATCTTCATTTAAAGCATCGGTTAACCATATATTAACAATTTATTGATTACTACATTACACATGTTGCTATGCAGATATTTTTTAAAGGACTTCTTAGATAGTTCTGATTTGTTATCAAAATGCATGAATATACAAGATTAACAGTGACAAACATAGTTGGTGCGTAGCAGAAAAAATATTATCTATGAAAAGTCTCATATTTCAAAAATTGTCATAAAAGAATTATTTCATTAATTTAATTTTCTCTCAAAATAAGAAATAAGAATAAACAAGAAAATGATCAACTAATGGATAAATATTTCTCTAAATTTTATCCTTTCTATATTTTTTCCTCAGACTAGGAGTTCTGGGTTTTGTTTACAATATTTCTGAGAGTTTTCATTTGGGGTTTTCCTTCAGGAGGTGATAAGTGAATTCTTTGATGTCTACTTTGCTCTCTGGTTCTAAAATATTTGGACAGTTTTCCTTCATAATTTCTTATAACATCATGCTAGGTTATATTTTGTCCTTGGTTTTCAGGACATCGATTGTTATATTATTTCTCTTTCATCTATTTTCCAAATCAGTTTTTTTTTCCCAAATGAAATTGCTCATATTTTCTGTTATTTTAGTCTGCTGAGTTGGTTTTCTTATTTTTTTGATATCTCAAGTAGTCATTACCTTCCATTAAGCAAATTCTCTCTCTCTCTCTCTCTCTCTCTCTCTCTCTCTCTCTCTCTCTTTTTCTCTCTCTCTCTCCCTCTCTCTCTCTCTCCTGAGGCAATTGGGGTTAAGTGACTTGCTTAGGGTAACACAGATAGGAAGTATTAAGTGTCTGTGTCCAGATTTAAACTCAGGTCCTCCTGACTTCAAGGCTGGTGATCTATCGGTGGCACTACCTAACTGCCCCCCAAATTCTAAGTTTTAAAGAGTAATTTTCATCAGTAAAATTTTGTATATTTTTATCAACCTATTATTTTATTTTTCATATTTTTCTTGAATAGGTTGGTTATTTTCCCATTTTTCTTCTACTATTCTTATTTTTTTTATCCTTTTTTAGAGCTCTTCTAAAAGTTATGTTTGGACTTTTACCATCTGCATTCAGGGGGCAGTTATAAATATTTTCAAGTTACTGTCCATTTGTATATTTGTGTCTTGAGCTTTCCAATTATCTTAGTAGTTTCTGTGCTCAGATTCTTTTTTATTTGTTTGCTTATTTACCCATTCTTCAGTCTTTTTTGACTTTGGATTTTGTGACAATACTGAGCTCTACTTACTTCTGTGTGGGGCAAGGGTCTTCTGTCTTTTTACCATATTTTGCTATTCTCACATCTCATTCTGGTGTCCTACAAGTTTTAAATGGTTCCAAACTGCTGCATTCTGGGGTCAATATTTCTTGCTCTCACGATCAGAACTTTACATGTCCCTGGCAAAAGTTTGGATTTGTATTCTGTGTGTGGTGAATTTTAGCAGACTGATGCTAAACTCAGAAGTACTGTACTACTTCACTCCATTTTGTGTTGGTCTCCTGAATATTGAAGTCATAAGTACAGGGCTAATGGTTAGAACCAAGTCCTCTTTCCTTTCTGTTCTTATATTTGGAATCACATGTTTATGTTTTTATAACTTGTTTCTTGCTAAAGTACATTAACCCCTTACTTGAGACTGGCACTCTGCCCCAGAACTCTGGCCCAGAACTGGGTAATGAGCAACAGAGTCATTATCTGGAATCCATTCTGGTTCCTAACACTGGTTCAGGAGTCCCTTAGGATCATTTTCTGCTCCACTGCTTCTTTCTTTTTTTTTTTTTAATTAAAACTTTTTTATTTACAAAACATATGCATGGGTAATTTTTCACCACTGACCCTTGCAAAACCTTGTGTTCCAAATTATCACCTCCTTTCCTCCACCCCTTCCCCTAAATGTCAGGTAATCCAAAACATGTTATATCTATTATAATATATGTTAAATCCAGTGTATGTGTACATATTTGTAGTTATCTTGATGTACAAGAAAAAATCGTACAAAAAAGAAAAAAAAACTGAGAAAAAAAATGCAAGTGAACAACAACAGAAAGAAGGAAAATGCTATGCTGTGGTCCACACTCAGTTCCCACAGTCCTCTCTCTGAATATAGATGGCTCTTTTCATGACAAGATCATTGAAACTGGCCTGAATAGTCTCATTGCTGAAAAGAGTCACATCCGTCAGAATTGATCATCATATAATATTGTTGTCACCATGTATGTGTAATCTGCTGCTTCTACTCACTTCATTTAGCATTAGCTCATGTAAGTCTCTCTAGGCCTCTCTAAAAATCATTCTGCTAATCATTTCTTATAGAACAATAATATTCCATAACATTAATACACCAGAATTTATTCAGCCATTCTCCAACTGATGGGAATCAACTCAGTTTCCAGTTTTTTGCCACTACAAAGAGGGCTACCATAAACATTTTACACATGTAGGTCCCTTTTCCTTCTTTAAGATCTCTTTAGGATGCACAATTTGATAACTTTTTGAACATCGTTCCACATCATTCTAAAGAATGGTTGAAACCATTCACAAATCCACCAATAATGCATTAGTATCCCAGTTTTCCCACGTCCCCTCTAACAATCATCATTATCTTTTCTGTCACCTTAGCCATCTGGGAGGTGTATCACATGGCTTCTTTCTTTTATTATTATTACTATAACTTTTTTATTTTTGACAACATATGCATGGGTAATTTTTTATAACATTATTCCTTGCACTCACTTCTGTTCCGACTTTTCCCTTCCCTCCATCTATTTCCTCCCCTAAATGGCAGGCAGTCTTATACATGTTAAATATCTTATAGTATATCCTAGATACAATAAATGTGTGCAGAACCAGACAGTTCTCTTGTTGCACAAGAAGAATTGGATTCAGAAGGTAAAAATAGCCTGGAAATCAAAACCAAAAATGCACACAGTTCACACTCATTTCCCAGTGATCCTTCTCTGGGTGTAGCTGCTTCTGTCCATCATTGATCAATTGGAACTGAATTAGATCTTCTCTTTATCGAAGATATCCATTTCCATCAGAATACATCCTCATACAGTATTGTTGTTGAAGTATATAATGATCTTATGGTTCTGCTCATTTCACTCAACATCACTTTATGTAAGTCTCTCCAAGCCTCTCTATATTCATTCTGCTGGTCAATTTTTGCAGAACAATAATATTCCATAACATTCATATACCAAAAGTTACCCAACCATTCTCCAATTGATGAACATCCATTCAATTTCCAGTTTCTAGACACTACAAACAGGGCTGCCACCAACATTTTGGCACATACAGGTCCCTTTCCCTTCTTTAGTATCTCTTTGGGATATAAGCCCAGTAGTTCCACTGCTGGATCAAAAGGTATGCACAGTTTGATAACTTTTTGGGCATAATTCCAGATTGCTCTCCAGAATGGTTGGATTCGTTCACAACTCCACCAACAATGCATCAGTGTCCCAGTTTTCCCGCATCCCCTCCAACATTCATCATTATTTTTTCCTGTCATCTTAGCCAATCTGACAAGTGTATAGTGGTATCTCAGAGTTGTCTTAATTTGCATTTCTCTTATCAATAGTGATTTGGAACACTCTTTCATATGAGTGGTAATAGTTTCAATTTCGTCATCTGAAAATTGTCTGTTCATATCCTTTGACCATTTATCAAATGGAGAATGGCTTGATTTCTTATAAATTTGAGTCAGTTCTCTATATATTTTGGAAATGAGGCCTTTATCAGAACCTTTAACTGTAAAAATGTTTTCCCAGTTTGTTGCTTCCCTTTTAATCTCGTTTGCATTAGTATTGTTTGTACAAAGGCTTTTTAACTTGATACAATCAAAATTTTCTATTTTGTAGTCAATAGTGGTTCTTCTTTGGTCACAAATTCCTTCCTCCATCACAAGTCTGAAAGGTAAACTATCTTGTGTTCCTGTAATTTATTTATAATCTCATTCCTTATGTCTAAATCTTGGACCTGACTTCCAGTTAAGATGGAGGAGAGGAGGCACATAGCTGGGCAGCTCCGCGTTTTTCTCTCACTATCCATTTCATTACAAGCCTCTGAATTAATGCTTGACTGAAAAAAACCCCACAAATAGTTACCAAGAGAAGCCATCCTTGAGATTCGCCAAGAAAGGTCTGTTTTTACTGGAGGGCTGGGATGGTTTTAGATCGGGTGCAGGCGGCGGGCAGCGGCAGTGAGAGCACGGGAGCAGACTGGAGAGGGGGTGGGGAGTGATCTCAGCCGTCTCTGCGGAGGGAGCTTCGCTACAGGACGGGATACTTTTCCCTGGCAGCAAGTCTGCAGCCCAGCAGAGAAGCTAAAAACACCGGGGCTGAAGAATAGAACCCCAAACAGCTGGAGTCTCTCCGGACCTGGCCGCCCCCCTTCCCCCACCCCCTCCACAGTGACTCAGCAAGCTCTGGGATTTCAGAGCGCAGGCGCAGCACAGTAGGGCTAGTGCCTCACTGCTGCCCTCCCCCCCCCCCACAGTCTGTAGAGGAAGCTCGGTAACACCGCCCAGCCCCTTCCCCAAAGAAAGACTCCAGTTTTTTCTTTTTTTCTTTGCTAGTTTGTCTTTGATTATTAGACAGAATGAGCAAGAAACTGAAGAGGACTTTAACCCTTGACAGCTTCTATACAGAAAGAGAGCAGACTCTAAATCCTGAGGAGACTAAAAACAGACAGTCTCCAGGTGAATCCCCAAAGGAGGAGATCATCTGTTCCTCAGCACAGATGAATCTCATGGAGGAAATTAAAAAAGGCTCTCACAAGAGAGCTAGAAGAAAAATGGGAAAAGCAGAGTGAGGCTTGGCAAAAGGAGAGGGAGGCTTGGCAAAAGAGCCTGGAGAAGTCACCCACTCAGTTAAAGGGAGACTGGATAAAGAAATAAAATCCTTGAAAAATAGGATTGGTGAACTGGAAACAGAAAATAGCTCTCTAAAAAAAAAATATTGGCGAAATGAAAAAAATTCCATAGAACAAAATAGCTCAATGGGACAATTAGAAAAAGATTTTAAAAGAGTGAGTGAAGAAAATACTTCACTGAAAATCAGAATCGAACAATTGGAATTCAATGACTCAAGGAGACAAGATGAATCAGTCAAGCAAATCCAAAAAAATCAAACAATGGAAAAGAATGTGAAATACCTTCTGGGGAAGACAACAGACCTGGAAAACAGATCCAGGAGAGACAATCTGAGAATCATCGGAGTCCCAGAAAAGCATGATGAAAAAAAGAGCCTGGACAGTATTTTCCAGGAAATTATCAAAGAGAACTGCCCAGAAGTCATTGGAACAGAGGATAAAATAGACATCAAAAGAATTCATCGATCACCCACTGAAAGGGATCCTAAAATCAAAACACCAAGGAATATAGTGGCCAAATGCCAGAACCCTCAGATGAAGGAAAAGTATTGCAAGCAGCTAGAAAAACCCAATTCAAGTATCAAGGAGCCATAATAAGGATCACCCAGGATCTGGCAGCATCAACATTAAAGGATCGAAGGGCCTGGAATATGATATTCCAAAAGGCTAAGGAACTTGGTATGCAATCAAAAATAACTTACCCAGCTAGAATGAGCATCTTTTTGCAGGGAAGAAGATGGACGTTCAACAAAGTAAGCGAATTTCACCTATTTTTGATGAAAAAGCCAGAACTTAACAAAAAGTTTGATCTACAAATATATAACTCAAGAGAAATCTAAAAAGGTAAAGATTAATCTTGGGAACTATATTTCAGCTATAAAGATGTATAAAGAATACATGTATACCTTGTTCTAGAAACTAGATGTGGAAAGGATATTGTACCAGAAAAGGATAAAGTGGGGGTAGTACATCTCATGAAGAGGCAAAGGAAACCTATTATATCTGAGAGAAAGAATGGAGGGAGATGAATATAGTGGGTATCTTACTGCCTTCAGAATTGTCTTTAAGAGAAAAATTTTAGATATATTCAATCTATGGTGAAACTTCTCCCACCTCATTGAAAAGTGAGAAGGGAAAAGTGAAAAGGGAAGGAACAAGCTAAGCAGAAGGGAATACGGGAACTGGGAGGGCAAGGGGTAAGATAGGGGGAGGAACTCTAAGGCGGGGGGAGGGATACTAAAAAGGGAGGGCTGTGAGAAGCAAGTGGTGCTCACAAGCTTAATACTAGAAAGGGGGATAAGGGGGAAAGAAGGGAGAAAAGCATAAACCGGGGTTAACATGATGGCAAGTAATATAGAATTGGTCATTCTAACCATAAATGTGAATGGGGTAAACTCCCCCATAAAGAGGAAGCGATTAGCAGAATGGATTAAAAGCCAGAATCCTACAATATGTTGTTTACAGGAAACACACCTGAAGCGGGGAGATACATGCAGGTTAAAGGTAAAAGGTTGGAGCAAAATCTACTATGCTTCAAGTGAAGTCAAAAAAGCAGGGGTAACCATCCTGATCTCAGATCAAGCTAAAGCAAAAATTGATCTAATTAAAAGAGATAAGGAAGGGCACTATATCTTGCTAAAGGGTAGCATGGATAATGAAGCACTATCTATATTAAACATATATGCACCAAGTGGGGTAGCATCTAAATTCTTAAAAGAAAAATTAAGAGAGCTGCAAGAAGAAATAGACAGCAAAACTATAATAGTGGGCGATCTTAACCTTGCACTCTCAGAATTAGATAAATCAAACCACGAAATAAATAAGAAAGAAGTCAAAGAGGTAAATAGAATACTAGAAAAGTTAGATATGATAGATCTCTGGAGAAAATGTAATGGAGACAGAAAGGAATACACTTTCTTTTCAGTAGTTCATGGAACCTATACAAAAATTGACCATATATTAGGACATAAAAACCTCAAACTCAAATGCAGTAAAGCAGAAATAGTAAATGCATCCTTTTCAGACCACGATGCAATGAAAATTACATTCAACAAAAAAACCAGGGGGAAGTAGACCAAAAAATAATTGGAAACTAAATAATCTGATACTAAAGAATGATTGGGTGAAACAGCAAATCATAGACATAATTAATAACTTCACCCAAGAAAACGATAATAATGAGACATCATACCAAAATATATGGGATGCAGCCAAAGTGGTAATAAGGGGAAATTTCATATCTCTAGAGGCCTATTTGTATAAAATAGAGAAAAAGAAGGTCAATGAATTGGGTTTGCAACTAAAAATGCTAGAAAAGGAACAAATTAAAAACCCCCAGTCAAACACTAAACTTGAAATTCTAAAAATAAAAGGAGAGATCAATAAAATTGAAAGTAAAAAAAAAAAAAAAAACTATTGAATTAATTAATAAAACTAAGAGTTGGTTCTATGAAAAAACCAACAAAATAGATAAAACCCTTAGTAAATCTGATTAAAAAAAGGAAAGAGGAAAATCAAATTGTTAGTCTTAAAAATGAAAAGGGAGAAGTCACCATTAACGAAGAGGAAATTAGAGCAATAATTAGGAGTTACTTTGCCCAACTTTATGCCAATAAATTCGAAAACTTAAATGAAATAGAAAAATACCTCCAAAAATATAGCTTGCCCAAACTAACAGAGGAAGAAGTAAATATCCTAAACAGTCCCATCTCAGAAAAAGAAATAGAACAAACTATCAATCAACTCCCTAAGAAAAAATCCCCAGGACCAGATGGATTTACATGTGAGTTCTACCAAACATTTAAAGAACAATTAACTCCAATGCTAAAAAACTATTTGAAAAAATAGGGATTGAAGGAGTCCTACCAAACTCCTTTTATGACACAGACATGGTATTGAGACCTAAACCAGGTAGGCTGAAAACAGAGAAAGAAAATTATAGACCAATCTCCCTAATGAATATTGATGCTAAAATCTTAAATAAAATATTAGCAAAAAGATTACAGAAAATCCTCCCCAGAATAATACACTATGACCAAGTAGGATTTATACCAGGAATGCAGGGCTGGTTCAATATTAGGAAAACTATTAGCATAATTGACTATATCAATAACCAACCAAACAAAAACCATATGATCATCTCAATAGATGCAGAAAAAGCATTTGATAAAATCCAACATCCATTCCTAATAGAAACACTTGAGAGCATAGGAATAAATGGACTTTTCCTTAAAATAGTCAGGAGCATATATTTAAAACCATCAGTAAGCATCATATGCAATGGGGAAAAACTGGAACCTTTCCCAGTAAGATCTGGAGTGAAGCAAGGTTGCCCACTATCACCTTTATTATTTAATATCATATTAGAAACACTAGCCTCTGCAATAAGAGTCGAGAAAGATATTAAAGGAATTAGAGTAGGCAATGAGGAAACCAAACTATCACTCTTTGCAGATGATATGATGGTATACCTAGAGAACTCCAGAGATTCTACTAAAAAGCTATTAGAAATAATTCATAATTTTAGCAAAGTAGCTGGCTACAAAATAAATCCCCATAAATCCTCAGCATTTTTATACATCACTAACAAAACCCAACAGCAAGAGATACAAAGAGAAATTCCATTCAGAATAACTGTTGATACCATAAAATATTTGGGAATCTATCTACCAAAGGAAAGTCAGGAATTATATGATTAAAATTATAAAAAAAGTCTCCACACAAATAAAGTCAGACTTAAATAATTGGAAAAATATTAAGTGCTCTTGGATCGGCCGAGCGAACATAATAAAGATGACAATATTCCCTAAACTAATCTATTTATTTAGTGCTATACCAATCAGACTTCCAAGAAAATATTTCAATGATCTAGAAAAAATAACAACAAAATTCATATGGAACAATAAAAAGTCGAGAATCTCAAGGGAATTAATGAAAAAAAAAATCAAATGAAGGTGGCCTAGCTGTACCTGATCTAAAATTATATTATAAAGCAGCAGTCACCAAAACCATTTGGTATTGGCTAAGAAATAGATTAGTGGATCAGTGGAAAAGGTTAGGTTCACAAGACAGAATAGTCAACTATAGCAATCTAGTGTTTGACAAACCCAAAGTCCCTAACTTCTGGGATAAGAATTCATTATTTGATAAAAAAAAAAAAAAAAAAAAAAAAAAAAAAAAAAAAACTGCTGGGATAATTGGAAATCAGTATGGCAAAAATTAGGCATGGACCCACACTTAACACCATATACCAAGATAAGATCAAAATGGGTCCATGATCTAGGCATAAAGAATGAGATTATAAATAAATTAGAGGAACATAGGATAGTTTATCTCTCAGACTTGTGGAGGAGAAAGAAATTTGTGACCAAAGATGAAGTAGAGACCATTACCGATCACAAAATAGAAAATTTTGATTACATCAAATTAAAAAGCCTTTGTACAAATAAAACTAATGCAAACAAGATTAGAAGGGAAGCAACAAACTGGTTAAACATCTTCCCAGTTAAAGGTTCTGATAAAGGCCTCATTTCCAAAATATATAGAGAACTGACTCAAATTTATAAGAAATCAAGCCGTTCTCCAATTGATAAATGGTCAAAGGATATGAACAGACAATTTTCTGAGGATGAAATTGAAACTATTACCACTCATATAAAAGAGTGTTCCAAATCATTATTGATCAGAGAAATGCAAATTAAGACAACTCTGAGATACCACTACACACCTGTCAGATTGGCTAAGATGACAGGAAAAAATAATGATGAACGTTGGAGGGGATGCGGGAAAACTGGGACACTGATGCATTGTTGGTGGAGTTGTGAACGAATCCAACCATTCTGGAGAGCAATATGGAATTATGCCCAAAAAGTTATCAAATTGGGTATACCCTTTGATCCAGCAGTGTTTCTATTGGGCTTATATCCCAAAAAAATACTAAAGAAGGGAAAGGGACTTGTATGTGCCAAAATGTTTATAGCAGCCCTGTTTGTAGTGGCTAGAAATTGGATAATGAATGGATGCCCATCAATTGGAGAATGGCTGGGTAAATTGTGGTATATGAATGTTATGGAATATTATTGTTCTGTAAGAAATGACCAGCAGGATGAATACAGAGAGGACTGGCGAGACTTACATGAACTGATGCTAAGTGAAATGAGCAGAACCAGGAGATCATTATACACTTCGACAACGATATTGTATGAAGACATATTTTGATGGAAGTGGATTTCTTTGACAAAGAGACCTAACTGAGTTTCAATGGATAAATGATGGACAGAAACAGCTACACTGAAAGAAAGAACACTGGGAAACTAATGTGAACTATTTGCATTTTTGTTTTTCTTCCCGGGTTATTTATACCTTCTGAATCCAATTCTCCCTGTGCAACAAGAAAACTGTTCGGTTCTGCACACATGTATTGTATCTAGGATATACTGCAACATATCTAACATATATAAAACTGCTTGCCATCTAGGGGAGGGGGTGGAAGGAGGGAGGGGAAAAATCAGAACAGAAACGAGTGCAAGGGATAATGTTGTAAAAAAAATTACCCTGGCATGGATTCTGTCAATATAAAGTAATTATTAAATAAAAATTAAAAAAAATAAAATAAATCTTAGACCCATTTTGATCTTATCTTGGTGTAAGATGTTAATGTGGGTCCATGTCTAATTTCTGCCATACTACTGTCCAGTTTTCCCAGCATTTTTTGTCAAATAAAGAATTCTTATCCCAAAAGTTGGGGTCTTTGGGTTTGTCAAACACTAGATTGCTATAGTTATTGACTATTTTCTCCTGTGAACCTAACCTATTCCATTGACCAACTGATCTCTTTCTTAGCCAATACTAAATGATTTTGGTGACTGCTGGTTTATAATATAATTTTAGGTCTGGTACATGTAGGCCACCTTGATTTGATTTTTTTTTCATTAATTCCCTTGAAATTCTTGACCTTTTGTTCTTCCATATGAATTTTGTTGTTATTTCTTCTAGGTCATTAAAATAGTTTCTTGGGAGTGTGATTTGTATAGCACTAAATAAATAAATTAGTTAGGTAGTATTGTCATCTGTTATATTCTTTCAGCCTATTCAAGAGCACTTAATATTTTTCCAATTATTTAAATCTGACTTTATTTATATGGAAATTGTTTTGTGATTTTGCTCATTTAATTTGTGGCTTTCCTTTCATATAGATTACCAAATATTTTATGCTATCAACAGTTATTTTGAATGGAATTTCTCTTTATATCTCTTGCTGTTGGATTTTGTTGGTGATGTATACACTGCTTCTTTCACTGGTGATTTCCCCTCCTCCCATTCTTGACTGCTATTGCCTTTGCTGCTCCTGCACCATGATATTGCAATCCTCAACAGCCCCAATCTCAGTATTTGTAGAACTCTCTATCTTGTTAAGCTTTCCTTGGCTTGGAAAGATAAAAACAAGAAGAGAAAAAGAAAAAAAGTCTTACCTTTTCCTTGATCTTCCAAAAAACAATTCAAAATATAGTATTTTTCCAGTTATTTATGGAGAAGATAATGTTGACTCAGCTAGAGAAAAATGCTGACTCTCATTACAGCAACTTGATTATACCTCTCTAATATTTATATTTAATAAACCTGTTGTGTTGTTTTTTTACAAAAGAAAAAAAATAACTTTCTGAAAACTCCAGAGGAAAAATATTTTTATCAAGTATGTGTGTGTGTGTGTGTGTGTGTGTGTGTGTGTGTGTGTGTGTGTGTGTGTGACTTGTAACTTCACTGATCCAGTGAGAATTGTAGGATACAGGGGTATTCCATTGATATAGGGAACTCTCAATAAGCAATTTCTTTCTACCAATGCAAATATGTAACTTCAGTAATTTATACATTTAATGAGTTGCACTTAGTAGAGAAATTAATTGACTTGTCTGGAATTATCCATCCTGATGGTATGTGTCAGAGGCATGATTTGTGATTTAACAATGTCACCCTGTTTCCTATTTCTTTTTTCTCCCAACATAATTCTCTATGAGAAAGGAAGAACTTTCCTGTTTCAAAGGGATGTTCGATGAATGATGGGCTCCCAAAAAGAAGGCACATTCCAAAAATTAGAGACAAGATAAGCAAATGCCACTATTTTTAACTAACAAGAAACAAAAATAACGCAAGGTTATTGACTTGACTAATAACACTTTGTAAAACTAGCATTAATGCATGTAGTTCCCTACCATGTCAAAATTTGAGTTAAGATTTTTACAGACTAGACACCTAGTTTTTATGGAGCAATCAGAAATTAACTCAGATGACATTCAATTGCTTTCAATTTGTTTTGGTCCATTGATGTATCTTTCATCTCATTGACGTGAATGTTATTGTTTTTATACAGGGAAAATATTTCCTTCCTGGATTAGAAACACAATACACTGGTAGCCTTCTTCAGCTCTCAACATTGTATGCACACTTTTTTCATTACAGAATATCATTTCCCTAATATCAAACAAATATTATCTGATGAACATTATCTAATGAAAATGTGAAATTCATCTCACTTTTGTCCATATGTATCTGTTCACTTATTAAATATTTTAATAGAATATTAAAGATAATACAAACAAAAATACAGAGAAAAATATTTGTTTGTGGTGTGTGTGTTTGTGTGTGTGTGTGTGTGTGTGTGTGTACACAGCTGTGTGTATTCATTTCCCTTAGAAGAAGAGAAATGACAATGGGCCTTTAGTTTTGACATATGCTCTGTGCTTGCCTATGACTGACATCTTTAGGGGTCTAAATGCTATTTTGTCTATTTCAATTCAAAAAGCTCCTGTAGGATTACTTTGTAAGACACATTGATTTTGAGATGTTTTCAGTACTGCTTATCTTTTAGACTGTCTTGCTAATGGATTACCAATAGAGTATATATCTACTTATTTCTGTTCCATGCTCTTTAATGATAGGGATGAATATAATATATTGGCTAAAATATAACATGAAAGATCATTGAAAAAATAAAATATTTACTCACTAATTTCCTTTGAATTTTTTTGTTAATGAAAAAAATAAAATATAAAGACAAGATTGGAGTTATATTTTTGATATATAAAGAATGATTCATCCTGGAACATTTAAAGAAAGGTCGAAATCTAGACTTTGTCACAAGCCTCCTTCCACTAACACTCCCTTCTCCAATTGATAAGTTTTTTCAAAATTTTTTTGAGAAAGGCCCCAAATATTCTTTATTCCCTTTTCAACTCTTCAACCATGTATCTGAGTGATTTCCTTTCCCACATTCTTTTCAATCTTTTTTTTTAATATGTTATCTTCTTTTGTTAGAATGTAAGCTTTTTAACAAATGTAAATTATCTTTCTTTTTGCTTGTATTTATATTTCCAGCACTTAGCATGGTGCCAGACACATGGTAAACTTTTAAAATACTTATTGAATCATTAATTTTATAATTATTAGATGTGGAGAATATTTTCAAGGGATTAACAAGTCCAATGCTATAGGAGCTACAGCATTTATGGGAATCACAAAGTCATTTTAGGAATGTTATTAATTATTAGAAATTATCCTGCTTGTGCCAAAAAAAGAGAATTAAATGAAGAGTCAGTATTGTGGCACAATTGCTAGGAATTAATTTCAATAAGATGAATGACTAAAACATTTTTTAGAATGGAGTGTTCAAGAGTTAAAAAGATGTTCATGTAGGATAGAATATAAATAGAAAAATGAATAAGTTCCCCATGTGGAGAAGAGATTCAATATTTGGTCCAGGAGAGTAGTATTTGTTCTGAAGACTGAACGTGGGAGTCTAAGTCTATACCCAAAATATCTCAACCAAAAACCTCATTATAATCTGTTAAGGAGGAAATAAGTTATGAATATGGATGGATGGGATAATTTCATGACATTCTCCTGGAGGGGGAAGGATCACAACATATCTTTATTATAGCATTCTATGTCAGCAAAAAAATACATTTAGGGAAGTTGGCCTTCAAAATGACAGATTCACTGCTGAAAAATTAAACTGTGCTACTACCATTTTTACTGACAAAGAAAGTGGCAAACTACTACAGTGTTTTTGTCAAGAAATCCCAGAGTCTACAGAGCCATGAAGAGTCAGCTATGAATGAATGACTGAATAATATCCTCCATTTTTAATCTGTATAGCATGTAAATTATAATATAAATATTTGTTTAATTAAATTTAATTGAGTTATCACAGAAGTTTTTAGAACTCTTCATGCCAACTCTCACTCTTCCACCACCATGGTTCATCCAATGTTGATTTGCCAAGATGGGAGTATTCTTTAATAAAGGTGTGTTTAATATATTGAACTACTTGCCATGTAGGAGAAGGAGGGGAGAAATTGGAACACAGGGTTTTATAAGGGCTAATGTTGAAGAATTGTCCATGCATAAGTTTTGAAAAATAAAAAGCTTTAATTTATAGATACAGAAATGACAAATAGCTCCACTTCGGTAGTTGAAATAAAGAGAAAAGAATGCCTAATTTATTTTGTTTATGGGCCTGCTCAGTCTTTAGAGAATTTGTCCCTAAAATAGATATTCAGTAGAGTTAGGCAGAAAATTTCTAATCATTTTGCTGTTACCACCTCATCCTAGGAGAAATATTTCAAATTTGATTAACATGGTAATGGCACACCAAATAACTTGCATTCTGAAACTTGCATAACTTAACATCTCTGACCTCAAATATGCTGACAGGAAACTGCCTTGGTTCAGCTTCTGATATTTGATATTTCTAGCTATGACCATATCAAAATCTATCCAGTTTTTTTTAATGTTTATTTTATTTATTTTTTGCTAAGGCATTGGGGTTAATTGACTTGTTCAGAGTCACACAGGTAGGAAGTGTTAAGTGTCTGAGACCAGATTTGAATTCATCTTCCTGACTTCACGGCTAGTGTTCTATCTATTGTGCCATCTAGCTGCTCCTTATATCCAGATTTTTAACATTATACCACATAAGTCTGGTGAATTCTTTCCTTAAAATGTTTGGTATCAAGGAAAATGACTGGTCTCGTTTTATATGATCTTAAAAGACTGAGCAACAATGGGATAAAGATGAAGTAACACAAATTTGTATTTGATATAAGAAAAAAATTCCAAATAAAGTTGTTAAAATGTTGGAAAGACTAGAAATTGATTCGATTTCATTAGTGGTCTTCAGATACTCAAAGAGAGCAGCCTTGCCTGTCCTAAGTTTTCTTTTATCTTAGGTAAATATTTAAAATGTTTTCAACCACTCCTCAAATATCAAGAGATTTTAGCCCTCAAATGCAGTTTATCTACATGTTGTATAATTCTTCATTATCCTTTTAGAATCTGCCTCCTAGACCGAATACAATATTCTAGTATGTTCCAACCTAGGCTCTGTAGCATGGTACTATTAGTCATACCAATTGTCTTCCTGAATCCACATACAAACTGCTTTGCCCTTATGATTATGGTAATTTCTAAACCCTAATTTCCCTAAATTAGACCCTGAAGAAAACATTATAAATTTATGAATTTGGGTAATGGACCTTTTCACTAAATATAAAAGTCATATCTGGCAGTTATTGATACATTACAAATAAATCAACTTTCAGGCATAGTTATTTTTGAAAGAGCTATAAAAGTATTTTGACTGAACATTACTCCATACAGAAAATTGAAATACTAAAATTTAATGAAATCATGAAGACCACAAACCTCATTCTGAAGTAAAACACTCCATTGCCACTGACATGTATAATATTTCTCATATGTTACTACTGAGAAGATTTTGGTTTTTGTTTCTGTCACTGGTTGGAGAGTTAAAATGTTTTTATAACTTTAAAATGATAAAAAAAAATTGCTTTTTTGCTGATGAATTGGGGGAAAATTTGCCAAATTTTATTTTTATTTAAGAATTAAAATTTTGCCATTTAAAATTTTAAGATTCTATCTTTAAATTTCAGTAATGATAAAAGTCCAATAAACTGTTAAATCTTTTGAAGGAAAACCCACAAAATAAATAATGTTTACAAATTAAGTATTAAGCATCTGTCAGAAAATATTCTTTACATACATTTTCTTCCCTATATACACTGTATAATCATGGAATTTTCATTAAATAAATAAATTTTCTTTTGAAATTCAATTAAATCCTGAAATAAATCATGAGTATAATTGAATGAGATGAGGTGAGATCTTTCAAGACAGCTGTAAAAATCGAGTAAGGCTTCATCTACTTGAAAGTTTGCATAGGCCTGAAGGACTTTGAAGATTGGATCAAGGGCATACCTAAGGCCCCTTCCTGCTATCCTATGGCATCAGTTTCTCTCTATTTTAGTCAAATATGGGCAACTATGTACTTATTGGTCAAGTTCAATTTCTTGGGTAGTTCTCCCGTTTAGAATGTAATATCCTCACCCAATGGGGATGAGGGTTAGTGGTAGGAGGGGGTATTTGTGTTAGGGATTAAAAGTGTTAACCCTGACCCAGAAGGTGCTTCCTCCCTTCGATTGTCTGCTTGCTGGAAGGGACGCCCTTCTCGCAAGAATGTATAATAAACTTTGCTTTGCTTCTAAAGATCTCTCCAGCTTTTTTATTATATGGTGACCCCTCACCATTTCTGAACCGCACAATAAGAACACAGGCTTTTTTTAAAAAATTAAAACAATATACATATGGTGATAAAAATATTTCTCACATACTTGCCTTATACCCAAACGACTTTCACCTATTCAGGTCCCAAAGAATTCAGAGGAACTACTATGCTAGAAGAAAATGCATAAAGTTGAAACTACATTTATTAGATTATATTACATCTATTAGATCACAAACATGCAGATATCAAAGAAAGAGTTAATATTGCTGTTCTTTCTGATTATGGATCCCTAACAATAATCTTGTCTTAAAAATTGTTTTGCATTTTGTTGAATAAGAATTTATTTTAAAGATGGTTATCCATCAAACTTTTATCAATAAGATTAGATCACATAAATGATTTTTTTAATTGAAAATGTTATTCTAATGAAACAGTGTCCTAGACACAATCTGTATAATACATATTTCAAGCAAATAACTAGCAAGAAAACATGCTATTATAATTTCATCAACCTTGCATTTTAAAACTCCATAATCTCCTTTCAACCCTTCCATTCCTTATTTATTTCTACTTGTATTTATTACATATTACTTCACTTAAAATAATCTACATTTCCCCCAAAATGGCTACTACCTATTGCCTGAAACCCTCATTTGGACAAGCGATTCCTCCTGTGCATTTTTTGTCTCCCTTCTTAAATTGCCTTGTAAAAAAACTTATCTGTTCTTCATCCCATTGCCAAAATGCAAGTTCCTTGAGCACAGAGATTTAACATTCTAAGTTCTTCAAAAATAAATACTGAATCAAACTCGTTAAATACTCTTGTCACCAAGATGTAAATAGTTAAATACTAAATCTGTCCCTCATTTTTCCTATAATGAACTCCTGCAATAGCCTCCTAAGTGGCCTCCCTGCCTCTTCAACCTCATCCTCCATAATTTATCCTCCACTAGTTGCCAAAATGTTTTCCTAAATCCCAGGTCTGATCATGTCACTTCCCTGCTCACAAAGCTTTTAGATTTTTATTGGATCTAGTTTATATTCTTCTATAAAGTACTTAACAGCCTTCACAAACTGATTCAAACCACTTTCCCAAGTGTTTCACTTTACTGCCTTCTATTCTAATCACTCAATAGATTCCTGCTATTCATACACTATTTCACTCTTTACTACCATAACTTTGTACAAGGTGCCCTTAACCTTGAAATTCTATTCTTTGCTTCCATATTTTAGAGCCTTGATTTCCTTTTAAAGGTCATTCCAAGGCCTGACTACACATGACCTTTCCTTTCTCCTCCAATCCTTCCCCAAAATAAAAATATTTTTATTGCATATCCCCAACCTTAAAATCATTCTCTAATTCCTTTGAATGTATCTTATATTTGCAATGTATATTTAGCATTTGTCCGCAATGAAATCTAAACAACTTTGAGGGAAGAATATTTTTTTCATTTTGCCTTTATAAATCCCAGGACCCAGGATTGTATATTCTACATAGTAGATATTTAATAAATTCTTATTTAATTGGATTGAAATGAATGATAATAATATGTGTATGGTGACTTAAAAAGTATATGTAAATCAAGTTCTTCTGCAAGTAAAATGCCCTTTGTATAGAGGAATTGCACATGTTCAACATATATTGGAACACTTGCCAACTGGGGTAAGGGGGAGAAGGAGGGGAAATAGAACACAGGTTATTGTAGGAGTCAATGTCAAAAATTATCCATGTATATACTTTGAAAATAAAACACTATAATTTTAAAAATATAATGATTTCCCTTTACAAAAACAAAACCAAAATCAAAATTTATAGCCAGGGGGGGAAAAAATGTCCTCCAACAGAGAAGAAATGCAAGGTTATAGGAAGAAATCATTTAATGTTTTGAAATTCAGTTTTTCTGTGTATGTGTGAATATGTTAACTAGTTGAAGTTTGCTTATGATTAATTTTCTCAAATACCTATCTTTGACTGGCAGCAAGTTTATTCAGTATTTGCCAAAGAATGGCATTGATTTCTTCAGATATTGTTCTCTTGCCTGACTTCTGTTGAGAAGATAAGAATCTCTGCATGGTGATTCTGAGTGAAGTGCTTTCTATGCATACTGAGACATACAGTCATTGAAATGCATGACAAATGTTGAATAATAATATCTGAGGATACAATGACTGCATTTGCTCAAAGCATGCATTACCATGAAGCACCTAAAGCTGTTACTACACTTGAGCACACTTTATACAAATGAAGGAATCAGTCAATTCCTGAAATTGTTTATTTAACCTTAAAAGCTGTATAGTAGCCAATAAAAGCAATATAATTCAGAGTAAATAGTGAATCTCTAGTGTGACACTTCTATTCATTTTAAGGTATTAAACTTTCCTTTTTCATTTTATCTTTAAAGTAGAGTTGTAAAAGCTGTTATACATTCTCAAATTCCTTGCAGACAATAGTTCTCAAATAGTTATGGAACAGTAAACAGTGAGGAATTTAAACATAGGGTCTTATAACTCAGATAAGGCATCAATACAATTGTACTTAATGAGACAGAAAGATAGATATACTGTTTATTATGCTTCAAAACAACTACAGCTTTTGTCAGTAAAACTTCTCTACATATTGTTTCTCTTAGAACCTCAGAGGAAGCATCTCATAGAAATCACAGTATTACAATAGGAAATAGATAAACATGAAACATTATGGTAATTGCTTCCACAATTGAAAACTAGGATCCAATTTAGACTTAGGAATAATGTGTCCTCACAGGCAGAAATCAATCCTTATTATTGAAATTTTAATTTTCCACAGGTTCTATTTTCTCTTGGCCTAAGCTACTTATTGGTAGTTATTGGGGGATTAAGAGGGAAAGTATTCATTTGTTTCTACTGGATGGATGAACTGGACTGAGGGCAATTGGATTTTTTTTTTTTAATTTTTTTATTTAATAATTACATTATATTTACACTCATTTCTGTTCCGATTTTTTTTTCCCCTCCCTCCCTTCACCCCCTCCCCTAGATGGCAAGCAGTCCTTTATATGTTGGATATGTTGCAGTATATCCTAGATACAATATATGTTTGCAGAACCGAACAGTTCTCTTGTTGCATAGGGAGAATTGGATTCAGAAGGTATAAATAATCCGGGAAGAAAACAAAAATGCAGATAGTTCACATTCGTTTCCCAGTGTTCTTTCTTTGGGTGTAGCTGCTTTTGTCCGTCATTTATCAATTGAAACTCAGGTCTCTTTGTCAAAGAAATCCACTTCCATCAAAATATGTCCTCATACAATATCGTTGTCGAAGTGTATAATGATCTCCTGGTTCTGCTCATTTCACTTATCATCAGTTCATGTAGGTCTCTCCAAGCCTCTCTGTATTCATCCTGCTGGTCATTTCTTACAGAGCAATAATATTCCATAACATTCATATACCACAATTTACCAGCCATTCTCCAATTGATGGGCATCCATTCATTTTCCAGTTTCTAGCCACTACAAACAGGGCTGCCACAAACATTTTGGCACATACAGGTCCCTTTCCCTTCTTTAGTATTTCTTTGGGATATAAGCTCAATAGAAACACTGCTGGATCAAAGGATATGCACATTTTGATAATTTTTTGGGCATAATTCCAGATTGCTCTCCAGAATGGTTGGATTCGTTCACAACTCCACCAACAATGCATTAGTGTCCCAGTTTTCCCGCATCCCCTCCAACATTCATCATTATTTTTTCCTGTCATCTTAGCCAATCTGACAGGTGTGTAGTGGTATCTCAGAGTTGTCTTAATTTGCATTTCTCTGATCAATAATGATTTGGAACACTCTTTCATATGAGTGGTAATAGTTTCAATCTCATCCTCTGAAAATTGTCTGTTCATATCCTTTGACCATTTATCAATTGGAGAATGGCTTGATTTCTTATAAATTTGAGTCAGTTCTCTATATATTTTGGAAATGAGGCCTTTATCAGAACCTTTAACTGTGAAAATGTTTTCCCAGTTTGTCGCTTCCCTTCTAATCTTGTTTGCATTAGTTTTATTTGTACAAAGGCTTTTTAATTTGATGTAATCGAAATTTTCTATTCTGTGATCAGTAATGGTCTCTAGTTCATCTTTGGTCACAAATTTCTTTCTCCTCCACAAGTCTGAGAGATAAACTATTCTATGTTCCTCTAATTTATTTATAGTCTCGTTCTTTATGCCTAGGTCATAGACCCATTTTGATCTTATCTTGGTATATGGTGTTAAGTGTGGGTCCATGCCTAATTTCTGCCATACTAATTTCCAATTATCCCAGCAGTTTTTATCAAATAATGAATTCTTTTCCCAGAAGTTAGGGGCTTTGGGTTTGTCAAACACTAGATTGCTATAGTTGACTATTCTGTCTTGTGAGCCTAGCCTTTTCCACTGATCCACTAATCTATTTCTTAGCCAATACCAAATGGTTTTGGTGACTGCTGCTTTATAATATAATTTTAGATCAGGTACAGCTAGGCCACCTTCATTTGATTTTTTTTTTCATTAATTCCCTTGAGATTCTCGACTTTTTATTGTTCCATATGAATTTTGTTGTTATTTTTTCTAGATCAATAAAATATTTTCTTGGAAGTCTGATTGGTATAGCACTAAATAAATAGATTAGTTTAGGGAGTATTGTCATCTTTATTATGTTCGCTCGGCCGATCCAAGAGCACTTAATATTTTTCCAATTATTTAAGTCTGACTTTATTTGTGTGGAGACTTTTTTATAATTTTGCTCATATAATTCCTGACTTTCCTTTGGTAGATAGATTCCCAAATATTTTATGGTATCAACAGTTATTCTGAATGGAATTTCTCTTTGTATCTCTTGCTGTTGGATTTTGTTGGTGATGTATAAAAATGCTGAGGATTTATGGGGATTTATTTTGTAGCCAGCTACTTTGCTAAAATTATGAATTATTTCCAATAGCTTTTTGGTAGAATCTCTGGGGTTCTCTAGGTATACCATCATATCATCTGCAAAGAGTGATAGTTTGGTTTCCTCATTGCCTACTCTAATTCCTTTTATATCTTTCTCGACTCTTATTGCCGAGGCTAGTGTTTCTAATACGATATTAAATAATAATGGTGATAGTGGGCAACCTTGCTTCACTCCAGATCTTACTGGGAAAGGTTCCAGTTTTTCCCCATTGCATATGATGCTTACTGATGGTTTTAAATATATGCTCCTGACTATTTTAAGGAAAAGTCCATTTATTCCTATGCTCTCAAGTGTTTTTATTAGGAATGGATGTTGGATTTTATCAAATGCTTTTTCTGCATCTATTGAGATGATCATGTGGTTTTTGTTTGTTTGGTTATTGATATAGTCAATTATGTTAATAGTTTTCCTAATATTGAACCAGCCCTGCATTCCTGGTATAAATCCTACTTGGTCATAGTGTATTATCCTGGTGACAATTTTCTGTAATCTTTTTGCTAATATTTTATTTAAGATTTTAGCATCAATATTCATTAGGGAGATTGGTCTATAATTTTCTTTCTCTGTTTTCAGCCTACCTGGTTTAGGTATCAGTACCATATCTGTGTCATAAAAGGAGTTTGGTAGGACTCCTTCAATCCCTATTTTTTCAAATAGTTTATATAACATTGGAGTTAATTGTTCTTTAAATGTTTGGTAGAATTCACATGTAAATCCATCTGGTCCTGGGGATTTTTTCTTAGGGAGTTGATTGATAGTTTGTTCTATTTCTTTTTCTGAGATGGGACTGTTTAGGATATTTACTTCTTCCTCTGTTAGTTTGGGCAAGCTGTATTTTTGGAGGTATTTTTCTATTTCATTTAAGTTGTCGAATTTATTGGCATAAAGTTGGGCAAAGTAACTCCTAATTATTGCTCTAATTTCCTCTTCGTTAGTGGTGAGTTCTCCCTTTTCATTTTTAAGACTAACAATTTGATTTTCCTCTTTCCTTTTTTTAATCAGATTTACTAAGGGTTTGTCTATTTTGTTGGTTTTTTCATAGAACCAACTCTTAGTTTTATTAATCAATTCAATAGTTTTTTTACTTTCAATTTTATTGATCTCACCTTTTACTTTTAGAATTTCAAGTTTAGTGTTTGACTGGGGGTTTTTAATTTGTTCCTTTTCTAGCATTTTTAATTGCAAACCCAATTCATTGACCTTCTCTTTCTCTATTTTATACAAATAGGCCTCTAGAGATATGAAATTTCCCTTATTACCGCTTTGGCTGCATCCCATACATTTTGGTATGATGTCTCATTATTATCGTTTTCTTGGGTGAAGTTATTAATTATGTCTATGATTTGCTGTTTTACCCAATCATTCTTTAGTATGAGATTATTTAGTTTCCAATTATTTTTTGGTCTACTTCCCCCTGCTTTTTTGTTGAATGTAATTTTCATTGCATCGTGGTCTGAAAAGGATGCATTTACTATTTCTGCCTTACTACATTTGAGTTTGAGGTTTTTATGTCCTAATATATGGTCAATTTTTGTATAGGTTCCATGAACTGCTGAAAAGAAAGTGTATTCCTTTCTGTCTCCATTACATTTTCTCCAGAGATCTATCATATCTAGCTTTTCTAGTATTCTGTTTACCTCTTTGACTTCTTTCTTATTTATTTTCTGGTTTGATTTATCTAATTCTGAGAGTGCAAGGTTAAGATCTCCCACTATTATAGTTTTACTGTCTATTTCTTCTTGCAGCTCTCTTAGTTTCTCTTTTAAGAATTTAGATGCTACCCCACTTGGTGCATATATGTTTAATATAGATAGTGCTTCATTATCCATGCTACCCTTTAGCAAGATATAGTGTCCTTCCTTATCTCTTTTAATTAGGTCAATTTTTGCTTTAGCTTGATCTGAGATCAGGATGGCTACCCCTGCTTTTTTGACTTCACCTGAAGCATAGTAGATTTTGCTCCAACCTTTTACCTTTAACCTGCATGTATCTCCCCGCTTCAGGTGTGTTTCCTGTAAACAACATATTGTAGGATTCTGGCTTTTAATCCATTCTGCTAACCGCTTTCTCTTTATGGGGGAGTTTACCCCGTTCACGTTTATGGTTAGAATGACCAATTCTGTATTACTTGCCATCTTGTTAACCCCGGTTTATGCTTTCCTCCCTTCTTTCCCCTTTCCCCCCCTTCCAAGTATTAAGCTTGTGAGCACCCCTTGCTTCTCACAGCCCTCCCTTTTTAGTATCCCTCCCCCCTCCTTAGAGTTCCTCCCCCTATCTTACCCCTTTCCCCCCAGTTCCCGTATTCCCTTCCCTTAGCTTATTCCTTCCCTTTCCACTTTTCCCTTCTCACTTTTCAATGAGATGGGAGAAGTTTCACCATAGATTGAATATGTCTTAAGATTTTTCACTTAAAGCCAATTCTGAAGGCAGTAAGATACCCACTATATTCATCCCCCTCCATTCTTTCTCTCAGATATAATAGGTTTCCTATGCCTCTTCATGAGATGTACTACCCCCACTTTACCCTTTTTCTGGTACAATGTCCTTTCCACATCAATTTCTAGAACAAGGTATACATGTATTCTTTATACATCTATATAGTCAAAATATAGTTCCCAAGATTAATCTTTACCTTTTTAGATTTCTCTTGAGTTCTATATTTGTAGATCAAACTTTTTGTTAAGTTCTGGTTTTTTCATCAGAAATAGATGAAATTCGCTTACTTCGTTGAATGTCCATCTTCTTCCCTGGAAAAAGATGCTCATTCTCGCTGGGTAAGTTATTTTTGGTTGCATACCAAGTTCCTTAGCCTTTCGGAATATCATATTCCAGGCCCTTCGATCTTTTAATGTGGATGCTGCCAGATCCTGGGTGATCCTTATTGTGGCTCCTTGATACTTGAATTGGGTTTTTCTAGCCGCTTGCAATATTTTTTCTTTCATCTGAGGGTTCTGGCATTTGGCCACTATATTCCTTGGTGTTTTGATTTTAGGATCCCTTTCAGTGGGTGATCGATGAATCCTTTCAATGTTTATTTTTTCCTCTGTTCCTATGACTTCTGGGCAGTTCTCTTTGATAATTTCCTGGAAGACAGTGTCCAGGCTCTTTTTTTCATCATGTTTTTCTGGGAGTCCAATGATTCTCAGATTGTCTCTCCTGGATCTGTTTTCCAGGTCTGTTGTCTTCCCCAGAAGGTATTTCACATTTTTCTCCATTGTTTGATTTTTTTGGATTTGCTTGACTGATTCTTCTTGTCTCCTCGAGTCATTCAATTCCACTTGTTCAATTCTGATTTTCAGTGAAGTATTCTCTTCACTCACTTTTTTAAAATCTTTCTCTAATTGTCCAATTGAGTTCTTTTGTTCTGTGGAATTTTTTTCCATTTCGCCAATTTTGTTTTTTAGAGAGCTGTTTTCTGTTTCCAGTTCACTAATCCTATTTTTCAAGGATTTTACTTCTTTATCCACTCTCTCTTTAACTTTCTCCAGGCTCTTTTGCCAAGCCTCCCTCTCCTTTTCCCAAGCCTCCCTCTCCTTTTGCCAAGCCTCACTCTGCTTTCCCCATTTTTCTTCTAGCTCCCTTGTGAGAGCCTTTTTAATCACTTCTATGAGGTTCATCTGTGCTGAGGAACAGATGATTTCCTCCTTTGGGGAATCACCTGGGGACTGCCTGTTTTTAGTCTCCTCAGGATTTAGAGTCTGCTCTCTATCTGTATAGAAGCTGTCAAGGGTTAAAGTCCTCTTCAGCTTCTTGCTCATTCTGTCTATTAATCAGAGATAAACTACCAAAGAAAAACAGAAAAAACTGGAGTCTTTCTTTGGGGGGGGGGGGCTGGGTGTGTTATCGAGCTTCCTCTACAGACTGCAGGTGGCAGCAGTGAGGCACTAGCAGGACTGTGCTGCGCCTGCGCTCTGAGATCCCAAAGCGTGCTGAGTCACTGAGGGGGGGAAGGGGGGGGGGGGCCAGGTCCTGAGAGACTCCAGCTGTTTGCGGTTGTATTCTTCAGCCCCGGTGTTTTTAGCTTCTCTGCTGGGCTGTTGACTTGCTGCCGGAGGAAATTATCCAAACCTGTAGCAAAGCTCTCCCCGCAGAAACGGCTACGATCACTCTCCACCCCCTCTCCAGTCTGCTCCCGTGCTCTCACTGCTGCTGCCCGCCGCCTGCGCCCGATCTAAAACCGCCCCAGCCCTCCAGTAAAGACAGACCTTTCTTGGCGGATCTCAAGGATGGCTTCTCTTGGTAACTATTTGTGGGTTTTTTTCAGTCAAGCATTGATTCAGAGGCTTGTAATGAAGTGGATAGTGAGAGAAAGCGCGGAGCTTATGCAACTGTGAGCCTCCTCTCCGCCATCTTAACCGGAAGTCGGCAATTGGATTTTAAGAGTATTAATACTATGTTTGATATAATTTCACTGTTATCAGTACAGTCTTGGGCACATGGTAAGCCATATAATAATAAATGTAATAAATGCTGGTTGGTTAATTGATTGTTTGGTTAATGAAGTGATTTATCATTTATTGATTACAGAGTCATTTAAGTATCAATGGCCTGCCAAGTATATATCAAGGGTTTCCAGGGTTGTGTAGAAGTTTTCTGATCCCTTCTTTGACCACCTCATACTGGCTTACCAATTCTAACTTGGGAGAATAAGTGAATGGACTTTTTCAGTAAGCTAAATAGTCACTGAAATGAATCTGATTCTTAAGAGTTTCCATCATATAGGGGCTTACATTTATTTTCCCTTCTCTTTCTCAATTTCCCTACACATAAAAGTATAGCTAACAGTATTAATATTATAGATATTAGGGACTTAAAAAGATTATTTAATACATCTATTGTGTCATTAAAATCAAACCCAAACAAAATTGATTTAGAGTATTCAGGGAATGTGAAAGAAAGATCACTCTCCATCCTGGAAAATGTAAAGTAAGAAGAAATTGAGAGGTAAGAAACATGGTGGTGTGGGAAGGTGTGCTCTAGGGGAGCGATACTAAGCAATGAGAACTCACAGTAGTGGCAGAAGGGATTGACTCGGGAAGCCAGAATGCTTATCACATACAGAAAAGTGTTGACTCATAACTTTGAGACAGGAAAACAGATAACTGGAGGACTGCTGCTGGCATAAAATTCTCCCCTGTGAAGAATAGGCTTTATGCTTAGAATTCTGAAAAACAAAAGCTTATTTATTGCCTTCCTCTAGTTGATCTACTATGAAATTTCTCCTTGTTCCTCAAGACTTTGATGCTGCATTGGCTGCAATATTTCATCTGGATTGCAATTGTCATATTCCCAAGGCTCACTCTGGCATTTGAGATTCCCCAGATTAGAACTTCCACTCCTTGAATGTAGAATGTAAAAGAAAAATTGGAAGGTGATGGAAGTGCTATTCTTTGGTGCTGTATAACCTGAAAGGAAAAAAGGCTCTGGAGTTCTATTGATATCAAAGAGTTTCTGAAGACAATGAGGAAAAGACTTGAGTTGATTATTTACTACATGATAATTCTAACATGCAAAATTTCTATTGTTTTTGGCTTGATAAACATGAGTTAGATACTATTACTTAAATTTAAGATAATATTAAACAGTCAACATTCTCCTTTAGAGCTATAGCATTACGTTTAACAAGCTTCTGTATCCTGTGAATATGGAAGGTGATGAGGATATCCTGTCTGAGCAGGATATTTAATATAGCATTGTGAGAAGTCACTGAATCTGTCTGGGAATGTAGGGGGAGGGGGGAGAGACAAGAGCTATAGTCATTCAAAAGCACTAATGGTTTCAAGAGTCAGAACTAATCCAACCTGAAAGATCTGTGGGTACACTAGCACATTTTAGTACAATTACTCACTTGCTAGACTTCCTCATTCCTTACTCCATCATTACTTTCTATCTCAAATACCCTTGTTCCCATGTCCAAATGTCACCAGACTCAATTCACTTCTCCCAACTCCTTTGCCATTCAGTTTCCTTAGTTTCCCTAGACCACAAATTACCTACCTTTAATTTACACTTTCCTGAGTTTGCAGAATATTTTTGAAAAAAGTACCATCACAAAATAATCCTGATTAAAATCTCAAACTTTTAGAGATTAAAGGTTTCTAAGGGACTATCTAGTCCAACATTCTCATTTTACCAATTGAGTAAACCTATAAGGTGAAATAATTCTTTCCTCAGTAATTCATTCCAGATCTATAACTAAACTGTCTGGTCTAGCTCTCTGGAGGGCTTTAGGATCAGTCAGAGTCTGGATCAATCAAAGTCCTTGGTCTTTAGAGGGAGAAGTGAAGGAGGCAGGCAAGCTGCCACAAGGCTTGCCAAAGATGTATCCTGGATTCTGGAGTCTGGAATCTCCAGCCTCTCTCCTCCTCATGCTGCCGCCAAGTGCCTCTGACTTCTCTCCCCCAATCCTCCAATCCTTCCTACAATTACTTCACTACCACCCATTCAGCAGGAGCCAATGGTGAAGAGATCCATCATATCACCATCTCATCTAAATATATATATATATATATATATATATATATATATATATACATATATATATATATATATATATATATATATAGAGAGAGAGAGAGAGAGAGAGAGAGCCATTAGCTCATATAGAAAAGATAATTAGCCTTAAGTACTGACTGATTCAAGCATACCTTTTCCGAATTTCAGCCTTCTACAGCTCCCGCTTTCTTTTGTTTTAGAACACAGGTGATCACACCCTCCCTGACTTCTCAGGAAGAGAAATGAAAAACACCAAAGGGAAGTGGGGAGTGAAGCCAGATATTGTTAGTGGGTTTCTGGGCTGAAGGGTCTTACTAGGTATTACACGAGCACATAGCAATAATGCACAGGCTATTGGTGATTACTCTCCCCACAGCCAATGCAGGCTCAATGTAGTGTAACAAACATGAATTGTACATGCAAGTAGTGATATAACAAACAATATAAATCAACATGGTGCTGTAAAAGATTTCCAGAAGTCCTAAAAAGAGGGTATGTAAATAACAATCACACATATGCCTCCCTCAGCAGCCAAAAGATAGTCCAAAACCAATCTGTTGTCCATTAATTCATGTGTTAGGGAATCCAATGATCCCTGCAAGTTTTTAAAGTCCTGCAAAGGTTTTTTATATGCAAGAGAATCCAATGATTCCTGCAGATTTTGAAATCCTGCAACAGTCTCATCATGTGTCAGGAAATCCAATCATTCCTTGATCTGAAGAGTTAAGCTGTTCAATCACAGGATAAATTTCTATGCTCAAATTAGCTGTATTCTCCCCTTCCTCTTTGGCTTTAAGTAGTGCCTTTTCCAATCTAATCACAGAAGGGGATTGTAGTGATTTTCTTCCTTTAAATATAATATATAGATGGTTCTCTCTGGGAGAAAGGAGGTTTCTCAGGAAGGTTTTCTGGAGGCAGCCTTAGTATCAGTTCAGATCAATAATTATCCCAAATGCAGCCAGGTGATAAAAGTTCAGATCTTTTATTGTCTCCAATATAGCCCGGTTAGCTTAGAGGCCTATCTCTCTGCTTGGTTCCAAGAGCTACCTCCAAATGTCTCCAAATCCAAAGATTTTGTCCTTCAGTCTCTGCCTCTGCTTTCTTCAGCCTCCAGCCAGCACAAAGATGGAATGACTCTCTTGCCTCTTCACTTGGGGTTCGGCTAGCTTTCTGGCGAGTCTTTCAGACCAGCTTGGTCTCGGTGGGGGAAGTGCAGGAGCCCAGTCACCACAGTGATGTGAGATGAAGATGAATCTGGTTATGCCTCTGAGAGAGTCTTCTCAATCTTCAACTCTTCCCAAGAGCCTCTGTCTGTTTTATATGAGAGAAAGGAATGTGGGATATGAGAGAGAGGGATTATGGGTTTTCTCCCATAGTGCTCTCTGGCCCTAAGAGCTTCAAGGGAGGTGTGAATTTGGATATCTCATACTAAACCCTGAAATCTCCCAAACATGTGAACTCCAATGAGTAAAGGTGTGAACACAAGCATTGTATCAATTAGTTCTACTTAGTACCTTGTTTCAGGTTCTGCCCCAAAACATCAACTCTAATGAGTTAGCAGTTTGTAAAGATTCCAACAGGTGATGATTGCTGGCGGAGGTGCTGGGGGTATCACTGCCCCTTCCAGTCCTCCTCCTTCCTCCACTCAGGAAGGTGAAGTTAATGGGAGGAGGGGGGGGGAATCAAGACCCTGCTCAGGTATAGGGTGTAGGAGGAGGTGAAACTGGCCTGTGAGAGTGAGAATCACCACACCTTTTAAGTTCACTCAATTCCGCATGCCTTTCAGTGATTTTTTTTTTATTACTCTCCCCCTTCTCTTCTTCTTTCTCCTCATGCTTCCTTGTCTGGCTAGTCTCCTTAAAACTTTTTTTTTCTTAGAATTTGTGGGATTCTTTAAGTCCAATTGCATTATGTTGTATATATAGGATGTTTCCTTAGAAATTTAATCAGAATCATTATCATGGTAATATTCACTTAGTTGCTCTCCTACTAGTTTCCAAATGTCTGCCTCTATTTTTTCTTCCTTGGAGAACCAAGGGGACGTGCATTCTAATGTTTCTAAGAGTCCACCAATCTGCTCCCAAGTTACAAGCAAACCTTGCCTCTATTAACTTAAGTATGCTTTCTATAGAGCTCCTTGGGGTAGAGGTGGGGGTGAGAGTGGGGGTGAGAGTCGGGATGGGGGAGGCTCTTTTCTTAGTAGCTGTCTCATTTCAGTTCTCAACAAAGTTCCCTGCTTGTCTGTTTTAATACTCACCCTACTTCCTGGTCACAGGGACTTCTTCACTGAGATTAGCCTACACTTACCTCACCACCAAGCATTCAGCAAGAGCCAACTGTGAGGAGAGCCATCACATCACCATTATATGTTTATAGAGCCATTATCTCACACAGAATAGGTAATTAGCCTTAAGTGCTCTGCATTCTGATTCAGGCACACCTTTTCAGAGTTTCAGCCCTCTATATATAACTTTAATCTTTTTCCACTTAAATCTAAGCATTTAGATTACAGGAAGTCAAAGTTGGAATTAGAAGAGAAACTAGGAATTCTAAAATATAGACTAAATTAAATTGAATCATGAGAGGGAGAGGTCAAGTTAAAAATATATATAAGATGCAGGTCTGGTTAAGGTGTAAAAACCATCACTTTACTAATAGAGTGTTTTCATATGGAAGACACTAGACAACTGCTTCCAGGAGAATAATGATGATATGTGAAGAAAATGCCTTGGAGAGACTGGAGAAAATATGGAAATTCTGTTTCTGGTTGACCTATTTGTTAAGTGAGAGATTTTTTTACTGATCATTTTAAAAGATCTAGTGTCAGCTTCAATTGCTTCTTTGCCATTCTTTTCCTCATTGACTTCAAATACTCTTTGATGGTATAATAATATCCAAAGGTGGAACCACAATGTAAAGCATATAGTATCTTTTTCCCTCCAGGTTATACAGCACCCAAGAAATAGGACTTCCATAATTTTTTCACTTTTTCTATTCCATTCTAAGGTCAAGGAGTGGAGTTTCTAATCCTGGGAATCTTAAAAATTGAAGAGTGAGCCTTGGGAATCAGAGAATTGGGATACAGGTGAAGTATTACAGCCAAACCAGCATTGGAGCCTTGAAGAACAAGGATCAATTTTTAAAAACAATCTTCAGGATCACACTGCAGAAGAAGGAATCATCCAAGACAATATGAATAGACTTGGGATGGAAAATGCCATCCATATCTAGGGAGAGAACTACAGAGGATCAAACATGGATCAAAGTGTAGTATTTTAATTTTTTTGTTTGTAATTTTCTTTCTCATGTTTCACTTCCTTAGGTCTCATTTTCTTATACAACATGACAAAATAATTGTGCATATTTAACTTATATCAAATTGCTTGCTGTCTTGGGGATGGGGGAAGTAATGGAGGTTGGGAAAAATCTGGAACAAAAAATCTTGAACAAAGACATGTTGAAAACTATATTTGTATTTGAAAAAAATACAATACAATTAAAAAGAAGAAGGAATAATCTGCAGCAATGTCACTTTTGAAAAGGAGTTAGGAGGACCAATGCTATTTATCATTTGAGCCAGGATTTGAGATAAACCTTCCATTCTTTCCTCAAAGACTGAAGCAATGGGTTATCATGCTTTCTCAGAGATGTTAGGGGAAATATTTGTATGTTTGTTTTTACTGTAGCATTGAATTTACTGTTCCTTTATGAAAGGCAATCAATACTAAATTGTTAAATATACCAGGGTGCTGATCATTAGCCCTCTATAACATGGGAAAACATAGTTGGGTCTTCAAATTAAAAACAGAGAACAAACATCTTTCAGAATACTCAAGAAATCTGAGAAATACAAATAGCTTTCTTGACCTTGAAAGAATGAGACTAGAATATAATTCTATAAATACTTGGGTCCAATTGATAAATGGTCAAAGGATATAAACTGACAATTTGCAGATGAAGATATTAAAGCCATTGTTAAACATATAAAAATTCTCTGAATATTGATTAGATAAATACAAAGTAAGACAACTCTGAGGTACTACTACATACCTCTCAGATTGGCTAAGATGACAGGAAAAGATAATGATAATATTAGAGGGGATGTAGGAAAACTGGAACACTAACACATTAGTGGTAGAGTTATGAGCTAACCTAACCGTTATGGAGAACAATTTGAAAAGGCCCAAAAGGCTATCAAACTGCATAACCTTTGATGCAGCAGAGCCTCTACTAGGTCTATATCCCAGAGAGATCATTAAAAAGGGAACTCAGGAGGACCTGAATTCAAATCTGACCTCAGACACATTACTTCCTAGCTGTGTAACCCTGAACAAGTTATTTACCCTGATTGCCTCAGCAAAAAAAAAAAAAAAAAAAAAAAAAAAAATTGGGGGGGAGGGGACTTACATATGTGCAAAAATGTTTGTAGCAGCTCTTTTGTAATGTCAAGGAATTAGAAACTGGATAGATGACTGTCAATTGGGGAATGGCTGAATAAATTATGGCATATTAATTAACAGAGAGAGAGACAGAAAGAGATAGAGAGAGAGAGAGAAATAGAGAGAGCGACAGAGACAGAGACAAAGACAGAGGTGGGGAGGGAGGGAAGGAAGGAAAGAGGGAAAGAATTGTTGAGTAATGGTGGCAAAAAGTTTAAGTAATTAGAGGCTTTGGGATAAAGCTCAGTCAGTCCTAAAGAAGGTACTAAGAGATGTGAAAGCTTCTTTTTCTAAAAGCATCAGAAAATGAAATGTTGTGTTATATAGTGAATAGTATAAGACTTGGAACCAGTAAGACTTGGCTTTAAATCCTGTTTCAGAGACACACTTGATATATGATCCTAGGCAAATCATTTAACTTTTCTCAGTCTGAGTTTCCCTATCAGTAAAATAATATCTTTAGTACCTCTCATAAATCTAATTTTAATTGATTTATGCAGTCTAAAGTACTATATAGACATTGATTATTATTATAAGAATGAAAGAATATTAAAAGAAGCAACTTTGGATGGGATTTTGTTAACAAAATTTGTTAACAATAGAGGAAGACAGCACTGATGGTTAAAGTTAACTTTAAGCTGTAATCTTTCAGTTTGGGATTTTCCTCACTCATTTTTATTGATCTAGATGCAAGAGAAATTTGTCTTAATGGGAAACCTTGAAAAATGGAATTTGAGAGTTGGGGGATAGGCAAGAATTTGGTACTGGTCAGACAGGAATAATTCATCTCCTTAATGTCAGTACCTGAAATAAAATATTAATATCTTAGGATAGTTCTACTTCTGGCTAGAGCAGATGATAGTACACTAAATTCAGTTATCATTTTAGAAATCAGAAAATTTTACTTTCTGTTCCTTTTGTAGAAGAAGTAAATATATTTCTATATATTAAATCTTGAAAAGAAATTTGATCTGAGTTACATATGGTTATATATTTGAAAAGGTTCTGGACTAGGAGATACTGTTTTGAATTTCATCTAGACAATTACTAGGTCTATGACAACAGACAAGTCAGCTAATATCTCAGACTCAGATTCCTCTGCAAAATGGATACAACAATTATACTATTTCACAGAATACTTTAGAAAGACACTCCGAAAGGCTATGGTTACTATATAAATGTACACTGGGGTTTTTATTGAAGTAGAAAGATTGAAAATAAACTAGAAATACAAAGTTTAAAAGAAGTTCAGAAAATATTTGTTTTTAAAATCTTCATCTGCATTAAGAAGACCTTACTGTCTAAAAATAGGGAAAGTAACTCTTTTCAATATTGCTTTATCTAGCAGGCATACTTACATTATAATGTTTAGTCTTAGATGCCACATTTTTAGGAAGCTCACAGTAAAAAGCATACAGAAGAAGTTAATCTTGGTGAAATCACACAAAAACAATGCTATAGAAAGAGTGAATGTAGATACTGGACATGATTAGTCAAAAGGATATTAGTCAAAAATCACATGTATTTGAATGCTGTCACATAGAGGAGCAAAAACACTTTTGGATTTGCCCAGACAATAGAATTAATAATAACAGTTATAAATTATGGGGCAATATACTTTGAATTTTTTTTCCAAGTTAAGGGGCAAGTGTAATTATGATTGAAGCAAGCTAAAGTTCCAAGGAAATCTAGCCTTGAATTTATGATAAGGAAGAAAATACTTGATACCAAAAATGGAATTAAGTAAAATGTTTACAGCTTACTTATTACTATTTAATAACCATAAACAAGTATAAAGCATGACCTGGAAAAAACTATGGATCTATTATGGATCTGGAAAAAGCCAATGATAATGTTTACCTGAAAGTATCCCAGCACATTTAATACTTTGTATAAATAGGCTAAGGCAATTGTTGTTGTTCATGTTGTCCATGTATTCAAGCTTCTTAGAGTCCATGTGGCTCCCTAGAAAGTTATCCTCAGTACAAGAAACTATTTGACTCTATAGCTATTCATAGTCCTTATGGCTAAGGACCCTACACCAAAGGTTTTATGTTATCAAAAATGCAAAGATATTTAATGCAACAGGAAAACAAGCTAAACATCAAGGACAATCCTCACATAAATGTAGAACACTACTTCACAAATTCCCATATTGCCATAAAGAGGACACATGTAATAGGAACATAGCTAGGGAACCCATGGAAAAGAGGCCTTGAGAACAAGTATGATGTGAACAATAGAGCCTTATATAAGTTCACCCTGAATAGAACTCCTCTTTTCCAAAAGTATGTTTTATTAATTTCTCAGCCAACCTGATATCTATTGTTGTCCCCCATTTCTCCTGCTAGAATGATATCTATGTCACTTCCACCAAAATTTGATGTTGAATTAAAACTGTCATGTGTTTTATTTCTGAGCAATGATCTCAGTTCTTCTTATATGTAGTTGGGAGATCTATTTAAGCTCATATGTAAATCAGAAACATAGTCATAATCACCTAGTACCCCAAAATCTTTTAGATGTTTTTTCTTTTAAATGCTGCCCTCAAACTGAATGTGCAATTGGATTTGAAGTGAACATTTCAGCTACCATCATGCTTTTGGTTGCTAGTCTGGAACAAAGAAAATTACCCAAGTGTTTCCTTAGTAAAATAGGAGAAAGGAGATGGAATGAATGATTTTTGTCCTACTTTCTTGAAGGCACTAACAGTCAAAGCCCTTCTTACAAATATATAAAAATTGAGCTACTTGTCTTTAACAAGTGTTTATATGACAAAAGTGACAAAATATTTGGTTTCTTCATATAAATTTAAAATACAATCATCTTAGTAGGAAAGGAAGACTGTTAATATTCATATATGAATGGAGCAAAATAGCTCTGGTAATATACCCTTCAATATCAAAAAGAAGATTATTAAAATAAAAAACTTTTCATTTTCCTAGGTTAGAAAAGAAAGACTCCATATGAGTGTACTGTTGGTTAACCAAAAAAGTATACCATCTGGTAGTTACTTTTTATTTTGTAATGATTTATAATGACATTATTGTAACAGATTTTTTGTTAATTACTAAGCAATAAAATGATTCAATGCTCAGGCTAAACAGAGCAATTTAAAAAAAAAACTACAAAAAAGGGGAAAATGGTAAGAATTTTAAAATTACAAAAGAGCATAAAATTACAAAAAAAATATCTCCCTCTTGAATAGGAACTTCTGGGAAATCTGGAAAACAATTTTGCAGAAGTCTAGAATAAATCTTACCCCAGAGATCATAATAAACTGAAAATAGATATTTGAATGGAATGTAATAAGTATTTATTTTTAATAATGTTATTAAAAGGTTCTGTTCTGAAGCCTCTACTTTCTTTTCCCTCTATATATAATTTTAGTTATTGACTTCACCTCCCATGAGTTCAATTAATCATTTCCATTTAAAAGACTCAGATATATATATATAACTATGTTTATTGATGTGGTTCTAAATAAATATTAATCTTTAATCTCCTGAATTTCAGCACTTGATCACAAAAATCATATTGAACATTTCAGTCTCTAGTCCATGAGATCTCTCATACTCAACAAAGGCAAAATAAGTCTCATCATCTTTTCTGCATAACCCACTATTCTGAACTTTCCCATTTCTGTTCAGATTGCTACTCTCCATCAGCCAAATTTAGAACTTGACTTCCTCATCTCCCCAATTCTACATATATAATCACACATTTCTCCCATCTGTTTCTTTCTTTTCAAACACACAGCTGCCATCTTAGTTTAAGCCTTCATTACCTCTGACCTGAATAATTAAAATGTTATTCTTATTGGCCTCTGACTCAAGTAGAATTCTCCAAACCATCTTCCACAAAATTGCCAGTATGATAGTCATAATGTATAGTTCTGACCGTATTACTCCATTACTCAAATTAAATATAATTAGCTGCACTGAGTCCCTATTGCCTCCAGAATCTAACACAAACTCTTGTTTGGCACTTAGAACCCTTTTAAGCTTGACACCAATCCTTTTCACATATATTATAAATTACTTTTCTTCATGAAATATAACACTCAGTCAAACTGTTCTTTTTGTTACTTACATCTGACATTCCTCTAATCCTTGTGTCTCTGAATTGGCTATCATTTCAGGAAAGTACTTCCTATTTACATCTACCTCTTAAAATTTTTAGTTTTCTGCCAAATTCAGCCAAGCATTACTTTGTATAGGAAATATTTTCGATCTCCTTTACCCTCCAGTTTTTCATCTCTCCTTTCCCAAAAAACAATTACCTTGTATTCATTTTATATATAAAATCCCTCTTACATGCAGTAGATTAGTGCCAAAAGATACTTTTGCATGAAGTACTTTTTGGGGATGCAAAATATAGTATTGTAGATTCCAATACCATAAACAAATGGGGAAATAATTTTTACTTAATAAAACATGCTGAAATAGGTGTTTAAAGAAATAGAGAAAGGTTGGTATGTGAAAAGTTTGGGATTGAATATAAACTGTTACAGAAATATAAATATTAAAGATTTTCCTAAAGTTTACAATACGTTAAACTGGACAATTGAATAGTCTAAAGTGTTCAGATAAATAAGGTTTATTTACTGAAAACTAACATGTGACCATAAAACAACACAATTTCAAGCATGTAGGTTGAGACTGCAAACTTATAGTAGAAGAAATAGTTGCAGAAAGGGTTCAAAATACAGCTTTGGAAGAACTGTCTGATGAAATAGTAAGGGTATCAGTTAATGTAAAAGATGATTTAAATGTTAATTTCCAATTGACTAAATAAAGACTTTGACATCAGCATTAACTTTTAACACTATCTAGAAATTAAGAAACATGGAAGTCTTTCAGAAGTACTTCTTGTTCTTTTTAAACTACTTTTGTTTAAATGGAAAAGAGAATGGTGAAAGAGGTTATATCTCTGTTTTGCTATATAGGAAAAGATGCTGATATTTAATGAAAAAATAAAGTAGACTCTTGGTGAGTGATGAGCTAGATTGTCCTTTTACCCAAAAATGCCAATATGAACAATGTTTCTATAAACACTATTTTGCTACAGTTTCTTTGGATTAATAGCATCCTAAAGAGAAAGCATTTTAACCAGTTGATTAGCAGTAAGAAACATCAAAAAAGCAATTAATAGAGAGTACTGTGTGATGTGGATGTTCCTGAATGTATTAATAACATCAAAGTCTGCAGTCCAGAATTGTGAATTACTAAAACAATATGGATTTTCCTATTTCAGTTATTTCCCTGCCAGGTTTCTGTTAATGTGTCCCCTCTCTCTCCCATAGATATTGAGTATATACATGGGAGAGTGTAACTCATTTTTATATGTGTGTGTGTGTATTATGATACATATTTTATCCTTCATTTTGTTTACTATATGATTACCTGCAATGCTATTATTTTGACTTTTACATCATTGGTAAATAATAGGTTATGTTTGAGACATAAAACTGTCATCCAAGGAAAAAATAATGAGTAGGAGGGAGAATGCCAGGTTGACTGCATGAAAAGCTGGAATCAAGGTTGCCAGGAGAAATAGCAACAATCTCATATATGCAGCTGAATTCTTCTATAGTCACAGAAAGTGAAGAGGAATTAATAATCTTCTTGATAAAGATAAAAGATAAAAGTGTAGAAGCTAGCATGAAGCTTACATTAAAAGAAAAACTAAGATTTTCACAAATAGTCTCATCACTTTCTAGCAAATAGAGAAGAAATGGAAGTTATGTCAGCTTTTATATTTTTAGGTGTTGGGGTCAAAGATCATAGCAGACAATGACTGCAGCCATGAAATTAAAAGATGCTTAATTCTTGGAAGAAAAGTTATGACAAATCTAGACAGCACACTGAAAAGAGAAATATTATCTTGCTAAGAAAGGTTTGTTTAGTCAGAATTGTGGTGTTATTATTGCTCTTTTTTTCCCACAACAATGTAGAACTTTAAAAGTTGGACTATAAGGAAAGTGAATGCCACAGAATCACTGCTTTCAAATTGTTACATTGGAGAAGACTTGTGAAAGTCCCTTGGACAGCAAGGAAATCAAATCAATCAATAATTAACAAATTAATTGAGGCTACTCACTGGAAGCTGAAATATTGAAGCTTACATATTTTGTCCACATAATGAGAAGGCAGGATTCATTTTAAAAGACCCTGATATTGGGAAAGATTAAAAGCAAAAAGAAAAGGGAATGAAAGAAATATGTAAACAATATCATAGAAAAAATGAATGTGAACTTTTTACTGACTTTGAGAGAGAGTAGAAGATAAAAGAGTTTGAGGTGCTTTGAGTCATGGGGACACAAATAATTAGACATGACTGAAACTGGAACAACAGCAGCAACAGGATGAAAGTGTTGCCACATAGCTTATCTCTAAGATCCTAAATTTTAGTAAGCCAACATGGTAGTTGAACATAGACATATCCAGTAAATGTGAGAGAAATTGTAGAAGGCAATTTCTTCTTGGGAGCAAGAGCTACCAGACATTTAGCTCTCCAGACATCAGTATAAAAGAAGGAAGATACTGAAGTAGGTATAAATAATCCCAACTTACCATGGTTGGCCTTATTATATATATAGTTGTTTTTGCCACTAACAGAATATAAGCTTCTTAATGGTGATTAAAAAATGGCATCTTTGAGGAATTCAAGGAAACATTGAATGATTTGTATGGATTAATACAAAGTAATATAAGTAAAAGAAAAAATTCACAATGACCTTTAAATGAAGAGAAATCTAAGAGAAATTATGTTCTAATAATGGGAAAATCAATGAAGTTTTGAAAAGTAGATGATGAAATATAAGCTCCCTCTTCTGACAGAGTTGGGAAGCTATTAGAGCAAAACATTGTATATGTTAACATATAAAGTCATTGTAGCAAATGTTTTAGTTTAATGACTTCTTTTGGCCATAAGGAAGCATTCATACTGAAGAGGGTCAAGTTTTATTTTGTTTTCCAAAAATGACTATAAAAGAAAAGGGGGAGGTCACCAATAAAGCTTGTTTTAAAAAACTGAAAAATTAATTTGGAATATGGAAGACTTTGCATTGTAAAATTATTGCTGTTGTTCACTTACATAATATTTAGTAACAGTCATGAGTTTAGAAAGTGACATTGTCTAAATTTCTTTAGTGAATTAATGAATGTTGTCCTGATTTAGGTGATGCTACTGCATATTCAAAATATAAGGTCAACCTAAGTTTTTAAAATTAATTTTTAATTCATGAGATTGCAGAGCCAAAAATCTTTCAATCATCAAAAAATCAAAAGGTTCACATTGAAGTAAGAAATCTCTTGCACAGCACCTAAATCAACATTTCATCATAGAAAAATTCAAAACCTATAATGAGAAACTCAGCTGAATCACCCTCCAACACATATGTCATTCTACATGTAAGAAGGCTTTTAATGTAATTTTGAAGAAATATATTATGCATAGCTATTCCTGAGTTTTATTCTTTTGTCAGAAGTAATTTGTGAGATTATATACACATATGTGTGTGTTGTATGTATGTGCATATTCACAAATATTAGATATATTTTTATATGTGTGAGTATATATAGGGGTATATGTGACATATAGATAGTCACATAAAGATGCATAACAATAACAGCATTCACCTCCATATGGGTGAGGATTTTTACCATTTTCAAAGAAGTAGATGATACCTGAAATTGTCTGGCTAAAAGTTGTCACTAATGTGAAATGAACAAGTTAACAGAAAAAGAAGTATATTCTGTCCTCTTCAACCTCTAAGATTTAAGGTATAGACATAACTGAGCTTTTAGCACAAATAGAAGGTGTTTGACAGATCACCTATTCAATCAGCTTAATTTGATATAGGATCTATATCATTTTAAATTGGGAGACTTTAAGCAGCACTGAGAGAAAGTTCAATTCTATTCTAAGGTCTCTTCCAAATCTTAATAATCTTCTGATCCTAAGCAATATTCCTTTAAGCTGTGAACCTTTACCATTTTACTGAATTGATTCATTGAGTCATATAATCAGGTTGACTGATTGTCTGCCTAGAGTTTATTGGTTGTTTTGGCTTTATGTAGACTAGCCTTAATTATAAATGAGATCTGTATACTAGCAGCAAGCACCTCTCTTAGTTATTCTGGAAAATGTATCCTAGTTTGAATATGGCTTTGTAAAAACATTGCATTTTGATACATCTGATAGTTTTGTTCAAATGCAAAGCATTACATTCTAATTGTATTTTCTTTTTGGTAATTCACAAAACTAAAACTTTTTCATATGTTTTAATATTTATTTCAAATTTCCATGTTGTCATTAATAATATCCCTTTAAAATACAGATTTAAAAAAAAAGCATTAGCATTTCTAAGAACCCTACTAAAATGGGCAAGAAGAAACATTATTTTTGGTTACACCAAATATTATATGATATTTAGAATACTAGTAGTTAATTAATGTTTAAATTTAACTACTATAGAGTAATCTAACAGCAAACTGAAGAAAATAATTCACTAATTGAACAAATGGAAGGGAATGACTCAAATAGACATCAAGAATCAAACAGAAGAAAAAGAAGAAGAAGAAGAAGAAGAAGAAGAAGAAGAAGAAGAAGAAGAAGAAGAAGAAGAAGAAGAAGAAGAAGAAGAAGAAGAAGAAGAAGAAGAAGAAGAAGAAGAAAGAAGAAAAAGTAGTAGTTGTTTACCACACTGGAAAAATTGATGTGGAAAATAGATGCAGGAGAGATAATCTAAGAATTATTGAACTTCCTGAAAAACATGATGGAAAAAAAAAGAACCTGGATAACATCTTTCAGGAAATCATCAAGGAAAACTGTCCTGTCCTGAAATCCTAGAAGCAGAGGGTAAAATAGTTACTGAAAGAATTCACTGATCATCTCTTGACAGAAATGCCAAAATGAATACTCCAAGAAATATCATAGCTAAATTTCAGAATTATCAGATCAGAGAGAAAACACTGTAAGTAGTGAAAAGGAAACAATTCATATATTGAGGAATACCAATCGGGATTCATATGATCTAGCAGCTTTTATCTTAAAGGATTGAAGGGTCTGGAATATGATATTCAGGACAAACGAACTTGGATTGCAGCCAAGAATCAACTATCCAGCAAAATCAAGCATTATCTTTCAGGGGAAAAGATGAACATTCAATTAAAATAAAACAAACAAACAAAAGTTATTTATTTCCTGTGAAAAGACAAGAACTGAGCAAAAACTTTCATCTCCAAATACAATACTCAAGAGAAGAACAAAAAGGTAAAAAGGAAAGAAAAAAATAACTTTCTTTTAAAAATAGGAAAGTTTATATCCCTATATGTAATGTAAGAGTTTAACTCCTGAGAACTATATCTCAGTTATGGACAAACATAGAGGGTGGCATATATAATTTTATTTTATTGTGATAATATAAAAAAAAAAGAATCTAAAGGGGAAAATAAAAGGAAAGGGTAAATAAAATTGGATAAATTATATCTCATGAAAAGGAAACAAAGACCTATTACAACTGAAGGAAAGAAGGGAGGAGGATGCATATTGTGTGAACATTACTCTAACCAGATTGGACTCAAAGAGACTATCAGACACATGTAGCTCAAAGAGAAATTTGTCTCATTCTATAAAGAAATAGGAGAGGAGAGGAGAGGGGAAAGGAAAGAAGGAGGTTGATAGAAGGTAGTATAGAAGTAGAAGGGGAAAGGGTAAGAAAGTAGAAGGGGATATAAAAGGGATGGCTGTTTGAGGGAGGTAATGGTAAGAAATAAAACACTGGGAAGGAGGGAAAGGAGGAAAGGAAAGAGAAAAGTATAACTTGGGGAAAACAAGATGGCAGAAAATACAGCTTAATCATTTTGCCTATCAATATGAATGAGGCAAACTCTCCCATAAAATGGAAGTAGATAGCAGATTGGATTGAAAGCCAGAATTTTACAATATGTATTTCACAAAAAAATACATTTAAAGCAGAGTGATACATATAGAATAAAGGCAAAAAGCTGGAGCAGAATTGTTATGCTTTGGTTGAAGTAAAAAAAAAAAAAAATGAGGACTAACAATCCTGATCTCAGATCAAGCAAAAGCAAAAATAGATCTAATTAAAAGAGATAAAAAAGGAAACTACATCTTGCTAAAAGGTACCATACATAATGAAGCAACATCAATACTAAACATATATGCTTCAAATATTATGGCTTTCAGATTCCTAGAGGAAATGTTAAGAGAGCTGCAAGAGGAATTAAATAGTAAAACTATACTAGTTGTGGATTTCAGACTTGCTTTTCCAGAACTATATAAATTGATCCACAAAATTAAAAGCAAGAGGTTAAGGAAATAAATAGACTTTTATAAAAGTTAGGTGTGATAGCCCTTTGGACAAAATCGAGTGGAAACATAAAGGAATACACTTTTTTTTTTCTTGGCAGTATATGTAATATCCACAAAAATTCCCCATGTAGAGGTGGAACCAAGATGGAAGAGGAAAGTTAGGAAGTGCTTGAGTTCTCCCAATTTCCCTCAAAAACTACCTGAAATCAAGCCTCTGAATAGAGTCTACTGGAATTAAATCACTTTCCAGTTCATGATAGACTGAAAAAAAATTCAAGAGAGGTCATTCTCACAGTAGTAAAAAGGGTGTTCATCTCAGTTCAGATAGACTCTGGGAAAGCCAGCAAGAAGGTCTTAAACACAGCACATCAGCAACTAAAAACCTCAGGCCTGGTTCAGTAGAGGAGCAAATCAGTGGGGCAACTTTCAATTTCAGCTCAGAAGGCAAACTCTGGGAAACCAAGCTGTTTTGTCAACAAAGCAGTCAAAGCCACCCCCAAAAAATATGAAGGACCCCTGTTTTCAAATCCAAAGCTCAGAGCTACACAGGCAGCTTGGGACAGGGTCATCTTTATCACAGAAGCAGAGCATAACCTTAAAAGCATAAAAAAGAGGAAATACCAAACAGAACGAAAATGAACAAGAAACTGAAAAGAACCTTGACCACAGAAAACTACTATTGTGACAAGGCAGTCCAAAAAACAAACTCAGATAAGGACAGAATATGCACAGAAGAAATCTCAGTGTGTGATATAAATTGGTCTCAAGCTCAAAGAGGCTTCTTGGAAATCCTCACAAAAGATTTCAAAAGGCAAATAAAAGAGGTAAAAGAAAAAATGAGAAAGAAAATGAAAAGTATACATGACAGAATCAAAAGTTTGGAAAAGGAAGGAAAAATATCTGAAAAAACAACTCCTTAAACAGTAGAATAAAACAAATGAAAAAGGAGATACAGAAGATAATTTTTTAAAAATCACACAATAAAATTTAGAACAGGGCAAATAGAAGCTAATGACTTTGTGAGACAGCAACAATTAGTCAAACAAGTTTAAAAGAATGAAAAATGGTAGAAAATCTGAAATACCTCACTGGCAAAATAGCCAACCTGGAAAATAATTCCAGAAGAGAAAATTTAAAAATTATTGAGCTACCCAAAGGTCATGACCAAAAAGAGATCTGGCATAGCATTCTACAAGAGGTAATTGTGGAAAATATCCCAGTTATCCAGAAACAGAGAGGGAAATACTCATTGAAAGAATCAATCAATCACTTTTAGAAAGAGTTTCCACAAGAAAAACTCCAAGGAACATTATTGTGAAAAATCAAAACTATAATCTGAAGGAAAAAAAATGATGCAAGCTGTCAAAAAAAAAGTTTAAATATCAAGGAGTAGCAGTCAGGATTACTCAGGATCTGAGATCTGACAGCTTCTACAGGGTTGGAGGACCAGGAATACTATATTCTTGAAAGCAAAGTGCCTGGGGTTACAATCAAGAATTTACTGTCCAGCAAGACTAGGCATCATCTTTCAGTGGAGAAGATGGATCTTCAATGAAGTAAGAGACTTTCGCTCATTTCTACTGAAAAAATCAAAACTAAAAAAAAATAATAATAATCTACAAACAGGACTCAGGAGAACCATAGAAAGGTAAATAAATAGCATAAAAAATATATTTAACCATTAAACTTGTTTGTATCCCTAGATAAGAAAACAATATCTGTATGTTTGGAGAATTGTATCTGTTATTGGTGTAGATAGAGGGGAGCATCACATGGACAGAGGGCGTGGTTGTGTGAGTGGACTCTGATGTTTTGACATCAGAGAAAAAGACATCAAGGGGTGGGAAAATGTACTAGAAAAAGAGGAAAAAGGGGGATATAATGGGGCAATTAGTTCACATGAAGAGGTGCAAAATACCTATTACAATCCAGGGAAAGAAGGGAATAGGGTGAATGATGTCTAAAGCTAAATCTCATCACTTTTGGTTTTAATGGGGAATAATTTAATCATTAATATAAAAATTTATCTAACCCTATAAAAATAGTCAAAAAAAAAAAGGAAAAGAAAAGGAAGGGACAGGATAGAAAGGCGTGTAGTGAGTTCAAATGTTGGAGTTCTTGTTCTTCTCAAAACACAGCCGGTTTAGCTTAGAGCCCTCCGGATGTCTCCAAATCCAAAGGTTCTGTTCTTCAGCCTCTGCCTCTGCTTTCTTCAGCCTCCAACCAACACAGAGATGGAATGAATCTCTTGTCTCCTTCACTTGGGGCTCGGCTAGCTTTCTGGTGAGTCTTTCAGACCAGCTTGGTCTCAGTGGTGGGCGTGCAGGAGCCCAGCCACCAGCTACAGTGGTGTGAGATGAAGATGAATCTGGTTGTCCACTGAACTCTCCACTCGTAGCTTTATCCTCTGAAAACTCTTCCTCTGCCACCAGCCAGCCAAGTGGAATATATTCTGCCTTGCCTCGGAAAGAGGGCTTCTGGCGTAATTCCGCTGAAATCCGTCAAAGTGCTCCCTGCACCAGAGTCACTTCTCTCGAGTCCAGCTGAACTCTCCTCTGCGACCAGCCAGCCAAGAGGAAAAATGTATTCTGGAATGGCTCTCTCGCCTTATATATGAATCTTCTGAGAGAATGGGATTATGGGTTTTCTCCCATAGTGCTCTCTGGCCCAAAGAGCTTTAAGGGAGGTGTGAACTCCCTTGAAGTTAGAAAGTTTACTTTGTGAAGCTGGCATACTTGTGAACTCCAATGAGTAAAGGTGTGAACACAAGCCTTGTATTAATTAGTTCTACTTAGTACCTTGTTTCAGGTTCTGGACAAAATCTTCTTATAAGATTAGATCAACTCTAATTAGTTAGCAGTTAGTAAGGATTCCAACAAAGGCCAGAAACACTTAAGGGTGGAAGGATTGATAGAAGATAAGGTAGTGGGTGGAGAGAGTTAAAAAAAACCATTAAGAGAAAGGGGAGAGGTGATAGGAGATAAGGTAGTGGATGGGGTGCATAAATAAAAACACAAAACTGAGGAGAGTGTGGAGAGAAAAAAAGTGTATATATAGGGGAGAAAATGGGATACAGAGCTGGTAATCATTACTGTGAATGTGAATGGAATGAACTCTATCATGAAATGGAAGTGAATAGCAAATTGGATTAAAAAACATAATCCTTCAATGTGTTGTTCACAAGAAACACATTTGACACTAAAAGACACATAAAAGAGTAAATGTAAAAGGCTGGAACAGCATTTATTATGCTTCAGCTGAAGTCAAAACATCATAGGTACAATTCTGATCTCTGACAAAAGTAAAAATAGATGTTATGATAAGAAATAAGGAAAGTACATCTTGATAAAGGATTCCATAAATAATGAAGTAGTAACAATACTAAATGTGTATGAACCAAGTTGTACAGGAGGCAAATTCCTAGAGAAGATTTTAAGCCAATTACATGAAGAAATAGAAAGGAAAATTATCCTCATAGAGGACCTCAACTTTACCCTCTTTGAATACAAATTTAACAACAAAATAAATGAGAAAGAAACTAGAAAGGATAATAGAATCCAAGAAAATTTAGATAAGATAGACATCTGGAAAAAATTGAATAGGAACAGAAAGGAATACACCTTTTTCTCAGCAGTACATAGCACCTACACAATATGTGACCATGCTTTAGGACATAAAGTCCTTACAATCAACTGCAAAAAGGCATAAATAGTAAATGCTTCCTTTTCAGAGCACAATGCAATAAAATTATATTCAATAAAGGGCCAAGGAAAGATAGACTAAAACTAATTAAATAATTTAATTCTAAAAAATTAGTGCATCAAAAAACAAATCACAGAAAAAAATTCACAATTTCATCCAAGTAAATGACAATGATGAGACAACATAATAAATATTATGGAATGCAGTTCTTACAGGAAATTTTATATCTCTAAAAGGCTACATAATTAAAATAGAAAAAAGGCATCAATGAATTAGGAATGTAACTAAAAAAGCTACAAAAAGAACAAATTAAAAACCCTCAATTAAATACCAAATGAGAATTTTTTTAAATAACTTTTTATTGATAGAACCCATGCCAGGGTAATTTTTTTTTTTACAGCATTATCCCTTGCATTCACTTCTGTTCCTATTTTTCCCCTCCCTCCTTCCAGCCCCTCCCCTAGATGGCAAGCAGTCCTTTACATGTTGAATAGGTTACAGTATATCCTAGATACAATATATGTGTGCAGAACTGAACAGTTTTCTTGTTGCACAGGGAGAATTGAATTCAGAAGGTAGAAATAACCCGGGAAGAAAAATAAAAATGCAAGCAGTTTATATTCATTTCCCAGAGTTCTTTCTTTGGGTGTAGCTGCTTCTGTCCATCTTTGATCTGAATTAACTCTCTTTATTGAAGAGATTCACTTCCATCAGAGTATATCCTGAAACAGTATCATTGTTGAGGTATATAACCTGGTTCTGCTCGTTTCACTTAGTTCATGTAAGTCTCGCCAGTCTTCTCTGTATTCATCCTGCTGGTCATTCCTTATAGAACAATAATATTCCATAACATTCATATACCACAATTTACTCAATCATTCTCCAATTGATGGGCATCCTTTCATTTTCCAGCTTCTAGCCACTACAAACAGGGCTGCCACAAATGAGAAATTTTGAGACTCAAAATAAAGATTAATAAAATAGAAACTAAGATAACAATGGAACTAATAAATCAAACTAAGAGTTGCTTTTATGAAAAGACTATCAAAATAGATAAACCTTTGTTTAATGTAATCAAAAAAAAAAACAAAAGAAAATAAAACAAATAACCAACTTCAAAAATGAAAGGGGTGAATTTACCACCAATGCAAAAAGAAATTAAAGCAATAATGAGCTATTTTGCCCAACTCTATGGAAACAAGTCTAACAATTTAACTGAAATAGATGAATAGTTATAAAAATATAACTTGCTCAGGTTAAAAGAAGAGGAACTAAAATACTTATATAGTCTTATTTTAGAAAAAGAAATTGAACAAGGCATTAATGTACTCCCTAAGAAAAAAAACCTTCAGGTCCAGATGAATTCACAAGTAAATTCTACCAAAAATTTATTTTTAAAAAGCTTTTTATTTTCAAAACCTATGCACAGATAATGTTTCAGCATTGACCCTTGTATAACCTTGTACTTCAGATTTTCCCCTTCTTCCCTTCACTCCCTCCCCTAGATGGCAAGCAATCATGTTAAAATATATGTTGAATCCATTATATGTAAACATATTTCTTCAATTCTTTTGCTGCACAAGAAAAATCAGATCAAAAAGGAAAAAAAAATGAGTAAGAAAACAAAATGCAAGTGAACAATATTAAAGAGAGTGTTGAGATGAGTATATAGTTCCCACAGTTCTCTCTTTGGGTGTAGATGGTTTTCTCCATCACAAGATCACTGGCATTTGTGGTGTTCTCTTCTTTTAATATAATATAATGGTTCTCTCTGGGAGCAGGGTTTCTCTGGGAGGTTTTCTAGAAGCAGCCTTAGTTTCACTTCCAAGTAATAATCACCTCAAATGCAGCCAGCTGATGAAATCCAAACGTTTATTTTCTCTTTCTGAGTCTCATCTCCTTGCCTGGGTCTGCGCAGCTTTCTGGAGAGCCTTTCAGACCAGCCTTGGTCTCAGTGGGGGAAGTGGAGGAGACCAGCCACCACCATGGGATGAATGAAGTGAATGAATCTGTCTCCGCCTTCAAGAGCGGGCTTCTGTATCTCCCAGAGTGCTCTTTGGCCCTGAGAGTTTCTTGCTTATATGTTGTTCACTGAGTACACACCAATCATTATATCACTGGGAAACCATTATTTGTTGTATGATTAAATCAATGCTAAACTAGATTTAAACATTGTCTCCTCAATTCCACTTAGTACCTTGTTTCAAGTTCTGGCCCATAACATCTCCTCCTAGGATCAGATCAATCATACTGAACCATGCTAAATTAGATAACTATTGTCTCTATCAACTCTAGTGAGTTAACACTTTGTAAGGATTTCAACAGGCACTGGCATCAATCATCTCATTGTTGGAAAGAGTCACATTCATAATAATTGATTATCGTATAATATTGATGTTGCTGGGTACAATGGTCTCCTGGTTCTGCTCATTTCACTTAGCATTAATTCATGTAAGTCTCTCCAGACCTCTCTGAAATCATCCTCCTGATCATTTCTTATAAAACAACAATATTCCATAACATTCATATACCATAACTTATTCAGCCATTTTCCAACTGATGGACACCCACTCAGTTTCAAATTTCTTACCACTATGAAAAAGGCTGATGCAAACATTTTTGCACATTTATGTCCCTTTTCCTCCTTTAAGATCTCTTTGGGATTTGGGCCCGGTAGAAACACTACTGGAGCATAGATTATGCACAGTTTGAGAACTTTTGGAGTGTAGTTCCAATGCTCTCCAGAATGGCTGGTTCCATTCACAGTTCCACCAACAATGTATTAGTGTCCCAGTTTTCCCACATCCCTCCAACATTCATCATTATCTTTTTCTATCACCTTAATCATTCTGAGAGGTATGTAGTAGTGTCTCAGAGTTGTCTTAATTCGAATTTATCTGATTAATAGTGATTTTCAGCACCTTTTCATATGATTAGAAATTGTTTTAATTTCTTCTGAAAATTGTCTTTCCATATCCTTTGCTCATTAATCAATTGGAGAATGGCTTGAATTCTTATAAGTTTGAATCAGTTCTCTATATGTTTTGGAAATGGGGCCTTTATCAGAGTCCTTAAATGTATTTATCAAACATTTAAAGAAAAATTAATTTTAATATTATATAAATTATTTGAAAAAATAGATAAAGAAGGAGTATTGGTAAATTCCTTCTATGATACAAATATGGCAGATACCTAAATCAGGAAGATCCAAAACAGGAGAAAGAAAATTACAAACCAATCTCCTTAATAAATATTGATGCAATAATTTTAAAGAAAATATTAGCTAAGAAATAACAGCAACTCACCAGCAGGATAATACATTATAACCAAGTAAGAGTTATGCCAGGAATATAGGGCTGGTTCAATATCAGCCATTGTTATCAACCATAGCTATAACAAAATTAACAGAAATCAAAAAATAATCTCAATAGATGCAGAAAAATCTTGGGACAAAAAACAATACCATTCCTTTTTTTAAAAATCTTTGGACAAAATACAATACCTATTCCTAGAGACCAAAAGGATAAAGGGAGATTTCCTTAAAATAAAAAGCAGATTGTACCGAAAACCTACAGCAAGCATTATTGTTAATGGAGAGAGGGACTTCCGGTTAAGATGGCGGAGAGGAGGCACACAGCTGTGTAAGCTCCGCACTTTCTCTCACTATCCATTTCATTACAAGCCTCTGAATTAATGCTTGACTGAAAGAAAACCCACAAATAGTTACCAAGAGAAGCCATCCTTGAGATTCGCCAAAAAAGGTCTGTTTCTACTAGAGGGCTGGGATGGTTTTAGATCGGGTGCAGGCGGCGGGCAGCGGCAGTGAGAGCACGGGAGCAGACGGGAGAGGGGGTGGGGAGTCTCTGTCTCTGTGGGGAGAGCTTCGCTACAGGATTAGATACTTTGCTCCGGCAGCAAGTCAGCAGCCCAGCAGAGAAGCTAAAAACACCGGGGGTGAAGAATACAACCCCAAACAGCTGGAGTCTCTCGGGACCTGGCCGCCCCCCCCCCCCCCCAGTGACTCAGCACGCTGTGGGATCTCAGAGTGCAGGCGCAGCACAGTAGGGCTAGTGCCTCACTGCTGCCACCCACAGTCTAGAGAGGAAGCTCGGTAACACACCCAGCCCCTCCCCCAGAGAATAACTCCAGTTTTTTCTGTTTTTCTTTGCTAGTTTGTCTTTGATTATTAGACAGAATGAGCAAGAAACTGAAGAGGACTTTAACCCTTGACAGCTTCTATACAGATAGAGAGCAGACTCTAAACCCTGAGGAGACTAAAAACAGACAGTCCCCAGGTGAATCCCCAAAAGAGGAGATCATCTGTTCCTCAGCACGGATGAACCTCATAGAAGTAATTAAAAAGGCTCTCACAAGGGAGCTAGAAGAAAAATGGGAAAAGGAGAGGGAGGCTTGGCAAAAGAGCCTGGAGAAGTCAGTTAAAGAGAGAGTGGATAAAGAAGTAAAATCCTTGAAAAATAGGATTGGTGAACTGGAAAACAAAATTGGCGAAATGGAAAAAAAATTCCACAGAACAAAAGAACTCAATGGGACAATTAGAAAAAGATTTTTAAAAAGTGAGTGAAGAAAATACTTCACTGAAAATCAGAATTAAACAATTGGAATTGAATGACTCGAGGAGACAAGAAGAATCAGTCAAGCAAATCCAAAAAAATCAAACAATGGAAAAGAATGTGAAATACCTTCTGGGGAAGACAACAGACCTGGAAAACAGATCCAGGAGAGACAATCTGAGAATCATTGGACTTCCAGAAAAACATGATGAAAAAAAGAGCCTGGACACTATTTTCCAGGAAATTATCAAAGAGAACTGCCCAGAAGTCATAGGAACAGAGGAAAAAATAAACATTAAAGGATTCATCGATCACCCACTGAAAGGGATCCTAAAATCAAAACACCAAGGAATATAGTGGCCAAATGCCAGAACCCTCAGATGAAGGAAAAAATATTGCAAGCGGCTAGAAAAACCCAATTCAAGTATCAAGGAGCCACAATAAGGATCACCCAGGATCTGGCAGCATCCACATTAAAAGATCGAAGGGCCTGGAATATGGTATTCCGAAAGGCTAAGGAACTTGGTATGCAACCAAAAATAACTTACCCAGCGAGAATGAGCATCTTTTTCCAGGGAAGAAGATGGACATTCAACGAAGTAAGCGAATTTCATCTATTTCTGATGAAAAAACCAGAACTTAACAAAAAGTTTGATCTACAAATATAGAACTCAAGAGAAATCTAAAAAGGTAAAGATTAATCTTGGGAACTATATTTTGACTATATAGCTGTATAAAGAATACATGTATACCTTGTTCTAGAAATTGATGTGGAAAGGACATTGTATCAGAAAAAAGGTAAAGTGGGGGTAGTACATCTCATGAAGAGGCATAGGAAACCTACTATATCTGAGAGAAAGAATGGAGGGGGATGAATATAGTGGGTATCTTACTGCCTTCAGAATTGGCTTTAAGTGAAAAATCTTGAGACATATTCAATCTATGGTGAAACTTCTCCCACCTCATTGGAAAGTGAGAAGGGAAAAGTGGAAAGGGAAGGAATAAGCTAAGCGGAAGGGAATACGGGAACTGGGAGGGAAAGGGGTAAGATAGGGGGAGGAACTCTAAGGCGGGGGGAGGGATACTAAAAAGGGAGAGCTGTGAGAAGCAAGTGGTGCTCACAAGCTTAATACTGGGAAGGGGGGAAAGGGGAAAGGAGGGAGAAAAGCATAAACCGGGGTTAACAAGATGGCAAGTAATACAGAATTGGTTATTCTAACCATAAATGTGAACGGGGTAAACTCCGCCATAAAGAGGAAGCGGTTAACAGAATGGATTAAAAGCCAGAATCCTACAATATGTTGTTTACAGGAAACACACCTGAAGCGGGGAGATACATGCAGGTTAAAGGTAAAAGGTTGGAGCAAAATCTACTATGCTTCAGGTGAAGTCAAAAAAGCAGGGGTAGCCATCCTGATATCAGATCAAGCTAAAGCAAAAATTGATCTAATTAAAAGAGATAAGGAAGGGCACTATATCTTGCTAAAGGGTAGCATGGATAATGAAGCTCTATCTATATTAAACATATATGCACCAAGTGGTGTAGCATCTAAATTCTTAGAAGAGAAATTAAGAGAGCTGCAAGAAGAAATAGACAGTAAAACTATAATAGTGGGAGATCTTAACCTTGCACTCTCAGAATTAGATAAATCAAACCACAAAATAAATAAGAAAGATGTCAAAGAGGTAAATAGAATACTAGAAAAGTTAGATATGATAGATCTCTGGAGAAAATGTAATGGAGACAGAAAGGAATACACTTTCTTTTCAGCAGTTCATGGAACCTATACAAAAATTGACCATATATTAGGACATAAAAACCTCAAACTCAAATGCAGTAAGGCAGAAATAGTAAATGCATCCTTTTCAGACCACGATGCAATGAAAATTACATTCAACAAAAAACCAGGAGGAAGTAGACCAAAAAATAATTGGAAACTAAATAATCTCATACTAAAGAATGATTGGGTGAAACAGCAAATCATAGACATAATTAATAACTTCACCCAAGAAAACGATAATAATGAGACATCATACCAAAATGTATGGGATGCAGCCAAAGCGGTAATAAGGGGAAATTTCATATCTCCAGAGGCCTATTTGTATAAAATAGAGAAAGAGAAGGTGAATGAATTGGGCTTGCAACTAAAAATGCTAGAAAAGGAACAAATTAAAAACCTCCAGTCAAACACTAAACTTGAAATTCTAAAAATAAAAGGAGAGATCAATAAAATTGAAAGTAAAAAAAAAACTATTGAATTAATTAATAAAACTAAGAATTGGTTCTATGAAAAAACCAACAAAATAGACAAACCCTTAGTAAATCTGATTAAAAAAAGGAAAGAGGAAAATCAAATTGTTAGTCTTAAAAATGAAAAGGGAGAACTCGCCACTAACGAAGAGGAAATTAGAGCAATAATTAGGAGTTACTTTGCCCAACTTTATGCCAATAAATTCGACAACTTAAATGAAATAGAAAAATACCTCCAAAAATATAGCTTGCCCAAACTAACAGAGGAAGAAGTAAATATCCTAAACAGTCTCATCTCAGAAAAAGAAATAGAACAAACTATCAGTCAACTTCCTAAGAAAAAATCCCCAGGGCCAGATGGATTTACATATGAATTCTACCAAACATTTAAAGAACAATTAACTCCAATGCTAAATAAACTATTTGAAAAAATAGGGATTGAAGGAGTCCTACCAAACTCCTTTTATGACACAGACATGGTACTGATACCTAAACCAGGTAGGCTGAAAACAGAGAAAGAAAATTATAGACCAATCTCCCTAATGAATATTGATGCTAAAATCTTAAATAAAATATTAGCAAAAAGATTACAGAAAATTGTCACCAGGATAATACATTATGACCAAGTAGGATTTATACCAGGAATGCAGGGCTGGTTCAATATTAGGAAAACTATTAGCATAATTGACTATATCAATAACCAAACAAACAAAAACCATATGATCATCTCAATAGATGCAGAAAAAGCATTTGATAAAATCCAACATCCATTCCTAATAAAAACACTTGAGAGCATAGGAATAAATGGACTTTTCCTTAAAATAGTCAGGAGCATATATTTAAAACCATCAGTAAGCATCATATGCAATGGGGAAAAACTGGAACCTTCCCCAGTAAGATCTGGAGTGAAGCAAGGTTGCCCACTATCACCATTATTATTTAATATCGTATTAGAAACACTAGCCTCGGCAATAAGAGTCGAGAAAGATATTAAAGGAATTGTTAATGGAGAGAAACTGGATGTGTTCCCAATAACATCAGGGTTGACACAGGGATGCCCATTATCATCACTATTATTCAACATTTTACTAGAAATGTTGACTTTAGCAATAAGAAAAGAAAAAAATTAAAGGAATAAAAATAAGCAATGAGGAAATAAAACTATCACTCTTTGCAGATGATATGATGATATACTTAAAGAATCCTAAAAAATAATCCAAAAATCTACTTAAAATATTCACAACTTTAAGAAAGTTGCAGCATATAAAATAGACCTCTAAAAATCATCATCATTTCTATACATTGCTGCAAATCCCATCCACAAGAGTTAGAAAGAGAAATTCCACTTAAAATCACTGTAGAATAAAATTCTTGGAGATGTTCTGCCAACAGTAAACCCAAAAACTACAGGAAAACAATTGCCAAACACTTTTCACACAAATAAAATCAGATCTAAGCAATTGGAAAAATATCAATTGCTCATGGGTAGGCTGAGCTAATATAATCAAAATGACAGTTCTGCCTAAATTTCTTTACTTGTTCAGTGCCATACCAATTAAATTGCCAAAACGTCATTTTATAGAACTAGAAAAAATCACAACAAAATTCATCTAGAAGAACAAAACGTCAATAAAATAAAAAAAATCAATGAAAAAGTACAAATGATGGTTGCTTAGCAATTCCAAACCTAAAACTATCTTATAAAGCAGCAGTAATCAAAACAATTTGTTAAGAAATAGAGTGGTGACACACCTGTGAGATTGGCTAGAATGACAGGGAAAGATAATGCGGAATGTTGGAGGGGATGTGGGAAAACAGGGACACTGATACAATATTGGTAGAATTGTGAACACATCCAGCCATTCTGGAGAACAATTTGGAACTATGCTCAAAAAGTTATCAAACTGTGCATACCCTTTGATCCAGCAGTGTTTCTACTGGGCTTATATTCCAAAGTGATACCAAAGAAGGGAAAGGGACCTGTATGTGCCAAAATATTTGTGGCAGCCCTGTTTGTAGTGGCTAGAAGCTGTAAAATGAATGAATGCCCATCAATTGGAGAATAGTTGGGTAAATTGTGGTATGTGAATGTTATGGAATATTATTTTTCTGTAAAAAATGACCAGCAGGATGAATACAGAGAGGCTTGGAGAGACTTACATGAACTGATGCTAAGTGAAATGAGCAGAACCAGGAGATCATTATATACCTCAACAACCATACTGTATGAGGATGTATTCTGATGGAAGTAGATTTCTTCAACAAGAGAAGATCTAACTCAGTTTCAGTTGATCAAGGATGAACAGAAGCAGCTATACCCAAAGAAAGAACACTGGGAAATGAATGTAAACTATTTGCATTTTTGTTTTTCTTCCCGGGTTATTCATACCTTCTGAATCCAATTCTCCCTGTGCAACAAGAAAACTGTTCGGTTTTGCACACAGATTTCCCCACCACCCAGCTTTGTCTTCCTTTTTAATCTTGCTTCTGTTGCATCTAGTATTGTATCTAGTATATACTGTAAACTATTTAACATGTATAGGACTGTTTGCCATTTGGGGGAGGGGTGGAGGGAGGGAGAGGAAAAATCAGAACAGAAATGAGTGCAAGGGATAATGTTGTAAAAAATCACCCAGGCATGGGTTCTGTCAATAAAAAGTTATTTTAAAAAATAGAGTGGTGGAACAGTGGAATACATTAGCTACACATGACACAATAATCAAGGCCCATAGCAATCTAGTATTTGATAAACTCCAGAACTCCAACTTCTGGGATAAGAATTCACTATTTGACAAAAATTGATGGGAAAAGAAAATACTATCAGAAACTTTGCATAGACCTACATCTCATATCCCATAACAAAATGAGGTCAAAATGGATATATGAATGATTCCATAAACAAATTAGGAGAACAAGGAATAATTTACCTATCAGATCTTTGGAAAGGGGAGGAATTTAAAACCAAAGAAGAACATTAGGAAAGGCAAAATGGACAACTTTGATAACATTAAATTAAAAGGATTTTGCAAAAACAAAAGCAACAGAAGCAAGATTAAAAAGGAAGACAAAGCTGGGTGGTGGGGAAATCTTTATAGCCAGTATTTCTGATAAAGGTCTCATTTCTAAAATATATAAAAAAACTGTGTCAAATTTATAAGAATACAAGTCATGCCCCAATTAATAAATGGTCAAAAGTTATGAACGGATAATTTTCAGGTTACAAAAATAAAACAATTTATTATTATATTAAAAAATACTCTAAGTCACTAATGATTAGAGAAATGAAAATTTAAACAACTCTGAGGTACTACTACACATTTCTAAGATTGGCTAACATGACAGGAAAATATAATGATAAATACTGGAGGGAATGTGAGACAACTGAGACATTTTTGGTGGAATTGTGAAATGATTCAAACATTCTAGAAAGCATTATGCCCAAAGAATTATAAAACTTTGTATATCCTTGAACCAGCAGTGCCACTACTGGGTCTGTATCCCAAGGAAATCATAAAGGAAGGAAAAGGACCCACATATGCAAAAATTCTTTGTAGTAGCAATTTTTATGGTAGCAAAGATTTGGACAGTGGGGACTGAGTGTGGATCACAACATAGTATTTTCACTTTTTTATTATTGTTTGCTTACATTTTATTTTCTTTCTCATTTTTTTCTTTTTCATATGATTTTTCTTGGACAGCATGATATTTGTAGAAATATGTATAGTAGAATTGCACATGTTTAACATATATTGGAATACTTGCTATCTATGCATATGTTTTGAAAATAAAGCTTTAATTAAAAAAGAGAAAGAAATATTCATTCTAGAAAAATTCAGCCACAACAGTAACAAGTTTTTCATTATAAATTGAACTTGCTAGGGGAGGAAGAAAGGCAGGGTGGTAAGTTATAAAGGATAATTGGGAATGATAATGATAAAGATATAATAAAAGAGAAAGAAAGAAAAAATGTTAATGAAACTTAAAATACAGAAAAAGTAAGTCAGATTAAGAATGGGGACATAGATAAGTAGGAGAATGCTGCTCCTATTACACACATACACAGACACACACAAATGTGTATATGTATATAGCATAATAGTTCTATACAAATATGGATATGCACACAAGCACACCTATATATCAATTGGTAGATAGAGATAGATACATACCATAATAGATCCATAGTTTCATAAATAATTATCTCTTCTGGCCTAATTGTATTTGGATGTGTCCATGCTAATGAATATTTTTGAGTTCATAATAAAAAAGCTTTTAAAAAGTTTTAAAGAATTAGAACTAAATAGAAGGAAACTGGATTTATCCCTGAAGGAAATTAAGGTTTCTAAACAAAGAATTTGAAAGGGGAGAGAATTCTAGATAATGAGGATGGTCTAAGCAAAGATTGGAGAGATGAAATATTATTTATGGGGACATTTGGCAGCTGTATGAAAAATATATTGTAAAGGTAGAGATGAGAAGCCAGGGACTGAATTAGGTTACCAGGCCAGAAACGAGGACAGTCTGAACTAGGATGGTGCTCATGTGAGTGATGAGAAGTAGATTGAAGAGAGTTGTGAGGAATGGATTAACAAAGCAAACAATTGGATATGGCTGGTGATGAGGGATGGGAGGGAGGGATGATCAATAATATAGTCAAGAATAATGTCAAAGTTGCACACTTGGGTAACTGAAAGCTGGCTGTGGATGTGTCATGAATGCTTTCTTGAAAGAAAAAAAGTCTTAAGTAAATAGATAAAGCAAATTCCAAATAAAATCACACACACACATACACACACACGCATGCAGAGATCCTATCTTAACAGACAGTAATTGACTAGTTATTAGTTGTTATAAATTACATCTCCAAATTAACTCACATGTCATGCAGTCAAGCTATTAGGTAGTTAAAGAAAAGATTAAAAAACTAGGATGGGACACCACGTCTGAAGAGCCTTGGGATGCTCCACAAAGTCTGGGGAAAGAGCCCAACACCCAACCACAGCTAGTTCTAGTCCCCCTGGAACTTACTTTGGATAGACAGCTAGGCTGGGCTACCATGAAATTACCTGGTATGGAGAAAGAAAGTAGGAAAGAGAGGAGAGTAAGGGAGAGAGACAGAAAGGCAAAGACAGAATGAAAAAAAGAGACACAGAGAGACACAAAAACAGAGAACCTTTTGTGGTTATAGAAAAAAAAAATTACCCCTGTGAATGTTCTATGAAGAGAAGGGTTCTGTGGACAGTGATGAGGACCTTGTGCTGGATGTTTCTAGGTATTTGATGCTGGAAAAGATCACTCATTCTAAATCAGGAAGGGGAAAAAATTGGAACTGTCTGGGCAACTAATGCTTCTTATTCTTCTCCTTCCTGCAGGTGACCTAATTGATATTGCCCTTTGGTAAAATACCAAAATATTCCTTATTATGCAATCTCCCATTAAGCTACACCCATCATTATTTTTCCCTATTTTTTTCAAAATTTCTTCCTCCTCCTCCTCAGTCCTCCTTTTCTCTTATTTAATTAAGGGTAAAAGAAGTAGGAACATTTTATTCATCATTTTTAAAAGAAAATTTAATTTTTATATAAATAGATATGTTCTTTCTGATCACCACCAATAGCATTTGGTCAAGATCAATGCATCAACTCATCACAAGCATCTGGTTATCTGATCTATGTAATTAAGTTGTTTACATTATTTAAGGGCTGGAGTGAATATGCTCATTACAAATTCAAGATTAAATCATTCAAATTAAGTGTTCAAATGAAAGACACAACAAAGGGTCATAAACTAGACACAGAGATGATTAGGAGCAGGAGTTAGCTAAATTTTAGTTGATTCACTGTACAACAGTCTCACCATTCTCAAGCAGTTCCTTGACATAAAAATCTTTTAAAACCTATCATAATATTAGAATCATTCTGCCAGTTAGCAGGCTTTCTAAGGCTAATGGTTACAGTGACTGTGATAATTAACTTTATGTTTCTCCTTGAATCAACCAAATCATTGACATTTTCATTTTTTTTTAAGAGGAAGGCAATTTGTTCAGAGTAGGGAGCTCCCAGTGATGAACCTATCAGTACAGATCAGCAAATATTCTCTAACTAATACGATTAAACATATGTCTTATTTTATTGACCAGGAAACACTCATATTGATTTTTTTTCACCACCACCACACATATTCTTTCACATATTTAAAGAAAGAAAAATCTGAACCCACTGTGCATTGTCTGAAAGCAGTTAGCCCTATTTGTTTATCATTAACTTATTTGTCAGGACTGGCATGCAAAATGTTTACAATTATTTTTGACTTTATATTTTACATTCATCTCTATCTTTATAAAAATGTTACTGCAATTTTGAGTTGTATAAACTTATACAGTTTAAGATCTCTTTGAGATATAAGACCACTAGAAACACTGCTGGATCAAAGGGTATGCACAGTTTGATAACTTTTTGAGTATAGTTCCAAATTGCTCTCCAGAATGGCTGGATCTATTTACAATTCCACCAACAATATATTTGTGTCTCAGTTTTCCCACATCCCCTCCAACATTCATCATTATTTGAAAAAGCAAGATTTAAGAGTAATGGTGTCCAAGAGGTTACAATCACAAACAACAACAAAAAAATATAACTTACAAAAAAAAATATCCTCCAAATTTAAAATTGGAAGTTGCTTCATGAAGAGAATGTTAAAAACAACAAAGTAAAGGGGCAGCTAGATGGCTTATTGGATAGAGTATCAGGCCTAAAACCAGGAGGACTTGAATTCAAATCTGACCTCAGACACTTAATACTTCCTAGCTGTGTGAACCTGGGCAAATCCCCATTTGTCCCAGAAGGAAAAAAAAAAAGATCTAGGGTTTGGGAAAGGGAAAGAAAGAAGAGTCAATTGAGCTGAAGTAGATAGCTCTAATTATAGATAGCAATTTTCAAATTTATGCCTTGTTTGATACTCTCTTTTCCTATAAAATAAAAAAAAAAAAGACAAAGGGGCAGCTAGGTGGTGCAGTGGATAGGGCACCAGCCCTGAAGTCAGGAAGATCTAATTTCAAATCTGGTCTTAGATACTTAACACTTCCCAGTGTGTGACCCTGGGCAAGTCACTTAACCCCAATTGCCTCAGTCAAAAAAGAGAAACAATTCAAATACACTGGAGCTACATTTAGAATTGTACAAGACTTAGTAGCAGCTACAATAAAAGACTACAGGTCCTGGAATCATATCTGCCCATAATCAAAAAACCTAGGTCTGTAGCCAAAAATATCATATCCAGTAAAATTATTTACAATTTTGAATGAGAAAAATGGACCTCAACTAACTTGCAGATTTTTAGAACTTTTTATCAACCAAATCCAAACTTAGAAGGAGGCAGGCAAGCAGAATCCTCCATTCTGGAGTCTGGAGTCACCAACTTCTCTCCTCTTTGTCCTACTGTCAAGTGACTCTAGCCCTTCTTCCTTGTCTAAGATTATTTTAACACCAAATATTCAGTAAGCACAAATGGTGAGAAGAGCCATTTATCCAAATATATGCTAATAGAGTCATTGTCTCACATCTAATAGGTAATTAGCCTTAAGTGCTCAGTTGTCTGATTCAAGCAAACCATTTTGGTGTTTCAGCCCTCTACAATTTAGGATTTAATTAAATTTCTATTGAGTCCTATATTTGCATTTAAAATTTTCTATTCAGCTATGGTCTAGCTGTCAATACTTCTACAAAATCATTTATGCCATTATCATCCCACTTCTCCATGGTATTGTAGGTTTTATTAATTTATACATAAACCTTTATTTTTTTCTTTGAAGAATATTATATTCCAAGATCTTCTTTTCTTTAGATTGTTTGCTATCTGACCTGTTTTAGAAAGGTTGATGAAACAAGGACATGCTTTGGGTGATTATTTTTGTCTAACAAAAATATGCACTAGAAAGATTCAATTGCATTTTGCCATATTATAGCTCAATTAAAGGCAAGTTTCCCCCATATACACTTCTAAACAGTACAAACAAGCAAAATAAAAATAGCCCTTCTGGTCTAAAACTTAATTCTCACAGAACTGAATGCTAGATTTTCAGAAGAAAATACACTTCTTTTCTAGGGGATCAAGGCAGGGTTTTAGGGGAAAATCTCAAAAGATTATTCTTTTATTATTATCATTTACTAAACCCCATACTACATGGCATCTCTTAAAAATAACCAGCCAGTGTTCATTAATTATGTTTTCCAAAGTGATATTTACTGAGAAAAGCATAACAAAGACAGAAGTTATGGGAACATTTCCACACTTGTTAAGGGACAGGTTAATTCTCTGAGAGCCTCCACAGCTGTGGATCATAATATCTGAAGGAGTTGCAGGGCAGCCTTTATGTTTTGCAGCCTGGGAATGAGATAAATTGGAGGCAGAGGTAAGAGGAGGGAGGTCAGACAATGTAATGGCCTCTCAGTCTTCTTGTATCATCCTCTCACAAGGCGAGATCCATTCTGGGTTGGATCTCCAGCACCCACTGTCAGGTGGCTCCCATGTGAACAGCTCTCCCACGTATTCCAACACTCACTAGAGTTCCCAAAATCTAGATAGTACCACTTCCCAGGGGACGGTGGGCTCAAGCTTAAATAAAATTAGCACAAAGTATTCCTCCCAAACAAATGGTAAACTTCACACACACACACACACACACACACGCGCGCGCACGCGCGCGCGTGCTCATGTGTTCACATGCACTACAAAATGCCAACAGAGATGGCTAAACATTGAAACACAAATATAGTGTGGTAAGAACAAAAAACAATTATTAAGTGCCAATCATTGTGATAAGAGATGTGCCCTACATGGTTGGCCAAGGGAGACCTCATAAGTCCTTACCTGTGGATTTCACACCAATTTCACTTGTGGCAAATGAAGATGGCAATGAAGAAGTCTTTCCTTTGTTCATTTATGCTAGTGCCTTACTAGGTGTCTCAGCTGACAACTGTTGAGCTGAGTCAAACCCTTGTTTGGCTATTACATTGCCTATCCACTGTACTCTGCTAATGCTGCTAATGGATTTACTTGTAATTGGAACCTCTCTGTGGTTCTGATTAATCTTCCCAACATTATAGTTACCTGGACACTTCCTATTTGCTGTTTAGTCATTTTTTCAAACATGTCTGTGTTTGAGTCTGTTGGGAGATTTCTAGACACTGGAGTGGTTTGCCATGTCCTTCTTCAGATCATTTTACAGATGAAGAGCTGAGAAAACAGGTTATGTGATCTATCCAGAGTCCCATCTATAGTAAGTATCTGAGGCTGGATTTGAACTCAGGAAGAGTGTTTTCAACTTTAGGACTTGTGCCCTATTGACTGCTCTACCTTGCTGCTCCAGGGCATTTCCTAAAAGCTACTTATTCATTTAAGATCAAAAGAGAACAGACACCAAAGAAACAAATAGAAAATGGAACGGAGACAGGGAATTGCCTTTCTCCTACCCATCAGCTCAAAAGAAAAAATTGTTTCCCTTGAAAACTCCCTGTGAAGAGCAGCTTGAGAGATCAGGATAATTTCTTTAAAATATCCATGGGATTATAGCTCACTATCTAGTTCAAATAGTTTTTTTTTGTTGTTTGGTTGGTTGGTTGGTTGCTTTTTTTTGGTCACCCCACATTAGGAATCTTTGTGCCATTCTAACTAAAAGAAAGTCAAAAATCTCTGTATATGCAAAAAAGGGTGAGAAAAGTGCACTGCTATCATTATACATGATCAGAATCAGCTTTCCAGCCCTCTACATACCTCCAAAAAAAAAAAATCCCTCTTCAGAATTCCCATTTAATTGACTGCAATACAGATTGAGAATATCCCAAACACTATACATGTATAAAGGAGTAGGGAAAGTGAAAATGGAGAAGGAAATAGGGAAGGATGTCAGAAATTCTAGATTCCCTCAATTAGCAAATGGAAGTAAATTGAAAAGGTCAAAGCAATATATAGAGTAAAAACAATAGAAAGAACAAAATAGGAAATTCAATATTGATTTTTTTAAATCTACTACAAAGACTAAAAAAAAATATCAGAGGCAAGTTTGGATTTGCAAAGACAAATTAGAAATGGCTGATTGTCTATGTGTATGTAAGATTCCAGTACAATGAAAGTCAACTAGCCTTTTATAATGCCCACTATGTTAAGTTCTGAAGTTATTTGAAATAAGAAATGTAAAACTAGTGTCTCATCAATTTAATGCATAAAAAATCCATTTCATTGAAACTCTAATTTATTTGCCAAACTAGAAAGTTGTGGGATTGTAAAAGATGCTTGATTATTGTTATCAAATGTTTCATAGTGGCACTTGAATGATTAGTAAAAAGCTTTTTTTTTTCAGATGAAAATCTGATTTCATTTTTCTTAAAAGAACATGAAAACATTGTTAATTTCTTTATATACTGACAAGTTTCATGTTTATATTTCTTCTGCAGAGCATTCATAGCTTGCACCAGTCAAAAAATTCACACAACCTTGAAAGAAAATGTACAAATTGTACAAATATGGCAAAAAAATTCCAAGGCCATAAAAATAAAACTAAGCAATTTTTTTTGTTTATCACAAAGATTTTGACACTTATAGATTATTCACTATACAATAAGTATGTAGAATAAAGCCATGTATAGTAATGATATCCACATGGAAAACGTTTCTTTATTTAAAACATGCCACTATAATAATTAATAGAAAATACAACGGGTATCTTAGTTTTATAAGAAGACATTTGATATAGAAAAAATCCATTATCATCTATACTAAATAAAACAAAATACTAACAAATTAAAGGAGTCTCATCAAAATATTTTATTAATCACTTGAACATGGAGGACTTCAAGCTATTTAATGACACTCAGATAACTGGAGTTTAAATCCAATTTCAGCTCCCCTACTTACTACATTTTTGACATTATACAAGTTGCTTTACCTCTCTAGGTTTCCATTTTATTCACATAAAATGACAAAGTTTGAGAAGAGAACTCAAAGATCTCTTCCATTGCTTGATCTGTGATTTAATGATCCATTATGGTTTCATCAAAAAAAAAAAAAGCATATTAAATAACTCCTTTATCTAGTGAAACTTTTTGCCAAAGAAAATAAAATATTATTTAGATTTGTTAAGTGCAAAATTCTTAATATAGGAGCAGAGACAAGATGGCAGAGAAGACAAACATTTTTTTCCTGACCTTCTCCCACAACCATCAGAGTCATTAGCAAATCCAGCCTCTAAATTAGTTCAGGAATGGCAGAATCCCATATTGGGAGTGTAATAAATTACCAGCACAAGATACTTTTGAAGATCACCAGAAAAGGTCTGTTTCAATCCCATGGAGAGAGGTAGACCAAGCACAAACAGGTTGAACACAGATGCCAGTGTGTGTAGGCACCACAGAATCCTAGGGTGATGCATCCTGGAGAATCTACATGGAGGAATCTACAGCAGTGTTGGCTACTTTACCCTGGTTGCAAGGCAGTGGATAAACAGAGAAGTTATAAAACATATAACACAAACACAAAAGCTAAATATTGATCCCCTAAACTCCAAAATCACACAGGACCTGGCCACACCTACCCCAAAACGGAAGTCAGTAAACACTGATCCAGTGCAGCTGCTACTGAATTAGAGGAAGCTTGGACAAACTTTCCTACCCTAAAAACAGATCTCAACCTAAAAAAAATAAATAAAAAAAGCAAATAGAACTCTGACCACAGATAGTTTTTATGGTGAAAGAGAAGAACAGATTTCATATCCTAAGAAGACTAAAAGCAGATTGTCTCCAGATGAAGCACTGAAAGGTGATATAAATTGGTCCCTAACACACAAGACTCTCCTAGAAAAAATTTTATAAGATTTTAAAAGAGAGCTAAGAAAAATGTGTAAAGGGAATGAGAACTTTGCAAGAGGGTTTGAAAAAGGCAACACAAAACAGACTTAGTAAAATGGGAAAAAAATGAAAAAAAAAAAACATAACTCATTAAAAGATAGATTTGACAAAATGGAAAAAAGAAAACAACTCCAAAAAAACCCAGAATTTGTGAAACTTAAAAAAAAACTTCTTAAAAACCAGAATTTGTGAAAAATCCCATAGAGAGGAACATAGGATAGTTTATCTCTCAGACTTGTGGAGGAGAAAGAAATTTGTTACCAAAGATGAACTAGAGACCATTACCGATCACAAAATAGAAAATTTTGATTATATCAAATTAAAAAGCCTTTGTACAAACAGAACGAATGCAAACAAGATTAGTAGGGAAGCAACAAACTGAGAAAACATCTTTACAATTAAAGGTTCTGATAAAGGCCTCATTTCCAAAATATATAGAGAACTGATTCAAATTTATAAAAAATCAAGCCATTCTCCAATTGATAAATGGTCAAAGGATATGAACAGACAATTTTCAGATGAAGAAATTGAAACTATTACCACTCACATGAAAGAGTGTTCCAAATCACTATTGATCAGAGAAATGCAAATTAAGACAACTCTGAGATATCACTACACACCTGTCAGATTGGCTAAGATGACAGGAAAAAATAATGATGAATGTTGGAGGGGATGCGGGAAAATGGGGACACTGATGCATTGTTGGTGGAGTTGTGAACGAATCCAGCCATTCTGGAGAGCAATCTGGAATTATGCCCAAAAAGTTATCAAACTGTGCATACCCTTTGATCCAGCAGTGTTTCTATTGGGCTTATACCCCAAAGAGATACTAAAAAAGGGAAAGGGACTTGTATGTGCCAAAATGTTTGTAGCAGCCCTGTTTGTAGTGGCTAGAAACTGGAAAATGAATGGATGCCCATCAATTGGAGAATGGCTGGGTAAATTGTGGTATATGAATGTTATGGAATATTATTGCTCTGTAAGGAATGACCAGCAGGATGAATACAGAGAGGCTTGGAGAGACCTACATGGACTGATACTAAGTGAGATGAGCAGAACCAGGAGATCATTATATATTTCGACAACGATATTGTATGAGGATGTATTCTGATGGAAGTGGATTTCTCTGACAAAGAGACTTAACTGAGTTTCATTGGATAAATGATGGACAGAAACAGCTACACCCAAAGAAGGAATACTGGGAAATGAATGTGAACTATTTGCATTTTTGATTTTCTTCCCGAGTTATTTTTACCTTCTGAATCCAATTCTCCCTGTGCAGCGGGAGAACTGTTCGGTTCTGCAAATATGTATTGTATCTAGGATATACTGCAACATATTTAACATATATAGGACAGCTTGCCATCTTGGGGGGGGGAGGAGGGAGGGAGGGGAAAAAACGAAACATAAGTGATTGCAAGGGATAATGTTGTGTAAAAATTATCCTGGCATGGATTCTGTCAATACAAAGTTATTATTAAATAAAATTAAATTTAAAAAAAAGAAAAAAGAAAAATCCCATAGAACAAAACAACTCATTTAAAATTCAATGGGACAAATACAAAAAGTAAGAAAAGTAAATGAAGAAAATAATTCACTAAAAATCAGAAGTGAATAAATGGAAATGAATGACTCAATGAGACATCAAAAATCAGTCAAGCAAAACTAAAAACAAAATGAAAAAAATAGAAAAATTGTAAAATACCTAATTGGGAAAACTGACCTAGAAAATAGATCTTGGAGAGACAATCTAAGGATTATTGGAATTCCTAAAAATCATGGTGAAAAAAAGAGTCTAGACACTATTTTTCAGTAAATCCTCAAAGAGAACTGCCCGGATGTCATAGAATCAGAAAGTAAAACAGCCATTGAAGTAATTCAAAGAATACCTTCTGAAAGAGAATCGAAGATTAAAACCCCAAGGAGAATCATGACTAAATTTCAGAACTATAGAACTAAGGAAAAAATATTAAATGCAGCCAGAAGTAAATAAGTCAAATACCAAGGATTTACAATAAAGATTATCCAGTACCTAGCAGCTTCCACCTTAGAGAATCAAAGGCCTGGGATCTGATATTCTAAATGATAAAGGAACTTGAAATGCAGCTAAGAACAAATTACTCTGCTAAATTGAGCATTGTTTTTTAGAGTCTGTAGAGGAAGCTTGGTAACACCACCCAGCCCCTTCCCCCAAAAAAGCAGATTCCATTTGGGTTTTTTTTTCTTTTTTTCTTTGCTAGTTTGTCTTTGATTCTTCTCTGACAAAATGAGCAAAAAATTAAAAAGGGCCTTAACCACTGACAGCTTCTATATGGATAGAGAGCAGACTCTAAACCCTGAGGAGACTAAAAACAGACTATCTCCAGGTGAATCCCCAAAGGAGGAGATCATCTGTTCCTCAGCACATAGAAGAAATCTCATAGAAGAAATTTAAAAGGCTCTCACAAGAGAGCTAGAGGAAAGATGGGAAAAGGAAAGGGAGGCTTGGCAAAAGAGTCTGGAGAAGTCAGCCCATTCATTTAAAGACAGAATGGATAAAGAAATCAAATCCTTGAAAAATAGGATTAGTGAACTGGAAACAGAAAATAGCTCTCTAAAAAATAAAATTGGCGAAATGGAAAAAAAATTCTATAAAACAAAAGAACTCAATTGGACAATTAGAAAAGGATATTAAAAAAGTGAGTGAAGAAAATACTTCACTGAAAATCAGAATCAAACAAATGGAATTGAATGACTCCAGGAGACAAGAAGAATCAGTCAAGCAAAACCAAAAAATCAAACAATGAAAAAAAATGTGAAATATCTTCTTAGGAAAACAACAGACCTGGAAAATAGATCCAGAAGAGACATTGTGAGAATTATTGAACTCCCAGAAAAATATGATGAAAAAAAGAGCCTGGACACTATTTTCTAGGAAACTATCAAAGAGAACTGCCCAGAAGTCATAGAAACAGAGGGTAAAATAGAAATTGAAAGAATTCATCGATCACCTACTGAAAGAGATCCTAAAATCAAAACACCAAGAAATATAGTGGCCAAAGGCCAGAACTATCAGACAAAGGAAAAAATACTGCAAGCAGCTAGAAAAACCCAATTTAAATATAGAGGAGCCACAATAAGGATTACCCAGGATCTAGCAGCATCCACATTAAAAGATCAAAGAGCCTGGAATATGGTATTCTGAAAGGCTAAGGAACTTGGTATGCAACCAAAAATAACTTACCCAGCCAGAATGAGCATCTTTTTCCAGGGAAGAAGATGATCATTCAACGAAATAAGCGAATTTCACCTGTTTTTGATGAAAAACTGTTGGAATCCTTACTAACTGTTAACTAATTAGAGTTGATCTAATCTTACAAGAAGATGTTTTGGGCAGAACCTGAAACAAGGTACTAAGTAGAACTAATTAATACAAGGCTTGTGTTCACACCTTTACTCATTGGAGTTCAATGAGTTCATACCTCCCTTGAAGCTCGTTGGGCCAGAGAGCACTATGGGAGAAAACCCATAATCCCTCTCTCTGGAAGGAGCATAAATAGCCAATGGGCCAGTCGAAGAAGTTCTTCAGAGGAAGACGCTACAAGTCGAGATTTCACCGGAATGACATGAAGACTGGAGCTGGCTGGAGGCTGAAGAAAGCAGAGGCAGAGGCTGAAGGACCAGACCTTTGGATTTAAAGACATTTGGAGAGAGCTCTTGGAACCAAGCAGAGAGATAGGCCTCTAAGCTAACCAGGCTATATTGGAGATAATAAAAGATCTGAACTTTTATCACCTGGCTGTGTTTTGAGAAGAAAAAGCTCACCACAATGGGGAGCTTAACCAGACATTGTCAGCAGTTCCCTCTCATGCTGATAGATTTAACCACTGATACATACCTACTTCAATCAAAACAAAAGAAAGGAAGAGATGTAGAGGGTCACAATCAGGGGGAGAATTCTGGGTGAGATATAAGATCATCTAACAAAAGAAAGGGGGAGATGTTGGAATCCTTACTAACTGCTAACTAATTAGAGTTGATCTAATCTTACAAGAAGATGTTTTGGGCAGAACCTGAAACAAGGTACTAAGTAGAACTAATTAATACAAGGCTTGTGTTTACACCTTTACTCATTGGAGTTCAATGAGTTCACACCTCCCTTGAAGCTCTTTGGGAGCATAAATAGAGCTTCAATGGGCCAGTCAAGGAAGTTCTTCAGAGTGAAGAAGCTACAAGTTGAGATTTCGCCAGAATGACATGAAGAGTAGAGCTGGCTGGAGGCTGAAGAAAGCAGAGGCAGAGGCTGAAGGACCAGACCTTTGGATTTAAAGACATTCGGAGAGAGTTCTTGGAACCAAGCAGAGAGATAGGCCTCTAAGCTAACCGGGCTATATTGGAGATAATAAAAGATCTGAATTTTTATCACCTGGCTGCGTTTTGAGAAGAAAAAGCTCACCACAAAAAACCTTGGAAGTAAATATTATTTTATAAAATCTAACATAATTGTTAAGTGTTTAAATGGAATTAAAATGTAAGTCACTACCTATAATTATAAAAACACCAATCATGGGGGTTGGAGCCAAAAGCAGAGAGTGTAAGGAGAGAGTGGAATGTAACACATCTGCTCTTTGGCAGTGGGTGACAGATAATACTTATTATTATAAATACTATGTATATTTTTATTTATATTTTAAGTGGAATGTTCAAATTACTGAACAATCACACTCATTTCACATATCAGCAAGGTTATGCTTAAGATTCTGCAAACTAGGCTTCAGCATTATATGAATTGAGAATTACCAGAAGTGTAGATTAGTTTTTGAAGAGTCAGGGGAACTAATATAAAATCACCAGCATTTGCTGAAGAAAGCAAGGGAGTTGTCCCCCCCACCCCCAAAAAATATACTTCTTCTATGATTACACTAAAGTCCTTGACTGTGAATGAATGTGCCAAGCCCCTAAAGAGATGAAAGTTCCAGATGATTTTACTTGCCTCACAAGGAAATTATCAAGAAGCAAGTTAGAACTGAACATAGAACTGATTCATTTAAAATTGGAAAAAGAATCAGATATATCTATATATCATCACCTTAATCATGTGAAAAGGCAGGTGAATAAATAAAAAGGTAAAATTAAGGTTCGTGTGAGAAATTTCAACAATTTCAGATATGTAAATGATATCATTCTAATAAAAGAAAAGTGAAGAGGAATTAAGATGCTTCTTGATGAGGATGATAGAAGAAAGTGTAAAATTTGGCTTGAAGTTTCACAAAAAAAAAAAAACCCTAAGACCTTGACAAATAGTCTTGTCACTTCCTGGTTAATAGGGAGAGTATAAAGGGAAGCAGTCTCAAATTTTATATTCTTGGGTTCAAAGACCACTGCAGATGGTGACTGCAGCTATGGAATTAAAAGACACTTGCTTTTTTAAAGGAAAAGTAAATCTGAACAGCATACAAAAACCAGAGATGTCATTTAGCAAATTCTCTTGGATATCAAGGAGATCAAATCAGTAAATGCTTAAACAAATTAATCCACCCTATTGAAGGCAAAAGAAAAAAGGGACAGCAGAAGATGAAATGGAAAGATTACTATGAAAACTTCGATACACTTTGAGAGACAATGGAAGATAGCTGGGCCATGGTGTCCATGAAGTCATGAATAGTTGAACCCAACTGAACATCAAAAAAACAACAAAAAAAGTTATATATATAAATATATATATATATATATATATATAATAATAAATATATATATAAATGTTTTATATATATATATATATATTATATATATATATATATATATATATAATAATAAATATATATATATATATATACAAATGTTTTAAGTTGCATAGTTTGTTATATTAGGTATCCAAGTCATATTCAAGTATATAAGTTGTACTTATATTTTCTCTACCAAGAAAAGTGTTTGGATTGGAAAGAAGAGTCAAAATATGACTAAGAAAGAGTTAATAGCCCACATAGACATTATTGTGGACTTGGATGAATTGTGATAGTGATACTAAGATTAATCATATAATATTTAAATCTCTCCTGACAAATTGAAAGAAATTTGATTTGAAAGAAGTAAAGGAATATGGCTGAAATCATAATCTATTATTTTGTCAGTCATGAAGTTAAAATCCACAGACAGTAATGTCATAGATTTGATGGTATAAAATTCTTCTCTTTTTTATATTTGATGTAAGGTAATGATCATAATTGTAATGACCAATTTATTGGCCAGAACTCCACATATTCAAGAAGAGTCACAGCCAAGTTCATGGTTTAACTTTCTTATTCAAAGAGAAAACACAAAATGTAAAAAGTGATTTAAGAGAATTATGTGATTATCTCAAAAAAGACATTCTCTGTACATTCCCAAGAATCTATATCAATCTTATACTGGCACAAAGCTAGAGATGTCAGTGATATAATTTCAGTCTAGTTCTTATTGACTCTGTCTCCTCACTATTCTACTGTGCTACTCACTTTTTAAAAAGAATTCATAAAAATAATTTGAATGTAATGTTTGATTGAGTGGGCCTATGCAGACACACCCAAAACTTGTGAAAATAAATAAAACAAATACATATTGTATTTAATTTAACTTTATTCATTAAAGAAAAATTCCCACACTATTTAGGCTAGCCCCTTGGATCATTCATGTTTTGAAAACAAATTGGCTCTTAAATTTCGTTTGCAAACTATTGCAAATTTATCATCTTTGGTTTTTGAGATTTTCAGTGTTTTGCAACTTCATGGTTAGAGAATACATACACTTAGGTCTTTTATTGGTCAATCTAAATAGCAAATATTTGCAAATAAAATTATTTTAAAATTTTGAGAGGAAGGAAAAGCACAAAGCTTAACAAATTAACAATATATGGCTAAACAGCTATAATGACTTTTAAATGTCACAAGAGAAACATCAGCTTCAGAGAACTATTTATCAACAATCATAAACAAAGGTCTTTCAGCATGTTGTATTCTAATGGTGTTGTAAGAACTTAGCTTCATTGGTGACTGTACTGAAATCAGAATCCTATTTTAATAAGCCTTTAAATTAGAAGTATTTGATTCATAGTCATTAAGGTATTTCCAAATAAAATTTGTCTTTTGTCTTCTTTTGCTTTTCCTTATAAACAGTACTATATAAAGCAACTCATTAACAATTCTAAAAATATATACATAATCTAATTTGTCTAGTCATATTTGTATAGTTAGTTTGGTCCAGTCATTTTGTTGATTTAAAGGAATATTTTTCCCCTTGCAAGAGGACAAAGTACTTAATATTTTAGAATTTTATTATACTGGAGAAATCACATTGTTTCAGGTTATACAAAGTAAATGTCTGGCTAACCACACTAGCGTCTTTAGCCTCTCTATTTTGCAAAGGAAGTTACAGTATTATACAGACTTTTCCTAGTCTAAATCACTCTTAGTTTCAATCAATGTGATCATATGAGGTCAAATATATCATATCTTCCTTACTTTCTCCTTATTTACTTAGATTTTGAAAACCTATCATAGTATGATTACATGTGATTTAGTATTTGAAAAATGAAACCAAGCTAAAATGTTATCATTTCAGCTATTTTAATAAATGATATTAATAGAGGATTCTGTTAAAGAAATGGTGATTCACTAATAAAGCAGCCCAAATTATAGAGATGAGTTATAATATGAGGTGGTCCCCACAAATAAAAATATACAATTTTAGCCTTAAACTACTTTGGTCAAGAATTTCCTGGGCATTTTAACCTTGAAAGCAATAATTCTTTAATAATATCTATGATTTATAAAATAAGTCAAAGTCTTCTCCCCAAACAATTACACATCATAAAAATATGCATAAAATCATCAATTTGTAAAATGGACTTCTATCATTTTAAAAAGAGTGATCTACTTTGCCTTGGACAATGACAATTTCAGAAGAGATTTTGCTTACAAATTTTAAAAAAATTGGGTGGTAGCAGTGGAATGCTTTTTTTTTTTTTAATTAAAGCTTTTTAGTTTTCAAAACATATACATGGGTAATTCTTCAACACTGACCCTTGCAAAACCTTGTATTCCAATTCCCCCCCCTCTCCCACTTCCTTCCCTAGATGGCAAGTAGTCCAATGTTAAACATGATAGAAATATGTGTTCAATCCAATATTTCGTATATATTTATGTAATTATCTTCCTGTACAAGAAAAATCAAATCAAGCCAGAAAAAATATGAAAGAAAATAAAATGCTAGCAAACAACAATAAAAAGAGTAAAAATGCTATGTTGTGAACCACATTCAGTTCCCAGAGTCCTTTCTCTGGATGTAGCTGACTTTCTATTAATTTTGTTTTAATAGGATTGCTTTTTTTTTGGGGGGGGGTTGCTTTTGTTTAGGAAAATGTAATTCCCCACTTCTAAGTATTAACTAATGAGACATTTACATGAGAATTTTTTTTCCTAAAGGCAACTGCTACTTTCATGTCTAATTTACAAATATTTCCTCCTGCTCCTCACATGTACAAAATGGCATTATTTACTTACTTCCTATCTACATGTCAAATACTCAGCATTCAATCAAACTTGCTGGCTACATTTGATATCCAAATGCCTTAAAAAGACCCATATCTACTCCAGAATATTCAAGTTATCAAAATTAGTGACCAAGACATGAACAAGGAAAAAAATACTCAATTAAAAATTTTCATTTATGGTAGAATTATAGCCACTATGTAAGAGTAACTGATTTCCTGGCATGCTTTATAGTTTTAAATAAGACTCTTGCATAAGTATAAGCAACTATGGTATATTAGTTACCTTAGTTCTGGTTTTTATTTCTATTACCAAATTTTGTTATAAATAGCTCTATTCTAATTTATACAACCCCAGAAAGGTGATTTACAATTATGTGATAAAAAATGATGGGAGTGGGGTGCTAAGAGGTGCAGTACATAAAGCACCATCCCTGAAGTCAGGAGGACCTGAGTTCAAATCTGATCTCACACACTTAACACTTTCTACTTGTGTGACCCTGGGCAAGTCACTTAACCCCAATTGCCTCAGCAAAAAAAAAAAAAAAAAGATGGGAGTTACCAAACTTATGTTCACATTCTACCTTCTCTGATTATTAATTATGTGATCTTTAATGTAATTCCATGAATGTCAATTTCCTCATCTTTCAAATGAAATTGGTTTAAATTATTTAGATTATGACAATTTTCTGAATTTTAGTACCTTATATGTCAAATTCCTCTCATAACATGTAAGGCCCTCAAGGAGAGAAACTGTCATATATATATATATATATATATATATATACTCAGTAGCTAGCAGAATGTTTTACACATAGTAGCAAGTAAAAAATCTTTGTTGAATTTTTGAATGACCTAATTTTATAAAATACCTATCCATATTGTCTCACAGTTTTCAAAATGAGGATAAGTAAATAGAATACTATAATGATGATCATAGCTTATATGATAACATCCATTCCAAAAAATAAAGAAGTAGAGAAATCCTGTGAAGAACTTAGTATAATCCAAGATGTTTCTTGGCAACCTCGGTGGAGAAGTGAACATAGACTTGTTGATTGCTCAGAAGTCTGTGTCATGAATACTTTCATCATGAATATATTTGCAAGCTATAGGGTGTGGTGTGGAATGTAATTTTTAAGGTCAGTGGTATGAATACACCCAGAAAGCTGATCCATTTGTTATCCCATAGTATAAATCTATGTAAAATAATCTTCTCTTTCAATCAATTAAACAAAAAATATTTCTAAAATGGTTAGTGTGTGCCAGTCATGTGCTTGGTGCTGCAGATAAAATTACATTAAAGGAAACAATTGTTATTCACCAGGATCCTACATTCTAATCAGGGAGAAATATATACCTAAACACACACAAGATTCATATAACAAATAAGCCCAAGTTATTTTTTTTTAATTCAGTTAAAAGCAAGGTTGGCTTAAATCACATTTGCCAAAGATGATGCTTTTTTTTTCATTTGTCATAAAAAATTCATGATTGGTATGATATAATCTATTTATACACACTGCTTGTCTCTCCATTACAATTTGAGTAATCCACAATGCTTATTCTTCTGAGTTCACTGTTTCACACATAACATCACAAGGAAACTATTGGTACTAAAAAGATGGATTTCTTTTGCAAGGAATAAAGCTTCAAAATTAAAGCCAAATATGGTCATATGAAAAAATGCTCCAAAGCACTACTGGTTAAAGAAATGCAAATTAAAACAACTCTGGGGGGCCAGATTACACTTATTAGATTTTCTATGATGACAGGAAAAGATAATGATATATGTTGTAGGAAATACGGAGACACTAAGACACTTATCCATTATTGGTGGAGTTGTGCACTAATTCAGTCATTCTGGAGAGCAATATGTAACTATTTCCAAAGGAATATAACACTGTGCAAACCCTTTTATGAAGCAGTATCACTACTGGGTCTATATCCCAAAGAGATTATAGGAGAGGAGAAAGGACCCACATATGCAAAAAAAAAAAAAAAAAAGTTTGTAGCAGCTCTTTTTTTTTTTCTTTTTGGTGGAAATTGAGTGAATGCCCATCAACTGGGGAATGACTGAATAAATTGTGGTATGTGCATGTGATGGAATATTATTGTTCCATAAGAAATGATGAACAGGGGCCACTGGTTGGTGCAGTGGATATAGTACCAGCTCTGAAGTCAGCAGGATCTGAGTTCAAATCTGACCTCAGACACTCAACACTTCCTGGCTGTGTGACCCTGGGCAAGTCACTTAATCCCAATTGCCTCTGGGAAAAAAGAAAGAAACAAACAAACAAACAAACAAACAAACAAACAAAGAAACAAAGAAATGATGAGCAGGCTGATTTCAGAAAAGCTAGGAAAGACTTAAATGCATCAATGCTAAGAAGTAAGCAGAACCAGAAGAACATTGTACATAGTAACAGGAAGATTCTGTAATTAACAGCTATGATAGACTTGGATCTTCTCAACAATGTCTTGATTCAAAGCAATTCCAATACACTTTGGATGGAAAAATGACATCTGCATCCACAGAGAGGACTATGGAGACCGAATGTGGCTCAAGGCATATTATTTTCAACTTTTTTTGCTTGATTTTTCTTCCTTATTTTTTTTTCTTTCATAAAGTAACTAATATGAAAATATGTTTAAAATGACTATACATGTATAACATATATCAGATTGCTTGCTGTCTTGGGGAGGAGGGAAGAAATGAAAGAAGAGAGAAAAAAATTGAATTCAAAATCTTTCAAAAATGAATATTAAAAGCTGTCTTTACATGTAATTGGAAAAAGAAAAAGAAAAGAATAGTGCTTCATTTTATCAAGGGGGAAAATAGATAGCAAGTTAAAGATTAAAATGGGAAAAAAAAGTTTTTTGTGAAATATCTATGAACTGACTTGCTATAATCCTAAAATATAAAGAATGGATAAAAGAAACATGTTTAAGGAAAATTTTAGAGAAGAGTAAGATGCAAGACAGTGAACCTCACAAAACAATCAAAAATTATTTAGGAGAAAATATTGAGATACTGATGTTAGATCAACTTAAATCAGTCTTGGGACTTAGGTTGAAATTCTGTCTGGGACACATTGTCTGCAAGTGAATACAGCTGTTTTTACCTGTTATTTCATTTGAAAAGTAATGGGTTAAGCTTGTTAACATCTAACCTCCCTTTTAGTTTTATGATTCCATGAGGATTTGTAAAGATAGAAGGAGAACATCAGACTTAAAATATAACAAATTGGGTGGCATTTTTTATAATTATCTATTTCACATATAATATTTGTGAAGAAAACTGACACCTTTGTAGTCTGTTATCTTAATATAGCAATGACATTTGACAAGTTGAGGCAAGAAAGAGTGACTGGATTTGACCAGATAGACCAAAACAATCCCTGTCATAGATTATACAATATCATCTTGTCATTGTGTTGATACTGTTTGTTTTTACAATGAATTTGTTTTCTAATGTGTTCCTTCTACCATTCTATATCTTTCAATTTTCCATTGCCCCAAAGATTAACAGTAACAACAACAACAACAACAACAACAACAACAACAACAAAAAACAAACTAATCACCACTACTAGTTGATATATGGACCATATCTGATGACATATTCATTATTTCATACATACAACCTCTTGCTCACCTCACTTATGAAATGCAAGGAGAATGATATGTTTCTAATTACTTTGGTGGAATTAAGTTTGGTCATAATAAATAAATAACATTCAGTTTTATCATTCTTTTCATTTACATTATTGTAGTCACTATATAGATGTATGTATCATTTTTTCTTGATTCTATGTACTTCCCTTTGTAACTACCTGACTCCATATTTCTGAATTTTTCATTTGTCATTTCCTAGTACATAATAATACTATATTTACACTCATGCATCACAATTTGTTTTATCACTGTCCATTGTTTAGATATCCACTTTATTCTCCACCAATCATTTTCCTTAGCTAGTCAAATCAATAAATAGTTAGTTATTCAATGCTTTCTATGTGCCAGCCACCATGCTAAGTATTGGGAATAAAAATACAAGTAAAAATCCTCTTCCCTCAAAGACCTTAAATTCGAATGAAAGAAGACAGATCATTAAAAGAAATTGAAAAAAAAATTGAGGGAAAAGATGAAGGCACTGGGGTGGGATATAATAGAAAAAGTCTGAATTCTATCAGGTAGTATGAAGAGAAATGAAGACATGATTGGTCTATATATCCTTATGGAAATGGAGGTTCTTTAGAAGCCAGGAAATCTCTGTCTCTGTCTCTAACACACACACACACACACACACACACACACACACACACAACACACACACACACACACCCTCTCTCTTTTTCTCTCTGTCTTCCTTCCTTCCTCTCCCTCCCTACCTGTCTGTCTCTGTCTCTCAGTCTCCCTGTCTCTGTCACTCTGTCTCTCTGTCTCTCTCTCTTGTCTCTTCACCTACCCCCTGAACTGCTTAGTTCTACTATTCTCAGAGGCTTGGGGGAGAGAGGAAGAAAGAGAAAGATATCTAGGACAAAGTCTAGCTGACCAGTTGCATTGATAAAGCATACATGATGTATTCTTGTCTCTTTTTCTCTCTCACAAAATTTTAATACCATGTTCAAAACATTACTATTATTGTGACCTCTGGTTGACAGTACTTTAGACATGCTGAATCTCCCTAGCAATACCTAAGCTAAGCTGCCTAAGAAGTGAAGAATTTCATGTACAATTGCTATATCAATGTAAATTAAAAGATCACTAATATCAATTCAAACTTTTAATAACTGGAAAGCTAGTAATGGTCCTAGAAAATACATAATAGCAATCTCTTTAGAGATGCAGGGAATTACTAGGGTAAAATATTGCATACATTTACAGCACAGAGACTAAAGGCAACTGCTGTTGGGACTCAGAGGAATCAGATTATTGTTTCTTCCCAGCTCAATATCTGATCATCTGGTTATGTATCAGGTCCATTGATGGGCAAGCCTGAGTTTCCCTTATGAGGAGAATTTTCACATTAACTGGCTTATCATACCTACCCTGGATACTGCATGGAAAATTCTGCTTTGGATTATAGTCTAGAGTTTCTAAGAAAAAAAAGTTGTGAAGAATCTACTTTTTGTACACAATGTGTAAACATGAACTGCATATTTGCTATATACTTATATGCACATAAAAAAATCATGTAGAATAAAATAGAACTCTAGGTATAATGTAGAACTCATCACTGCTAGCACAATTAGTTATAAGGCTGCTTAGTATTTAAGCTTCATAAAGATAAGGAACAGTATTTTTTGCAAGGCTACTAATTAGCCATCTTCTGTCTAGTGGTTTCCTATATCTGATGCCAACTCTTGACACTATCCCACTAAGATTGTTGTCTAAACATTCTCTTTTATTGTGTTTTTCTCTGCCATCAGCCACTGCCACTCCGCTGTAACCTTGCTTATTGGGGAGGCTGACATTGCTACTGATGACATCCAATTCTTTCAAGTTCTTACAAGAATTATAGCAAAAGAAATAAGACACAAAAGAGAGGCAATCCCATTCTGGTCACTAACTTTTCTAGATAGTGTATATGTGCTCAGGGCTTAAAGCTTGGTAGGTAGAAGAACATCACCTGCTTAGCTCCTCTGAACAGTTCAAAGAATTCCTTTGAATCCCTAAAGGAGAGAGTGCTCTGAGGGACAGAATTCTACCTTTATATCTATATTTGTCCATGCTTTCATATATTTCTATATAAGTCTACATATATAGATATAAATAAAGATGGATATGTAGGTATCAGAATATTGGCATAATAATGTTGGCATTATATATCAGAAGAAAATTTGGGGGTTTTACATGAATAGGCTTTCTTCTGCCTTTAGATTCCATATGATCACTAGAAATGGTAATTGAGTATTTTTAAATAGTGAGAAGGTGTACTCATTCCATATTATTACAAGTAGTCATTGTATCATGTGCTTTTGTTTGAATGGTTTTCTTTACAACAATAACAAAAAAAAAAGATTCAATTTTGAAGATAGTTTAAGAAAAGCTGGCATTTGCAGAAATTGAAGTGATATATAACAATTAATAAATAAAGCATATTTTAAAGTATTTGGCAAATAGAACAAAATGCCATTATCTCCACAAACAAATAATTCCCTATTCTTATGTTAAAAACCATGTTTCTTTAGATAAGGAGATGTGGAGAGAATTATATAATGATCTGATTATCATTGATATAAATGAGTAATAAAACATGCCTCCTTATATTTTCCTAAGGTATGCTCCAGTGTTTTGAAATACGTCCTGCATAAAATATAAATAAGGAAGAATTATCTTCTGATGTTGCCAAATAATCCTATACACAGATGACATTTTTCTTAATTGTATCAAGTCCTAGGACACAAGAAATTGTCCTATTATATCTCATTTGGGAAGTGTCATATTGCTTTCAATAGTCAATCAATATTTATTAAACACCTCCTGGGTGCCAGGTATTATTCTAAGCACTGAGCATACAAATATTTAAAAGACAGACCTGCATTCAGGAGGAATGGAAGATGGAGAAAGACAATCTATTTTTTTATTAAAGCTTATTATATTCAAAATATATGCCTAGCTAATTTTCAATATTCACCTTTGTAAAACTTGGTGTTCCATTTTTTTTCCTTCCCTTCCCCTCCAACCCCTAAATATGTACAATTCTACAATTCATATTTCCACAATTATCATGCTGCACAAGAAAAAACAGATCAAAAAAAAGAGAAAGAAAACAAAATGCAAACAAGAATTAAAGCAATAAAACTAGCAAACAACAATAAAAAGATGAAAATAATATGTTGTGATCCACATTCAGTCCCCACAGTCCTCTCTCTGGGGCAGATGGCTATTTCCATCACAAGACCATTAGAACTGGCCTGAATCATCTCAATGTTGAAAAGAGCCACATCCGTAAAAACTGATCATTGTATAAACATGCTATTGCTGTGTACACTGTTCTCCTGGTTCTACTGATTCCACTTGCATCAGTTCATGTAAGTCTGTCCAGGCTTCTCTGAAATCATTCTGCTGATCATTTCTTTTAGAACAATAATATTCCATAACATTCATATACCATTAATTTATTCAGCCATTCTCCAACTGGTGGGCATCTATTCAATTTGCAGTTACTTGCCACTATAAAAAGGGCTACTACAAATAATTTTGCACACATGGGTCCTTTTCCTTTTTTTATGGTCTCTTTCAGATATAGGCACAGTAGAGACACTGCTGGAACAAAGGGTATGCACAGTTTGATAGCCCTTTGGGAATGGTTGGATCAATTCACAGCTCCACTAATAATATATTAGTGTCCCAGTTTTCCCACTTTCCCTCCAACATCCATTATTATTTTTTGTTGTCATTCTAACCAATCTGAGAGATGTGTAGTCATACCTCAGTGGTGTCTTAATTTACATTTCTCTGATCAATAATAATTTAGAGCATTTTTTTCATATTACTAGAAATGGTTTTATTTTCTTCATTTGGAAATTATTCATATCCTTTGACCATTTGTCAGAGAATGTGTTGAATTCTTATGAATTTGAGTCAATTCTCTATATATTTTAGAAATGAGGGTTTATCATAACTCTCGGATATAACAATTTTTCTCATTTTATTGCTTCTCTTCTAATCTTGTCTGCATTTGTTTTGTTTTTACAAAAACTTTTTAACTTAATATACCCAAAATTATTCATTTTGCATTCCATAATATACTCTAGTTCTCCTTTGTCCACAAATTCCTTCCTTATCCACAGATCTGAGAGGCAAACTAAACTTTTGTTGCTTATAATATCTTTCTTTATGTCTAAAGCATGAATCCATTTTGACTTTATCTTGGCATAGAGTGTTAAGTGTAGGACACTCCTTAGTTTCTGACCCATAATAATTTCTAATGTTCCCAACAATTTTTGTCAATTAGTGAGTTCTTATCCCAGAAGTTGGGGTCTTAGGGTTTATCAAACACAAGATTAGTATAATCATTAATTATTAGAGACAGACAATCTTTTTTTTAATTTTAATTTTATTTTATTTAATAATAACTTTGTATTGACAGAATCCATGCCAGGGTAATTTTTTACAACATTATCCCTTGCACTCACTTATGTTTTGTTTTTACCACTCCCTCCCTCCACCCCCCCCAAGATGGCAAGCAGTCCTATATATGTTAAATATGTTGTAGTATATCCTAGATACAATACATATTTGCAGAACCGAACAGTTCTCCTGTTGCACAGGGAGAATTGGATTCAGAAGGTAAAAATAACTCGGGAAGAAAATCAAAAATGCAAATAGTTCACATTTGTTTCCCAGTGTTCCTTCTTTGGGTGTAGCTGTTTCTGTCCATCATTTATCCATTGAAACTCAGTTAGGTCTCTCTGTCATAGAAATCCACTTCCATCAGAATACATCCTCATACAATATCGTTGTCGAAGTGTATAATGATCTCCTGGTTCTGCTCATCTCACTTAGCATCAGTTCATGTAAATCTCGCCAGTCCTCTCTGTATTCATCCTGCTGGTCATATCTTACAGAACAATAATATTCCATAACATTCATATACCACAATTTACCCAGCCATTCTCCAATTGATGGGCATCCATTCAATTCCCAGTTTCTAGCCACTACAAACAGGGTTGCCACAAACATTTTGGCATATACAGGTCTCTTTCCCTTCTTTAGTATTTCTTTGGGATATAAGCCCAATAGAAACACTGCTGGATCAAAGGGTATGCCCAATTTGATAACTTTTTGGGCATAATTCCAGATTGCTCTCCAGAATGGTTGGATTCGTTCACAACTCCACCAACAATGCATCAGCGTCTCAGTTTTCCCGCATCCCCTCCAACATTCATCATTATTTTTTCCTGTCATCTTAGCCAATCTGATAGGTGTGTAGTGATATCTCAGAGTTGTCTTAATTTGCATTTCTCTGATCAATAGTGATTTGGAACACTCTTTCATGTGAGTGGTAATAGTTTCAATTTCATCCTCTGAAAATTGTCTGTTCATATCCTTTGACCATTTATCAATTGGAGAATGGCATGATTTTTTATAAATTTGAGTCAGTTCTCTATATATTTTGGAAATGAGGCCTTTATCAGAACCTTTAATTGTAAAGATGTTTTCCCAGTTTGTTGTTTCTCTACTAATCTTGTTTGCATTCGTTCTGTTTGTACAAAGGCTTTTTAATTTGATATAATCAAAATTTTCTATTTTGTGATCAGTAATGGTCTCTAGTTCATCTTTGGTCACAAATTTCTTTCTCCTCCACAAGTCTGAGACATAAACTATCCTATGTTCCTCTAATTTATTTATAATCTCATTCTTTATGCCTAGGTCATGGACCCATTTTGATCTTATCTTGGTATATGGTGTTAAGTGTGGGTTCTTGCCTAATTTCTGCCATACTAATTTCCAGTTATCCCAGCAGTTTTTATCAAATAATGAAATCTTATCCCAAAAGTTAGAATCTTTGGGTTTGTCAAACACTAGATTGCTATAGTTGACTATTCTGTCTTGTGAACCTTTTCCACTGATCAACTAATCTATTTCTTAGCCAATACCAAATGGTTTTGGTGACTGCTGCTTTATAATATAATTTTAGATCAGATACAACTAGACCACCTTCATTTGATTTTTTTTTTCATTAATTCCCTTGAGGTTCTCGACTTTTTATTGTTCCATATGAATTTTGTTGTTATTTTTTCTAAATCATTAAAATATTTTCTTGGAAGTCTGATTGGTATAGCACTAAATAAATAGATTAGTTTAGGGAGTATTGTCATCTTTATTATATTCGCTCGGCCTATCAAAGAGCACTTAATATTTTTCCAATTATTTAAGTCTGACTTTATTTGTGTGGAAACTTTTTTGGATTTTGCTCAAATAATTCCTGACTTTTCTTTGGTAGGTAGATTCTAAATATTTTATGCTATCAACAGTTATTTTGAATGGAATTTCTCTTTGTATCTCTTGCTGTTGGGTTTTGTTGGTGATGCATAAAAATGCTGAGGATTTATGGGGATTTATTTTGTATCCTGCTACTTTGCTAAAATTTCTAATAAAATTAGAAATAATTCTAATACCTTTTTAGTAAAATCTCTGGAGTTCTCTAGGTATACCATCATATCATCTGCAAAGAGTGATAGTTTGGTTTCCTCATTGCCTACTCTAATTCCTTTAATCTCTTTCTCGACTCTTATTGCCGAGGCTAGTGTTTCTAATAAAATATTGAATAATAATGGTGATAGTGGGCAACCTTGCTTCACTCCAGATCTTACTGGGAAACGTTCCAGTTTTTCCCCATTGCATATGATGCTTACTGAAGGTTTTAAATATATGCTCCTGACTATTTCAAGGAAAAGTCCTTTTATTCCTATGCTCTCAAGTGTTTTTATTAGGAATGGCTGTTGGATTTTATCAAATGCTTTTTCTGCATCTATTGAGATGATCATATGGTTTTTGTTTGGTTGGTTATTGATAAAGTCAATTATGTTAATAGTTTTCCTAATATTGAACCAGCCCTGCATTCCTGGTATAAATCCTACTTGGTCATAGTGTATTATCCTGGGGATGATTTTCTGTAGTTTTTTTTGCTAATATTTTATTTAAGATTTTAGCATCAATATTCATTAGGGAGATTGGTCTATAATTTTCTTTCTCTGTTTTCAGCCTACCTGGTTTAGGTCTCAGTACCATGTCTGTGTCATAAAAGGAGTTTGGTAGGACTCCTTCAATCCCTACTTTTTCAAATAGTTTATTTAGCATTGGGGTTAATTGATCTTTAAATGTTTGATAGAATTCACATGTAAATCCATCTGGTCCTGGGGATTTTTTCTTAGGGAGTTGATTGATAGTTTGTTCTATTTCTTTTTCTGAGATGGGACTGTTTAGGATATTTACTTCTTCCTCTCTTAGTTTGGGCAAGCTATATTTTTGGAGGTATTCTTCTATTTCATTTAAGTTGTCGAATTTATTGGTGTAAAGTTGGGCAAAGTAACTCCTAATTATTGCTCTAATTTCCTCTTCATTAGTGGTGAGTTCTCCCTTTTCATTTTTAAGACTAACAATTTGATTTTCCTCTTTCCTTTTTTAAATCAGATTTACTAAGGGTTTGTCTATTTTGTTGGTTTTTTCATAGAACCAACTCTTAGTTTTATTAATTAATTCAATGGTTTTTTTTTTTTTACTTTCAATTTTATTGATCTCTCCTTTTATTTTTAGAATTTCAAGTTTAGTGTTTGACTGGGGGTTTTTAATTTGTTCCTTTTCTAGCATTTTTAGTTGCAAGCCCAATTCATTGACCTTCTCTTTCTCTATTTTATACAAATAGGCCTCTAGAGATATGAGATTTCCCCTTATTACTGCTTTGGCTGCATCCCATACATTTTGGTATGATATCTCATTATTATCGTTTTCTTGGATGAAGTTATTAATTATGTTTATGATTTGCTGTTTCACCCAATCATTCTTTAGTATGAGATTATTTAGTTTCCAATTATTTTTTGGTCTACTTTCCCGTGGCTTTTTATTGAATGTAATTTTCAATGCATCGTGGTCTGAAAAGGATGCATTCACTATTTCTGCCTTACTGCATTTGAGTTTGAGGTTTTTATGTCCTAATATATGGTCAATTTTTGTATAAGTTCCATGAACTGCTGAAAAGAAGGTATACTCCTTTCTGTCCCCATTACATTTTCTCCAGAGATCTATCATATCTAATTTTTCTAGTATTCTATTTATCTCTTTGACTTCTTTCTTATTTATTTTGTGGTTTGATTTATCTAATTCTGAGAGTGCAAGGTTGAGATCTCCCACTATTATAGTTTTACTGTCTATTTCTTCTTGCAGCTCTCTTAATTTCTCTTTTAAGAATTTAGATGCTACACCACTTGGTGCATATATGTTTAATATAGATACTGCTTCATTATTCATTCTACCCTTTAGCAAGATATAGTGCCCTTCCTTATCTCTTTTGATTAGATCAATTTTTGCTTTAGCTTGATCTGAGATCAGGATGGCTACCCCCGCTTTTTTGACTTCACCTGAAGCATAGTAGATTTTGCTCCAACCTTTTACCTTTAACCTGCATGTATCTCCCCGCTTCAGGTGTGTTTCCTGTAAACAACATATTGTAGGATTCTGGCTTTTAATCCATTCTGTTAACCACTTCCTCTTTATGGAGGAGTTTACCCCATTCACATTTATGGTTAAAATGACCATTTCTGTATTACTTGCCATCTTGTTAACCCCGGTTTATGCTTTTCTCCCTTCTTACCCCCTTCCCCCCCCCTTCCCAGTATTAAGCTTGTGACCACCACTTGCTTCTCACAGCCCTCCCTTTTTAGTATCCCTCCCCCCGCCTTAGAGTTCCTCCCCCTATCTTACCCCTTTCCCTCCCAGTTTCCGTATTCCCTTCTGCTTAGCTTGTTCCTTCCCTTTTCACTTTTCCCTTCTCACTTTTCAATGAGGTGGGAGAAGTTTCACCATAGATTGAATATGTCTAAAATTTTTCTCTTAAAGCCAATTCTGAAAGCAGTAAAATACTCACTATATTCATCCCTCTCCATTCTTTCTCTCAGATATACTAGGTTTTCTTTGCCTCTTCATGAAATGTAGTACCACCACTTTACCCTTTTTCTGGTACAATGTCCTTTCCACATCTAGTTTCTAGAACAAGGTATATCTGTATTCTTTATACATCTTTATAGCCGAAATATAGTTCTCAAGATGAATCATTACCTTTTTAGATTTCTCTTGAGTTCTGTACTTGTAGATCAAATTTTTTGTTAAGTTCTGGCTTTTTCATCAAAAATAGGTGAAATTCGCTTACTTTGTTGAATGTCCATCTTCTTCCCTGGAAAAAGATGCTCATTCTCACTGGGTAAGTTATTTTTGGTTGCATCCCAAGTTCCTTAGCCTTTTGGAATATCATATTCCAGGCCCTTCAAACCTTTAATGTGGATGCTACCAGATCCTGGGTGATCCTTATTGTGGCTCTTTGATACTTGAATTGGGTTTTTCTAGCAGCTTGCAGTATTTTTTCCTTCATCTGAGGGTTCTGGCATTTGGCCACTATATTTCTTGGTGTTTTGATTTTAGGATCCCTTTCAGTAGGGGATCGATGAATTCTTTCAATATCTATTTTACCCTCTGTTTCTATGACTTCTGGGCAGTTCTCTTTGATAATTTCCTGGAAAATAGTGTCCAGGCTCTTTTTTTTCATCATACTTTTCTGGGAGTCTGATGATTCTCAGGTTGTCTCTCCTGGATCTGTTTTCCAGGTCTGTTGTCTTCCCCAGAAGGTATTTCACATTCTTTTCCATTGTTTGATTTTTTTGGATTTGCTTGACTGATTCTTCTTGTCTCCTCGAGTCATTCAATTCCATTTGTTCGACCCTGATTTTCAGTGAAGTATTTTCTTCACTCACTTTTTTAAGATCTTTTTCTAATTGTCCAATTGAGTTCTTTTGTACTGTGGGATTTTTTTTTCCATTTCGCCAATTTTGTTTTCCAGTTCACCAATCCTATTTTTCAAGGATTTGATTTCTTTATCCACTCTCTCTTTAATTGAGTAGGATGACTTCTCCAGACTCTTTTGCCAAGCCTCCCTCTCCTTTTGCCAAGCCTCCCTCTCCTTTTCCCATTTTTCTTCTAGCTCTCTTGTGAGAGCCTTTTTAATTTCCTCCATGAGATTCATCTGTGCTGAGGAACATATGATCTCCTCCTTTGGGGATTCAGCTGGGGACTGTTTGTTTTTAGTCTCCTCAGGATTTGGAGTCTGCTCTTTATCTGTATAGAAGCTGTCAAGGGTTAAAGTCTTTTTCAGTTTCTTGCTCATTCTGTCTAATAATCAAAGACAAACTATCAAAGAAACAGAAGAAAAAAACCCTTGAATGGAGGCTGCTTTCTTTGGGGGAGGGGCAGGGTAGTCATGAGGCACTGGCCCTACTGTGCTGCGCCTGCGCTCTGAGATCCGAGAGAGTGCTGAGACACTGTGGGGGAGGGGTGGCCAGGTCCCGAGAGACTCCACCTGTTTGGGGTTGTATTCTTCACCCCCGGTGTTTTTAGCTTCTCTGCTGGGCTGCTGACTTGCTGCCAGAGCAAAGTATCTAATCCTGTAGTAAAGCTCTCCCCGCAGAGACTGCTGCGATCACACCCCACCCCCTCTCCACTCTGCTCGGCTCTGAGCCGCCTTCTGTGCTCTCGCTGCCGCTGCTGCCCGCAGCCCGCTTCCAATCTAATAACCTTCCCGCCCTCGTGCAAAAACAGACCTTTCTTGACGAGTCTCAAGGATGGTTTCTCTTGGTAACTAATTGTATGTTTTTTTTTTTTTCAGTCGAGCATTAATTCAGAGGTATGAAATGAAATGGATAGTGAGAGAAAAACGGGGAGGTTACACAGTTGTGTGCCTCCTCTCCGCCATCTTGGCCGGAAGAATCCAGAGATAGACAATCTAATATGAGGAGACAAGAAATAAAAGAAAGCTAAAAAGTGGGTGATGGAAATTATCCAATGCCAGGGTATGGTTCAAAAGTCAGTCAGAGAGTTCACAAAGTGACAACATCTGCTCAGAAATGAGAAGATGTTTGAGGTGAGCTCTTTCTTAAAATGGAGGTTTGGAGTTCATGGCCCCACTCCAATTAAAGAAGCAGAAGGTAGTAATGAGGTACAGCCCCAAGTTTGATGAGATGTTGCAGAATGATAAGGTTAATCCAATAATGAGATTCCTGAGACATGGTGGAAAAAATCATTCAGAGAAGGCAAAGACCCAAATTATTCAATACCATAAAAGACTTTTTTTTTTTTCACACAAAATTTTTTTGGTGTTTTTCTAAACCTTCGAATCAAAGAATACCATGATCTCACAAGAATTAAGATGTCAAGTGATTGAACAGGTTGTTTAAAATACGCAGGATGAGAATAAGTATGATTAGATTGGACATGTGATTTCAGTGGCATAGTAAACTCTTGGATGAGGAAATTACCTCTGCCAATGTAGTTCATTAACTCTGCAATTTTTAGTCTTCATTAATTTTTTAGAATTCTGAGACCTTAAATCACTTGATCAAAATATGTTTAAAATGTATTAGAGACTTTTATCCAAGTCTTTCAGAGTATGAGACCCAGCCTTTATCTATTATGCTATGTAACTTCTCAGTCACAAATTCTGAGTTGTGAGAAGGAAGGAGAAAAAAAGATAACTATAATGATAATATAAACAGAAAGTAAGATGAACTGGTCAGAAAGAGAGAACTATGGAGAATCTATGGACAGTTATTTTAAGGTAAAATAAGACTAGTGGGAGCTAGGTGGTATAGTGAATAGAGCACCAGCCTAAAAGTCAGGAGGTCTTAGTTGTAATCCAAACTCGAACAGTTGACACTTACTAGCTATGTGACTCCTGCCAAATCACTTAATTGCTTCAGGAAAAAAAAAAAAGGATATATATAAGTAAGGCTGAGGAAGCCCTCTAATGCTTTAGTAAAATGCTCTGGGGAGGATTTATAGAGGTATATGAAAAAGAATTACGCAGAATAAGTTGGTAAAGATGGGTTTTAATTAGCACTGGTGGAGAGATAACCTAGAGCATTATTCTTTCAAATTATTTGGGAATTTTCAATGACAATATGGATAGTTTGGTTTCCAACTCTTAGATTCTGTAATTGTATAAGATATTTATGAATACATGCTCTTAAAGGGATGAAAAGGAAGGTTAATAGAAAAAGAGTGCCATAAATATGGAGATAGAAAACAATTTCAAGAGAAAAAAAAAAGATTTAATAATCTCTTCTCCTCAAAGGGAGAGAGGATTGTGGGAACTGATGGTGGATCACAAAATAGCAGTTTCACTTTTTTGTGGTTTACTTGAATTTTTATTTTCTTTCCTTTTTGATATGATTCTTCTTGTGCAGCAAAATAATTGTATGAATATTTATGCCTATATTAAATTTAGCATATATTTTTACTATGTTTAATGTATATTGGCTTATTTGCCACCTAGGAGAAGGGGGGGGGGGTTAAGGGAGGAAAAATTGGAACACAAGGTTTTCCAAGGGTCAACATTCAAAAATTATCCTTGCACATGTTTTGAAAATAAAAATCTCCAATAAAAAATAATAAAATGTCTATTGGAAGGTAAATGCACTGAAAGACACAGCAGATATACATAATCTAGACAATGATAATATTAGTATCACTAAGTACTAAAATAAAGACTAGTTTCCAGGGCTGACAACAAAAATTCATCTCCTCTCCAACTCATCCAATACTCCCCCCAAACCTTATTTTAAACACTTTCCTGTTCATTAAGAATGTTTTAACGGAATCAATGAATTATATTTCATAGCCCATATTTTGCCATTTATAGTTGCTATTTCTCCTCATCATATAGTACCTTGTAATTTTAGTATACAGATTTCTCTCTCTCTTTGTCTCTGTCTCTCTGTTTCTGTTTTTCTCTCTCTCTTTCTCTCTCACTCTCTCTCACTCTCTGTCTTTCTCTATATGCATATGTATGTGGTAAATTATAGTACACTGGTCACTTTTTATAGATTGAGATGGATTTAGATATTAAGGTGAAAGTACTGACTACTTTTTAGATGTTTACATATTTTAGCTACTGAACAAGGATTATGAAGGGGAATGTAGACACCATTCTCGATTTCTTTATCTGTGTAAACTCGATCTTTTTTTTTTCTCTTTTGCACAGCAGTAAGAAAAAGTAAAAAACAGAGATGACTAGATATCTATTGTATCATAGCCCATTAAGATGAATGGAGGGAAAAACCTGTTCATCAAGGGAACAATAACAAGAAGAAAACAGCTGGATTTCAAAACATACCTTCAATATACCAACCTCCAATTATTTTCCAGGTAGGTTTCTTTGAAATTTCAATCTACTGTGCAGTAATAAAAGGAAAGTTGGAACAGATGGTTCCTGATGCCATATACTGACATGAAATCATCATATAAGTTTCTTACTGGTAATGCTGCTATGCTATATATATTAAAGATTAACCTTTGTCATACGGATGGCACAGTCATTGTTTTCTTATTAAAAACCAAAGACATCTGGTTACATAGCATTAGGAATCCATTAAATATATTTCAAATGTCACCACCAGATTTGTTTTGTTTTGGGTTTTTTGTGGTTGTTTTTTGTTTCTTGCTTACAGAATAATACAGTTGTAAACAGAGATTGAATAGGATCCCAGAAAGGACAATAAACTAGAATCATATCTTGGCCTAGAGGCACCTCCCACAATGAGCATAGTTTATTCCTGAGAAGAAGCCAAGCTAAATTGTCCCTAAGTAACCTCTTTTCTATTGTACTATAGCAGTTCCTAAGGTACATTTCAATTATCTTTTATTCCCAGTAGGTCTCTACTCTTTTAACTGAGGCAGAATAAGAGCTATGGAAGAAGCAAAACTCAGTGGTATAGCCATCAAAATTATGATTCAGTTTCCCAGGTTTATTTGTTTCCAAACTTCTTCCTCTAGCTTAAAACAAACAAACAAACAAAATAAAATTACCTTGTCATCCCTTTCCTACAGTAACAGATAATCCAGAAATATAGTAAAAATTATGTAATATTTGTCTTCAATCCACTACAATTTCTTATATCAGTCACCTCCCCTTCCCCTTTCTCTAATTCTCTCTCTCTCTTGACAGTGAGATAGAAGAAAACAAAAGTTAAGAAGGTGTCCAGGAGTTCAAGAATAATAGGTGGTCAGAGGCAAGATGGCAGAGAGAAGCCAAGACATTGCAGGAACTCTTCTCAGCTTCCCTCAGAATCAACACTAAATCAAGCTCTGAACAGATTTTAGAGTGACAACCCACAAACATTTTAAGTATAATACTTTTCCACTTTAAGATAACTTGGAAGGATTTTAGAAAAAGTCTACACAAATTTGGCAAGGTAGGATGTGGCCCAACACAGTTATGGAGCAGAGAGTTTCAACAAAGAGGAATCTAGCAGAGTCCTTAGCTCAGCAATGAGCTATAGACCTCCAATGCACTCATGGAAGGCAACTTGTGAGACCTGAAGCTCCAGTATAACAGGTGGGGTTATTAGTCAAGCCAACATAGCACCGTTGGAAAGCCTGCAGCTTTGCTGACCCCAGCATAGGAGAAAGTGAGTGTGACTGAGAGTGAGTGGCTCCTATCCTCTTGCCAAAAAAAAAAAAAAAAAAAAAGGTTAAAACCATCTCCCCTGTGCCTTAAGAGCAGAGTTCCAATTTTTAAAATGAGCAAAAAAGCAAAAAGAGCCTTGACCAATGAAAGCTACTCTAGTGACAGGGAATATTAGAACACAAATCCAAAAGAGAATAGCAGTGGGAAAATGTCTATATGTGAAACCCCAAATTGAGATATGAGCTGCTCTCGGGCTCAAAAGGCTCTTTTGAAAGTGCTCAGAAAGGATCTTAAAAGAAAGACAGAAGAAAAAGAAATTAGAGCTATGCAGGAGAATTGCTCATTTTTTTTTTGGGGGGGGGTGGGGGGACCAACTTGGAAAAGGAAGAACAGAAATTGACCAAAGAAAACAACTCCTTAAAAATGAATTTGATGAAATGAGAAAAATACACACACACACACACACACACACACACACACACACACACAAGAAAGCAACTCCTTAAAAAAATTAGAATTGGTGAAATGGAAAATGAAAACAATTACCTAAAAATAGAAATGGAAAAAAAAATCACTAATCAAAACAACTCTTGTAAAAGTACAATTGGCCAAAAGCAAAAGGAACTTTAAAAAAAGAAAATAATTCACCAAAAATTAGAATTGGATAAATGGAAGTGAATGACTCAATAAAACATCAAGAATCAGTCAAACAAAATCAAAATAAAGAAAGAAAAAATTGAAGAAAATGAAAAATGTGTCAATAGAAAAACAACTAACCTAGAAAATAATCCATAAGCTCTAGTACACCATCTGAAAATTATGATGAAAAAAAAAGAGAGAAGCCTGGACATCATCTTTCAAGAAATTATCAAGGAAAACTGACCTCATATCCTAGAACAAGGAGGTAAAATTATTATCAAAAAGTAGCATATCAGATGCTAATCTATATTATAATCATTCATATTATAATTTATAATCTTTCATGCTGAACTCTTAATAATTAGATTTTGTTTTTGATCCAAAACAGAATTTTTAATTTTTATTGGGCATCATCAATTTTAAGGATTTGGTTATTTAAAAACATTTTCATTCATTTTTTTTAGCTTCCTATACCTACTATTTTAAGGAAACACCATCCTATAATGAGCAACATTTGCACTGTAATGATTATTTGCTAAGCCTCAAAATTCAATATGCCAGTAATATACTAAACACACCACATTGTTCATTGAAGCTAAAACACAGCTTTGGCTCTCGTTTGAAATGAATGTTGTCTTGATATTAAATAATAGAACTGGCTTGCAGCACCAAAACTTAAACCCTTATTATTGAAATCTCAGGAATAATTGAAAGAACTTTTTGTATATTATATCAATCAAATTTTATAGTAGCTCATTGATATTGATATACTATTGACTTACTATTGATATTTCTTTATAAATGAGGAAACTCAGGCTCAGAAAAGTTAAGATATTTGGCCATGATCACATAGATAGTAAATGTTGGAAACAGGATTCAGACTTATGATTGTTCCAAAACAAACCCTGAAATCTTTCTATTGTATGGTGTCACATCTTATGTACAACAAATATGAATTTTTATTATTGGAACTTTAAAATATTACTTATTTTGGAAGACAGTGATCTCAGTTCAATTTATCAAACATTCACTTAGCAGAATCAAATTTAAGATACTCAAAGAAAAAGTAACATAAAAGTACACATTGGTTGAAATATATATAACACACACAAAAAGTAACATAAGAGATCATAGAATTATAGATTTAGAATCCTTAGACTGGAATAATCCTTGGAAGATATTTAGTCCAATCTGCTCATATTTATGAAAAGTCTAAGGCTTAGGGACATTAAATGATTTCTTATCCATGGTCACTTACATAGTAAATGAGAATCAATATTTAAACAAACTCTTTTAATATCAAATATTGTTATGAGTTCAAATATTGGAGTTCCTGTTCTTCTCAAGGCAAAGCCGGTTTAGAGGCTTGGAGCCCTTCAGATGTCTCCAAATCCAAAGGTTCTGTACTTCAGCCTCTGCCTCTGCTTTCTTCTGCCTCCAACCAAGACAGAGATGGAAGGTCTCTCTTATCGCCTTCTGGGGAGCCCAGCCACTAACTTGCCGCAGAGAGAGGGCTTCTGGCGTAGCTCCACTGAAATCCGTCAAAGTGTTCTCTGCACCAGAGTCGTTCCTCTCGAGTCCAGCGCGATCAGCCAGCCAAGAGGAAAAAATGTATTCTGCCCTAGATCCCTCACCGCTGGCCTTTTATCTGCCTCTTCTGAGAGAATGGGATTATGGGTTTTCTCCCATAGTGCTCTCTGGCCCAATGAACTTTAAGGGAGGTGTGGACTCCCTTGAAGTTAGAAAGTGTACTTTGTGAAGCTAGCATACTTGTGGACTCCAATGAGTAAAGGTGTGAACACAAGCCTTGTCTTAATTAGTTCTACTTAGTACCTTGTTTCAGGTTCTGGCCAAAACATCTTCTTGTAAGATTAGATCAACTCTAATTAGTTAGCAGTTAGTAAGGATTACAACAAAATATGTTTGACAAGAAAATAAACAGAACCAGCCTTGTAACAAAAGCATAAAATATATCAACTCTACTGCTGAAATATCACCCAAAAAAGAGTTAAATAGCCAGAAGGTCCTTAACATATTAGGTATATCAATTAATCAGTGAGCATATATTATGAAATTCAAAATAAACAACTGTGATCATATTAAATCAAAAAGATTTTGCACAAACAGAACTAACACAAACAAGATTAAAAATACAAAGCTGGGAAAAAAATTTACAACCAGTGTTTTTGATAAAGACCTTAGTTCTAAAATATATAAAGAACTCAAATTTAAAATGCAAAGCATTTCCCATCTGATAAATGGTTAAAGGATATGAACGGAAAAATTTTCAGATGATAAAATTAAAGCCATATCTAGTCATATGAAAAAAAAAATACTTTAAATCACTATTGATTAGAGAAATGCAAATTAAAACAACTCTGAGGTACCACCTCACACTCTCTGATTGGCTAAGATGACAGGAAAAGATAGTGATGAGTATTGGAGGGGATGTGGGAAAACTGGAAAACTAATGCATTGGTGGTGGAGTTGTGAAGTGATCCAACCATTCTGGATAGCAGTTTGGAACTATGCCCAAAAAGCTACCAAACTGTATATACTCTTTAATCCATCAGTGTCTCTCCTGGGTCTGTATCCCAAAGAGATCATTTAAAAAAAAAAAAAAAAGCGAAAATGACTCCCATATACAAAAATGTTTGCAGCAGCTCTTTTTACAGTGGCAAATAATTGGGAGATGAGTAGATGCCATCAATTGGGGAATTGTAGAGGGCTGAAACTCTTGAGTTGATACACTGAGGTCAGGACAGCCAAGTACTTGAGGCTAACTATCAATTGGACAATACTCTATGGGCATATGCTTGGAAAATGGCCCTTCCCACTATCCTGAGCTGGCTCAATGATTGGTGTATACAGAGGATTGTAGGAGGGACAAGGGGGTGAAGTAAAACTAGCCAGGGTCATTTTGGCGTTAGATGAGAGAGAAGGAGGTCATGGAGATTCTGCTTTCATCTAATCCAATCCTGTATCTAAAGAGGAAGAATAAAGACTAAGGTCTTTTGCTTATCCTGACTCCGGCTAATTCTAAGGTATCCAGGATACTAGCGTGGTCATCACAGGGAATGGCTGAATAACTCATGGTATATAGAAGTAATAGAATATTATTATTCTATAAAAATGATAAACAAACTGATTTTTAGAAAGGCCTGGAAAGATTTCTATGAATTTATGCTAACTGAAACAATTAGAACCAGAAATACATTGTACAGAATAACAGCAAGATTTTGTGATGATCAACTATAAAAGACTTGGTTCTCCACAACAGTTCAGTGATCCAAAGCAATCCCAATAAACTTCAGATAAATACAAAATGTATCCAGAGAACAATGGAAAATGAATGTAAATCAATACATGCTAGTATTCACTTTTTTCTTTTGCTTGTTTTTTTTTCTCTCATGGTTTTTCCCTTTTGTTCTGATTTTTCTCTCCCAACATAATTCATAAAGAAATGTGTATTAAGAAAATAATTAATGCACAAGTATAACCAAAACATAAAAAAATAAAATAAATAAAAATTAATCAGCAAGCATTTATTAAGTATCCATTATTTGTCATTCATAGACAATAGCGATAATAGACATAGAGAATAAAAGAACAAAGGAAAGAATCCCTGCTATGTTGAAGCTATTAGAAGAGATAATATGCACATATCTAAATATGACATATCCTTAAAAGAATCTAAATCTTTTGCATAATGGACAAAGGATTTAGGGACTTACTAAAAATGTGGGGTATTTGTAATCAGGAGAGGATCCATCATATATGCTGTAGGTCAAGGCAGAAGATTTGAAAAAAAAAAAAAGTAAAATGAAAGAGATAAAAGGAGAAAGCTGAGTAAAAGAAAAATTTAAACAAACAATAGGCCTTGAAAAATGACTATGATAGTAATATGTGGCTATGAGAAGGCAAGGGATTATAGTTATATAAAACAGAAAAAGCAAAGGTAGGGGGATTAAAAAAAACACAAATTTTGTTAGGAGATTTTAATTTTAAAATGAAGAAACCTTAGAGATGATCTAACCTCTTTCTGTCCCAGATGAGGAAATTGATATCTAGAATATTTAAGTTACTCTAGTAAATAAAGACAAAATCTGTAATTCAATTCCAGATCCTCTAATAACAAATATAGCTATCAATATGGATATGTAGTGGGAAAAAAGACTTAGAGAATAGATTGGAAACAGATTGGGTAGGGCTTTGTAAACTATCCAAATGGTTATAGTAACTATTTGGTAGGAAATAGAAAGTTATTGAAAACTTTTGAGCAATGGAATGACGTGGTCATAACCCATGAAACAGAAAGATCTTTCAAGAATATACAAGGTTGGGATACTGATAAAGAATATGGGATGCAAGAACATGTCATATTATTTCAATAGTTTACCTAAAGTATCATGCAAGACAATAGGATAAGAGGTAGTTATGAGATATTCTGGATGCTCAACTCTTGCAAGATTTCTTCATTGCCCAAGAGAACAGTATGATCATGGCCAAATACCTTAAGTTTAATTTTATTGAGTCTTTTTCTGAGGTACAGATGTGATTATTAATGATGAGTTGGTTTTTAAAATACTGTGACCAAAAAAAAGATGATAGTGCCATTCACCAAAGATGTGATAAAATGCAGAAATTTGAACAAATATGCTTTCATGAAATGATTTCTGGGGTGAGAGGAGATGGATGGAAATAGTGAAAGATAACTTTGTAAAATAAGAAGAATGTTGTCAATCCTCCCTACCCATACCATGTAGAGATTTCAAAAAAGAAAATAATAATGGAAAAGTGTTAATGAACCATTGGGCTGCAATTAAAATGTGATACAATTTGTAAATCTAAAGAAAAAAAAGGAACAAAATCATACAATTTGATGAAGAGCTTCATCATTGTCTTCAGATGTAATTTAATAGGAGAAAAATATATTTTATTTATCACCAATATTTCTTTCCTGAAGATATTAGAAGGACAAAGGGATACATTGAGGGGATATGAGGCCAATTCAGTAGAAAGAAACAGTAGAAAGATGCCACATCATTTACTCTCCTATGGGATCTTGAGAAAATGTCATCATTTTCATGTATTCTAATCATCCTGTTAGTAAAATCCTGAAAAAACTACATATTTCACATACTTTTTTTGGAGATTTTGGAAATTTATGGAGGTTTTTTGAAGGGGAAAAATCGAACAACACTTTTAAATTCGTGTGAGCTTTTAAATGAAAGGATCTGTACAAAAAATACCTTTAACAAATACTTTATTTCTTTAATATTTACGCTGTAATCCTACTTGAAGCATCATAGTTGCTTTGTGTTGGATCTGGTTTTTCACTTTATGCTTTAAAATGCAATTTATTCTCCAAGGACCTGGAAGCTTTAAAGTAATATTGCTTTCTTGAAAATTCTCCTTTTAAAAATGCAAAAACACTAAAAACAGGGCAGAATATAGCTATAGTAAATTTCTAAATAGATTTTTTTCAAAGACTTCTATGAGACATTGGTGATTACTTTAATCAGAGTTTGCTAATTGTCTGGGTCAGATATGCTATAATCTGTCTGATCTATATGTAATCTCTGTTATCTATCAGATTACCAATATTGTTCATGTCATTAATAGACATTTTCCTTTATGGATGAAGATTCAAAGCATCAGTTCAAGATGCAAGTGTGTATTCCTCATTCCTTCACTATTTTTTGAATCAAGGACAGTTGATGTCTTGGAGTTTGGATTTTCTAGTTATCAATTAAATGAGATGGAATATGTTTATTAAAATAACTAAAATATTCTAGTTTATGTGCTAGTTTAGAAGTTGAAATAAATGTAAGTATATCAACCTTCCCATATTAACAAATGTCTTTTATTTTTCTTCAATAATTTTCCTTTGGTAAATAACTCTATAAAGCTTTATAAAAATCCCTATCATCTCTCAATCAGCAAATGAGTCCTATAAAACAATATTTAATGAGGTAAGTGCACTTTTCCCATTAAATATGTGTGTATTTGTGTACAGATCCACATATAAAACTATAATTTCTAGACAGTTTAGAAATAAAGATGAAAAAATAATTGAGTAGAAAGAAATAAAGTCAGAACTTATGGCTAGATCCAATCTTTAAATATATATAAAATTAAATATGGAAGAGAAAACTCATTGGCAAATATGTAGGAGACTTTGCTGACTCCAAAATGTTTGATAAACAGGCTAAAACATTCAATAAACTCAAAGTGCAGCTGGGATCATCCATTTTCTGCAGTCAACACTCAGAGATAACTGCATATTTCTGTTTCCAAAGTAGACTGAAATGAAATTTAAAAAAAACACATTTATTCTAGACATGTTGGAATGTGAAACAGCCCTGCTGGCTCGTGTGTGTGTGTGTGTGTGTGTGTGTGTGTGTGTGTGTGTGTGTGTTTTGTATAAACATCTTATAATATGTCATCTTGGCAGAAGACTTTGGGGGGGAAAGTAATATAAAATTTGAAAAAACCAACAAAACAAGATGAAGTTAATAAAATGACAATAAATAAAGAGCTCTGTTGGCACTCAAAATCGGATACATTGTACACAAAAAGGAGAATGGAGATAAAGCCATATTGGAGACAAGTTATAAATAAATGATATTTCAAAAAGTATGCTTGGAATTATTTCAAATTGAAGTATATTTTCTTTATCTTTGTGTTTCTTCTACTCCATTAGACAGCTATTGCTTATATGAACATGCCATCAATAGGAAAGAACATTAACAATAAAGGTTCTTTATTATTCAGTTGGAAAAAAACTGGAAAAAGTTTTTGGTGAGAAAGAAAAGTATATAAGACAAATGAAAAGTCAGAATTCACATACAATATATTTGCAGTAGAATAAGATTTTGTTCATTCTTGACTTTTAAAAAAGTTCTGACTATAACAAGACCTAGATTGTTTCGGTCTATTTCTTACATGTAGTATCTAACCATTATGACAAAATGTCTTTTAAAATTGCCACAGATTTTTAGAACCAGCAATATTCTAACTTCCTAATCACAATAAAATGATTTCACTATTCAACAACATTTGCATGTTGTTTGCATATCCCCGAAGATGCTAAAGCTATATGAAATTTTATTGGCACTATAAGAAAATTCAGATTTTTGTGAAAGAATCCAGGTTAAAGCTATGAATATTGGGAGAAAATATTGCTAACATATGTATTTTTATATCATCTACCATCTATATTTTATCTAGCCACTCCCCTTCTTCCAGAAAAGCAACTCTTTTCTCATATTAAAGCTAAAAAAAAGTTCTGCAAAACTAACAAAAAGGAAAAACTGATATTAATGCAGTATTCTACATTAATGTTCTACCAATCCTTCAGGGAAACAGGAGAAAGTCACTTTTCATATTTTGTCTTTGAGGCCAAATTTAGTCAATATATTTTGGTAGCATTCTATTTCATTAGGCTGTTGGTACTTGTCAGTAGTTCATATGTCTTTCCATGCTTCTCAGTAATCATAACAGCTATGGATTCTGAGAGCATAATAATGTTCCATTACATTCATGTATCATAATCTGTATGGTCATTCCCTTATCGTTGATTTTGTTGCCCATTCATTTCTAACCCAGAAAAATACTACTATTTTTTTTTTAAAGTGTAGGTCACTCTACTTTTAGTCTTTGACTTCTTTGGGCTAGAAAACTCTAAAATGTTATAGACATGTTCAGGCATCTAGGTAGAACAATAAATAGAGTGCCAGGACTAAACTGAGAAAACATCATCTTCCTGAGTTCAAATCTAACCTCATATTTTTATTAGCTATTTAGCTGCATGGCAAGTCACTTGGCCCAAATTGCCAAAATTCCTCATCTGTTAAATGAGCTATAGAAGGAAATGCAAAATTCTTTGCAAAAATGTTTTTGTATATTTGAAAAAATAAAATAAAACAAAATAAAACAAAAATAAAGTTGAGACCAGAGTCATACTTGGCTGAAAAACAACTGAATATGGGGCAAATAGATGGTACAGTAAATAAAGCATTGCCTCTGAAGTTAGGAAGACGATTTCAAATCTGATCTCAGACACATAACACTTTCTAGCTATATGATCCTGGGCAAATTACTTAACCTCAATTGCTTAGATGAAGGAAAGATCTTGAACAAATATTGGGAATAATTCCTAATTCTACCATCAATAATGTAGTGGGCCTATCTTTGACATCATTTACTATTTTTATTTTTATCATCTTTTCCAATTTCATAAGTGTTAGATGGAGCCTATGGACAGTTTAATTTATATGTCTTATTGTCAATGATCTAGAGCTTTCTCTTATATGGTCATTAATATTTTACCATAATTTTCAAAATCTTTTTATATATTTTTCACCATTTAACTATTGGAGAAAATAATTTAGTTTTATAAATCTCCATTTATTGTTAATGGTTTCAAACAGAATCCTTTTCTGATTATATTAAACCTTTGATACAAAGATTTTCTTTTCATTCTACTTTCTTGCTACTCTATCTGCATTAATATTGCTCCTGAAAATTGTTATGATTTCATGGGAAATCCCATCTTGGTGCATTCAATATGAAAACTTAATACTTGCCTTTCGATCTGAAACAATTAGTCTTATGTTCTTTTTTTTATTAATTTCTATATTCAATAGATATAAAAGGAGACTCAAAATTATAGTGACCCAAAATATAGTTGACTAATGGGAAAATCTTTGAACTTGGTGTCAGAAAGCACAGGTTAAGTCAACAAATGTGAAATTTAATATTATTTATAACAATGGATTACTCACTGAATATTTCTTGGTTTCAATTTCCTTGTTCTATAAAATGAAGTCAATAACATTTGCATTAATTTCATCAAAGAGTTGTTGTGAAGAAAGTTTTGTTAACTCTGAAACAATACATACCTGGAAATGAATTATATATTATACTAGTTTATGTGTTCCTTCGGGGAAAGTATCTTTTTAAAATTCTGATTACTTCCATAATTTCTAGCTTAGTGTCTCACAAATAACAATTAATTAAATACTTTTGAAGGAATGTATGGCAAGAGTCCTTTTGCAAGTCAGTTGTTTTGAAAGTGGAATGCATTTCTTCATATACACAATGGTACATATATTGGTTTTGGTTGATAGGTTAGTCCTCAAATGTTTATTGAATAACTATATATCTAAATTACTCTCAATGTGAAAAGAAAGTTGTCAGGCTGGCATAGTCTTATGCTTTTTTCTGATTGCCTCTCCATTTTATGGTCCACTTGCTGATTGTAAATACTTCTTCAGAATGAAATCAATTAGTCTTAATCTATAGAGAAAATCCCTGGTTAAAAAAACAAAAACAATAACAAACAAAAAATAATGCAGATTGCAAATAAACATGGATCCAGAGGATGTAATGTTGGCAGCAATAAGGCAAACATATGAAGATTTCTCACATTGCAACAAACAATACATCTCTTAAGATGGATCATATTCTAAGGGGCTAAGGAAAACATAAAAAGCTCTAAATTTCCATGAACTGTTTTCACTTGATGATAGCAGAACTCTTCGTGGATATTGGCTCATTGGTGATATGTATCTACTTTGCCCTTCTCCATTCACCATCAAAAGCAAAAGTTCCCAGAGCTGTGACTATATTAAGATTTTTTTCTTCCCACAATCTTTAAGTCCCTTCTTCCTTCAGGGGAAAGTGTAATTCCCATTGGCCTACTTCCCACATAAAGAGCTAAACTTAAATTTATGTTATTTATTTTACTTTTTATAATCACATATATATCTTCATTGTTTAAGTCACCCTTTACCTATAGCTTGAAATTTTTATTAATTTTGTTTCTATTAGTTTTGTTATTACTTTATCTTTAAAATTAAAGGACACACTTCCATTTTGATTTTATTGTACTGTATAGTATATAATACTCTATAAAACACAATTTGTGTCAGACCGTATTCTACATTTCTCATCAATTCCTATCATTTACACAAAATTTAGGGATTTTTAAAAGATTTACAAGACAGTAACCTGTTGAGATTATTATTATTCATCATTTTCTAGTTTGCTCTATTAATTTGCTCTTCTACTTTAACAAATAGGAATTGATATTTAAGTATAAAGCAGAATTGACTGCTTTATAATATAATTTTATTTCTGGAAGTATTATTCCTTCCTCATTAGTCTCTTCCCTCCCCCATTTTTCCATTAGCTTCATAGATTATTTTATAACTCCAGAGTAATGGGGGCTAAGCCAAAATAGGAACTTTTTTTGACCTTTTCCCATGACCCTCAGGATAATTACCAAATCCAGCCTCTGAATTAGTTCTGGACCATCAGAACCCACAAATATTGGGAGTGTAACAAATTACCAGCAGAAGACAATTTCAAAAATCTCCAGAAAATGTCTGTTTCAATCTAGCATGGGGGGATGCAAACCAAGCGCAAGCAGGCTGAGCACCGACTCCAGTGCAGGCAGCACATGGTCTCCAGTTTGTGTGGGCCCTGCTGGCCAGAGAATCTACAGGGAGGAATCCACAGCAGTGTTGGCTACTCTGTACTGGTTGCAAGCCAGTAAATCAGCAGGGAAGTTACAAAACAAACAATACAAAAACAAAAAATAAACATTGAACCCCCAAATGCCAGAATTTCACAGGACCTGATAACACCCACACAGCACTAGAAGTGAGTTAGTACTAAGTCAGTGCAGCCATTGGCTCTTGTAGAGGAAGCTTGAACAACCTCCCTTTCCCTGAAAACAGATCTCAACTTAAAAAAAAAAAATCGTAAAAAAGCCAAAAGAACTATCACCTTGGATAATTTTTATGGTGAAAGAGAAGAACAGATTTCAAATCCTGAGGAAAAAAGTATCCTCTCCAGATAAAGCCCCAAAGTGAAATATAAATTGGTACACATCACACAAGGTTCTATTAGAAGAAAAAGTTTTAAATCTCAAAAGAGAGCAAAAGAAAAACAAGGAAAGGAAATGAGAATTTTGCATGAGAGTTTGTAAAAGAAAACACAGAAATTATCTAAAGAAAATTCATTACAAAATAGCCTTAATGAAATGGAAAAAGTATATAACTCCTTTAAAAAATTGATCTGACAAATTGGAAAAAGAAAACAACTCCCTGAAAAACAAAATTTCTGAAATGCTGGATCAAAGGGATGCACAGATTGATAACTTTTGGAGCATAATTCCAGAATGCTCTCCAGAATGGTTGGATTCATTCATAACTCCACCAACAATGCATCAGTGTCCCAGTTTTCCCACATACCCTCCAGCATTCATCTTTTTTTTTTTTTCCTGTCATCTTTGCCAATTTGACAGGTGTGTAGTGGTATCTCACAGTTATCTTAAATTGCATTTCTCTGATCAATAGTGATTTGGAACACTCTTTCATATGACTGGAAATAGTTTCAATTTCATCATCTGAAAGTTGTCTCTTCATATTGTTTGACCATTTATCAATTGGAGAATGGCTTGATTTCTCATAAATTAGAGTCAGTTCTCTATATATTTTGGAAATGAGGCCTTTATCAGAACCTTTAACTATGAAGATGTTTTCCCAGTTTGTTGTTTCCCTTCTAATCTTGTTTGCATTAGTTTTGTTTGTACAAAGGCTTTTTAATTTGATATAATTGAAATTTTCTATTTTGTGATCAATAATGATCTCTAGTTCATCTTTGGTCAAAAATTCCTTCTTCCTCCACAAGTCTGAGAGGTAAACTATCCTATGTTCCTCTAATTTATTTATAATCTCATTCTTTGTGCCTAAATCATGGACTCATTTTGATCTTATCTTGTTGTATAGTGTTAAGTGTGGGTCCATACCTAATGTCTGCCATTCTAATTTCCAGTTTTCCCAACAGTTTATGTCAAGTAACAAATTCTTATCCCAAAAGTTGGGCTCTTTGGGTTTGTCAAACACTCTGAACCTAATCTATTCCACTGATCAACTAATCTATTTCTTAGTCAATACCAAATAGATTTGGTGACCACTGCTTTATAATACAGTTTTAGATCAGGTAGAGCTAGGCTACCTTCATTTGATTTTTTTTTCATTAATTCCCTTGAGATTCTCAACATTTTATTGTTCCATATGAATTTTGTTGTTATTTTTTCTAGATCATTAAAATATTTTCTTGGAAGTCTGATTTTATAGCACTAAATAAATAGATTAGTTTAGGGAGTATTGCCATCTTTATTATATTCACTCAGCCTATCCAAGAGCGTTTAATATTTCTCCAATTATTTAAATCTGACTTTATTTGTGGGGAAAGTGTTTTCTAATTTTGCTCATATAATTCCTGACTTTCCTTTGGCAGATTCCCAAATATTTTATGTTATCGACAGTTATTTTGAATAGAATTTCTCTTTGTATCTCTTGCTGTTGGATTTTGTTGGTGATGTATAAAAATGCTGAGGAAATATGTGGATTTATTTTGTATCCTGCAACTTTGCTAAAGTTGCAAATTATTTCTAATAGCTTTTTAATAGAATTTCTGGGGTTTTCTAAGTATACCATCATATCACCTGCAACGAGTGATACTTTGGTTTCTGTAATGGACTGAAGCTCTTGAGTCACACTGAGGTCCCAAGAACTTGAGGCTAATTAGCAATTGGACACTACTCTATTAATATATGCTTGGAGAAAGAATGGCCCTGCCCACTCTCTGTGCAAGTTTGATGTGTTGTATAGGAAATTGTGTAGAGGATTTGGTGGGTGGAGTGAGAGAGGCAGAGGGAGTGAGAGAGGCAGAGACACTGCTGGCTGGATTCCAATTGCTCTCACTTTGTATCGCCATTTCCCTTCACCTCTGCAAAGAATAAAGATCAAGGATTTTCCCTTATGCTGACTTTCTGACTGGCTGATTTTAAAATACACAGTCATTACATTTGGCACCCATCATGGAATCAAGGACCCTACTTTCACTGAAGAAGTCTCCAGTGACCAGAAAATTAGGTGAGTATTTTAATAGACAAACAGGGAACTTACTTTGTTAAGGGCTAAACTAGTAACCTTTTCTGGCTGAAATGGGGCAGATGTTAGGAAAAGATTCTCTTCCATCCCCACTCCCAACCCCACCCCCACCCCTTTCCCGAAGGGGTGCTATAAAAAGCATGCTTAAGTTGATCGAGGGATAAGGCTTAATTATAACTTGGGAACAGATTGCTAGACTTCTGGGTACATTAAAACATATTACAATGAAAAAGGTCCTCGTTCAATTTCCATCGAAGTATTCTATGTATACAACATAATACAGTTGGCCTTAAAGAATCCCGCAAGTCATAGAAAAAAGAAAAGTTCTAGGAATAGCCAGATGAGGAAGTGTGGGGAAAATGAGGAAGATAATGAACAGATTAATAACTGTATAATCACAGGGCATGGAGATTTAAGTGAGGCTCAAGGGTGTGGTGACTTTCCATCCCAAGAGGCAGCTTCAAGACAGCCTACTGAGCAGATAATTGACTCTCCTCCATCAACTCTGCCTTCTAGGATGGAGGGAGGAGGAGTAGTGGGAGGGGCAGTTACACTACCCGCACCTTCCCCCCAGCATCCAACTGCTCCTATGAGTAGATTGCAAAAGGCACTACTCAAGTCACTGAGGAAGGGAAAGATATGCACAAAGTTGTTGTCCTATTAATCTCTAATTGAATGGAGAGATTTGCTCTTCCTCTAAGAACCAAGTACCTTTTCAAGTGGCTACAAATAGTTTCAATTTCTTCATCTTAAATTGCATTTCTCTGATCAATAGTAACTTGGAGCACCTTTTTATATGACTAGAAATAGTTTCAATTTCTTCATCTGAAAAGTGTCTGTTCATATCCTTTGACTATTTATTAATGGGAGAATGGCTTGATTTCTTATAAATTGGACTCAATTCTCTATATTTTTTGGAAATGAGACTTTTTTCAGAACCTTTGACTGTAAAAATGTTTTCCCAGTTTATTGTTTCCCTTCTAATCTTGTCTGCATTAGTTTGGTTTGAACAAAAACTTTTTAACTTAATCAAAATTATCTATTTTATGATCAAGAATGATCTCTAATTCTTCTTTAGTCACAAATTCCTTCCTCCTCCACAAATCTGTGAGGTAAACTATCCTATGTTCTTCTAATTTGTTTATAATATCATTTTTTATGTCTGGATCATGAACACATTTCAACCTGATCTTGATATATGGTGTTAGGTGTGGGTCTATGCCTACTTTGTGCCATATTAATTTCCAATTTTCCCAGCAGTTTTTATCAAATAGTGAATTCTTATACCAAAAGACTGGGCCTTTGGGTTTGTCAAATACTAGATTGTTAAAATTATTGGCTATTTTGTTCTGTGAATCTAACTTATTTCACTGATCAACTTCTCTATTTCTAAGCCAGTACCAAATGGTTTTGATGACCACTGCTTTATAATATAGTTTTAGATATGGTACAACTAGGTCACCTGTGATGACTGCATATTTAAAATCAGCTGGAGTCAGGAATTCAGGTGAAGGGAAAAATCTTCAATCTTTATTCTCAGTAGAGATGAAGAAGGATTGTGATAGCAATATGGGCAGCTGCGACAGGAAAGCCAGCCAGCAGAGGTGAAGGGGGATCGCAGGTGAAAAGGGGATTGTAGGTGAAAAGGGGATTGCAGGAGAAAGGGGGTCGTGATAGCAATGTGGGCAGCTGTGTCAAGATGCCAGCCAGCAGTCTCTCTTTCTGTTTCCCTTTCTACTCCCCTGCCTCCATCCACCAAAAACATCATTTCCTATACAACACATCAGGACTTGCACAAAGAGTGGGTGAGGGCCATTCTTTTTCTAAGCATATATATTAATAGAGTATGGTCCAATTACTATTTTGCCTTATGTGCTTGGAACCTCAGTGCATCAACTCGAGCCTCAGCCCATTACATCTCCTGCTTTCTTTTGTTTTAGAACACAGATGGTCGTGCCATCCCTGACTCCTCAGGGAGGTCAGAGCCCCCAAGGGAAGATGATCACACCCTCCCTGATTTCTCAGGAAAGGAGGTGAAAGCACTAAAAAGGAGATAAGCACACCCTCCCTGACATCTCATGAAGGGAGATGAAAAGCACCAAAGGGAAGTAGGGGTTGCTAGCGGGTCTCTGGACTGACAGGTCTTATTAGAAACAGGTATGCACAAACCCATCAGCATGGGAGGTATTACATAAGCATATAGCAATGACGCAGAGGCTATTAGTGATGACTCTCCCCTCAGTCAGTGCAGGCTTGATGTGGTGTAACAAACATGAATTGTACACGCAAGTAACAGTATAACAATCAATATAAATCAACATGGTGTTGTAAAAGATTGCCATAAGTTCTAGAAGGAGGGTATGTAAACAGCAGTCACACATATGCCTTCTTCAGCAGCCAAGAGATAGTCCAAAACCAATCTATTGTCCATTGCTTCACATGTCAGGGAATCCAATGATCCCCCCGAGTTTTTGAAGTCCTGCAAAGGTCTTTTTATGTGTTAGGGAATCCAATGATTCCAGAAGATTTTGAAGTCCTGTAAGAGACTTATCATTTCTCAGAAAATACAATGATTCCTGAGGGCTTTCAAGTCTTATGTCTCAGAGAATCCAATGATTCCTGAGGATTTTCAAGTCCTACAACAAAATTATCATGTCTCAGAGAATCCATTGATTCCTGAGGGTTTTCAAGTCCTACAACAATCTTATCATGTCTCAGAGAATCCAATGATTTCTGAGAGCTTTGAAGTCCAACAATTTTCTATGTCCATGAGTCGAATGCCATAACTGCCACCCTCTTTCAATGGTGAATACAATCAGCAACAAAACCACCCAATATTTCTTGGGTCTTCTCCTTCATTTCAAGGGTCTGCTCCAGCTTTCTGTGATGGACAAGGCGAATGTGGCTCGTTGGCACCCATCTGATTCCTTCTCCTCCTGTAAAAATACAAGCAAACCCTCTTCCCCAAGCAGTTAACCAATCTCATTCCCTTCTATTTACCACTTTCTGGATCTCTTCACATCACCTGGTGATTATCTAAAGATAGTGGAGCTGTTTGCACTGGACACTGCCCTGTTGTGTTATAAGGCCTATAACCTCCCCATCTGTAATCCTGATTGCTTTTCTGTTGGTTGATGACATCAGAGTCCTGAATTTCTAAAGATTCTCTGGGTGTAACCTCAGTTGCTATATGCCCCACCTATCTTTTGATTGATACCTTGGAGATGGGCCCTGCCTCTCATTTCTCTGGATCAATCTACATTCAGAGGCCCAGTGAAAGCATTGGTTACATTTTGGACATGGGGTTTTGGGTTTTATTCTCTCACCCTGTCTTCTCATTCTATATCCATATCTACAATGAACTCTCAAATGTCCAACTTTTTCCACACTGAAAGCATCTACAAGTTTCTCTAGAGTTCCTTTGCCAAGAAGGACCTTGTCTTTCCATATTCAACATAGTTTGGGTATAATAAGCATTTGTGCCCACTGTGGCACAGAACCTTATAATCTCCTCTAAAGGAGCATCCTTGTGCAGTCCTAGTATAATTCTTCTGCAAAACTCATTAGCATTTTCCTTAACAAGTTGCCTTATCAAAACGTTTGTTACTGCATTTTCCCCATTTGTTCTTCTGATAGCTGTCTGCAAACATCCCACAAAGTCAGCAAAAGGTTCAATTGGCCCTTGTATTATTTTTGTGAAGGCCTCACTCTTGTCATCTTTATTGTGGAGAGAAGCCCACACTTTGATAGCATTAGCAGCAATTTGCTCATATGCTCCAATGGAATAATTAATCTGTACTTTGATGTCTGTATAGGAACCTACACCTATTAGTAGGTCATAGGTGATTGCAGCATGAACTCCACTTTGACTATTTTGTTGGGCTCGTATCCTACAGAGCTCACTATATTCAGAAAGTCACAAGTAGTTTTGTCCAGATTATAGGCATATCCTTGCTATAGATTTCCAGTCATTAGGGATCAAGATTTCAAAAGCCAAATTCTGTAATAACATCTTAACATAAGCTGATGTAGCCCCATAAAGAGTGCAAGCCTTTTTTAGGTCTTTGAGGATTTCTATATCAAAAGGAACATATTTTCTACTTTCTTGACCTGAAGAATTAAACTTGAATTACAAGATAAATGTGGTGTTGAAATTCCAATACATCTCTCCCTTCCACTTTGGCCTTAATTAGTCCCTTTTGCAATCTAGTCATAGGAGCGCCTGGATGCTGGGGGGGAGGTGCTGGTGCTGTCACTGCACCCCTCCCCACTACCCCTCCTCCTTCCATCCCAGAGGGTGGAGTTGAGGGAGGAGAGTAAATTACCTGCTCCTTAGGTGGGGCTGAAGCTGCCTCAGATTCACCACACCCTTGAGCCTCACTTAAGTTTCCATGTCCTGTGGGGATATGGTCGTTAATCTGTTCTTTGTCTTCCTCCTTTATCTCAGGCTTCCCCATTTGGCTATTCCTAGAGCCTTTTCCTTTTCTTCTAGAACTTATATGGTTTCTTAAGGCCAACTGTATTATATTGTATAAATAGAATGCCTCGATGGAAATTGAATGAGGACCATTTTTATTGTAATATGCGGAGAGCTGTTGCCCAATTAATGTAAAATTATCTGGAGAGATTTGCTCTTCCTCTAAGAACCAAGGGGAGGTGCGTTTTAATGTACCCAGAAATCTAGCTATCTGTTCCCAAGTTATAAGTAGCCCTTGATCTTCTATCAGCTTAAGCAGGCTTTCTATAGCACCACTCCTGGGTAAAGGTAGAGGGGTTTTGGGGGGAAGGGATGGAGAATCTTTAGCTAGCATCTGTCCCATTTCAGCCAAAAAAGGTTACTAGTTTAGTCTTTAAGAAAATAAGTTCCCTGTCTGTCTATAATACTCACCTAAGTTCCTGGTCACTGGAGGCTTCTTCAGTGAAAGCAGGGTCCTTGATTCCCATGCTTGGGCGCCAAATGTGATGACCATGTATTTAAAATCAGCCAGAATCAGGAATTCAGGTTAAGGGGAAAATCTTCAATCTTTATTCTCAGTAGAAGTGAAGAAGGATTGTGATAGCAATATGGGCAGTTGCGACAGGAAGCCAACTAACAGAGGTGAAGGGGGATTGCAGGTGAAAAGGGAATCAGAGGTGAAGGACAGTTGTGATAGCAATGTGAGCAACCATGTCAAGATTCCAGCTAGCAGTCTCTCTTTCTGCTTCCTCTTCCCCTCCCCTGCCTCTACCCACCAAAAACATCATTTCCTATACAACACATCAGGACTTGCACAAAGAGTGGGTGGGGGCCATTCTTTCTCCAAGCATATATATTAATAGAATATTTAGCCTCACGTGCTTGGGACCTCAGTGCATCAACTCTAGCCTCAGCCCATTACAGTCACCTCCATTTGCTTTTGTCTTCATTAATTCCTTTGAAATTCTTGATCTTTTTTCCTTCTAGATGAATTTTGTTATGATTTTTTTCTAGTTCAGTAAAATAGTTTCTTGGGAGTTTGATATAGTACTAAATGCATAGATTAGTTTAGGGATTGTTATCATCTTTATTATATTCACTTAACCTACCCATGAGCTCTTGGTATTTTCCTAATTGCTCAGATCTCACTTTATTTGTCTGGAAACTGTTTTGTAGTTTTGCTTATGTGATTCCTGAATTTCCATTGGCAGATAAATTCCAACTATTTTATCTTATCAACAGTTATTTTAAATGGAATTTCTCTTTGTATCTCTTGCTTTTGGATTTTGTTAGTGATGCATAAAAAGGCATATGCTTTATGTGGATTTATTTTGTATCTTGGAACTTTTCTAAAGTTTTGGATTATTTCTCATAGTTTTTTAGTTGATTCTCTGGGGTACTCTAAGTATACCATCATATCATCTGCAAAGAGTGATACTTTGGTTTCTTCATTACTTACTCTAATTCTTTTAATCTCTTTTTCTCCTCTTATTGCTGAAGCTAGCATTTCTAATACAATATTGAATATTAATGGTGATAGTAGGCAGTCCTGTTTCACCCCGATCTCATTGGAAATGGTTCTAGTTTATCCCCATTACATATGATGCTTCCTAATGGTTTTAAATAGATGCTACTGACTATTTTAAGGAAAAGTCCATTTATTCCTATACTCTCAAATGTTTTTAATAGTAATGGATGTTGGATTTTATCAAATACTTTTTTTTCCATCTATTGAGATGATCATTTTTTTTTTGTTAATTTGGTTATGGATATAGTCAATTATGCTAATAGTTTTCCTAATATTGAACCAGCCTTACATTTTTGGTATAAATTCTACTTGGTCGTGGTGTATTATCCTAGCAATGATTATCTGTTTTCTCTTTCCTAACATTTTATTTAAGATTTTTGCATCAATATTCATTAAAGAGATTGGTCTATAATTTTCTTTCTCTGTTTTCGTCTTACCTTGTTTAGATATCAGTACTATGTCTATGTCATAAAAGGAATTTGATAAGACCCCTTCATTTCCTATTTTTCAAGTAATTTATATAGTATTGGGATTAATTGTTCTTTAAATACTTGGTAGAATTCACATGTTAATCCATATGGTCCTGGGGATTTTTTTCTTAGGGAGGTGATTAATACTTCTTCTATTTCTTTTTTCTAAAATAGGATTATTTAAATAATTTATTTCCTCTTTTGATAATCTGGGCAATCTATATTTTTGGAGATATTCCTCCATTTCACTTAGGTTTTCAAATTTTATTATTAGTATGGCAGAAACTAACCATTGACCCACACCTAACACTATATATCAAGATAAGGTCGAAATGAGTTCATGATCTAGACATAAAGAATAATATTATAAACAAATTATAAGGACATAGCATAATTTACCTCTCAGATCTGTGGAGGAGGAAGGAATTTGTGACAAAGAAGAACTGGAGATAATTATTGATCACAAAATAGATAATTTTGATTATGTTAAGTTAAAAAGATTTTGTACAAACAAAACTAATTCAGACAAGATTAGGAGGGAAGCAATAAACTGGGAAAACATTTTTACATTCAAAGGTTCTGATAAAGGCCTCATTTCTAAAATATATAGAGAATTGACTCTAATTTATAAGAAATCAAGCCATTCTCCAAATGATAAATGGTTAAAGGATATGAACAGGCAATTTTCAGATGAAGAAAGTGAAAATATTCCTAGTCATATAAAAAGGTGCTCCGAGTTGCTATTGATGAGAGAAATGCAAATTAAGATAACTCTGTGATACCTCTACATATTTATCATATTGCCTAAGATGACAAGAAAATATAATGACAAATGTTGAAGGGGGTGTCACAAGACTGGGATACTGACAGATTATTGGTGGAACTGTCAACAGATCCAACCATTCTGGAGAGCAATTTGTAACTATGCTCAAAAAGTTATCAAACTGTCCATCCTTTTGATCCAGGAGTGTTTCTACTGAGCTTATATACCAAAGAGATCTTAAAGGAGGGAAAGAGACCCATATGTGCAAAAATATTTGCGGCACCCCTTTTTGTAGTGGCAACAAAAGGGAAAATGAATAGAAACCCATCAATTGGAGAATGGCTGAATAAATTATGGTTCATTATGGAATATTATTGTTCTGTAAGAAGCCACCAGCAGGATGATTTAAGAGAGGCCTGGAAAGACTTACATGAACTAAGGCTAAGTGAAATGAGCAAGAACCAGGAAATCATTATACACAGCAACAACAAGAATATGTGATGATCAATTCTGAAGGACATGACTCTCTTAAAGAAGTGTGTCAAACCAGTTCCAATTGTTCAGTGATAAAGAGAGCCATCTATACCCAGAGAGGACTGTAGGAGCTGAGCATGGACCACAACAAAGCATTTTCACTCATTTTGTTCTTCTTTGCGTTTTATTTTGCTTCTCTCTCTCTCTCTCTCTTTCTCTCTCTGTCTCTTTTTCTCTCTCTCGCACTTTACTGCTTTGATTTGATTTCTCTTGGGTGGCATGATAATTGTATAAATATGTATGCATATAATCAATTTAACATATATTTCTAACATGTTTAACTTGTATTAGACTACTTCCATCTAGAAGAAGGCATGGGGGAAGATGAGAGGAATTTGAACACAAGGTTTTACATGAGCTATTGTTTAAAAATTGTCCACACATGTTTTGAAAAATAAAAAGCTCTAATAAAAATAAATAAATAAATAACTTCAAATATTTTTTGTCATTTTTTTCATAACTGCAAAACATGCCTTTGATAATTTGGTAGTTTGCTAAATATGTAAATTAATGTTCATAACATTAACTTTTTTATCATATTGTTGAAAACTATAAATGAACACCTGAATATTCATCTAATTATTTGAGTTTTTTTTTAATTTCTATAATAAATATTTTGAAATTATTATATGTGATTTGGTGGATTGATTCCCAGAAATTTTGTATGTTTTATAATTGTTTTGAATGGGACTTCCCTTTATATTATTCTCCAGGATTTTATTTTTATCATAAAAAAGCTGATATTGATTCTTTGGGATTATTTAGAAATCTGCAGTGTATGTTCACTCCTTAAAGTATACAATTGTCTCAGCATTTTTTTTCTTTTTTTCAAATCTTTATGGCTATAAATATGAATTCCCTTCTACTAATTTCTTTCTACTGTCATATTTCTATTACTATCATTTCTAGAACTATAATGTAATAACAGATTAAAGAATCATTTCTGCTTTATTCTTACATTTATTGAGGGAAATTATGTTTATTTCATTTCACATGGTTTAAAAATCATTTCACATGGTTAAAAAATTTAAAAAATTAAAAAAAAATTAAAGTCTTTTTCTGCATAAGCTTTTAAAAGATTTCAGCAGTAATCAGCAGAATTATCAAAGATCTTTTCCACCTCTATTGATATATTACTGAGTAATTTGAGAATTTTTTTTTATTTTTAATATGATGAATCATATTGTTTTCCTCATGTTAAACTGCCCTTATGACCTTAATAGATATTCAAATTGATCAAAGTAAATTTTCCTTGGACAAATTTCTGTTGTCTTTCTCATTGGGATTTCATTTAACATTTTGAATTAATATAAATAAATGACATAGTTCTAGTTATTTCTTGGATTTAATTTTCTCTTGGTTAGTCGGTAAATGATTATATTTCCATAGTAAAAAGTTTGACATAAGACTTTCATTGTCAGGTTTTTAAGAATAATTTCTATAATGTAGGTATTAATTGTTTTCTAAAAGTGTGATACTATTTACCTCTAAAATGTATATGAATAAGCTCCAGATGATTTGTCCTGACATATTGACAGACTGACTTCCTATTCTAAGATTGTGTAATTTAAGTTTGATATTTTGTGTTCTAATAACTTGCTTACTTCATATTTTTGTAAATATTCTATTTCTTTTGAAGTATCAGTTTTGTTATAAAAGTATAAATTGTAATATGTATATATGCTATACATAACATATATAGTACAACATATAAATACATAGACTAAAATTATATATAATGCATATTATTTTATATAATAGTGATCATTTTTTAAAGTTCATAATTAATAATTATTTCACTGTTATTTTTTTCTAATTTTGTAAATTTTCTTTTCTGGTCTCTTTTTTATAAAAAGTTTTTTCAATTTATTCATTTTTACAAGCATGTAATTTTGATAATTAATTCTAAAGTATTTTTTTTCCAATTTTCCAACTGTTTTCTTTTGTGTTTATTTAGGATTAACATAGTTGTTTGCCCACCTCTTCAATTCCCTTCTCATCTTTGAAAAGATGTGGACTTAAATAACTACTAAGGTTCTTCCCATCTCTGTATCTCTAATCCTATGATAACAGAGAAGACTACATAAGATTGAGAATCCATCAATAAATTTAATGAATCAATATAGTAAAAAAAAATTACCAAAAGTCTGCATCAGCATTTGATCTATTACTAAGTCCCTAAACAATAATTTACTAGCTTGATAGAATTTAAATCTAATATATAATCTCTATCCCATGATGAGAAATCAAGTTGGGATTTCTATGAAAGACAAAGTAGACTTTGATTAATAATAATGTACATGTTGTAGCAATTTACAATTTATAAAGAACTCTGCTCATAATGATATAACTAAATCATACAAGCCTTATTACCATTTTTCAGATGAGAAAATTGACACTTAAGAGACATGGTAATGACCACATGGCTAGATAAGATTGGAGCTGGTGACAAACATCAAATCTTCAGAATCCAAGTAATTCCTGATTCACTTCTCCTCTTTCACCCACCTCCAGCCCCTGAAACAGTTATGATCCTATTTTAATATTGATATGAGGGAAACAAAATATATAGATTTTTTTTTTCTGATCCCAGAAACTGCCATATAATAATCATCCAATCAACAAGTTTGAAAGACTTTACAAATAAGCTTTAATCTAGGTAGGAGATGACCAATTTAATCTAGGTGAATACTTTTAGTATTACTAAGGGCTGCTCTTGGTGAAATACTTTCTCTTGCTCTCTATTTCTCTTTCTATTTAAGCTATGTAGTGAACCTAGAAGAAGTTTTCTTCTAAGATCTTATATATGTCTGTTTCTTTTATCCATAAATCCAGACTCCAAAAGAAACTAATAACCACCAAAAAGAAAAACATTTTAATGCAAAATAGAACTAAGAAATAGTGAAATTTTTCCCCAAGAAATCAGTCATATTCACCAAATCAATACATAGTCAAACTGTATGTCATGCCTTCTATTCAGCCTTGAGAGCAAGGTTATACATTCATTCTCCTTCCTTCAGTTTGACTCAAAGAACATCCATTAAGCATCTAATATTTGTAAGGTTTGTAATAGCATTTTTCATGAAACCTTATAGAAATCATAAGGAGGTTAAAGTTTATCAAAGTCATAGAAAATTTTCAGCAGTACATAGAGAAGATATTGCATTGTGGACATATGGACCTTTTGGGGGGGGTAGTTCCTGATATAATAATTTATTGAATAAATCCTCTAAAGCATGGGTGGTTTGGCATGGATAAAAATGTGAAAATACAATTCATTTATCTTTTTAAAGTATTTTGGGAAATCTATTTTAAATGAGATGTGCAGCTTGCAGGATGCTTTGTTGAAGATGTCCTTGAAAACACCACATGAATTTCTTTTGGCATCATTAAATATTAACTATAATATATCAATTTACTTTAAAGATATTTTCATATAAACCAAAAGAGGTAAAGAGGTATTATAGGTGATATTGAGAGAAACAATAAAGAAACACACTAGAATCTTAAGGTTTTTTGTTTGTTTGTTTTTGTTTTTGTTTTTAGAAATACTAACTGGAATCCAATTCTCAGAGTTTAATTATTAAAAGAGAAAAATAAACTGTTATATCATCTCTCTTACACTATGACCACTGTCAAGTGTTTGAGAAAGGTAATAAGCTATTATTATAAGGAGATTTGAAATGCAATTACAATCTAGTTATGCAATTGCTTCATAGGTCACCATAAAATATTCACTTCGTGTTCATTTCACTGTATAAACTTAAATTCAGTGAAAAACATTTTGGAAAATTAAAATTAATAATAATAATTTTCTTCACATTTTGTGAAGAAAATTATTAAAGATGCATGCCAAATATACTGACACTATATCTTTACACTTGTAAAGGAAAAAAAAAAAACCAACTAATTGTAAATGATATTATAGTTATCCAGTTGATCCAGTTCTTGTGACTATTTTCTTTTTTTTTAAATTTCATTAAAGCTTTTTTATTTATAAAACATATGCATAGGTAATTTTTCAACATTGACCCTCACAAAACTTTCTGTTCCAAAATTTTCCCTCCTTTACCCCACCTCCTCTCCTAGATAACATGTAGTCCAATATATGTTAAATACATTAAAATATATGTTAAATCCAATATATTTATACAGTTATATTACTGCATAAAAAATGAGATCAAGAAGGAAAAAAAAAAAAAAAAAACACCTAAGACAAAATGCAAGAAAACATCAACAGAAAAGGTGAAAATTATATGTTGTGGTCCACACTCAGTTCCCACAATCCTCTCTCTGGGTGTATATGGCTCTCTTCATCACTGAACAATTAGAACTTATTTGAATCATCTCATTGTTAAAGATAGCCATGATATTATAGTTATCCAGTTGCTCCAGTTATTGTGGCTATTTTCAAAGATAAATGAGCATAATTATGATCAATGAATCTAATTTCACGAGGCTCTTCAAAGTGACCTTTTATAGGCTCTTTTTGATACCATTTGATTTGATTACTGCTTTTCTCTAATACAATAATGAGAATTTATAAGCATAAATAGGAATTTATAGATCTTCCATCAGTTCTTATGCATAAATAGAAATCATTTATCTACCTACTTCCCATGATAGTTTTAAGATCAAAAGAGATAATAAGGGTATTTAGCATAGTTCCTGATACATATAAATACTATAGACATTTTTATGATTATTATTGCTATTATAAGTTATTTCATAAATATGTAATAGTATATATATAGATATACATATATATACATATATATGTATATATGTATATATATGTATATCTATATATATGTTTACACAGACATATAGGATATATATTTTCAAGTATTTGCCCAAGAAGGAGCTGATGTATTAAGATCAGGTTTAAGTCTGCTTTCAGATATATATGTGATCATAGGCAAATCATTTAATCTTTCTAACTTCTAGGTATCTTCTTGATTCTATAAGTTTCAAAGAAGATGCTAAGCAGCATTGATAAAAGGTGTTTCCTCACTGGGGAGTCTATCATGCAGTAAAATAACATATCTAGTTCTCAAATTTTATACCTAATTATTTGTTTCATAAACTGAACACATTTTATAGTGGAGAGACAAGTTCAAGATTTTGACTCTGTTTTTCCTCTCTTTCCTTGTACATCAATAACTCACATTCCACATAGCTATAATGTAGAAACTTGATAAACTGTCAGAGTAAAACAATAAGAGTTGTAAGTATGTATTATAGTAATAGCTGCCTAGTCACTGAAACGGAGAGATCTCTTCATGGATAACCTCTATCTATTCTTATAAAAAAATGTCTTTGTGAATATAAAAAAAATAAAAAGTTAAAAAAAATGCTAGCAATATAACTGATGATGACAGTTTGATTTTGTTCACTTTTCTTATAGCTTATTACCTGTTACTTTCAATTATAATACTAATTTAGGACTATGAACTAAGGATGATAAATTGTCTTTAGTGTTTGAGATTTATCTTTTTACTGTTTGCTCTCTGAATTGTTTTGTCTCTTTTAGATGTTAACTATTTAGGTTATGTTATAAATTCTATCTGCCCTTCTAGTAAAGGAAAAATTCTTACACATCTGTATTTGTTTTAATTTGCCAAAACTAGTCAGATTGTTAGTATTTATATCCCCCAATAAGAAATGTCACCAAACTCTTATTAGCTTTTTACATTCAAAGTAAGTCTCTAATTGTGACCCAACTCCATTCTTATTAAAAGATGCCAGAAAAAAAAATTTTTAAGTGTTATCATTTTGTGGTTCAGAGCCTGCCTGCTCAATCATTCATAGCAATATTATTTATTACCAATGAATATTATTATACATTCTAGCTGGTTGGAATCATTCACCCATCTTCACTTAGCTACAACCAGGAAAAAGGACCAAGACTCTCACAACAAGTTTCATTGAATGCATTAATCCACAAATTTTCTTTTGTGAAAGGGGCAAGACTCTCTTGATTAAAATGAATTTGTCTCATTAAAAAGTTGGGACCTTTGGATTTGGCAGAATTGTCGTCTCCTTTTTTTTTTTTGTAATCTGTGGGGGCTTTAACATATCTGAAAAGATAATGCCCCTCACTGATGGATCACATTCATGAAATAAATAATTTTGATTGAAGTTAAGAAAGCTTTTGAACAAATAAAATCAATGCACCTTCTATAAGAAATGGGCAGTTATGTGGCACAGTGGATAGAGTGATGGGCCTGATGAGATTAGATTCAGGGAACCAAAATGACGAGATTAAGGTTCCTGGAGGTCAGGGAATTAAATGATGAGGTTGGTGACAGGTTCGGGGGTCAGGGAACCAAATGACGAGTTTTGGCTCCCCTAAATCCCCTTTGTCTCAGCACAAGATAGGGAGTTGTGGAAACCACCTTCTGGTGGTGCAGAGGTCCTTCATAAAGGAATTTACAAACCCAAAAAGCTAGACTGATAAAAGAAGTTTATTATTGGCAATTAGAAGTCAGCCTTTGCTATGCATGAATAGAGAGGCTGAATTTCTTAGTGGCAAGATCCTGGTGTGGTGTTCTCTTCTTCTTTATAATATAATGGTTTTCTGGAGGCAACCTTAGTTTCGGTTCCGAGTAATAATCACCTCAAATACAGTCAGCTGATAAAATCCAAGAGTTTATTTTCTACTTCCAAGTCTTGAGCCTGGTTAGCTGTCTTAGAGGCCTATCTCTCTGCTTGGTCCCAAGAGCTCTTGCAGTGCTTTTGCCACTGCTTTCTTCAGCCTCCAACCAGCACAAAGGTGGAAGATGAAATGAATTTGACTCCGCCTTTGAGAGTAGGCTTGTGGGCTTCTCTATCTCCCAGAGTGCTCCCCTCTCAATCTTTTCAACTGATGCTCCTCTACTCTGAATCTTTTCAATTAAACTAACTCCCTAAAGGTCTAAGAGCTTCTTTATATATGATCTCCCAAAGGTTGACTCCTCCTCTGAGAGAGTGGGATTGTGGGATCCAAGAGTGGGATTATAGGATCCAAGAGTGGGATTATGGGTTTCTGGCTCATGAATCTCATACTGAATACTGACTTGTGAATCTCCCAAAAGTGTGAACTCCAATGAGTACTTAAATACATTAGTGAGCTAAAGAATTTGCTAAGTACCATGCTAAAGTAGGCAACTGACATCACTTTGTTAAGGATTCTAAGACCGGACAATGGGAGTAAAGTAGTGGAGGAGTCCTGGCAGAGAAGTAAAGTTTCTGGTAGAGAAATCCTCTAAGAGGTATAAAGTCTTAGGCGAGAGAGTTAAGAGAGTGTAATGCTCAAAAAGAATATCATTCCAGCAGGCAGAGTTTGCTTCTATGCCAGGAAGAGAGAGAGTTTCTTTGGCATGGCATATCAGGTCCTCTTCAAGGAGTGAGTTTTATAATAGAAGCTTAGCTACAAGCTGAGATTTTTGCTCTTAATGGGGCTGGGTTTCAGCTTGAGTTGGAATTGAATAGAAAATCTTAAAATTGAATGGGTGTTTCTCCAATTCAATGGGATTGGAATTCTTTAGCTCAGGACTCAATCAGCCCCACCTAGATAACAGAATGAAGCTGTTTGTCCTGAGGTCAGTGGCCAGAATTCAAGGAGACTTTCTCCTTGAAGGAGTTTTAGAGAGTTTTGGATCTCCCTTGTCAGGCCTACAGTCAGTAAGATTCATATTGAAAAAATCAAATCTGGCCTTTGGACAATAAAATAATCTTTGCCATTTACATGGCTGTAAGGTAAAATTAATTTTTTTTAATTTTCCTTTCCCTGAGAAACAGTTTTTATATAGTTTTTTGGTAGATTATATTTGAAAATTTGTCAATATCCTTTGACCACTAGGTAACTGGAAATGTCTTTAAAATCACTCAAACTGAGTCAGTTCCCCATGTATTTTGAACATTTTATCACCTATTTCTTTCAAAAAAAATTTTTTTAATAACTTGAACATTTTTATTATCCTTCTTGTTTTTATTCAGTTGTGTTAGATTCTGTCATCCATATTGAGTTTTCTTGGCAAAAGTACTAGAGTTGTTTGCCCTTTCCTTCTCAATTTAATTTTACAGATTAGGAAATAGAGGCAAGCAGGGTTAAATGAGTTGTCCAAAATATAATGAAAATAGCAATATAATTTAGTATAGTAAATGTCATTAATGTAATATAGCATAACATAGTATAAAACATAAAACTATAATACATAAAATACCATAACATAGTATAACTTATGTAGCATAGTTTAAAATAATCAAATATAGCATAGAATAATATGAAATGATATATAACATTATATGGGAAAATATCCCTATCTTCAAAGACTTTCTTGACTATAGGTTATCAGACTATAAATATATCCTATTTTGTGGTTATTTTGGAGACAACTTTATCTCGAAAGACCTCCCTGTTCCCCCTCTCCTTCTTCATTTCACACACACACACACACACACACACACAACTTTGGTTATGGGACTCTCAGAATTATCCTGTTTTTATAGGCATCTCCTTATCAAGCCTTGAAATATGAATTGCTTATCATCAAGGAGGTCTTCTGATTTGTTATCCAATGGTCACAGCCTTGATATCTGGAATTCCCTACTCTACTCCTCTTGGAGACTCACTGATTCATTCCTTTCTAAGTCTACTTTTCCCCAAAAATACCTTATCTTCCTTCATTTAAAAGATATACTAACACCTTCCTTCCATTACCTGAAATCCTATTCAGTGCAGCCTGGATAGTGTCCATATGCATGTTTTTTTTTTTCTTTCCTGCTTAATAAAAATATTCCTGTGAATATTACACAGGCATTCTCTTCCTTCTTTTTCTTCCTTTTTAGGGAAAAGATTAATTAAAATCTCAAGAATTAGCCTTCAAATTCTCTGGGAATTTTCTCCTTTGAGGGAAAGACCTCAAAGGAGCATTTGACCCTCTATTACCCAGAGAATCAAATATAAAATCCTATTTGACTTTTAAAGCTTTTCATAATCTAGACTCCTTTTTTTAGTACACCCCCTCCATGTACTCTGTGATCTAGTGACACCAGCCTCTGTAATTTACTTCAAATGCAAAACTATACCTTCAGGATTCAGAATCTGAGTGTTTTTGCTCTCCCTCCTTATTTCTGCCTCATAATTTCCCTGAATTCTTTGAAGCATAAATAAATGTCTAACTTCTACAAGAAGTCTTTCATAGCCTTACTTATTCTAAGTGCTGTCCCTTTAAAACTATTTCCAATTTGTCTTGTATTTATCTTTTTTTCTGGAGATTCTTTATATCTCCCACACTAGACTGAGCTCCTTGAGAGCAGGACAGTTTTTTGTTGTTGTTTATTTCTCTGTATCCTTGGTACTTTACACAATGTCTAATATATAGTTCCTGCTTCAGTATTCTCTATTATATCCATTTATGCTCATCCATATTATTCCAACAATGTCTCAAAATTCAATTTAGTAGGACATTTTTTTTTTCCTTTAATGAATACTTATTTCTAGAAACTCTAGGATTTGTTTCTTCTTGACCACATGACACATTTCATATCATTTATTATTTATGGAAAATTAATAACAACATTTTAACTTTTCTGGGTTATTAATTCCAAGCATTTCAAATATTAAAAACATCCACAAAAAAATCAATGACTTTAGAAAGAAAAACTTAGCAATAGAAAGAAAGAACATTTAGAAAAGGAAAGAGAGCCAACTAATTAATTTCCAGTCATAATAGCCAAATCAATTGTGGAAAATTAAAATTAATAAATTTCTTGTTTTAATATCATTGGTATTTTATTTTAAATGAGTAGCAGGTTTCAATAATTAGAAAATGTTAAATTTCATTAAACCTAAATGAAATGAAACTTTAAGTGATATTCCCTAACATTCTGGGAAAACATATGTGCTCTCTAACAAGATATATGACATTTCATTATCATAGTGGGGCTTTTCATCAGAAAAATATATATTCAAAAGAATCTCTGACTTGGGACTATCAGTAATAAGCATGCGAAATATCATCAGGGCTAACCCTTTTGTTCTCTATTATCTAGTGTGAAAGGAAAACTGGTTGGGGTTTAAGAATTTGGAAATTTCTGAATCACTCTTCTACTATGTCATTTACATGTATATCTGATAATACTGCCTTTTCTGTAGCACTGAATATAACATGTTTTCCCCTATTTAAAAAAAAAATCTGCAGTGCTTTGAGAATAGGTCATAACTTTCTAAACCTAAAATTCCCTAAGCCATTATACTTATAAAATTTGGTAATTTTAAAATATTTTTTAATTTGGTAATTATTGAAGTTCAAAAGGGACCCCAAAAGCTTAGGTTACAGACCAGTGTCATGAAGTATCTCAAAAGAATTTGCAGGCTTGGACCCATCTCCCAGTCAAAAGGCAAAGTTTATTATAATTGTAATGTCAATTGAAGCAGGACAAGTTCCAAAAGAATTTAGCAGAGAACCAGGAGCAAGAGGATAAATTTATAGGATAAAGTTAGAGAGACCAGAGTTTCATGATAGTTATTTGTTAATTTTATGTCTTACAGGTAAGATTGAGGGGTGGTCTATTCACTATTGTTTCAGAAACTTGGTTATCACTGACCAAAAGATTGTTTATCTGACAATCAGCAATGTTTATAGGACTATACTATAGCATTCCTAAGATCAGTAGATTTTAGAATCATTGACAGTTTATTAGAACTATAGGACTCTAAGTCAAGGGACTTCCACTAGGAGCTGCACCTCATAAGTAAAAAATAACTATAATTGTGGTAACTTGAAGAAAATGTTTATGATGAGAGGGATTTCACAGAGATAGATGCCTCTTGTAATTGCTATAAAATTCTGAACCACCATTCATTAATGTACAAAACAATAATTTAGTAATATTTCTTTGAAAGTAGACTTACTAAGTGTCAATAAAATAAAACAATACTAATATTGGATTTTTTAAGCTCAATTCTATGAGACACAAGCCTATGTAACATGAATCTAATATCCAACACTAAATACAATGTTTGGCATATTATAAGTGTTTAACAAATATTAATGCTTGTTCTTGTTATTATTATTTTTTGTTGTTAAATTGACTCACATGTTCAGAGAGATCTGTATAATGCCTTATATTCTCTGACATTATTTTCTGTTATTTCAGGAAATATCCACCCCCCCCCAAAAAAAAAAAAGGAAAACTGCCAAAAAAAAAAATAGCTCTGAGTTTGATTCAAACTAATTGAACAACCAAATTATTAAACAATTCCTCTTAAGCCACTCCATTCTTTCTTGGAATCAACAAAAAAACCTTACCCAGAAATTGACATTGTAATCCATTCTCTAACAAGAAGGGCAGATCATATTTCCATATTTTTAAAATGATAAACTAAAAAGATTATATCCATAGGTGGGGCAATAATCACTTTAAGAATAGAGAAGGTAATGGTAAAAATGAATTATTCTTTCTAAAAAAAAATTGAATAACAACCATGATGCATATATCTACAAGAAATCTTTTTGTCCTGGACCTACAATCAACTTTTCTAAAGAAGTTTTCCAAGGACTTTGGAAAAAATATTTTTATAATACAAATTGTATTTCTTAATATTTCTAGGGGAAACTAAAAATAAAATTTTTACCATTTATTCATTCATACTACTGAGTCATAATGTGTAATGGGCTGAGGCTTGAGTTGATGCACTGAGTTCCCAAGCATATGAGGCTAAATAGTAATTGGACCATCCTCTATTAATATACATGCTTGGAGAAAGAATAGCCCCCACCCACTCTTTGTGCAAATCCTGATGTGTTGTATAGGAAATGACGATGTTGATGGATGGAGGCAGGGGAGCGGAAAGGGAAACGAAAAGGGAGACTGCTGGCTTGCATCTTGTTGCAGCTGCACACATTGCTATCGTGACCCCCCTTCACCTTCGATCCTTCTTCAGCTTCACTAAGAATAAAGATCGACAATTTTCCCCTAACCTGAATTCCTGACTCCAGCTGATTTTAAAATATGCAGTCATCCCAATAATGAGTTTCCACACATTTACTAAAAATAAAATAAATAAATGATGATGATGGTGGTGGTAGGTGCTGGTTATAGTGATAATAGAATAAGAATAATCATTAGCAGCAGCAGCAGCAGCATCACTATCATTAATTTAAGATAACATCCTGGGAGGGGGGATAGATACAAAACTATCTTTCTATAAAAAGGCAAAGTATTGGATAGGTGAATTAGATCTCTTCAAAAGATCAGATCTTCCATAGTAACCCTGTATCTAGGTAGACCATAGGAAGAGTGTCAATAGGAAAGGGATATTTTTTGTCTTTATGTTATGAGGTGATACTATATTGCTTTATGAATGAAGCTATACTTAGCTTCACATAGCCCAATTGAAAGCAACAAATACATAAGATAATATGTAAAATATAGTTTTGAATTTCTAGATTCCTAGTAATTGAAAGTAAAGTTCTAAGCAGTGGAAAGGATAAAATTAATCATTCAATATAAACCAAAACATTAGTACAGAAATTTGAGAAATCAGAGAGGCAAAAGAAGGTGTGAAGAAGAAAAATAAATAATTTTCTTAATATCTGTATGACTGAAATAAGTTCAGTGGAATGAAAACAGAATTGACTCAAACACAAAAGAGAAAGATTATATACTGTTAATATTAGCAATAGAACAAATATCAAAAGAGGCAACTACAGTTCTACAATATCTACAAAACTAGGAAACTAGGTGTCAATTCCTTCCAAATTCAAGCCTATCACTCTTGAAAGAAATAATCACATACAAAAACAGAAGAGCCTTTACCAAAAACACCAATGCCTCTATGAATAATTTATAGCTTTTATTTAAAAGATGTAGAAGGACTTATAAGACATCAACTTATCAGTTGGGAAGGAAAAATGGTATGTACAAAAATTTCTGAGGTGAAAAAAATCAACTTCTTAAATCTGTTAGCTACATAAATGGTTACAATATCTATCCTAACTTTATTACTTTGATTCAATTGTGCGCTCCAGGCTTACTCTTGTGACTATATAAAATTGACTAAAGTAGGCTAAGAATATGAGAATATTTGTTGTTCACATGATAAACTAAACATGTTCAACTAAATAACATCAAAAAGAGCTTATAAAAAATGTGACATTTTTCAGAAAAATGTAAGACCAGAATGATTGTTTTCACTTAAAATAATTGTAATGTATGTGCAAAACTTTGTTTATTGTTATTAATCATTATTAAAATTACATTATTATATATTGTTTGAACCTAACCTTGTGTGCAAAACAATGGTTAACCCAGTTTGTACAGTATCACAGAGACCATCTAGGGAAGTTTGGAATTGCAAAAAAGAATATTTAGATTTATCTACTAATATACATTTCAAACAGCGAAGTCCTTTATCTGGAAAGTGCATTACTTATGTCATTACCCTTGTTTAAAGCCTTTATAATGTAAAAATTTTCATTAGATTGGGAGAGCTGGCTACTCCTATTTCAGTTCTCCCACTTGCTGAAGAATGATGAATTTCTTTTGAAAACTTTTTCAGCTTTGGATTTCTTTGAGTCTGACAGATCTTTCTTAAACACTGGAGAACAATGCAAGTTCATACAAAAACATTAGATTTGACTTCTCTATGAGCCTACTATGATTATTTGTATTTATTTCTGCAGTGCTTAGCTGATTATCTTAGTTGTCTTTATTTAATTCTAATTTATATAAGACAATTCTTACTTAGAACTTAATGATATTTTTAAGTATGATTTTTTTTTTTTGTAGAAAACTTGATAGAACTTATCATGGCAAAAAATCAATTATTTTTATGTCTTGTACAACTTTATGTTAAAAATTTTTGAATATCTCAGGAACAAAATTTTAGAAAACCAAACACACACACACATACACACACACACACACACACACACACACACACATGAATATTCATTTATTCATTCATGCAGGGTTTAACATATTCTATGTGTAAGTATAGTACTGATACCTAAAACAGGAAGGGCCAAAAGAGAAAGAAAATTATAGACCAATCTCCTTAATGAATATTGATGCAAAAAAAGTAAATAAAATATTAGCAGATCAAAGAAGCATCTTTCCATTACAAATAGTGCCTGATATTTGTTTAGATAGATATTACTTATTATTTTAACTTAATTAACCATATCAATAACAAAAGCAACAGAAATCATATGATAATCTCAATTGATGAAGAAAAAGCTTTTGACAAAACCTAGCACCCATTCCTAATAAAAATGCTAAAGAGCATAGTGACAAAGAGAACTTTTCTTAAAATATTGTGTTCCAAATTTTTCCTTCCCTTCCCCAAGCCCTTCCCCTATTTGGTAAGTAATCCAATATGTTGAACATGTTAAAAATAAAATCCTAGCAAAAAGCAATAAAAAGAGTGAAAATGCTATGTTGTAATTCACACTCAGTTCCTACAGTCCTCTCTCTGGGTGTAGATGGCTCTCTTCATCACAAGATCATTGATTGGAACTGGTTTGAATCTTTTCATTGTTAAAAAGATCCATGTCCATCAGAACTGATCATCATATAATCATTTTGTTGCCATATACAATGATCTTCTGGTTTTGCTCATTTCACTTAACATCAATTCATATAAGTCTCCCCAGGCCTCTCTAAAATAATCCTGCTGATCATTTCTTATAGAACAATAATATTCCAAGCATTCATTTATAGAATAGAGAAGATAATAGAATACCATCAACAGTACATCAGCCAAACACCTGCTGAGTCAGATTTCCAGGTACTTGAAATTACTAGGAAGTTAGAGGTGTATGGGATCAAGTTTCACAGGGCTTCTGATCGAGAGGGGACCAAAATTCAACTTGCTGTTTCTCATTTGGGTGTACTCGTATTCCAGGGGAACACCAAAATTAATACCTTCAACTGGTCCAAAGTCCGTAAATTGAGCTTTAAGAGGAAAAGGTTTCTTATTAAGCTTCATCCAGAAGTTCATGGCTCATATCAAGATACATTGGAATTTCTCTTGGGGTGTCAAGATGAGTCTAAGAACTTCTGGAAGATTTGTGTAGAATATCACATCTTTTTCAGACTTTTTGATCAGCCCAAGCCAAAAGCTAAAGTTGTTTTCCTCAGCTGAGGGTCTTCATTCAGATACAGTGGGAGAACACAGAGACAGCTGGTGGACTACGTGAAAGACAGCGGGATGAAGAAACAGCCCTATGAAAGAAGACACAGCAAGGTTAAAATCTCCACTCAAGCTTTGAATAAGGATTTGCCAAAAGAGAGCATCTCATTTACTGAGGGCTTGAGACTTCCTGGTTCACCGTGTTCTACAAATGCTTCCTTTTATTCAGCCCCTACCTCTTCTGTGAAGTTTTTTTTCAGCCATTTTACAACTGATTTGTATCCACTCAGCTTCCAGTTTCTTGTCACCACAAAAAGAGCTGCCACTAACATTGTTGAACATGTGGGTCTCTTTCCCTCCTTTAATATCTCTTTGGGATATAAGCCCAGTAAAGACATTGCTGGATCAAATGGTCTGATAGCATTTTGGTCATAGTTCTGAATTGTTCTCCTGAATAGTTGGATCAGTTCACAACTCCACCAACAACATTTTACTAGAAATGCTTGCTTTAGCAATAAGAAAAGAAAAAGAAATTAAATGAATTAGAATAGGCAATGAGGAAGAAAAACTATCAGTCTTTGAATATGATATGATGATATACTTAGAATATCCTAGAAAATCGTCCAAAAATCTATTGGAAACAATTCATAGCTTTAGTAAAGTTGCAGGATATAAAATAAACCCACACAAACCATCAGCATTTCTATATATTAGTTACAAAATCCAGCAGGAAGAGACAGAAAGAGAAATTCCATGTAAAATAACTGCAGACAAAAATAAAATGTTTGGGGGGGCAGAGATCTACCTGCCAAGACAAATCCAAGAACTGCATAAACAATTATAAACACTTCTCACACAAATAAAGTCAGATCTAAACAATTAGAAAAATATCAATTGCTCATGGGTAGGTGGAGCTAATAAAAATGATAATTCTGCCTAAATTGGTCTAATTATCGGTCAGTGTCATCATAAACTGCAAAAAATGATCTTATAGAACTAGAACAAAATCAGATTTACCAGGAAAAACAAAAGGTCAAGAATATGAAGGGACAACTTCCGGTTAAGATGGCAGAGAGGAGGCTCACAAATGCATAAGCTCCCTGCTTTCTCTCACTATCCACTTCATTACAAGCCTCTGAATTAATGCTTGACTGAAAAAAAACCCACATATAGTTACCAAGAGAAGCCATCCTTGAGATTCGCCAAGAAAGGTCTGTCTTTACTGGAGGGCTGGGACAGTTTTAGATCGGGCGCAGGCGGCAGGCAGAGGCAGTGAGAGCACGGGAGCAGACTGGAGAGGAGGTGGGGAGTGATCGCAGCCGTCTCTGCGGGGAGAGCTTCGCTACAGGTTTGGATACTTTGCTTCGGCAGCAAGTCAGCAGCCCAGCAGAGAAGCTAAAAACACCGGGACTGAAGAATACAACCCCAAACAGCTGGAGTCTCTCCGGACCTGGCTGTCCCCCTTCCCCCACACACACACACACAGTGACTCAGCACGCTCTGGGATCTCAGACCGCAGGCACAACACAGTCCTGCTAGTGCCTCACTGCTGCTCCCTGCAGTCTGGAGAGGAAGCTCGATAACACACCCAGCCCCTCCCCCAAAGAAAGACTCCAGTTTTTTCTGTTTTTCTTTGCTAGTTTGTCTCTGATTATTAGACAGAATGAGTAAGAAACTGAAGAGGACTTTAACCCTTGACAGCTTCTATACAGATAGAGAGCCGACTAAAAACAGACAGTCTCCAGGTGAATCCCCAAAGGAGGAGATCATCTGTTCCTCAGAACAGATGAACCTCATAGAAGTAATTAAAAAAGCTCTCACAAGGGAGCTAGAAGAAAAATGGGAAAAGCAGAGTGAGGCTTGGCAAAAGGAGAGGGAAGCTTGGGAAAAGGAGAGGGAGGCTTGGCAAAAGAGCCTGGAGAAAGTTAAAGAGAGAGTGGATAAAGAAGTAAAATCCTTGAAAAATAGGATTGGTGAACTGGAAACAGAAAATAGCTCTCTAAAAAACAAAATTGGCGGAATGGAAAAAAATTCCACAGAACAAAAGAACTCAATTAGACAATTAGAAAAAGATCTTAAAAAAGTGAGTGAAGAAAATACTTCACTGAAAATCAGGGTCGAACAAATGGAATTGAATGACTCAAGGAGACAAGAAGAATCAGTCAAGCAAATCCAAAAAAATCAAACAATGGAAAAGAATGTGAAATACCTTCTGGGGAAGACAACAGACCTGGAAAACAGATCCAGGAGAGACAATTTGAGAATCATTGGACTCCCAGAAAAGAATGATGAAAAAAAGAGCCTGGACACTATTTTCCAGGAAATTATCAAAGAGAACTGCCCAGAAGTCATAGGAACAGAGGAAAAAATAAACATTGAAAGGATTCATCGATCACCCACTGAAAGGGATCCTAAAATCAAAACACCAAGGAATATAGTGGCCAAATGCCAGAACCCTCAGATGAAGGAAAAAATATTGCAAGCGGCTAGAAAAACCCAATTCAAGTATCAAGGAGCCACAATAAGGATCACCCAGGATCTGGCAGCATCCACATTAAAAGATCGAAGGGCCTGGAATATGATATTCCGAAAGGCTAAGGAACTTGGTATGCAACCAAAAATAACTTACCCAGCGAGAATGAGCATCTTTTTCCAGGGAAGAAGATGGACATTCAACGAAGTAAGCGAATTTCATCTATTTCTGATGAAAAAAACAGAACTTAACAAAAAGTTTGATCTACAAATATAGAACTCAAGAGAAATCTAAAAAGGTAAAAATTAATCTTGGGAACTATATTTTGACTATATAGCTGTATAAAGAATACATGTATACCTTGTTCTAGAAATTGATGTGGAAAGGACATTGTATCAGAAAAAAGGTAAAGTGGGGGTAGTACATCTCATGAAGAGGCATAGGAAACCTATTATATCTGAGAGAAAGAATGGAGGGGGATGAATATAGTGGGTATCTTACTGCCTTCAGAATTGGCTTTAAGTGAAAAATCTTAAGACATATTCAATCTATGGTGAAACTTCTCCCACCTCATTGAAAAGTGAGAAGGGAAAAGTGAAAAGGGAAGGAATAAGCTAAGCGGAAGGGAATACGGGAACTGGGAGGGAAAGGGGTAAGATAGGGGGAGGAACTCTAAGGCAGGGGGAGGGATACTAAAAAGGGAGGGCTGTGAGAAGCAAGTGGTGCTCACAAGCTTAATACTGGGAAGGGGGGGAAAGGGGAAAGAAGGGAGAAAAGCATAAACCGGGGTTAACAAGATGGCAAGTAATACAGAATTGGTCATTCTAACCATAAATGTGAACGGGGTAAACTCCCCCATAAAGAGGAAGTGGTTAGCAGAATGGATTAAAAGCCAGAATCCTACAATATGTTGTTTACAGGAAACACACCTGAAGCGGGGAGATACATGCAGGTTAAAGGTAAAAGGTTGGAGCAAAATCTACTATGCTTCAGGTGAAGTCAAAAAAGCAGGGGTAGCCATCCTGATCTCAGATCAAGCTAAAGCAAAAATTGATCTAATTAAAAGAGATAAGGAAGGGCACTATATCTTGCTAAAGGGTAGCATGGATAATGAAGCACTATCTATATTAAACATATATGCACCAAGTGGGGTAGCATCTAAATTCTTAAAAGAGAAACTAAGAGAGCTGCAAGAAGAAATAGACAGTAAAACTATAATAGTGGGAGATCTTAACCTTGCACTCTCAGAATTAGATAAATCAAACCACAAAATAAATAAGAAAGAAGTCAAAGAGGTAAATAGAATACTAGAAAAGTTAGATATGATAGATCTCTGGAGAAAATGTAATGGAGACAGAAAGGAATACACTTTCTTTTCAGCAGTTCATGGAACCTATACAAAAATTGACCATATATTAGGACATAAAAACCTCAAACTCAAATGCAGTAAGGCAGAAATAGTAAATGCATCCTTTTCAGACCACGATGCAATGAAAATTACATTCAACAAAAAACCAGGGGGAAGTAGACCAAAAAATAATTGGAAACTAAATAATCTCATACTAAAGAATGATTGGGTGAAACAGCAAATCATAGACATAATTAATAACTTCACCCAAGAAAATGATAATAATGAGACATCATACCAAAATGTATGGGATGCAGCCAAAGCTGTAATAAGGGGAAATTTCATATCTCTAGAGGCCTATTTGTATAAAATAGAGAAAGAGAAGGTCAATGAATTGGGTTTGCAACTAAAAATGCTAGAAAAGGAACAAATTAAAAACCCCCAGTCAAACACTAAACTTGAAATTCTAAAAATAAAAGGTGAGATCAATAAAATTGAAAGTAAAAAAACTATTGAATTGATTAATAAAACTAAGAGTTGGTTCTATGAAAAAAACCAACAAAATAGACAAACCCTTAGTAAATCTGATTAAAAAAAGGAAAGAGGAAAATCAAATTGTTAGTCTTAAAAATGAAAAGGGAGAACTCACCACTAACGAAGAGGAAATTAGAGCAATAATTAGGAGTTACTTTGCCCAACTTTATGCCAATAAATTCGAAAACTTAAATGAAATAGAAAAATACCTCCAAAAATATAGCTTGCCCAAACTAACAGAGGAAGAAGTAAATATCCTAAACAGTCCCATCTCAGAAAAAGAAATAGAACAAACTATCAATCAACTCCCTAAGAAAAAATCCCCAGGACCAGATGGATTTACATGTGAATTCTACCAAACATTTAAAGAACAATTAACTCCAATGTTATATAAACTATTTGAAAAAATAGGGATTGAAGGAGTCCTACCAAACTCCTTTTATGACACAGACATGGTACTGATACCTAAACCAGGTAGGCTGAAAACAGAGAAAGAAAATTATAGACCAATCTCCCTAATGAATATTGATGCTAAAATCTTAAATAAAATATTAGCAAAAAGATTACAGAAAATCGTCACCAGGATAATACACTATGACCAAGTAGGATTTATACCAGGAATGCAGGGCTGGTTCAATATTAGGAAAACTATTAGCATAATTGACTATATCAATAACCAAACAAACAAAAACCATATGATCATCTCAATAGATGCAGAAAAAGCATTTGATAAAATCCAACATCCATTCCTAATAAAAACACTTGAGAGCATAGGAATAAATGGACTTTTCCTTAAAATAGTCAGGAGCATATATTTAAAACCATCAGTAAGCATCATATGCAATGGGGAAAAACTGGAACCTTTCCCAGTAAGATCTGGAGTGAAGCAAGGTTGCCCACTATCACCATTATTATTTAATATCGTATTAGAAACACTAGCCTCGGCAATAAGAGTCGAGAAAGATATTAAAGGAATTAGAGTAGGCAATGAGGAAACCAAACTATCACTCTTTGCAGATGATATGATGGTATACCTAGAGAACCCCAGAGATTCTACTAAAAAGCTATTGGAAATAATTCATAATTTTAGCAAAGTAGCTGGCTACAAAATAAATCCCCATAAATCCTCAGCATTTTTATACATCACCAACAAAACCCAACAGCAAGAGATACAAAGAGAAATTCCATTCAGAATAACTGTTGATACCATAAAATATTTGGGAATCTATCTACCAAAGGAAAGTCAGGAATTATATGAGCAAAATTATAAAAAAGTCTCCACACAAATAAAGTCAGACTTAAATAATTGGAAAAATATTAAGTGCTCTTGGATCGGCCGAGCGAACATAATAAAGAAGACAATACTCCCTAAACTAATCTATTTATTTAGTGCTATACCAATCAGACTTCCAAGAAAATATTTTAATGATCTAGAAAAAATAACAACAAAATTCATATGGAACAATAAAAAGTCGAGAATCTCAAGGGAATTAATGAAAAAAAAAATCAAATGAAGGTGGCCTAGCTGTACCTGATCTAAAATTATATTATAAAGCAGCAGTCACCAAAACCATTTGGTATTGGCTAAGAAATAGATTAGTGGATCAGTGGAAAAGGCTAGGTTCACAAGACAGAATAGTCAACTATAGCAATCTAGTGTTTGACAAACCCAAAGCCCCTAACTTCTGGGAAAAGAATTCATTATTTGATAAAAACTGCTGGGATAATTGGAAATTAGTATGGCAGAAATTAGGCATGGACCCACACTTAACACCATATACCAAGATAAGATCAAAATGGGTCTATGACCTAGGCATAAAGAACGAGATTATAAATAAATTAGAGGAACATAGAATAGTTTATCTCTCAGACTTGTGGAGGAGAAAGAAATTTGTGACCAAAGATGAACTAGAGACCATTACTGATCACAAAATAGAAAATTTTGATTACATCAAATTAAAAAGCCTATGTACAAATAAAACTAATGCAAACAAGATTAGAAGGGAAGCAACAAACTGGGAAAACATCTTCACAGTTAAAGGTTCTGATAAAGGCCTCATTTCCAAAATATATAGAGAACTGACTCAAATTTATAAGAAATCAAGCCATTCTCCAATTGATAAATGGTCAAAGGATATGAACAGACAATTTTCAGAGGATGAAATTGAAACTATTACCACTCATATGAAAGAGTGTTCCAAATCATTATTGATCAGAGAAATGCAAATTAAGACAACTCTGAGATACCACTACACACCTGTCAGATTGGCTAAGATGACAGGAAAAAATAATGATGAATGTTGGAGGGGATGCGGGAAAACTGGGACACTAATGCATTGTTGGTGGAGTTGTGAACGAATCCAACCATCCTGGAGAGCAATCTGGAATTATGCCCAAAAAATTATCAAATTGTGCATACCTTTTGATCCAGCAGTGTTTCTACTGGGCTTATATCCCAAAGAAATACTAAAGAAGGGAAAGGGACCTGTATGTGCCAAAATGTTTGTAGCAGCCCTGTTTGTAGTGGCTAGAAACTGGAAAATGAATGGATGCCCATCAATTGGAGAATGGCTGGGTAAATTGTGGTATATGAATGTTATGGAATATTATTGTTCTGTAAGAAATGACCAGCAGGATGAATACAGAGAGGACTGGCGAGACTTACATGAACTGATGCTAAGTGAAATGAGCAGAACCAGGAGATCATTATACACTTCGACAACGATATTGTATGAGGACATATTTTGATGGAAGTGGTTTTCTTTGACAAAGAGACCTGAGTTTCAATGGATAAATGACGGACAAAAGCAGCTACACCCAAAGAAAGAACACTGGGAAACGAATGTGAACTATCTGCATTTTTGTTTTTCTTCCCGGTTATTTATACCTTCTGAATCCAATTCTCCCTATGCAACAAGAGAACTGTTCGGTTCTGCAAACATATATTGTATCTAGGATATACTGCAACATATCCAACATATAAAGGACTGCTTGCCATCTAGGGGAGGGGGTGGAGGGAGGGAGGGAAAAAAAATCGGAACAGAAACGAGTGTCAATATAAAGTAATTATTAAATAAAATTAAAAAATTAAAAATTAAAAATAAATAAATAAATAAATTTTTAAAAAAAAGAATATGAAGGGAATTAATGAAAAAGTACAAAGGGTGGTGGTTTAGCAGTACCAAACCTAAAGCTATATTATAAAGCAGCAATAATCACAACCATTTGGTAAGAAATAGAATGATGGATCAGTAGAATTGATTAGATAACATGACACAATAATCAAGGCCTTAGCAATCTCATATTTGATAAACTTCCAAACACCACTTTCTAGAACTCAATATTTGACAAAAATTGCTAGGAAAACTGGAAAATAATATATCAGAAACACAGCATAGACCTACATCTTATAAGCCACACCAAAAAATTAGTCAAAATGGATACATGACTCAGGCATAAAGTATGGTACCATAAACAAATTAGGAGAACAAGGGATAGTTTACCTATCAGATATTTGGAGAGGGGAGAAATTTATGTCCAAAGGAGATCTAGAGTACATTATGAAAGGCAAAATGGACAGCTTTGATTATATTAAATTAAAAAAGGTTTTCACAAACAAAATTAACACAAACAAGATTAAAAGGGAAGTACAAAACCAGACAGAAATCTTTACAGCCAGGTCTCATTTCTAAGATCTATAAAGAATTGTGTCAACTTTATAAGAATACAAGTTATTCCCCAAATGATAAATGGGGAAAGGATATAAACAGACAATTTTCAGGAGACATAATTACAGTCATCTATAGTCATATAAAAATGCTCAAAATCACTTCTGATTAAATAAATGCAAATTAAAACAATTCTGAGGTACCACCTCGCACCTCTCAGATTGGCTAGGATGACAGAACAAAATAATAATAAATGTCTGGGGGGATGTAGGAAAACTGGGACATTAATGTATTGTTTGTAGAGTGGCAAAATGATCCAACCATTCAGGTGAGCAATCTGGAACTATTCCTAGAGGGCTATCAAATTGTGCATACCCTTTGATCCTGCAATATTAATATTGGGTCTGTATCCCAAGGAAATAATAAAGGAGGGAAAAGGAGCAACATATACAAAAATACTTGTAGCAGCTTTTTGTGGTGGCAAAGATTTGGAAATTGAGTAGCTGTCCATCAATTGGGGAATGGCTGAATAAGTTGTGTTATGAACAAGCTGATTTTAGAAAGGCCTGGAAAGATTTAAATGACCTGATGACAAGCATGAACAAGCAGAAATAGGGATATATTGTATTGATAAGAGCTAGAATGTGCAATGATCAACTATAAAAGATTTGATTCTTCTTAGTGGTTCAGTGATCCAAAGCAATCACCATAGACTTTTGAAAGAAAACACCATGCAATCAGAAAAAAGAACTATGGAGATTGTATGTAAATCAACCCATGCTATGTTCATTTCTTTTTTCTGTTTTTCCCCCCATAATTTTTCACTTTTGCTCTGATTTTTCTCTTCCAACATGATTCATAAAGCAATGTGTATTAAAAATAAATAAATTAAAAAAAATAAAAATGTCATATGTAATGCCAATGATAGGATACTTAGATTTCTGATAGGCAGAATGAGTTTGTTTGTATATTTACTTTTATTTTAATACATTTGGAATAGCAACTGTTCTGTTTCACCCAATTATTCTGAGGACAGAGGTCTCATTTCTGATCAATATAATTAAAATCTTGGACAAGTCATTGTTTTTGTTGGTATAAAAAAAAGTTCTCCATCAAATTAGTTCATCTAGGAGAGAAGGTAAGATCATGAATTAGTGTTTTACCTTAGACCAATTTTTAGAAATGTAAGAAAAGATATTTAAATTATCATTTATATGTAGTAGAAAAAGCATTTATACATCAATTTATTTGTTTGAAAATAGTATAAGATGAAAGTTTGAATAATCAAGTAAGATAGCATGTGCAAAGTTACTTGTGGTATAAAAACATTAGTTATTTTACAGATGTATTTACCCCCATGCATATATATTATTTTCAATGAATTTATGTTAAATGAAGATGCATTTATTAAATGTTTATTAAGTATGATTAAGTACTTACTATTTACAGTGCACTGGGAATATAAAGAAATAAGGCTGTTTTTGATCTTATGGAGCTAAGAATCCTTCTGAAAAAAGAAAAAGACAAGACCTAAAAAAGATTTCAAATACAAGTTGAATGTAAGCTCCCATGGGTCCATAAGCTACAACAGCAGAACAAATGATTATTCATCTTCTTTAATTAATAAAAATCATTTCGTTTTTGATGTTTGCCTATTTAACAGTGCCAAAGCTTTTGGTGACAAGAACTTTCTCTTCCAAGGCTAGGTAGATGCAACTACTAAGGAGTCAAAAGCCCAAAGCAACTGCAGAAGCAGTTTCTGGGTTGAATCTTCACAAGATTGCTCTTCTGAATGGAAGCTAGGGAGGTAAGATGGTGGTGGACAGGGGATTCACTGGAAGCAGGACTGATGGTTGCAAGGACACTGCTCAGATCCAGGGCTATCTTTACTTGGATCTAGGGAAAGTGGTAAATTGAAGTGGTGACAATAGTTTCAGCTGCTGACAATTGTTGGCTCAGGTCACTCACTTCCTCAGTATTCCTTGTTCTATCAGATCACTTTGCCCCAATGTTTGAGTCCAGTTGGTTTGATCTGCCATTTGATCTGCCACTAAACCAAGATGGTTCTGGAGGGGAAAATGATCAGTTGATCTTGATCTTGCATAGTACCTCCCTCACTTAAATCCAATTAATTTCCATGTCATGGCATCACTTCCCTGATGACATGGTTCTCTTCCAGAATAAATACAAACAAAAAGTGTCATTAATTTTTTTTTCTTTGCCTTCTCCCCACCCCTTCTGAGTACTATTTTTCAAGATATATAGTCAACTTTGTTTTGTAGGCACTTTATTTTTTTCATCAATATAAAATAAATAGATATTATTCAATGAAAAAAAAATTATATCTGTCTTCAATTCATCACAGCATACATAGTCATCAACATTTCTATGAAGGGTCTTTAAACTTTTGCTGGCAAATACAGCTTTTCCCATTATTTCAAAGCCTTTCTTTGAACCAAACTTTATTGCTCAAAAATTCTTTTCATCTTTCTAAATTGTACTTCCATCCTCAGAAACTCACTTCAACTACTAGTCACTTGAGAGGTTTGAAGATAAAAAGGGCAATAAAGAAAAATAACAACACGTATGTGCACATATCTAATCTATATCAGATTGTTTGCTTTCTTAAGAAGGGGGGGAAGTAAAGATGGGAGGGAGAAAAATTTAGAACAAAATGTCCTACAAAAGTGAATATTGAAAACTATCTTTAAAGGTATTTGGAAAAAATAAGTACTATTAAAAATTTTAAAAAGAAAAGAAAAGAAAACCCCAACAGGATGAGCAAGTGGCAACAACAACAAAATAACAATTCTCTTTGCCTTTCAGAGTGGAGCTATTTGCATAAAGTTATATACTACTTTTTCTGGGAGTAGTATTAGGTAATGGAGAAAAATTCAAGTTTGTTTAAATGAGAGCCACAAGGAAAGAAAGGGATTTAATAATATGGCCAAATTAAAAGAATAGTTCTTCAAAGAAGAATTAAAAACTATCAGACACCTGGAAAAAATGTTTAAAAATCATTAATAATCAGATAAAGGATCATAAAAACAATCCTGAGTTATCATCCTAAACCCATGAAGCTAAAAACAGTGGGGAAAGGTGAGGAAATTATAACAGAAGAGGAAATAGAGAGAAAAGCTCAGAAATTCATTACTGAGAGAATTGGATAATAAATTATAGAAAACAATTTGAAAATATGCTGATTAATTAGTAAATTATTCACAATCATTGGCATAGTTTTACCACTACTAAAACTATATTGTAAGGAAATTATTGATAACCAAATATATACAAAAATTAATAGTTTCATTATTTATGCTAACAAAAAAAGCTGGGAAAAATGTGTATACAATTGAGAAAAGGCTAAATAAAGGGAAGGGTATGTATACATATTTATTAAGCATCTCACCTATGCCAGATATTAACCTAAACAAATATTTCCAAATGTTATCTCAGATTCTATGTGTGAGATAGGTCTTATCAGCTTCATTTTATGGTTGAGGAAACTGAATCAAAAAAAAAAAATTAAATTGCCCAGAGCTATGGAATTAATAAATGTCTGATACCATATTTGAACTCTGGTCTTCTTAACTTCTGGCCCAGAGCTCTATTCAATTTTCTACTTGCTTGATTATATATCATAAATCACACTTTATGAATATCATGGTATATTATTATAATGCCACAATGCATAATTACTATGAACAATTCAGAAAAACAGATTGGAAGATTTGTATGAAAAGATTCAGACTTTAAAAAGCAGGATCTAAAAATAGGAAATGAAGGAGTCCTACCAAATTCCTTTTATGACACAGACATGATACTGATACCTAAACCAGGTAGGTTGAAAACAGAGAAAGAAAATTATAGACCAATCTCCCTAATGAATATTGATGCTAAAATCTTAAATAAGATATTAGCAAAAAGACTACAGAAAATCATCCCCAGGATAATACACCACGATCAAGTAGGATTTATACCAGGATTGCAGGGCTGGTTCAATATTAGGAAAACTATCAGTATTATTGGCCATATTAATAATCAAATTAACAAAAACCATAAGATCATCTCAATAGATGCAGAAAAAGCATTTCATAAAATCCAACATCCATTCCTATTAAAAACTCTTGAGAGTATAGGAATAAATGGACTTTTCCTTAAAATAATCAGGAGCATCTATTTAAAACCAGCAGTAAGCATCATATGTAATGGGGACAAACTGCAACCATTCTCAATAAGATCAGGAGTGAAACAAGATTGCCCACTATCACCGTTACTATTTAATATTGTATTAGAAATGCTAGCTTTGGCAATAAGAGTTGAGAAAGAGATTAAAGGAATAAGAATAGGCAATGAGGAAACCAAATTATCATTCTTTGCTGATGATATGATGGTATACTTAGAGAACCCCAGAGACTCTACTAAAAAGTTATTAGAAACAATCCACACCTTCAGCAAAGTTGCAGGATACAAAATAAACCCACATAAGTCATCAGCATTCTTATATATCACTAACAAAACCCAACAGTTAGAGTTACAAAAAGAAATTCCATTTAAAGTAACTACTGATTGTATAAAATATTTAGAAATCTATCTGCCAAGAGAAAATCAGAAACTTTATGAGCAAAACTATAAAACACTTTCCACGCAAATTAAGTCTGACCTAACCAATTGGAAAAATATTAAATGCTCTTGGATTGGGCGAGCAAATATAATAAAGATGACAATATAACCTAAACTAATCTATTTAGTGCTATACCAATCAGACTCCCAAAAAACGACTTTGATGATCTAGAAAAAATAACAACAAAGTTCATATGGAAAAACAAAAGGTCAAGAATTTCAAGGGAAGTAATGAAAAAAAAAAAAAAAAACAAATGAAGATGACCTCACTGTACCAGAGCTAAAATTATATTATAAAGCAGCAGTTACTAAAACCATCTGGTATTGGCTAAGAAACAGACTAGTTGATCAATGGAATAGGTTAGATTCAAAGGACAAAACAGCCAATAACTTTAATAATCTAGTGTTTAACAAACCCAAAGACCCCAGTTTTTGAGATAAGAATGCATTATTTGACAAAAATTGCTGAGAAAATTGGAAATTAGTATGGCAGAAACTAGGCATTGACCCGCACTTAACACCGTACACCAAGATAAAGTCAAAATGGGTTCATGACCTAGGCATAAAGAATGAGATTATAAATAAATTGGAAGAGTATAGGATAGTTTACCTCTCAGACCTGTGGAAGAGGGAGGAAGTTATAACCAAAGAAGAACTAGAAAACACTATTGACCACAAAATAGAATATTTTGATTATAGCAAATTGAAAAGTTTTTGTATAAACAAAACAAATGCAGCCAAGATTAGAAGGGAAACAATAAACTGGGAAAACATTTTTACAGTCAAAGGTTCTGATAAAGGCCTCATTTCCAAAATATATAGAGAATTGACTCTAATTTATAAGAAATCAAACAATCCTCCAATTGATAAATGGTCAAAGGATATGAACAGACAATTCTCAGATGAAGAAATTGAAACTATTTATAGACATATGAAAATATGCTCCAAATTATTATTAATCAGAGAAATGCAAATTAAGACAACTCTGAGATATCACTACACACCTGTCAGGTTGGCTAGAGTGACAGGGAAAGATAATGCGGAATGTTGGAGGGGATGTGGGAAAACAGGGACATTGATACATTGTTGGTGGAATTGTGAACACATCCAGCCATTCTGGAGAGCAATTTGGAACTATGCTCAAAAAGTTATCAAACTGTGCATACCTTTTGATCCAGCAGTGTTTCTACTGGGTGTATACCCTAAAGAGATACTAAAGAAGGGAAAGGGACCTGTATGTGCCAAAATATTTGTGGCAGCCCTGTTTGTAGTGACTAGAAGCTGGAAAATGAATGGATGCTCATCAATTGGAGAATGGTTGAGTAAATTGGAATATGAACGTTATGGAATATTATTGTTCTGTAAGGAATGACCAGCGGGATGAATAAAGAGAGGACTGGTGAGACTTACATGAACTGATGTTAAGTGAAATAAGCAGAACCAGGAGATCATTATATACCTCAACAATGATACTGTTTGAGGATGTATTTTGATGGAAGTGGATTTCTTCAATAAAGAGACCTAACTCAGTTTCAATGATGGACAGAAGCAGCTACACCCAAAGAAAGAACACTGGGAAATGAATATAAACTGCTTGCATTTTTGTTTTTCTTCCCGGGTTATTTATACCTTCTGAATCCAATTCTCCCTGTGCAAAAAAACCTGTTCGGATCTGCACACATATATTGTATTTAGGATATATTGTAACCTATTCAACATATAAAGGACTGCTTGTCATCTGGGGGAGGGGGTGGAGGGAGAGAGGGAAAAAATTGGAACAGAAGTGAGTGCAAGGGATAATGCTGTAAAAAATTACCCTGGCATGGGTTCTGTCAATAAAAAGTTATTTATAAAATAAACAAATAAATAAATTTTAAAAATAAATAAATAAAAAGCAGGCAATGCTTTATAACTATATAAAACAACTATATAAAAATAGCACTTTTTCTAGGCTCATTCTCCCAAATCATACTGGGCTAGTAAGTTAGGTTTCCAGAAGAGAGCTGACTACTTCTTCCCTCAAGACTCTAGAGGTGAGAGATAGGATTTGAGTACCTTTGTTAATAGTACTTGACTATTGGGGAGTCTATATTTTTGAGTTGACTGCCAGATTGATTTAGAAAATACAATAAAATATACCTCATCTGGTTGCCTTTGTAATTTCAATCAACTAGTTGGTATCAGTTTGCTTTTCTAAGATGAGTTTTACTAAGGAGCCATAGAAAATCAGTAGTTACAAAACACTATACAACCTACCAAAACAAATGGGCATATTCTCTCCTTTCACACACAGACATAGGGATCTAGGGAAAGTGGGCTAAAAATAAGTTATAAAGGCAATCAGTCACATCTATTCAAAATTTATGTGGCTAAAATATTCTTCAGGAATCGTCTTCATTTTCTCCTTTCAAGGAAGACTCGCCATGTTTTCTTTGGGATGAAGTACTTGTTTGCTCAGCTAGGCTGGCTCCAAATGAAACTAATTTACTTCTATTAACAGGTCAATCCATTGTGAGCCTGGATCAAGCAAGTTGCTACTCTACTGTGCTAGTACCTTATCATACTCAGCTGCTGATGCTACTAACTGATTTTTGAAATGAGATTCCTCTGATGACACTTGATGGATCTCCCAGTCTCACTCATCACATAACAGTCCCATTGAAGGACATTCAGTTAAGATCTTGAAAGAATAAACAAAAGCCAATGATACCATTCACTGAGTAGGAGAATGTATCCAGAAATCCTCTTCATTTGAAAATTCGAGCATGCTCCTAGGATTGGAACAATACCTTTATTGGGAGGTCCTTTCATAACAAACATAATAACTACAACACTATAAATAATGTGAATGTGAAAAAGCAATGCAACTATTCTTAATTACAATGATTAATGATATATGCTACTGGATTGGAGAAAATAGTCTTGCTGTTAATAGGCTATAATTAAAACTATTGTCTCAGAGATACTATTTTACATATTTGTTTACCATGAAGTGTTTCTTTTTTATTTTTTTAGCTTTTTAAAATAGTATTACCAAATTAGCATTTTCAAAATATATGCAAAATTTTCAACATTCACAATAGCTGGAACAGATAAAACAAAAGTGGTACTATATTAGAATGATATTAGCTAAACACAAACCTTTCAGAATAAAAGGTTTAGGCAACAAATTACATCACCAAATATGAATGACAGGAAATATTTTCCTAATTTAAAGGAGATGAGATAAGAAATAAGAATGAAGGTTGGTGATAGTTCAATGGTTCTATGTCAGCTTTTCAAATATCTGAATATTTCTTACATCTTCCGGTAAGTGTACAGTGTGTTATTTCAGAAGACTAGATCAAACAATAAATTCCTATGAGATGGATAAAAAAAAAGAAATAAAAGAAAGAAAAAGCATATTTTCCTTTTGTGAGCTTTAAAATAGGCAGAGTCCTATTCTTTGTCTAACTGTAAAAATCTTATGAAGCAGATACAGTGATTACTTTCTGTGTTTTCTAGAAGCAGGTCACACTCTTCATGTTTTATCTGCAAAATCATAATAAAAAGGAGACATGTCTGGGCAGATTTTTTCCCTCCTTTACTAGGTGATCCTGCTTAGACAATAGATTATAATTTTTGACTTGAGATTTCTGAACAGATGGTAAGAGGAAAACTAGTACTTTTCAAATTAACAAAAAATAATTCAAGCTGTTTTCCAAATTGTTAGATTAAATGAAAAATAATTGCTTTCCAAATGGTTATCAAAAAAAGTCCTTTCCATTTCCCCCATAATTTTAGAAGTTGTTGAACAGGGCACAGGCTTCTCCAGAGAACACACTTTGAGTCCAGGTTTATTCCTTTGTGTTAGATTAACAGATGCTATTATAATCAGTCCAAGTTTAATGACTGAGCCTAGGGAGTACAGTACACAAAGTGTCAAACTCCTAGAGAAAGCAGACAACATTCAGGGAAATATTGTGTTCCTCTGAGCCTAAGCAAGCTGAGAAATAGTCACAACTAATGGCATGTCTCCAGCACAAGAGAGAGCACTGAAAACATCATGGTGCATGAAAACAGAAGGCACTTAGTAAAGATGAAAAAAATAAACTGGTCACTAAATCAAGCAGTATAATCCAGACATGATGGATCCTATCTTGTATATCTTCTGTGGTCCTAAATAGATGTCTCAGTTTAAATGAATAGATATACATATACAGATGTGTGTGTGTATATGTTTACAAATACACACATATATTATTCACACACTTATACATACATATATGCATCATCTCAAGATTAATAAAAGTTTTTCCCCCCAGAAATTCCCTTAGTACAGAAATATACATTCTTTCAAAAATGCCTATTTTCAGCAATGGTTATAAAAGTAGTGAAATGATATATGAGAAATGAAGAAATATAAAAAATACACAATGAAAAAAATGTTATTCAAAACAGAAAAGATAATAAAAAGATAGTTTAAAGGCACGGATTGCAAAAACATATGAAGCATTACAAATAATCTTACTGATGAGAAAATATTTTTAAGGTGATTGGATTTTATGTTTTTTTTTTTTTTTTTTGACATGGTACTGAATGGTATGTTGGATGGAGAAAGACTAAAGAATTGATCCCTGAGGCAAGCCAGGAGAAGGCACTGAGATCAGTTTAGCTTCTCAATCCTACCCTTTGGGAATAAGCTCTAGTCTGAAATTCAAGTTGTCAAACCCCTGAGACCTATCCTTTGTAGGGGTCTACAGCAGTTGCACCTTACCATATCCTGTCATTCCCCTGAAGTTAAATTTTCCTTATACAATCCACTTATGGGCCATCCCATGGCTGCTGCCTTTCTTTGGGTCAGTCCACCATAGCACTCTGTCTGGTGGTTTTCCCCATCCCTTTCTCCCATGCCACATGTTGTTTCCCCTAACTTCATTATGTTTCACAACCCCATTTTTCCTACTTATAGCTAACTAACTCTTTTAGGGTGCTAAGTCAACTTCAGGATTTAGCCTGTTAGCTAAAGACATGCTCCAACATCATGGGGTGCTTCCTTTCTACTGGATAACTGTGAATTCCATTGAGGGACTTGTCTTTCTATGCTTTTCCAACTCTTGTTTCTATTGTATCCTTTCATTTTATCTGTAACCTCTCCCTAAATCAACCTTTTACAAAATAGCATTCTGCATATGACCAAAGCCCAACTTTTGGTCTCTACCATCACCTGCTGTCTACATCACCCACAAAAATTTCCATATAAGGATTTTTCTCAATTCCTCAAGATAATTGTTTATGCAGTCACCATATAGTCTCTTTTTCAGTGTGATTCAAAGATTCAAGTGCTATTAATTCTTACTTTACAGACATAATAACTGAGTCAGAGAGAAGTCTGCAAGTCAAAGCAAAAATAAATAAATAAGAAAGATAGCATAGCAAAACCTAAGTCTTTTTTTGATTTCTAGAATTTCATATAGTTCTATAGACAATGGGGCATTCAGTTTGCATGCCATGAAATATTTTTTGGCAGCAAAATCAATTCTGTTATGGAATAGCTTTCAATGAGTGATAGAAATGCCATCAATTCAGTCATTTAAGACCAAATAATGTAAACCTTCTAAATCTATATTCTAGGAAGTAAGCTCAAACTGGAAGAGTAATTTAGGAATTTAGGAATTAGTTCTAAAAACCACCAAAAAAAGGATTCCAGGAAAAGTAAATTCAAAATGTATTTGTTTATAGCATTTTAAGTGATATGAGCAACACAAATACCATTTAAAATATGTATTTAATATAAATTTTAAACATTGAAGTATCTTTGTAAATAATAAGTTGAGAAGATTTAGTATCGGTCATAAAATATGCAGAATTAGTTTGATGATATAAATTGAAATATACAAAGGCAAAGGAGAGTAATTTTTCTCAAAGTGATTTATGCATTTGATTTGGAATCATATCAAAGCTTTTTCCTCATGTGAGCAAATTTTTAAAAATCATATCAGATAGAAATCAATTAATACACATCCTTCATTAGGTTACTCTATATGGAAAGGGTTTTAGAAATTAAGGCTTGTATAAAGTTTATTTTTTAAATGACTAAAAATCTAGTTTGAGTTAGCCTTCAGATCAGATATATTTTGAAAATAACAATGAGGATTGGAACTCACTATAATGAACATAAGGTTTACTTTATTTCTCTTCTTTTTGTATTCTGGACTTATATTCTTTGATTCATAGTCTATTACATATTGAGTCCATCTTTAGTCACTGTATTATTCACGGAATTAAATCCTTAGACATCTATTTCAAATTTTCTCTTCTGAAAAACTTCTCTGTTATTACTTTGTATATATTTCTCCCTATTCACTCATTTTAAAAGTACTTCACTTTCAGAAAATTAATTGCTATAGGAAATAAAGGGAATAAAAGTATTTCCTCATTATATGAATTTTCCTATATACAGTTCATTTCTTTTTTTCTTCATGATTATAACTTTTTATTGACAGAATTCATGCCTGGGTAATTTTTACAACATTATCCCTTGCACTCACTTCTGTTCTGACTTTTCCCCTCTCTCCCTTCACCCCCTCCCCCAGATGGCAAGCAGTCCTATACATGTTAAATATGTCACAGTGTATCTTAGATACAATATATGTGTGCAGAACCGAACAGTTTTCTTTTTGCACAGGAAGAATTGGATTCAAAAGGTAAAAATAACCCGGGAAGAAAAGTAAAAATGTAAGCAGTTCACATTCATTTCCCAGTGTTTTTTCTTTGGGTGTAGCTGCTTCTGTCCATTGTTGATCAATTGAAACTAAGTTAGATCTTCTCTTTGTCGAAGAAATCCACTTCCATCAGAATACATCCTTATACAGTATTGTTGTTGAAGCATATAATGATCTCTTGGTTCTGCTCATTTCACTTAGCATCAGTTCATGTAAGTCTCTCCAAGCCTCTCTGTATTCATCCTGCTGGTCATTCCTTACAGAACAATAATATTCCATAACATTCATATATTACAATTTACCCAACTATTCTCCGATTGATAGGCATCCATTCATTTTTTCAGTTTCTAGCCACTACAAACAGGGCTGCCACAAACATTTTGGCACATACAGGTCCCTTTCCCTTCTTTAGTATCTCTTTGGGGCATAAGCCCAGTAGTCTGCTGGTCATTCCTTACAGAACAATAATATTCCATAACATTCATATATCACAATTTACCAAGTCATTCTCCAATTGATGGGCATCCATTCATTTTCCAGTTTCTAGCCACTACAAACAGGCTGCCACAAACATTTTGGCAAATACGGTATACAGTTCATTTCTACCTCCTTTGCCCTCCCTATGATCATTGTTTTCCCATATTTCCTGTGAAATTTCATTTATGGGTCCCTGCTTTCCTAGAAATTTTCCCTAGGAACTCTGATTTCACTTCTCTTTCTCTCTCAGACCTAGTATTTAAATACAGAGTCCATCAGATTATATCAACTGTAAAGGTCTCTGTTTCCTATTAAAGAATATCTATCACTCCAGGGGAACAATCTTCATTGGATTTCTTCTCATTACTTAATTCAGATTTTCACTTTTCTTTCCCTATGGTGTTCCACCTCTTTGCTATGGTATTACCCATTATTCTTTAGGTCCATTCCTTTCTGAAGGATTAAAAAAAAAAAAAAAAAAAAAAGATTGTCCCTTCATTGTTAACCATTAACTTAAATAGAGTACATTATACTATTCCTCTAAATTTATCCACCCTAATCCTTTTTTGTCAAAGATCTCCTATTCTGTTCTTTAGTCTTTCCAAAAGAGATTAATTCACCTCTAGCAAGATGCTGTAAAGTTTAGTTTATGGTGTTTTAGGTTTGTTGCTTTACCATCAGCTCTCCCAATTAAAGCTGCTTTTTTTCTTGTCTCCATATATACCTATGGAAAGAAATCTCTTAATGGTTCTTTTGTTGTTAGGTTATTGCTTTTTCTGTTGTTAAATCTATTGACCTCTTTCTCTATCTAGCTAATTTTTTTTCAACTTTTTCCCCCAGAAATAATTTAATTCCCTGGGCTTTTCTTGGTTGCTATATTTACCTTTCATGTATTTCTGTTGTCTCAGATATCTGTAAAGCAAACTAGTCTGGTAGTTTTCTTTGTGGGGTATCAAATGTCTATTTTTATTGAACACTCAATTTTTACCCTATTGATTATCTGCTCAATTGTTCAAGGTGCCATCTTGTGTTGTATTTTGAAATCCTTTGATTTTTGAAAAAAATCATAATTCTCTATTGCTATTCCCAGTGGGTGCAAAGTAGTTTATGCTATTGATTTTTGCTTATATTTCTTTCAAGAGATGATGCTCTGGATTCACAATTTTTCTGTTGGAGAGATCATTAATTCTGCTTTCTTAATTCTTATTTATCTTTTAAAATGTTCAGGAACATCTTGCTGTGGTTCAGTGATTTCTGCCTAGAATCTTCTATTATACATAAATTCATGGTTTTTTCTGATACAATATTTATTCATACATATCTAGACTTCTTTTAAAATCAGATCTAGAGGCCATATTCCTTTCTATTATTTATATCTTTCTTGCTAATTTATCATCTTGTGCTCAAGGTAGTTTTATTTCTTCTTACACAAAATTTAGAAATTTTGATCCTTTATTTGTTCTTTTTATTTCCCTATTTTTCTATTTTTTTTAACTTTTCCTCCTCTGAATGCAGTTTTCCTTGGAGCTGGACCTCAAAGCTTTTGCATTTTTGTCTATACTCTTGAATTCACTTTTTACCAGTTCAGTCTCTATGTCAAGTGAATTCTGATCAGAGTGACTATTAGTCCCCATTCCTTCAAGTATGGTAAACCTATAAATTTGATAGATCCCTTCCCCAGTTTTATTTGTTGGGGATTGAGAGGTAGGGGAAAAAAGAGTTGACTTTTATTTTTAAAAAACATATGAATTAGCTAATGTAGCGAGTCTTAATAAGCATGTTAGTCATTAAAGTTCTGCTTTTTTTAAATTAATAAAATGAATAGTTATTTCATTGTTTGTTCATGTCTTTTACCCTGAAGATAACAGGAATGAGTTTAAGAGCAAAGAGAAGAGACACATTTTGAGCATGTTGAGTTTGAGATTTCATCAGAATGCTCAGCTTGAAGTGTCCAGTCGTAGCTGTTTATACTCTGTTTCAGGGGAGAAGCTAGAGCCTAATATGCAGATCTAAGTATTGCATAAATATTATAAATTGTTAGAAACTAATGAAAGGAAGAAAGAGAGAGGAAAGGATAAGTGAAGAAAAAGGAGAGGAAAGAAGAGAAGATAACAGAAAAGAATAGGAGAAAAAAAGAGAAGAGAACAGAGAAAAGAAGAGAAAGAATGAGCAGAGATAGATAAAAACAATTAAGCAAAAAAAAAAAAGATATATGCTTGGAAAAATAGTAATCTGAGAGGGAACACATAGGATTAAGAAGGATGGGGGAAGGCTCCTTGCAGAAGGTGAGATTCTAGTTGAGATTTAAAGGAAGCCAGTTAACTTGGAGATGGAGATAAGGACTTCTGGGAGAGACAATAAAAGGCATAAAATCAAGACATAGTGGGTCTGGGATAAGGAAAAGCAAAGTAGTCTTTGTTATGGATTATAGAGTAGAAGACAAGGAGGTATAAATTGTAAGAAGATTAAAAAGGTAGCTAGGGTTTGGGTTTTCAAAACTTTTAAAAAGAGAGAATTTTACCTTTGATCTTAGAAGTAATAGGGGGTGACTGAATTTTATTGAACAAAGAAGTGAAACAGGCAAAATTGAGTTTTATATAAATCTATTTAATCAATGAGGGAACCAGAGTTTGGAGAGAAATAATACAAGTAAATCAACAGAGAGGCTATTGTAATTGCCAGGGATAAGTTGAAAAGTGCCTGAACCCAGTTGATGACAATATCAGAAGTGACAATGGAGTATATATAAGTAATTTTATGATGGTAAAATTGATAGATATTTGAAAAAGCTTATATGCTAAAGAGTGAGATTGATTGAGGGATGAAAATGACAACTAGTTTGTAAATCTTGGTGACTTGGAGTAAGTAATAATAATAGAGAAGTTAGAAAGAGGTGAGGATTTGGGAGGAGAATTATGTTGCATTTTGGATATCTTAAGTTTAACATGTCCAAAATACATATATTTTGAAATGACTAATAAATAGTTGGAGATAAGAAACTATGGTCAACATTGAATAAATGATTTGAAAATCATGTGCATTGGATTCAAGGATGCTGATGAGAATAAGCAAAATAGTGGAGAGGGAGAAGATAAGAATGCCTAGTATGGAGCCTTGAGGATATCTACAATTAACAAGTATAACCTACAAGAAACACAGGAAAGGAGATGGAAAATCAATAAATCAATCAGTATTTATTAACTGCTTACTCTGTATCAGGCAGTGTGTTAAATACTAGGGGAACTATAATAATAAATTTGTTTTAACTAATTTTTATGAAATTAGATTGTGGTGGTATTATCTGGATAGCAAGATGTTATGCTGACTGAGACAGAAGCATCACACAGTCACAGAATTTTGCTTTAAAAAAACTCACAAGTCAATACAGAGATAAAAATAATTTCTACAGATACCCAACAAATGTTTATCCATTCCTACTTGAAAACTTTCAATCAAGAGAAACCCACCATTTTCTGAGACAGCTATTTCTTCTTCTGGTTACCATTTAATAGTTCTCTTCCTACAATATGTGATTATTGCTTCTCTTTTGTGATATCATCATGTTCCAATCCCTAACCATAAATATCTCCTAAATCTCTATTCCTAAAGATTTTCTCCCAAAACTATATTCTCTCTTACTGAACACACCAGGTCTTATATGTTCAACAATTATCCTAAAGCTGATGATTCTCAAATGGAAATATCTAACTTTCATATCACTTGTGTTGCATTAAGTACTCTCTGGTTAACACCTACACCTGTGTGCTCCATAGATATCTCAAATGTAACATCCTCAAAAAATAATGTATTACTATTCCAACTCTTCTTACCTATGCTCCAAATTTCTCTGTGAATGGTAACATCATTTTTCTAGCCATAAAAGTTTAGAGCCAAGAAATCATTCCAAATTTTTCTTTCTGACTCATCAACTCAAATTCTCTCATCATGGATATATATTCAATTTTCAAAACCTATCCAACTTCACATTTTTCCTATCACCTTCTGTTCAATCACACAGCACTACAGTTGTTCTAGCTTTCAACATTTCACATTTGAACTATTTAGTATACTTATTTACTCTCTTTTGTTCATGGAGCTATCAGGTATTATCAAAGCACAGGTCACAACATGATATTTTGCCTAACTAGCTTCATTGGTTGACTATTATCTCTAGCTAATCCCCTTAGTTTAACATGTAAAGTCCTTCAAAGTCTGTCTCTATTCTATCTTTCTAGGTTCATTACATATTTTTATCTCATACACAGTTTGTGTTCTAATCAAATTGGCATTTGTAGTATCTGACCTTTTGCCTTTGCCCTTTTGCATAATATATCCCATAGGCTGAAATGCTCTCCCTCTTCACCTATCTGTCATCCTTGAATCCATCAAAACACAGCTTGAGTATCACTTCATACAGAATATCTTTCCTGTTCTCCAACAAGTAGTTAATACTTTTCTTCTCTCTTCAGAATTATTTTTATATTACTGTTTATATCTTGAATATATTTATACAATTTCATGTTATTTGCCTCCAGAATGGAATACAGTCTCTTTGAAAAAAGCTATTATTTCATTTCTGTCTGCATCCCCAGTTTCAGGTATAGGGATTATTTTAAGAGAGGCATTCAATGAATGCTTGTTGAATTATATCTCTAAATCATTGATGATGTTTATGCAAATTTAAAACAAAATGTTTATTTTTTCTAGTTTAAAGAAGACTATAAAATAGGTGGTTCAGTGTAATCCTGGATATGAAGTCAGGAAGACCTGAATTCAAATCCAGTATCAAATACTTACTAGCACTTTGATCCTCAGCAAATCCATTGGAAAAGGAAATGGCAAACCATTCTATATCTTTGCCAAGAAAACCCCATGGATAGTAGTTCACAGGGTCTCAAAGAGGGAGACATGACTGAATAATTAAACATCTCGTTTATGGATTTCATGTAGTATATATTAATTAGCCCTGAATATTAATAAGATGACTCTGTACTTGATACACACACACACACACACACATATATATATATATATATACCATAATCAATATTATTTGATATATATATCATATAGATGGAGACTTATAATTGCTTCAAATTCATTAAAACATCCTTAATTGTAGGAAGATCAAAAAGTTCTAAAACCAATGTATGATATTGGCTTGATTTTTTTTCTACATTTAGTCTATAATCCAAGAAACTTCTCTTCTATAATTAGTTTTAATAGTAAGCAGTTTTTAAATGCTATGGAACAAAAGATCAAACAAGGGCAAATCAGCAATATACTCTGGTTAAAAATATGAAAATGTAAGCTTCTTATATATACATATTAAATCCTCTACTCTTCTCACAAAGAATGCCCTTGTTCAGAGAACTATCAATGACATATATAGAAATCAAATTTGTGAGCCTTGAATTCACCAAGAATACCTGCTGCCCTGTGAATAATTAGTTCTAGGATTCCCAGTGATTCTTGGTTAAGGGTTGGGAAAAAGGAGGGAGTGGTACTGACAAAGAGAAGTAGCAATTTCACTAACTCTTAGCAAATGCTATGTTGTCATTTTATTGAGCTTATCTTTATATTATGACCTATAACCACAAAGTCTTAGGACTCATTTTTTGTGTATTGCTTATAAAATTAATTTTAAAGATAATTTTCATCTTTGCCAATATCCTTCCATAGTTCATTACCCCACGAGTCATCTATTGTTAAAAAAAAAAAATTGAATACAAAATAATTTTTAAAGATTCCCTAGCTATGATCCCCCACTTTGGCAAAGAAAAGGTTCAGAAATGTTTATTTTCTCAAATCTTTTTTCAGTCAAAACTAAACTTTGTTATTATTATTACATAGTGTTCAGTTTCTTCCTCTATTTTGAGGGGAGGGAGTGTGCTTTATATTTGCAATAATGAAGTACAGTTTATTGTTGTCCTGTTTCTGCTTATTTCACTTAATTAATTCATATACCATGTTCATTTGATTTTTTAAATATTTGTTAAATTTCTCATTATACTGTAATGGTCCATTAACTTTATGTATCATAATATATTGAACTATTCCCTATATGACTACCATCTACTTTATTTGTAGTTTTTTGTAACCACAAAAAAAGAGTTGTTATGAACATTTGGACATAATAAGACTCCTCATATCCTTTTCCCCTCGTCATTTTGATATATAGCTAGCCCCAGGATCTTTCGATAAAAAAGCATTGGAATTTAAGTCATTTTCTTAGAATAATTCAAAATTACTTTCCAGAAGTGAGTAGACTAATTTTCAGTTCTACCAACAGTGTATTATGTGTGTCTGCCTTTCAGCAAGCCCTCCAATACATATTATTTTTATCTTTTGCCATCTTTACCAATTTTATGAGTATGAGGTAAGATTTAGAGAGTTTTCAATTTTTTTCCTTGAATTATTTATGATTCATAGCAATTTCACACAATTGATGATAGTTTGAAATTACATTTTAAACTGTTCAAACCATTTGATCACATATTCATTGGAAAACACTGGGAAACTTTTCCCCCCACTTATTCTGGTATTTCTTCCCTCAGGACAAAATACTAGATCAATTCCATATTTAAACAATGTTTACTTGTGTAAGTCATTTAGAATTGTATCTAAACATAAAATAATAAATGGATGAATAAATGAATCAGAGAGAATTACATTATTGTTGATAATACCATTGATAATCCAAGTATTATTTTTCCTACCTATAATTCACATGTAATTAATTCTAAAAGATATTTCAAGTAGTTTCATCATAAGACTAATGTTCTTATCGGTTTAGTTACTTTTCTGTGTTTACACAAATAACTGTTTAACTATAGAAAGATCTTTACAATCTGTCCCTTAATAACACAAAAAGCGTAATGTAGCAGAGAATACTTAAAACTGGAGGGGTTTCCTTATTATTAAATATGAGGTAAAGATTCCTTTTGCCCCTCATGTCCACAATTATAATCTATTTCTAGATGAGCTATGTGTTTTATCTTGCCAAGTAATACCAATAATAAATAGTAAATTTACTTGAGGAAGAAAAAATATTGCTATTTTATTCTGTACTTAGGTCATATCTTGATGTGCTAACACATGGCTTAAAGCACTTCAATAAATGCAGGGTTAGAAGGTTATTAAGTGAAACTGCTCATAAAAAAGATCCTTACTGAATCTCTAAGATACTGTACTTCATTCTGCAAGTTTATATTTCAAAACTATTTGCAAGAGTCTTTATTTTCTCATAAATTTCCAGAATACCTGGTTTAAAGAGAAGCAAGATTGGATGACCTCTAGAAAGCAGATAGGACAATGTTCATTGTATCAGTCAGTGAAACCATTTCAGGAATCAGGTCATTGGACCTTCTTCTACTTCACTCTCTCAAGTTGTACAGCATTGTAGTTATTTGAAATAATGTGTTGTTATTCACTCTATATGCCCCATTTTACAAAGGACACTGATAATCAAAAAACATCCAAAAGAGGGCAATCAAGATGTGAAGGGACTTGAGATCAGAACCATAATAGATGTCTTCATGTATTTAAGAGACTATAATATGAAATAATTAGGTTTGGACAAGAAAACAGAGACAGAGAGACAAAGACAAAAAGATACAAAGAGAGACAAAGAGACACAGAGACAGAGACAGAGAAATAGTAACAGTGAAGAGAAATGTCACATATAAAATTTAACACAAGAAAAAAACTTTCTAAGAATTATATTTGTTTATCTTTGTGACTTAAACTATGGATTTACCAACCACTTCGGTTGCAGTTGGATATTTAGCCTGTTTCTTCATGGTAGTTTTGGAATTATGTAGACAGAACATGAGTATCTGCAGGTTTCCCTAAACCATTGGTTTAGGGAATTCCTAGATTAGGAAATTAATGTAGGTTGACACCTTCTCTGCAGCTTGTAGGCTTACAAAATTTTCTGGAGCCCAGAGAGATTAATAAAAATGCAAATATTAATGCATATGTAGTTGTGTTCAATTTAAAACAAGGACAAGTGATCATTGTACTTAAACATTACAAGTACCAATGAAAACTGAATCTAAAAGCTGAAACATAGACTTTCCCCAAATAATCCTGATACTCAACATATCAAAATATCTTCTATTTTCTTGAGCTGGTTACATTTAAAGTGGCTTCCTATGTAAGGTAGAGTGAAGGGGCCCTTATTGTTTAAGAATATTTAGCAGCTAAACAGGAGTGCAGTCATGGAATCCATTTGTTGAAGTTTGTTTTGTTTTGTTTTGTTTTTTGGGGGGAGAGTACTCAAGAGTACTCAGCCACAGTATAGCTATAACCTTTTCATATATTAATTAATAAAATAAAGTAATGGTAAACTAGGAAACCTCTTCATGATTACATTAGATGCTTTTCAATTTTAAAAGCTAATCAGAATCAGAATCAAAATTAGCAATTTATTCCTTTATTTTACCTTAGTTCAGCTCATCCTTAAAAAAATTAGGAAAAAAACAGCTTTTTGAATTCTATCCAGATGCTGATTTTATAACTACAGCAATGTATTCTAAGTGCAAATGGCTCAAGATTCAGGATCTGAATTTCAAAGTTATTTTTAGGCCAAATCAGTTAATGAGCAAGTACAAATCTTACAATAAATGAGCAGCAGCACAGACACTGAAATGTCAGAAATATTCTCAGATGGTTGGGAGGACAAATTATAATTATGTAATCTAGGTATGGACAGAACAAAAAATGAACTTGTATAATCTTCCAAGATGCAAAACAATATAATTCTTTGAGTGGGAAGAGAAAGTGCATGAGAAATAATACCTTCTCCAAAATGCAGTAGCAAATAATATATGTCAGAGCAGCTTACAAAGGCTGCCTTTCACATGCACAGAAGGTATCAAGGTTGCTCCACTTTTCCTGAGCTTCTTTCTGACTCACATATTAGCTCTAATATCTGTATTATAGTTTTAATGAATATTACATCTTTCCCTTGTATCAGCTTATTTGTAATGACAGGGTTTAATGGGATATCTCTACATTCTGTGGCAGGATCGGAAAGGCCAAGGAATTGATCATTCAATCAGTCACCATCAGGCCATCCTCTCTTCTCCCCTAACTCAATAAAGAATTGTCTATTAAGAGAGTGTCAAGGATAAGATCAAATGAATCACTTAATTTGCATCAAGGGCAACTCCATTGAGGTTAACTTGACACAGTCTCTATAAAGGATTTCTAAAGTCAAGTCTGTACAAAGAATGAAGAGCAAACCTTATGGCATTATTCATTTCTTCAACTCCCTATTTTATCTTACCTTCAGAATTGTTTCCTACATACTATACAATTGAATACAGGAAGTAAACTGACAAACTTACTCTCTTCCCTCTCTCTTCCCTCTTTGGAATATTTCATGTAGAGTCAAACTCAATAGACAGTAAAACATTTTAAAAATTAGACTTCCAAAAATGGAATTGCTTGCCTAGAAAGATGGTATATTCATTCTCCTTGGAGTTCTTCAAGTTGAAGCTCAAAGAGTACTTTGAATAGGTTTTAATAAAGAGTCTTTCCATGTGGAACAGCTAGGTGGTGCAGTGGAAAGATTTTTGAGACTGAAAGTAGAAAGATGTGAGTTCAAATTTGACATCAAAACTTTGTTTCTGTGATTTTAAATTCATCAATTAACCTATCACTCTCAGCTTCTTAATCTGTAAAATAAGAATAATAACAGCATTTGATTTATAAGGTTAAATAAGATAATAGTAGTACCATGCTTAGCACAATTTCTGGCCCATAGCTAATTTATCTTCCCTTCCTTTCTTGTATTGCTTGTGGGATTCGGTCATCCCTGCCATTTCCCAGACTCTGTGATTCTATAATACATTGTTTAACTTTACTTGACAGCTTTTCTGCCTTCCTTTTCCTCCTTTACTCTTTTATTATGAGATAATTCAGAAGAGGATGGAGGAAGTATATTAAAAATGGACGGAGTATGAAAACAAAAAATAATTTTAATTTTTTAAAATTCTGCCTTTCAATAGAAGAAGTAAAAATATCAATTAAAAACTTAGAATTATTAAAACAGGCAAATTGGAAATAAAACAATTATTCTGCAGAGAATCCTAGAAAATAAATAAAAATTAGTTGAAATAATTAACAGTTTCAACAAAGTTGCAGGATTTAAAATAAATCTATCTAATCACATTTGGCTAAAGAGGGAATATCAGACATATTTAGATTGATATAGAAATTTCTTTCATTCTTTAGGGAAATAGTTGGAGAAAGGGGAAGAAAGTGGGAGGTAATAGAAGGAAGAACAGAAGTAAAAGGGGAAAGGGATAAGAAAGTGGGGAGATTCTGTAAAATGAGAGGGCGGATTGAGGGATGTAGTGGTTGGAAGAAAAACATTGGTGAGAGGGGAAAGGGGGAAAGAAAAAATATTACTTGGGGAAAATAAGATGGCAGGAAATAGAGTTACTTTTATCTGTGAATATGAATGAAATGAACTCTCCCATAAAAGGGAAGCACATAGCACACTGGATTAGAAGAACAAAGGATAGTCTACTTCTCAGATCTGTGGAGAAGGAAGGAACATGTGGCCAAAGAAGAAGGAGAGTACATTATGGAATGAAAAATGGATCATTTTGATTACATTAAATTAAAAAGATTTTATACAAATAAAACCAATTCAGATAAGATTAGAATGAAAGCAGTAAACTGGGAAATTTTACTTCCACAGGTTCTGATAAAGGCCTCATTTCTAAAATATGTAGAGAATTTACTCAAATTATAATAGTTCAAGCTATTCTCCAATTCATAAATGGAAAAAAAAAGTATGAACAATTTTCAGATGAAGAAATTAAAAACATTTCTAGTCATATGTTCTAAATTACTATTGATCAGAGAAATGCAAATTAAGATAACTCTAAGACATTGTTACATACCTCTCAGATTGGCTTGGTGACAGAGAAAGATAATGATGAATGTTGGAGGGGATGTGGGAATACTAGAACACTATTACATTGTTGGTAGAGTTGTGAACTATCCAAACATTCTGGAGAGCAATAAGGAACTGTCCCCAAAGGGCTATCAAAGTATATTTTTATATAAGTCCAGTAATTTCTTTACTGGGTCTGTATCATAAAGAAATCATAAAAAAGGGAAAAGGACCTATACATGCAAACATGTTTGTGGCAACCCTTTTTGTAGTGGCAAGGAACTTGAAATTGAGTTGATTTCCATTCATTGAAGAATGGCTAAATAAGTTATGGAATATAAATGTTATGAAATATTATTGTATAAGAAATAATCAGGAGGTGGATTTCATAGAGGTGTGGAGAGACATACATGAACTGATGCTGAGTAAAGTGAGTAGAACTTGAAGAACATTGCTTACAGCAACAGCAAGATTATATGATGCTCCACTCTTATGAATGTGGCTCTTTTCAACATTGAGGTGATTTAAATCAGTTCTAATGGTCTTGTGATGATGAGAGCCATCTGCAGACAGAAAGAGAACTGTGGAAATTGAGTATGGATCATAACATAATATTTTCACATTTTTATTACAGTTTGCTTGCATTTTGTTTTCTTTTTTCATTTTTTTTCTGTTTTAATCTGATTCTGCTTGTTTGGCATGGTAACTGTGGAAATATATATATATATAGAAGAATTGCACATCTTTAACATATACTGGATTATTTGCTATCTAGGGAAGGAGGTGGGGGGTGGGGAGGGAGAGAGGGAGAAATAAATTTGAAACACAAGGTTTTACAAGGCTGAATGTTAAAAATTATTCATGCATTTATTTTGAAAATAAAAAGCTTTTTTAAAAAGTAAAAAAAAAAAATGAACCCATACAAGTCATCAGCATTTCTATATATTTCCAAGGAAGTCCAGGAGCATGAGATGGAAATGGAAATGTCATTTAAAATAACTCTAGGCACTATACAATTCTTGACGGTTTACCTGCCAAAACTAACCAAGGGATTATATGAACATAATTACAAACACTTTCCATACAAATAAAACAGATCTAAACAATTGGAGAAATATTAATTGCTCATGAAGTGGTATAAAAAAGACAGTAATTCCTATATAAGTTCATTTATTTATTCAGTGCCAAAGCAAACTGCTTAAAATGATTTTATAGAGATAGAAAAAAGAATAACAAAATTTATCTATGATAACAAAAGGTCAACAATATCAAAGGAATTAGTGGACAAAAATTAAGAAAGTTGCCCCAGCAGAACTAGATCTTAGTACAGAATTTTAGTCATCAAACCAATCTGTTACACTCTAAAAGACAGAGCTGTGGATCAGGCAATAGATTAAAGATAATAGGAATATAATGTTTAACAAATACAAAGATCTAAGTTTTGGGGGGAAAATTATGAAAAAATAGAATTCAGTTTGATATAGACTATCATTTTATGCTATATATAAAGTCAAGAATGGGTACATGATTTAGATATAAAGGATAACATCATGAGCAAATTAGGGGAACAAGGAATAATTCACCTATAATATATATATAAAGAGAAGAATTAATGACAAAACAAAAGACAGAAATAATTATAGGATGCAAAAGTGATCATTTTGATTACACCAAATTAAAAAGGCTTTTTATTTTTTAATACACAAAAACAAGCAGCTAAGATTAGGGGGGGAAATTGGAGGAGGAGGGGAATTATAGCACGTTTCTCTGATAAAAACCTCATTTCTCAAATATATTGAAAACTGAGTCAAATTTATATGAGGACATGTTATTCTTTAATCAATAAATAGACAAAGGATATGAGCAGAGAATTTTCAGAAGAAATTAAAGCTATCTATAGTTATACAAAATTTCTCTAAATTACTATTGATTAGAGACATACAAAATGAAACTCTGGGACACCACTTCACTCCTATAAGGTTGGCTAATAGTAAAGAAATAATAATAAGTGTTGGAAAAGATGTGGAAAAGCAGGTACACTAACTGAGTTCATTGTTGGTGGAGTAGCAAACTGATCCAATCATTCTGGAAAATTTTGGAACTATATTCAAAGTGCTATAAATCTGTGCATATCCATCAAAACTACTATGAATTTTGTGTCACAGAAAGATAAAAGAAAAAAATAAAAGTATCCATATGTGCAAAACTATTTCTAGCAGTTCTTTCTGTTTTGGAAAAAAATTGGAAATCAATTGGATAATTATTATTTGAAGAATGACTGAATAAGCTGTAACATATGATTATGATGGAGTACTGTTACATTTTATTGAAAAGAATGAAAGGGACAGTTTCAGGAGAAATATAGGAGGATATGTATCAACTGATATAAAATGAAATAAGAAGGACTGGGACGTCATTGCACACAGCAACAGCAATGTTGTAATGATGATTAACTATGAAAAACTTAACATGCTGATCAAAACAATCATCCAAAGATATTTTAAAGCACTCATGATGAAAAAAATGCTATCTACCTTCAGAGAAAGAACTGATGAAGTGAGTGCAAACTGAATTATGTATTTTTCTTGATTTTTAAAAACAATATGGATAATATGGACATATGCTTTATGTTACCATGCTTGTTTAATTTATATAAAATTGTTTGCCTTCTCAAGGGGGAGGGCACAAAAGGAGAGAAAGAGTTTGGAATTTAAAAATTCTTTTAAAAATGTTAAAATTGGTTTTGCATCTAGTTAAAAATATAACTATATTTATATATCTATATCTATCTGTATAAATTTTAAAATTCTGCTATTTTCACTGAATTACCTTTCTAACTCTCTGACTATCCTCGGTCTCTTCCTACATCCATATAATTTCATGGCTTTTGCTCTTGTGTAATTAATGTCTTGATTCTGCTCATTTTAATCACCCCCACTTTTTACTACTTGTGGATGCTCTCCTTCACTCTAATTCATTCTGTATTTTTTTTCCTAATTTGTGCTAACAAACATGGAGTCCAGATGCTATTCTCCTTCCTTTATTAGCTTCTATGCAGTTTTTTCCTGAGATGTGTTTTTTTTTTTTTCTGCCAAGCCCTACAAACCTATAGAACTTTACATAATGGGTGCATATCAGACCACCAGGTCATAATGGCAATGTCACTGAAAGTGTCAACCTCAACTAAATTAAAATTAATTAATTTAAAATAATGATAACAGTTTCTCTATTCACCAAAATATTAGTTGTTATAAGTAAAAAAAATCTGAGATGTTTTCTTCTTGTTTGATGCTGTTGTTTGTCTTCAGTGATTTTTATTGATTGAAAGAAAGTATCCTAGTTGCTCTTGATAAACTCAGATTGACTGACCCTTAATGAGCTACATTCTGAAAGAGGGGAAACATTCTCAGTGATATATGAAATATGAAAATTTGAAGTGTTAAGACAATATTTGAGAAAGACAAATGTTGTCCCAATTTTCAAAAGAAGGGAGGAAAATAGATTATACTCACTACAGATCAGTGAGTTTAACTTTTATTTTTAGAAAAAATATTTGAAAAGATCATTAAAGAAATGTTTGGCAAATGGAGGGAGGTAGTTATATTGAACATGGCTTCATCAAAAATACATCCAATCAGAATAATCTCATTTCCCTTTTTTTGACAGAAATACTAAAGTAGTAAAAGAAAAAGGGGGGGATACTTGCTTAGGATTTGACAAAACTCTTATTCATTTATAACATGCTTTTTTGTGAAGAGGATAAATAATTATAAAAAACAATTAAATCAATTCAAAATTGATTAGATTGTGTAGAGAAGTTGTTAATAGTTCAATATGTCAGGCGGTCTCCTTTGTGTCCTATAGAGATTTATGCGGGAACTTGTGCTATTTGACATTCCCTTAATGATTTAGATAAAGGCATAGATGATATAATGTTATATGAATGTTATATATTTTTATTATGTCACAAGAAATGGAAAAGTCAAAAATAATGAGGCTTTTATGTACATAACAAAAATGTAAGATCATTACAGAAATTGTTATCTTTAACTGATCTCTTCATTATATAGCAGTAATATTTATTATGAAACAATTTCCATTGAAGTGAAGGAAAGAGTAGGTAACAATGGACAATTTTTGTTGTTGAAGCAATTGGGGTTAAGTACTTGCCCCGGGTCAGACAGCTAGGAAGTGTTAAGTGTCTGAGGCCAGATTTGAACTCAGGTCCTCCTGACTTCAGGGCTGGTGCTCTGTCCACTGGGGCACCTAGCTGCCCCAACAATAGACATTTTTAAAACCATGAGTTAAACATTTTTAAAGGTGAATAAAAAAAAACAAAAAAAAATTTAATTTGAAAATTTTTTTAAAAGATGAATAGAAATGTCAAGGAAGATATAAAAGATGGCATAAAGAATTGTTTGTAATTACTGTGCTACTCTATTAATCATCTTAATTGCATCTGCATACATGTATATGTACACACACATATGTGTGTGTGTATGGATGTGTATGGATGAATGTGTGTGTGTTTTTGAACTATAGGTGGTTCCTAAAAAAAGATATAAATTTTCTGTTCAACTTTCAGGTAAACAAAGACTGAGAAAGATAGCTAAGATCTTGGGTGATAGAAACAAGATATAAAAAGATAAAGTATTGAAATTCATCTAATAAGATCAAATGCAAAAGTCTTACAGTTAAATAAAAAATCAACTTCACCATTACAAAATGAGAAAAGCCTAACAATTTTTCTGGAAAAATATCTGGCTATTTTGGTGAAATGTAAACTGAAATGAATCAGCACTGAGATGGTGTAGACAAAAAAAAAAAAAAAAAAGGGTTCTTGCACTAGATTAAGAGATGATTAATATGAAGAAAATTTTCCTAACAATATCATTCAAAAATGGAATAGTCAAAGGCCTCATTTCCAAAATATATAGAGAACTGACTCTAATTTATAAGAAATCAAGCCATTCTCCAATTGATAAATGGTCAAAGGATATGAACAGACAATTCTCAGATGAAGAAATTAAAACTATTTATAGCCATATGAAAATATGCTCCAAATCATTATTAATCAGAGAAATGCAAATTAAGACAACTCTGAGATACCACTACACATCTGTCAGATTGGCTAGAATGACAGGGAAAGACAATGCGGAATGTTGGAAGGGATGTGGGAAAACAGGGACACTGATACATTGTTGGTGGAATTGTGAACACATCCAGCCATTCTGGAAAGCAATTTGGAACGATGCTCAAAAAGTTATCAAACTGTGTATACCCTTTGATCCAGCAGTGTTACTTCTGGGCTTATACCCCAAAGAAATCTTAAAGAAGGGAAAGAGACCTGTATGTGCCAAAATGTTTGTGGCAGCCCTGTTTGTAGTGGCTAGAAGCTGGAAAATGAATGGATGTCCATCAATTGGAGAATGGTTGAGTAAATTGTGGTATATGAATGTTATGGAATATTATTGTTCTGTAAGAAATGACCAGCAGCATGAATACAGAGAGGACTGGTGAGACTTACATGAACTGATGCTAAGTGAAATAAGCAGAACCAGGAGATCATTATATACCTCAACAACGATACTGTTTGAGGATGTATTCTGATGGAAGTGGATCTCTTCAATAGAGCTAATTCAGTTTCAATTGATCAGGGATGGACAGAAGCATCTACACTCAAAGAAAGAACACTGGGAAATGAATATAAACTGCTTGCATTTCTGTTTTTCTTTTCGGGTTATTTATGCCTTCTGAATCCAATTCTCCCTGTGCAACAAGAGAACTGTTCAGTTCTGCAAACATATATTGTATCTAGGATATACTGTAACCTATTTAACATGTAAAGGACTGCTTGCCATCTGGGGGAGGAGGTAGAGGGAAGGAGGGGAAAAATCGGAACAGAAGTGAGTGCAAGGGATAATGTTGTAAAAAATTACCCTGGCATGGGTTCTGTCAATAAAAAGTTTAAAAAAAAAATGGAATAGTCTATCTTAACAAAATACTGATACCCCTTCCTTTGGAGATCCTCAAACAGAGGAGGAATGATTATCATCAGCGATATTATCCTAGGAATTCTTTTTATACAAGTTTTGAATTAGATGGGCATTGAGTTTCCCTCCAACAACTAACATCTGTGACTTTGTTTTCAATAAAGTATCATGAAAAAGACATTAGATATAATGATTGCAATTGCAATGAAAAGGTTAATGAAAAGAAATTTTAAATGAAAATTCTATGATATGCCATGGAAAATAAGAAATGAAATGGACTTTTCTCCTTGGAACTGAAAGGCTCGAGAGATTAGGGCAAGACATTATACATATTGTGAAATAATAGTATTTCCTAAACTTTTTTTCAGAGTAAGTATTAAACTGGAAGAGAGTCCCCCCCCCAAAAAAAATAGCTATGATACAATTGAGAATTCAAAACATATATGTGTGTATGTATATCCAAAGAAAGAATAAAGCATAGAGACTGAACAAAAGGTATGATACAGTACTATATCAATGATGTTATAGCAACTTCTGCCTAAGATTGGCTGTTGTCCTTCATAATTGGAGAGGACAAAAGTGATATCACTATTTAAGGTCAATATATAGTGTGTCCAACTATGACTGATCAAAATTATATGAACTCAGGAGGCTCTACCACAGGTCAGGTACAAATAGTCTACATAAACATGTGGAAGTGAGATGTTTCTAAATTTTGACAGCTCATATTGCTTTTGGGTTAATACAATTTTGCTTTTTTCATAGAGCCTGGTGCCTTCTTTTCATGTGGGTAGGTCATGCTGTATATTCCTGTGTTAGTGTCTCCTATGTCTCACAATTGATTCTAAAGTTCTTCAGAGAGATCTTGGAAGTATCATTATATAGCTTCTTAATGCTATGTGAGTGCTTGCTTTGTGTGAATTCTCCATAAAACAGCCTGTCAGACAAAGGTACTCTTGGCATTCAAACAACATGGAAGCCCATTGAAATTATACTCTGTGTAGTAGAATTTAAATACTTAGCAAGAAAGGACTTTGGTTCCTAATCTTACCAGATGATCGTCAGAATTTTCCTAAGAACATTCAAATATAAATTAATCAATTTCCTGACATGTCACTTGTACACTGTCAAGGTTTCACATTTATATAACAATGAGCTCCACATAACAGCGGGCAATCTCCCAAAAACTGAGCTAGCTTTGGCAACGTGTTCATCAATCATATCATCTTTGTGAACATTCCCTAGAAAGTATACTGTCAATGTAAGTGAAATTATCTATAGCATTCAAAATTTCTCAATTTTCTATAACCAAGGGTTCCATTTATATATGGTGAATTACTGACTAGTGGAGAGCATCTGTTTTCTTGAGGTTAATTGTTAGACCAAAATTAACTCAAGTAGCAGAGAATCAATCCATATCCTATTGCATTTCAGCCTCAGTGATTATATGGTTGCACAATCATCTACAAACAAAAAGTTAACATGTCAGCTTTATCTTCACTTTAGTCTTTGCTTATACTCCTTTCATTTTTTTTTTTTAAAGATAAGTTCAGTAGCAAACTTTAATGCCTTTTTCACTTTCATCAAAGGTGTATGATGACATCACTAAAACATTGTGCTAAAAAGCATGAGAGCAAGCACACAGCCCTATTTCACTCCATTGGTGACTGGAAAAGTATGAAAATATAGTCCAGTATATCCAAAATCTGTACAAACATGCTATCATAGAAGTGGCTTACAATACTGATGAATTCCTTTGAACAACCAAATTTAACCATGACTTTCCACAGACTATCGCAATTGATATTATCAAAGATCTTGGTTAGACCAATTACTGTTATGGACGGGTCACTGTTCTGCTCTTTGCATTTTTTCTGGAGTTGTCAGACCACAAACACCATATCAACTATTCCCCTGCCCTTTATTAAGCCACTCTTGCTTTCAGACAAATAACAATTTTCCAGGTGAAAGATAAACCTACTAAGGAAATCTCTGGCAAGAATTTTGCCAGCAATGACTTAGAGAGTTATCTCCCTGATGTTATCACAGGACAATCTATTTCTTTTTGCATTATAGAGATTGACAGTGGAGGTATCCTTGAACTTTTTAGGTATAATCTCATTTTGTCACATAACCCAGAAGATTTCAGTCACCTTTTGTATGATCAGTCAGTTCTGTGCCTTGTAAATCAGTGCTGGAATAAAAACAGTACTAGATGTTAGAGAAGCCTAATGACATTCAAAACCTCCTTTTAAGTGGAAGTTTAATCAAAGAGAGATTGATTTTGCCCCAAGATATATGGTCAGTGGTTTCAGCATTTATTGATGATAGTCTGTTGAGAACACAATGGGAGTGTTCAACCCATCTCTACAAGATCATGTCCTTATCAGTAATCAATGTGATTCCATCAGTGCTGAGAAAGATACATCGTATTATAGGTCTTTGGGGCATCTATAGCCTTTGGAACATAATAAAAGTGATTTTATTGGTAACTATCAGTGTAAAATTGAATTTCATTTACTTTCTTATTAACAGATTTAGTAACTTCTAAATTTACTCATTGTTTTTATGAAACCAACCCTTATGTTTGTGTTTGTTCTGACCCAGATGAGTAAATGAGATGCTACACTAAATCTCTGAAAGTCACCCACTGTTTTTTGGCTCTACTTTCTTCAGATATGTTTTGGTTCAACTTTCTATCCAAGTTACCAATATATTGCTCCATCACGGAGAAGCATTCTAATCTATTTACATTAAGTCTTCTGGTAGACATCTTGACTTAGGGCTACCACTTTTGTTGAATGCACATATTTAAGTTGGAAAGCATAAATGTATAATACTTTCTGATGTTAAGCTTGGAAAAAGAATAAATACCTTGAATAGACAGTAGAAAGCATGACCAAAGCACTGGACTCCTGTTTTTAGAAAGTGTTTGCTAGGGGAAAAAAAAAAAAGAACCTGAGGATTAAATGAGGCAATGAGAAATACTACCAACAATTAAAAAGATTGAAAAATTGTAAGTATAAATTAGTACTCTCAAAAATAACAACTAGAAAACAGCTCAAGTAGAAATAATTTAAGAACCATTAGGCTTCTAAAAAATCATAACCAAGGAAATAATATGGATGCCATATAGAAAGAAAGTACACAAAAATGATAAAGTCAGAAGAAAAAGGGAAAATAGAAAGAATCTACTAGTTTAGTTGATCTAAAATTAATCCTAAATGAAAACAAACAGAAAGTTGATGTTTGAAACTCAGAGATTCCAAAAAAGAAAATAGTACTATCAACATCTAAAAAAGAAAGTTGTGTGACTAAAAGGGAAACAGAATAAACATCTCTGGTTAGCCATTGAGGTCACACTGTTTTTTTTTTTCATAGACAGGTGATGTTTATCTCAAATTGTATCCATCTACTGCCTTAAATATTGTGTCTAGAGGACACACTTTTAATTTCTGATGATTTTATCATTTTATAGGGCAGAGAGGCAAACCAGAAATTTACATGCAAGATTTGTATCTTTCTCACCAAATAGCAATTCCACAATGAACACACATAGTGATGAAAAAGAAACATTTATTCAAATCAGTAGCAAAACAGAAATCAGAAAAGATATACATAGGAGATTATATATCAAACAGTAATGAAAAAGTTCTCTCATTAGTAAAACTCCCCAAAACTTTTGGTGTAGCAAATTGGAATTAGAAATGTGATAGAAATGACTAGCTTTGTGTCTTCCAAAGTCTTTCTCTTCATCAACCTGAAGATGGACTCTTCTGTTTTACCTTTCTAAACTGTAAAAACCTAAGTTGACTTGATACTTGAAGGTTCCCTGAGAATATTTACTTGAAGAATCCTGAATAGATATGAAAAAGGCTGAAGGTCTCTATCTCTCACAAACTCTGTCAATTCATTTCTACTAATAAAAAGAACATTCCTTATTATTGTGCTTTAGAACAAGAGCTAATGTTGCTTATAATGCTAGAAAAATGGAAATAAAATAAGAAAATCCTCAAGCATTTCAAATGAAAAGAACAGAATTAGATTCCATATTTGAAATTCAAAAACAGGAGACAAGAAAAACTAAGATGGTAAATGCATTGAACATTTGGAAGAGGTAGAATAATATCTATATTTTGATTAAGGGGAAGAGAAAAATACCCCCTTGAGTATCTCATTATCTTGAAAACGCAAATTAACAAAGATAGAATCTGAGTATTTTATTTTATTGGCTTTAAGAAGTAAAGAAGAGAAGAAAATATTGAGGAGAGAAGGGGACATCTCAAAAGAATGTTTTATGAAAATGGAGAAGCAAGAAGGAAGAGGAACATATTTCAAATGTCATCCATTCAAATTAGAAATCAGATAACATGTGTATATTCATGCATATATGCACAAATCCATACACACACACACACACACACACACACACACACCCCAAAACTTACTCATCAAAGAGATGATTGGAGAAATAGGATCAATTCTTCAGGGAAAAGGGGTAGGTGAAGGAAACGAAAAAAAAGAAAACTTTAAGAGGTATAGTAAAGTTAGGGAATGGTCAAGAACAAAACTACCTTCAGCTTTAGAAGGAGGAGCATATAAGAGAGAAAAAAAAGAGAGGGGAAAAAGGTGTTCAGAAATTGGGCTGATTGAAAAGAAGAGAGTGAAGGAGTAGAGGAGAAGTAACGAATGTTGATTCTATTACTTTTTCTTTCTTATAATTCTCTCTCTCTCTCTTTCTCTCTCTCTCTCTCTCTCTCTCTCTCTTTCTCTCTCTCTCTCTCTCTCTCTCTCTCTCTTTCTCTCCCCTAAAATTAAAGCTAAGGGCCTGATGACAATTATTGCATATTTTATGAAATAATAAAAAATTCAGAAAGAAATTCAGAAAAGTAGAAGTATGATACATAGGATTTAATGTCCACTATTTTACATTCTGGACTAGCTCTCTGGAAGATTTTAGTACCAGCCAGAGATCAAGGTCTTAGAAGAGAAATGATGAGATAGGACCCATGTGGATGATCAAATATGGAGTCCCTTTATTTCAAGTTTTTTTCAGCCTTAAATACTTTAGTACAATTGCATCACCTCAGCACACTGAGCATATGTCAACTATAGCACAATTATATTATCACAGCACACTGAGCATGTGCTAACTATAAGCATCCTGCTATTATTATGTAAATATCTTTATACTGCAAGTATCTCTGCTTCAAGTGGAACACAGATTGTCATGCCCCTTTGACTTGTCAGGAAGGCTGGGATGCCTTATAGGGGAGATGAGAGTCAAACCACACATTGTCAGCAGATTTCTTCTGGGCTAAAGGGTCATATACCTCACTAAGAGTTCCATCACTGTCTGTGGCCCTCTAATTCAATTGGTAAGACCATGCCTAAGTGTGAAGGGGCAGGTCCATTCTCCAAAAGCCCCCACAGCATGAATCATAGCACACTTGAAGGAATTGCTAATCAGTCTTTACTGACACAGATGTTGCTTGTGAATTGAGAATGAAATAAATTGGAGGCAAGAAGGAAGAGAGGTCAGAGAATGCAATTGCCTCTGAGTCTCCTTGTATCATTATCATCCTCTTATATGAAGGGATCTATTCTAATGTTCAGAATTAGATCCCCAGCAGCCACTAGCAGGTGGCTCCTGTAACACAGTATCAAATAATATTATGAACAATAAAGGGACTTTGAAGAAAGATTTGAAACTTAAATTCAAACTAAATTTAAAACTCAAAACAATTTCATTTGAAGCTTAGAAAAACTAATGTCACCAAAGAGAATGACAATAATTTGACAATATATCAAAACTTTTGAGATGTATGTAAAGCAATAATGGAGGAATTTTTTTTTTATATTTAAATACTTAGACATCAATGATCAATGTATAGATTGAACATGGAATAGTAACAATAATACACTCCCCCAAAAAAAATCTCCCCTTAGAAAAGCAATAGATAATAAAAGTTCTAGTAAAATATATATTTTTTGAAAATCAATAAAGATCTTGGCAACATTGAAAACAAAAAGCTATTGAATTGATAAATACCTCCATAAGTAATTTTAAAATATTAATTAAATATACAATTAGTTTATTAAACAAACAAAACAGAAGAAAACTATAAAAAAGAAGAGGTAAAAGAAATGATTGAAATGATCATTCAATTATGTCAATCAAACTGATAAATGAAAAATAGATATTTCAAAAAACATAAAATACCTAGATTAACAGAATTGGAAATACATAATTTAAACATATTAATTCATGAAAAATTAATTAAACAAAGAGTAAAGGAATGCTGAAAAAAATTATTTTAAGAAAACCACAATCCTAAGCCCAGATGGATTTATGTGAATTTTATCAAACATACAAAGACATTACATTTTTTTTAAAAAATAGAGAAAAGAAGTATACTACAAAATATTTCTATAAGATGAATCAAGTCCTAAAAATAAATCAGACACACAGCAGAGAATAATGGCCAAATATTAATATCTTTAAATATACATACATATATATATAATATATATATACACATACATATATTGAAATGTGGCTGCTACCATTATCATAAAGATTTCACACTATGATCAGATAGATTTTATACTAGGAATGGAGGATTGTTTTAATATCAGTAGCTGTTTTAAGAGACAGCATTTTATATTGGCTTAAGAATAACTAGACTCTAGAGCTATAAAAATTAGGTGCTTCTGTGACACAGTAAGTTTACTTAACCAGAAATTTCTTATATCAATGAAATCACAAATGTGGTGCCCACTCCCAAGAAATCTAAACCTCATAATTACATCAATAAGTAACAAAAGGATATATACCATCTATTTATGGGGGGGGGGCTTTTATTCTAAAGAACATAAGGGGGAAATGGGCATTTCCTTGAAATAATAAAGAACATCTAAAACTATAAGTTAACATTATGTGTCATAAAGAAACACTCAGGTCTTTCCAATAAAAAGGTTTAATAAATGGCTATTTGATCACTGTTATTTGACATTGTGGACTAACTATTGAAAATCAACAGAGGCAAGAAACAGAAGTACCTTTTTGTACGTGATATGATAGTATATTTAGATATATAGTAAGATAGTATACAGATATAGATAGTATATCTATAGATAGATAATATACAGATGCATTTAAAATGAACTGAAATAATTAATAAGCAGTAGCAGATTATACTATAAACTCATATAAATAGTTTAACTTTTAGGATAGAACTTATGTAACACAGGAGGAAAAAATGTAAAAAATAAATTTCATTGAAAAGAACTACAGAATGTATAAAATATCTGGAGCTCTCCTTCCCCAGACTTACTCAGGAACTACATGATTATCAACAGAAAGAACTCTATAAATAAAGGAAAACACTAAAAATGAACCAAGTAGGACTAGAAATTAGGCTTTATGATATACTCACCTTTTATTCTTGTAACTGTCCTCATCAATTGATGACAACCTGCCATCTGCATCTGCAATTAGCGCCGTCTAGAAATCAGGTACTTATCAGAGTATTCTGCTTCTATTTCAAACCCCATGACTATCAATAGCAATAGTTCTTATAGAAAAGTAAACATAGATCCACTTTAACTACTGATCAAGTATTACCTACTGGTCAGATAAGCCATCCCAGTTGAGGCAGCAAGAATTTTTTTTCCTTTTTTTTTATTATAGCTTTTTATTTATAAGATATATGCATGGGTAATTTTTCAGCATTGACGGTTGTGAAACCCTTTGTTCCAACTTTTCCCCTCCTTCCCCCAACTACCTCCCCCAGATGGCAGGTTGACCAACACATGTTAAATATGTTAAAGTACAAATTAAATACAATATATGTATACATGTCCATACAGTTATATTGCTGTACAAAAAGAATCGGACTTTGAAATAATGTACAATTAGCCTGTGAAAGAAATCAAAAATGCAGGCAGGCAAAAATAGAGGGATTGGGAATTCTGTGTAGTTGAGGTTCATAGTCATCTCCCAGAATTCTTTCGCTGGGTGTAGCTGGTTCAATTTATTACTGCTCTATTGGAACTGATTTGGTTCATCTCATTGTTGACGAGGGCCATGTCCATCAGAATTGATCATCATATAGTATTGTTACTGAAGTATATAATGATTTCCTAGTCCTGCTCATTTCACTCAGCATCAGTTCATATAAGCCTCTCCAGGCCTTTCTGAAATCCTCCTGCTGGTCATTTCTTACCGAACAATAATATTCCATAATATTCATATGCCACAATTTATGCAGCCATTTTCCAATTGATGGGCATTTACCCAGTTTCCAGTTTCTGGCCACTACAAAGAGGGCTGCCACAAACATTTTGGCACATACAGGTCCCTTTCCCTTCTTTAAGATCTCTTTGGGATATAAGTCCAGCAGTAACACTGCTGGATCAAAAGGTATGCACAGTTTGATAACTTTTTGAGCATAGTTCCAAATCGTTCTCCAGAATGGCTAGATGTATTCACAGTTCCATCAACAATGTATCAGTGTCTCTGTTTTCCCACATCCCCTCCAGCATTCCGCATTATCTTTCTAATCAATCTGATAGGTGTGTAGTGGTATCTCAGAGTTGTCTTAATTTGAGTTTCTCTGATTAATAATGACTTGGAGAATCTTTTCATATGGCTAGAAAGAGTTTCAGTTACTTCATCTGAGAATTGTCTGTTCATATCCTTTGACCATTTGTCAATTGGAGAATGGCTTGATTTCTTATAAATTAGAGTCAGTTCTCTATATATTTTGGAAATGAGGCCTTTATCAGAACCTTTGACTGTAAAAATATTTTCCCAGTTTATTGCTTCCCTTCTAATGTTGTCTTCATTAGTTTTGTTTGTACAAAACCTTTTCAATTTGATATAATCAAAATTTTCTATTTTGTGATCAATAATGATCTCTGGTTCTTCTTTGGTCATAAGTTCCTTCCTCTTCCACAGGTCTGAGAGATAAACTATCCTATGTTCTTCTAATTTATTTATAATCTCATTCTTTATACCTAGGTCATGAACCCATTTTGACCTTATCTTGGTATATGGTTGAAGCAGCAAGAAATTCTGAGGGAATGTCAGGAGGAGAAATGTGTCAGGCAAGTTAAAGTACTACAACTACTCTTCAGACCATTATTGAGATAGACTAGGATGTATGGCTTTAGATTATGCAAGTGGAGCCTGAACTATGATGGCCCCTGATGATGATGGTAATATCTTAATATAAGTTAACTTACATTGTGTGATCTACTTGACTTTTTAATCATCATATTTCACCCCAAATTTATGAATTTCTTTTTTTTTTATTTGCTTGATCCAAAAAATAAAAATTTTTCTGGCTCACTTGAATTCTTAACTTGAACAAGTCCAACACTATTGAAAATAACTTTTTTAAACTTCTAATGAGATAGATTAGAATTGCCATGCCTTTTATTTTCCTGATTCTGAGGACCTAACATTGATTTTTAATTTAGGCCTTACTCAGTAATAAAATTAAAAAAAAAAAAAAAACTTCAAGTGTTACCATTGAAGCCTGACTGTTTCCTGTGGATACATACTACAAGAGACTTATAAGGAAGTATATTCTAGAGAAGTGACTCTAAAATGTATGACAGTGATTTGTTTTAGGATAAATAAGACATAAAACCAATGTGAAAAGTTAGAGGAAAATACATTTTGATAGACATGCTGAGTAGTATCAGCCACAGAACAAAGGAAATTATTATTGCAGTAGTCTAAAACCCTGGCAAAGAAAAGGAGTGTTACATACAGTCAACTTGTGCAGGCTTTTGGTAATACTATATTTACCTAGGATTCATCATATCAGACATACACAGAAAATAGCAATAAAAAGGGTAGTATTTTTTCTTTTAAAGTGATACATGAATTTGACAGTGCAATTTGGTGCTGCTAGCTATTTACAGTTTGTTGTCCCAGAAGAAATGTGTACTGAAGAGCAATGCTTGCTCTTGACACCATTTTTTATAAGACTTCTAAACATTAGACACTGTTTACAATATTGCTCTTCTGCTTAACAAATTTCATTTCACTAAATACATATCCTACAATAAGTGACTCTAGAATGATTCTTCTTTAAAAAAAAACAATTCTGAAAATCCCTATAATTCCTTGATAACTTTTTGTTTATAACTTTTACATCAAGGACTTTCAGAGTACTTGCAGGATGTTTTCAATTCATTGGATTTATGTGTGTTTGGATTTAGAGATTTATTGTTTTCTATAGCCAAACTATTAGTAGTTGTTTCTTCTTTTCATTTTCTTTCTTTTTTCCCTTGAAAAGTCCTACAAAGCAGCAGAATTTTAGAACTGGAAGAGATTTTTATGAACATCTGATTTAATGACATCATTTTTTTCCAGATGATCAAATACAAATCCAGAATATGACTTCATCAAGGTCATTCAATTATTAAGTGATGAACTCAACGTTTCCAACAATTCATCCTTCACTAAAGCAGTGAAGGTCACATTTTGTCCTACAAATTTCAACAGATTTGTACATAAGAAACAATGCTAGATCCAAAATGCAAACTGTTATTAGATCATGTCTTGCCTATGCAAAAAGGAAAATATCAACTGTAATATTTGGGATTTTGCTGCTTCCAGATAATAATTTCAAAATACTGTTACTAGTTTGGTGATACTATGTTATTATAATTTCACATAGGTCCTAACTTGGCATGTAAAGCATTGGCTACTTATTTGAGTGTGGCCTTATCTTATATAGCCAGGTGATTGTTAGATCAATTAGACATGGCATAGTTCAATTTTTCTCAAGCTTTTTATCTTAATACTCATTTTACACTCTCAAAAATTAATGAGGATTTTATTTTGCTTTTTAAAAGCAGGGAAGACCTCAAAGATCTTTTTTTTATGATATATATATATATATATATATATATTATATATATATATATATATATATACACACACACACACACACATTATAGAGGACTATTCTCCATATTAGAAATTAAAACATAAAAATGTAAAACCTGCATTTGTTTAAACAATGAACAAATCTACTATATGTTAATATGAATAAAATTTAATTTTAATGATTTTTCTAACCAAAATACATATCAATATACATCTGCAGATATGTCTATATATACATAAGATAGATGAATAAATAGCTAAATAGAGAACATTGATAAGAATGAATATAGATATAATTTTGTAAACATCTTTAATAGAAGACAACTGTATTCTCATATATGCTTTGATTTCTATCTGTAGTGATATATTGTTTTAGCTGAAGTATATGAAGAAAATTCAGCCTAACCCAGATATGGTTAGAAAAGGGGTAATATTCTAAAGCAATCGCACTAGACCTTGGACAGAAAATGCCATCTGCATCCAGAAAAAAGAGCAATGGTTAATGAATATAAATCAATAGATGCTATATTCACTTTTTTTTGTTTGTTTGTTTGTTTGTTTTTTATTTCTCCCTTGGTTTTCTCCTTTGCTCTGATTTTTCTCTCCCACTATGATTCATAAAACAAAGTATATCAAAAATAAACATTTTTTAAAAAGAAAAGGGGTAGTATTTTTATGAGCAAATAATGTTTTAGTAGTATTATGAAAACAGGAAACCATGAATCCAGGAGCTCAGACCACCCTCTGAGAACTATTGTTGAAGCTGATATGAGTGATTTTAATTTAATTCACATATTATTCACAGAGTTATCAAATAGGTAACTGAAAATCTTTAATTAAATTCTAGCCTTATTTTTATTTAAATTCTTATTTTTAATTAATTATTAATTATTTAAAAGAAATAAGTATTGCAAATTCTTCCCCTATCCCATAATTTTGTGTATTATCAGAGAGAAATCAAAAGCAACCTCCTTAAAGCACTAGTAAAAGTAAGAAATTACTAAAAATTGCACTTTTTTGATGGGGAGGAAAGTAGGGGAGGGCATTAGATCAAGAATTGTGACTTTATTATTTTCAGGAGTTCTCTTGAAATAGATATCCTCTATTAAGGCCAATAGCACATAATCAGTTCTTGGGCAAAGTAATCTTGGAGAATTGTCTTTGACACTGAAAGATTAAGTGATTTAACCAAGCTCTCTCCAAAGTAACATAGTAACTCTATATTGCCCAGACTCAGAGGATAGTTCTCTATCATTTGAGGTGCCACTTGGAGAATGCTAACTCTTTCAACAACAATGACCAAAGTTCAATTATTACATTCCACAAGATCCCAGGGTATTCCTGCTATAGTTCTAAAATAGTATAAATGTACTGATAATAAGGGAAATTGATTTAGATTTCTAATCTCAGGCATTCATTCTCTTAGCTTTATTTGGTGGAGAAAACCACACTGTCCTAAATCCTTGTGGGGGTTGTTCTTTAAGAAGCAGCTTTCTACAGGCAAAATATTAAAAAGATGTTCTAGTTACCTGCTTCAGGAACCATTTTGAGGCTAGGGATTTTATGTCACTTTGAATTACATACTCCATAAATTCCTGAGGTGCAAACACTGCCATATTCCCTTCTCAGGAAAAAAAAAATCCAGGTGACTTAGTCCTGATAGGAGAATTTATTACTGCATCTTTTACTCTATTCTAATATAGTCTATTCAGCATTTATATAGTACAAAGCATCTCATTGGCAGAGCTGTGTTCTCTACAGCCTAACAGCAGCACTCAACCCATTATATTTTTCATCATTATTATTGATAAACCATTGAACTAGACATAAGTAGTAATGACTGAGCTAAATATAGAAAATCTAGTTAGCAGGAAGGAATCTTGACCATTTCAGGTGAAAACATTTGAAATATATGTTACTCAGTGGGAAAATGTTTATTAATTCTACCAAGTAAGAGACTAGGTATCTTTTAGATTGATTGGTTGTCTCTAAGGGGAAAAAATGAAATGTAGGAATATGCCTTACTCTCCTTCTTAGATTTTTATTTTGTATCTTATCAACTTTTCTGCCTTCGGCAAGATGGTTTATCTTCCTCCCCCCTAATATTTCTATTTAACTTAATTTCTGAAATAGTCATTCATTCCTTGCACTGAATAAATTGTTTTAGAAAATCCAACCTTTTTGTCATTATCATTTGATTTTTCCCATATAATTGAAATTCTATCTCCTATAAATATTGGAAATAATACGATATAGCCTATGTTAACTCTGAAAATTTTTATCTCAACTTCTACTTCCTAAGATGAGTCAAGATCCTAGAATTTGGTTCCATTTTTCTCTCATGATTTTATGGGTAGCCTAAGTTTATATCTCTACTGAGATCAAAAATCATTCACCCTTATATTCATGAGAATAGTTTGTATAAAACATGCCCTTGAACATCCATGACACACTTTTATCAGTGCATATAAAGCAGAAGTTTTTAACCTTTTTTATGTCATAGTGCCCTTCAGTAATTTGGTGAGTCTATATTACATTTCATCACGTACCTTCCTATCTCATGTTATCTACTTTGGTTCTCAAACCTCTATTCCTCAGTAAAGTTGAAAGTTTATTCCAGAGTGAATCAACTCTGCCCTTCTCTGATGAGGCCTAGCTTTGATTTATATCCATATTATATTGCCTTCAATCCTACTCACATAGTTATGTGTTGATTGTGTTGATTTGATCCACTGTTGATTTATGCTCTGTTGTTTCAACCTTGTTCTAATCATCCCAGTCAACCACAGAGACTTTATCAGACTTTTTCAATCCTCCCAAATCATTTCCTGGTTTCCCCTCCCAATAAGTTCTCAGATGAAAAACTTGCACTAAAACAACAACAACAACAACAAAATAAAATAAACAAAAAGTAGACTAAAAGCTTTACCAAAAGTATTTTCTTCTCTCTTTTTATTCATGTCAAATTATAAAGATCATGTCCCCTTCTATCCTTCACTTCTGTCTCACTTGAAAAGGTAATCTTGTTATTTGCCAGTAAATTCCTCTCCATAAACAATTGAGTTTATTCTGTCTTCCTCATTGTATTGCCCCTTTTCTCATACCTGCCCTCTCACTAATCTTTAATCTCTCCGTCCCTACCATTTTCTTATGCCTATAAATATAATTATGATTCTCTTATCTTAAAAAATTTATCTGCTCTTTTCATCTCATTTCCCATATCACCTTCCCAGCTCCTTTTGTTACTAAAATCTTAGAAAAGGCCTTCTAGAATTTGTGCCTCCAATTCCTTTCTTCTCACTTATTGTCTTAATTCTTTGCAGCTTAGTTGTAGACTTCATTTTCCCAATGAAACTGTTCTATCCAAAGTTACTAATCTTCCTTTATCTGCTACATCTAATTTCCTCATCTTTATTATCCTCCCTGCAACTTTTGAAATTGTAAATTACTCTTATTTTCTTGATACTCTGTTCTCTATAATTTTTCATAGAACTATTCTTCTTGTTTTTCCTCCTGCCTATATATCTTCTCCATCTCCTTTTCTGTATCTTCATCCAGGTCATGTCTGGTAACTATGGGTATGCGCTGAGCTCTGTTCTAACTCTCCCTTATTTTACCTGCATATTGTTGCATTTGGTGATCTCCTCAGCTCCCATGCACTCCTTTATCATTCCTTTGGAGATGATTCTCAGGTCTATATGTCCATATTTTTTCCTGAATTCAAATCAACACATCTGAAACTTGATGTCCCATAAATATCTTTAACTCAACATACTCCAAACTAAAATCATTATCTTTTCCACTAAACTCTCTTCTCTTTCTAACTTTCTTATTACTTTTGATGTCACCATCATTCACCAAGTCACCCAGGTACCTAGGTTTTGTCCTCAACTTTTTACTCCTTTTCACACTCGATATCTGTTCTGATGCCAAGTAAGTCCTATTGATTCTATCTCCTCCACAATGTGTCCTATATTAGCCTCCTCTTCTATGATACTATCATGACCACCACCACCATAGCATGGACCTTTATCACTTAATGACTACACTATTGCAGTAACCTGACGTTTGACCCCTCTGCCTTAAGTCTTTCTGCATTTCAATCCTTTCTCCATTCAGCTATAAAATTGATTTTTGTAGAGGACTGGTCTATTTATATCAATCTTATAAACCCCAGATGTTTCTCTTCTGCCTTGAGTCAAATCTAAAAATCATACATTTAACTTTTAAATTTCTTTATAACCTACTCCCTTCCTATTTTCCAGTTGTCTTCCACCTTTCTCCCTATTACAACTATTCAATTGGCACAGGTTCCTTACCCTCTTTGCACAAGACACTCTAACTTTCAATCCTGAATTTTTACTGTCCCCCATACTTAGAATTTTCTCTTTCTTCATTTCCATTTTCTGGATTTCTTGGCTTCTTTCAAATCTCAGATAAAATCTCATCTTCAAGAAACCCACAAATGCTATGTTTTTCCTTCACAAATTATTTTCAACAACACACACACATTTTGCATGGGGCTTATATATTGTCTTATCGATTATAATGTGAACTTCTTGAGAGCAGGGACTGTTTTTATTTATATTTATATCCCCTTTATTTAGTGCAATATCTACCACATAATAGACACTTAATAAATGCTCTGTTGACTTGATTTTACTTGCTTAGATTTATGTAATTAAGGTCAATCTTAAAACATGCCAGTGTGACATTATACTAAGCAATTTTCCCAAGCACTCCTCTGGAATTCCTTGTTGTTCTAGGAATGTGAGGTTGTCAGTGACCATTTTTAGCTCAATAATTACCAAAGGAATAGATGTTTTTAAGTCTACTGATTGAGATGTTAAAATGAAGTAAAACATGACTATATGGCTGTATTGCAGATTTTTATAGATCATAGATTTAGAGTTGGGAAAATCATACATCATCTAATCTACACTCTGTTCTAGAAAAAAAATAAAATATTTTCTGTATTTCTTCAACTTCAGATGATCATGCCTTTGATCACCCTATCTTCTATAATTTGCAGGTTTGATCTTTGTCCACATCTTTGTTTAACAATATCCTTCCTTTAGGAACTACTTCAAAAAGTCAAAAAAAGATATTCTTCTGACCAGATAATATTTTTCTTCTCTAATTTCTAAAAGCACTTTGTAATGTCTTCTTTGACTTTATCACTGCTTTGTATTATACATATATATTATCTTATTATTATGCATATGTGTTAACCTCCTCCCCATTTGATTGTAAATTCCTTGAAAATTTATTCAGCATCCAATTCTCCCTGTGCAACAAGAGAACTGTTCGGTTCTGCAAACATATATTGTATCTAGGATATACTGCAACATATCCAACATATATAGGACTGCTTGCCATCTAGGGGAGGGGGTGGAGGGAGGGAGGGGAAAAATCGGAACAGAAATGAGTGCAAGGGATAATGTTGTAAAAAAAAAAATTACCCTGGCATGGATTCTGTCAATATAAAGTAAGTATTAAATAAAAATTTTAAAAAAAAAGAAAGAAAGAAAATTTATTCAGCAATAAACACAGATTTATTCAACTTCTACCTTGTGCTAGGAATTTTACTCAGATCTGAGAATATGAAAACAAAAGCAAAATATTCCTTCCCTTCAATGAAGTTACATTCCACTGAGCAAATTTTCCTAAAGTCAATACTATGGATTTAAAAAAAAAAAAAAACACTCTTTGTTTTTCCAATGCTTAGCAAAGTTCCATTTTCCAGAACAAATGTTCCATGAAATTTTAATACCAATGCCCTGCTTTTCTTCCCAAAAATTCGTACAAGATTTTCATAAACTTTTTATCAACTGGAAATATTTTATATAGAATTGTTCACATGTTAATAATGAATCAATACATAACAAATCATTTTTGTACATAAACTATCACACTTTGGGGGAAGCAGAGGAAAATCATAAATCTAGAAAATCCATTATTTTAAATTAAAAATATAGGTACAACAAAGTTCAAAATTTTTGAAGATGGTGTGTTTTAGAATGTTACCACATAGAGTAAACAAAATGCCAATAAAAGCACTGTGGTATATGTAATGTACTGACATTTGAACTGAAAAACTCATTCAATGAAAGTCTAGTCAATTCAATTAAAAGCAAAATCTAATAGGTGAGTCTATGACTTACTACACATCCCCAAATCAAGGGAATGGCTGAGTGCTAAAATTTAACTGATTTTCTAAAATTGTAAATATTTCATTGAAATTTGTATTATATAAAATTGGGAGGGGGTGATCACTATACATGAAGATAGAGAAGTAATACATTCATACTTTCTTTATTGTATATTCATGGCAGGAATTAATCTCAATAGGACTAATGGGTCATATTACAATGAAAACATCTGATCACTATTGAAAAAACTTTGATTTTCAAAATAATCAGAACTTTAAGCAAGCCTTGAACATTATCATTTAGTAGGTTATTAAGAAAAAAAAACTATACTGCTCTTGTTTCTTCTCCTCGTCATCATCTTCTTCATCTTTCTACAAACTTTTCTAACTTTTGTACACAATTCATAAACATTTGACCGATACAATCATCTATCAGGTGTGTATTAGGCTGATGAAACAGTTTAATCTCACTTACCAAAATGAAAGTTCCAGCTAGCAGCGTGTATGGGTAAATGAAATGTCTGCTTTGAATTGGAATGGCATTGACTAGGTCAGCTCGACCAGATTGAATCATGACTTTTCAATTTGTTCCAGATGCAATTTTGCAAGGCATGGAGCCTGAATCACATTAGTATAGGAAATCATTTCAGAGATATTCAGTTCTTAAATTAGGAAAATCAAATGTGGGCCACTTATCTTCTTCAAATTTCTGGTAAAAGTAAGATCAGTAATAGTAGTAAGCTATATAGGAATGAGGGATAAAAGTCAATGATGAAGGAAATATGAACATATCAGAGGGAGAAAGATTATAGTATAGAAGAGAGATGATGATGAGAGTATAGGGCCTTAGGATTGGTGAGCTGGGAAGTCACCATGTCAGTTACTTGGACTAACATCTTATAAATAGCATACAAGTAAAATATGAGAAAGGACACTGATTCCCTTCTGGTTATGCCATATATAAAGTATTGTGGCTGTTCCCATATAGTATACTTTCATGACATTGACAATATGGAAAGTCTCCAGAGGAAGGCAATCAAGATGGTGAAGAGCATTGACATTATGCATTATGAGGGTCACTTTAATAACTGGGGATATTTATTCTGGACTTTTGCTCTTAGATATCATTATAGTTAACACTAAGTATTGGGAATAAGAAGGATTTTGTGTTTAAAAGGGGTTAGACAGATTCTTCTTATCCTGGGAAGGCAGAATAAGAAAAATTAGTAGAAGTTGAATAGTGGTAGATTTAAGCTTAATATAAGGAAAATCTTTTTAATAATTTGAGTTGTTCCAAAAGAGCAAAGGGCTACCTGAAAAGAAAACCAGTTCCCTTCATTAAAAGCCTATAAATGAAGACTGGGCTATATTTTAAAATTTCTTGTTATTGGGAATGCATAAAGTATCTTATTATATCTTCTGATAGTTCTAATTCCTAGATGTTCTTCTAGAAAATATATTTTGAAGCAAAATTTGATTACTTACATAACTTTAATTTCTCTTGAGCGAAGCAGAATATAATGTGTGTTACACATGATAATCCTCTAAATATTTCATACTATATGAATATCACTGTGGTAGAAATGAAGGATTCAAAGATGAAAATTTATAATGGCAGATACCTTTGTTCTTTCTAAGTCTTCTCCAGGTAAAATAATCCCAGCTTCTTCAGTAAATCTCTGCATAAATTTTGAATATATGATCAACATTTAAGTGCATTGAGAATGGGTTCTTCTCCATTTTCCCTGCAAAATAATCAAAAAAGGATAGGGGACAATGAAAAATGTTTTGTTTTGTTTTTCTTTTAAAGTTAAAGTAAATAGATCTCTTACAAATTGTATCTACTGCTCATTAGTATTGTGACTTTAGACAAGTCACTTAGTATTCCTCAGTTTTCTCATTATAAAAATGTAGTTAAAGCTTGGACTGGATGACCAAGGTCCTTTCAACTCCAAGTCTATGATTGTTAAATTTTCAAGAAAAAAACCTATAAAACTTTGTCTCAAATTGTTACTGACTAGTTGGTATCTTGAAAATTTCACATAGTAAATAAATCTTTTTCTTACTATTACTTCTAACGTTTGCTATAATTCTATGTAGTAGAAGGATTCACTCTTTCACAAAGAAAACATTCAAAACAAAAAATAATCAATCTCTACTAATTTTTCCTTCTTTTAATATAAAACTATGCCATTAGATTTGAAATACTGCTTAGCCCCTTGAGAACAGAGATGATATTAAGAAACTAATACTTTTTTATTATTTTATAATTTTATATTTTATATCTATTTTATTTACATATTTATATATTTATAACTATTTTATAGATATTTTATATCTATTTATTTATGTATTTATGTCTATTTTATAGATGGTATATGACAATATATGATTGGATTCTAGTTTGCCAATATAGTTGATATTTTTCTTATTTATTTTGATATGAAATATGTTTGAAATATTCATTGATTTGTTAACTGAGCAATAGCTGCCTAGATTCAAGAAAATGTGTTTTAATTCACAAAATCAGATTATCAGAATAGGAAGGGAACTCAGAGGTCATCTATACAAAGTGCTACCTGAGCAAAAATGCCTTTCAAAACAGTCCAATTCACTTTTCTTTAGCACTAATTTTTTGGAAGTTTTTCCTCGTATTAAGTCCAAACTATGATCTCTGCGATTTTCACACTTTGTTTTTAGGTTTATGCCCTGGAAAGAAGCTCAATAGAATCTCTCTTCCCAAAACAGACTTTCAAATAATTGATGGTTTTTATCATGCCCTTCCCAGTCCCCCTACCACCAGCAATTCTCTTTTCCAGCCTAAATTACTCTATTTTCTTCAATCAGTCCTCCTGCACAATTATCTTAAAATTTTTGATCACTCTCATTAAATTTTCTTCTTGTTTCAATATTTTTTTCCTAAAAAAGGTGATATTCATATTTAAATACAATAGTATAGACGTAGTCTGACCTCAAAACACATGGCACCAAAGATATCCTTAATCCTTGGTGTTATGATTCTCATAAAGGAACCTGAAATTGTATTAGTCTTTGGATGCCATCTTATTTTGGCGATTCATATTGAGCATACAATCTACTAAAACATTCAGATATTTTTCAAATGCTTTTCCTTTCATGGACTATGAAAGCAAATGAGCTGAGACTGTTTGTATGTCTGTATGGTTCTGTAATACTTTTACATTTATCCCTATTAAATTTCATTTTAAGTTGATCCAGTTATATAATTTTGATTTTAGCTCTGCCATTGTAGCTATTCTTTCTAAATTGTGTCATTGCTTTTTTTTTCTAACTCATATTTGCTAATTCATTTCTAATTCCAATGAATTAATTTCTCATTCTAATGAATTTCTATTTCATATTTGCTAGATATTTCCATATTTCAATACCTACTTATTCATTTGTTTGTATGTTTAATTGTTTTTGCTTTTTAGAACTGGTCAAATAGAAAAAAAAAATAAAAATTCCCTAAAGAGTAGATCTTAAAAAAAACAAAAATGACCAAATTGAAAAGGAGGTACAAAGACTCATTGAAGGAAATAATTCCTTAGAATTCCAAAAATCCAAATTGGAATTAGGCTAGTGGAATCTTTATGAGACATCAAGAATAAATCTAAAAAATCAAAAGAATAAAAATGTGAGATATCTCACTGGAAAAACAACTAACCTGGAAAATACATCCATTACTAATAACTTAAGAATTATTGGATTATCTGAAAGCCATGACTTTTTAAAAAAAAAGATCTTAAACATCATACTTCAAGAAACTATCCAGGAAAACTACTCTGATATTCTAGAGGCAGAAAGTAAATAGAAATTCAGAGAATCCACTGATCACCTCCTGAAAAAAAATCCCAAAATAACTCCCAGAAATATTATTGCAAAACTCCAAAGCTTCTAAGTAAAGGAGAAAATATTGCAAACAATTAAGTTGAAAAAAATTCAATTATGGAGCCACACTCAGGATTTAGCATTTTCTAGGATTGGGGGGTTTGAAATATAATACTCTGGAGGGCAAAAGAACTAGGATCACCACCAACCATCACTTCCCCGGAAAAACTGAGTATAATCCTTCAGGGAAAACTGGATATCCAATAAAATGTAATATTTTCAAGCAGGATGAAAGGACAAGAGCTGAATTGAAAATTTGACTTTCAAATTCAAGATTTAAGAGAAACATAAAAAGATAAATGGGAAAGTGGAATCATAAGGGATTCAATAAGATTAAAAAATTTACCTTCCTGCACGGGGAAATGATACTTGATACTCTTGAAAACTTTTTCATTATTAAGGCAGTTAGAAGAACTATACATATATAGATAAAGGGCATGAGTATAAGTTGAATATGATGGAATAATTACCTAAAAAAAATTTGGAGTAAAAAAGAGAAAAGCACTAGAAGAATGGGAAAGGGAAAGTAGGGCTAAATAAATTATCTGACATAAAAAAGCCACAAAAAGTTTTCACTATAAAGGGGAAGACAGAAGAAGTAAAGAGGAGTACATGAACCATATTCTCATTAGAACTAGTTCAAAGAGGGGCAATTAATTGATGTAGTGGATAGAGCACCAGCCCTGAAGGTAGGGGGACCTGAGTTCAAATCTCATTTCAGACACTTAACACTTCCTGGCTGTGTGACTCTGGGCAAGTCACTTTACCTCATTTGCCTCAGCAAAAACAAAAGCAAACAAAAATGAACTAGCTCACAGAGGAAATCACATACACACAGTTGCATATAGAAATCTAATTTACCATACAGATAAGCAGGAGGGAAATAGAATAAGAGAAGGGGAAGGCTCATAGAAAAGATAGCAGATTGGGAAAGATAAAAGTCAGAAGCAAAACATTTTTGAGAATGAACAGGATAAAAGGAGAGAGATAGTAGGATAAATGGGGAAGTAGAGTGGAGAGAAATACACAATGTTTATAACTTTAGAAACAATTTTACAGCAAGGTTCTCTGATAAATGACCTCATTTCTCAAATAGAAAGAAAACTGAGTCAAATTTTCTAGGAATAAGAGTGATTCCTCAATTGATAAATGGTCAAAGGATATAAATAGGCAGTTTGGCAGTGAAGTAATCAAAATTATCCATAGTTATATAAAAATGCCCTATATCACTATTGATTAGAGAATTACAAATTCAAACAATTATAGGCTGCAACTGCACATTTATAATGTTAGTTAATATAACAGAAAAGAAAAATGACAAATGTTGGAGAGGATGTGGGATAGTTGAAACTATTGGTGAAATTCTATATGATTGAACCATTTTGAAGAGCAATTTGGAATTATGCCCAAAGCCCTAAAAAAACATACATTTTCTTTAATCCAGAAATATCATTAGTAAGTCTGTATTCCAAAAAGAAAAAAGAAAAAGGTAAAATTACCAATATTTTAAATGTATATATGTATGTATGTGTATATATATAGTATATATATATATATATGTATATATGCATACACACACACATATATATTTATTTATTTATAACAGCTCTTTTAGTGGCACAAAAATTTGAATTGAGAGAATGACCATCAATTGTGGAATGACTGAACAAGTTGTTGTATATGATTGTTATGGAATACTATTGTTCTATAAGAAATGATGAGCAGGTTGTTCTCAGGAAAAAAAATAAAAAGAATTACATAAATCAATGCAAAATTTGAAGTGAAATGAGCGCAATGAGCAGAACTAGGAGTACATTGTCTACAATAACAACAATATTGTATGATATGATGATCAACTGTGAATGACTTAGCTATTCTCAACAATATTGATCACAAAATAGATAATTTTGATTATATTAAGTAAAAAAGTTTTTGTACAAACAAAATTAATGCAGACAAAATTAGAAGGGAAGCAATAAACTGGGAAAACAGTTTTACATTCAAAGGTTCTTATAAAGGTCTCATTTCCAAAATATATAAAGAATTGACTCAAATTTATAAGAATTCAAGACATTCTCCAGTTGATAAATGGTCAAAGGATATAAACAGACAATTTCCAGATGAAGAAATTGAAACTATTTCTAGTCACATGAAAAGGTGCTCTAAATCACTATTGATCAAAGAAATGCAAATTAAGACAGCTCTGAGATATCATTACATACCTGTCAGATTGGCTAAATTGACAGAAAAAGATAATTACAAATGTTGAAGGGGATGTGGGAAAAGTGGGACGCTAATACATTGTTGGTGGAACTGTGAATGGATCTGTAATGTCCAGGCTAGCTCTCTGATGGGCCTTGGGCTTAGTGAAGGAGTGAAGTAAAGGAGGCAGGAGAGCAGACACATGGCTGCTCAAAGATGGAGTCTGGCCTTTGAAGTCTGGAGCCTGAATTCTTTTTTGTGGCTGAGATCTCCACAGCAGAGCAAACCCCCTGTCTCTGGGACTCCCTTAAAATACCCCAGCAAGACTACATTACAACACTACACTAGGCATGTGCAGCTGTAGAACATCATATCACCACATTACCCTAAGTACATGTCAATTAGATTGAGCATCATTACATTACATCAAGTAAGTGCTTAGAGAACCACCATCTCACACCAAGTAGGTACTTAATTACAAACACCCTGATGTCTTAGATTCAAGTACACCCTTTCCGAGTTTCGGCCACTACATGGAATCCAACCATTTTGGAAAAGCAAAATATTGATAAAAAGTTATCAAATTATGCATATCCTTTGAACCAGTAGTGTTTCCACTGTACTTATATTCCAAAGAGATCTTAAAGGAGAGAAAAGGACCCACAAGTGCAAAAATGTTTTGGCAGCCCTTTTTGTAGTGACAAGAAACTGGGAACTGAATGGTTGCCCATCAATTGGAGAATTTTGGGTAAATTGTGGTATGTGAATGTTATAGAATATTATTGTTCTGGAAGAAACAACCAGCAGGATGATTTCAGAGAGGCTAGAGAGATTTACATGAACTGATGCTGAGTGAAATGAGCAGAACCAGGAGATCTTTATACACAACAATAAACTTATGTGATGATCAATTCTGATGGACATGGTTGTCTTCAACAATGAGATTCAAACCAGTTCCAATTGTTCAGTAATGAAAACAGCCATATACACCCAGAGAGAGGACTGTGGGAACTGAGTTCTTTTTTTGTTGTTTGCTTGCATTTTACTTTGCTTCTTTTTTTTCTTTCTCATGCGGCACAATAATTGTATAAATATGTATACATATATTGAATTTAACATATATTTCCACCATATTTAACATATATAGGTCTACTTGCTATTTAGGGGAGGTCAAGGGGGAAGGGAGGAATTGAAACACAGGGATTTGCAAGAGTTAACATCAAAGAGCTCTCCACTGTTTTGAAAAATAAAAAGCTTTAATTTAAAAAAAAGAAAAAGAAGGGCTGCCACAAATATTTTTGTACATGTGTTGCACATCCTTCCTTCCTTCCTTTAAAATCTCTTTGGGATATAAGCCCAGTAAAAAATACTGCTGGATAAAAGGATCTACACATTTTGATAGCACTTTGAACATAGTTCTAAATTACAGAATGATTGGATCAATTACATCTCTACCAACAATGTATTAGTGTCCCAGTTTTCCCACATCCCCTCCAACATCAATCATCTTTTCCTGTCATCTTAGATAATCTAACTGGTGTGTATTGGTAACTCAGAGTTATCTTAATTTTCATTCTCTGATTTAGAGCACCTTTTTTATATTACTAGAAATAGTTTTACTTTTTTCATGTGAAAATTGTTCATATCCTTTGACCATGTATCACTTTAAGAATGGGTTGTATTCAAATAAGAAAGAAATTAAAGAAGTAAATAGAATATTAGAAAAATTAGGTATGATAGATCTCTGGAGAAAACTGAATGGTGACAGAAAGGAGTATACTTTCTTCTCAGCAGTTCATGGAACCTACACAAAAATTGACCATATATTAGAACATAAAGGCCTCAAAATTAAATGCAGGAAGGCAGAAATAGTAAATGCTTTCTTTTCAGATCACAATGCAATAAAAAACTACATTCAATAAAAAAATGAGTGTAAATAGACCAAAAAGTAATTGGAAACTAAATAATCTCATCTTAAAGAATTATTGGGTGAAACAGCAAATTATAGACACAATTAATAATTTTACTCAAGATAATGACAATGGTGAGACATCATACCAACATTTATGGGATGCAGCCAAAGTGGTAATAAGGGGAAATTTTATATCCTTAGAGGCTTACTTGAATAAAATAGAGAAAGAGAAAATCAATGAATTGGGCCTGCAACTTAAAAAGCTAGAAAAAGACCAAATTAAAACCCCCCAATCAATTACTAAACTTGAAATTTTAAAATTAAAAGGAGAAATTAATAATATAGAAAGTAAAAAAAAAAAAAACTATTGAACTAATAAATAAAACTAAGAGTTAGTTTTATGAAAAAAACAATAAAATTAATAAACCTTTGGTAAATCTGATTAGAAAAAGGAGAGGAAAATCAAATTAGTAATCTTAAAAATGAAAGGGGAAAACTTTCCACCAATGAAGAAGAAATTAAAGAAATAATAAGGGGTTACTTTGCCCAACTTTATGCCAATAAATTTGAAAACCTAAGCGAAATGGATGACTACCTTCAAAAATATAGGCTTCCTAGATTATCAGAGGAGGAAGTAAATTGCTTAAATAGTCCCATTTCAGAAAAAAAAAATAGAACAAGCTATTAATCAAATCCCTAAAAAAAAAAAATCCCTGGGACCAGATGGATTTACATGTGAATTCTACTAAACATTCAAAGAACAATTAGCCCCAATGCTATATAAACTATTTGAAAAAATAGGGAATGAAGGAGTCCTACCAAATTCCTTTTATGACACAGACATAGTACTGATACCTAAACCAGGTAGGTTGAAAACAGAGAAAGAAAGTTATAGACCAATCTCCCTAATGAATATTGATGCTAAAATCTTAAATAAGATATTAGCAAAAAGACTACAGAAAATCATCCCCAGGATAATACACCACGATCAAGTAGGATTTATACCAGGAATGCAGGGCTAGTTCAATATTAGGAAAACTATCAGTATAATTGGCCATATTAATAATTAAATTAACAAAAACCATATGATCATCTCAATAGATGCATAAAAAGCATTTGATAAAATCCAATATCCATTCCTATTAAAAACTCTTGAGAGTATAGGAATAAATGGATTTTTCCTTAAAATAATCAGTAGTATCTATTTAAAACCAATAGTAAGCATCATATGTAACGGGGACAAACTGCAACCATCCCAATAAGATCAGGAGTGAAACAAGGTTGCCCACTATCACCATTACTATTTAATGTTGTATTAGAAATGCTAGCTTTGGCAATAAGAGTTGAGAAAGAGATTAAAGGAATAAGAATAGGCAATGGGGAAACCAAATTATCACTCTTTTGCTGATGATATGCTGGTATACTTAGAGAACCCCACAGACTACTAAAATTCTCCCTTTTCATTTTTGAGTCTAACAATTTGATTTTCTTCTTTGTTTTTTCTAAGCAAATTAACTAAAGGTTTATCTATTTTATTGTTTTTTTTCCATAAAACTAACTCTTAGTTTTATTTATTAATTCAATAGTTATCTTACTTTCAATTTTATTAATTTCCCTTTTATTTTCACAATTTCATATTTGGCACTTAATTGAGGTTTTTAATTTTTTTTTTTAGCTTTTTAAGTTGGAAGCCCAATTACTTGATCTTCTCTTTCTCTTTTTTATAAAAGTAAACATTCAGAAATATAAAATTTTCCCTACTAACATCTTTAGCTGCATCCCACAAATTTTGATACGTTTTCACATTATTGTCATTCTCTTGTATTAAATTATTAATTATGTCCTTGATTTGTTGTTTCACCCACTCATTCTTTAGGAGGATTAGATTATTAGTTTCCAATATGTTTTTTGTCTATTTCCCCCTGGTCTTTTACTGCATTCAATTTCTATTGCATCCTGGTATGAAAAAAATACATTTACTATTTCTGCCTCTCTGCATTTGGTTTTGAGGTTTTTACCCCCTAATATGTGGTCAATTTTTGTATAGATTTCATGTATTACCAAGAAAAATTTATATTCTTTCCTGTCACCCTTCAATTTTCTCCAAAGATCTATCATCCCTAACTTTCGTAGGATTCTATTTACCTTCTCTACTACGTTCTTATTTATTTTTGTGGTTCGATTTATCTAATTCTGAAAGGCCAAGTTTGAGATTTCCAGCTAGTATAGTTTTGCTATCTAATTCTTCTTGCATAATAAATTCTGCTCAGCCTTTTACCTTGACTCTAAATGTATCACTCTGCTTTAAGTGACTTTCTTATAAACAACAAATTGTAGGATTTTGGCTGGTTAATCCAGTATGCTATCTGCTTCTGCTTTATGGGAGAGTTCATCCCATTCACATTCACAGATAAAATTATTAATTGTATTTCTGCCATCTTGTTTTTCTCAATTATACTTTTCTCTTCCCTTTCCCCCTTTCCCTCCTCCCTAATATTTTGTCATTGATTACCCTTTCCCTCAAACAAGTCTTTCCTTTTGTAGCCCCTCCTCTTTTCTTGTACCTTTCCCCTTCTACTTATGTTCTTCCTTCTATTAGTCTTTCTCCTTCCCTTCCTCCTTCCCCACCTACTTCCCTATAGTGTGAAACAAGCTTCTCTGTGAAGCTAAATGTGTCTGATATTCTCTTTGAGCCAAATCTGATGAGAGTAAGATTTGCACAATGCTCTTCCCCCTCCCCTTTTTCCCTCAATTGCAGTAGGTCTTTTTTTGCTTCCACATGAGATGTAATTTACCCATTTTAATTCCATTTTTCTTTTCTTCCAGTAGAATCATCTTTTCTCCTCTAATTTCTTTTTAAAATCATCATAATAAAATTAAGTTATACCTGCCCCCTCTAAGTATACCTATAACACAGATACAGTTCTCAAGAGTTAAAGATATCATTTTCCCCTATAGGTATATAAGCTTTTTAACTTTTAAAAGAAAGTTATTTTTTCTTTCCTTTTTACCTTTTTATGCTTCTCTTGAATTCTATATTTTAAGATCAAATTTTCTATTCAGCTCTGGCCTTTTCATCAGAAATTGATGAAATTCATCTGTTTCATTGAATATCCATCTTTTTTGCCCTGAAAGATGATACTCAATTTTGCTGAATAATTGATTCTTGGCTGCAATCCCAGTTCCTTTGCCTTTCAGAATATCAGATTCCATGACCTTCAATCTTTTAAAATGGCAGCTACTAGGTCCTGAATAATCCTGATTATGGCTCCTTGACATTTGATTTGTTTTCTTCTAGCTGCTTGAAATATTTTCTCCTTGATTTGATAATTCTGGAATTTAGCTACAATGTTCCTTGGAATTTTAATTTTGGGTTCTCTTTCAGAAGGTGATTGGTAAATTCTTTCAATGGTTATTTTGCCCTCTGGTTCTAGGACATCCAGGTAATTTAAAAGAGCATTCTTTTATCAATGAAATAGCATTTGTAGATCCTGCCTTTCTCTATCCTGGGAATCATAGGTATGCTATATTATTATACCTTGATTATATGTTATGCATGTATATGTATATAAAATTACAAACTACAAATGGTAGTAAATTACTTATTCATTTCCTCTATGCCTTGTACAGTACTCTAAATAGTGCTGAATAAATGCTCATTTAATAGAATTTAATGGAATAGAATTCCTGTGGCAAGTCAGCAATTTCATAGTATAAGAGAAATTTACAAAATGATAAAATTTGAAATACCTAATAGCTGCAAATGACAGAAGATTCTTTAATTCAACAAAACTTTATTAAACATTTATTAAATGTACAATACCATTTACTAGAGAAATAAAGCTAGACTAGATAGATAAATGAAATATCTTGGCAGTCATGCTTATTTTTAGTTAAATATAACTGAATTTTCTTATTTCACAGATGAAGAAGCTGAAGAATACATGTTCATGAAGGTAATAAGAAGAGAAAGAATTTATTATGAGGTTTCCTGGCTCCAAATCCAGAGCTTTAAATTATTGTATAAATATTTTATATTGTTTTGCATATATAAGCAAAATATTTACTAGCTCATACAGGCATGAGCATTGTCTTATTCACACAAACATATATATATATATATATTATATATATATATAGTATATATATATATGTATATATATATATATATTCACACAAACATATATATATATATATTCACACAAACATATATATATATGTATATTCATATGGCTAGAAATGAAACCTGATTTTTTAAATAATGACTACCATCTTCAGCACGAATTGTTACTCTCTACTTTTTGATTTGCCAAACCATCACTTCTATAAAACAAAGCCACACATGTATACACATTGGAATGAGAAGCACCTGCATTGGATTCAATATTACAATTGATCTGCATTAATGTATACTTGAATAAGATTCCTTTATCAGTAAGTGGAGACATATGTGTGATATACAGACCCTCATATTTTACTGTCCATTGTGCTTTATGACCTGTCATTCTTTAAGTGAGATGGAGCACAAATCCAAAATCTGAAAATGTCCATTACCCATATCTGAACAGATACAAAAAAGTGGACTTTTCTGAAAACATGACATAAAAGTATCATGAGAAGTACATGCTGAAACAGGTATGGATTGAAATATAGTAACTAACTACAGTAATCTACAAATATTTTTAAAAAGAGGTCAATGCAAAAATCATTTTCAAAAATGACTACTAAGGATTTTAAGATGACATTTCTGACTTATTCAAGAAAGAGCATTCAGCATTCAAGCAGCATGCACTAGCATTCATCATTTGACAAGTGATTATTGAGAATATGTATTGTGCAATGAATCTTGACAGACAATATGAGAGAGATAATTATTTACATGCCACAGTTCTTACCCTTGAGGAGCTTACTTTTGAGAAGGAAATGAAGTGGAAATAATACTAACATGGGTGTGACCAAGAATTTGAAAATAAGATGCTGGATTTGTTGCATGTTCCTTATGATTTCATTTATAACACCAGGAAAAATTCAACATTTTATGTGCCATCCCCCTCATTAAAAAAAAAAAAAAAAAAAAAAACTATCTCAAGTTTAAGTCAACAGGTCTGTTGTCATTGGGAGAAAAATAACATAGCTAATGAGCTCCTACAAATGTTTAATTTTATTAATCATCCAGAGGACATAATTAACTCATAGCAAAGACAAATGACATAACTGTGAGAAAAGTTGTAATAGAACATTTCCTTCATAAATCTGGTGCATATTCACCCACAAAAATACACAGCATCAACAGAAGAGTAGACACATCAAAGGAAGATGTGTGATTAGAGTATACATCCTGTAAAGCATATGACTGTCTTCTGCTGCTTTTTTCACACTCTTCCTACTGGGTCTGCCTCATACTAGTCTTACATGATACTTATTCTTAGCCAGGACATGCTATACGTTATGATCATTATTGGATGGTCTTCTCTAAAGATCATGATTTTGGAATTTCTAGCTTCTATTTTCTATTTGGAGTCCTCAACTAAATTTCTACATCATCCCTATTAGACAAACAAACTGTGCCATCTCCTTTATCTAAAATCCTAAAAGTCTAAAATTCTATTTTCTTTAAGTGTTAGGATCTTCAGACACATAGAATCAAAATACAGAAAGACTTTCATCATTTTGCTTCCATTGTGGATAAAAAATTGATCAGTTCCAAGAGCTGATTACAAGTAGTATTTCTTTCCAAAAGAAATACTTAACCTCCACTGTCAACTACCAGCCATTTAAGTAAAATACACAGGTTATAAGTCTTTTTCTGAAATTTATACTAAGATATTATAATCTAATACTATTAAACATATATGTGTATATGTAAGCATATGTATACGTGTGTGTATATATATACATATAAACATACATATTCTGCTTATGGTGTTTATTGTGTGCATGTAAATAAATAGATAGATAGATAAGAGAGACAGAGAAAGAAAGCTGTTTCTGGAATCAGGAGTAATTGAGTTCAAATTCACATTCAGACACTGCTCTAAGTAAGTTATTTAACCCTGATTGTCTCAAAAAAACAAATAAATAATACGTCCTAACAACACTAAAATAACAGTTTTAAAATTAATTCACTTTTGCTATCAAATCAAATAATACACTAAATTATTAAGATGACTTAAAAAAGAACTTACATGTTTCAAATTGCAGGTATTTTATGTCCCATACATGAAGAACAGAATTTTGATTTTTGTTCCATTTTTATACTGGTGAAAGTATATAAATATAATAGTTCTGTCTCAGGAATAATTTGATCTGCATATATCAAAAAATGTTTTATTTTTGGTATTCTCTATTTAATACCCTTAAGAAAGACAAAGTGGGCACTTTTTGAATTCTTCATATTATGTGATATTCTGTCAGTTGATATACATCACAGAATTTCAAATTTGGAAAGGGTATCATTAGTCATCTACTTCAACCCTTAATTAAGGGGGGAATACTTTTTCTCTGCAGTATATCAAATGAATTACTTAATATTTTCTTGAGGTTCTGACGAGTAGGGACATAGTAATATCCACAGCATCCCATTCTGACATAGTTAGATTAGATCAAGCTGGTTTATCTTTTTGAAATGTGTATTCACTGGTAACTTTGCTCTTCAGGACCAACCAGAAAAAGTTGAATTATTTTTTTAAGTGATATAGAGGCAAGGCTATTTGCTGCTCCAAGTGACCTTGTCCTGAATAATTGCTATCTTATCAGTGTACCCCTCTCAAATATCCTGCCCTAAAATGAACATAATACTCTTCATATGCTTTGATGCAGTTTTCTTTATATTTGTGAAATGAACCCTTGGTCAAAAAAAAAATTGAAATAGTTTTTATAATATTTTATTTTCCCCAGTTACATGTAAAACATTTTTATAATTGTTTTTTGTTTGTTTGTTTTTGCTGAGGCAATTGGGATTAAGTGACTTGTCCAGGGTAACACAGCTAGAAAGTGCTTAGTGTCTGAGGCCAAATTTGAACTCAGGTCCTCAGTGCTTTATCCACTATGCTACCTAGGTACCCCTACATTTGTTTTTAAAACATTGAATTGCATCCCCATCATGATCCCTGATCATAATCACTTGGTATAGAACATTTCATTTTAGATGAGCTCTTGGAGGACTTTTCCAGTTTTTCTGAGAACATCCTGCTCATCATTTCTTATAGAACAATATTATTTCATCATAGTCACCACAGTTCACCAATTGATGAACATTTCCTCATTTTCACATTTGCAATTAGAAAAAAATCGCTACAAAAACTTGTGCATATAGGTCCTTTTCCTTTTTGTTTTTCTTTTTATCTCTTTTGTGATACATGCCTATTAGTGGTACTGTTAGCTCAAAGGATATGCATGATTATATAGCCCTTTGAGCAGAGATCATATCTTTTAATCATTTATCAATGGGGTAATTACTTTTTTAAAATAAATTTGACTCAATTCCCCATACATTTGAGAAATGAAGCCTGAATCAGAGAAATGCATCAAAATTCATTTCACAATAATTATTTTAACTGTATTTCACATACATTCATTCTATTCTCTCTTTCCTTTCACCCTGCCCCTCTTTAAAAGTATTTTGTTTCTAACTACTCCCAGGTCCCGATATGCTCTCTTTTTCTATTACCTTCCCACCTGCTCATACTCCCTTCCCCTCCTATTTTCCTGCATGGTAAGATAGATCTATATATCCATATTTAGGATGTGTTTTATTTCCTCTTTGAACCAATTCTGATGAGAGGAAAGTTCACTCACTCTCTCCTCTCCTGACCTCCCCCTTTATTGTAAAAGCTTTTTCTTACATCTTTTGTGGGAGATAATACCATTCCACCCCTCCTTTTCCCTTTCTCCTAATGCATTACTCTTTCACTGCTTAGCTTATGAGTTCAAAGTACCATCCTCCCATACAGGAATGTAATGGATTAACCTATATTAAGCTCCTTATGATTTCCCTTTGCTGATTACCTCCTTATGCTTCTCCTAAATCCTGTATTTGAAAGATATATTTTTCTATTCAGCTATGATCTTTTCATCATGAATGCTTGAATGTTCCCTATTACATTCAATATGCACGTTTCCCTAAAGAATTATACTCTGTTTTTGGGTAGGTTGAAATCCTAGATCCATTGCTCTTTGGAATATCATATTCCAAGACCGGAGGCCTTCAGTCCTTTAATGTTGAAGATGCTAAATACTGCATTACCTTAATGGTGGTTCCACTATATTTCAATTGTTTTTGTGGATGTCTGTAATGTTTTCTCTTTGACCTGAGAGTTTGGGAATTTGGCTAGATTATTTCTGAGAGTTTTCATCTTGGGTTTTTTTTTCAGGAGGTGATCAGTGAATTTTTTGAATTTCTAGTTAACCCTCTGCTTCTAGAATATCTGGAAAGTTCTCATTGATAATTTCTTGAAAAATCAGTCTAGGCTCTTTATTTGATCATGGTTTTTAGGTAGACTAAAAATTCTTAAATAGATAAATTATTAAATTCTTGGATCTATTTTCCAAGTCATTTGTTTTTCAAATGAAATATTTCACATTGTTTTCTTTTTTTTTTTTCATTCTTTTGGTTTTGTATTATTTTTTCTTTTATTATTTCAGAGGGAAGCTGAGAAGTGCTCAGGCAATTCCAAGTTTTTCTCCTCTGTCTTGGAGCTGCATCTCACCACAATAGTTTTCTTACTTGCCATGTTATACTGGTGAGATACTCATATTGAGAATTTGCTCTACTATATTCTCCATTCATGTTTTGAATCAATTGTAAAAATCATACGTATTGTTACAATTAAGTAACATGCAATTAAGCATCATATTTTGTTCAGCTTATCTAGTCATTCAAAATCTTGCTTCAACCTTTATTCTATCAACATGTTGGCTATTTCTTCTATCTTTTTGTGTCATTTCTTCAGATATATATATATAAATATATATATATATATATATATGCCTTTATCCAAATCATTGATTAAAATAAATGTTAATACAAAAAGTTCCTATAATTAACTTGTACACCCCACTAAAGATAATGATTCAATTTAACACCAAATCATTAATAACTACTTTTTGTCATCTGGCTATTCAATGAATGCCTAAACCTCCTAAATGTACTATTATTTTAATCCACATCACTATATCTATATCTAGATGTATATCTATCTGACTGTATAATCTAGTGAAATAATATCTGCCGCATTCCCCTGATTCAGAGAATGAAAGATTTGTCTTGCATGATCAGTTTTTGAAAATTCCATTATTGTACTTTATGACCAATATTTCCTCTTCTTAGATGTTCAAAAATCTTAAAAATATGTCCCAGAAGATAAACAACCAATATAGTTGAAAAGGATAATAAAATACAGATGCTCTACCTTGTCCAACATCTCTAAACAGATCTAGATGCCCCTGACTAAGCCATGTTCATGAAATTTAAGGGAAAAAAAATCACCTTTTTTTCCAGTAGAGGTCAGTATAGGGACAGAGAGGACTAAAAACACTGGGGGCAGAGGTCTAAACAGATACTGGACACACTACATTCCAGTACATGGAGAAGGCCATGATTGAATAAATGCCAATTGACAGTTTTATTGCTTATTACCCATTTCCTGGTAACAGAATTGGGTCTGATTGGGGAGAGACTTGGTTCTAGGGATAGAATTCCAGGTTGGGGAATGGTTATAAGTCTAAACCATGTAATAAAAGAATACGTTTAGAAACAAGCAAAAGTTGTGTAATAATAATTTTTGAAGAGAATTAGTATCTCAGGTCCATCCTCCATTTCTTTCTGAAACCTATTGAGGAATAACTAGAAGAAGGATTCCAGACAGTCACTTTCTTTAAAAAAATGAAAACACAATTATTAAGGACTTTGTATGTACCAAACACTATGTACTTTAGGAATACAAATACAAAAGCAAAGACATTTGTAGCCTTCAAAGAGCTTATATTTTAATGGCAGAAAGCCTATCTGGAAAATTATAGAGATGGTGAATAGGGATATGGAAATGGGGAATGGTTCTAGAATTGGAGAGTGGTGGAAAAGAGGAAGGAATGGCTATACATAAAGATAAAATAATTGGTGAGGAAACTATGGAAGGGATGGCTAGAAAGGAGGAAGTAAAGTTAGGTGTGGTTAGATAGAATTAATGCTGAACCAGTGGAGCTGTAAAAATGGGTGGCTGAGACTAGCATTAACCTATTGAAACTCCAATGAGCTTGCCCCATGATATATATTCATCTTCTAGATTAATATGCTCCCACCATCCTTTTCTATTTGAGCTTGAAATCACTGATCTATTTGATGGAAAGAAGTACAACATGAAGTTGAATAAATGTGAAACAAAAAGCTTTCATATTATGAACATAATGCATGATAGAATACATAAGTCAAAGTAGAGGGTTGAAATTGTAGTTTTTTGAAAAACAAAAAAGTGTAATGGGCTGAGGCTTGAGTTGATGCACTGAGGTCCCAAGCACATGAGGCTAAATAGTAATTGGACCATACTCTATTAATATATAAGCTTGGAGAAAGAATGGCCCCCACCCACTCTTTGTGCAAGTCCTGATGTGTTGTATAGGAAATGAAGATTTTGGTGGGTGGAGGCAGGGGAGTGGAAAAGGAAGGGGAGGAGAGACTGTTTGCTTTTGCCATGACCTTTCTGTTTGTTTCTCTTCTTTTTGCTTTTGCTGAGGCAGTTGGGGTTAAGTAACTTGCCCATGGTCACACAACCAGGAATTGTTAAGTGTCTGAGGCTGGATTTGAACTCAGGTCCTCCTGACTTCAGGGCTAGTGCTCTACCCACCGAGCCATCTCCTCCCTTCACACACCAAAATCGTCATTTCCTATACAACACATCAGGACTTGCACAAAGAGTGGGCGGGGGGGGGGGGGGGGGGGGGGGGGAGGGAGAGGGGGGGCATTCTTTCTCCAAGCTTATATATTAATAGAGTATGGTTTAATTACTATTTAGCCTCATGTGCTTGGGACCTCAGTGCATCAACTCAAGCCTCAGCCCATCACAAAAAAAGTAGCAGAACTGGATAAAATTCATGATTATAATTAATTGCTTAAGAATGTTCACATTAATTTCTAGTAAAGTACTTTACCAGCTTTCTCTCTTATCCATGGCTGATTCTCATCTCAAGAGATGGCATAATGTATGTATTGCTAATAAGTAAGAACAGCAGAAATTTCTATAAAAATAGACAAATTAACTATTGATATGTTTTATGCATAAAATTCATAATTTGAAAAACATAAAACACTTCAAAATAATCAGTATTAGAAGAGCAAGAAGGACCTGCCAAAAAGTCTTAAGGGCACACACAGTAACTCAATATTGACTTTGTGATAATTGAACAAGCTACCCAAAAACACTGTAACATTTATAACACCTTTGTAGATTGTTATAAAATCTTTGACTCAATTCTACCTTCATGGCTTCGAAATCTACTGAATTATAAAACAAACGCAAGCATAGTAACACTGTTAAAGTATTTGACGTTCACATGCAAAATTGTTCTTTGTTTAAATATGCTGCCAACATAGTAATAAAAACAATTGATAGAAAAATAGAATACTTCCAGGAAAACCATTTAAGTGCTGAAGATCTGCTTTCCTAAAAGTTAATAAATGTGGCTTTCAAATCAAAAAGACAATCTTATCAAAATATTATATTAATCATTTGATGTTTTGGAGTATTGCTTGTTATATTGCTTGACTGAAAAGCACATAAAATAACTTCTTCATACCATAGGCAAATATGTTTTGACTTCAATAAGTAAGCAACTTTTAATATATGCCAGGGAAGAATTTGATTAGAGACTTCTATAAAAACATTTTAAATGACAAAAATACATTATAATAATATTTGATGGCATTGAGATCACTGTGATAGTCTCCACTGAAAGGAGTATATAATTCTCCCTTTTATAAGAACACTCTTGGAAAAAATATGACAATAACATTTTGAAGGTAAATACAACTGTGTTCCCAGAAATTATATTTTGACTACCAACAACTTGTTTTTTTGTTTTTTTTTTCCTCCCTGATAACAAACCCTATACAATATTTTACTCTGACTGATGATTAGCAACTTGACCAGGTCCAGGGAGCTCATCCAAACTCATAGTATAAGAACTCCACTTTCTGAAAAGCACTTTTAAGCACCTTCTTTCCTATAGAAACACATTCTTCCCTTCTGCTGGAACACAACATCTCCACCAGCAGGAACACACCTTCCTGCTGAAGCATCCTCCCTTTCTGCTGAATGAACCTGTCTCCATGCAACCCAATTTAGCTCTGCTCTTAGAAGAGTTATATTCTATGTTAATGTGTATGCCAGAGTTGCAGGTTATTTTCCTCTCTTCCTTACCCCATTGTGTCAAGGCTTGCAAAAAAGCTTCACATTGAACTGATTCCCATTTTTAAATGTTATTCTCAGCATCTTAAATCATACATCTCTGGCTGGTCCATGATCTCTCCCTTAGACATAAACTGACTACCCAGAAAGGAGTTAATCTGTTGACAGCTAAATCTACAATGAAGAAGCAAGGCACAGTGAACTCAACTATAAAATACAAGAATTTGTATTTTATAAAATACAGGGAAGTCCTATACCTTCCCAGAAGAGATTTATGCCATAAGTTTGTCACAAAATGAAATATTTTAGGGGCAAAAAGACCTCATTCCCCAAAACAGTAGTAAAGGTTGGTATCAGGAATATGCCTGTAGATGTTAAATGTAACTGAAAGCAGTTTATATTCAAATATAGCCAATGAAATAATTAAAATTCAAAAGTGGAATCAAAGTAATACACACAGGTGACTGTCCCACAAATTTGACCAACAAAATGTCAAAAAAAAAAAGAATTAAATCAATGGTAGAATCATGTTGATTTGTTTATAGAAATGTAACAGTTCATGACAGGAATTCAGTATCAAATCATTCTTATACAGTTATGAAAAGGTCATCTATAAACTTGTTGGATAGGGTGTGTTTTTTATTGTTAGTGAGGAACTCTGACAGTAATGCCACAAATCAATTTGAATATTTGTGCATCTTTAAAGATGTGTCTTTGGAAATTCAATGAACTATACTATTATAGGAACATCATTAGTCAAAACTCTTGATCAGCTGCCTAGATATAACATTAATTTTTTTAAAGTTTGAGAAAAACATTTTTAATTATTATAATTTCATTAAATTCTTATTAAATAGAAACTTATCAAAAGAAATTAAAATTATGTGAAAATAGAATGAGATACATTATCTCTATCATCCAATATGCAAGTACCTGAGAAAAGCTTTCAGTAAGTCTATAAAAGTTGAGCATATTTCAATTAAGAAAAAAACAGTCTTTTCTGCACCTGAACAATAATATGCAGAACTTTAATATTAATAAAAAATAAGCAGAATAAGAACTTAGAACAATGCTATCTGACCTCAATCAAAAAGGTGACAAGAAGAAAAAATGGAATAATAATAATTAATGAGTAATAATAAATTTTAAGATTTGTACACTTCCTCAATTACTTTTTCATTTGTTAACCACACTATCTTTTATATCCAGAGTTATAGAATATAAATGGGTAGGATGTTGAAAGATTTCATTCTTATTTTTTTATTTCTACTACTTGGAATAAAAGGTAGCTAGTAAGTATTTGTTAAATTGAATTGACTTACACTGAAAATGAAAATAAGTTTGAAAGTGATTACTCTGCTTCATTCTAGAAAGTAAGAACGCAGTTTCTCAGGTTAATAGACTAGAAAAATATGACTCCTCCCTTTGTAATTTTACTGCTGGTACATGGATGACTCCTGTAGTAAGTGTTTTTATTTATAATTCTTTCTTATATCTAAGATAATCATAGAGAAAGAAATCAAACCACCTTTCCTTTCAGTTTCCATCTGAACCTAGTCTATATGATGAATAGATGAACAGTTACAGAACCAGTACATTTCATTGATATAATGTGAATGTCATCAAAACTGAGCTCCAAAATGATTTTCATTAGTTAAAACAAAAATATTTAGCAAGCAAAATTGAAATATGACTAATCATCTTTAAAAACATTTTACCATTTTGACTGTTTAATCTTTTCTATAAATTTTTCTTCTAATATTTCATTAGTGAATAATATGTTTTCCTCCAGAATTCATGAGAATAGGAAAAATAAGCAATTAACCACAGAGGAGTTTGGAAAATTCTAACCCTATAATGTCCAGTTTTCTTGAATAGACAATTGGGATATCTACTTCAAATATCAAAATTAAAAATACATAGCTTAATCTTAGCCTGGGAGAACTCTGGTTGACCTTTGTTGGATGTGAGCTACCAACTTGCCCTTATAAGTATAATGAGGATTTTCTGTCCTACACATGGACAGATTATTCTCCATGTACTTCTAGTGGATATATTATTTCTGGAGGTGGGAGGAAGGAAAGCTTTCAGTAATATATGATTTATTGCTAAGAATGCTTTGATTGGTCAGAAGTGCTCTATCCTATGTAAAAGAGGTGACTTTCAGTGGGTAATTCTCTTGAATACATCTTTAAAAATATTTTTATTTCAATAAAAGGGAGAGACGGATGTTTTTTCTCTACCCCTGTTTAATAGAAGCTCCCCACATGGAATATGTAGAGTCAATTAACTAGATTTCTACCAGAATCCCTAGTTACCTGCCATTTGTGTTTCTTTCCTTCAGAATTGACCTTATGAGCACTCACAGGTCTACAGCAATCAATGTTCAGAAGCAGAGGTCTTCTCCTATCTGGTTTCTAAGTAAAATATGGGAGGGGTCCCTAAGCAATGACAGAAATGGAGTGGCATAAAGAGATTAATTGGCATCAGAAAGAAAGATCACAGGAAAGATCAAGATTAACTCTTTTATACAGTTTATTCTCAGTGAAGATGTGAAATAGTAAATGACTAATTAGCAGCCTTGCACAAACTCTTTTATGTCTCAGTGAACCCTAAATATTAGCCTCCTTATTGATTGCAATAATAAGTTATTACTGAATTATTTCTAATTGTTATCTAACATGTATTATGATTATCATTGTTTTATTTCATTACAAATAAATCATCTATCCTTTACCCAAATCATATTTTATTTTGGAAAATATATATATTATCTGTATATATATGTATGTATTTACCACTGCTTTATTTAACAATTTCCTCTAGACTAGAACTAGAATATCACTGTGAGTAAATTTCCTGGGTTTAAATTGTTTTAGTCAATGAATATCTTATTTTGGGAGCCTAATCCCTTTTAAAAATTAGACTGTTGAAATTGGGGCATACCTAATTGACTATATAGACCAAGTAAAGGTGCAGCTCCCTTTTTCTTATAGCTTTAGCTTTAACCTCTAGCTAGATCAGGAAAATGATTCTAGCCACTTAGTCATAGCAGACTAGAAATTAAATAAGTAATAGGAGGGTCCTAAAAAGTGAAACCCATAAGTTAATTGTAGGACACCCAGTTCACTGAAAACACCAGATTCATTGAGATGCAGGTCCAGTGAAGACTGTTTGATGAAACCACCAAAAGATAACAGTGGTCCATTATCATTGGAGTTCTGAGTTTCTCATATTTATATGTTCTGGTCCTTTTCTCTGTATGTACCACTTTTTGCATGTGACTCAGTCACAAGTATTCTTTGCATGTACATTCCTCATGTGTGAAATTTATACACACCCAGTTTTCCACAGATGTTTTACATTTGTGAGAGAGTATGCTCAATTTTTAGGAATGCAGGTTATTGTTATTATTGCTGTACTTTGGAATTCATTAAATGTCTTTTCTTTGAATAAACCATATTCTCTGATTGACTAGGGAAAAATACAGACACTTCTACAAACACACACACACACATACACACACATACACACACAGACACACACACACACACACACACACACAAGGCCTGATAAACTTTGGTTTTGCGGTATTCCAGATACAAAGACTATCTTGTTTTGAAATAATTAGGTATCTATTCTGAGAGATCTATATGTATATGGAGTGGAGGTTAGAAAAGGAAAGTTACTCTTGTAACTGATCAAAAGAAATTAATAATGTAGGATTTCAAGTAGGGTTAAATTTAATAATAGTAATAATAATAATAATAATAATAATAAAAGACACAATTTTGAGTGGGCAAGGGGGGAATTTTTGCAAATCTTTAAGTAACATGAATACAATCCTGCTCCACTTATCAGTTTGTTCTGAACGCCTCTAAATTGAGATTTCCAATTCACATTAGGATTCAGACAGCTTAGCAGTTATTCTGTCTTCTGTAATAGATTGTATTCCATTTTCTCATTCCTTTCAATATTTATCACAGTTTATTTTTTCCCTCTTTCTTCACTGGTTTCTAGTCCTCTCTCCTTTAGAATAGTTAAACTACTAAGACATTTTCTTGCATGGTAACTGCTAATTTTCTAAGATCAGTTTCTAAGATCAGTTATTACACATTACACATGCCCTCTACTTTACTACAGAATTACTTTGTCTTTAACATGAGATGCTCTCTAGCGTCAGAATAAAAGCTATCTTCCTGTCTTTGTATGGTTAAACTCTCTTCTCATGTTCTCAATCCCAGTTGTTGTTGTTGTTGTTGTTTTTTCAGTTCTGTCTTAGAGGCAGGATATGAGTTTTGTATTCCTTTAAATTCTTATAGAATCAAACAGAGAATTGGGCCCCACCCCAGATTCTTCTTCTTAAAGATTGCTGAAGTACTCACAATGTAACATAGAATCTTCATTCTGTATTACTTTTTTTTTTAATTTTTTATTTAATAATTACTTTATATTGACACTCGTTTCTGTTCCGATTTTTTTTTCCCCTCCCTCCCTCCACCCCCTCCCCTAGATGGCAAGCAGTCCTTTATATGTTGGATATGTTGCAGTATATCCTAGATACAATATATGTTTGCAGAACCGAACAGTTCTCTTGTTGCATAGGGAGAATTGGATTCAGAAGGTATAAATAACCCGGGAAGAAAAACAAAAATGCAGATAGTTCACATTCGTTTCCCAGTGTTCTTTCTTTGGGTGTAGCTGCTTTTGTCCGTCATTTATCAATTGAAACTCAGGTCTCTTTATCAAAGAAATCCACTTCCATCAAAATATGTCCTCATACAATATCGTTGTCGAAGTGTATAATGATCTCCTGGTTCTGCTCATTTCACTTAGCATCAGTTCATGTAAGTCTCGCCAGTCCTTTCTGTATTCATCCTGCTGGTCATTTCTTACAGAACAATAATATTCCATAACATTCATATACCACAATTTACCCAGCCATTCTCCAATTGATGGGCATCCATTAATTTTCCAGTTTCTGGCCACTACAAACAGGGCTGCTACAAACATTTTGGCACATACAGGTCCCTTTCCCTTCTTTAGTATTTCTTTGGGATATAAGCCCAATAGAAACACTGCTGCATCAAAGGGTATGCACAATTTGATAATTTTTTGGGCATAATTCCAGATTGCTCTCCAGGATGGTTGGATTCGTTCACAACTCCACCAACAATGCATTAGTGTCCCAGTTTTCCCGCATCCTCTCCAACATTCATCATTATTTTTTCCTGTCATCTTAGCCAATCTGACATGTGTGTAATGGTATCTCAGAGTTGTCTTAATTTGCATTTCTCTGATCAATAATGATTTGGAACACTCTTTCATGTGAGTGGTAATAGTTTCAATTTCATCCTCTGAAAATTGTCTGTTCATATCCTTTGACCATTTATCAATTGGAGAATGGCTTGATTTCTTATAAATTTGAGTCACTTCTCTATATATTTTGGAAATGAGGCCTTTATCAGAACCTTTAACTGTGAAGATGTTTTCCCAGTTTGTTGCTTCCCTTCTAATCTTGTTTCCATTAGTTTTATTTGTACAAAGGCTTTTTAATTTGATGTAATCGAAATTTTCTATTTTGTGATCAGTAATGGTCTCTAGTTCATCTTTGGTCACAAATTTCTTTCTCCTCCACAAGTCTGAGAGATAAACTATTCTATGTTCCTCTAATTTATTTATAATCTCGTTCTTTATGCCTAGGTCATGGACCCATTTTGATCTTATCTTGGTAAATGGTGTTAAGTGTGGGTCCATGCCTAATTTCTGCCATACTAATTTCCAATTATCCCAGCAGTTTTTATCAAATAATGAATTCTTTAACCAGAAGTTAGGGGCTTTGGGTTTGTCAAACACTAGATTGCTATAATTGACTATTCTGTCTTGTGAGCCTAGCCTTTTCCACTGATCCACTAATCTATTTCTTAGCCAATACCAAATGGTTTTGGTGACTGCTGCTTTATAATATAATTTTAGATCAGGTACAGCTAGGCCACCTTCATTTGATTTTTTTTTCATTAATTCCCTTGAGATTCTCGACTTTTTATTGTTCCATATGAATTTTGTTGTTATTTTTTCTAGATCAATAAAATATTTTCTTGGAAGTCTGATTGGTATAGCACTAAATAAATAGATTAGTTTAGGGAGTATTGTCATCTTTATTATGTTCGCTCGGCCGATCCAAGAGCACTTAATATTTTTCCAATTATTTAAGTCTGACTTTATTTGTGTGGAGACTTTTTTATAATTTTGCTCATATAATTCCTGACTTTCCTTTGGTAGATAGATTCCCAAATACTTTATGGTATCAACAGTTATTCTGAATGGAATTTCTCTTTGTATCTCTTGCTGTTGGGTTTTGTTGGTGGTGTATAAAAATGCTGAGGATTTATGGGGATTTATTTTGTAGCCAGCTACTTTGCTAAAATTATGAATTATTTCCAATAGCTTTTAGGTAGAATCTCTGGGGTTCTCTAGGTATACCATCATATCATCTGCAAAGAGTGATAGTTTGGTTTCCTCATTGCCTACTCTAATTCCTTTAATATCTTTCTCGACTCTTATTGCCGAGGCTAGTGTTTCTAATACGATATTAAATAATAATGGTGATAGTGGGCAACCTTGCTTCACTCCAGATCTTACTGGAAAAGGTTCCAATTTTTCCCCATTGCATAAGATGCTTACTGATGGTTTTAAATATATGCTCCTGACTATTTTAAGGAAAAGTCCATTTATTCCTATGCTCTCAAGTGTTTTTATTAGGAATGGATGTTGGATTTTATCAAATGCTTTTTCTGCATCTATTGAGATGATCATGTGGTTTTTGTTTGTTTGGTTATTGATATAGTCAATTATGCTAATAGTTTTCCTAATATTGGACCAGCCCTGCATTCCTGGTATAAATCCTACTTGGTCATAGTGTATTATCCTGGTGACAATTTTCTGTAATCTTTTTGCTAATATTTTATTTAAGATTTTAGCATCAATATTCATTAGGGAGATTGGTCTATAATTTTCTTTCTCTGTTTTCAGCCTACCTGGTTTAGGTATCAGTACCATGTCTGTGTCATAAAAGGAGTTTGGTAGGACTCCTTCAATCCCTATTTTTTCGAATACTTTATATAACATTGGAGTTAATTGTTCTTTAAATGTTTGGTAGAATTCACATGTAAATCCATCTGGTCCTGGGGATTTTTTCTTAGGGAGTTGATTGATAGTTTGTTCTATTTCTTTTTCTGAGATGGGACTGTTTAGGATATTTACTTCTTCCTCTCTTAGTTTGGGCAAGCTGTATTTTTGGAGGTATTTTTCTATTTCATTTAAGTTGTCGAATTTATTGGCATAAAGTTGGGCAAAGTAACTCCTAATTATTGCTCTAATTTCCTCTTCGTTAGTGGTGAGTTCTCCCTTTTCATTTTTAAGACTAACAATTTGATTTTCCTCTTTCCTTTTTTTAATCAGATTTACTAAGGGTTTGTCTATTTTGTTGGTTTTTTCATAGAACCAACTCTTAGTTTTATTAATCAATTCAATAGTTTTTTTACTTTCAATTTTATTGATCTCACCTTTTATTTTTAGAATTTCAAGTTTAGTGTTTGACTGGGGGTTTTTAATTTGTTCCTTTTCTAGCATTTTTAATTGCAAACCCAATTCATTGACCTTCTCTTTCTCTATTTTATACAAATAGGCCTCTAGAGATATGAAATTTCCCCTTATTACCGCTTTGGCTGCATCCCATACATTTTGGTATGATGTCTCATTATTATCGTTTTCTTGGGTGAAGTTATTAATTATGTCTATGATTTGCTGTTTTACCCAATCATTCTTTAGTATGAGATTATTTAGTTTCCAATTATTTTTTGGTCTACTTCCCCCTGCTTTTTTATTGAATGTAATTTTCATTGCATCGTGGTCTGAAAAGGATGCATTTACTATTTCTGCCTTACTACATTTGAGTTTGAGGTTTTTATGTCCTAATATATGGTCAATTTTTGTATAGATTCCATGAACTGCTGAAAAGAAAGTGTATTCCTTTCTGTCTCCATTACATTTTCTCCAGAGATCTATCATATCTAACTTTTCTAGTATTCTATTTACCTCTTTGACTTCTTTCTTATTTATTTTGTGGTTTGATTTATCTAATTCTGAGAGTGCAAGGTTAAGATCTCCCACTATTATAGTTTTACTGTCTATTTCTTCTTGCAGCTCTCTTAGTTTCTCTTTTAAGAATTTAGATGCTACCCCACTTGGTGCATATATGTTTAATATAGATAGTGCTTCATTATCCATGCTACCCTTTAGCAAGATATAGTGCCCTTCCTTATCTCTTTTAATTAGATCAATTTTTGCTTTAGCTTGATCTGAATTCAGGATGGCTACCCCTGCTTTTTTGACTTCACCTGAAGCATAGTAGATTTTGCTCCAACCTTTTACCTTTAACCTGCATGTATCTCCCCGCTTCAGGTGTGTTTCCTGTAAACAACATATTGTAGGATTCTGGCTTTTAATCCATTCTGCTAACAGCTTCCTCTTTATGGGGGAGTTTACCCCATTCACATTTATGGTTAGAATGACCAATTCTGTATTACTTGCCATCTTGTTAACCCCGGTTTATGCTTTTCTCCCTTCTTTCCCCTTTCCCCCCCTTCAAAGTATTAAGCTTGTGAGCACCCCTTGCTTCTCACAGCCCTCCCTTTTTAGTGTCCCTCCCCCCGCCTTAGAGTTCCTCCCCCTATCTTACCCCTTTCCCTCCCAGTTCCCGTATTCCCTTCCGCTTAGCTTATTCCTTCCCTTTTCTCTTTTCCCTTCTCACTTTTCAATGAGATGGGAGAAGTTTCACCATAGATTGAATATGTCTTAAGATTTTTCACTTAAAGCCAATTCTGAAGGCAGTAAGATCCCCACTATATTCATCCCCCTCCATACTTTCTCTCAGATATAATAGGTTTCCTATGCCTCTTCATGAGATGTACTACCCCCACTTTACCCTTTTTCTGGTACAATGTCCTTTCCACATCAATTTCTAGAACAAGGTATACATGTATTCTTTATACATCTATATAGTCAAAATATAGTTCCCAAGATTAATCTTTACCTTTTTAGATTTCTCTTGAGTTCTATATTTGTAGATCAAACTTTTTGTTAAGTTCTGGTTTTTTCATCAGAAATAGATGAAATTCGCTTACTTCGTTGAATGTCCATTTTCTTCCCTGGAAAAAGATGCTCATTCTTGCTGGGTAAGTTATTTTTGGTTGCATACCAAGTTGCTTAGCCTTTCGGAATATCATATTCCAGGCCCTTCGATCTTTTAATGTGGATGCTGCCAGATCCTGGGTGATCCTTATTGTGGCTCCTTGATACTTGAATTGGGTTTTTCTAGCCGCTTGCAATATTTTTTCCTTCATCTGAGGGTTCTGGCATTTGGCCACTATATTCCTTGGTGTTTTGATTTTAGGATGCCTTTCAGTGGGTGATCGATGAATCCTTTCAATGTTTATTTTTTCCTCTGTTCCTATGACTTCTGGGCAGTTCTCTTTGAAAATTTCCTGGAAAATAGTGTCCAGGCTCTTTTTTTCATCATGTTTTTCTGGGAGTCCAATGATTCTCAGATTGTCTCTCCTGGATCTGTTTTCCAGGTCTGTTGTCTTCCCCAGAAGGTATTTCACATTTTTCTCCATTGTTTGATTTTTTTGGATTTGCTTGACTGATTCTTCTTGTCTCCTCGAGTCATTCAATTCCACTTGTTCAATTCTGATTTTCAGTGAAGTATTCTCTTCACTCACTTTTTTAAAATCTTTTTCTAATTGTCCAATTGAGTTCTTTTGTTCTGTGGAATTTTTTTCCATTTCGCCAATTTTGTTTTTTAGAGAGCTGTTTTCTGTTTCCAGTTCACTAATCCTATTTTTCAAGGATTTTACTTCTTTATCCACTCTCTCTTTAACTTTCTCCAGGCTCTTTTGCCAAGCCTCCCTCTCCTTTTCCCAAGCTTCCCTCTCCTTTTGCCAAGCCTCATTCTGCTTTCCCCATTTTTCTTCTAGCTCCCTTGTGAGAGCCTTTTTAATCACTTCTATGAGGTTCATCTGTGCTGAGGAACAGATGATCTCCTCCTTTGGGGATTCACCTGGGGACTGCCTGTTTTTAGTCTCCTCAGGATTTAGAGTCTGCTCTCTATCTGTATAGAAGCTGTCAAGGGTTAAAGTCCTCTTCAGCTTCTTGCTCATTCTGTCTAATAATCAAAGACAAACTACCAAAGAAAAACAGAAAAAACTGGAGTCTTTCTTTGGGGGGACGGGGGGGGGGGGGGGGCTGGGTGTGTTATCGAGCTTCCTCTCCAGACTGCAGGGGGCAGCAGTGAGGCACTAGCAGGACTGTGTTGCGCCTGCGCTCTGAGATCCCAAAGCGTGCTGAGTCACTGTGGGGGGGAAGGGGAGGGGCGGCCAGGTCCTGAGAGACTCCAGCTGTTTGGGGTTGTATTCTTCAGCCCCGGTGTTTTTAGCTTCTCTGCTGGGCTGCTGATTTGCTGCCGGAGCAAAGTATCCAAACCTGTAGCGAAGCTCTCCCCGCAGAGACGGTTGCGATCACTCCCCACCCCCTCTCCAGTCTGCTCCCGTGCTCTCCCTGCCGCTGCCCGCCACCTGCGCGTGATCTAAAACCGCCCCAGCCCTCCAGTAAAGACAGACCTTTCTTGGCGGATCTCAAGGATGGCTTCTCTTGGTAACTATCTGTGGGTTTTTTTCAGTCAAGCATTGATTCAGAGGCTTGTAATGAAGTGGATAGTGAGAGAAAGCGTGGAGCTTATGCAGCTGTGAGCCTCCTCTCCGCCATCTTAACCGGAAGTCCCATTCTGTATTACTTATAAGAATTATTAAATTACTGAAACTTAGTCATTTCTATTCTCTTTACAATTATTGATCAAAAAGGATAAGAAATTCAAAGTACTATGAAACTAAAGACATTCTGCTCATTTTCAAAATTATCTAAGTATAAATTACACAATCATAGTTCCTAAATTTCAGTATTCTCTTAAAGATCTCAAAGAGAGAAAATGAATAGTTTTTGACAGGGTCTTCATTTTTTCACTCAAAAATCCCAGAATGTGTCACATCTCTGAAATAAGTGTCATAATGCTTCTTGCTCATGGTAGAGCTGACATTTTTCAAACATGTAAAGATGTCTTTTGTAATGAAGGCCTGCCATTTAAAGATCAACTAAACAGCAATTCACTGAAAGGCAGCTTCATGAAAAGTTGTTTTCTAGACAATTTTGGCTATGTTCTTTTGAAAGTTTGGCTCTAATGGACCTAAAGGAAATCCAGAGGGGACACTAGTTTTATTTGTCTTGGTGAATTACCATCAAACATCTCTAAAAATGGTTTCAGATGGAATTCCACTTTCTGAGACAGCCTTTTCTGTAAGTAATAATGAAGCAGTTAAATTTAGTAAAGATAACTGGGCAGTTAGGAATATCAATCCTGAGGAGACAGAGGGAGCCCCACATTCATATCTTCAGTTTACCTAAACTTTATTATTTTTTAACAAGATGATTTTGACTCATCTGAGAAGCATTCTTTTACTTTGGAATCCTTGCCAAAGGATACTGCCACAATACTATTCTCTGTCCATTTTTCTTCTTTTTTTCTTTTCACATGAATTCAAGATAGAAGATATCAGTGTGTGTGTTTAAAAGAAAAAAGTGATAATTTTTTAAACACTAGTGAGAAAGTTGTTTGCTAGTGGGGGGGTAAGTTTTGGAATCTAGCATTAATCCAGCCAAGTTTGACCAATAGATCACAGATAACTATACAGTATGATGGTAAGTCCCCATACTTAAAATGGGAAAAAAATGAAGAACACTGCAAAAAGAGACAGGAGATTTTTCAAAATGTGCACTGCACTGCTCTATTGACTTAACCCAGCCACAAGGAAATTCAAAAACAATTTGGAGAATGGAATGCAACTATCTCTATGAAGATCACTCTTTATAATATAGGCGATTGGGGAATATTTCAGGGTGACTTATTGCTTGGCATGTGTGTTTACCTTAAGGCTTCAGCAGATGCTAAATTGCATTCTAAAAGTTTGGTGAACTGAAGCTGAGCAGGCTGTTTATGTCACCCAGAAGCAGTAATAATAACATTCCTGAAGAAGTAGAAGTGGAAGCCAAGTAGTCAAAGGGTCTATGTCTTCAGGGAATGTTAAAAGGAACATTAAAATTGTTTGTGGGAAAATGCACTTCTCTTTGTATATGACCAAAAATTCAAATTATTCAGTTTCTCTTGTCAAATAATGATCATGATATCAATTAGTTATTGCAAATTGATTATGTCAAAGTTTAATGTTATTTTTTTAAATAAAGTAAAAAGTAATTTGCAAAGCAATATTTACCACCCATCTTCATTTGTAATCCCTACTTTTAAGTGTGACTGAGTTATCATAAAGGAGAAAGACATTTAGACTACTGATCAATGGGTTTGGGGATAAAGTAAAATTTAAAAATTACTATTTTGATAGCTATTAGACATATTTAAAACACATGAAACAATATTAAAAGTATTAATAAATAAAGGAGAAGTTTAAATTCAAATCCCCACATGACTCTGAAATGCAATTAAGAAAATCAAAATGCTATTTTTTTTCAAAATCTCTCATAAGAGATTAAAAGAGAAAATAATAACTCATCTTCTCTACAATTTCTTTCAGATGACTTAGATGATATTCATTTTTTTCTTAACAAAGATTACTCTTTTAAATTGATGTATTTTTAATTGGACACAACATATGACTTAGCAACTACTTTAATTATAGTCTACAAATTTTATTTTCCAAAAATAATTTAATGAAACTGACATATTTTGATGGCAGTGGATACTGTGTATCTGCTGGTCATATAATGATTGTTATCAGAGAGTAAAACTATTTGCTTTCACTCGCCTTATAGAACAATATTCCATTATGTTTATTGTCCACAGTCAATTTAGCCATTCCCTACTAATTTCCCTTTAACGGATTAATAAATCCACTGTCTTCCTAAAATACTTTCAACATTCACTTTTTGTTTGTGATTTCACTGCTCCTAATTTAGAATCAAGAATTATTCTGCAACTTACAGTTTTAGAGAGTTTTGGAGAATATGTAGAGGTTAAATACCTTGCTGAAGTTTAACTAGATGGTGTGCATCAAAGGTAGTACAGAAATCCAAGCCTTCTTAGATTCAATATTATTCCTTTATTCTTTACCATAATATAGTACTTTAGCCTTGGCTTTAAGAAGTAATGATAAGATTTGATAACATCTAACACGTTAATTTAGGAAGCTACATTGTACTTAGCATACCATAAATAGTGAAATAATATTAATATGGCTACTATGTATATGAGATATGTAGACATAGAGAGATATAGATAGATGAGAGAAAAAAAAAAGAAAGAAAGAAAGAGAAAGAGTGGATCTACTACATATTTACATTGTACTAAGCTCTAGAGATAACGGTATAGCACTCACTGTTTCCAAATTCAAGGAGCTTACATTATTAGAAGAAGAGACAAGATGTAAAATGTATAAGCATGTTGGGAAGGAAATATAGAAAAAATGTACTTTCAATGAGGCAATGAAACATTTAAGGAGAGGAAGATGTTGTCCAGAGAAAGTCAGGGCAAAAGTGAGATGAAGTATGGCTAGGTTCCTTCCCAAAATGGTAGTTGTATGGCAAGAGTCACCAATTGGAAGAGAAAAGCTTTAAATAAGAGATTTTCCAGGGTGGTAATATATAGGAATGAGGACATGATCTATACGTATTTCTATTTATCAGTTCTTTCTCTAGATAAAGATAATATCTTCTTTCATATATCCTTTGTACTTAATTTGTGTATTTATAATAGTTAAAATGACTTAGTTGTAACTCATTTTTATAAGTATATTGTACTTTCCTGACAATATATCATTTGATACATACATGTAATTATATATATAAATTATATGCATAAATACGAAAATGTTCAACAGTAACAAAGTTTCTAAGGATATACTAGTTGAATTGTAATAAATATATAGTACATGTATACACATATATATGTATGAAATTATAGCACCAAAATAATTATAGGAGACCTAAATATAATTCTTTCACAGATCTAAAAGATCTGTGTCAACTGTATCAGGCAGCATAATGGAAAATATAGAATTGAATGAACTTTGGCATTAACAAAATGTAAATAATAAAGAATATGTAGATTTTTCAGCAGCTTCAATATAATTGCAAAAACTAATTATTTGCTAAGGGATAAAAATAATTTTTAAAAGGTAAAGTTAATAAACATATTTTAGATCACATATATATAAAAAAGCAATCAAGTAAATGTGAACAACAAATGTGAACCTCAGAAACCATATAATAAAGAATAAGATTAAAAATAAAAGTAATAATTATTTTAAAAACAGAAACACCTTTAGAAAATTTACAAGAAATTGAGAAGTGATAGTAAAGTAATCTATAGGTTACTTTTTTTTTTTTTAACAATACACAAGGGAATCACAGAATTTGAAAATTGGTAGAGACTTTTGTTATGATTTATTTCAAATGATACATAAAGGAATATCTACTGTACCATGCTATATAATTAATGCCAAAGCAAGCAACTTAACTTTTTTACAACTTTAATTCTTTGAAAGATTTCCCTGACATCTCTACATTTACCTTTTTTCAACCTCTGCCTACTACTCTTACTTTTTTTTTAAGAGCCAAATATAATAAATTAATTTTTCTTTATGAATAATGAACTCAAGGCCTTTTACCATACTGTTCATTCTCCTTTGCATAATCCCTTGTTCATTCTGATGCCTTCTCTGCAATTTATAGTTTTAGACAGTTTCCTAGTGCACCAAAAGTTAAGTGACTTGCCCAGGATTACCTATTCATAATGTTTCAGAAGCAAGTACTTGAAGGTAGGGCCTTCTCTCCTCCAGGGCCAAGTCCTTACTGACACAGGATCTCAACTATGCAGTGTATGCTTATGATTGAGTTAAACAGTAAACTAAGGCAGGATATATAAATTTGTTTGGGCTATGTAAAGAAAAAAATTATAAAAGTTCTTGTTTATAAAGTTTTGTAGGTCTCTTGTAATTAGTTAATAGCTCCTGAGTCCTCCATAATGGACACTACACAATTTGGAAACCATGCTAAAGAAACTGATAAAATATATATATATATATGGAACATCAGGGACCAAGTATGACAAGATCACAAGAAAAGGCGAATATTTAGAGTAAAAAATGAAAAATATCATTCAATTATTTCAGTGTTCAAATTCAATCACTTCATATTATAAACCTGGAAACCAAAGCCTCATCAGTAATATAATTTGCCAAAAGATCAATAAGTTCTTTTTGTTGTGACAAAGAAGCAACTGGGGAACAGTTAATTAACTTGAGTTGTATGGATATAATGGAATACTATTGTGCTATAAGATGAGCATATACATTAAAAAAAAAAAACCAAAAAAACATGGAAAGACTTACATGAACTGATGCTAAGTGATGTGAGCAGAACCAGGAAAACATTAAACAGTGATAGGAACATTGTGAGAGGATCAATTATGATTGACTTACCTCTTCTCAACAATATTATTTGTGCAAGACAATTCCAAAAGACTCATAATGGAAAAGTCTATCCACATCCAGAGAAAGAATATGGAGTTTAAATGCAAACCACAGCATACTATTTTTACTTGTGCATATGTGATTTCCCTTTTGTTCTATTTCTTCTTGACCAGTGTGAAAATATGCTTAGCACACTTTTATATGTATAATCTCTATCGGATTGCTTGGTATCTTTGTGAAGGGTATGGGAAGACAGGACAAAAAAAATTGGAATTCAAAATCTTATATAAAAATAAATGTTGAATACTACTTTTATATACGATTGGAAGAAAATAAAATATTGTTTACCAAAAAAAGCTCAGCAAGTATTAAGTGAAATTTTTGTTCAGATTTTATTACTCTGCAAAAGGTAACATTAAGTTTGTACTGGTTTGAGACCTCACTTTAAGTATTCTGACACATATTTACTGCATAACCCTTAGTAAGTAATTTATGCTCTCAACACTCTAGAACACTGACTAAAATTAAATTGTGAAGAAGATACTGATCTGAATTGGTAGAAATTTTCTTATCTAAAATTCTGTCTATCAATAAAATCTTAATTTTAGATCTCTGTGAAATCTTTTCATTCTAATTGTAGTTTTATTAATACATCAAAATTGGGGAAATAACTTTAATATTTTTTTCTTTTTTGTCTTGTTTTCAACCATTTTTATTTTTATTTTTATATTCATTTTTAACTTGATCTCTCCTCCTTACTTATATAAATAACTATCCCTTTTAAGAATAAAAAAGAATGCTAATAAAAATATTTCAGCAAAGCTAAGTAACACATCAAATGAATCCAACAGTTTTTGCAATGCCCCATACTCATATTTTTTACATTTAAAAAAAGAGGAATATGACATTTTTTTTCACTCTTCTTTGGAGTCAAATTTAGTCAGTAGAATTATGCAAATGAACAACATTTTTCAAATGAAACACATAATTACCAATAAAATCCAAGTTAAAACAACTCAGAGGTTTACTTCATACCAATCAAATTTGCAAACATGTTATAAGATGGAAATTTTTTTTAAAAAAAGAACCCTGTGGGAAAACAGAAATTCTAATATACTGCCTATGGACTTATCCATTGATTTTAACTTTGTCAAATTTGCAAGTGCAAAAAAGGAAGTCACTAAAATTATTCATAACCAGCAATCCCACTCTTAGATGTAAGTATAAGATCTTAGCAACTTAGCAGCTCAAATATGACTTCTTTCCTAAAATCCCTGTCTTCTAAATTTTCATAGTATTTAAATGTTATTGTGGAAATTTTTATCTTCTGTATATTATTATTAGCAGTTTTATATTTACCTTAAAATTCCTACTAGTTTGAACATCACTTGAGAACAAAGATTCTATTTTATTTTTCTTTTTATTCTCCTATTTTAAAAAAGAACAACTAAAAGTTAATGGGGAGCTAAATAGGTTTAAAAAGCTATGATCACAAGTATAATATGAAGATGTCTTGACTAAAACAATAGTTCCTCTTGAAAACCATCTCTGAGTTTTAGTGGACTGCATGTTTAATATGCCAACTGTAGAGCATTGAATTCAGTTCTCATTGTCACATTTAATTTAGAGAATGAGCAAAGGAGAGTAAACAAGATGGTTCATGACTATAACAGACAGAACATAGACATATTAGAATTTTTCTATTTGGACCCAAAAGACATAACCAAAAATTATACATGGAATCTGCTGAGTAGTAGATTAGGGTTTTATTTTTTAAAACTATGTGAACACTTATATTTAACAAAAGTGCAGGGGGTTGCCTCAGGAATTGGTAGAGACTTCTCCTTCCTGAAAATCTTGAATCAAAGGCAAGTCCATTTGACAGGTATTCCTCAAGGGGATTTTTTTCAGGTATTAGTTATTTGACCTTAGAGGTGTTTTTGAACTTCAAGATTCTATGATCCACACTATTTCACACATATATTGACGAATCTTTTGTGTCATTTTTCATCTTCTACCTGGCATTGATAGAACACTGGATTTAGAATCAGAAGGCTTATCTCATGAGTTCAAATATAGCCTCAGACTCTTACTAGCTGTGTGACCCTAAGCAAGTCACCCTATGATATAAGCCTCAGTTTCCTGATCTGTGATCAACTAGAAAAGGAAATAGCAAACCAGTCTAGCATCTTTGCCAAGAAAACACCAAATGTGATCATAACAAATTGGAAATGACCAAATGACAATAATGTTATGATTTTTATATTTATTGAAAACTCCTACTTGATTGAATGTTTCTTAGGGGTTTTATTTTATTTATTTTTGTATTTTCCAAATGCTCCATATATAATTTCTACACAATAGCTTCTCACTATCATGTAGTTGCGATTCAAAAATATTTGTTAAATTTAATACATTCAGGTATTCATCTGAATAGTCCAAGGAAAGAATCTTATGACATAATTCCCTGAGACAACTCTCAAAACTGACATTCCATTAATCAATTAATCAATGCTATTTGAGTATAGATATTTAAAAAAACCACAACTTATATAACTGAACCATTAACCAGACCACACATTTTAGTCTTGTCCACAAAAAAAAAAAAAAATTAATTAAAAAAAAAAAATAAATCATATAACTTTGTCAAATGACTAGTGGCAATAAAAAAAGTCATGTTTCCTGATGTACCATCTTAATGGCACTATTAGAAACAAATAAATGCAAGCAACCATCCATTAAGCCACACTGGCTATTGCTTTACATATACTTCAATAACCATTTGCTTAGTATAATTCTAAAATTCTGTAAAGAATCATTTTCAAGCTTATCAATCTACTGTTTCTAGAATCTACCTTTCCCATTATTTGCTAACTGAAAAAATTGCCTATGTACAACTTTATAATATTTCTCTCAACTTCTATAATTATTTGATAATATAACCAATTGTTTTATCTGCATATCTCATAGCTCTTACTCTATAACATGATTTGCTTGGAATTGTAGATTTAAATTCACTTAAAATAAGTGAAAGAATGATTGTAAAGCACTTAGCACACTATGGCATATAGAAGATGCTATATAACTTCTTATTCTATACTCCTCTTAAAGTAGCCAGGTATTCTATTAGTATTTCTTAGCTAATGTGACATACCATTCTCTTAAAAGTTCTCTGTTTTCCCCCATTTTAGAATTCAATTAATTCAATTAAGCATGAATGTATTAAGTACCTACTATATACTGGACACATAATGGCAAAAGTAAAACAATCCTACCCTTAAGAAACTTACGTAAAATGTCAACCACCATTCTTATCATTTGAAGGAATATATGAAATTGGAAATAAAGAGATATCTTTCTTTCATCCATTAAATTTTACTGCCTTTATCAAACAGTGTACTGTCAGTTCTGCTACGCTTATTTTAAACATTTGAATTCATGTAAAGGACTGCTTACCATCTGGGGGAGGGAGTGGAGGGAGGGAGGGGAAAAATCGGAACAGAAGTGAGTGCAAGGGATAATGCTGTAAAAAATTACCCTGGCATGGGTTCTATCAATAAAAAGTTATTAAAAAAAAAAAAAAAAAAAAAAAAAAAAACATTGGAATGGGTTTAAATGCAATTGATGTATTAGGGGGAAAAAATGACTATTTAAGTTTTTTATGTGTGATTCCATCTGTAACAAACACTGAGAACACAGAGTGTTGCACCATTTCACACACACACACACACACACACACACACACACTGTCATGCTATAGTATAATGTCTGAGCTAGCTTTCTAGAGGTCCTCTGGAAGGGCCTTGGTCTCAGCAGGATAGACCCCACGACAATGGATAAGAATAGAGTCCAAAGTCTTTATTGTCTCTTATACAGTCTGTGTCTGTCATAGTCTGACCCAGTCTCTACCAGCAGTCTGCCAGTCTGACTTCTGTCTGTCTTCTTGTGTTCCCAGTTCTTATATAACATATTACAATTACATCATTACAACATACTGAATATGTGTGAACTAGAGAACTATTACATCATCATGCTAAGTACTAAGTATAGGTAAACTAAGTATGTATAACCATTATCTCATCAATTCCTCTGAGTTATCCACCTTTTTACAAGTATACTTCTTTCGAGTATACTTCTCCAGAGTTCTGGCTCTCTACACTACAGCCCTCCTGATACCCATTTGCACAAGCAAATATTCAGAGTTTTATGAAGATAAAAGGCCATCTTTATTGTATATCTTTTGGTGAAGTAGGAACTCTGACCTCTCTCCATCTTGATTTTCCACTTAATCAGGGCACACAACTTAAAACCACAGGTGTTCCCACTATTTATTATGGTATTTAAGTTTTTCTTAGTCTTTTATCACGAACAAAAGTATGCTACCATTTTTATTAGGTTCCCATTTTTATTTCTGTGTCATCAGTGAAGTTTTTGAGTCTTGTGCCTCTAATATCATGCCCCCCCAAACCTCGGGGGGTTTTGTACAATTTTGCAAAGCATAGAGATTTTTAGGTAGACAAGTTATAGCAAAATTACCTAAACCTCTTTCTTTTCAGATCATCCTTTTTTGATTCAAAACTAGATGTAATGTGTGACTAATCAATGAATGCCCATTCTAGGGATCATATGCAGGTAACCTGTGTGCATATCTGTTAAGTCTGCTTATGTATTTTAGTTATCATAATAGCAATGATACAATTTTATATTTTTCAGGTTATATGACTCTCCTTTTAATCTTTTTATATGCCTTTATCAAATCTAAGCTTTTGAAAGATCTTCCTTTCTCTTTTTTTTCCATATTCAATTTGTTTTTAATTGTAAAGTCAGAATTTACTTTTTGAGAGCTTACCATCTTTCTTGTCCTTATATAGGTGCTGTAACCTTAGCATCAATCTTATTTTTTCATAATTAAGCATTATAAAATAAATATTTCACAATCTAATTCTTGAAATTATAAGGGATATTCTATTTTTTTTTTAAATTTTATGTCTTGCATCCCTTTCTTTGTTTTGAATCAATTTCCCAAAATGTAAAATGGGCTTAATACCTGCAGGGTGATTTGATCACTTTCTTCTAAAATTTCTATTATTTTCCTGTAGTGCTTTCTAGAGCCCCTGAATTGGGGTTTCAAAATGTACTGTCCAGGCTAACTCTCTGAAGGATTTCAGGACCTTGGTCTTAGTGGAGGAATGAATAATGCAGGAGACCCACGAGGATGGTCAAAAATGGAGTCTGTTTATTTCAAGTCCTCTCAGCACTTAAATACCTTAGTACAATTACATCATACAGCACACTGAGCATGTGCCGACTGTAGAACCATTACATCACCACATCACCACAGCACACTGCACAAGTGCTAACTATGGTAGCATTACATCATCACAGCACACTGTGCATGGGTTAATTATAAGTAGTCTGCTATTGATATGTAAATTCTTCTTATTGTAAGTATCTCTTGCTTCAAGTAGAACACAGGTGGTCACACCCTCCTTGATTTCTCAGGAAGGGTGAGAACACCAAAGGGAAATGGGGAGCCAAACCAAACATTGTCAGCAGGTTCCCTCTGGGCTTAAGGGTCTTATACCTCACCCAGAGTTCCTCCACTATCTGTGGTCTTCTAGATTTTCCCATTATGAAATAGTACTTCCTTATTTCTCAAAGGATTGAAGAATTGCAGATCTGTTAATTAGAAATAATTCCAGCGTTGTAGTTCTCTTCATTGCCTTATATATATATATATATATTAAGAAATTAGTTTGATTATATAATGATCAATTCTGATGGACAAAGCTCTTTTCAATAACAGGGTGATTCAGGCCAGTTCCAATGGTCTTGGATGGAGAGACCCATCTGCACTCAAAGAGAGGACTGTGGGGACTGAGTGTGTGTAGATCACAACATAGTATTTTCTTTTTTGTTGTTGTTTGCATTTTTTTCTTTCTCTTTTTTTTCTTTTTTGATCTAATTTTGCTTCTGTAGCATGATAATTGAGGAAATATATATAGAAGGATTGCACATGTTTAACATATATTGAGCTGCTTGCCATCTAGGGTGGGAGGAAGGGAAAAAGAAAAAAAAAAAATTGGGACACAGGATTTTGCAAGACTGAATGTTAAAAACTATCTATGCATATGATTTGAAAATAAAAAAAAACTTTTTAAAAAGAAATTAGTTTATGAACAAAATGAAATATCAGCTACTTTATTTTGAGAGAAATGAAATATAATGGATGATCAAAAGTTGAACTTCTTTATAATGTTTCATAAACTCATTTTGAAACTATCTTTCATATAACCTAGTGTCATTCTCTGCTCCTCACTCTCACACTCTCTATATCAATTTCTTGCCAATACTGTTAATACTACCTAAGCAAAACCTCTCTTACATACTTATTTTTCTATTTTGAACCTGCAACCATTCTGACATAGGCACTGAGTATAACTTCATGCCTGGATTATTAAAAGCACCTCCTTATTTGTCTTTCTGACTCAAACCTCTCCCTTCTCCAAGCAGCACTCCATCCAATTTTGTCTTCCTAAATGTATGCAAGATAATGTCATTATTCTATTCAATAAACTTAAGTGACTCTTTTTTAACTACAGGGTTAAATATAAAATCCTCTTTGGAATTCAAAATCAACCCCAATCTAGTCACCTCTTACTTTCCATTATTCTCAAATTTTACTCCCCTTAGCATATTCTGAGATACACTGGTCTCCTTACACTTCCTCACACAAGACACTCATCTTTAGACTTCAGACCATTTTTATTAACTATATTCCATGCCTGACATTCATTCTCTCTTCTTCTCCTGCCTTTCCTGTCAACATTCAAGTCTAACTGAAATTTCATTTTTTCTAAGAAGTATTTCTCAATCATCTTTACCTCTGGTACTTTCTTTCTGTTGGTTATTTCCAATTTATCATGTCCATTACATTCCAGGTATTAAAGTAGATTGGGACAGAATAGTTTTAAATTTTTAGAGAGTAGTAAAATCAGAAGGTATAATTTTAGATTGTTAAAATAGTAGAATTGGGGTTCAAGAGACATGAAGAAATCATGAGAGAGGCATTTATCATGTCACAACATAATCCCATTTTTTACAAGATATAGCTCAGTGGCTAAACCAAATATGATTAAGCAAAGCAGAATCATAAATGACTAAGCAGGAAGATAATTTAAAATCTAAACTTAATCCCTAGCTGTGTATTCTTGTTCAAATCACTTAACATTTATTTGATAAAGCTTGTCCAAATGGAAATTAGCACTATTCTCCTAGAATCAAATGAAATACTTTTTATAAGCCATTTAGTAGTACAGATGTAGAGCTGGAATTCTCATCAGCCTATCTGATTTCCATTGTCAGAACTTTAACCCATCCATCCTGTTCCCATTGACTGTCTTGTTAACATATCTAAAACTTACTCTTCTTGCTATCTCAAATTGTGTACTTAGGTCCTATAGATCTTGACCTAACCCTTCCCCAAATCCTCCCTAGTTTTTCTCCAACTCCTCCTTGACTCTCCACCTTACTCCTCAGATCCTGCTCTTGCTCCTCCTCTCCCCTGAGTCTTTTCTCCAGACAAAGAAATATGTTTCTTAATCATCTATGATTTTGTCTTGACATATTTGTTGTCATATTTGGTTTTGTCTTTCCTTGCCATATTTCTTTGAGCCAATAAACCTATTTTATGTAATAAATGGCATTCTTTTGTGACCTATGTTAAATACCTCCCACATGATTTTTTCACATCTCTTGAACCACAATTGTACTATGCTAATGATCTAAAATTACACTTTGCTATTCTATTACTCTCTAACAATCTAAAACTTTTCTTTGCCAATCTATTTCAGGACTTGACACAATATATATTTATCATATTTATCTTTTTTTTTTCTTTTATATCACATTTGCATATGTCTCCTCATTAATCAAATGATTCCTTGAGAACAAGGAATCAATTACCTTTTGCCTGTCTTAGTATTCTCATTGCTTACCACAGTGTCTGACATATAATAGGCACTTAAATGCTTTATGACTTGATAAGAGTCGTCTGTGCCATTGTTCTCTCTGTCTTTGGCTCACTCTGGTCATTTCTCTATCCCTGTCCTTACTTCTTTCAATTCCTCTCTCCCATAATCCTACCTTGACTTTGAAACTTTTCCTATTACTATTTCACCCAGTAATTCCAGAATTTCTAAATCCCTATATACTTACCAACAACTAGCAAGATTGTCCTACATATTCTAATAAATGTGAGATACACACACATACACACACATGCATGGACATATCCATCCACATGATGGATATGAGTGTGTATATATAAATAGATATATACATGTATATAAAAATATAAAGTATATGCTGTATAAAGTTTATTTATGTATGTATATACTTAAAACAAACTATATGCATGTACATACATGTCTATGTAATATATGTATGCAATATGTAATATATGTGTACATGTATACATATACATGGGTTTATGTGTATACATATGTATAAATGTATTAAACAAACACTACTTGATATTTATCTGAAGTATAAACAAAAGGATATATGGGTTTTCAGGGAGGTCCAGCTTTTCTGGCATGAGGGCCTTCCAAGCCTTTTCAGGGCTATTCACCTATATTTGCTTTCCACCTGTCACCCAATTTTCACGTGGCCTCAGGAAGTTGTAGCATGTCTAGCAGCACTAAAACTGCCTTAGAAGATCAGCTCAACCAGTTCAGACTAACAAACAGGCCACAAAACTGCCAGTGAGTTAGGGAGTGTAAATCCCATATATGTGAAGACTTTCCCCGGTGAAATGGGCAGGTGAGAAGAATTTCTTCCCATGGCCAGGAAGGAAGCTAAAATAGGCACTGTGGAGCACTTAGAGCTTAATTAGACATTGAAGACTCCAAGGTCTGTATCTCTGGCCATAGGTAGTGATCTAGATTTTTGTCTTGCTAATAGATTTTCTAAGAATTAGAATCCTTTCAGTTTGAAGACCAAATAATTTACAATGGCCAAAAATCTATTATCTTTGCATAAGCAAACTCAAGAGCTAAAGATTTTTAGAAGGGTTTAATGTCTACAGAAACAACACAAAAGTAGAAATGTTAAAAAAAAAAAAAAAGAAAGAAAGAAAGAAAGAAAGAAAGAAAGAAAGAAAGAAAGAAAGAAAAATAGAGATGACAATGAATTTCTGTATCTTAGATGGCAGTCATAGTTATTTGAGTAAGTCTTAGTTCATTATGGATCATGCTAGCCCCTGACCCATGAGCATATATTCCTCTCTTACTCACTCCCTTTTCCCAAATTTGATATTTTGTTCATTAAGACAGTTATTTATTTTGAAGTCTCAGGTAACCATTAATAAATTTCTGCAACATGATCATATCAAGTTTTAAATAAAAGCACCTTGAAGGTAAGGGTTAGCACTGTCTTGTATTTGTATCCACAATAAATAGGACAGTGTCAGTCTATAGTAACAACTTAATAAAAGCTGTTAAAAAAAAAAAAGTGTGTGTGCGTGTGTGTGTGTGTGTGTGTGTGTGTGCTAGAATCTCTCCTGGTATTCTCTATTCTGAGAGTTATCTCATATAACAAATAATTTATAAAAGAAAAATAACAAATCATTGAAATCAGCTAGAATATCAAAAAAGTTTTAAAATAAATGTAATAAATCAGTTGTGAGCCTTCCATTTCTGCAAAGAAGTAAAATGAGAGGCATTTTCTCGTTTCTCTTCTTAGAGGAAATGCTTATTGTTTATAATTTTACAACATTCATTTTTGATAATTTTGTGGTTGTTCTTTTGATTTACATTGTTGTGAGCATTGTACATACTTTGGGGCTCTGCTTACTTCACTCTGCATTGTGTAATTCTTTCACTGTTTCTCTATATAGTTCTTTTTGTTTCTTAAAACATTATGATATTCCATTATATTCATGCACTATAATTTCATTAGCCATTCCTGATCAATGGGCTAATTGTAATTTATTTCTAATTATTTAGTACCATAAAATTGTAGCTAGAAATATTTTCATATATAGAGAGAATTTCTTCTTATCAATTATTCTTCATTATGACTGGTCATTTCATTTTCCAGCTCATTTTATAGTTGAGGGAACTGATACAAAAAGGGTTAAATGATAGTAAATATCTAAGGCCACATTTGAACTCAGGTCTTCTTGACTTTAGGTGCTCTGTTCACTGCACCACCTAGTTAGTCAAATAATATGATAAGCTTCCTCAAAGGCAGAATCAGAATTGGATCTGTAGCTTTCCCTTTGCTCCAAGCTCTTTGTTGTAATCGGGTTAGATAATTTTAATTGTAATAGCCACGTTGACAAATCTATATTTCTGAATAAAGAGGGGAGATAACAGTATGAATTGTAGAAAGATCATTCTCCAAAGAAAACTCAAAAGAAAGAATTATTTGGGTATTTGGGAAAAATCAACTTTTTTTCCTCCCTACTGGACTGGCAAGGAAGGAAAAGAATATGTCATTTCATTTCAAAGTGGCATCTGATGTTTGTAAATAGATAATAAATTCAGAGTTAGAAGGTACCTCAGTGGTCATTTTAGTTAAATAAAAGCCCAGAATAGGATAGGTAATTTGCCAAAGAAAACATAGTAAAAAAGCTGACACTAGGACCAAGGATCAAATGTTCTTTCCACTATGTAACAAACTCCCTCATAAAACAAACAAACAAACAAACATCTGATAACCAGAATATTTGATTAACAATTAAATTCACAACAGAATAAGAAAATTTCAGAGGACTTTATTTCAATCCATTCTAAGGTAATATTCTCTACATCATCCCACAAATATGGTTATAAAACTGAATGGCATGCTTAATCATGAATAATAATGGAAAATTATCATTTACTTAGAATGCCCCATTACTATGCAATAGATTGAATTGTTTTCTCTCTCTGTCTCTCTCTGTATCTGTTTGTCTCTCTATCTTTCTCTTTCTGTCTCTGTCTTTGTCTGTCTGTCTCTCTCTCTTCCACATACACACAATATACATACACATATGCCACACATACACACTCACATATACATATACACACATATGTATGTGTTTATGCAATGATAATGCCAATATATTTAGTTTTGCTATCATAAGAATTCAAATGTATATTTCACTTCAAATGTTTAGGGAATTAAACATTCAGTTTTCCCTTTAACAAAATAGAATTTGCCTACCCCATAAATATTATTGATTTAATTGAATCAGTTCTAAAATAGCATCTGAGAAGTACTTGGGATTCAATGGAAACAATCCCTATATATGGCCATATAAAGTTTTTTTTTTTTTTTTCAGACATTAATCATTCCATTTCTCTCATGTATGCTGATTTTGATCTGTGATGAACTGTTGACACATTTGCCACACTGTGGGGAATAGCACATATGCTATACTGTGATGTTGTAAAATTAAAATGTGAATTTGATTTCTGTTCTCTACATCTGTTGATTTGCTAATAACATTATAAAATCTTGTCTCCTAAATTTTGCACTAATGCATAGAAAATAATTTCTCAAATAACCCTTTCCTTTCCTTTTTAAAAGCAAAAGTACATTTTGATTATTGAAGAGGCACCAAAATGTCATCTTTATGAAATGTCTTATTATAATCCTGCTTCCAAGAGCCTCACTCTTATAAAAGGCAGAGCAGCAGGGGAAGATTAAAGAATGGAGAATATTGGCTTTTTTTCTGGCAAATAGTATTCTGCTTGCTGCCATAAGTATATCTGAGAGCCAAAGAGGTGGCAAAAAGTGAGAGTCCATATGGTCAGGGCTCCTTTTATCCAGAAGGTGTAACTGCAGTTTTCAGAAGTTATTGCTGTTATTCCACAAACTCTTTTTTTCCCTTATGTCAGAAACCTACTCTTCTAAAAGAAACAAATTCTTTGGGCTCTAAAATGAATATGACCTTTCCCTGATCTTTCTATTCCTACTAAGTCTCTTTCCAAAAACATCTTTGACACATCTTGATAGAAAAATTGAAGTTGGGGATCTTTAGATTAACACACTCCTTTGGTATTTGTCAAATAGAACCAGGAAAACAAACGGGAGCTTAACCTGTCCATTCTGTTTTTATCCTTTGTCATAGGTAGGCATAGAACATAGGCTTCCTGCATGCCTACCTTTTCTGTGCTCTTAGTTTTTCCTTCATTTATCTAGAACATTTACAATTTGTATAACTAGTTTCCTATTTAAATAGACAGGGCAATTACAATGACTGTCATTGACTTGATAAAAAATGTCAGGAAGTCCATAGACGTTGCATCCTCTCTTCCAGCATAAGTGCTCTTTTCTCTTTGATATTCATAAATCATGCCCAAATATTAGAGTTAAAAGAGACCTCAGTGTTCAACTAGTGAAATCCAGATTCCCCAAAGAATTCTGTCTACAATGTGTTTGATGAATAGGTTGTCCCTCTCCAGCACAGCCTTTGCTTTAACATGTCCAATTAAGGGGAGTCCACTACCTCCCTAGGTAGTTGTCTCACTTCAGGGGAGAACTCTAATTGTTCAGAAATGTGTCCTGGAAGCAAGCCCAAATTTTCCTCTCTGCAACTTCCACCCACTCCTAGATCAGCTCTCTGGGGTCAAATCAAACAAGTATAATTCCCTGTTTCTTTCTATTAAATTAAAAAAAAAAAAAAAGCATTTGAATAAAATATGCACAGGAGCAACAGTGAGCTTGAACAGATAACCCTTTCAGAAAAATGAAAGAAAATAAATTCATGTAAAAATAGTCTCAAAGAAATTCATTGCCCATTCTAAAAATTAATTATAAAATGCGATGCCTGAAAAGGGTAGGTAAACCACCTTCGTGCTGGAATTACTATAGATAAATGTATTGGTTAAAACAATTTCAAGTAAATAAAAGCTCTTGATAAATCTGAAATTAACAATTCAACAAAAGCAGATAAGGTATTGTTTTTCTAAAGAAGGTACTTTCTGATTGTCTGAAAGTTCACTGGCCAACAAAATCGTTGGATAACTAATCCTTCTGATGGAAATCTTTTAAAGGCTATTAGTAGATAAATAAGAAAAAATGAAAACCAACAATCTCTAAAATGTCCATTAGAATGACCTCTACAGCCTCCCTTCAGGGCTGAATTGATGTTGTATTTATATATGTGTATACTAAGCATAACTTTTTCTTAACATTCTCAAGAGCAGAGATCACATCTTAATAAATACCTCAAAATTAACAATATAACTTTAGTGGAAAAAATCAGCAAAAACTTTTGGACTTGGCATTCATGTTTTAATGGTCTGTGAGTTCTGAATTAAATTCCAAATCCCAGAAAGGTTGAATGGGATCTTAATGAGATAAGCTATTTCTGTCAAATACTAAATTAAAGAATCAGAGCTGGTATTATACCCAACAGGTCATCTGATAAAGGCTTGTGCTTCTTTACCTTCATACTTGTGAAGTAGTTAAAGAATTCATCTAGAAGTCAGGAAAATTTTGATTTAAATCCTGCCTCTCACACATACTATGTTAGTCAATAAACATTTATCAAATTCCTATTAAATGCCAAGTAATGTGCTAACAAGAGGAGATACAAAGAACAATAAAATAAACCGTTTATGCCCTCAAAGAGCTTATAGTCTTCAGGAAGAGACAATAAACAAGCTACAGTATGCAAACAGGCTATAAACATATATAATTGGAGATAATCAAAAAAAAGGGAAAACTTTAATATTAAAGGGGATTGGGAAAAGCTTCCTGTAGAAGGTCGGATTTTGATCTGGGAATTGAAAGAAGAAAGGAAAGCTAGGAGAAAGAGATAAACAAAGAGAGATTTCCAGGCATTGATGAACTGTCATTGAAAATGAAGCTGGGAAATGTAGGGAATTTTTTGAGGAACAGCAAGGAGGTCAATGCTACTGGATTGCAGAGTACATGATGGAGAATGGATGGTACAAGGGATGTAAGTTGTAAGAAAACTAGAAAGTTTAAGTAGGAAGAGTATGAAAATATGTGATGCTGGGCAAGTAACAACTTCCCAATACTCCAAGCAAATCTCTAAACCAATAAATTACAGACAAATTGCTAATGAGAAACATGGAAAGAGTTTCTAAATTGGGGAATTAATTTCACATGAAATCATTAGTGAGGACCTGTAAAAAAAAATAAAAAGAAAATAAATAAGATTATTAAGGTTAAATTTTAATTAATATATATTTGATCCAAATTCTAAGAATCTATAAGACTTCCAAATTATATTTCCCAAATATTATGCAAATTAGTTCTTTTATTACTTAAACACTCCATACATGCCTCTATAATTGAAATGAACTGATCTATTCTCACTTCTTCTTTTTCTTCTTCTTCTTCTTCTTCTTCTTCTTTTTCTTCTTCTTCTTCTTCTTCTCTTCTTCTTCTTCTTCTTCTTCTTCTTCTTCTTCTTCTTCTTTTTCTTCTTCTTCTTCTTCTTTTTTAGAGGCTTTCATGGCAAAGTCAATTGATATTTTGTTCCCTCCTGGTACTGTCTCCTAGCTGTGAGCAATGCCTATTTTTCTTCACTTTTAAAATAAGACATTACTTTGAAATTGGAAATTATTAAGTCCATAAAAATAAGCAACAAAACTGCTATAGAATACTACATTAGTCACTAAGGGTCAATTTAGATCTTCAGCATCCTATAGATTTACCTCTAAGAAGTCAATTCAATGGCAGGACCCATTTCTCATATTATCAAACCCTGAGGGATTGTCTCAGTTAAAAACATAAAATGAAGAATCAAAATTTCAGAATCAATGTCAGAGAAAAGTGCCAATTCTTGATATATGTCTTTTTTAAAAGCCTTCTGAAATCTTAAGGAGTTTAATAAGTTAATTTCAAAACAAGGGTTCCTTCTCACTTTCCAATTATCTGTTTAATTAAGGATGTTGAAGGCATCTAAAATTTAATCTGGTAATGGTCTTGTTTATTGCCTATTAAGAGTGATTACATAATTCCTAAAATGTTTGGTTTGCTGTCAAAAATGAACAATTGACATCCTTTATATAGGTATCATCCTCTTACCAGGGGAGTTATTTATACTTTTGAACATTGTTCTCAGAGTGACTTTGTATCCTGAATTATGAGCACTCTGAACCTTTAGTGGAATGACAGGGCATTTTATTCTTCTTTACATGAATTTTAGATTTGTGTTCTAAGTTCAAGGCTACTAGCATAACAATTAAGTTTTTATCTTTAGAGTGTTGGTATCATAACCTTATCTACATTATTGGATAGATCCTTAAACTAAAATAACTCTGACCTCTAGAATGACCAACAATAACTCTCAGTCCAAGTCCCAAGTAGTCAATGTTTAGATACCAAATGACGCAGAATTAATGTAAGTAGCAATCATTTTTGTTTTGTCCAGAAACCCTGGAGATCTTCCCCCACCAGATTTATAGATATATATGTAGATATATAGATATATAGATATATGTGTGTTGTGTAATTTTTTTTTTTTAACTAAGTGAAAGAGAGCACCCTTTGCCTTGATTTCTATGGAGTCTTAATCACTGAATGAGTGTGGCCTTTGTCAAACTGGGATATATTGAAGACCTTAACTTAAAAAAAGCCAAGACCTCCACTGTATCCTGGGCTATATCCAGTTCTCCAAAATTTTATCTGATCACTGGACTCTGGAGGGGAAAGTGAGGCAGGTGAGTTTTCACAGCCATCCCTCACTTAAATCTAATTCACCTCCATGTCATGGTATCATCTTCCTGATGTCATGGTCCTCTTCCATAATGAAGGACAAACAACAACAACTGTTGCTACACTAAAAGACAAATGAGATATTAAAGTTATTATATCACATTTTGTTTTTGCATTCATCTATATCTAATCAAAGTAATTTTTTCTCAGAAATGCTTTGTGATATAGCTATAGAAGAAAAATCAATCAAAAATTATTAATTTTTCCAAAGCTGAAAACTTCTTAAAACCAGTAGAAAATATAAATGTTACTGGAAGTGGCCAAGGTGAGAGTTTATCTCTAGACATGCTCCAGAATATATATGCAGTATATTAATTGAATTTATAAAAACACTTTATTTAAAAGATTTATCTTTCATTCTACTTACTTTAGGTGGACAGGAGATGTGAGAAGTCACATGATGAAAAGGGATAATCAACTTTTCAATCACCCATTTGGGCAGTCCTCTTCACAAGGCATAATGAATGATAATAGAATTAGAGATTTTTCAGGGCCTTAGTTCACAAGGATATGACATTTTGGCAATGAACAACCTTTTAAAGTTCAGGAACTGCATTAAAAAGAGGATTATAAAAAGCATCATTAGAATTTAGGTGGAAAACTGTTACTGAGCATTTCAATTACAGAGCTCCATGAGTGGCAGTAAGAAATAATAGACACAAATTAGCTGTATTGACTCTTTTTAAACATCTCTTTAGCAGGTCTGAGGAATGATGTGGACTTGTATGCTGTCATAAAACTGGAAATGTTCAAATAATTATGATTGTCATTGCTTTCTCAAAAGACCTTTGTTGGCCAAAAATTACAGATATGGAATGAGCATTCACCTTATTAGCCTGATTGCAATTCTATTAGCATTTTCTCTACTTTTCCTGGTGCTGTAGGCACACATCATTTATTTAAAACTTACTCAATAGTTAGAGACCAACATTATAACAAAGAATGCTTGCTCTTTTCATAAAATATGATCCATTTAATTAGCTTACAAATGTTTGTGGTATATGAATAATACTATGGATATAGCATTAAATCATGCTTTCATTATGCAGAAATTAATGCTTACTATATTTATACACAGGCACAAAGTTTCAAATTCAAAAATATTCATAACCATTTATTTCTTTTAGATGTTATACATATGTAACATATGCATGTATTCATGTATATATACACAGTACATATATGTGTATTTATTTTAATGAAAATTCAGTTTTCCTTTTTTTCCTATTATTTTAACTAGACATGAATAATTGTCTTTGTTTTGTTTATCTTTTTTCTTCCCAAAGATAATTCAGGAAAACATATGAAGTGTTTGTCATTGTCTTTGTTTATGGTGGAAATATAGTTTTCTTCTTTAGGTAAAATCTTTTTTGGTATATCATATAGTTTAAATCAGCTAGCAAACAAATAGTGTATCTTGGAGGCCAGAATGGTGTTTATCACACTAACAAAGATATTGCTCTATGGATTTGAATGGTATTCAACTGTCATATTTACCCATATGAACTGATAAATTTGTAATGGCTGACAGACAGAAATTGATTTATGAGTGTGTGGGAATAGAATAAACCACTGAAAATACTCATATTAAAAATCTGCAATTTTTCACAAGGACTAGCTTGCCTTAATATACGTGAGAATAGGTTTGATTTCATTCAGAATTAATGTAGTTTGAAATTGAAATGGGCTTCACTTCCTGACTCTGAGAGGTCTACTGACATTTCTAGTGTTGAATCTAGTGAGATAGATAGATACACACACACACACACATATACACACACATACACACATACAGAGATGAATGGATAACTGGATGGATATTCAATGATATATACATCAAGTAGTGCTATGTATTATATATGCAAATAGAATATCTCACTAGTTATAGTATGAATATATTATACATTCATACATATGGGGTAGAGAGTGAACTTGTAATTTCACTGATAAATCAAACTCTCAGAAGAGGAAATTCCTACCAATGTAGATCAGTACCTTCTCTACCATATATAGTCTTAATGAATTGCTTTGAACTCTAAGAAAATGAAAACTTATATCATTTGTCCAGGGCTATTTTTGTATGTTTCCATGAATGGATATGTATGTAAATGTGTATGTATTGTATTGCACATTGTATATGTACACATGTGAGTATGTGTACACATGTGTGTATAAATGGTATTCTAAAAGCCAATGTAATTTTAAGCTTTTGAGTCATATATTTATTTTCAATCTGACATTATAGAGGAACCATTGCAGTTCCTATGAGACCAAAACACTGTGTCCACTTCCTCTCCTTAAGGAACATTTCTGCTTGGGAATGGCATGTGGAAAAACAAGACTTAAACCAAGAACCTAGTCTCTAATGAAAGGAGTGCTAGGTTCCTCTTTCTGATTCTCTTCAGCTAATTATATTCTATCCTGGTACCTCAAGGACAAAATATTTAAAGGTGAGATATTGACTTAGTTAATAGTATCTCCTCAAAATCTACTAAACGTAAAATATTAATCAAATAAATGGTATGTATGTATTTGATATACATAAATGAAATGCTAAAAAATGCAAAAAACCTCATCCCTCACATTGACAGTATGATAAAAAGAGATTCAATAATTTAATAACTTAATCTATACTATAATATTTCTAGAGATTAATACTTAAAACTCATTAGAAAATAAATCAATCTGTGGGACTGTCAAAGAGGCATGGACATATTTTACTTTATTTTTGAACTACACAAATATTTTTATTCATTCTTTTGCATATCTTAAGATAAAACAATATTTCTTTTCAAAACTGAGTTCCAATCGAAAAGATCCATAACTTGCAGATCTCCAAGTCTAAATATGCCTTGCTGAAGAATCATTTTAATCACCTACTCAGGAAAGAAAACACAAAATAAAAGAAGTAGCAAGGGGTCATGATACCAACTTCTTTTTTTTTTCCCTGAGACAATTGAGGTTAAGGGACTTGACAAGAGTTACACAACTAGGAACTGATACAGATTTGAGTGATCCTAGTCTAGTCAACACATGAGAGTGGGTAAAAAGGAGCTGGTTTGGGAAAATTTACTTAAACCTCAGAGAAGGACTAAAAATTACATGATGACACTAGGATATTAAAAGAACAAGCATGGAGCTGTCTCTCCAATTTAGTTGATATAGGACTCACTTCCTAATGCTGTTTCAGGACAGGACAAAAGGACAACTCGGGGTTTGCTGCATCATACCTTTTAACACATGGTCAAAAGTAGATAGAATGTTGGTTATCCCCAAAGGATCAAAGTGCTGAATGACTATGTTCCTGATTTCTTGAATTTATAAGAGAGCTTTGTAGCATGTTTACCTATGTTGCTTCAGAGACCAATTTAGCATATTTGGACATACACATACATATACTCAGATAAAAATAAAACAAACAAACAAAAAAAAACTTTGTCATTAAAATGATGAATGTGTAAGGCTAATTTTATTTTTTAGAAACTTTCAGTTTGGTCTAGATACTGTTAATGTCTAAAAAGTTATTAATAAAATTAGTTTAATTGTAGATAGGAAATTAGTAAAGAGAACATAACTAAAATGACAATTAGATTAAAGGTATTTTTACATGCATTTTATAAAATCACAGATTTAGAGCAGGATGAACTTTCAATCAAGAAACATTTATTAAGCATTTACTCTGTATCAAGCAGTGTGTTTTTACACACTGATGAAACTAAAAATAAATAAAAGGCCTTGCACCCAAGGAGTTCACAATCACTTCATTTAACATATGAGGAAACTAAGATCTAGAGAAGTTATTTGATGTTTTGATGGATATATAGCTAGCAACTTACAGAGATGGGATACAAACCTAAGTTCTCTGACTCTAAATCCATCACAATTTCCATTGTATCATATGATTTTATAACTAAACTCCCAATTTTCTCATATTAAGTTTCATCAATAATAGAGTAAGATTGAAGTGGAAATTGCTTATTCTCATTTACAAGAATGTATAATACAATAATTCAGAACTATAGCTAGGTTCATTTATGGGGCTTCATTGATCTTATAGAAAGAATCCTCAATGGTTAATTATCATTTCTTAAGCATCTACAGAGTGTCAGGCACCATGCTAAGAGCCAGAGATATAAATCAGAAAAAGACAGTCTTGCCCTTGAGGAATTTATAATGTTGGGGTGTGGCAGGGGAGGGGAGGAATGGGCAAGGCAGGAAGGAATATTGCTGGAGGGAGGATAGACTCTCTGTGGGTATATGATCTTTTTAAGATTGAAACCAAGGAGGTCAGTCAAATGAAAGTGATGAATTGAGCTGGAAAGTTCTGAAATCTTTATAAAGGAAAACTTTGCAAAGACTTTATTATCCTGTCTTACAAAAAGGAGAGACAGTTGAGGATTTGTAAAGGTGTTGAGCACTGAAGTTGAAGCACTGCATAATGATGAATTCAACCATGAAATATTTTTAGCTAAATTTTTCATATTTCTTATTATGATTATCATCATAATTGATCCAAGAAATAATTTATTACTGTTAAATTTAAAATTAATGCCTAGATTAATTCATTTTATCTCTTTCAGTCAAACGAGAAAATCTATGACATCTCCTTGCAATGAGGTCTTTGGTGTCAAATATTGTCTCCAAAAACTGCTTCATTGATCACTTCTTTACTTACATATATTGCTACCACATTTCCTCTGAGGCTCTCATAGTCCTCTCCAAAGATTTGCCTTTAGGCAAGTTGTAAATGGCAATCTGTTCCACTGATGGAATCTTTTAGCAGAGAAAACTTGGTCACCAATTCTTATGAAGACATATTTGACAGTTCAATTCCTGACTCGAAACTGCTATGCTTTGACTGAAAGGTTCATATATGAGAAGGAAAGTGAAAGCATCTCTCTAATACATAGAAAAATCAAAATGCTATGAAAGCCCACTTAAAAGCACTATTTCTTGAAAATTCAAGGTGAACAGATATCACTAACCTCTGAAAAATGGCATCATATATTCTGAAACATCCAAAAAAGACCAATAAAATTTGCATGCTGTTTCTGTATAATAACAAAAGAAAATGAGGAAAATTGCTTTGTACTTGCTGAGGTGGTTCAAAAAGAGAATAAGAATAAGGAAAAAAAGAGGAATTTTAGGTTGTAAGATTGATAAAGATGATCAATCATGTCCTAATCTGCAGTTTACTATATTAGAGACTCTGGAGACCCTTCCCTTCTGGTGAGATGTAGGACCTTCTTTTTCTCTCTCAGTTAAGCTGCTATCTTACTTCAATTTATAAAGCTCCTTCACTCTGAATTGTTTCATATATTCTGCTATATACACCTTCTCTGATTTCCTATTGATGTTGTTATATAGTTTTGTTTTTTTTTCCTATCTATTATATGTATTCATTCTGGAACCTATTTGATGAGAAAGGGGGCCAAGCTATGCATATAAAGTTTGAGGTATTGCTTACGCCTATTATTGAAATAGAGATCAAAAGTTAGCTTGAACTTGAAAACTATATCCCCTTAACTAAAATATTTAAGAGAGTGGATTGTCCCGTCCACCGGGACCTCGTAATTCGTGGGGTGTGGAGGAACGACAAGACCTGCAAGAGAAATGGGCGAGAAGGAGGAGGGAGACTACATTGTGGTGGAAAAAAGTCTCATTTATTGAAAAAAGGAGCTTAGTTATATATGGTTTGACTGCCTGCGTTTTCTGGGTGGAGGGTTGCAATGTAAAGAGAAGAATGTCAGAACACAGGTGTGGCTGACATCCTGGGGCATACTCGTTATCTATTTCCAGGGCGGATATGGCCGACTTCCTGGGGCACACTCGTTATCTTGTCTCAGGAATTTAGGACGTATTGTTTGTTCACAATGTTTTAGCTAACCGTATCAGAGTTTATGCACAGGTCATCACGTTCTTCTTGGCTCTTTGTTTCCTGTCTCCAATAGTGGATAAATTATACTTTAATATTATTATTATATTAAAATTATAATCTGATTTCCCTCTCCCACTCTGAGGAGAATAGAGTAGTCAAACTTCTGGTCTCAACCACCTGCTTTTCTCTTAGCAAGAAATAGTCTCCTTTGGAAAAGTGTGGGGGAAGACTAGACTAGAAATATCTATTCTGTCTCCCTTTGAGCAACCTATCAACAATCCCATGTTACATCTGCATATCAGTCTCATTATAGAAGGAAATCTACAATCTTTTTTGAAGCTTTTCATTGTGCAATTAGCAAGAGAGCTTAATTTAAAGCATTTAATATTTCCCTTTCCACTTCCTTTTTTTGTGTGATCCACTCTTGTTTTAAGTAAACCCCTGTTCAGAATGCAAGAATTTTTTTTTTTCCTGAAGAGGACACTGCTTGTAAAACTAATGATCAAAAATAAACAATGTTTAAGTGGAACAGAAATTGCCTGAGGTTAGCAGTATCTGTTGGACAAGAGTGATGAAGAGGGTGCAGAGAGTTTAATTTCATCATGTCCAATAGCAGGGCACTCAGATATATCCAACCAACCAACAAATCTGTGTAAGCAAATCATTTTTTAAGTGAACAACTGAGAAAAAAAAAGGAGTCTGTACTTCATGATTATATTCAGATTGGCAAAGTATCACATTTCCTGGTTACTAGCTACTGGTACATTTAGGACATTTGACTCTCTGCAAAAAACAAAAGTTCCTGGACTTTTTTTTAATTAAAACTTTTTTTTTTATCTTTTAAATATATTCATAGATAATTTTCAATATTCATACCCATAAAACCCTGTGTTCCAATTTTTCCCTCCCCTCCTCACATTCCCTAGACGGCAAGTAATCCAAGGTATGCTAACCATGTGTAATTCTTCTATACATATTTCCACAATTATCATGCTGCACAAGAGAAATCAGATCAAAATGGGGGAGGAAATGAGAAGAAAAACAAAATTCAAGCAAACAACAGCCAAAAAATGTGAAAATACAATGTCATTATCCACACTCAGTTCCCACAGTCCTCTTTCTGGGTGCAGATGGTTCTCTCCATGACTACACCATTGGAACTGGTCTGAATTACCTCACCATTGAAAAGAGCCATGTCCATCAGAATTGATCATCATATGATTTTGCTATTGCCTGTACAATCTTAATGGTATTAAAGAATAGAGTAATATGAATATAAAATATGATGCAATAGCAAAAAAAAAAGTTTGATAAGCTGTCATCATAACTGAGGGCAAAAGATGAGAATTATGTTACACATAACACTAAGGATAAAACCTCAGAATACTGAATCAAGTGTTATACAGGTAGAACTTGTCAGAAAATTGTAAAAACAAATTGAAATATAAATATGAAAAACTAAAATGATAATAAAATTGATGAATGATTTATAGTTAAGGATTAAAATATTTCTTTACATCTTAGATGGGAAGTAATTAAGAAGACATCGATTTCTTGTATACTTCAAAAGATTTATGAACTCATTAGTGTGGGTCCTCCTCTTTGAATGCTTGCAACTCTTTCTCATGTTAGTGTATTTCTGTGGCAAAAGAAAAAAAAAAGAAAAAAAGAAAAGAAAAAGTCATCACCTAGTAGAGCCAACTCTCTGATAAAAAGCATTAACATTCTTTGAGGATAGCAAGTCTGATCCTTGAACACCAGATGTGTCCATCTATAGTCAGTCTTTCTAATTTAATAGGAGTTACCAAAGTTTCTGTTCTATGGATACAGATTTTGAAAACCCAGGGAGCATATTTAACCATGAAAGAAAAATCCTTTAAAGGTAAAGAGGAAAGGAAATACTTTTTTAAAAAAGTTTTTATTGATATTTTTCTTTTCTTACATTTCCCAAATAAGTAGACTTTTCAGGCATCAAACCCTATACACCTCATTCCTTATAAGGTCTTTATTTCCCTTCACATAGAAGAGCATTTATATGTACAATTCCCTTTCCTCCTGTCTCCTCTTGTACTTTTATAAACAAATCTTCATGGTCTTTCTATTGTCACTTGGTTGCTGTTGGGGTTTTCATTTACTCATTGCTTTCTATTGTTTGAAATGTTTGAGAAGCAAATAATTTCTTCAATTCTGATTTTCTTTCTCATATAATGTTTCAAACTTCTTTGTTATTGAACTTGTATCCTTTGTATTGTATGATTAAACTCAGAGTTATAAAATGGGTCACCTCACTCTGAGCTGCATCCAGAGATGAATTGTTCTTCAGCATACATTATTCCATTCCATCCTCCTTTTTTCCTAGTGGGTGTGGAAATTTTTTTTTTTTTGGTTATTTGAATGTCCTTTTATTTGTATTTGAAAGTTTGTAGAACTTCTTGTCTCTGCATTTGAATATTTAAGTTGAACCATGAGCATTTCTTGGAGTTTTCAGTACAGTGATTTTATTTGTTTATTTTTCTGGAGGCAATTTATGATTCTTTGAACTCTCCTTTTTAAAAAAATTATTAAATACTTTCTAATCTCTATCTTGCCTCAGTTTTTCTGGCATTACAAACAGAACCTTTGAATATAAAAATTTTTTCGCAGTTTACTGCTTCCCTTCTTATCTTGTCTGAATTGGTTTTGTCTGAACAAAACCTTTTTAACTTAATATAATCAAAATTATCCATTCTGCATTCCATAATATATTCTACTTCTTCTTTGGACACAAATTCCTTTCTTCTCCACTGATCTGAGAGGTAGACTATCCTTTGTTCTTCAAATTTGTTTATAGCATTGCTCTTTATTAGACTCATGATTCTTAAGTTGATTCTACGCATCTTCACTTGTTTTGCTTCCACAGTAAATACATTTTCTAATTAAGATTTTTGTTTATCCCACACAAATTATCAGGATTTTTATATATTACTGACAAAATCCATCAGCAAAAAATAGAAAGATCCTATTTAAAATTAACTGTAGACAAAAGAAGATCCTTGGGGGCTACCTGCCAAGACAAACCTAAGAACTATATTAACACTATTATAAAACATTTCTCACACAAATAAAATCAAATCTAAAAAACTGGAAAAAGTATCAATTCTTCATGGCTAGGTTGAAATAATATAACAAAAATTAAAATTCTGCTCAAATTGGTCTACTTGTTAAGTGCCATAGCAATCAAACTATCAAAATATTATTTTATAGAACTTGAAAACAAACAACAAAATTCATCTGGAAAAACAAAAGGTCAAGAATATCAAGGGAATCAATAAAAAAAAAAAAAAAACACACACACACACACACACACACACACAAAGAATGGCAGCTTAGCAGTACCAAAACTAAAACTATATTATAGAGCAACAGTAATCAAAACTCTTTGGTACTGCTTAAGAAATAGAGTGATGGATTAGTGGAATAGATAAAATATACATGACAGAATAATTAAGGCCTGTAGCAATCTTGTACTTGATAACCCCCTGAACTCCTTTGTCTAGAATAAAAACTCACTATTTGACAAAAGTTGCAAAGTTGTGTCAAATCTATAAGAATATAAGTCATTCCCCAATTGACAAATATTCAAAGGTTATGAACGGACAATTCATAAATGACAAATTAAAGCTATTTATAGTTATATGAGAATATGCTCTAAATCATTATTGATTGGAGAAATGCAAATTAAAACAACTCTGAGATACTACTACACACCTCTCAGATTGGCTAAGATGACAGGAAAAGATAATGATTAATGTTGGAGGGGATGTGGGAAAACTGGGATACAGTGCATTGGTGGTAGAGTTGTGAAATGATCCAACCATTCTGGAAAACAATCAATCTGAAACTATGCCTAAATGACTATTAAAGTATGCATATCCTTTGACCGAGCAATGTCATTATCGGGTCTGTATCTCACAGAAATCCTAAAGGAGGGAACAGGACTCACATCTGCAAAAATGTTTGCAGCAGCTCTTTTTGTGGTAGCAAAGAGCTGGAAAAGGAATGAATGCCCATTGGGGAATGGCTGAACAAGTTGTGGTACATGAAGATAATGGAATATTATTCTCTATAAAAAAATGAATGACTAGAGAAAGAGCTGGAAAGGTTTACATAAACTGATGCTGGGTTAAACAAGAACCAGGAATACATTGTACACAATAACAGTAAGAATGTGAGATGATCAACTATGAAAGACTTGGTTCTTCTCAGTGGTTCAGTGATGTAAAGCAATCCCAATATAATTTGGACAGAAAATGCCATCTGCAACCAGATCTAAGGAAACGGAATGTAAATCACCACATGCTATGTTCGCTTCTTTTTTTCTGCTTTTTGTTTATCTGTCACATTTTTTCCCCTTTTGCTCTGATTTTTCTCCTCCAATGTGATTGATAAAGCAATGTGTATTAAAAATAAATAAACTTACTTCAAAAAAATGGTTTTTGCATTTATTCCTGTAGGTTGTTTTTAATTTCTTTGTATTTGTATTCCCACTACAGTGTTTTCTCCTTTATTTCTTTGGTGAAGCTCACCATTGCAGATTCAAGTGGTTCTATTCTGTTCATTATTTTTGCTGAGCAGAACATAAATTCTAATCTCGTGATTCTCATTTCTTTTTAAAAATCATCCTGAAAGACCATGCTCTACCTCCATTTTCTCCTCAACTTTCACAGGTTTCTCTTTCTCATCCAGTGATGGTTCATTTTTTTCTTTTTTTAGAGTATTTATTTTTAGATACCTGAACTTTTACTAGATCAAGGGAGTGGAGCTGGGGGATGGCATGATATTTTCTTTATCACTGACTGCCTGATTCCCTCAACTCTAATTATGATTTCCTTAAGTGGTGTTACTCAGAACTTTTCAGGGTCTTTTCACGCTGAGTATTTCACTCCCAACGGACTTTTATGTGGTCAGGAATGGCCCCAGGACAATGTTGTGCTCTTTTTCCACAAGCTTGGTGGAATACTACCCAGTTCTCCATATACAAGGTGTCCTTTCCTCATGATTAGTCCCATTTTTTCTTTTCCTTTGTTTTCTGGCATCGACTGTCAGTTCAGAGACTACTGGTACTGGTAGTTCAAAACCTAATTTTCCCAAGACTTTCAGTTTTTCTGAATTAATACTTCTGAGTTATAGCTCCCAAATGGCTTTGAATTCTGAAGAAATGACTAAGATGGCTGTTAAATTTTCTATAGTCTGCAGTTAGCATCTCCTTTGCACTGGAAAGAAGGGAGGAACAAACTGAAGAGGTCAGTTTTGATGTAAGAATGTAGGGTTTCACTGTATCTCCTAATGTGGCTTCAGAGTGATTACCAGTAACATGGATTATGGAAGAGGGATGCTGAGTAAATCTATTAGTGAGCATCATTTCCTGGTTTTGTTTTTGTTTTTGTTTTTATTTGTTTCTTTTTTTTTGTATATACTTGAAACCCTAAGTCATAGAAATATTTAGCTTTCTCTTTGGTAAATAATTTTTGTTTTGGAGAAGTTTGACAAGTAGTGTGAATTAAAGATACATAGCTTCCTCTTTGAATTCCCAGTTTACTGACTCTACCTTCACAAATTAATCCTACATGTTATTACAAAAAAAATTTTACTGAAGCCTGTTGTTTCTGAGACCAAACCCCAAAATTTGACATAGCTTTAGAAAGAGATATATTAAGTCATTTAGTAGAGGAAGACAGTCAGATAAAGTGGTGACTCTCTCATCCTGTCATTGAAAGATTTATTTTTATAGGATCTGACAAGGGAACCCACACCCAAACATTGTGTCCATAGTTAAATAATTTAGCTGAGAGGGAAATTTGAAAGCAAAATAATTTCAGGTAGATATTAATAAATATGCACATTCAATAAAATTTGGATGAAAACACAGCATGAGAAAATCAAAAACACAAGCTTAAATAGATCCAATACAAGACATGAATTTGGGATTCAAAACAAGAATGTTTTCAATGAATCCAGGACTTGAGAGATTTCCCTGTAGCTATCTCTGGTGTTTCTAGAGTTACTGAAGTCAGGGCAATATTTTGAATTCAAAAGATTTCTAGTCACATAAAATTATAGTTAAACAGAATTATAATAAATTTATGAACAATATAAAATATTATAAATAATACACAACCCTATGTATCACCTTGTTCTTTCATATCTTCCTACTGCCTCTAGAATAAAACATTAACTCCTCATCTTAAGTATATAAAATCCTTCAGACATAATTTTTAACATATTATTTAGGCTTATGTCTCATTCTTCCTCTTCATAGATGCTATATTCCAGCAAAACTCTTTTTTGAACTTACTATTCTTTATCTCCTTTCCAAATTTCTTTTAAACTATTACTTATGTCTGCTATGTTATTCTTCCTTTTCTCTTTTAAAATGTTTAGCATCATTCAAAATTCAATTCATATGTACCTAATGAAAGACTCACCCTGTTCATCATCAAGGTATGTTGTATTAATCTATTTATCAACAGGTTGTATCTTCCCAATATGATATAAGATCTTTGAAAGAAGGGGTTATTTTTTTGTTTTGTTTGTACTTCATATCATGGCACAAAGAATAGTTCTTTCCATAAAGTACATGATGAATCAATCCTTCTTGGGTTGAACTGGAAGTTATCAAAGGAGCTGCCAGAGATTCCCCATTTTATACTGGTGTTGTTGACACTCTGCTTTGGTCCTTCTCCAGCAAGAACACCTCTTTCTGCCTTTTTTCCAGAGTATGAATCTTTTTTATCTACGTTTCTGTCCAAAGTTATCCACTACCTAACATCTTCTTTTGCCCCTCAGTAATATTTTTTTCCCCAAATACATGGGATGGGAAGGAAGTCTTCAACATTCATTTTTGTAAAACTTTGCATTCTAAATTTCTCTCTAGTCCTCCCTTGCCTCCTTCTTCCCAAGATAGCAGGCAATCTGATATAGCTCAAATATGTACATTCCTTTTAAACATATTAACTTATCTGTCATGATGTGAAAGAAAAATGCAACCAAAAGGGAGAAAACCATAACAAAGAAAATCAATGAACAAACAAAAAAACAAAAAAGGTGAAAATAGTATATTTCAATCTACATCCTCCACATTTCTCTCTCCGGATGCAGATGGCATTTTCCATCCCATGTCTATCGGTATTCCTTTGAATCATCACATCCTTGAGAAGAGCCAAATGCATTAATAAATGCTGGTGGAGTTGTGAACTGATCCAACCATTCTGAAGAACAATTTGGAACTATGCCCAAAGGGCTATCAAATTGTACATATCCTTTGTTCCAGCAGTGTCCCTACTGGGCCTGTATCTCAAAGAGATCATAAAGGAGGAAAAGGGACCCATATGTGCAAAAATGTTTGTAGCTTCTATTTTATAGTTGCATGAAACTGGAAACTGAGATTCTTCATCAGTTGGAGAATAGCTAAATAAGTTATGATATATGAATATTGTGGAATGTTATTGAAGGATGATTTCAGAGAAACCTGGAGGGACTTACATAAACTGATGTTAAGTGAATTGAGTGGAAACAGGAAAACAATACATAGCAACAGTAAGATTATTCGATGATCAATTCTAATGGACATGGCTCTTTTTAACAGCAAGATGATTCAGTCCATTTCTAATGTTCTTGTGAGGAAGATGTACACAGAGAGAGGACTATGGGGACTGAGTATGGATCACAACTGAGTATTTTCACTTTTTATTGTTATTTGCTTGCATTTTGTTTTCTTCCTCTTTTTTTTTTTTCCTTTTTGATCTGATTTTTTTTGGGTAACATAGCAATTGTGGAAATATATATAGAAGAATCACACATGTTTAATATATATTGGATTACTTGCCATCCAGGGGAGGAGGTTGGGGTAAGGGAGGGTAAAATTTGGAACACAAGGTTTTGCAAAGGTGAATGTTGAAAATTATCTATGCATATGTTTTGAAAATAACTTTAATCAAAAAAAAGGAAAGAGCCACGTCCACCACAGCTGATCATCACATAATCTTGTTGTTGCTGTGCACAATGTGTTCTCGGTTCTGCTAACCTCATTCAGCATCAGTTCATGTAAATCTTTCTGGGATTTTCTGAAATCAACCTGTCATAATTTCTTATAAAACAAAAAATATTCTATTACATTCATATAGCATAACTTATTAAAGTATTCCCTAATTGATGGACATTCTCTCAACTTTCCATTCTTTGCCATCACAAATAGAACTGCTACAAAACTTTTTGCACCTCTGGGTACTTTTCTTTCCTTTATGATCTCTTTGGGATACAGACTCAATAGTAGTACTGCTGATTCAAAGGTTATGCACAGTTTTATAACTTTGGGGCACAGTTCCAAATTGTTCATCAGAATAGTTAGATCAGTTCATGACTACATCAACAATGTGTAATGTCTCTGTTTTCCCACGTCCTCTCCAAAATTTATCATTATCTTTTCCTGTCATCTTATACAATTAGGAAAATGTGTAGTGGTCCCTCAGAGTTGTCTTAGTTTACATTTCTCTGATCAATAGTGATAGTGATTTAGAGCATTTTTTTCTATGACTAGAAATGTCTTTAACTTTTTCTTCTGAAAATTGTTCATATCCTTTGACCATTTATCAACTGTAGAATCTGACATCTTTTTTTTTTTTAATTTAATTTTATTTAATAATAACTTTGTATTGACAGAATCCATGCCAGGATAATTTTTTTACAACATTATCCCTTGCACTCGCTTATGTTTCGTTTTTTTCACCTCCCTCCCTCCACCCCCCCACCAAGATGGCAAGCAGTCCTATATATGTTAAATATGTTGCAGTATATCCTAGATACAATACATATTTGCAGAACCGAACAGTTCTCCTGTTGCACAGGGAGAATTGGATTCAGAAGATAAAAATAACTGGGGTAGAAAATCAAAAATGCAAATAGTTCACATTCATTTCCCAGTGTTCCTTCTTTGGGTGTAGCTGTTTCTGATCTGACATCTTTTTTAAAGTTCATAAGTACTAGTTAACAAATAGCTCTCTTCATTTACACATCCCTCTTTACTATAAGATATATTATCAAACATCACTGTTTTAATGCAGTTAATTGATTTTTATAAAAGTTAATAATCAAGTACTACATGATTGCAAGGTACAATAATTAAAATGACTACACTATATAAAACTAATGTATATAAATGATACAATCTTGTTCTTTGAAGTTGTAGGGATTTTTTACCCCCATCTCTATTTTTATGATTTTTAAGTTCTTACCAACTTTCTCATGAAATATTGCTCAATAAAGCTAGATGACCTTCATAAAATCTACTTGGCAAAACATAGCATTTTTCTTTAAAATGGCTAAGTGAATGAAATCTACATAGCTAAGTTTTTGTCACTAAATTTAATTGAAAGTATTGAAAGGATGGAAGGCAATATAGAGCAAAACAAATCAATTATGGTTATTTTAATCAATGGATAGCAAAAATGAGGTTAAAGATTACATGTGACACTAGTTCTTATATTAGTCACACATTATATTAGACACTAGATATTAGAAGAATGAAGCTTAATAGATTCCTTAAAAAGACAGCCTTTTAATTGTTTCAGATATTGCTCTATTATCTGTTAAGTAGCCAAAAAAAGTTAAAATTTTTGACTCATAGACAAGGGTAATTTATTCCATGTTGATTTTGCTTCTCAAGCAGGTGCTGAGTCTGCATTTTAGACATTTTACTTTTTCTTCAGTGTGACATTTTGAAATCTTGCCCTAAAGAAAGCTGGATAGCCCAAAGGTAGGCACAATACTAGCTGGAATAATAAAATCAACAACGAATAATGGTCTAAATGTGAGTCAAAATTCTGGACAGAAATACAATTTTTAAAAAGAAATAAATCCTTTAAAATATTTTCAAATGAGCCAGATAAATGATCTTTATCATTGATGGGTATAAAGGGTCAGATAGATAGGACAGAGATACTGACAAATACAAGTATGTGAATCAAGGGGAAAAAACATAGAGAATTCCTTTAAATCAATGAAATTAAAATAAATTTTTTTTAAAGGCTTATAAGATTATTGTATGTTCATGAAAAAATAGTGAAATATAATGAGGAGAGAAAGGAACTTAGAAAAAGAAAGATATGAGTTCAAATTCACTTCTGACACTCACTAGTTTTAAGACTTTTGACTTAATCCTTAACCTTTCTTTATCTGAAAAAATGGATTTGGAGTAGAAATTCTTTAAGGTTTTTTCTAGTTTTATTTTTAATTTCACATATGTAAGAAAGTGTCTTTTTCCTTGTTGTACAAAATTTAAATTATAATTTTTTACTGAATATAATTTATGACTGACTTTTTTTTTTTTGTCTGTATCTGTGATACAAAGAGCCACAGATGAAAATCCCTCTATTAATGTAGATTGGCAACAGTTGTACAATTTATATTCTTAGAGGGTTGCCTGGGGAGAACTGGGAGGCTAATACACATCTAATTTTTAAATATATGTCTTCTTGCCAATTATAGCATTAAAATTATACTCTTTTAAAATAGAAAGCTACATTCTGCTTGACATTAGTCTATTGTTTTCATAGTAGTGACAAAATCTCTGTGGTAAAATTTCCTGTGAGAAACCATGTAATTTTTTTCTTCCTTTCTTTCATTTTTCTTTCTTACTTCCTTCTTTTCTACCTTCCTCCTTCCTTCTTTCCTTTTTTTTCCTTCCTTCCTTCCTTTCTTCCTTCCTTCCTTTCTTTCTTTCTCTTTTTCTTTCCTTCTTTCTTTTTCTTTCTTTCTTCTTTCTTTCTTTCTTTCTTTCTTTCTTTCTTTTCTTTCTTTCTTTCTTTCTTTCTTTCTTTCTTTCTTTCTTTCTTCTTTCTTTCCCTCCCTTCTTCCCATCCTTCTTTCTTCATTTTTTTCTTTCTTCTCTCCTTTCCTTCTTTTTTTCTCCCTCCCCCTCTCTCTCCTTCCTTCTTTCCTTTCTTCCTTTCTTTTTTTCTTTCATTCCTTCTTTCTTTCTTTCTTTCCTTCTTTCTATTTCCCATTAACAAATTTTAATTTAGAATTTTGAAAATCCAAATAAGGATAAAGACCTGGAAAAATGATTTCAAAATGCAAATTTAGATTTTATCAGTTTCAAATTCTCACATAAAATCATTCTATGGTCTGGCTATGATATGATACGATATTGTTTTTTATTATATTCTATATATATTTTTCTATTCTTTTTTTTTTCTAAAAACTATCAACAACTTATGAGTTAACAGTGTCTGTTATAGCCCTTCTGACAGAAATTCTCCAACTCTCTCTATTCCATCCAAACCCTGATGTTGCATTGATTGGATTTTTTTTTTCACACTCTTTATTAAACTGATGTGTCGATCCTTGATCTTCTCGGAAGTTTAGCTCTAATAGAGGTGTCAAATCCATGTCTCCCTTTTTGAAGGGCTTTAAAAAAATTTGATAGTTGTAAATTGATTTTGGATAAAGTCCAATCTTCCCAAACTATTTTTTTAACCACGGAAATAGCAAGAGCTTAAACCTTAGATGAGTATGATGGTTTATGATTTGCTATTATATCATTTCCAGCCACTCAATGTACATTCAGCCCCCCTTTCCCCAACCTCCCATCTACTTTAGAGTTCATGTGCTACCGCCAAATAAATGTCAAGCTAGCAAATGATGAAGAGTGCATAGAATGAAAATGAGCAACATGTCTCAAGTTATAAACATTGTTTCAATGTATACATCTAGGCAAGACAATTGGCATTGTGTGACAAAAGATAGAGATGTCTTTTAGAATCATATAGAATCTTATTTATTATTCTATATATAAGGCTAGAGTTTTTACCTTCTTGGTCAGAGTAAAGACTCCTTCATGAATTAATTTTTCTAAATTATGTTCCATGCCAAAATATTGAGTCATTTCTAGAAAGCTTTTTAAAATATGTGTGGTTTTAAAGAGGACGGTAGAATAATGTTAAAGTGTAATTCATTTCACTGTAATTATGAACCTGTATAAACCTCACTGGCAAAGTATGGATTGGCTTAAAACTAAATGAATCCCTGTTTACACAGATCACATAATCCTATCTCCTTTATCCATTTGACAGTGTGAAGAAATGCATGAATATACCTGCTAATTTTAACAACAATAAAATTTAAAATTATGGATTAACAAATGTTCCTCAAAGTAACAATAAAATAGAAGTGAGGGAAGGCTTTTGGTATTACTCAGATGTCACTTTTAATTCTCATTCTGGCAAGCAATTGAACCGAAGATCTTTCTTAAGAGGTTTTCTGGGCATGTCTAGCTACTTAAAAAAATGTTTCATCTATAGAGAGAGAGAGTCTCTCCCAATGATAGGACACAAAGATATAAACACTGAAAGAGAAAGACAGAGAGATAGGGACAGAAAGAAAAAGAATCAGAGAAAGAGAGTGAACTCTATTTGAAATCAGATTTGCATTTATTAATCTTTGCAACATTTCCTTTAAAGAAACTAATGTTACTAGAAGCAGAGAATAATATTTCCAAAAATGATGATGTACATGCACTCCCCCCCAAAAGGTTTTATTTCTACACTATGCCAAAATAATACATTTAGGAGAAGAGGATTATTAAAATTTAAAATGGGACATTATATAAACAAAGCATTCATTTTTCAATTGGATCTTGCAGAATGATTTACATTTCTTTCCCTGAAACAAAATCACATATCTTTCCTAAAATCCTATATGGATTAGGATTCCCCAGTATGACTATTTCAGAGATAATTCAAATCATTTTAGAATTAGATAGTGAAAAGTTGTAACATGGTAATCAATGAAAGGTTGTTAAACCTGGAAAAGATTCAAGGAAATAGGATAACTGCTGCCAGATGTATGAAAGGTATGTCTAAACAAAAGGTTTTGCATTTAAACAATTATAGGAGAAGATTATGAAATCATTGAGTCTGAGAGTGCGGGCCTTCGGTGACCACACAGTCCTGTCAATATTTGAAGAAATACTTGTTCAGTCTCTGCTTAAAGATCTTAAAGGCAGGGGAACCCTTGTTCCCAAGAAAATGTTCTGCTTTTGCAGACTTTGAATTCTTAGCAAGTTGTCATTTTTCCCTAATTAAAAAAATCTACATCAACCTATTTGCTATTTAAAACTTTTATTCCAGTTTCTGTCCTCTAGGGACAAATAACACAATTATGTTTTCTTCCAGTACCTGACAGATAGTACACAACAAATATTTCTTTACTTGACTCATCATTGACCTTATAGGGCAGCCCTTCAATATTGGAATACAGCTATAATGTCCCTCTGAGTTTTCTTTTTTCTAAGGTCAACATATTCAATTCTTTCACCTGAATTGTATCTTACATAAACTCTAGAACCTTCACTGTGTTGGCTGTCCCCACTTATTAATAATATTCTTCTTAAATAATAGTTTCTAGTAATGAAAACACTATACTAGATGAAGGTGCAGTGAGAGTTTCAGTTTTGTTTCTGATGATTATGTATTGTTGAATTCTTGCTAATATATTTTGTCATCTTCTTATGTCTTTGGGGTGAATTATTCCCATTCACATTCATGATTATGTTATTAAGAATATTTTTCTTTCACAATATTTATTGCAATATTTTCTCCCTTTGCTCTCCAAAATTCTTTTATGTTAAAAACAAAATAATGAAGATAAAGATTGAGATCTAGACTACGCATCTCTAATTGGAATGGTCTACTTTCTTATACATCTACACAGCACCAAATAATTTTCTTAACAATAAGTGATGATTATGCTATAATGTTTTCTTTGTCCCCTAATCCCATGTTATATTCCATTCTCTATAGTTGAAAGTTATTTTTTTTCTTATACAGTTATAGCAATAGGCTTCTAAATAAAAAGTGATTTTTACATAAAATGAATTTTTCCTTAGAAATAGTGGGGTATTTGTAGTGGCTAGAAACTGGAAAATGAATGGATGCCCATCAATTAGAGAATGGCTGGGTAAATTGTGGTATATGAATGTTATGGAATATTATTGCTCTGTAAGGAATGACCAGCAGGATGAATACAGAGAGGCTTGGAGAGACCTACATGGACTGATGCTAAGTGAGATGAGCAGAACCAGGAGATCATTATACACTTCGACAACGATATTGTATGAGGATGTATTCTGATGGAAGTGGATTTCTCTGACAAAGAGACTTAACTGAGTTTCATTGGAGAAATGATGGACAGAAACAGCTACACCCAAAGAAGGAATACTGGGAAATGAATGTGAACTATTTGCATTTTTGATTTTCTTCCCGAGTTATTTTTACCTTCTGAATCCAATTCTCCCTGTGCAACAAGAGAACTGTTCGGTTCTGCAAATATGTATTGTATCTAGGATATACTGCAACATATTTAACATATATAGGACTGCTTGCCATCCTGGTGGGGGGGGGGAGGGGAAGAGGGAGGGAGGGGAAAAAACGAAACATAAGTGATTGCAAGGGATAATGTCGTGTAAAAATTATCCTGGCATGGATTCTGTCAATACAAAGTTATTATTAAATAAAATAAAATTTAAAAAAAAAAAAAAAAAAAAGATCAGAGCCAAAAAAAAAAAAAAAAAAAAAAAGAAATAGTGGGGTAACTTTGATCCAGCAGTGTTTCTACTGGGCTTATATCCCAAAGAGATACTAAAGAAGGGAAAGGGACCTGTATGTACCAAAATGTTTGTGGCTGCCCTGTTTGTAGTGGCTAGAAGCTGGAAAATGAATGGATGCCCATCAATTGGAGAATGGTTGAGTAAATTGTGGTATATGAATGTTATGGAATATTATTGTTCTGTAAGAAATGACCAGCAGCATGAATACAGAGAGGACTGGTGAGACTTACATGAAGTGATGCTAAGTGAAATGAGCAGAACCAGGAGATCATTATATACCTCAACAATGATACTGTATGAGGATGTATTCTGATGGAAGTGGATTTCTTCGACAAAGAGATCTAATTCAGTTTCAATTGATAAATGATGGACAGAAGCAGCTACACACAAAGAAAGAATACTGGGAAATGAATATAAACTGCTTGCATTTTTGTTTTTCTTCCCGAAGGTTATTTATACCTTCTGAATCCAATTCTCCCTGTACAACAAGAGAACTGTTCAGTTCTGCACACATATATTGTATCTAGACTATATTGTAACCTATTTAACATGTATAAAATTGCTTGACATCTGGGGGAGGGAGAGGAAAAATCGGAAAAGAAGTGAGTGCAAGGGATAATGTTATAAAAAATTACGCTGGCATGGGTTCTGTCAATAAAAAGTTATTAAAAAAAAAAAAAGAAGTATTGGGGTAAGTAGGAGAAACAAGAAAAGAGTCAATTGACATGGAGGGAGAGGTTTGAATAAGGTTCAATGAAGGAAGAACAGGAAAGGTAATATGTGAAGAACAAAAGTACACAGAACTGCAGAGGATGGCAGTGGCTGGACATGAGGGTGGGGGTCTAGAGAGAGCAAAGATTTCTTCTCTCTGCACTAGAGGTCTCAAGCTAAGCCCCTGATCCAACAGGTAGAATATGTTCTTCTTCTTTCATTTAGAGGAATTGTTTTTTTTAAATAAGGGGACTGAAATCTGGGTAATACCTAGCCAGGAGGCAGAAATGGAAAGAAAGAAAGCAAAGTATTGCACAGTAAAATTAGCATAGGCTTTTTATCCCCTCTGAAATATAGAATTATTTCAAGGTTCTTTACATAAAGGCAAATTTACTCAGTGCAAATTTATGCAAAAAAAAAAAAAAAGAAAGAAAGAAAGAAAAGAAAAGAAAAGAAATCAGTACTTATTGTCTGCCCATTCCATTGCTTCTATTAAACCATTCTTTTACTTTGCCTGTTCTCATGGATTTCCCTATGTAATTTCTGTCCCAAAGCACATTTGTATGGAACTATCTCCTTATTTGTGAAGATGGTTATCCCAAACTGGATGAGGAATGGGATTGCCTTCCCATAGGAGAGTTTTTTCACTTTGCATTTTTTGGTATATATTCTCCTCTGTATACCTTCTCTGCTGCATTTCGACACAATTTGGCTAGTATTTTGTGGCTATTTTATAATGTTTTCATTGTGGAATTGGTATTATATAGGAAAAGAATGAATCATATAAAAAGCTTCAAGTTCTCACCCTGCAAAAAAACAAGGAAATAAAAAGATAGAACATTATCATATCCCCAAGGCAGGTAGGCAGCTCAGGAGATGGAGTACTAGTTCAGGAGTTAGGAATATTACACTCTTTGTGTTCTAATCTGGTGTAAGAAATTTAGGAACTATGTAATCTGGCAAATCACTGAAGTGACTGAACAACAAATCATATCCCTTGGTGGGGTGGGTAAATTTTTTTTTAATTTTAATTTTAATTTTTTTAAATTTTTATTTAATAATTACTTTATATTGACAGAATCCATGCCAGGGTAATTTTTTTTCACAACATTATCCCTTGCACTCATTTCTGTTCCAATTTTTTTCCCCTCCCTCACTCCACCCCCTCCCCAAATGGCAAGCAGTCCTTTATATGTTGGATATGTTGCAGTATATCCTAGATACAATATATGTTTGCAGAACCGAACAGTTCTCTTGTTGCACAGGGAGAATTGGATTCAGAAGGTATACATAACCCGGGAAGAAAAACAAAAATGCAGATAGTTCACATTTGTTTCCCAGTGTTCTTTCTTTGGGTGTAGCTGCTTTTGTCCGTCATTTATCAATTGAAACTCAGGTCTCTTTGTCAAAGAAATCCACTTCCATCAAAATATGTCCTCATACAATATCGTTGTCGAAGTGTATAGTGATCTCCTGGTTCTGCACATTTCACTTAGCATCAGTTCATGTAAGTCTCGCCAGTCCTCTCTGTATTCATCCTGCTGGTCATTTCTTACAGAACAATAATATTCCATAACATTCATATACCACAATTTATTCAGCCATTCTCCAATTGATGGGCATCCATTCATTTTCCAGTTTCTAGCCACTACAAATAGGGCTGCTACAAACATTTTGGCACATACAGGTCCCTTTCCCTTCTTTAGTATTTCTTTGGGATATAAGCCCAATAGAAACACTGCTGCATCAAAGGGTATGCACAATTTGATAATTTTTTGGGCATAATTCCAGATTGCTCTCCAGAATGGTTGGATTCGTTCACAGCTCCACCAACAATGCATTAGTGTCCCAGTTTTCCCGCATCCCCTCCAACATTCATCATTATTTTTTCCTGTCATCTTAGCCAATCTGACAGGTGTGTAGTGGTATCTCAGAGTTGTCTTAATTTGCATTTCTCTGATCAATAATGATTTGGAACACTCTTTCATATGAGTGGTAATAGTTTCAATTTCATCCTCTGAAAATTGTCTGTTCATATCCTTTGACCATTTATCAATTGGAGAATGGCTTGATTTCTTATAAATTTGAGTCAGTTCTCTATATATTTTGGAAATGAGGCCTTTATCAGAACCTTTAACTGTGAAGATGTTTTCCCAGTTTGTTGCTTCCCTTCTAATCTTGTTTGCATTAGTTTTATTTGTACAAAGGCTTTTTAATTTGATGTAATCAAAATTTTCTATTTTGTGATCAGTAATGGTCTCTAGTTCATCTTTGGTCACAAATTTCTTTCTCCTCCACAAGTCTGAGAGATAAACTATCCTATGTTCCTCTAATTTATTTATAATCTCGTTCTTTATGCCTAGGTCATGGACCCATTTTGATCTTATCTTGGTATATGGTGTTAAGTGTGGGTTCATGCCTAATTTCTGCCATACTAATTTCCAATTATCCCAGCAGTTTTTATCAAATAATGAATTCTTTTCCCAGAAGTTAGGGTCTTTGGGTTTGTCAAACACTAGATTGCTATAGTTGACTATTCTGTCTTGTGAACCTAACCTTTTCCACTGATCCACTAATCTATTTCTTAGCCAATACCAAATGGTTTTGGTGACTGCTGCTTTATAATATAATTTTAGATCAGGTACAGCTAGGCCACCTTCATTTGATTTTTTTTTTCTTTAATTCCCTTGAGATTCTCGACTTTTTATTGTTCCATATGAATTTTGTTGTTATTTTTTCTAGATCATTGGGTGGGTAAAAATTTAAGACAGCAAATTAAATTTCTAGTTTGATATCTCCTCTCTCTGAATAAAACAGTGGTGGAATTCAGCCATAACCTTCTGTTTCCCCTCCTCAAAGTAATAAAACCTTAGAGAAAGTATAAGCCATTCCACTCTCCTCTCATTCTGTTACACATAAGAATTCTATCTGTAGAAATACAGATTTTGCTTGCTTATTTTTGCAAAATATCGTAAAGGTGAAAAATGCTAGATTTTTTTTTTCAAAAAGCTGTGACAATTTGCTTTTTGTATTTTTTCTCCACAGAACCAATTCATCATGTTTTAAATTGTTCCACATGACTAAAGCTTTAAATTCAAATCACTTCAGGATTATATTGAATAAAAGCCTCAGACTTCCGGCCAAGATGGCGGAGAGGAAATACACTTCTGTGTAATCTCCGTGTTTTTCTCTCACTATTCATTTCATTTCATGCCTCTGAATTAATGCTCGACTGAAAAAAAACCATACAATTACTTACCAAGAGAAACCATCCTTGAGACTCGTCAAGAAAGGTCTGTTTTTGCGCGAGGGCGGGGACGGTATTTGGAAGCAGTCTGCGGGCAGCAGCGGCAACCAGAGCACAGATAGCAGCTCAGAACCGGGTGGAGCGGAAAGGGGGTAGGACGCGATCGCAGCCGTCTCTGCGGTGAGAGCTTTGCTATAGGAGCAAGTCAGCAGCCCAGCAGAGAAGCTAAAAACACCGGGAGTGAAGAATACAATCCCAAACAGCTGGAGTTTTTCGGGACCTGGCCACCCCTCCCCCACAGTGTCTTAGCCCGCTCGGATCTCAGAGCGCTCGGATCTCAGTGCGCAGGCGCCATAGCACAGTAGGACCTGTGCCTCACGAATACCCTGCCCCTCCCCCAAAGAAAGCAGCCTCCATTCAAGGGGTTTTTTTCTCCTTCTGTTTCTTTGATAGTTTGTCTTTGATAAATAGACAGAATGAGCAAGAAACTGAAAAAGAATTTAACCCTGGACAGCTTTTATACAGATAAAGAGCAGACTCCAAACCCTGAGGAGACTAAAAACAAACAGTCCCCAGGTGAATCCCCGAAGGAAGAGACCTTATGTCCCTCAGCACAGATGAATCTCATGGAGGAAATTAAAAAGGCTCTCACAAGGGAGCTAGAAGAAAAATGGGAAAAGGAGAGGGAGGCTCTGCAAAAGGAGAGGGAGGCTTGGCAAAAGAGCCTGGAGAAGTCAGTTAAAGAGAGAGTGGATAAAGAAACCAAATCCTTGAAAAATAGGATTAGTGAACTGGAAACAGAAAACAGCTCTCTAAAAAACAAAATTGGCGAAATGGAAAAAAATTCCACAGAACAAAAGAACTCAATTGGACAATTAGAAAAAGATCTTAAAAAAGTGAGTGAAGAAAATACCTCACTGAAAATCAGGGTCGAACAATTGGAATTGAATGACTCGAGGAGACAAGAAGAATCAGTCAAGCAAATCCAAAAAAATCAAACAATGGAAAAGGATGTGAAATACCTTCTGGGGAAGACAACAGACCTGGAAAACAGATCCAGGAGAGACAACCTGAGAATCATCGGACTTCCAGAAAAGTATGATGAAAAAAAAAGCCTGAACACTATCTTCCAGGAAATTATCAAAGAGAACTGCCCAGAAGTCATAGAAACAGAAGGTAAAATAGACATTGAAAGAATTCATCGATCCCCTACTGAAAGGGATCCTAAAATCAAAACACCAAGGAATATAGTGGCCAAATGCCAGAACCCTCAGGCAAAGGAAAAAATACTGCAAGCGGCTAGAAAAACCCAATTCAAGTATCAAGGAGCCACAATAAGGATCACCCAGGATCTGGCAGCATCCACATTAAAGGATCGAAGGGCCTGGAATATGATATTCCGAAAGGCTAAGGAACTTGGTATGCAACCAAAAATAACTTACCCAGCGAGATTGAGCATCTTTTTCCAGGGAAGAAGATGGACATTCAACGAAATAAGCGAATTTCATCTATTTCTGATGAAAAAGCCAGAACTTAACAAAAAATTTGATCTACAAGCACAGAACTCAAGAGAAATCTAAAAAGGTAAAGATTAATCTTGGGAACTATATTTCGGCTGTAAAGATGTATAAAGAATACATGTATACCTTGTTCTAGAAACTAGTTGTGGAAAGGACATTGTACTAGAAAAAAGGGAAAGTGGGGGTACTACATTTCATGAAGAGGCAAAGAAAACCTAGTAAATCTGAGAGAAAGAATGGAGAGGAATGAAAATAGTGAGTATTTTACTGCTTTCAGAATTGGCAGTAAGAGAAGAATTTTAGACATATTCAATCTATGGTGAAACTTCTCCCACCTCATTGAAAAGTGAGAAGGGAAAAGTGAAAAAGGAAGGAATAAGCTAAGTGGAAGGGAATACGGTAACTGGGAGGGAAAGGGGTAAGTTGGGGGGGGGAACTCTAAGGGGGGGAGGGATACTGAAAAAGGGAGGGCTGTGAGAAGCAAGGGGAGCTCACAAGCTTAATACTGGGAAGGGGGTAAGGGAGGGGGTAAGGGAGTAAGAAGGGAGAAAAGCATAAACCGGGGTTAACAAGATGGCAAGTAATTCAGAATTGGTCATTTTAACCATAAATGTGAACGGGGTAAACTCCTCTATAAAGAGGAAGCGGTTAGCAGAATGGATTAAAAGCCAGAATCCTACAATATGTTGTATACAGGAAACACACCTGAAGCGGGGTGATACATGCAGGTTAAAGGTAAAAGGTTGGAGCAAAATCTACTATGCTTCAGGTGAAGCCAAAAAAGCAGGGGTAGCCATCCTGATCTCAGATCAAGCTAAAGCAAAAATTGATCTAATCAAAAGAGATAAGGAAGGGCACTATATCTTGCTAAAGGGTAGAATGAATAATGAAGAAGTATCTATATTAAATATATATGCACCAAGTAGTGTAGCATCTAAATTCCTAAAAGAGAAATTAAGAGAGCTGCAAGAAGAAATAGACAGTAAAACTATAATAGTGGGAGATCTCAACCTTGCACTCTCAGAATTAGATAAATCAAACCACAAAATAAATAAGAAAGAAGTCAAAGAGATAAATAGAATACTAGAAAAATTAGATATGATAGATCTCTGGAGAAAATGTAATGGGGACAGAAAGGAGTACACCTTCTTTTCAGCAGTTCATGGAACTTATACAAAAATTGATCATATATTAGGACATAAAAACCTCAAACTCAAATGCAGTAAGGCAGAAATAGTGAATGCATCCTTTTCAGACCATGATGCATTGAAAATTACATTCAATAAAAAGCCACAGGAAAGTAGACCAAAAAATAATTGGAAACTAAATAATCTCATACTAAAGAATGATTGGGTGAAACAGCAAATTATAGACATAATTAATAACTTCATCCAAGAAAATGATAATAATGAGACATCATACCAAAATGTATGGGATGCAGCCAAAGCGGTAATAAGGGGAAATCTCATATCTCTAGAGGCCTATTTGTATAAAATAGAGAAAGAGAAGGTCAATGAATTGGGTTTGCAACTAAAAATGCTAGAAAAGGAACAAATTAAAAACCCCCAATCAAACACTAAACTTGAAATTCAAAAAATAAAAGGAGAGATCAATAAAATTGAAAGTAAAAAAACTATTGAATTGATTAATAAAACTAAGAGTTGGTTCTATGAAAAAACCAACAAAATAGACAAACCCTTAGTAAATCTGATTAAAAAAAGGAAAGAGGAAAATCAAATTGTTAGTCTTAAAAATGAAAAGGGAGAACTCACCACTAACGAAGAGGAAATTAGAGCAATAATTAGGAGTTACTTTGCCCAACTTTACGCCAATAAATTCGACAACTTAAATGAAATAGAAGAATACCTCCAAAAATATAGCTTACCTAAACTAACAGAGGAAGAAGTAAATATCCTAAACACTCCTATCTCAGAAAAAGAAATAGAACAAACTATCAATCAACTCCCTAAGAAAAAAACCCCAGGACCAGATGGATTTACATCTGAATTCTATCAAACATTTAAAGATCAATTAACTCCAATGCTAAATAAACTATTTGAAGAAGTAGGGATTGAAGGAGTCCTACCAAACTCCTTTTATGACACAGATATGGTACTGATACCTAAACCAGGTAGGCTGAAAACAGAGAAAGAAAATTATAGACCAATCTCCCTAATGAATATTGATGCTAAAATCTTAAATAAAATATTAGCAAAAAGATTACAGAAAATCATCCCCAGGATAATACACTATGACCAAGTAGGATTTATACCAGGAATGCAGGGCTGGTTCAATATTAGGAAAACTATTAACATAATTGACTATATCAACAACCAACCAAACAAAAACCATATGATCATTTCAATAGATGCAGAAAAAGCATTTGATAAAATCCAACAGCCATTCCTAATAAAAACACTTGAGAGCATAGGAATAAAAGGACTTTTCCTTAAAATAGTTAGGAGCATATATTTTAAACCTTCAGTAAGCATCATATGCAATGGGGAAAAACTGGAACCTTTCCCGGTAAGATCTGGAGTGAAGCAAGGTTGCCCACTATCACCATTATTATTCAATATTGTATTAGAAACACTGGCCTCTGCAATAAGAGTCGAGAAAGAGATTAAAGGAATTAGAGTAGGCAATGAGGAAACCAAACTATCACTCTTTGCAGATGATATGATGGTATACCTAGAAAACCCCAGAGATTCTACTAAAAAGCTATTAGAAATAATTCATAATTTTAGCAAAGTAGCAGGATACAAAATAAATCCCCATAAATCCTCAGCATTCTTATACACCACCAACAAAATCCAAGAGCAAGAGATACAAAGAGAAATTCCATTCAAAATAACTGTTGATAGCATAAAATATTTGGGAATCTACCTACCAAAGGAAAGTCAGGAATTATATGAGCAAAATTACAAAAAAGTTTTCACACAAATAAAGTCAGACTTAAATAATTGGAAAAATATTAAGTGCTCTTGGATAGGCCGAGCAAATATAATAAAGATGACAATACTCCCTAAACTAATCTATTTATTTAGTGCTATACCAATCAGACTTCCAAGAAAATATTTTAATGATTTAGAAAAAATAACAACAAAATTCATATGGAACAATAAAAAGTCGAGAATCTCAAGGGAATTAATGAAAAAAAAATCAAATGAAGGTGGTCTAGCTGTACCTGATCTAAAATTATATTATAAAGCAGCAGTCACCAAAACCATCTGGTATTGGCTTAGAAATAGATTAGTTGATCAGTGGAAAAGGTTAGGTTCACAAGACAGAATAGTCAACTATAGCAATCTAGTGTTTGACAAACCCAAAGATTCTAAATTTTGGGATAAGATTTCATTATTTGATAAAAACTGCTGGATAACTGGAAATTAGTATGGCAGAAATTAGGCAAGGACCCACACTTAACACCACATACCAAGATAAGATCAAAATGGGTCCATGACCTAGGCATAAAGAACGAGATTATAAATAAATTAGAGGAACATAGGATAGTTTATCTCTCAGACTTGTGGAGGAGAAAGAAATTTGTGACCAAAGATGAACTAGAGACCATTACCAATCACAAAATAGAAAATTTTGATTATATCAAATTAAAAAGCCTTTGTACAAACAGAACGAATGCAAACAAGATTAGTAGGGAAGTAACTAACTGGGAAAACATCTTTACAATTAAAGGTTCTGATAAAGGCCTCATTTCCAAAATATATAGAGAACTGACTCAAATTTATAAAAAATCAAGCCATTCTCCAATTGATAAATGGTCAAAGGATATGAACAGACAATTTTCAGATGAAGAAATTGAAACTATTACCACTCACATGAAAGAATGTTCCAAATCACTATTGATCAGAGAAATGCAAATTAAGACAACTCTGAGATATCACTACACTCCTGTCAGATTGGCTAAGATGACAGGAAAAAACAATGATGAATGTTGGAGGGGATGCGGGAAAACGGGGACATTGATGCATTGTTGGTGGAGTTGTGAACGAATCCAGCCATTCTGGAGAGCGATCTGGAATTATGCCCAAAAAGTTATCAAACTGTGCATACCCTTTGATCCAACAGTGTTTCTATTGGGCTTATACCCCAAAGAGATACTAAAAAAGGGAAGGGGACCTGTATGTGCCAAAATGTTTGTAGCAGCCCTGTTTGTAGTGGCTAGAAACTGGAAAATGAATGGATGCCCATCAATCGGAGAATGGCTGGGTAAATTGTGGTATATGAATGTTATGGAATATTATTGCTCTGTAAGGAATGACCAGCAGGATGAATACAGAGAGGCTTGGAGAGACCTACATGGACTGATGCTAAGTGAGATGAGCAGAACCAGGAGATCATTATACACTTCGACAACGATATTGTATGAGGATGTATTCTGATGGAAGTGGATTTCTCTGACAAAGAGACTTAACTGAGTTTCATTGGAGAAATGATGGACAGAAACAGCTACACCCAAAGAAGGAATACTGGGAAATGAATGTGAACTATTTGCATTTTTGATTTTCTTCCCGAGTTATTTTTACCTTCTGAATCCAATTCTCCCTGTGCAACAAGAGAACTGTTTGGTTCTGCAAATATGAATTGTATCTAGGATATACTGCAACATGTTTAGCATATATAGGACTGCTTGCCATCCTGGGGGCGGGAGGAGGGAGGGAGGGGGAAAAAACGAAACATAAGTGATTGCAAGGGATAATGTCGTGTAGAAATTATCCTGGCATGGATTCTGTCAATGCGAAGTTATTATTAAATAAAAATAAAATTTATTATAAAAAAAAAAAAAAAAAAAAAAAGAATAAAAGCCTCATTCCCATCCCGTATCAAGCTTTATAAAGCTTATTGTTTATATCTTGTTAGCTGGAAGTGAGTTTTGATGCCTTTTTTTCTTTGTGTTCAAAGAAAACCAATGACATCACAATGTTAGAATAAAATAATGGATAATAAGTGATAACTTACATGCGAATTTAATTTAAATGAAACAGAGCTGCACAAACTTATGCTGTCACACTCTATTCCAGTCATCAAAGTCCAGAGACAGGACAAAAGTTAAGATGTCTAGAAATGACTTGGAATGCAGTGGATGTCTATCAATATCTGATATTCTGAGTTCTGAGGCATTCCACATCTATTGAAAAATTCATTCCAATCTGTCCATTTTGGTGGGGGACACATTAATATGTTTGGGGTAGCTATCCATCCCCTTAACTCGATTATGGGTTTGAGGCCTGGCTGTTCCCCTCAGCCTGATTTAGCTGCCAAGACAGTTTTACTAGCATGTGGCTGCCAGGCAAGCTGCAGCTTCTTAAACACACAGGTAAAAGCTGGGTGATAGGTGAACATCAAAGGTCAAGTATATAGGGTTTTCAAGAAGTATTAGAATCTTTTCTACTCAGAATTCCACCAGCCTAGGGAGAAACTTGGAGGATTTTCTCCTGCCAGATTGATATTACTTTTTCAGGTCTTACCTAAACCTTAATGATTGAATGAGTATTGCTTAGACAAAGAAATTGAGGATTTGGACATTTCTTTGACTTAAAAAGAGAGATTTTAGCTTGTTTTTGTTTTTGTTTGTTTTTTCCTTATAGATAAATTTATTTCAGGAATGGGATTTTTGTCTTCCCTTTTGATCATTTATTTTTCTATTCATACAAAGTAGAACAATACTTCTAGAGGTTGTAAATTAGATTTTTTTAAATATAATTTAAGTAGGTATTCTGGACTTGCCCAAGCAAGAGACTTCTTCAAGCACAGAGTCAATCTGGCCTTCAGCTTTTAGAGAAGAAAAAAGTCAACTGCCATTTGCTTAAGTAAAATACTATGCAAAGACATATATCCACTATGTAGTTATAATTAGTTTGTTTCTCTAAGGACTTCAAGGATCTCACCCTTTAGGTGATCTAGGATACTCTCTTGGATGAACTGAATTATTTTGCTCCCAATGGGAGGGCTTCTTCACTCATATGGCAAATATTCTCTAAGGTACACATTCTCCTATTTCTGTTTTGCTACTGATTTAGATAATGGCTTCCTTTCTTATTTTTTATATGTATTCATTGCAAAAGCAGTTTTTGTGAAATGGTACATCTTTGTCCCAACAGGTAGGGTCTTTGGATTTATCAAACACTAGCCTACTGAAGCTGAACATTTTTGTGCATTAGTTTCTATATGTTTTGTATATAATATGTTCTACTGATCAAGTTCTTTCTTTTTTTTTTTTTTTTAACAAATACCAAGTGATTCTTGTTGGTTGCTACTTTTGTAGTAATCTGGACTAAAATATGGAATTATTAGTTCTTCTTCCCACTTTTTTTCATTATTTTCAATGACATTTTTGATCTTTCATAGAGTGAAGTGAATTTTGTTCTTTTGGGTTTTTAGCTCTATAAAGTAATACTTTGATAAATTGTTATTAGAATGAAAAAATAAATGAAATATAGTCATGTTTATCGTGTTTTATTCACTCAGCCTACCCATGAGTAATAATAATTTCTCCAATTATTTAGGTCCTCCTTCAATAGGTTTTTGCTAAAAAAAAAAATCATAATTGTATTCAGTTGCTAGACTCTTGAGTATTCAGTAAATTCTGTACCAATTTCTAATGGAATTACTTTCTCTATTGAATATTATTATCAACATATGGAAATTACATTATTTTTATGGATTTATGTCACATCTTTTAAATTTTAAGTTATTACATGTAGAGAGCCACAGACTGTATGGGAACCCTTGGAGAGGTATAAGACCTTCAGTCCAGAGGGAACCTGTTGACAATATCTGGTTTGGCTCTCATCTTCCCTTGGGGCTTCTCACCTTTTCTGAGAAGTGCAGTAGGGTGAGGTAGGAGTGGGGGGGGGGGGGAGAGGCTTCATAACCTGTGTTCTACTTGAAATGGAGATACTTACAATAAAATAAATATTTACATATTAATAGCAGGGTGCTTATAGTTAACTCATACTCAAAGTGCTATAGTGATATAATTGTACTAAAGTATTTAGGAACTGAGAGGACTATAAATAAATGGACTCCATCTTTGACAATCCTCATAGGTCCTTGTCTCATCACTCCTCCACTAAGACCAAAGACTTGGGCTGGTACCAAGATCCTACATCAATATATATATATATATATTTTTTTTTTGTAAGTCAGTTTATATTTACATTTATTTATTTATATTTGATTCTAGAGGTAACAGGAAAATACTTGAGTTGATTGAGCAATAGAGTGACATGGTTGGTCTTGCACTTGAGGAAAATCACTGGCATCTAAGTCAAAACAAATCAATGCCTGCCAGGGAGCATTGATTGCTGGTAGATTGTATCTGGGGGTAAGAGGGGGGATTGCTACCGACAGCCACGTGTTTAGCGGTTCTACATGCCCGGTCCTTAGCAAACCTCTCCATCTCCAAGTGGAGGCGCGCCGCGTGTCACTTGTCCTTAAAAGAACCGCTCAAATTTGGACTAAGCGGAACCAGTTATAAACAAGCTGGGATGCTCTTGCACTGCTGCTTGGCCCGGGATACCACAGCAAGGCCTACATCAATATATTGATGATATATTTTGGCACCCCAACTTGGAGGCTCTAGAAGGAACATTACATATTGGTGCCTAAATGTGGGATTTTAGCTGTATGGTATCTGAGTTTGGCAGAGGAGTCCCTGTGACCTTAGAAATAAGGTGAGTATATAAATAGGCCAACGGGAAGATTAAGTAAGGACTCACCTAGTTACTTTTGTTTTTCAGTCAGAATGGGGCAAATACTAACAGAAGAGCCTCCCTGCCAAGGGAAGTATAAGCATACTTAGTTAGGTTAACAGAGAAGCAATGTTTCTTAGTAATTCAAAAGCAGATCATTGAGTTCTCAGATATTGTAGAGGGAAGTTTAGAGCCAGAGATGTAGAAGGTAGTGGAGAACAACTGACTAAATACAATGGGTTAAAATTGGCTTTAAAGAATTTCATAAGTTTTAAAACAAGGAAAGATTTTAACTTGGGCAGCCAAACAAGAAGGTATCAGGAAAAAAAAAAAAATCAGAGTGTTAGTGGCTGTAGCCCCAAAGGAGACAGAACGTGGAACAGAGCTAAGGAAATTTTATTTATTTATATTGTTTGTTACTACTGTAGGATGTTTACAGGGCATGGCCAGTTGGGCAGGAAAGGAGTTAAGTATCTTAAATACCATGATGATGAGCTTGCTTTTCACTTTCAAAGCTCATTTTCAATTCAACTACACTATCCCAGAGCATGTGTCCTTAGGATATTCCCCATCACCTGACCCTCAATTCTACCTTTGTGGGTGGGAGGAGGAGGAGGAGGAGGATTGAGAGGGGCAGTAATACCATCAACACTACTTATGCAGCAGGTTTGCCCATCCCCTAAGTCCCCATTATAAGAGGCATTAGTTAAAAAGAAGGAGGAAGGATGGGATACATCTGATTTGAGAATAGAAGCAATTCTGTGATTAAAGAGCTTGACTCTTCAGATCAAGTCAGGAGAAGACATACCCCTTTTAATCTGGAAATTATCAAAGATCTGAAAAAGGCTTGCACTTTTTATGGGTGTATATATCATCTTATGTTAAGATGAAATTAATGAATTTGGCTTATTAAATCCTAACCCCTAATGATTGAAAATCTATAGAAAAACATGCTTAGAAACTGGACAAACCTTGTTGGGGCTTTCTGAGTATAGTGAACTCTGTAGACTACATGCCCAATTAAATAAACAACCTGGATATATCAATCACCTTTGACCAACTAGCAAGTGTAGGTTGTTATACAGATACTTCAGCACAGATTAATTACCCTTTGGCAGCATATAAGCAAATTTCATCTGACCACACGAAAGCATGGGACAGCCTTCAAGGAAAACAAGATAGAGGGAAGCCTTCACAAAAATAATGCAAGGTCCAAATGAGTGTTTTGCTGATTTCATGGGACATCTGCAGACAGTTGTCATACAAACTATTGACGAAAATGCAGCAACACAAATTATGGTAAGAGAGCTTGCTAGAAAAAATGCTAATGAGATTTCTAGAATAATTATACTAGGGCTACACAAAGATGCTTCTTTAGAGGAGATGATAAGATGCTGTGCCACAATGGGCACAAATGCCTAGACTATGCCCAGATTATGATGCAGGCTTTTCAAGATCTAAACATGGGAAAACAGGGACCCTCTTGGGAAGGGACTTCCAGAGAGACTTGTCAATGGCTTCAAAGCAGGGCATTTGAAAGTACAATGTTGGCAAAAAGATAGAGTGAAAGAACAGGGTGGGAGATTAAGACCAAAAACCCTATGCCAAAACACAACAAAGGCTTCCATTGGGCATCAGAATGTAGAGTGACTCAAGGAAACAGGAAGGGCCCAGCTCCAGGGCCCCAGGCAAAAAAAAAAAAAAAAAAAACACATGAAGCATGATGGCAGCCAATGCTACACCCAGAGAATCTAGAAGTTCAATACTCTGACATGATCAATCAGCCAAGAAGCAACCTGATAAAGGAAAGGGATTACAATTGGGCTGAATAGAATTGTATGCAACTGGGACTACTGAAATATCTCTTGGAGAGCTGAAATCTGTCCCTGTCCAGCCTATGGATCCTTTGCCTCCAGGCACAGTAGGCTTGACCATTTCACCTCCTGAGAGTGCTTACAAAACAGTGTCTCTTCATATATTTGGGAAACTGGGGAATGTGTAAATAATATCATAGTCACTAATAGAGGTAGACAATGTGTGATCTATTACCCAGGAGAAATAGTAGCATCAGGCCTCCTGATACACACTCTTGATATGCAATTTGGTGATATTTATCCAAATTTTGACTCCCAATAACAGAATAAAGGAATATTCTGGACTGCAGTTATTACGGCTGACTGTTTTATGCTCACTCTCTATGTAAATGGTATACCATTGAAAAGGTTGGTAGAAACAGGTGCAGATCGTACAGTCATTAGACTCTTTTTATACCAATGTGCAAAGTAACGTATGCTGCGAAACCATCCCAGAGTGGCAAATATTATTGAACCACAGCTCCAAATTTTACCCATGGGTCTTCCTTAAAGATAATCCAGCAATTACATAACTGACAATGGATTTTTGAAGAAAAGGTTTCAAAGGTTTCTCTTAAAGGACCAACCATCTTTACAGTTGCATCCAAATATAACATTTCTGCTGTATACTCTCATGACTTAACTATAAAGAGAGTAGTCAGAACTTTCTTTTAGTCCACTCAGCAGAATGAATTGTATGCAATCATGCTAGCTCTTACTTATTATCAAGGAAATGTAAATATAATATCTGATTCAGCTTATTCAGTAGGTGTGGTAGAAAGAATTGCCATAACCCAAATAAAGTTTGTAGTTTCTAATATTTATCAGCTCTTTATGGAATTTCAAGAGCAAGTGAGAAATGTCCAGGTAAGTATTATATTTTGCATGTTCACTCTCATAGTGGACTCCCAGGTCCTATTTTTTTAATGGAAATTAAAAGGCAAATCATCTTCTCACCATGTTAATCAATATTTAATTTCAGGAAGCCCAAGAATCTCATTCTAATATCTAATATCTAATATCAGGCTGCTCAAGCTTTACTTATGCAGTTTGGGATAACAAAAGAGGAAGCTAGGAGTATTGTAAAAGCTTATACAGCTGGCCTCCCTTTTTATGTTCCTATGCTCCCTCCAGGGCAGAACCCTCATGGTTTGAGACCCACTGAAATTTGGCAAATGGGTGTGACTCATATAAATCTTTTGGTTGTTTGTCTTCTATCCATGTTGTAGTAGACACCATTTCAGGATTTACTTTTGCAATATCAGCAGCAAAAGAAACAGCCCAAATAGTCACTGAATTCCTTATAGAAGCATTTGCAATTATCGATGTGCCACAAGCAATAAAAACAGATAATGGACCTGTATATACTTCTAAACATTTTGCACAGTTTTGTGCACAGTATCAGCTTTTGCACACCACTGGCACACCCAGATACATTAATTGCTTGGGGGAGAAGATTTGCTTGTATCTCTACAAATGGAAAAGGAATCAGATGGGTGCCAATGAGCTATATCTGTCTTGTCCATCAGAGAGAGACAGAAAACGAGATATTCAAAATAAAGGAGAAAACCCAAGAAACTTCGCATGGTTCTATCTCTGACTACATGTGCCACTGAAAGAGCATGGCAGTTATGGCAATTGACTCATCAACATCAAAAATTGCTGATAAGAATTTCAAAACTTGCAAGAATCATTGGATTCCTTGTCACATGAAGTGATGGACAATAGATTGATTTTGGACTACCTCTTGGCTGCTAAAGGAGGTGTATGTGTGATTGTTATTTATATATGCTCCATCTAGGACTTATGGAAATCTTTTATAATCTCCTGTTGACACATATTGTTTGTTATGTCACTACTTGCATGTATAATTTCTCATGGTGATTCATGTTGTTTGTTAGATCACTACTAGCCTGTGTTATATTACTATGTGTTTGTGTAATACCTTCCATGCTGATGGATTTATGTATATCTGTTTCAACTAAAACAAAAGAAAATGGGAGATGTAGAGGGCTACAGATAGTGGGGAATTCTGGGTAAGGTATAAGACCCTTCAGCCCAAAGCCAACCTGCTGACAATGCCTGGTTTGGCTCCCCGCTTCCCTTTGGTGTTACCACCTTTCCTGAGAAGTCAAGGAGGATGTGACCACCTGTATTCAACTTGAATCAAGAAATACTTACAGCAAGAGGCATTTACATAGGAGGGTGCTTATAGTTAGCACTTGCTCAGTGCAATTGATATAATGGTTCTCTAGTTAGCACATGCTTAGTGTGCTGTAATGATGTAATCATGTTGAGGTATTTAAGGGCTGAGAGGACTGGAAATAAGACATTCCAACTTTGACCATCACGGGGACTCTCCTGCCTCCTTCACTCCTCCACTAAGACCAAGGCTGGTCCCAAGATCCTCCATAGAACTAGTTTGGACATAACAGACATGCAATAGTAGAGAGGAGAAATAGAGACATCAAGATACTCCTCCAAAAAACAAAAGAAAGGGGTTGTCACAGATAACCCTGGAGAACTTTTAAGCTTAACTCTTTATACTATTAATTTTTTCGTTTTTGAGCAGACAGGTTTCATAACTTGCTGGAAGGGCAGTGTCCAGTGTGAGCAGCTCCAATACCTTTAGATAATCACCGAGTGATGTGGAGAGATCCAGAAAGTTGTGAATGGAAGGGACCAGACAGACTAACTGCTTGGGAGAGAGGGTTTGTTTGTGTCTCAACAAATGGAGAAGGAATCAGATGAGTGGCAACAAGCTGAATCCGTCTTATCCATCAAAGAACAACAGAAAAAGAAAAGACCCTCAAAATGAAGAAGATCCAAGAAACATCAGGTGGTTCCATCTTTGACTATATCTGCTACTGAAAGTGCATGGCAGCTAGCCCTACATGTATAGCATTTGACTCATGAACATCAAAAACAATTATTAATGACACTGATATAGTACTTCAAAACCTGCAGGAATCATTAGTTTCCCTGAGATATAAGATGGAAGCAGGACTTCAAAATCTTCAGGAATCATTGGATTCCCTGACACATGAAGTGATAGACAATAGATTGGTTTTGGACTATCCTTTGTCTGCTAAAGGAGGTGTATGTGTGATTGTTATTTATATACCCTTCTTCTAGGACTCATACACTAGGATTGTTTGTTACATCCCTACTAGACTGTGTTATATTACTACTTGTTTGTGTGATACCTCCCATGCTGATGAATTTATATATACCTATTTCAACTAAAACAAACAAAAGCAGGAAATGTAGAGAGCCACAGATAGTGAGGGAACTCTGAGTAAGGTATAAGACTGTTCAGCCCAGCAGGAACCTGCTGACAATGTCTAGTACAGCTCTCATTTCCCTTTGGCATATCTCACCCTACCTGAGAAGTTAGGGGGAGCATCACATCTACTTGAAATGGAGATACTTACAATAAAAGAGGCATTTTTATATTAATAGCAGGGTGCTTATAGTTAGCACATGCTCAATATGCTGTAGTGCTGTAATTGTACTAAAGTATTTAGGGGCTGAGAAGACTGGAAATAAATGGATTCCATCTTTGACCATCCTCATGAGTCCCTGCTTCATCATTCTTGCAATAACACCAAAGAATCAGGCTGGTCCTAAGATCCTTCAGAGAGCTAGTCCAGACAGTATATTTTGGCATCCCAGCATTGGGGCTCTAGAAAGCATAGTACATTTTGGCATCCCAACTCAAAGGCCCTAGAAAGCATACTACTATTACATTTTCTTATTTTTTTCCTTAATTTTAGTTGACCTTTTGGGATCTCTATATACAATCAAAAATGGCATTTTTTCCTTCTGTTTATTACAACAATGTATGATTCATGTTATTTCTATAACTACCATTTTTACCGAAGTTGAAGGAAAATTAGAAAACACTTTATTATTAGTTTTAACAAAAAGTAATAACCAGAGTGTATGCAACCATATGAAATCCACATGGGACTATGACTAGATGAACTTTGATAGATTAGATATCATAGATTTAGACTTTGATATGATGGATATATATATAAGGGATTTTCCAGGGGGCTTCAGGGCGTCTCATGATTATCAGAAAAGCTTGCAATTAAAACATTGCAATGTCTGTTAGTCAGTCAGTTACCAGACTGCTATGTATCCATGTGGGGAAACATGAAGTGAGACTGAGATTAAATGACTTTTGAGGTCACACAGACTACTTTTGGTTGACATGTGTAGTCAGGAAACATGAAGATAAATTTGACCATGTTTATGGGAAATTCCTAAAAATGCATAAATGAACAACTCTGTCCTGCTTAGTAAGAGATGCATCTGTTAGTTATGTGACGTCATAAGGCAGAACTGGAATTTGAAGATTTATCAAATAGAAGATTGCTATAGGTCTTGATTATTGTATCCTGTGTATCTAACCTACTCCACTAATCTACCACTTGATTTCTTGGCCAATACCAAATGGTTTTGATTACTGCTGCTTTATAATATACTTTTAGGTTGTAATTATTATAATAAAATAACAGTTAATTACAAATAATGTTTGCTATAGGTTTTAGATAGATACTGTTTATTTTAAGAAATGTAACCTTTATCCCTATGTCTCCTAGTATTTTGTATAAGAATGGGTGGGGTTATTGTCAAAAGCTTTTTCTCGGTCTATTGAGATTATCATGTTTTCTGTTGCTTTTGCTATTGATATGGTCAATTCTAATAGTTTTCATTATATTCAACCAGCCCTGCATTTCTGTTATAAATACTACTGATAAATTGCTGTAAACTCTTTACCAATATTTTATTTAAAATTTTTGCTTCAACATTCAGTAGGTAGATTCATTTGTACTTTTTTCACCCTCTTTTGGCTCTTCCTGGTTTAGATATCAGTGCAATATTTGTGTCATAGAAGAAATTTGGCAGTACTCCTTCTTTGCCTATTTTTCCATATAGTTTACATAATATTGGAATCAATTGTTCTTTAAATGTTTGGTAGAATTCACTTGTGAATCAATCTGGCCCTGAGATTTGTTCTTAGGGAGTTCATTAATGACTTGTTCAATTTCTTTTGCTAAAATGGGACAATTTGAATATTTTATTTTCTCTTCTTTTAACCTGGGCAATTTATATTTTTGTAAATATTTGTCCATTTCAGTTGAGTAAAATAGTTCCTAATTATTGCTTTAATTTCATTTTCATTGTTGGTAAGTTATCTCTTTCATTTTTGATGCTGGTGATGTGGTTTTTTCCTTTCCGTTTCCTGATAAAATTTACCAAAGGTTTATCTATGTTATTAGATTTTTCATAAAACCAACTCTCAGTTTTGCTTGTTAGTTCAATAGTTTTCTTAGTCTCCATTTTATTCATTTCTCTTTTGAGTTTTAAAATTTCTAATTTGGTATTTAATTGGGGGATTAATTTGTTCTTTTTTCTAACTTTATTAGTTGCATATCCAATTCATTGATCTCCACTTTCTCTATTTTATTTATGTAGCTATTTAGAGATATAAAATGTCCTCTAAGAACTGCTTTGATTATATCCCATAGGTTTTGGCATGTTGTTTCATTATTGTCATTTTCTTGGATGAAATTACAGATTCTTTCTTTGATTGGTTGTTTAATCCACTCAATTTTAAAAATTAGATTATTTAATTTCCAATAGATTTTTAGTCTATATTTCCCTGGCCCTTTATTGAATATAATTTATTGCATTGTAGTCTGAAAAAGAAGCATTTAATATTTCTGCTTTTTTGTATTTGGTAGTGAGGTTTTTATGCCCTAATACATGGTTAATTTTGTATAGGTGCCATGTACTGTTGAGAAAAGGTGTATTCCTTTCTGTCCCTATTTTCTAGAGGTCTATCATACTTAGGTTTTTTTTTTTTTTTATAGGATCCTATTAACTTCCCTAGTTTTTTTCTTGTTTCTTTTGTGTTTAGATTTGCTTGATTGTGAGAGGGTGTCTCAATAGAATACTTTTGCTATCTATTTCTTCCTGTAAGTAGCTTAAAATCTGCAGGAATTTGCCTGCTCTACCATTTGGCATATATACATTTAGTATACTTATTACTTCATTATTTACTGTACCCTTTAACAAGATGTACTTTTTCTCCTTATCTCTTTTAATAAGATGTTTTTACTTTTGCTTTTTTATTCCTTTTAATAAGATCTATTTGTGCTTTTGTTTTGTTTTGTTTTTTTTTCCTTCAGCTGACACATAATAGATTCTGTACCAGTCTTTTATCTTTACTCTGTATGTGTCTCTCTGTTACAAATGTGGTTCTTGTAGATCACATATTGTAGGATTCTGTTCTTTAATCCACTCTACTATTTGCTTCCATTTTATGGAAGAGTTCATCCCATTCACATTAACAGTTATCATTACCAGCTCTGTATTTCCCTCCATTCTATTTTGTCCCCTGTATATGCTTTTGTTCTCTTTTTTCACCCTATCTTTAGTAGTGTTATTTTTATCTACTCATCTGTTCATTATCCACTATATTGTCCCCTATCACCCCTCCACATTCTCTTACTAGCCTTTTTTTAACCCATTCGACTCATTACCTTTTCTTCTATGAACTCTTCTTCCCTTCTCTTACTCTTTTTTCCCTAGTGTTTCTGACCTTGCTTCTATCCTGTCTCTCCCTTTCTTTTCCTCTTTTCCCTCCTGGTTTTTTTTTTTAATAGGATTAAAACAATTTCTATGCTCAACTGAATGATTAAGTTATTTTTCTCAGAGCCAAAATTGATGAGATCAAGCTTCAGAAGATGCTCATCCCTCTCCCTTCTTTCCCTAGACTGCAATAGGTCTTTTGAGTCTCTTGGTGTGAACTAATTGTTCCATAATACTTTCCTTTTCCTCTTTTTCCAGTACAGACCTTTTTACACCCCTTAATGTCTTTTTCTTTGAAGTCAAAACATTATAATTCCTTCACAACCACAGCATCAATCCATGTGATGCTCTCCTCTGTCTACCCCAGTAACAGATACAGTTCTCAAGAGTTATAGATATTATTTTCCCATCTAAGGATATAAACAATTTAACCTTTAAGTGTATGTACATATATATAATTGTATATATAATAATATATAAGCATATATATGTGTGTGTGTATGTGTGTGTGTATGTGTGTGTGTGTGTGTGTGTGTGTGTGTGTGTGTGTAATATATGATATAATTTCCCCAATTTCCTTTCAATGATTCCTATGTTTGTAGATTAAAATTTCTGTTTAGTTCTGGTTTTTTAAATAAAAATGATTGAAAATCTCTTATTTCATTAAAACTCTATCTCTTCCCCTGAAAGATGATGCTGAATCTCTCTCTCTAAGTAGGTAATTCTTGGTTGTAATCCCAGGTAACTTTGCTTTCTGGAATATGGTATTCCAGGCTCTGAGATCCTTTATTGTAGAAGCTGCCAGAACCTGGGTAATCCTGACTTTTGATCCTTGATTTTTGAAGTTTTTTTTTTTTTTTTTGGTCTGGCAGTTTGCAGTATTTTTTCTTTGAGATTATAGTTTTAGAGTTTTGCAACAATGTTCCTTGGGGTTTAGCTTGTGGGATCTCCTTCCAGAGATGTTCTAGGGATTCTTTCAATAAGTATTTCCCACTCTATTTCTAGAATATTGGGGCAGTTTTCATTAATGACCTTCTGTAGAATGCTCTTGGAGTTCTTTTTTTGACTATGGCCTTCAGGTAGGTAAATAATTTTTAAATTTTCTCTTATGGATCTATTTTCTAGTTTGGCTATTTGGTGAATGAGGTATTTCACACTTTATTCCATTTTTTCATTCTTTTTAGTTTGTTTGACTGATTCTTACAGTCTATCTTAGCTTTTTTTTTCTCTGTTCTGGTTTTTAATGTGTGATTTTCTTTAGTTATCTTTTGTATCTCTTTTTCCATTTGACTTTTCCTACTGTTTAAGTAATTGTTTTCTTCATAAATTTTTTTTTGTTTCTTTTTTCCAAACTGATGACTCTCTCATACATAACTCCCATTTGTTTTGTCATTTTTTCTTCTGCCCCTCTTATTTGCTTTTTGAAGTCTTTTATGAGCATTTCCAAGAAGCCTCTTTGGGCTTGAGACCAATTTATCTTACTCTTTGAGATTTTTCCTGTGAACATTCTATCCTTGTCTGAGTTTGTATTTTGGTCTGCCCTGTCACCATAGTAGCTTTCCATGATCAAGGTTCTTTTTTGTTTCTTGCTCATTTTCCTTCCTTTTCTTTTGGTATTTCCTTTTTTTTTTTCTTTTTTACTTTCATGATGGAGCTCTGCTCCTGGAATAAAGGCGGCATTGTCCCAAGCTTCCTGTGCAACTGTGAGGTTTGGGTTTGAGCACAGGGTCCCTTTGTGTTTGTAGAGGGTAGCTTTGCCTGCTCTATTGAGAAAACAGTCTGGTTTCCCAGAGTTTGATGTCTGAGCTGGAACCAGAAGCTGCCCCACTGATATTCTCCTCTATTAATTCAGGACTGAAAGTGTTAGTTGTGGATTTGCTATGATTAAGACCCTCTCACTGTCTTTCTCAGAGTCTACCTGAGCAGTGTTGAACACCCTTTTTATCCCAGTGAGACTGATCTTTTTTGAAGTTTTTTTCAGTCTATTTTGAGCTGACAGCGATTTCATTCCATCCAACTCTGTGCAGTGGCTTGGTTTCATGTAGTTTTCAGGGGAAGCTGGGAGAGCTCAAAGAGCTTCCTGGATTTCCTCTGACATCTTAGCTATTTTGTTGTTTTTATAGATATGTGGAATAGAAAGAAAAGAAAATAAGTACACATTAATTTATAAAAATATTCATTCTTAATAAAAATAAAGCAATTTAAATAATTATATAATTATAGCTCTCATCTAAAAGCCCCTACAGCCTTCTGGGGTTTGATTCATCTATCATAGGCTCATCTTCATAAAACAGCATATGCAAGTGTATGGAAGATTTTTTCCTCTAAAATATACCTCTCTTTGAGATGGACTCTATGTTGGATCTCTTCTGTGGCCATTGAAATATAATTTAACCTATCACAAAAGTGAAGAACACACACACACACACACACACACACACACACATATACACATACCAAAATAAAATAAAAGAGAACAAAACATTCCTTATTCTCAAGAAGCTTATATTATAATTGGGAAAGACAACAATATACATTATATAAGATAATGAAGAACAAATATAAAGACAATTACTACAAATGAGTTCAAAGTAATTAAAAGAAGATAGTTTGTAAGGGAATAATAGCAATTGGGGGGAATCAGTAAAGAATTCATAAAGAAAGAAAAAAATTGAAGATAAGGATTCTATAAGATAGTGGTGAAAAGGTAGTTCATTCTAAGAATGAAGAACAACCAAAGCAAAATAGAGAGAAAGGATATGTTGTTTGTTGAAGAATGAAGACAATTTGATTGGTTCTAAGATTGTGAGACATGAAATAATGTATAATTAGTCTGGAGAAACTGGTTTAAGCCAGCTTGTGAAGGGTTTCAAAAGGTATCATTTTTTATTTTATCCTAGATATAACTGCAGCATAGTGAGTGAGGAAATGGGAAGTTCAGATCTGCATTTAAGAATAATTTTGTTCTCAAATTTTGGTAGCAGTGTGGAAATAGAGTGGGGAAAAACTTGAGGCCTGTGCAGGAAAGTAGAAATTATTTTGATCTTCAATATAGCCTGGGACTATTTAGAGCACAGTAAATGTGAATGGAACTAATTACTGATTAAGATTCATTTAAAGAGAAGAAGAAGAAGAAAAAAAACAGAAGAAACAGTTAAAGAGAATTTAAATGCCCTAACATATATAAAAAAAGAAATTTAACGAAGAAATAAATAGATTCCCAAAAGGAAAAATAAAAACCTGATGTATTTAAAAAATCAATTTTATCAAGCATTGTTAAGGACCTTGCCTAAGTGAAGGAACAGGTCAATTCTCCGAGTGCCTCCACAGCTGTGAATCATAACATCTGAAGGAGTTAAAGCAGCCTTTACTTATGTAGATGTTACTTATGGATTGGGAATGAAATAAATTGGAGGCAGAGGAAAGAGGAGAGAGGTCAGAGAAAGCAACTGCCTCTCGAGTGGAGAGGTCAAAGAATGCAACTGCCTCTCATTCTCCTTGTATCATCATCATCCTCTCACATGAAGAGATCCATTCTACAGGTCTGAGTTAGACCTCCAGCATCCATTGGCAGGTGGCTCCTGCATCACGACAAAGCATTAAAAGAACAATCACATAGATTATTTTAAAAGAGAAAAAATAAGCCATCCTACAAAACTTCAATCAGATAATATAAATAAATGCAGAAAATATTGACAAAATACAATACTGATATGTGTGTGTGTGTGTGTACATATATATATATATTTTTTTTTTTTAAAAACTCAAGAAAATATACATGAACTTTTACTTAATATTGAATATGGTATTTATCTCAAATCAAAACTAGAATGATTTAGTTGGAGAAATACTAGAGGGTTTTCCAGAATGATCAAAGGTAAAGCAAGGATGTTCCTTATTATAACCATTATTTCCTCTCCTTCGTGGAAATAATAGCTAAAATGATGACAAAAATATAGGGAGGCAAAGAAGAAACAAAATTATTACTCTTTTCCAGATAACATAATGGTTTACTTAGGGGAAGCTAGATATTTAACTAAAAATTGATAGAAAAAATAAATTCTTTAAAGTAGTAGCATAAATTCATAAAAATCATCAGTCTTTCCATCTGTTACTGCCCCCCCCCCAAAAAAAAAACCCATAAAAACAGAAATTTACAGGAATATTTATTTGCTATGCAAAAAGAAAAACTACTTGGACAATTAAGAATCAGTCTAAAGGGGGAAAAGACTTACATTCTTATTTTACATCATATAGCAAGATAAGCTGCAAATGGCAACATGACTTAGATATTAAAAAGGAATGTCATGAACACATTAGAGCAGAATAGACTATGCCTTATGGATAAAGAAAAATATCTTGACTAAACACTGGATAGTAATGTTCAAAGAAATAAGTGGACAATTTTAATTATATGAAATTTAAAAGTTTTGCATAGAACAAAATCATGCAATTAAAATTATAAGGAAAACATAAATGGAGGAAAATTTTTGTAACAAATTACTCTAATAAAGTTTGATATTGATATTATTTACAAATATATAAACCAGAGCCATGACCAAGAGATATGAAAAGGCTAATGTTAACTGAAGAAAATTAAACTAACCAAAACCATTTTAAAAGCTGCAAAATACTAGTAATAATGCTAATTAAAATGACAATTTCTAACTTACATTTAATTGATTGGAAAAGATGAAATTTAAAGAAAATTATTCTTTTAGGAGAGGCTGCAAAAGAACAAGGACACATTAAAGTACTGTTCATGAAGTTCTAAATTGGTCCAAATAATCTGGAAAGAAATTTAGAATTATATTCCCCAATATCAGTGAACTATAACCTGATGATCCTCTGATCACATTTCTAAATATATATCCCAAAGAGACCCAAGAAAAAAGGAAAATAATGTATATCAAATAATTCAAACCAACACTTTTTGTTAAAGCAAAGGATTGTAATTGAAATATAGTCTTCAGGAGGCAAAGCCAAGCTGGTGGAGAGTCTACACATCTCTCTCTGAGCTCCTCTGAGCTTCCCTCAAACTAACATCAGATTAAGCCTCTGAATTGGTTTTGGAGTCGAATAACCCACAAATGTTTGGAGTACAACAAATTTGTAGAAAAAGATACTCTGGAAGAACTTCAGAAAAGGTCTGTTTCAGACAGGGGGAGAGTCTGCTGAGCCCAGACCATAGTGCAGGGAACCCAAGGCAAGGAGCTGGGGTGGGGAGCCAGGATGATGTATGCACACCAGGAAATCTATTGTGAGGGTCTAAGACTACTCTGTCATAGTTACAAGCCAGCCATTCAACAGATTTGTTGTGAGACACCCAAAGCAAAAACATAAGGCAAATTGTGAGCCACTGAGTCCCAGAAGAATGCTGGACCTGGCCACACCCACCCAGAACAGGAAGTCAGTCAGCAGCACCAGCACCAGGGCAAATTAAAGTGACTGTCACCCCTTTGCCTTAAGAACAGATCTCAACCCTTTAAAAATGAGCAAAAAAGCAAAAAGAACTCTGACCATAGACAACTTTTATGCAGAAAGAGAAGAACATATCTCAAACTCTGAGGATCCTAAAGGCAAATCAGCTCCAGATGAAGTTCCAAAGGGTGATATGAGTAGATCCCCATTTCACAAGACTCTCTGGGGAGAATTCAAGAAGGATATTAAAAGAAATATAGAAGAAAATGGGGAAAGAAAATAATATCTTTGCAAAAGGGTACGGAAAAGGAAAAACAGAAAATATCTGAAGAAAACTCCTTAAAAACTAGATATGATAAAATGGGGAAAAAACATATAACTCCCTGTAAAATGGATCTGACAAAATGGAAAAAGCAAATAACTCCTTACAAAATGCATTTGATGAAATGGGAAAACCATATAGCTCCTTACAAAATAGATATGAAAAAGAAATCAATTTATTGAAAAATAGAATTTGTGAAATGAAAAAAAAAAAATGCAATGAACAAAATACCTCATCTAAAAGGTCAATTGGCCAAATGCAAAAGGAGATAAAAAAAACTAACTGAAGAAGATAATTTACTAAAAAATAGAATTGAACAAATGGAAATAAATGATTCAATGAGACTTCAAAAATCAGTCAAACAAAATGGAAAAAAAAATGAAAAAGTAGAAAAAATGCAAAATAACTCATTGGAAAAAGAACTAAACTGGAAAATAGATCTAGGAGAGATACTATAAGAATTATTGAACTTCCTGAAAACCATGATGAAAAAAAAGAGCTTAAACTTCATCTTTCAGAAATCATCAAGGAACATTGCTTAGCTGTCCTAGAACCTGAGAAAAATAGCCATTGAAAGAATTCACCAATCACCTCCTGAAAGAGACCCCACAATGAAAACTCTAAGGAATATCACAATTAAATTTGAGAATTATCAGATCAAGGATAAAATATTGTAAGCAACCAGTAGGAAACAATTAAAATATCAAAGAGACACAATCAGGATCACTCAGGACCTAGCTGCTTCCATTTTAAAAGATCAAAGAGCATGTAATCTAATATTCCAAAAGGCAAAGGAACTTGAATTGTAGCCAAGAATCAACTATCCAGCAAAACTGAGCATCATCTTTCAGGGAAAAAAGATGAATATTCAATGATAAATGTAAATTTCATCTGTTTCTGATAAAAAGACCATAATTGAATAGAAAATTTGATCTTCATATACAGAACTTATGAGAAGCATAAAAAGGTACAAAGAAAGCATCCTACTAAATTCCTTTTATGACACAGATATGGTGCTGATAGTGTCAAAACAGAGAAAGAATATTATAGACCAATTTCCCTAATGAATAGTGATATGAAAATCTTAAATAAAATATTAGCCAAGAGATTACAGAAAGTCATCTCCAGGATAATACACCACGATCAAGGAGGATTTATACCAGGAATTCGGGGCTGGTTCAACATTAGGAAAACTATTAGCATAATTGTCCATATCAATAACCAAAATAACAAAAATCATATGTTTATCTCAATAGATGCAGGAAAAAAAAAAACATTTCATAAAATCCAACACCCATTACTGTTAAAAACACTAGAGAGTAAGGATTAAATAGAGTTTTCCTTAAAATGATCAGTAGCATCTACTTGCACTTTTTTTTATAAGATCAGTGGTGAAATAAGATTGCCCACTATCACCATTACTATTCAATATTGTATTAGAAATTTTAGCTTTGACAATAAGAGAAAAAAAAAGAGATTAAAGGAATTAGTGTAAGTCATGAGGAAATCAAATTACCACTCTTGTAGATATGATATTTATATTTAGAGAATATATTCATTTAGATAACCCTGAAGAATTAATTAAAAAAAAAAACTATTAGAAACAATTCACTATTTTAGCAGAGTTGCAGGATATAAAATAAATCTACATAAATCATCAGCATTTTTATATGTTACAATGTCCAGCAGCAAGAGATACAAAGAGAAATTCTATTCAAAATAATTGTCAAGAGTATAAATTATTTGGGAATCTATCTGCCAAGGGAAAGTCAGGAACTATATAAATGCAACTACAAAACACTTTCCATACAAATAAAGGCAGACCTAATTAATTGGGAAAATATCAAGTGCTCTTGAGTAAGCCACACTAATATAATTAAAATAGCAATACTACCTAAATTAATCTACCTATTCAGTGTCATACCATTCAGACTCCCAAGAAATTATTTCACAGATCTAGAAAAAAAATAATAACAAAGTTTATCTAGAAGAGCAAAGATCAAGAATTTCAAGGGATTTAATGGGAAAAATTGTCAATGAAGGTGGCCTAGCTGTGCCAGACCTAAAACTATCTTATAAAGTAGAAGTCATCAAAACTATTTGGTAATAGCTAAGAAACAGAGTAGTCAATCAGTGGAATAGGTTGGTTATTTTGTCCAATGACTGTTAGCAAACTAGTGTTTGGCAAACCCAAAGACTCCAGCTTTGGGGATAAGAACTCACTATTTGACAAAAACTTCTAAGTCAATTGAAATGTAATATGACAGAAAGTAGGTATTTGCTCACACCTAACACCAAGATAAAACCAAAATGGGATCAGGATTTAGATATAAAGAGTGATATTATAAGCAAATTAGAAGAACAAAGAAGAATTTATCTCTCAGATCTGTGGAGAAGGAAGGAATTTGTGGCCAAAGAAGAACTGGAGATCATTATAGAACACAAAATGGATAATTTTGATTATATTATGTTAAAAAGTTTTTGTACAAACAAAACTAATAAACACAAGATTAGAGGGGAAACAATAAACTGGAAAAAAAACATTTTACATTCAAATTTCACACACTGGTAAATGTTTCATTTCTAAAATATATAGAGAATTGACACAAGTTTATAAAAATTCAAGCCATTCTCCAATGGTCAAAGGATATAAATACACAATTTTCAGATGAAGAAATTGAAACCATTTCTAGTCATATGAAAAAGTTCTCTAAAGCACTATTAATTAGAGACATACAAATTAAGACAAGTCTGAGATAACACTACACACCTCTCCAATTGGCTAAGATGACAGGAAAAGATGATGACCAGTGTTGGAGAGGATGTGGGAAAACTAGGACACTGATACATTGTTGGTAGAACTGTGAACTGATACAACTGGAGAGTAATTTGGAACTATGCCCAAAGAGCAATCAAAATGTGTGTACTCTTTGATCCAGCAGTGTTGCTATTGGGCTTATATCCCAAACAGACATGAAAGAAGGGAAAAGGACCCACATGTACAAAAATGTTTGTGGCAGCCCTTTTTGTAATGGCAAGAAACTAGACATTGAGTGGATGCCTATCAATTACAGAATGGCTGAATAAGTTATGGTAAATGAATATTATGGAATGCAATTGTTTTATAAAAACAACCAGCAAAGATGATTTTACAGAGGTGTGGCAAGACTTACATGAACTGATGCTGAGTGAAAGGAGCAGAACCAAGAGATCATTTTACATGGCAACAACAAGATTATACAATAATCAATTGTGATAGGTGTAGTGCTTTTCAAGGTTGAGATGATTCAGGCTTGTTCCAATGATCTTGTGATGAAGAGAGCCATCTTCCACTAGAAAGAGGACTGTGAGAACTGATATGGATCACAACATAGCATTTTCATTCTTTTTGTTGTTGTTTGCTTGCATTTTATTTTCTTCCTCATTTTTTTTTTCCTTTTTAATCTGGTTTTTCTTGTGCAGCAAGATAATTGTATAAATATGTATGCAAATATTGGACTCTTACCATGTTTAATATTTTTACCATGTTTAATATATATTGGATTATTTGCCATCTAGAGAGGTGGTAGGGAAAAGGGGAGGAAAATTGGAACACAAAGTTTTTTTTTGTTTTTTGTTTTTTTTTTTTTTTTAAGAGTCAATGTTGAAAAATTATCCATGCATATTGTTTGAAAATAAAAAAAGCATTAACAACAACAACAAAAGACATGTGGTCTTCAATTAGGAAAGTGGTTAAACAGATTATATGTAAATTTATTTTCTTTTTTTTTTTAATTAATTAAATATTTAAAAGTGCTGGGCTCACAGAAACCTGGAAAATCATGTATAAACTGATATAGAATAAAATTAATTGAATCAAGAAAATTATTCATATAACCTCAGCATATAAAAGAAAATAGAGTCAAAGAGCACTGACCATTGAACTTACCAATCATATTTAGGGAAATAAAGCATTTATTAGGTGCCTACTATGTTCCTAGCAATATGTTAAGCAGTAGGAATGAAAAAAAAATGGTAAAAAGAATTTCTGCACTCCAGGAACTAGCACATTACATTCAGTTCAGAGTGCCATAGTTTAAATTTTTTTTTTGATTAGCTAAAGTATGTCTAAAACAGGCAAAGCAGAGTGATGAAGATTCTTGAATTCATGTTCCATGAAGATCACTTAAAGAATTTTGGTTTGTTTAGACTGAAAAAATAGAAGACTCAAGCTGAATGTGATAGCTGCTTTTTTAAGTATTTGAAATGATATCAGTATGTTCCCAGAAGTCTGAATCAAGTGTAGTGGTCAAATTTGTCAAGAGACTAATTTAACCTTGAAATGACAAAAATTCTAATACTTAGCGCTCTATGAAAGTGGAATGAATTGTCACAAAAGCTTCTGTCCCTTAAAGATTCCTTAAAGAAAAGATTTTTAGTTTAAGATTTTTAAAAAATATATTTTTGAAGATATAGACATTCTTCCAGAATTAATTAATTCTAAAACAAACATTTTTAAAATAAAATATTTAAAGAAATGTTCAATTTAATGTCAATGAGAAATTTAGAACAATGCCTTAAATTCCTAATTACATCTATTTCTCAAATGCAAATTACTTTATATTAAATATCAGCCTGTCGACCTATTGGATGTTTATTTGCTTTATATGGGTACCACGAGTATTAAATGATTTAATATCTATATTCAGTTTCTTTTTAGTTATGTTTGTTATGTTATTTTAGTCATATTTAGCTATTTTTACATAGCTGTCAACATTATAATTACTTTGTTTTTGTTGAAAGGATGTCCTGGAACAAGCTCATATAGGCTGATTAATAAAATTTAAGCTTGAATATGTATTTAAATGCAAGCATGATCTTGGAAATTGGCAAATACTACAAATCAAGACATAATTTGTTGTGACTAAATTTGTAAAGGTGTAGCAGAATACAGTAATAATAAAGATTGCACTTAAAAGTGTATTATCAATGCTTTTTTCCCCCCAAAGAACTGGTTGTTTCATGTTTATCAACATACTTCTAACTGTTCAGCATATTGTTTATATTATGTGGATAAACTACTGAAATATGTGCATATGATATATTCTGTATGTAATTAGACCCATAGTCACTAAAGTAAGCTGTGAAGTGATGCTTTACATCTTGCTATTATCTTTTGTACATATGATATATGACACCCTAAGGCCAGTGTTTGAAACTGAAATATTGAGTTAGTCATATTTACTTTGTTAAAAACACTATAGATTTTATAAATTAAATTCATTTTTAAAATTATCAACAGTTTTTCTCTCTCCTACCTATCTTCTCATTAAAAAGAGAAAAGACCATTGTAATAAATATGCATAGTAAAGCAAAAAGAGTCTTATACTAGCCAAAAATGTTTATCTTATTGTTTATGTACAGTTTATCACCTCTGTCAGGAGGTTAATAATTTTTTCATTATTTATTTTCTGGAATCAGGGTCAATCATTTCATTGTCTAGAGAGAGTCCTTTAAATCTTTCAAATTTGTGCATCTTTACAATGTTGATATTATAGTATATATATTTTTGTCCTATAAGTGTTCATTTCATTTTGCATTAGTTGATACAATTTTTCTAAGGTTTCTCTGAAATTCTTTCATCATTTCTTACAGCACTACAGTATATTGCTACATTTATAAACCATAATTTATTCAGTCATTACACAAATGATGGATAACCCCAATATGTTAGTTTCCAATTTTTTTGCCACTACAAAAAAAAAAAAGGTGCTATGAATACCTTTGTATATTTAAGACCTATTCCTCTTTCTTCTATCTCTTTGGAGGAGGCATCCAGTATCATTGAGTCAAAGGGTATATAAAGCAAATAGATTCTTGAACATAATTTCAAATTGAAAATACCAAAGTGCAGTTTCACCAACAGTGCATTAATATGCCTATTTCCCAAAGCTTCTCCAAGATATTATTTCCCTAATATATTATAATTCCAGAAACCTAGTTTACCCTAGCTTATGATAAAATCCCTAGGGAGCAATCAGTGTAAAACAGCAAGGCTTGAATTGGCTTCCTTGGAAGGAAGGGAGAATGAGTGGTTAAGTCATTAAAGACCCTGGAAACTGTATTTCTTCTCAGCTTGGGAAGGGGAAAAATACCTTGAGATCAGAATTGAATGAAAGAATGTTCTCCCCCTCTCAACAATGTACATTTTAAATTTTCTCTGGATAAAGAAGAATATGATAGCTGATTATGAATTGTTCCACTCTGAGATCTTTTGTTCAAAACACTGGGAGAGGCATGTGGAAAGGAACCTCTCTAAATCACTAGAGTTGCCCAGAATTTGAGACCATGAATTTTTCCAAACAAACTACAGGAAATTTGCTTACAATGGACATTAAACTATGAAGAGAGTGCAAAAAGGATTTCCCAGACTCTTTCACAGACATTTTTGGAAAAAAATTCTTGTTATCCAAATTCAAAGGAGAATTATTTGTAAACCTCAATGCCAATGGCATACTGCACTCCATTATTGGTAAGTGAATCTATTAAGGAGACAAAATTATTGATTAAAATGTTGTTTTCCCTAGAACATTAGGATCACAGACCTGAGAATTTATCTTCAATATCCTCCGATTACAGATGAAATTATTGAGGTCCAGCCAGTTTAAATTTCTTAAGGCTATGCAGGTAATGTGACAGAGAAAGGATTTGAAATTTGATCTCCCAATTTTAATTCCTATTCTTTTTTGATTGTAAATAAAGATGTTTCTAAATATAGAAGGTATTACTAAAAAGATTTCAAACATTATTTTAATCTGGTTTATAACTTTCTCTAGTCAAGGTTATTTTTAACTAGTGAATGGGTACTTCTGTCTTGAAAAGTGCTATATTAGTAGCAACAAAGTTTACCTTATTTACCATAAGGAAACCCATTAAATATATGATGACAGCTATCCTGCTCATCCTGAAGTCTTCTCCAAGTTTAGCATTTCATGGAATTTATCTTAGAGGGATTTGATTCACAACATGACTGAAACCTCGCACTTATCTTTTTCCTTATTTTGCTTATTTTTAGATATAGTGGATATTTTTCTAAAGCATAGAATAAATGATTTTTAAAAAACAAAAATTCTAAGTTATTAGATCCTTACCCCCAGAATTCATTCATGAAGATACTAATTATATGATTTCAGAACAATGAATCATTTAAGATTTCACAGAAAAAAGGAAACAGTAGTCTAATTGTTTAGTGTCCGTGTAGTAAGCAAATAGCTTAACTAATACTTTTTCCAAGGTGGCTCATGTTTTTGTGGTTAAATTGACTAAATATGTTAGAAATTTGCTAACACAGTGGAAGTTCTAATGGAGAATAGGTTTTTCTTTACAATCTTTCACAGTATATGGAGAAAATTCACATTTTAGAAGCTTTTAGCTGGTGAGATAATCTATTGCCTCTAGGACTGAAAAAAAAAATACCTTTGGGTGCAATAATGCCTCAAGCTATAGACATTATGTCCTATTGATGATGTCTTTTACAATGTGCTTCTGAGTGGCTCTCTATTGCTGTTATATGGCACATGACATTATGCACCTTTTCCCAAGAATAATAGCATTCATAAACATAAAAATATAGGAAACATGAAGTTAATGGATATTTTTGTTTCAATTTTATTGTTTTATTAATGAATTACTTCTGCTCAAGAGATTATAAGGTTGTAAACAATGATCCAAAATGAAATAGTTCATGCCCAAATTTCCTTTTATAATGAACTACAATGATTTGCCTGCATTCAGTTCAGTTTCTCTTTGCTTCTAGGAATTTATATAACTTTTTTTATAATGAATTGTGGTATTTCCAACTTAGTTTTATAGATAGAACTCAGGGAATTATGTTTTTCTTTTAGTGGAAAAAAAAGTTTTCCAATTAAGACTTCTACTTTTTTGTAATAAAAAAATCATGTCAGCTATAATATACCTTAGAATAACTTGTACAAAAAGCTTCATTTGTCTTCCTATCGTTCCTCAAAAGTTAAGATATTTTTATGGCAAAACTATATACTTTTCAGAAGAAAGAAAATAAAGGAAAATATTACAATTGATATGTATAGGGGCAATTATTACCTTCTTAATTACAAACATGATTTTTTAATATTTTGATTTAGATGTTCAAGGTTCTGCCCAGAACCCAAAAGATTAAAAAAAAATGCCATCAAAGGGATTTGAAGGAGGAATTGTAACATGTTTCCTTACAAGGTACCAGGATCTTAACTACATAGTATAGAAGATTCTTTAGGAGTAGGAGCATCCCTGGGTTTTGGATTTTTTTTTTATTCTGCATAAGATGTAAAGTACTATTCTGTATTTAACTAGAAAACACACACACACACACACACACACACACACACACCAAACTGAAACTTTATTCAGCCCCTTGGAAGCTCTCACATTCTAATTCGATTTATTTTTAAATTGTTTAAATTACTTATTCACCTTGATTCTGAAATATAATTATGCCATCTTGTTAACTTTTTCATATGGTAAATTGTACATTCTTTTTAGAATTTCACATGTTTTCTCTCTTTAAAAGTTAATGTAGTTATCCCTTCCACATTACAAGGGTTAGAAGTAAGGTTTCTCTATGACTTGGAAAATTCACATAAAATGTTTTGAGCTTCTCTTTGTATCAGAAAAGGAGTTTGATTTCTTTTTCTTTTATGAGGTATTTACTTTAACTTACTATTGAGATTATATCATACTATCCATATATTTTATATATTTCTGAATTTCTGGATTTTTTTCTCTGTCATCTGCTGGTCATAGCATATCATTTATGATTTCTGCAAAACTTCCAAAAATTCACATTTCAAAAAATGCATATTTAATTTCTTATGCCAAACCATAATATTTTGAAACCAAGATGGGGTAAGTCACTATGTGGAAGAGATAACTGTATTTAACGACTATTGAAAATAGTTTCACTATACTTACGTGTGAAGGATATTAAAAGCAAAAAGGAAGAGGTATTAAATTAGCAAATTTAATTTTATCTTTTGAAGCATTATAGATACATTTTGTAACTGAATAATATACTTGTTTTAGAGTTTTCAAAACAGTCACAATTTTAAGAAAGAATTTTCAATATTTTAAAGTTTGATCTCCTTATATGACTACCTTGAATTTGTACAAAAAACTACCCCTTCTCCCAAATTTACCACTTATCATCTTTCCCTCACTAGTAATGTATATATGTATGTCCTTTATAATCTGGACTCCTGTACTTGGTGACTGGGTTTAGCTCTAGAAGAGTCTTAGGAAAAAAAAAAAAAAAAAAAAAAAAAAAAAAACTTGATTACTTGTCTCATACAATCCAGGAAATATTTGCTTACAATTTCTGGCTATAGATTTGACTCATATTTAGGAAACTCCAAAGGGCAAATAGAAAGATATTTAATGCAAATTAGATGTAAACTGTAGGACATATTTTTTTTGAGACAAGCATTTATTTCCTCTTTTCAAAAGAAATGTTTAACTCAAAGCTTTGATAAGTATACAAGGACAAAAATTTTTAATAAGCAGCATTAATTACTGTTATATTCTACTGAAAACTTAAGCATTAGAACATGAAATCTTGGGAAGAGTACAGAATAAATATTCAGTTTCACCTTGGCTCTGCACTGTCCTTCAGGTTTCTGCCTTCTTTGACATCCAGATCAATGACTGAGTATCCTCCAGAAGAGGTTATCTTTTCCAAGATATGCAAGAATAGTCCATGGGGCTCTTCACATAAAGCAGCTTTATTGACTAAGGATCCATAATCTCCAAACCTTTCAAAATCATAAGATGCCTCTAAACTATAATCCATCCATCTTTAAATCAATATTCAGTCATCTAAAATTAAGAAGGCATGATTACCTAACTTAATTCCTCTGCTTTAGCTGCTAAGTGTCAATAATGGGCAGGTTGCTGGGAAAGGATAAAGACACTGACCCCAACTCAGTCTTTCTAGTAAAGAGGTGCTAAGGGTGTTCACTCATACACTGACCTGACAAAAGAGAGATGGATCAAAAGTGAAATAGTTCTTTCTGCTCATTGGCAACTAAAAGTAATGCTTCCTTACCCCCAAAGTACCTGATATTGTTAGCCACACATGGCCCAGTTAGCATGTCAGGACCTTTTTTTGTCCCCAATGTATTTGTGCATCAAAGCAGCACATATGCAAGTTACGCTACCATGTGCATGAATAGTTAAATGTATAATATTCATATATACTAAGTGATTAACTCTGTCAAACCCCAAATAAAAATGAAAAGATGAGCAGGGTCCTTGATTAACAGTCTTTACCCCAAAATGAAGAATTTGCATCCTCAAGAATTCCTGATATATTCATGAGTTGATCTGGAAAGGGATGGGAAGGAGTGAGGGAAGCAGGCTATTTTGATAAAGAAAGAATGAAGGAACTTTCTCCATCATATCAATGTAGCTGCTTCTCTGGCTGCCCAAGTAACTGTTTCCTTGGTCAAGGAAGGAAGAAAAGGAGAGTTTTAAGCTTACACAACAGCAGGATTTGGAGGACAAAGACACCTGTTGGAAATTAGTGGCTTAAGGATGAGTGTGTGTGTGTGTGTGTGTGTGTGTGTGTGTGTGTGTGTTATAAGCAAGCCCCATATTTAAAGAGAAAGTGAGATTTGATCCTTTGCAAATTCTCATTGGTTGTTCATACATGTCTTGGGGTTATACCTCTCAGAAGATCCTCATCTCTACTTTGGAAAACCCTGTTCTAATCAACTAATGTATTCAAAATCGTCCATTGCAAAATTTATTCCAAAATTAATATTAATCATTATGTAACTTTATTTTCTTATTAAGTCCACTCTACAAGTTCACAACAGAAAAAAAAAATAATCCTAGAAAAGACTCCAAAAGGAAGTCCAACCAGGAAAATTATAGAATTCATGACTATGTGCAATTTGGCTTCAATATATCTCTAAATATGGTAGAAAATTTTGTATAGGGATTACCTCTGGGACACACAAGAGACTTTGCTGAGAAGCATCTGAGACTTTGCTTCTATTTTAAAATCTCATAGGGTATAAGTCTAAAGAAACAAAAAAAGCAAAGGTCAATGTGTTTCTCAGTTAAAGTACTACACTTCCAAATTTACCATAAAGTATTTGTCTGGCACCAGAGCTATTCATTAAGGATGTTTTCCCAATTATTGTACTTAGCAACACAATTTCTTTCAGTTTTAATGGAGTTTATAACCAGAGATGAAAATATAGACAAAATTGAATATAGTATGAAATATGCAGTGATACAGATATACAAACCAAGTGCCTACAGATGCCATTTACTGTGTTGATTTTTGCTCATTTAGATTCTCTGATTTACTAGGTTTATTTTTTTTCAATAGTATTTTATTTTCAAAATACATGTAAAGATTGCTTTCAAAATTCATTTTTGTAAAATTTTGGGTTCTAAAAATTTTTCCCTCCTTTTATCTTCCACTTTCCCCAAACAACAAGCAATCTGATATTGGTTAATATTGGTTAACTATGTGAAATCTTTTAAAATATATTTCCATATGTGTCATATGTGCAAGAAAAAATCAAATCAAAAGGGGGAAAACATGAGAAAAAGCAATAAACACAAAAAAAGGTGAAAATATTGTGCGTCAATCCACATTTAGTTTTCATAGTTCTTTTTCTGGATGTGATTGGCATTTTCCATCCCAAGTCTATTGGAATTGCTTTGAATCACTGCATTGTTGAAAAGAGCCAAGTCTATCACAGTCGATCATCATAATCTTCTTGTTACTATGTACAATCTTCCCCTGGTTCTACTCATTTCACTCAGCATCATTTCATGTAGGTCTTTGCAGGCTTTTCTGAAATCAGCTCATCTTTTTTTATAGAGCAATAATATCCAATTACCTTCATATACCATAACTTCTTTAGCCATTCCCCAGCTCATAGGTACCCACTCAATTTCCAGTTCCTTGCTACTACAAAAAGAGCTGTTTTAAACATTTGTGTATACATGGGGTCTTTTCTCCACAAACCAACTAGTGAGACTGTTAGATCAATGAATATGCATAGTTTTATAGGCATGAGTGGTAGTTTAAAAAAAGTTTTAGTTGGCAAATAAAGAATTTAGTAATATGATCAAAGTGACCTTTATACAAATGAATAATGGGTAATAGCATTGTAAACGTGACAAATTTATCCTTAAAAAGATTGAAGTTGTAGAACTGGCATCATAGGTATTTAAAGGGATGTAATGCAAAAGATGGATTAGATTTATGCAGTTTACCTGAAGAAGTCCGAATGAAAGAAAATGGGTAGGAATTGCAAAGAAGTCAATTTAGTTTTGAGGGAAAAACTTTGCTAACAATTAAATCATTATATCTACATTATTCTGTCTCAATAGGCGGTAAGTATGCTATTGCTAAGTCTTTAGGAAGACAGCAAGATCACTTACTAGTTATATAATCACCATAAATTCCTTTTGTGTATGGATCCAAAGATATTTTCTAGATCTCAGAAACTGTGATTCAATGAAATGATCCCTATGTGCACTCACCTTTAACTTCCTTTACCAGAGTTGACATTAGATTCATGAGAAAAAATCGAAAGAAAAGGGGAAAACCATGGGAGAAAAAGGAAGAAAAAAAAAAAAAAACAGAAAAAAAGAAGTTAACATAGCATGTGTTGATTTGCATTCAGCCTCCTTAGTTCTTTTTTTGTGGATCCAGATGGCATTTTCTGTCCAAAGGCTATTGGGATTTCTTTTTTTCATCCATTGAACCACTGAGGAAAAACAAGTCTTTCATAGTTGATCATCTCACATTTTTACTATTACTTTGTTATTGGTTCTGTTTATTTCACTTAGCATCAATTCATGTAAATCTTTTCAGGCCTTTTTATAATCAGCTTGTTCATCATTTTTTATGAAACAATAATATTCCATTACTGTCATGTACCATAACTTGTTCAGCTATTCCCCAATTGATGATCATCCAAATCTTTGCTACAACAAAAAGAACTGCTACAAATATATGGCTCCTTTTCCCTCCTTTATTATTTCCATGGGATACAGATAATGGCACTGCTGGGTTAAAGATTATGCACAATTTTATAGCCTTTTGTGCATAGTTCCAGATTGCTCTCCAGAATTGTTGGATCATTTCACAACTTCACCAACAATGTATTAGTGTCCCAGTTTTCCCATATCTGCTCCAATATTTATCACTATCTTTTCCTGTCATTTTAGCCAATTTGAGAAGTGCGAGGGAGTACCACAGAGTTGTTTTAATTTGCATTCCTCCAATCATTGGTGAGTTAGAGCATTTTCTCATATAAGTATAAATGGCTTTAATTTCATTAACTAAAATTGTCTATTCAAATCCTTTTACCATTTATCAATTGGGAAATGATTTGTATTCTTACAAATTCAGCACAGTTCTTTATATATTTTAGAAATGAGTCAATACTGGCTATAAAGATTTTTTTCCCCAGATCTCTATTTCTCTTTTAATCTTGTTTTTATTGGTTTTGTTTGTGCAGTTTTTTTTTTAAATTTAAGTAATCAAAGTTGTCCATTTTGCCTTTCATAATATTCTCAAGTTCTTCTTTGATCATAAATTCCTGCCTTTTCTAAAGATCTCAAAGATAAATTATTCTTTGTTCTCCTAATTTATTTGTGGAATCAACCTCTATACTCAAATCATGTATACATTTTGACCTTATTTTGGTATGAGGTGTGAGATGTAGGTCTATGCTGATTTTCTCACACATTATTTTCCAGTTTTCTAGCAATTTTTGTCAAACAGTGAATTCTTATTCCAGAAGCTGGAGTTTGAGAGTTTATCAAATACTAGATTGCTATCTATACTAGATTGCTTCGTTATTGTTTCTTGTGTCTCTAATCTATTCCACTGATCCACCATTCTATTTCTTAGTCAGTACCAAATGGTTTTGATGACTTCTGCTTTGTAATATAGTTTTAGGTTTGATACTGCTAAGCCACCATTTTTCTATCTTTTTTTCATCAATTCCCATGACATTCTTGACCTTTTGTTCTTCCAGATGAATTTTGTTATTTTTTCTAATTCAACAAAATAATGTTTTGGCAGTTTTATTAGTATGGCACTGAACAAGTAGACCAATTTAGGCATAATTGTAATTTGTATTATATTAACTCCACCTACCCTTGAGTGATTGCTATTTTTCCAATAGCAAATGGATCTGATTTTATTTGTGTGAGAAGTGTTTTATAATTGTGTTCATATAGTTCTTAGGTTTGTCTTGGCAGGCAAATTCTCAAGTATTTTATTTTTTCTACAGTAATTTAAAATGGAGTTTCTCTTTTTATCTCTTGCTGATGGGCTTTGTCAATAATATTTAGTAAATGATGATGATTTGCGGGGATTTATTTTATCTCCTGCAACTTTGTTGCTGTGAATTTTTCTCAGTCAATTTTTGGATGATTTTCTAGGATTCTCTAAGCCTATAGTCATAACATCTTCAAAGTGTGATAGTTTTATTTCCTCACTGCATATCCTAATTACTTTATTTTTTTCTTTTCTTATTGCTAAAGCCAACATTTCTAGGACAATGTTGAATAATAATGGTGATGATGAGCAAACTTGTTTCACCCGGACCTTATCAGGAATCCGTCCAGCTGCTCTCCATTACAAACAATGCTTTCTGTAAGTTTTAGATAGATGTTTCCTATTATTTTAAAGAAAATTTTCTTTATCCTTATACTCACTAGTGTTTTTAACAGGAATGAATGCTGTATTTTGTCAAAAGCTTTTTCTGCATCTATTGAGATTATCATATGTTTCTGTTGGATTTGTTGTTGATATGGTCAATTATGGCGATAGTTTTCCTGATATTGAACCAGATCTGTATAATACCACTTGGCCATAATGTATGATCCTGTTGATAAATTGCTGTAATCTCTGTTAATATTTTATTTAAAATTTTTCCATCAGTATTAATTAGGGAGATTGGTCTGTAATTTTATTTCTCTGTTTTGATCCTTCCTGATTTAAGTATCAGTGTCATAGTTGTGTCAGAAAAGGAATTTGGCAGTACCTATTTTTCCAAGTAGTTTATAAAGTATTGGAATTATTTTTTTTTAAATATTTGGTAGAATTGGCGTGAATCAATCTGGCCCTGGAGATGTTTTTCTTAGGGAGTTCATTACTGACTTGTTCAATTTATTTTTTCTAAAATGGGACTATTAAGTATTTTATTTCCTCTTCTGTTAACTTGGGCAATTTATATTTTTGTAACTATTCATCCATTTCAATTAGACTGTCAGACTTGCTGCCATAGAGCTGTGGAAAATAGCTCCTAATTATTGCTTTAATTTCTTGTTCATGAGACCACTCTTTTCATTTTTGATATTGGTGATTTAGTTTTTTCTTTCCTTTTTCTGATGAAATTAACTAAAGTTTATCTATTTTCTTACTTTTTTCATAAAATCAACTCTTAGTTTTGTTTATTAATTCAATAGTTTTCTTAGTTTCTATTTTATTCATCTTTCTTTTGAATTTCTAAATTTCTAAATTGGTATTTGAGGTTTTTAATTTGTTCTTTTTGTAGCCTTTTTAGTTGCATACCTAATTCATTGATCTACCCTTTTATTTATGTAAGTATTTAGAGATATAAAATTTCTCCTAAGAAATGCTTTGGCTGCATAATATAAATTTTGGTATGTTGTCTCATTTTTGTCATTTTCTTGGATGAAATTATGGATTGTTTCTATGACTTATTGTTTGCCCACTCATTCTATAAAATTAAATTATTTAATTTCCAATTGGGTTTTAGTCTATCTTTTATGGTCCTTCATTGAATCTAATTTTCTTTGCATTGGGTTCTGAAGAGGGAGCATTTACTATTTCTGCCTTGTTTCATTTGATTGTGAGGTTTTTTATGTCCTTATTCATGGTCAATTTTTATGTAGATGCCATGTACTTCAGAGAAAAAGGTGTCTTTCTTTCTATCCCTACTCAATTTTCTCCAGAGGTTTATCATACCAATCCTATTAATCTCCATAGTTTCTTTTTTGTTTTGTAATTTTTGTTAAAATTTATAAGAACAAGAGCTGTTCCCTGACAGGTAAGTGGTCAAGTGATATGGACACAGTTTTCATAGGAAGAAATATTAGTTGACAACAGCCATATTAAAAAAAGTTCCAAATCACCACTAATTAGATAAATTGGAATTGAAGCAAATCAAAGTTTCTACTTCATATCCATCAGAGTGACAAAGACAAACCAAAAAAAAAAAAAAAAAAGAAAGAAAGAAAAAAAAGAAAAGAAATAAGATTTGGAGAGGTTGCTGAAAAACAGATACATTAATACATCATTAGTAAATTTTTCAAAAAATACAACCATTCTGGAAATCAAATTAGAAATATTTTAAAAGTTATTAAATAGTGCCTAGTATTTAATTTAGTTTACCATTGCTAGACTTATATAGAGAACATTTTAACTGGGTTTCTACAATCTCCTTGGAATTTTCTAGATATATGATAAACCAATATCAGGTTAAGAAATAACAAACAAAATCAATGATCATTCCAGAGCAAGAATCCCACTTAGTTGTTTCTGTGTTGAATATGTTTGGACAAATTTATTCATTGCAAGTAAAGCACAACTTGATATTACACATAAAACTATATTCAATGTTTCCTTGGGAATTCAGCATTGGTTTGAAAGACTCTTTCCCATAAAATGTTTTGTAGGATCAGCAAAGAAGTGTTACAAATTAATCTACTAATTTCTCAAAATATTTTATCTGCTGGAGGCACACTATGGGCTTTTCCTAACAGTAACAAATATTTTGTTAATTGTGAATGGTCAAGGCCATTTGCTGTCAAGGAGAGCCTGTGGGATTCCTAGCAACTCAAATTGTTTAATGAAGTTCAATGTTGTAGAAACTGAATAGCTTTAAGGTGAGCTTTTTGTTGTTGTTTTGTTTGGTGGGGGGACGAGGCAGGGGGAGGGGGAGTTATTCTTGGTATTATCCTCACTCTTTGACAAAGTTCATTTTGATTTCCTAAATAAGATTAATGTTTCTGATCACTATACATTATGCTAGTGTCAGTCAAGCCACTGCTCTTTTTCCTGAAACTAAAACAATATTGGTGCTGGCAAGTATAAAACACAATCTCAAACATATGTGGACAATGAATTCAGTTTGAAATCTGAATCCCAATTAGGTCCTGTATTAATTACAAGTGAAAAAAATCTAAATTCTGTTTTATTTTTCTAATTAAGATTAATGATGGTGGTTTGTAAGGCTTAAAATAAAGCATAAGTATTTATAGTGATTCTTTTTCTAAGATAAATATAGCAACTACAGAATTTGTGATTTTTAAACAAGAAAGAGCAGTGGATCAAAGGCAATGGGTCGTGATAAAAAAAAAAAAATGATGCTATAGACACATTTCTTAAGTTTCACTAACTACATCAAGCTTTTAAAATTTTCGGAAGTATATTTTTCCATATCCACCTAAATAATTGCTCTCCACAAGAGGCATACATTTACATGAAGTTTTAAACTTCTTGGTTTTTCTAAATGAGGATCTATTAAATGCTATAAATAACTGGGAGGGAATGTTTCAAATTAGGGGACTTCTGTATATATGTTGATCCTGCTTGAGATGATTTACACATAATGCACAGCCTGAGTGCAGGCCCAACATCTGGAATTACTAACCATGAAATCCATAAACTCATCGATGTATTTCATGACATGTCAGGCCTCTACAGAATCATCAGATTTTAAAGCTCAGAATTTATATCACTTTAATATTTATAGATAATAGAATATTCTTCATTAAAAAATTCTCCCATGTCTCCCTTTCATTTTTGTTTTTATGTTTTCAATTGTATTGCATTTACAATGAAAATTAATTCCTCAGAGAGAAACAAGAGGAAACAGCAGCTAGTAAGTTGCCCCCTAACCCTGTCTTAACACCCCTATCCCAGCTGCTCTGTCAGTATCAGAGAGCTGAAGAAATTATATGATGGATTTTGTTCCTCAATCAGTAATGTACGTCATGTCTGGAAATATAGACCACTTTAGAAGGATGATTGCTTGCTTAGTACCCTGAGGGCTTGAGAATTTTTTTTTTACACTTATATGAGCACAAGTGAATTGTTGCATGCCAAGATATATAAGCTTCTTTTGCAAACAAAAGTGTAAAATTTAACACATTCTGTGTTAATAGAAACAGAATTGAATTTACTTGAAGTTTATGTATGAGTGACATTATTTATAAAAGTGGAAATTAAATTAAATCACCACAATGGTTTTTTTAATTATGGAATTATCTAGTGGATTTACTTTTGCTTTTGTATTATATCTTTTTTAAAAACTGGCATGTAATTTCTGTATGTTAACATGCTTTTCAAAATTGGAATTAATTCCATAAAGTGTGTCAGTCTCATTTAGTTATTAGAGGTAGCTAAGTTGGTATTATGGATAAAATATTGGAGTTAGACACCTAAGTTTAAAACCTTCTCAGAACACTGTTTTCTAGTTGTTTGACAACTGGGCAAATAACTTTTCTTTTCTCAGCCTGTTTTATTATCTATAAAATAATAATTAATAATAACACCTACTTCCCAGGATTGTTTGAGGATCAAAGGAGATAATATACTTATAGTACATTATAAACTTTACCTACTTAAATATTATCTATCGTTGTTAGTATTCATTATTATCACTTACTATTTCCCAACACATAATGTCAGCTATAGTCAAGTCAGTAACATTATCATCCCTCACATAAAATCATCTTCATTTCCTCTTGTGTATCTTTGTTCATGTATTTCCCTCCATCTGAACCCCTCCAAAGCTATCTCCATTAAGAATCCTTCTTATACTAATTCTAGAATAAAATAATGAACCTGATTTCTTATAACAATTATTTTCTAATTGTTTACTCCTTGTTTTATATACATATATCATGTCAGTCAGTCAATAGTCACTTAGTCAGTTTTTTTTTTTTTTTTTTTTTTTTTATGTACCCATTATGTACCAGTCCCCATACTATGCATTGGGATTGAAAAGAGAGGCAAAGACAATCACTGCTTTCAAGGAATTCACAGTGTAAATGGGGACACAACACTTATCTTCCAGGTTTGCTATAAGTATTAAATGGAAAAAAAAAAAGAGAGAGAGAGAGAGATTGTAAAGTGCTTAGCTCAGGACCTAGCACATACTAATATATAATTATTTTTAAAAGGATAAATTTGAAGTAATCAATAGAAAGAAATAATCAGCATTATGGGGATTGGGAAAGATCTGACATAGAATATGAGATTTAGAAGCAAGAAAAGTCAGGTAATCAGGAAGCAGAGATGAAGAGGGAAAGGATTTTAGCCAAGAGGAAATTGGTAAAAATGCCCAAGCTCTGGGGGAAAGTCATTAAAGCTTCTTAAGATTAGGGTACCAATCCCTATATTTTTGTCCATCTGCATTTTTGATTTCCTTCACAGACTAACTGTACAATATTTCAGAGTCCAATTCTTTTTGTACAGCAAAATAATGGTTTGGACATGTATACTTATTTTGTATTTAATTTATACAATTTATATATTTAACATGTATTGGTCATCCTGCATCTAAGGGAGGGGGTGGAGGTAAGGAGGGGAAGGATTGGAACAAAAGGTTTGGCAATTGTCAATGCTGTAAAATTACCCATGCATATAACTTGTAAATAAAAAGCTATTTATAAAAAAAAAGAAAAAAAAAGGTTAGGGTACTTTCTGTAACTTGTATATTTGTACTTTTAAAAAAAATTGTAAATTGTATTGCTTTCTCCATTTATATGTAAAATTAGTTTGCAATATTCATTTTTTATAAGATTTTGAGTACCAATTCTTCCCTCTTTCCCCTCCTCCCCAAAACCCAAGCAAACCAATATAGTTTATACATGTGCACATATGTGAACATTTTTCTACATTAGTCCTGCTATGAAAGAAGAAACAGAACAAAAGGAAAAACTCAGAAAAAAAGTAAAAATAAGATGATTTGAGCTACATTCAAACTTTATTGCTCTTTCTCTGAATGTGAATAGCATTTTCCATCATGATTCCTTTGGAATTGTCTTGGATCATTGTATTGCTGAGAAAAGCCAAGTCAATCATCATATAATCTTGTTGTTACTACTCTCCAAGCTCTGCTTATTTCCCTCAGTATCAGTTCATGTAAATCTTTTCAGGTATTTCTGAAATCTGCTTGCTCACTATTTCTTATAGTGCAGCAGTATTCCCTTACGTTCATATAATATAACTCCTGGCAGTTTTGTCGGTCTCCTTTAGTCCTCCCCCTAAAGACCAAGGACTTTTGCTTATTCTGACTCTGGCTGATCTGAAGCCTCCAGGGAACTAGTCCAGACTTCACAATCGAAAGCATTCTGGGATCCAATAGAAAATAACATCTTTTCTTCTCCAACTTAACAACTCAAAAATATATTTTTTAGAAAAATTAGCTTGGATTTTGGAACTATGGCCAAAGTGCTATCCAGCTGTGCATCCTCTTTGATCCAGCTGTGTCTTATTGGCTCTGTATCCCAAATAGATCAGTTTAAAAAAAGGAAACAGATTCACATGTGCAAAAATGTTTGTAGCCTTTTTTATAGTGGCAAGGAAGTGGAAACTGAGTGAATAGTCATCTATTGGGGAATGGCTGAATAATTTGTGGTTTATGAAGGTAATAGAATACTATTGTTCTGTAAGAAATGATCATCAGAATGATTTCAAAAAGGCCTGGAGAAACTTATATTAATTGAGATTAAGTGAAGTGAGTAGAACCAAGAGAACATTGTACAACAAGAGAATATGATAATCAACTGTGATATACTTGCCTCTTTTCAATAGTGTGGTGATTTAGGCCAATTCCAATAGACTTGAGATGGAGAGAGCCATTTGCATTCAGAAAAAGGACTATAGAAACTGAATATGGATCACAACATAGCATTTTCACCTTTTTAGTTGTTGTTTGCTTGCCTTTTTTTCTCTTTCTCATTGTTTCCCCCTTTCTGATCTGATTTTTCTTGTGCAGCATGATAAATGTGGAAATATGTTTATAAAAATTGCACATGTTGAATCTATATTAAATTACTTGCTGTCTAGGGCAGGGGATTAGAAAGGAAGGGAAGAAGAAAAATTTGGAACACAAAGTTTTGCAAGGGTGAATGTCTAAACTATCTTTGCATGTATTTTGAAAATAATAATATAAAAATAAAAAATAAATTTTTTAAAGATTAGCTTGGATTTTTTGATAGATTACACTTTTGTTTGGTATATATTGAGTGTGTAGTATAGATTAGGACACTCAAAACTTTTCACATGAACTATTATCAAACCATACCTCCTCTCTTATGCTCTAACTGTACTTTTGAGTGTTTGGATTTAGGTGTAGTATTTTACATTTATTCTTATTAAATTTTATTTGATTAGATTTGATCTTTTGTGGCCTTTAAATGTCTTTTTGGAACCTGATTGAATCATCCAAAATTTTAGGTATCCTTCTCAATTTTAAGATATCTGCCAAGTCAATAAACTGAGAAAGTGTTTTATTCAGTAAATTAAGTCCTTTGATAGCCAAAAAGATCAAAGGCTAAATTGTAAACCTTTTTTTTTTTTTTTTAAGTTATTTCATGGCTTTAAAAATATTGAATTGTAGTACTGACAGAGGATCAGAAATGTAGACACTGTGTGGCTTAATGTTTGAGATGAAAAGAAAATGATTTAATGTCTGTGCATCATGTTCTACTTTTCCCTCTGTAAAACTCGATGTCATATTATTTATCCAATGCCTCACAGAAGTGATATGAGAATTTATTGATGCAGGTAACCAACTTTGAGATCCAAAGCACAACAGAGGTGCAAAGGGTCATTATTACTTTCTGACAAGTTGGTCAAGCTTTATAAATAACATATTTTGGCCTTTACAATCAAGGTTACTGAATATAATGATTTGCAGGTGGACCATAGTTAAGAGGCGCAGAGTTCTCATTTCTCAGTGTCATATCTTTTAGGTTGTTTAAATGTCATCATCCAGAGTTTGTGGTGGCAACCTTTAAGCTCTGTAACATGTTGAATTATGATTTTTTCTTTCCTAATGCCAATATGAATATATTGCAATTAGCAAATATTCTCTATTTGGTAGCTAGGATTTGACTTGTCCTGTCCTGGTCAAGACAACATAAGGTCCAGAAAATCATTTTGTCTTTTTATTCATGGTCCCTGAAATAGTGTCTGGCACATAATAATTATTTAATATTGCTTTCTAGTTAATTAAAAGCTATCTTTTAAACTAACATCTTTCTATATCCTTAGTAGAGATTTTTTTTAAAAGTATGAGGAAATGATAAAAAAAAGTAAAGAAGCTTTAATTAATAAATGAAATACAAATACAGATAATAATAATAATAACATACTTAGCCCATAGATTCTAAATTATAATTTGTCCAAAGGACAGTGGAAAGGCATAAGAAAGGCATAACCAAAATAGTATGCATTTCTTCAATAATGAATTTCAACCCACAAGAAAAATGGTACAAAGGAAATTATCAAATGTATGTATGAGCATTACATAACGGGGACCAGCTGAATATTAAGGCTAATATAACATATGCACAACCTGAACAGTACTGTGGTAATACACTAAGTAGAGCATTGTGGAAGATTTATGGGGAAAATGAACTAAAATCTTATATAAAGTTAGGCATAGACAAGTTGAGATCTGCATTGCTTGAGGTAACATCTACAATGATGAAATAATAGATCCAGCAAAGTACCAAGTCAACCATACTGAAGGGAGAAAGAAAAGAAGGGTTTTATGTATATATATTTCCATATATATATATATATATATATATTTCCACATATATTTCTATATATATCTAATAATCCCAAAACATTATTTAAATGATAAAAATATATAGTGATTATTTCAAAACTTTTCAACACCAAGGTTTTTTTTTTTTAATTTTAGTTTTACTAAAACTAACACTACCATTCCTTCTTATATTCATGAACATTCATTACCAGATTTGCTAGTACTTAGTAACAATTGACAAGTATAGCATAGAAAATGCTAGATAAACCTCACCTCTTTATAAGCAGAATTAATGGCTATGTAATTGCATAATTTGTCATAACTACCAAGTGCTTAGTTTTAAGTTTCAGTATAGAGCAAAAGACTAGAGAAAAAACAAAAGCATATTCTATAGTGGCCATGGTTTCCCCCCAAACTCTTTTTTCCTTGCACATTGGTAATGTTGCTTATCTACAGAAAGTATCTCAAGAATATAAGAATCTAGGGATAGGGAAATTGTTACTATAATTGTAGTTTTCTGTAGTCCATGCTTTAAGGATCTGGTCTCCTGTTTTGATGCTTCACTTATACTTTCTGGATGGTTTCTTGATTTTTCCTGAATTTCCTGAATTTTAGAGTGTATTTTCTTGGATATGGGAAAAAGTATCGTGTAGTGGATAGGGCAGTAGACTTGGTTCAAATCTTCTCATAGATAACTTATTATCTATGTGACACATCATTTATGACTCAGTTTCCTCATCTGTAAGATGAGGGAATTGAGTTAGATGGTACCTGAGGTCCCTTTTAGCTCAAGATTGATGATCCTATGAATCATAAAACTTAGGCAAAAACTTGAAAAACATGAAAGTGTGTACGTGTATTTTAACTACATCAGAATAATCAGAGTGAATCCTAGTCAGATAAAGATAAAGGGAATAAAAGAATAAAAGACATGAAACCACTGAAAGAAACTAAAGATTCAGGGAGAGAAGGGGAGGGATGTGTATTTTGTTCATAAAGCAAAAAAGACATTATATTAAAGGCAATATTTTAAACTGTTAGAAATAGAAAATAATTATGCCACCAAATATATTCTACATATAGAATATATTCTACATGTATATATACACACATTCATGTGCATATCTCTACATCCTTATACATATATTTATGAATATATATATACATTAGCATGTACATATCTATACTTTCTTATACATATATTTATATACATTTCTATGTACATTTGCATATGTTTATATATTATTCAACTTGTTATGTTTAGTTGATTTAAAGTAAAGAAGATGGTAAATAGTAAAAATAGCTAAATACTTTGCAATGGGAGTGGAGAGGAATGAGCATGTTTAAATTTGTTAGGGAATAAAATACTTGATTAAATTTTGAAGCAATTTGGATATAGAAGGGAAAGTATAACTCCAATAATATTACATTGGATGTAGAGTTGGCCAAATGGTGTTTCATGCTGTCTGTTTCCTCTTGTCTGCTGAATATAAGCAGAATCCAATCCTTCCCAGGCCTTTCCTTTTTACTTTTTGAGGTAGATTGCTGCCAGACCAGATTAAAAGGTAATCAGAAAATATTTAACAAAAGAAATAAAAATAAAATAAAACAGAAATGACATATGCTTTTCTATATCAATGTGGTCCACAGACATCCCTAACTACACTGGTCTAGGATCTTTTCTTCTTTCACCTCCCTCTATTTTATATATGTTTTTTCTCAAGACATTTAATTAACCACACCCTGATTCCATTTCCTCTGATTATCCTGGCAGCTTATCCCCATTTATCCTCTACAGGATAAATGTTCTCTCTTCTTTCTCCTCCATTCACTCTATAATCCTCTAGTTGTTCTTGTAATTTCCCGAGCATAATATACCATTTCCTATCTCTGAATGTTTCTGATGCTTGGACATTAACTTCCTCTTCTCTACTTCTTAGTTTTCGTGGTTTCCTTCAAATTTCAGCTCAAATCCCACTTTTGAAAGCAAGTCTTTCTGAGCACCGCCAACTGACAGTATCTTTCCTCCAGAGTCATTTTCCACTAAATGAGGGCCATCTTCAATTGTCCTAATCTTTAGCTTGCCCAAATGGCTCTGAAGGACAGAGTCTGATATTTTACACAAACCTCCCACATTTAAATCCAATTCGTTTGCAAGTCATAGCATCACCTTCTTGATGTAATTATCCTCTTCTAGAATGAAGGACAAACAACAATATCCTCAGTGTACATACCTTTTTGCATGTTATCTCCTCCTTATTAGGCCCCTTGAAGGCACCCATTCTTTTTGTTTTTCTCTTTATTCCTTGCACTGAAAACAATGCCTAACACATAGTAAGTGCTTCCTAAATGTTTATTTACTTATTGTTTTACAACATTTATAGCTGTTTAATTTAAAATATAATGACTTTCAAGTGCATGTAGTCTTCTCTGCTACTTTATGGAATTTATATCAGATGAAAAATTTATAGCACAATCATAATATCTCATATCCCTCTGATAAGAAAAATCCTATTCTTGGGCCCAATTTAAATTTATGCTTATAGCTAGCTAACCCCTGACTTCTTCATGTTTTTAGCAAGATTCAACTGATTAAAATAGATAAAAATAAGAGCAGAGTTCATTACTAATTCTGTTAGTGGACAGACATGGGGAAGAGAACTGATGAAAGGGCATTTTTTTTCAACTTTTCTTATTCTTTGAATAGAGGTAGACTGTAGCTTCAGTCCTAGTAGTCTTCTGCTGTTAGATGCTTGAAAAGGACAAGTGACACTTTTTGGTTTTCTTCTCTGATGTAACTCCTTTTGTTTTTTTCTTTTGCCTCTGCTGCTGATTCTTTCTGACTCACCTGGCTGTCTCATTACCACTGCTGCAGCTTAGCTTTTGAAATCTTCACTCTTTCCTCTCAATCTGTCTCACAGACTAAGTGTGTCCCTTTCAAAACGCCCAGATAGTACTCAAGTTCACCATGTTGGTTGAAGATATTTATAGTCTCCAAACTGCTCCTAAGAAAGAGAAGTAATGCTTGTCTCTATGAATTACAAAATCTGAGGATGCCAGTCAGTTCTTAAGCTGGAAAAGGAAAAAGCTAGTAAAAGAATAACTCCAAAAGAGATTACCTGAAAAAGAGATGGAAAAAAGTTATTTTTAAATGCATATAAAAATAAGTGAGAAGGGATTAGAAAAAATAATTTGAGTTCAATATTTGCCATGGTTAATCTGTGATACAAAGAAGAATTGTCACTATCAATGAGATAGACATGAAGGACTGGAAAGAAGTGCTGTAGACCAGAAAATAAATCATGCATATTCTCAAATTTGTCCACTAATTCCCAAATGCCTTCTAAGTCCAAAAAAAAAAAAAAAAAGCATAATTTCATGTGCCTATGTTGTCTTCTTATTATTAAACATATAAATTTAATTACAATAAGAGTTTCCTATTAAATGAGATTTGGAATTGAATATGATTTTCTTTGCTTTCAACCACATGAGTTTAACATTATTCGAATCCCAACAGCTGTTCTCCTTTTCCCCTAAGAACTATAATAAAAGAAATAAATTGTAACACAAGGAATTTAGGTTATATAAAATATACTTTCCTTACTGAGAGAGTTAAGTCCAGAAATGGTTCAGTTAAAATCATAGAGCCAACCTCTTTTTTCTGATGCTCTTACTTTTTTGAGTAATTTAGGATGTCTGAGAATACAATATGATTTAGAATTGGAAAAAAAATTGTATAGCTCATTTAATCCAGGAGCACCAAACTAATGACTAGCAAGCTAAAGGTTTCCCCACAATATGTACAGACCAGATTAAAATGTAATTGGGGAAATGTTCAAAAATAAATAAAAATACAACATGTAAAATGTTAACTTGTAATTTTCAAATTAATATTAAGCCATCAGGGATCCAGCTCTACCAGTATTTTATATTACCAATTAGTCTATCATCCTCATTTTATAGATAGAAAACCAAGGCAATAACTGGCAAAGCTAGATTTAAATCAGGCTTTCTGAAATGTTCCTTCCACTACAGTAAATTTCTACGTTACAAAAAGACCACTCAAACTTTTTAACTATGTTATTATATAGGAGTCTACATAATAGACTTTTGTAGTGCATATACCATTTGATCTTCAAAAATCCTCTTTAAAGTAGATTTTTTTTTCCCATCAAGCTTACTCTAAAGAATTGTGAGTCTTTCAAAGAATCAGTTCCCCAATTCTTTTGCAACATCTTTCCTAATTTTCTGTATCTGTGTGTCTTTTGTACTGATTTTAGGTTCTAGTTATTAATGTTAGCACTTTTACTTTGGAGATTCTATTCCTTAATCTTATAAAATGCAGGACTATCACCACCACCATATTAAGCACTTAATGTTTTTTAAATGAATAAATAAATAGTAAGGCTGGCTTTAAAAAGCACCCATTCAAAGTAACAAAGATGCAACAATCATATTTTTTTAGTATCTATGACATTAGTAGTACATATAAATCAATATGAAAAAATATTAAATTTTACCAAAAATAAAATAACAATACTTGGCTTATACAGAAGTATTCAATAAATATTTACTATATGAATAGTTAATTTGATTGTGTCTGAAAAAGTTTTATTAGAAAATTAAAGGAATAGCCACCTAAAATAAACTAAATGTTTTTTTCTCTTTTTTTCCTAAGGTAATCAGGGTTAAGTGACTTGCTCAGGGTCATACAGTTAGGACTTTTAAGTGTTTGAGATAGAATTTGAATTCAGATTCTTCTGACTTCAGGGCCAATTCTCTATCTACTGTGCCATCTAGCTGTCCCTAAATGTTTTGTCAATTATATATTTTCATTATATTGATCACAAAGGAATGAAATTTATTATCTTCTGCAATTAAGAAAGTATCTACAATTTAAATCACTCATGAACTGCCTACTTTGAGGAAATCAGAATTCTTTTGAAGTGTTAATGTAAGCTTAAGTAAGTTTATTTATTTATTTGTTTGTTTTCCCTCCCTTCTTTAGGAGGTATTTTTCTTCCATTTATTTTGCTTTCCAAATGAGAAATCTCAAATAATGAAAGGCTTAGAAACATTCCAATCTCATATATAATTGAGTTATTAAATATGAGTTCAAGGTTTATAAAGAGTTTTTCTTATAACAATCCTATGAAGAATCATAATTATTACTATTATCCCCATTTTACACATGAGGAAAAAGAAATTCAGAGTAGTTAAGTGACTCTTACCAGTCACAGCTAGTAAATGGCATTTTGGGGGAATTTAACTCAGTATCCTAATTCTAGATTTAGTGTTCTAATAGAATCAATGGATGAGGGGCAAGAGAAGGTGAAGACTGGACCTATGATTTCATTGACATAAGGAATTCCCTCTACTGTTATAGAATGAAGCCTCCTCTATAATCAGTAGCTTTAAAGTAGTTGCTAGAAGAACTAATAAGTTAAATTATTAACCTGAGGGTAATAAAACTAACAAGTGGGGAAAGGGAGTTGAAATTAACTTTTCTTGATAAAGAGGTTGTCTTTGTCCACTACATCACTAATTCTCCAATTTTTTTTTTTATTTTAGCATCCCTTTTAAAATTCCTTTCAAATTTCTTTAAAATATTGAGTACTCAAAATTTTGTTTACATGGGTTATATCTATTGACATTTACTATGTTAAAATTAAAATAACTTATTTTTACTGAAAATGCTTTGGAATTGGTGGTCCCTCTAAAAGGGTTTCAGGGACACCTTAGTGCCTAGACCATACTTTGAGAACTGCTGCCCTATGCCATAATTCCCATAAAATATAGGAGAATTGAAAATTATAGCCATAAAGAACTTTAGGGATCATTTTGCTAAATCTAGTATTTTACAAATATTGAGCTTTACATGCAGAAATAAAGTAACACATTCAAATGCCTACAGATAATAAGTCATATGATTTATGTATTTTCATAAATTTATACTTTAAGTACTTTCAACTACAGTATTGAGCCAATCTCATGAAAAAAGTTAACAGAATAGTTGGTATTCCACTTTACATTGTAAATATGTTGATTAGTTAAATATGCTACTTCTGAAATTCATCCCTTCAATGTCAAAGGACCATTGGAAATTTAAGTATGATTTGGGGCTAGAAGGGACCTGAAAGATCAACTTATAAAAATGCCTCAATCTTTCATATGAAGAAACTGAGATCAGCAAAAATATAGAAGTAAACAGTTTGTTCTTTCTAGAAAATTCTGAAATATTTTTTGCACCAATGCTTAAATAGGAAAACTGGAATCTTATATTAATGACCACAAAATATAACTAAGAAAAATTTCTGGAAGGAAAATATTGGATCTGTTTGAATCAATATAGAAAAAAATAAAATTTTCAAATAACTGATTTGCTTTAAAATAAATAAATAAACCCATCTGTTTCATAGGAAAATTTCAAGAATAGAACTAGTTGTTTTCATACCTGGAAAATGATTAAAATGTTTGGAAAATTCTCCAAACTGTTCAGTTAAAACTTCAGTATTAAAGGCAGAAGATGCACTATAGAAAATGCAATTTCCAGTGCATCTGACACCTTTCAAGGGAATGGATGACATGCCTTGGGATGAAATAAACTAAATACAAGAGGTATTCAATCCATTCTCAAATGCCTGACATGTGGTTATTACATCATCTGCCTTCAAGGTATAAGTGCCAAGGCACAAAGGGAGCTTTGAATCAAGTAATCATCAGAGTCATTTACTGCTTTGTAGGTCAGCAAAGCAATGTATAAGGTCTCTAGCCATAGATGAAGACCAGAAGTCCTTGGGTGTTTTCATATTTTTAGTTGACAAATGATTGTTTCTTCAGATACATAGTTTATTCTTTAGTATCAACTGAAAAACAATGGGCTAAAATAACAATAAACATTTATTAATATAATCTCAGAATAACCCCTTTAAGAAGTTTTCTCCAAGGCATTTATCATTAAAAGGTCATTATCTGTGTACCTGTAACTCTGTGTATTACATTTGTGCTGAATATTTGATGAATGTTGCTGAACTTTGGGGCAAAAACTGTGTCCTTTATGTGCTCATTAAATGGGACCAGAGAAATCATATTACTCTTTTCCACACCTGTCAGAAATCAACTTCCTTCCAACAAACTACATCTGTAGCTCACTGCAAAGAAAGTCCTGTCCTGTCCAGTTCCAGAACACAGGGTAGGAATGGTTTTGCAAAGGATATGTTTTACATAGTAAGTTGAAGAATAATTGATACCTTTTTAGTCACTTCTCAATCCCTCCCTCCATATAACACCATACATATATAGGTTTCCCCTTGTAATACCCAGGGTAAAGACACTAACAATGCTTGAGATATGTTAATGTACACTTAAAGTGACAAATTGATTATACAAATTATCTCACCTTGAAATAAAGCCAATACAAGAAAAATTTTGAAATAGATGTAGATTATTTTCCCATTCAGTACCCCCTTTTTCTGAATTGCATGAGCTTTTCCACTTTATCTTCACACCAAGCTTCTTCCCCAAATCCATTTTGTCAGCCTATCCCTGGCTCCATCTGATGAACTCATTCATTTTAAGATCTGTCTTAATATTTTATTATTCCTAGTGAGTAGGTGTATTTTAAATGGTGCCTGGAGAGGGCAACATGAGGTGAGAGAGGTATTATGAGATAATGGAAAGAATGTTGAATATGGAGTCAGGAAATGAGTTTAAATTCTGACTCTGGCATTAATTGTAGCACCATGGACCCTTAATTTGTCTGAACCAGGCAAGAACTATAGCTCCTTATACAAGGAAACAAATTTTGCCTCCTAAATGTCACTGACACTTCACAGGATGAAACACATGGCTAAAATAAAGCTCTAGATAAGTATGGTTTATCTAAAAGAAATAGAAATGCATATGTTTATGTATATGGATATAGATATATACAAATACATTATGAATGTGTGAATGTGTTGAGGTTGAGAAGGAGGAACCCCAAAAGTCCCAGACTGGTATTACAAAGTGTCTCAAAAGAATTTGCAGGCTGGAACTCATCTTCTAGTCAAGGGGCAAAGTTTATTGAAAGTAATGTGATGCCATTATTGAGCAGACTGAATTGTAAGGGAATTCAGTAAAAAAAACTGAAGCAAGAGCATACACTTATACAGCTTTCACTCATAGATGTTAATTCTATGCCCAGAAGGTAAGGCTAGGGAGTAATCTCCAGATAAATTGAGAGTGGTCTCCAAAATTTGATTATCACTGACCAGATCATCAGTCAGCAATGAACTGAGAAATAGTCTATTCAGAATCAGACTGACTGGGCTTAGGAGTTTCCTGAGGCCAGAAGCTATCTGTTTAAAGAGTGGTCAGAATCAGATAGATTGGGCATAGGAGTCTCCTGAGGCAAACTCCCAAACCAAAAGTTTTAGGATTTCATATTAAATCGTGTGTGTGTGTGTGTGTGTACTGCAAAGGCTCTGGATTTACTTTCCTAATCCCTTTTTACACTAGCAGGTTGTGTTCAGCAGGAAAAGACTTGTAATTTTCCTTTCAAAATCCTAGTTGTAACCCCAAAGATTCAGAGTCTATTTTTTAAAATAACTTTTTATTGACAGAACCCATGCCAGGATAATTTTTTTACAGCATTATCCCTTGTACTCACTTCTGTTCCGATTTTTCCCCTCCCTCCCTCCACCCCCTCCACCAGATGGCAAGCAGTCCTATATATGTTAAATATGTCGCAGTATATCCTAGATACAATATATGTGTGCAGAACCGAACAGTTCTCTTGTTCCACAGGGAGAATTGGATTCAGAAGGTATAAATGACCCAGGAAGAAAAACAAAAAATGCAAACAGTTTATATTCATTTCCCAGTATTCTTTCTTTGGGTGTAGCTGCTTCTGTCTATCCTTGATCAATTGAAACTGAATTAGCTCTCTTTATCAAAGAAATCCACTTCCATCAGAATACATCCTCAAAAGTATCATTGTTGAGGTATATAATGATCTCCTGGTTCTGCTCATTTCACTTAGCATCAGTTCATGTAAGTCTCACCAGTCCTCTCTGTATTCATCCTGCTGGTCATTCCTTACAGAACAGTAATATTCCATAATGTTCATATACCACAATTTACTCAACCATTCTCCAATTGAAGGGCATCCATTCATTTTCCAGTTTCTAGTCACTACAAACAGAGCTACCACAAACATTTTGGTACATAAGGTCCCTTTCCCTTCTTAGTATCTCTTTGGGGTATAAGCCCAGTAGAAATACTGCTGAATCAAAGGGTATGCACAGTTTGATAACTTTCTGAGCATAGTTCCAAATTGCAGAGTCTATTTTTCAAAAGCTATTCAGTGTTTCCTCAGATGTAATTGAGCAGTTAGCATCTCATCAAAATCAATTGGTTGATATCTTCTCAATAATAATTAACCACTTAACACAAATTTATTATTGTTGTTTCAGGTTTTATCAATTATGCCTGACTGTTCTTGACCCTTTTTGGGGATTTCTTGACAAACATCACTGGAGTGGTTTGCCATTGTCTTTTCCAGATCATTTGACACATGAAAAAACTAAGGCAAGAGGGTAAATGCATTACTCAGGATCACACAGCCAGTAAATGACTGAAGTCAAATTTGAACGCAGGTCTAGCTGACTCATTCTCCCAAACTCTATTGCTCCAACTAGCTTGCTTGATACCCATTAGCTTTTACAAAAGCACATTTACTTATAATGCAAAGCAAGTTCTGGGTACAACATTCCCCCTTATCAGGAAGAAGCACTTTTCCCTATATATGCTCTAAAGAAAGGAGTCATAAGTATAAAGCAAGAATACTGAATATTTCTAGACCATATTCAGTTCTGTCTTTGGCATAGTCAACAGATTTAAGTTGTTCCCATGTTTGAAAAAACACAGCACCCTTAAAAGATGTGCCTCAGCTTCTAGCTCAGTCTATTACAGGGCTATGTCAATCAGGTATTTCCTCAGCACTGGGTTCAACTGCTATGACTATCATTAGATTTTGTGAAAGAGTTCAGTTCCTGGACTCTGATAGCTCTTCTAACCTTTTAAAGGTCATGAGTTTGCAATTATCTGTCTTATTCATTCTTCTAAGATCAGGAAAGTATACAGCATAGAAACAGAAACAGAGACAGTATCATGTATTCATATCTACAGAGTATCAAGGTGGGGAGAACAGGCAGCTAGCAGGTCTGCTATTACCTCTTTCCCCTACCTGGAGGATAACAGCATTTCTTTTTCCTCCTCCCTTCAGTCAGGAGAGAGACTTTGTATACCTACACTGAGTTCTGTTTCATTTATCTATTAAAAATGTATCATATAAAATATTAATAAAATAAAATAATATTAAAACATATAAAATAAACCATAGCTGCACATAGTCTGAAGGAAGAAGGATTTCTTCATCACATATTTCTTAAAAGTATGCTCATCAAACCTCCATATTAATTGATTAAAAAGAGGGAAGAAAGGAAAGGTGAGGAATAGCAATGTATAGAGAGGTATATTGATTTGAGGAACTAGAAAGATTCAAGTAAGGATCATGAAAAAAATTTTAAGCAAACATCTGTGGAGGGAGAAAAAATAATTCTGTCATCAGATTTATTCTAGACTGTTCACTTGGACAGACAAAGGAAAGAGGTGAGGAATTTGGAAAGCTAATCACAAGTCTGGCCGAAAGGTATGACATACTAGTGATATAGGACATTACCTACTACCTGTTGGAGTTCCCTCTCTTTTTTGCAAAAATGTTGAAACTAATACTTTCTTGATTTGCCTTGCATTTTTCAAAAGGCAAAGAAATCAACCTTCTGGATCTGCTTCAAAGAATTGATTATGGTAGATAAAATTGATTGGAACATTATGAAGAAGTGATCTCACCTATATGTTATAGAGGAGAGGAAAGCCAGGTACATCATCACTATCCCCCTCATTTAGGAAAAGCAGATTTCAAAGGTTAGAAAAAGATAGGTAGAATTATATCCATTACAACATGAAAACTTATAAAATGAAATTGTGAAGATAGAAGAGGCTTATTTCTGCTTGTGCCTCTTTTATATGACAGAAAATTCAATAAATTAATCATACTGGGAACTTATTGTTGATGATAGGCAGTATTAACTGATGAAGGCAGGATCATAATACTTATCCTTCACTCTATTTCAATCCCCAGGAAATGATGAGGAGATAACACATATTTCGGTTGCTGGGTGGGAAAAAAGGACCATTGAAGTTAAAATTGCAGTTACCTTTAGGAAAAACTGTTCTACAATTAGAACAGTTGCCTTGTGAAGTGGGGAGTAGAAAAGCCCATGAGAGCCATGATCAGAAGTTGTGACTAAAATGAAAGGTCAGAAAAAAACCTAAATTCACATATTGCCTCAAACATTTATTAGCTGTGTGACTGTGAACAGATCATTTACCTTATCTATGTTTTAGTTTCCTCATCTGGATAATTATAGCACTTACCTCACAGAGTTATTGTAAAGATCAAATCATATGACATGACATGTATATATTTTGCAAATTTTAATGAATATACAAATGCATGTTACTATTACAGTTTGGAGTATTAGAAGACATGACTAAAGAGAACAATTTGGGGAAACGATAAGGCTACTTCTACTGGACCTATAATTTCCCTACTTGAAGATATCACAACAATACTGTAGCACAAAAAGAAGCATGCTTTGACTTTTATCATTTAGGTAGTATGTATGGGATCACTTCACATTTTGATACATAAGTGTGTCACAGTAAGGTTGTTTGCAGAAGATAGAATTAGCAATTTATAACCATTTCCTTACAAGTAGCCTATAAGTTGGGGGAGGTGGGGAAGGAGGGAAGGACAGGGAGAGGAATCAGCAACAACTCTTGAAATCAGGATACGCTATGGATTGGGAAATTATTAAACAAATTGTACTTCATTCATATAATGAAATATTAGTATACTAAGAAATGATGAACACGAAGACTAAAAGGGAACATTCAGTAAATATGGCAACAGACAAAACCTTAGTAAAGTCTAACAATAGGAAACACTTAAAACCATTTTAAAATATCTGGAAAATGTCCTACAAAAACCAATATGGAAATTCCTCCCCCCAAAAAAATAAATAAATAAAAACAAGAAATCCTCCATTGAGTCAATCAGTGTACAAAATATAGACAAAATATAGGAAAACCTGATCAAGGGCTGAAATTAGGGAAGCCAGTTCCAACTTAGAAAAAGGCAGAAGCAGCCAGAATCCTCCTAAATCAGTGGGAAAATAGTAGATGCAAAAAGAAGAGAGGATACATGGCATTTTTTTTGAAATGTGGTAGAAGTCAATGAGTATTCTGAATGCTAATTTTTGAAGACAGTGATAGCTCCTCAATTTGGCACCTGCTAAACCCTGCCCTTGGTTTGTCAGAACAAAAGCCGGAGACAGAACCACCCTCAAAAGATCCCTGCATAAAGTGAAAGGGCCTAACTGTAAATTCTCAACATGAGACTGGGAAATGGTAGGTTTCAAGAGGCCTTAGATAAGAAAAGAACAGGATAAAAAAGGTCTGTCCAATCCATCCCATAGTTCTAACAGGTATTGACTTGAACCTAAAATCCCAATCCAAGATTAAGGCCAGACATATGGGTGAAAAAAGCCACTAATCAGAGTGAAGAAATACTGTAGGGTAAGAGAAATCAAAGTAGTAAATCTATTACTACCAACAAGAAGAAAAAGAAAGTTTGACCAAAAGAATTCAATAAATGGATAGAATAAATAAATAAAGATATATTTTAAATATATAATTAGAAGTTAAATGAGAATTAAGAATAAATTTTTAAAAATATGTTTAACAGATGGTGAAAAAAAAAAAAATACCCAGGATTAGGCTAGCAAAAAAAACAGAATAGAGCAAAGTACTTTAACTCCATGAGGTAAAAACAAATTATTAGGGGAAAAGATAAAAGACTGAAAAATAAAAACAATAAAATAAAAAAACCCAAAATAAATAAAAATAGATAAATAATTTTAAAAATTTTAAAAACAAAAAAAATTTAAAAATAATTTTTAAAAGTCTGAAAAATAAAAGAAATTTTAAGTTATCTGGTATAAAAAGCAATATGAACAAGAGACTGAGATGAAACAACTTAAAAACATCAAGCATCCTTAAAACCACAAACAAAAAAACATATATTTAGCTATCTTCAAAAGAAAATTTTCCACATCTCCTAGAACCAGAGGGGAAAAAAAGCAAAAAAAAAAAAAAAAATAGGAAAGACCAACAACATACCTCAAATCCAAAACTTTTCCTATTAGTATAGTTTTGCTGTCTATTTATTCCTGTAATGGACTTAAATTTTTTTCTAGAAATTTGACTGCTCTACCACTTGATGCATATACATTTAGTAGCATTACTACTTCATTGTTTATGGTACCCTTTATCAAGATATACTTTCCTTCCTTATCTCTTTTAATAAATCCTATTTTTACTTTTGCTTTATCTGAAATCAGAATTACTACCCCTACTTTTTTTATTTCAGCTGAAGCATAATAAATTCTGTCCCAGCCTTTTACCTTTACTCTATATGTGTCTCTCTCTGTCAGATGTGTTTCTTGTAAACAACATATTATAGGATTCTGTTTTTTAATCTACTCTGCTATTTACTTCTATTTTATGGCAGAATTCATCCCATTCACATTCACAGTTATGATTACCCATTCTATATTTCTCTCCATCTTATCCCCTGTATATACTTTTGTTATCTTTTCCACCCTATTCCTTAGTAGTGGGTTTTTTAAGTAAATGAAAAAAACAACATAAGCAACCAGCTATTGTGTTCAAGATCCATGAAACCAGTGTGAAAATGATACAAGACTTGAAGAAAGTACTATTCAGAAAATCTAGAAGACAATATTTCCAAAGGTAAAAGATAAGGAATTATACCGAATAATAACTTTTCCTCAAATGGTGCATTTAATGCTAAAATTGGGAGAGAACTTGAATTTAATAAAATAGATGATCTTCAAGCAGTCCTGATGGTAGGGACTTTAAAAAAAAATTGTGGAAATGCAATAAATCAGTAATCATTTATTAAGCATCTACTATGTTCCCGGCCTTATAGTGAGTACTAGGAATTTTTAAAAAGATGAAAGATAGTCCCTTTCCTCAAAAAATATACAATTATTGGGAAGGACCGTGTGTTAACAAATATATTCAAAGCAAAATATATACAAGATATATTTAACATATATATTAAACATGAAATAAATTATACATAGAAGACTCTAGAATTAAGAGGATTTGTGGAACATTTTCTATGGAAGTTGAGACTTTACAGAGGCCAAGAAAGTCAGTAATAAGAGTGGAGAAGAAAGATCATTCTAGATATAAATGACAACTAAAGAGAATGTCATATGCTGAATGATGGAGTAACTTCTTTGTAGAACATCAAAATATTAGTATCACTGGATTGAGGAATATATATGGAGAAATGAGATCTGAGAAGACTGAAGAGCTAAACAAGGACTAGATTATTAAAGGCTTTGAATGGCAAATATAGTGGTTTATTGTTGTTGTTGTTTTATTTGTTTGTTTGGTTTTTGTTCCAGGAGGCAATAGGAAACGCACTAGTTTGCTGAGTAAAGGGTCTGGGGGGTAGGGATGGTAGCAGTCCTATGTATAACCTGACCAGTATTTTATGAAAAACATTTTAGTGGCTGAATGGAGGATACCTTGGACTAGAGAGACATTTAAGTTAAGCAGCATGTTATTGCAATAATCATGACATGAAATGAAGAGGACCTTTATGAGAGTCATGGCAGTATCATAGGAGAGAAAGAAGAATATTTGAAAGATGTTCTGAAGGTGAAATCTGCAGGCACTGGAAACAATTTAGATATAGGGAATGAGAGTTAATAAGGAATCCAGGATGGCCCCTAGATTGAGGGCCTGGGAAATTGAGAGAATGGCATTGCCCTCTATAGTATTAGGTTAAGTAGGAGATGGAGGGGAAAAGATAAAATGAGGTCAATTTGGACACTGAATTTCAAATGTTCACTAGATCTGTAACTCAAGATGTCTGAAAGGCAGATGAAAATGCAAGATTGAGTGTCACCAGAGAAATTATGACAGGAAAGGAAAAACTGAGGATCATTACCAATGGCAATTGCTAATAATAATTGCTAATCCATGGGAGTTTATGAGATCACTAAATAATATACTGGGAAAAAAGATAAAAGAACTCGGGACAGAAGGTAGAAAGACACTTATAGTTAGAGGGTATGATCTGAAGGAGCATCCAGCAAACAAGACAAAAGAAGTAGTCAGGTAGAAAGAAAACAAGGGGGCAGTTTCCTAAAAATCTAGAGAGAAAAATATCAAGGAGGAGAGAGTGATCAATGATGCTAATGGTTATAAAGTCAGAAAGTAAATGGATATTGAGAAAAAAACCCTTGCAGTTGTCATCTAAGAAATAATTAATAACCTTGGAGAGAACCGTATTGATGGAATAATAAAATCAGAGACCAGGTTGTAGAGTTTAAGAAAAGTGAGAAGAGAGAAACTGGAAATATTTATTGTAAATTACTTTTTTGGGGGGAAGGGTATTGTATTTAGCTACAGTGGGCAGAGAAAATATAGAATGATAGCAGTGAAGGAATATTTTTTTTTCAGAATAAGAAAGATATGGACATATCTACCAACTAGTAGAGAGAGAGATTGAAAATTAGTGAAAAATTGAGGAATGATAAAAAAGGAAGTTCTGCTAGAGGAAGCAGCATAGAACAGAATCACTTGAATAATTAGAGCTTATCCTTGATAAGGAGTGAGACTACTTTAGATGAGATGTAAATGAAGAAGTATAGAATAGTAGAAGGCACCTGAGTGATAGTAGATGAGGAAGAGGGGAAAAGAAGGAGTTCATGGCAAAGGGCCTCAATTTTTTTTTCTATGATTCAAGCTTATCAGATGAAAGAGTGAGAAACCTGAGAAGTTTGAAAAAGGAAGAAGAGCTTTTGAAGAACAATTGTAGACAGCAGCATAGTAAATCAATAAGAGAAGTATAATAATATTGCCTAGAAGCAATGAGGACCCAACTGAGGTTGTAATGGATGCAGTCAGATGTATCACATTTTTTTCCCACCTTCATTCAATAGCACATGATTTGGAAAAAAAGTAATGGATACAGGAAGTGTGATGCCTCACTTAATGAAAGGCATAATAGCATAATCAGTGATTAAGTTAAGGAAACTCAAGATATAGGAGCAATGTGGCACTGAATTCCTTCCACAAGAAGTCATAATGGGGAAAAGACAAGAGAGGCTTGTTCAGTGGAGATGGCCCAGAAGAGAATCGATAAAGTCAAAGGACTAGAGTTCATGGTTCAGGTGAAGAGTAAAGTTATGGAAAGGAAGCAGAAAGAGCATTGAAATGCCTATAGATTGTGGTCAGGTAAGGAGATTCCTAAATTACATTTGTGGGTAACTGCAAGTTCCTAAGGATCTGGCTACATGTATACCCTAAGGGTATGAGGTGAGGTGAAATAATAAATTTATGGTAGGTGAATAGATAGGGAATGGAGGGATTAGGGTATTTGATGGAGAACCCACATGCACATCGAAATCCCCTTATTTGAGGGCAGGAGATAGGAAGGAAAGAAAAGTTGTATAACAGTAATCAAACTCATTGAAGGAACTTTTTGAGCATAGTTCCAAATTGCTCTCCAGAATGGCTGAATATGTTCACAATTCCACCAACAAATGTATCAGTGTCCCTGTTTTCCCACATCCCCTCCAACATTCCACATTATCTTTCCCTGTCACTCTAGCCAATCTGACAGGTGTGTAGTGGTATCTCAGAGTTGTCTTAATTTGCATTTCTCTGATTAATAATGATTTGGAATAAACCTAGGGGTCTGTAAATAATGTCTAAAGGGATTTTTATTGAATAATAGATATGAATTACATCCGAGGCTCTCCATATCCCAGTTAGGAGATTTAGCTGACAGCAGGAAGCAACCTTTCCCAAGAGAAAATGCTATGGCCAGCAGGAGATGGGAGGCTCAAGATACTAACATGCAGTTTAATGTCTTCTCATCTCAAGAAGCTAAATATGGAGTAGATCAAGCAAGTGGAAGACTTCTGCATATAGATGTCTATCCTGACCCCTAGAAACAGGGATGCCACTGCACAGAGAAGGAGGTGGAAAGTAAGCATGAGTAAGCAATCAAATGGTTTTAAAATAGGGGAAGAAAAGACAAATGTTGTTTGATGTAATAAAATGCAAAAGGAATAGATTTAGATAAACTTGGGGTATCTTGCATGATCTTAATGCTGAGTGAAGGGGGAAAATTAGATAATTTATTAAAAGAACTTGAAAATTCTAAAGGATGCAGTGACTAATCAGGATTCCAAAAGATGGGCAATGAAGTATGCTTCTCTCTTCATGTAGAAGGAACAATAGGTATAGAAAGAAATATGAATTTCCTGGCATAATTAATATAGCAATTTGTTTTGCATAACTATATTTATATTTTAATAGGTGTGTCTTTTTTGGTAGAGGTAAAGGACAAAAGAATTATGGCAGCAGTTGAAGGGAATAGTAATAGTGACATAACGAAAGAGGGAGCTCTATTTTGTGTGTTGGCAAATTGGAAATTGAGGAGATGTCCATCAATTGGGGAATGGCTAAACAAGTGGTATATAAATGTAATGTAAAACTATTATGCTATAAGAAATGATGAGCAGGCAGATTTCAGAAAAACCTGAACATTGTTATATGAACTGATACTGAGTGAAGGGAGCAGAATCAGAACAACATTATATATAGTAACAGCAACATTGTATGGTGATCAATTTTGATATATGATAGATTTGGAACTTTGCTGCAATACAGTGATTTAAGACAATTCCAAAAGATCTGTGATGGAAAAAAGCATCTACATCCAAATGAAGAACTATAATATCCAAATATGAATTGAAGTCTGCTGTTTTCATTATTTTTATTTGTTTTTTTCTTTCTCATTTTTTTTTCCCTTTTGTTCTGAGTCTTCTTTTATAATTTGATTAATATGAAATATTTTTTTAAATAACTTTTTATTGATAGAACTCATGCCAGGGTAATTTTTTACAACATTATCCCTTGCATTCACTTCTGTTCCGATTGTTCCCCTCCCTCCCTCCACCCCCTCCACCAGATGGCAAGCAATCCTTTACACGTTGAATAGGTTACAGTATATCCTGGATACAATATACGTGTGCAGAACCGAACAGTTTTCTTGTTGCACAGGGAGAATTGAATTCAGAAGGTATAAATAATCCGGGAAGAAAAACAAAAATGTGAGCAGTTTATATTCATCCCCCAGTGTTCTTTCTTTGGGTGTAGCTGCTTCTGTCCATCTTTGATCAATTGAAACTGAATTACCTCTCTTTCTCAAAGAGATCCACTTCCATCAAAATACATCCTCAAACAGTATCATTGTTGAGGTATATAATGATCTCCTGGTTCTGCCCATTTCACTTAGCATCAGTTCATGTAAGTCTCACCAGTCCTCTCTGTATTCATCCTGCTGGTCATTCCTTACAGAACAATAATATTCCATAATGTTCATATACCACAATTTACTCAACCATTCTCCAATTGATGGGCATCCATTCATTTTCCAGCTTCTAGACACTACAAACAAGGCCGCCATAAACATTTTGGCACATAAGGTCCCTTTCCCTTCTTTAGTATCTCTTTGGGGTATAAGCCCAGTAGAAACACTGCTGGATCAAAGGGTATGCGCAATTTGATAACTTTTTGAGCATAGTTCCAAATTGCTCTCCAGAATGGCTAGATGTGTTCACAATTCCACCAACAATGTATCAGTGTCCCTGTTTTCCCACATCCCCTCCAACATTCCACATTATCTTTCCCTGTCACTCTAGCCAATCTGACAGGTGTGTAGTGGTATCACAGAGTTGTCTTAATTTGCATTTCTCTGATTAATAATGATTTGGAGCATATTTTCATATGGCTATAAATAGTTTCAATTTCTTCATCTGAGAATTGTCTGTTCATATCCTTTGACCATTTATCAATTGGAGAATGGTTTGATTTCTTATAAATTAGAGTCAATTCTCTATATATTTTGGAAATGAGGCTTTTATCAGAACCTTTGATTGTAAAAATGTTTTCCCAGTTTATTGTTTCCCTTCTAATCTTGTTTGCATTTGTTTTGTTTGTACAAAAACTTTTCAATTTGATATAATCAAAATTTTCTATTTTGTGGTCAATAGTGATCTCTAGTTCTTCTTTGGTCAAAAATTCCTCCCTCTTCCACAGGTCTGAGAGGTAAACTATCCTATGCTCTTCCAATTTATTTATAATCTCATTCTTTATGCCTAGGTCATGAACCCATTTTGACCTTATCTTGGTGTACGGTGTTAAGTGTGGGTCAATGCCTAGTTTCTGCCATACTAATTTCCAATTTTCCCAGCAATTTTTGTCAAATAGTGCATTCTTATCCCAGAAACTGGGGTCTTTGGGTTTGTCAAACACTATATTATTAAAGTTATTAGCTGTTTTGGCCTTTGAACCTAACCTATTCCATTGATCAACTAGTCTATTTCTTAGCCAATACCAGATGGTTTTAGTAACTGCTGCTTTATAATATAATTTTAGATCTGGTACAGCTAGGCCACCTTCATTTGATTTTTTTTTCATTAATTCCCTTGAAATTCTTGACCTTTTGTTTTTCCATATGAACTTTGTTGTTATTTTTTCTAGTTCATCAAAGTAGTTTTTTGGGAGTCTGATTGGTATAGCGCTAAATAAATAGATTAATTTAGGTAGTATTGTCATCTTTATTATATTTGCTCGCCCAATCCAAGAGCATTTAATATTTTTCCAGTTGGTTAAATCAGACTTAATTTATGTGGAAAGTGTTTTGTAGTTTTGCTCATAAAGTTTCTGATTTTCCCTTGGCAGATAGATTCCTAAATATCTTATACAATCAGTAGTTACTTTAAATGGAATTTCTTTTTGTAACTCTAACTGTTAGGTTTTGTTAGTGATATATAAGAATGCTGATGACTTATGTGGGTTTATTTTATACCCTGCAACTTTGCTGAAGGTGTGGATTGTTTCTAATAACTTTTTAGTAGAGTCTCTGGGGTTCTCTAAGTATACCATCATATCATCAGCAAAGAGTGATAATTTGGTTTCCTCATTGCTATTCTTATTCCTTTAATCTCTTTCTCAACTCTTATTGCCATGAAATATGGTTAACATTATTATGCATATATAATCTATATTAGATTTCTTGCTGTTTGGGAGAAGAATGGGAGGAGAGAGAGAAGGGGGAAAAGACTGAATTTAAAATATTACAAAAATGAATGTTGAAAATTATCTTTACATGTAATTAGAAAAAATACTGTTAAAAAAGAAAAGAACATCAATGAAATTAGTTTTTTTCAATGGAGAGAAGTTCAGAAAAGAACACAGACAAGCAAAGCAAGGCTTTCGCAAGATATTAAGTATATATTACACACCTATATACACATATATGTATATGTATGCATATCTATACACATGTAGAGATAAAATATATGGGGATAATATTTTTAAAGCTAGTTGTACAGTATATCCACCGTTTCATCTATAATCTGCCTCTTTTTAGACTTTGTGTATAAAAATGTTCACATTTATTAATTAGAGAGAGAGGTAAAAGAGACATAAAAATATTGAAGAAAATAACATCTTTAAAAAGAGTATTAACACAAATAAAGTCTCTCAACATTTCCCTTTGAACAACTTCAAATTAATGTTTCTAATCAACTTTTACATATAAAAATGTTCACATTTATTAATGATTTTTTCATAATTTTAATAGAATATAGAGAAATATTTGAAAACATGGAAAATAATACAGAATGAAATAAGCAGAACCAGGACATAGACTACAAAAAATGACAATAACATGAAACTTATCACTGTATTATTTTAAGGATCAAATTCTTCTCTGAAGAAATACAGATTTGGAAAACTATACTTACAAAACAAAATATATTAGAGTCAATTCATGGTTTCATTAATGTTGCTGGATTGTTTTCTTTCTCTTTTTTTTTTCCCATGTAATGGCTGACAAGATGAAGAGCAAAGAAAGAAAGCACAGAGTTTGAGAAGGTGATATAAAAAGCAAGAAGTGATCTAGTCAGCTCTTATAGACTTTTGAGAGTTCATTGTTAAATTTGCAATGTGAGGGATTACTAGTCAGAAAGCAGTCATCATATACCATGTTTGATATATATATATATTATATATATATATATATTCATGTATGTATATGTGCATTTATACACATGTGTGTATATGAATATATAGTTGATTTCAAGACTTAATAAAGCATTAATTGCGCAGATCAAACTTAAAAGTTTGATCCTCTATCCCCAGAAAGCCCAGTTGTTAAGCATTTACCAGGAAATACTGCTACTGTTTGAGCTTAGCAGGACAGTAGTAAAAGGTTAAGGGAATGAAGTCCTTTTGAGATGTATATGTTGTGACTAGAAGATACTACTACTACTATTAATAATAATAATAGTCATTATTATTATGATTATAATAACATGCATTAACATAGCATAACAGTGCTTTCCAGACTGTTGGAAGCACCAGGGCTAGCCTCTCTGGTCTGTTTTTCAATGAATTCCATAGAGTTCCCCTCTTTGATTGTATCCAATGGAGAGAAAAGTCCTTTAAGTGTTTGAGACTAATCCAAACAAAAAGAAAAGTAGATATCAAGAACTTCTGATATTACTGAGACACTCTACCTTTTCCAAGTGTCTCTTTAAAGTGACATTGTAGTGACAAAGTTAAAAGAGAAAGTGAGGTATGTTTTAAATTCTTCATCTAATTCTTCTACAACCAATAGAAGGTCCTACTTAGACATCTTTTTTAAGAAATCAACTAACAATCATATTAGGCTTTGAGTACTTTCAGAGTAAACAATTAGTCTTTGGGGCAGTTATAGGAACTACTAGGACTTAGCACAATGACCACCACACAAAAAGCACTTAGTAAATGCTACTAGACTAAGACTGTTGGAAGCACCAGGGCTAGCCTCTCTGGTCTGTTTTTCAATGAATTCCATAGAGTTCCCCTCTTTGATTGTATCCAATGGAGAGAAAAGTCCTTTAAGTGTTTGAGACTAATCCAAACAAAAAGAAAAGTAGATATCAAGAACTTCTGATATTACTGAGACACTCTACCTTTTCCAAGTGTCTCTTTAAAGTGACATTGTAGTCATCAAAACTGACATATATTTCTAAGAATATTTCCCCTAAATACCTTAAGTTAAATACTCTCATTTTAGTGTTTATATGTCCATATGCTGTTTTACATGCAATAATTATTTAATAAATGGCTCTTGAATTGAATAATGTACCAAACCTAGAGACTGCCCAGGCTTAGACAACAGCTTTAGACATTCTGATATTTTTCTAGTTTCAACAGAGTACTCTTGGTTTGTCCAAATTGAGCTGTAAAATGAAAAAAAAAAAAAAGATGTCTATAGTCAACTTTTTTCTTTCTCCTGAAATTATTTTTAAAACAGTATTTAGGGAATCTGAGCATGAGGTGCTCAGAAAGTTCTACATTTACATCTTTTTACTTTGAATATCTCATACAACACCACCATTGGGAAGTGAAGAAGGTAGCACTTCAGAGGCATAAACTAAAAATTGGTGAAATACTAAAAGCTGATTTGTCCCCAGAGAAGTCAACTCCACTGCAGAGCTCATTAAAACTTAACTTAAAATTTTAAAGCCCTTAGAAAACCTCTTTAAAAAGAGTTTTCACTGTGACCTCACCCTAATTGACAGTCCTGCTTGGTTTCCTTTCCTTTAGAAGGAATGGAAATATTCTGCTGGATTGCAAGCATTTCTGTACACAAAAGAATAGTTAAAAAAATACTTTTCCCAGTGGAGGAAAAATTGATTGAACAAGCACAGAGGTTCCAAATTTCCCTCATTAAGTTTTGAAATGGTTTCTTCATTTTTCTTCTTGAAAGCAGAGGGAATTCCTTTGAAATGAACAAATATTTCCCATGTTTAAGTATTCATAAAATTGAGGAATGCGGAAATAAAATAGTATCCAATGTCTAGAGGGCAAATATAACACAAAAAGGCATAGGCAAATAGGAGATTAATTTTCTTAACTTTTGGCACTGTGTCCAAATAGTCACATGTTGTTCTTGTATTTTTTTTTTTATTATTCTTCCTGTAATTTATTCAGCTGTGCCTGTGATTCCCATGTGTGTATAAAGGCAAGAGTTAAAATTGTTGAGGTTATTTTTTCATTTTATTTACATCTTTTGAAAGAAAGATCATGCATATTTATTTTTATAAAAGATTTTCAAAGATTGGAATATTTGTTCTATACTACTTTTTGAATGTACTTTGTAAATATTTTTAACATTGAATATTTGTTTTCAGTAAAATAGTCTTTCCTTTTCAGTTTTTTTTTTCAAATTTTTCAGAGCTATGCTAAAATTCAAAGATTCTATCTAAAAGGAAAGGTTCATTAAATAAACTTTCATGAAAATTAGGTGCATTTACTTAATTGTATATTCAAAATATCAAATAGTTTTCAGATTCAAAATCCAAGTTCAAATATCCACATGAAATCTGAATAAAATGAATCTAATACATGGAACTGATAAAATTGTTTTTGTTTTTTGTTTTTTGACTAGTTTGCAAGAATGAAATGGTTAGGGACATTCTGTACAACAAAAATAAAAATGATAAAAGCAGATACCTTTTTTATATATATAATAACTTTTTATTGACTGAACCCATGCCAGGGTAATTTTTTTACAAAATTATCCCTTGCACTCGCTTCTGTTCCGATTTTTCCCTTCCCTCCTTCCACCCCCTCCCCTAGATGGCAAGCAGTCCTATATATTTTAAATATGTTGCAGTATATCCTAGATACAATATATGTTTGCAGAACCAAACAGTTCTCTTGTTGCACGGGAAGAATTGGATTCAGAAGATAAAAATAACCCGGGAAGAAAAACAAAAAAGCAAATAGTTTACATTCATTTCCCAGTGTTCTTTCTTTGGGTGTAGCTGTTTCTGTCCATCATTTATCAATTGAAACTGAGTTAGGTCTCTTTATCAAAGAAATCCACTTCCATCAGAATACATCCTCATACAGTATCATTGTTGAAGTGTATAATGATCTCCTGGTTCTGCTCATTTCACTTAGCATCAGTTCATGTAAGTCTCTCCAAGCCTCTCTGTATTCATCCTGCTGGTCATTCCTTACAGAACAATAATATTCCATAACATTCATATACCACAATTTACCCAGCCATTCTCCAATTAATGAGCATCCATTCAATTTCCAGTTTCTAGCCACTACAAAGAGGGCTGCTGTTATGAGTTCAAATGTTGGAGTTCTTGTTCTTCTCAAAACACAGCCGGTTTAGCTTAGGGCCCTCCGAAAATGCCTCTGCCTCTGCTTTCTTCAGCCTCCAGCCAGCTCCACTCTTCATGTCTTTCCGGTGAAATCTCGACTTGTAGCTTCTTCACTCTGAAGAACTTCTTTGACTGGCCCATTGAAGCTCTACTTATGCTCCTTCAAGAGAGGGATTGTGGGTTTTCTCCATAGTGCTCTCTGGCCCAAAGAGCTTCAAGGGAGGTGTGAACTCATTGAACTCCAATGAGTAAAGGTGTAAATAACAAGCCTTGTATTAATTAGTTCTACTTAGTACCATGTTTCAGGTTCTGCCCAAAACATCTTCTTGTAAGATTAGATCAACTCTAATTAGTTAGCAGTTAGTAAGGATTCCAACAGGCTGCCACAAACATTTTGGCACATACAGGTCCCTTTCCCTTCTTTAGTATTTCTTTGGGATATAAGCCCAGAAGTAACACTGCTGGATCAAAGGGTATGCACAGTTTGATAACTTTTTGGGCATAATTCCAGATTGCTCTCCAGAATGGTTGGATTCATTCACAACTCCACCAACACAACAGTGTCCCAGTTTTCCCGCATCCCCTCCAGCATTCATCATTATTTTTTCCTGTCATCTTAGCCAATCTGACAAATGTGTAGTAGTATCTCAGAGTTGTCTTAATTTGCATTTCTCTGATCAATAGTGATTTGGAACACTCTCTCATATGAGTGATAATAGTTTCAATTTCATCATTTGAAAATTGTCTGTTCACATCCTTTGACCATTTATCAATTGGAGAATGGCTTGATTTCTTATAAATTTGAGTCACTTCTCTATATATTTTGGAAATGAGGCCTTTATCAGAACCTTTAACTGTGAAGATGTTTTCCCAGTTTGTTGCTTCCCTTCTAATCTTGTTTGCATTAGTTTTGTTTGTACAAAGACTTTTTAATTTTATATAATCAAAATTTTCTATTTTGTGATCAGTAGGTCTCTAATTCATCTTTGGTCACAAATTTCTTTCTCCTCCACAAGTCTGAGAGATAAAGTATCCTATGTTCCCCTAATTTATTTATAATCTCATTCTTTATGCCTAGATCATGGACCCATTTTGATCTTATCTTGGTATACAGTGTTAAGTGCAGGTCCATGCCTAATTTCTGCCGTACTAATTTCCAGTTATCCCAGCAGTTTTTATCAAATAATGAATTCTTATCCCAAAAGTTAGGATCTTTGGGTGTGTCAAACACTAGATAAGCAGATATTTTTAATAAAAAATATTCTCCCTGATGGAAATCATACTGGTTGCCATTTTGATGAAAAATTGTCACTTTTATTTTTAAAAGCTTTACTGATATGTTACATTTTTACATTAAAAAATGTATAAATTCATTCCACTATATTAGAAATTTAACATAACAAAATAAATTATTCAAACAAAACTAATAATATCATAACTGCATCTGAAAGTGTAGTAATATCCTATATGGATACCTTACTTCTGTATTTTTATTTTTTAATGAACAGAAATTGATTTTCTTTTTGTGTTCCATTGGAGGAAAACTGAGGAGTAAGAGAAAAAAGAAAACTATGAAATGACAACTAGCCACTTGTTAAAAGAGGCATAAAAATATTGAAAAAAAATAATATCTTAAAAAAAGAGTATTAACACAAATAAAGTCTCTCAACATTTCCTTCTGAACAACTTCAAATTAATGTCTCTAATCAAATTTTAAACCTACACAATGAGCAAAAAGTTATGTGTAAGACTTTGTTCCAGCATAAAACATCTTAGAGTGTCTAGAAAAGAGATTTTTGACACTGGGGTGAGCACCAGTACAGAGCTAAGCACCCACAATAAGAGCACCAGTGGCAGAAGGCCTTAAGGGTGGTTGTGGCAATAACAGTTCTGATAGCCTAAAAATGGTAAAAAGGTTTAGATGACTGGTCAGAAATAGATTACAATAGAACCTTTGCTGCTACTTAGAACTGTTGCTCACGCACAGTTTTAGATCTTAGTTCTGGAGTGGAGAGGAATGCTTTAAGAGTCCTTACAAGGAAACAGAAGCTCTATCATAATTTCAATGCAAAAGAAAAAAAAAAAGAGTACCCATACTTGTGTTTTGTTTTCTTCTGAGTTTGTTATCTTGGTCTTCTTTGTCACCATAGTTGCTTTTTATACAGAAATTACTTGCTTTTCTTTGTTCATTTCCCCAGCCTATTTATTTACTTTGAACTTTATATTAAAGTTGAGCTCTACTCAGCTAGTAAGTAGGGAAGCACTATCTCAAAATTCAGATTTTTTTTTTTTGCAGTACATTTTCAGAGGTACTTCTGGATGCTTAACAATTTTTGGTCCTTTCAAGAGAGCATAATTAAGAGAGAGACATAGGGTCATTGATCTCCTAGTCTATACTCTGTCTTTAACCCAGGAAGGAACTGATTGTATCTGAAGCATTCTTTCTCTTTCTCTGCCTCCCCGTCTTTGTCTCTCTGTCTCTCTCTGTCTGTGTTTCTCTCTCTCTCTCTCTCTCTCTCTCTCTCTCTCTCTCTCTTTCTCTCTCTTCCTTCCTCCTTCCCTCCATACCCCACCCCTCTGCCTTTCTCTCTCTCTCCTTCTCTCTCAAACTTCAAACTTAATTTTTCTTGACTTATGGAAATATTTTGCATAACTTCACAAGTCTTCTCTTAGTTATGGGTTGGGATAAGGGAGTGAACCTAAAACCATGTAAAATTTTTGTTTTGTTTTTAATGTAACTGGGGAAAAATGTTAAATAAATAGCTTTTTTAAAGGTATTTTCTTTAAGGTATGTGTGGGTGTGTGTTTGTGCCTCTATTACCAAACCTTTAACAATTTTTTTTCCATAAATGTTCTTGCTTCATTCTCATTTTTTTTTGTTTGTTTGTTTGTTTGTTTGTTTTTCTACTCTCTTCTCTCCTTTAATTCTTTTAAGAATTCTTTTTGGGCTTATGCTCAGTTTTTGAGTAGGAAGAAAAAATAACTTGGAAAGTCCTCTCATGAACTCAAGCAAAGTGAAATGTACTGTATACAAAATAAAGCAATACTCCAGAATGACATTGTTCTATGTGAACAGCTGTAATACAATCTCAGTAGTACAATCAATGACTTCTCTGAAGAACTTATAATTAAAAATTCTATCCATACCCAGAGAACATTCTCATTCTCTCTCTCTCTCTTTCTCTCTCTCTCTCTCTCTCTCTTGCTCTCTCGCTCTCGCTCTTGCTCTCTCTCGCTCTCTCTCATTTTTTCTTGAGGGTTTTTATTTTCATTAGAGTGGGAGCTATGTTTTTCCCCCACAAGTTTCTTCCTCAGAGTAACATGTTTATCTTTTCACATAGAACAATAATATTCCATCATAAACACATACCACAGTTTATTAAGCCATTCCCCATTTGATGGGTATTGCCTCAAGTTCCAATTTCTCTGCCTTGAGAAAAAAGCTATTGTACATGTAAGTCATTTTCCTTTTTCTTTGTTTGAATCTCTTTTGGCCTTCATGCCAAGTAGTGGTATTCATAGGTCAAAGGATATACATGAATTTATAGCCCTTTGGGCTTATCTAGTGTTTGACACACCCAAAGATCCTAACTTTTGGGATAAGAATTCATTATTTGATAAAAACTGCTGGGATAACTGGAAATTAGTATGGCAGAAATTAGGCATGGACCTGCACTTAACACCGTATACCATAATTTTCAATGATCAGAAACCTTTTTGTTGTTGTCTTCTCATTTTCCTAATCTATTACTTTGCTTTTAACTCTTTGTTAAAGTGGGGCTCTGTTTCCAGGGTGGAGGGTGAACTCTCTCAAGCTTCAGGGGTTCTATGCAGTTGTTATCAATTTTTTTCAAGAAACCTGAGCACAAGCAGTGTTTTCTTCCCTGGAACTGTTAGAACTGTCTCTACCTCACTGTAGCTGTCAAGTCTAGCATTCTGAATCACCACAATTCTGCTTTGCTGATGCTTAAATCCTGGGATTGAGGCTGGGGCTATGGGTATGGCTTGCACTGGGAATACACTGGGACTGCACACTGAATTCCCACCTGGTTGTCACAAACCTTCTCCACTGGTCTTCTGAGTCCTTCCTTCTGGTCCTGGGCTGAGAAGTACAAAAGCCTCTTGCACTGCTGCTGATTTAGATATCCCACCTTGATGGTACTGGGATCTGACTGAGGATGGAGCTGGGATTGTGGCCAGGGTTGGGGCTGAACAGAAATTTCTAAGAGGTATGGAAGCCACCAGCTACTGATTCAGAGGTCTGGCCGGACCAGGGCTATACTGGCACAGTATGAACTGGTAATGCATGCTGGACTCCCACTCCGGTGTCAGACATTTCTCACAGACATTCTAAATTCTTTTCATTTGGAAAATGTTCTATTACATCTTTTAGGGTCTTCTGCTGTTTGAAAAATTGTTTAAAATCATTTTTTAAAGGAATTTGGAGCAGTTTGAGAGAGGATTTGAGGAATTCTTGCCTTTACTCCACCATTGTGGCCCCATCCCAAAATAATACCTTAAAACACAAAATTGACCTAATGATAAATTATATGCAAAAATTCCAATTATGCCCAAAAAGTTATCAACCTGTGCTGATCCAGCAGTGTTTCTACTAGGTTTATATCCCAAGGAGAGCTTAAAGGAGGGGAAGGTTCCCATATGTGCAATATTGTTTGTGGCAGCCTTTTTTGTAGTGGCAAGAAACTGGAAACTGAATGGATGCCCATCAATTGGAGAATGGCTGAATAAGTTATGGTATATGAATGCTATGGGAAATTATTTCTATATAAAAAATGATCAGCGATAATTTTAGAGAGACCTGGAGAGATTTACATGAAGTGATGCTAAGTGAAATGAGCAGAACTAGGAGATCATTGTGCACGGCAACATAAGTAGAAAAGACAGTTCCCAACTCTTCAACAATGAGATAATTCAGATCAGTTCCAGTGGTCTTATGATGAAGAGAGCCATCTGCACCTAGAGAAAAGACTGTGAGAAATAAATGTGAATCACAACAGAATATTTTTGTTCATTTTGTTGTTGTTTGTTTGCATTTTGTTTTTCTCATGTTTTTCCTTTTTGATCTTATTTTTCTTGTGCACCATGATAATTGTAGAAATATCTAAAGAAGGATTGCACATATTTAACATGTATTTGATTACTTGCTATTTAGGGGAAGAAGTAGGGTGAAGGGAGGGAAAAATGTGGAATACAAGATTTTGCAAGCATGTATGTTGAAAACTATTCCTACACATTTTTGAAAATGAAAAGCTTAAGCAAAAAAAAAAAAAAAACATAAATTAAAGAAAGAAAGAAAAATAGGAAAAATAGTATCAATCATGAAAACTTCCCTAATGTAATTAATACAGTGATCCAAGAAAAGTTCTAAGAACAAATAATAAAAAATACTATCTGCCTCCAAAGAGAGAGTTAATGAATTTTTCCTGAAGGCAGATTGAAGCATACATTGTTTTTCCACTTGCTTTGTTTTACTTTCCTTTTTGTTTGCAACATAGCTAAAATGGAAATAACTTTTTATTTTCTTCACATGTATAATTCATATGTATTACTGGCTTTCTCAGTGGAGGAGGATAGGCAAAATGTAGGGAGAAAATTCGGATGTAAAAATATTTTTAAAAAATTAAAATTAGAAAAGGAAGGAGAAAGGAAGAAAGGAAGGAAGGAAGAAAAAAGGAAGGAAGGAAGGAAGGAAGACAAAGGAAGGAAAGAAGGAAGGAAGAAAAGAAAGAAGGAAAAAAGAAAAAAGGAAGAAAGGAAAGGAAAGAAAACATTGAAAGACAAGAAATTTGATCAATGCAATGTCTGCTATGAGTCTAGAAGACTGACACTGAATTGAGGTTAAATAATTAAATATCATTTTGTTTTCTTCATCTAGTAGCTAAATTTCATTTACTTTTTTATACTTATTAATCATATGACAGGTATTTTATTTTCTTTGGAGGTTAAGCGATATTCATATGAAGTTAGTGTGTAGTGACATTCATGCGAGAGGAAAAGACTTGACTGAAAAAAATTTAAATACATTGAAAAGAGCAAAAATAAGATTAGAGGGAAAAAAGTATAAATAAGGCACTTTTGATATTGGCATTATAAATGTAATAAATATTTTCAAAAACTATTAATTTACATTACCAAGTTTCAAACAATTGTTTCCTATACAATTCCCTTTTTCCTTTCTTAAAAATGATAATATTTTGAAATATTAATTTTTGTTGATTTTTGCTTGTAGTTAAAAAAAATAAAAATAAATTTAAAAGTCAACAAAACTGTTTAATAATCATACTTTAATGGAAAGTACTAGATGTATGATATAATCCAATTTTATTCATCAAGTTTCAAACTAAGATCCCTATGAAAATTGTTTTCATAATTTCCTATTTTCTCCTCCTCAAAGTTGGCTCTTGTCAGGGTTTATTCTCAGATACTCAGTTTTTCAACAGAGTGTAAAAAGCAAGACTAATTCCAGAAGCTGCATCCCTATATGCAAAAATCAGTTCTTAGAAAATTATAATATGGAAGCTATTGAAGGCAAACCAGTAACAAAGTTGAAATATAGCTTATGATGTCTGTAAGGGAGAAGCTATAAAAAAGATGGAAACAACTTAGGGTCAGCTGGGAGTTCCCAATCTCTATAAAAACCAGCTCAGATGATCTCTCTGTTCCTTTTTAAAAAGGAAGAAACAGAAACTGACTTCTCATTTGAAATAATATATTTTTATTTTTAAATTAAATAAAAAGAATAGGATGAAATAATAAATATTTTAAAAATATAAATAAGTCAAATACATTTGTTAAACCTTCACTATCTGTTGAGTATTTCATAAAATATTGTATGTATGATGACAAAAACTAAAATGATACCCACTCTCAAGGAGCAAAATATTAGAACAAGTAAATATATGCAAAATGTATACAGAATACAAATGAAGTAAAGGAAAATAGTTGAAGAACACTGGCAGCTTAGAATATCATGAAAATTTTATGGAGAGAGTTATATTTGAGCCAAATTTTTAAGGAAAAGGGGGTGGTGATTCTAGACTCGAAAAGTAAGTATATTCTAAATATGAGGGACAGTTATTATAATAAAAGGACACAATTGTGGATCATGAATCTCAGGATATTAAATTTGTAACTAGAAAAACCCTTGGAATTCCTCAAGCCAATTCTATCATTTTCTGGTTGAGAAAATAGGTAAAGAAAGAAGGTGATGATTATATATGTAGAAAGTGAAAGTATATGAAGGAAAACTTGGGCCTCCAGAATGCCCAAGAAAAGCAAGAACGTTAGTTTGTCTAGACCAAAAAAAATTTTGGAAGGGGAGTAATATACAAAAAGATTAGGAAAGTGCATTGGAATTAGGTGGTGAATGACTTAAAAAGCTAAAGAAAGTTACTTGTAGTTGATCATGGAGAAAAGAGGGCTCACTGGAGCATAGTGAATAACGGAATAAAATGATCAGACTTACACTTAAAAAAGTCTGGGCTGCTATGTGAAAGATGAATTGATAAATGGAAAGCACAATGATATCTTTTTCTATAGGTTTTATTTTCTTCTAAAGTTCTAAAATTTAAAAACTTCTAAATTGGAGACTAGCAATATCTCATTCTTTCTTTGGACTAAAGAAAAATTATTTACCTTTAAAGTACTTGAAAATTGAATGTTGAGATGATATTTGTCTGAGTTAGTTTTGAAAAATAAAAACAGAAAGGTGTTTGTTCATTTATCTGAGTTATAGAACCAATATGATGAAAGACCAGACATCTTCTCCAAACCTCACAACTGCTGAAATGACTTCAAAATATGCTCAAGAGATAAAATAATTTTAGCTATCCCCAATGATCAAGAAAACAAAGTATTCTAATAAATAGTCCCATGAAACTACAATCAGGAAGTAAAATAAAATGAACTAATCCAGGGGCTTGGCAATCAACTCAACTCTATTATCTCCCCTGACCCAAAAGCTTAGGCAGGCTGCTATAACAGCATGGCAGTTCTCTTTACCACAGAAGAATGCTCTCAAAGAACTAAGGAAGATAGGGAAATGGCATGGGGCATGAGTATATGATTGAGGCCTATAAAATATGAATTGATCATCATAGGAGGAGGTGAGATAATTCTAAGTTTCAACATACAGGATCTACCATCAAAGGAGAAGGAATGAAAAATGAGGATAACAAAAAAGAAGAAAAAAAATTACCTAAGAATTTGACAGGGGGAAAAAAAGTGTTAAAGACATTAAGTATAATCAGTGGAACCAACAGTGAAGTTGTTAACAAAAGAATGCAAAATTATCTCCAGATTACCTAAAATAGTTCAAGAATCTATGAATAAATATTGCAAGACAAAGGAAAATCAATCAATACCTGATGAGATTTGCCACTGGAGCATGTCCAGATTGCCTAACATGGAGGGACCCTTTAAAGAACTGGATTGGTTATACTCATGTCATAAAATGAAAGCAATCTTCATCTATCTACCATGTGACTGGCTTCATGACTTGAACAGACTTTAGATTTGGCAAAATAATAATAAGTTATTATTATTATTATTATTATTATTATTATTATTACTATTATTATAAGGTAGTTCTTGTTCTGCCTCTCTGGGAATCATGCCTTTCTCCTGTAGTTCTTTCTGGGACTAGAAGGTAAAAACCACAGTTCACTCACAAGGTGTATTCAGACACTATGAACTGAATTGTTATAGTAGAAATATTTATTTCAAGAATTTAATGTTATCTTTTATTCCAGCTCCAAGATACGTGTGTATAGTGGAGGGAGGAAGGGGAGGTATCTGTTTCTGTTCTGTGTTATTTTAATTCTCAGGGGTTACATATTCCACCACCACCACAATTCTACCCACAAAATTTAGAAATATGATCCCTTGTGACCTTAAAGATAAAATTCTAGAAGTGATTGTATATCCAGCCAGTATAAAAAAAGAGATTTGGGATTAGAGGTTTGGAGGGAAGGTTGGACTAGGTCTTTAAATTGCTGAAAATTGCTGAATCATTCACAGTTGATCATGATACAACATTGCTATTATTTTATATGAAGTTCTTCTGATTCTGCTTATTTTACTTTGTATCAGTTTATATCAATTTATATCCTGCTTGTCAGGCCTTATAATCCAATAGTATCCTCTCAAAATCATATACCACCACTTGTTCAGCCATTCCCCACTTGATGGACATCCCCTCAATTTGCAAATCTTTGCCACCACAAAAATTGTTGCTATGAATAATTTTGTAAATATATGTTTTCCTTTTTAAAAAAAAATCTCTCTTTGGAATACAGACATAGTAGTGATATTGCTGGATTAAGAGGTAAACATGGTTTTATAAGCCTTTGAACATAGTTCCAAATTCTTCTCTAGAATAGTTGAATCTAAGTGGTGCATAATGTCTCAATTTTCCCACAACCCCTCCAAAATTTATCATTTCCTATTCTGTCATATTAACCTGTCTAATAGGAGTGGGGTGATACCTCAGAATTGTTTTAATTTTCATTTTGACATTATTTACTTCAATGAGTTTTTGTACTTGTTTTCCCATTTAGTGATTCTACTTTTTAAGGAGTTATTTTCTTCAATATTTTTCTTTACCCTTTTCCTTTGGCCAATTCTTCTTGTTCTCTTCAGTGATTTTTTTTTTGTCTTTTATATATTTTAAAATATATTTTCCTCTTTCCCCAGTTGGTAAATTCTGTTTTTCAAGGCATTCTTTTGTTCATTGGATCTTGGGAACTGTCTTTTCTAGTTATATTATCAGTGCTTAGACCAGAATTTTATAAAGAGCAAGTACTTAACAATTGATTTAATCATGCATGCATTCATAGCACAATATATTTTGTGACCAAATGACTTACAAAAACACATTTTAACTTTTATAAAAATATTTCAAAGAATTATTTCTCAATTCCTCCAGTTGGTCCTCAATAACTGACTCATCATGCATAGGTAGTCCATGACTTCTCTGTCATGAAGAAGGTAACAATTTATAGTTAGTCCTCTAGAGTCACAGTGGTCATTGTAATGATGAGAACTAAACTTACATTTTTTGAAAATGGTTAATTTGGGAATTTGCTTTGCTTAAGAATATGTATTTGTTATCAATATTGTTGATATATTTTCCAATTGATTATGGGAAACTGGAATGAAAAGAATATACATTTGTGCATGTATGCAAGATGTAACCATACTCTTACATGTGTGTATATATGTGTGTGCACACACATACATGCTATTTATATGTGTGTATGAAAAATTATGGAAGCATTCATAGAAGCCTGTCAACACGAGTAATTCTTTTTTTTAATTTAATTTTTTTCTCAATTACATATAAAAAGAACTATATCATTTTTCAGATTTTGAGTTCCAAATTCCCTTTCTTCCTTCCTCTTACTCCAATTGCAAAAGCAAACAATATGGTATAAGTTGTATACATATAAGCCATGTAAAACACATCTCTATGAAAGTAAGTCTTTTTGTAAAAGAAAACAAAGATAAAAATACAAGAAAAATAACATCAAGAAAGCTTTCAGGGTCCATCACTTCTTTCTCTGGAGATATACAAAAAAATCTTCATATTTGAATCTTTATATTTTTGATAATAAAGAAATCATCCACAGTTGTTCCTTGTACAATATTTTTTTTAGTTTTATTTTTTTTTAAATTTTTATTTAATAATTACTTTATATTGACACTCGTTTCTGTTCCGATTTTTTTCCCCTCCCTCCCTCCACCTCCTCCCCTAGATGGCAAGCAGTCCTTTATATGTTGGATATGTTGCAGTATATCCTAGATACAATATATGTTTGCAGAACCGAACAGTTCTCTTGTTGCTTAGGGAGAATTGGATTCAGAAGGTATAAATAACTCGGGAAGAAAAACAAAAATGCAGATAGTTCACATTCGTTTCCCAGTGTTCTTTCTTTGGGTGTAGCTGCTTTTGTCCGTCATTTATCAATTGAAACTCAGGTCTCTTTGTCAAAGAAATCCACTTCCATCAAAATATGTCCTCATACAATATTGTTGTCGAAGTGTATAATGATCTCCTGGTTCTGCTCATTTCACTTAGCATCAGTTCATGTAAATCTCGCCAGTCCTCTCTGTATTCATCCTGCTGGTCATTTCTTACAGAACAATAAAATTCCATAACATTCATATACCACAATTTACCCAGCCATTCTCCAATTGATGGGCATCCATTCATTTTCCAGTTTCTAGCCACTACAAACAGGGCTGCTACAAACATTTTGGCACATACAGGTCCCTTTCCCTTTTTTAGTATCTCTTTGGGGTATAAGCCCAATAGAAACACTGCTGGATCAAAGGGTATGCACAATTTGATAATTTTTTGGGCATAATTCCAGATTGCTCTCCAGAATGGTTGGATTCGTTCACAATCCACCAACAATGCATTAGTGTCCCAGTTTTCCCGCATCCCCTCCAACATTCATCATTATTTTTTCCTGTCATCTTAGCCAATCTGACAGGTGTGTAGTGGTATCTCAGAGTTGTCTTAATTTGCATTTCTCTGATCAATAATGATTTGGAACACTCTTTCATATGAGTGGTAATAGTTTCAATTTCATCCTCTGAAAATTGTCTGTTCATATCCTTTGACCATTTATCAATTGGAGAATGGCTTGATTTCTTATAAATTTGAGTCAGTTCTCTATATATTTTGGAAATGAGGCCTTTATCAGAACCTTTAACTGTGAAAATGTTTTCCCAGTTTGTTGCTTCCCTTCTAATCTTGTTTGCATTAGTTTTATTTGTACAAAGGCTTTTTAATTTGATGTAATCAAAATTTTCTATTTTGTGATCAGTAATGGTCTCTAGTTCATCTTTGGTCACAAATTTCTTTCTCCTCCACAAGTCTGAGAGATAAACTATCCTATGTTCCTCTAATTTATTATCTCGTTCTTTATGCCTAGGTCATGGACCCATTTTGATCTTATCTTGGTATGTGGTGTTAAGTGTGGGTCCTTGCCTAATTTCTGCCATACTAATTCCCAGTTATCCCAGCAATTTTTATCAAATAATGAAATCTTATCCCAAAATTTAGAATCTTTGGGTTTGGCAAACACTAGATTGATATAGTTGACTATTCTGTCTTGTGAACCTAACCTTTTCCACTGATTAACTAATCTATTTCTAAGCCAGTACCAAATGGTTTTGGTGACTGCTGCTTTATAATATAATTTTAGATCAGATACAACTAGACCACCTTCATTTGATTTTGTTTTTCATTAATTCCCTTGAGATTCTCGACTTTTTATTGTTCCATATGAATTTTGTTGTTATTTTTTCTAGATCAATAAAATATTTTCTTGGAAGTCTGATTGGTATAGCACTAAATAAATAGATTAGTTTAGGGAGTATTGTCATCTTTATTATGTTCGCTCGGCCGATCCAAGAGCACTTAATATTTTTCCAATTATTTAAGTCTGACTTTATTTGTGTGGAGACTTTTTTATAATTTTGCTCATATAATTCCTGACTTTCCTTTGGTAGATAGATTCCCAAATATTTATGCTATCAACAGTTATTCTGAATGGAATTTCTCTTTGTATCTCTTGCTGTTGGGTTTTGTTGGTGATGTATAAAAATGCTGAGGATTTATGGGGATTTATTTTGTAGCCAGCTACTTTGCTAAAATTATGAATTATTTCCAATAGCTTTTTAGTAGAATCTCTGGGGTTCTCTAGGTATACCATCATATCATCTGCAAAGAGTGATAGTTTGGTTTCCTCATTGCCTACTCTAATTCCTTTAATATCTTTCTCGACTCTTATTGCCGAGGCTAGTGTTTCTAATACGATATTAAATAATAATGGTGATAGTGGGCAACCTTGCTTCACTCCAGATCTTACTGGGAAAGGTTCCAGTTTTTCCCCATTGCATATGATGCTTACTGATGGTTTTAAATATATGCTCCTGACTATTTTAAGGAAAAGTCCATTTATTCCTATGCTCTCAAGTGTTTTTATTAGGAATGGATGTTGGATTTTATCAAATGCTTTTTCTGCATCTATTGAGATGATCACATGGTTTTTGTTTGTTTGGTTATTGATATAGTCAATTATGCTAATAGTTTTCCTAATATTGAACCAGCCCTGAATTCCTGGTATAAATCCTACTTGGTCATAGTGTATTATCCTGGTGACGATTTTCTGTAATCTTTTTGCTAATATTTTATTTAAGATTTTAGCATCAATATTCATTAGGGAGATTGGTCTATAATTTTCTTTCTCTGTTTTCAGCCTACCTGGTTTAGGTATCAGTACCATGTCTGTGTCATAAAAGGAGTTTGGTAGGACTCCTTCAATCCCTATTTTTTCAAATAGTTTATATAACATTGGAGTTAATTGTTCTTTAAATGTTTGGTAGAATTCACATGTAAATCCATCTGGTCCTGGGGATTTTTTCTTAGGGAGTTGATTGATAGTTTGTTCTATTTCTTTTTCTGAGATGGGACTGTTTAGGATATTTACTTCTTCCTCTCTTAGTTTGGGCAAGCTATATTTTTGGAGGTATTTTTCTATTTCATTTAAGTTGTCGAATTTATTGGCATAAAGTTGAGCAAAGTAACTCCTAATTATTGCTCTAATTTCCTCTTCGTTAGTGGTGAGTTCTCCCTTTTCATTTTTAAGACTAACAATTTGATTTTCCTCTTTCCTTTTTTAAATCAGATTTACTAAGGGTTTGTCTATTTTGTTGGTTTTTTCATAGAACCAACTCTTAGTTTTATTAATCAATTCAATAGTTTTTTTTTTTACTTTCAATTTTATTGATCTCACCTTTTATTTTTAGAATTTCAAGTTTAGTGTTTGACTGGGGGTTTTTAATTTGTTCCTTTTCTAGCATTTTTAGTTGCAAACCCAATTCATTGACCTTCTCTTTCTCTATTTTATACAAATAGGCCTCTAGAGATATGAAATTTCCCCTTATTACCGCTTTGGCTGCATCCCATACATTTTGGTATGATGTCTCATTATTATCGTTTTCTTGGGTGAAGTTATTAATTATGTCTATGATTTGCTGTTTCACCCAATCATTCTTTAGTATGAGATTATTTAGTTTCCAATTATTTTTTGGTCTACTTCCAACTGGTTTTTTGTTGAATGTAATTTTCATTGCATCGTGGTCTGAAAAGGATGCATTTACTATTTCTGCCTTACTGCATTTGAGTTTGAGGTTTTTATGTCCTAATATATGGTCAATTTTTGTATAGGTTCCATGAACTGCTGAAAAGAAAGTGTATTCCTTTCTGTCTCCATTACATTTTCTCCAGAGATCTATCATATCTAACTTTTCTAGTATTCTATTTACCTCTTTGACTTCTTTCTTATTTATTTTGTGGTTTGATTTATCTAATTCTGAGAGTGCAAGGTTAAGATCTCCCACTATTATAGTTTTACTGTCTATTTCTTCTTGCAGCTCTCTTAGTTTCTCTTTTAAGAATTTAGTTGCTACCCCACTTGGTGCATATATGTTTAATATAGATAGTGCTTCATTATCCATGCTACCCATTAGCAAGATATAGTGCCCTTCCTTATCTCTTTTAATTAGATCAATTTTTGCTTTAACTTGATCTGAGATCAGGATGGCTACCCCTGCTTTTTTGACTTCACCTGAAGCATAGTAGATTTTGCTCCAACCTTTTACCTTTAACCTGCATGTATCTCCCCGCTTCAGGTGTGTTTCCTGTAAACAACATATTGTAGGATTCTGGCTTTTAATCCATTCTGCTACCCACTTCCTCTTTATGGGGGAGTTTACCCCGTTCACGTTTATGGTTAGAATGACCAATTCTGTATTACTTGCCATCTTGTTAACCCCGGTTTATGCTTTTCTCCCTTCTTTCCCCTTTCCCCCCCTTCCCAGTATTAAGCTTGTGAGCACCACTTGCTTCTCACAGCCCTCCCTTTTTAGTATCCCTCCACCTGCCTTAGAGTTCCTCCCCCTATCTTACCCCTTTCCCTCCCAGTTCCCGTATTCCCTTCCGCTTAGCTTATTCCTTCCCTTTTCACTTTTCCCTTCTAACTTTTCAAGGAGGTGGGAGAAGTTTCACCATAGATTGAATATGTCTTAAGATTTTTCACTTAAAGCCAATTCTGAAGGCAGTAAGATACCCACTATATTCATCCCCCTCCATTCTTTCTCTCAGATATAATAGGTTTCCTATGCCTCTTCATGAGATGTACTACCCCCATTTTACCCTTTTTCTGATACAATGTCCTTTCCACATCAATTTCTAGAACAAGGTATACATGTATTCTTTATACATCTATATAGTCAAAATATAGTTCCCAAGATTAATCTTTACCTTTTTAGATTTCTCTTGAGTTCTATATTTGTAGATCAAACTTTTTGTTAAGTTCTGGTTTTTTCATCAGAAATAGATGAAATTCGCTTACTTCATTGAATGTCCATCTTCTTCCCTGGAAAAAGATGCTCATTCTCGCTGGGTAAGTTATTTTTGGTTGCATACCAAGTTCCTTAGCCTTTCGGAAAATCATATTCCAGGCCCTTCGATCCTTTAATGTGGATGCTGCCAGATCCTGGGTGATCCTTATTGTGGCTCCTTGATACTTGAATTGGGTTTTTCTAGCCGCTTGCAATATTTTTACCTTCATCTGAGGGTTCTGGCATTTGGACACTATATTCCTTGGTGTTTTGATTTTAGGATCCCTTTCAGTGGGTGATCGATGAATCCTTCAATGTTTATTTTTTCCTCTGTTCCTATGACTTCTGGGCAGTTCTCTTTGATAATTTCCTGGAAAATAGTGTCCAGGCTCTTTTTTTCATCATGTTTTTCTGGAAGTCCAGTCATTCTCAGATTGTCTCTCCTGGATCTGTTTTCCAGGTCTGTTGTCTTCCCCAGAAGGTATTTCACATTTTTCTCCATTGTTTGATTTTTTTGGATTTGCTTGACTGATTCTTCTTGTCTCCTCGAGTCATTCAATTCCACTTGTTCAATTCTGATTTTCAGTGAAGTATTTTCTTCACTCACTTTTTAAAAATCTTTTTCTAATTGTCCAATTGAGTTCTTTTGTTCTGTGGAATTTTTTTTCCATTTTGCCAATTTTGTTTTTTAGAGAGCTGTTTTCTGTTTCCAGTTCACTAATCCTATTTTTCAAGGATTTTACTTCTTTATCCACTCTCTCTTTAACTTTCTCCAGGCTCTTTTGCCAAGCCTCCCTCTCCTTTTCCCAAGCCTCACTCTGCTTTCCCCATTTTTCTTCTAGCTCCCTTGTGAGAGCCTTTTTAATCACTTCTATGAGGTTCATCTGTGCTGAGGAACAGATGCTCTCCTCCTTTGGGAATTCACCTGGAGACAGTTTGTTTTTAGTCTCCTCAGGATTTAGAGTCTGCTCTCTATCTGTATAGAAGCTGTCAAGGGTTAAAGTCCTCTTCAGCTTCTTGTTCATTCTGTCTAATAATCAGAGACAAACTACCAAAGAAAAACAGAAAAAACTGGAGTCTTTCTTTGGGGGAGGGGCTGGGTATGTTATCAAGCTTCTTCTACAGACTGCAGGGGGCAGCAGTGAGGCACTAGCAGGACTGTGTGCGCCTGCGCTCTAAGATCTCAAAGCGTGCTGAGTCACTGTGGGGGGGAAGAGGACGGGCGGCCAGGTCCCGAGAGACTCCAGCTGTTTGGGGTTGTATTCTTCAGCCCCGGTGTTTTTAGCTTCTCTGCTGGGCTGCTGACTTGCTGCCGGAGCAAAGTATCCAAACCTGTAGCAAAGCTCTCCCCGCAGAGACGGCTGCAATCACTCCCCACCCCCTCTCCCGTCTGCTCCCGTGCTCTCACTGCCGCTGCCCGCCGCCTGCGCCCGATCTAAAACCATCCCAGCCCTCCAGTAAAGACACACCTTTCTTGGCGAATCTCAAGGATGGCTTCTCTTTGTAACTATTTGTGGGTTTTTTTCAGTCAAGCATTAATTCAGAAGCTTGTAATGAAATGGATAGTGAGAGAAAGCGTGGAGCTTATGCAGCTGTGTGCCTCCTCTCCGCCATCTTAACCGGAAGTCCCTCATTGTACAATATTGCTATTATTGTTCACAATGTTGTGTTTCTGCTCACTTCACTGTTTCAGTTCATGTAAGTCTTTCCAGTATTTTTTTTTTTGAGAGCAATCTGCTCATCATTTCTTCTAGCTTAACAGAATTTCATCACAATCATACATTACAAATTGTTCTGCTGTTCCCCAATTCATGGATGTCTCCTCAGTTTCCAATTCTTTCTGTGACTAAGAGCTATAAAAATATTTGTTGCCTATATAGGTCATTTTCCATTTTTGCTGCTGGTACTGCTGTTGTTGTTAATCTCTTTTGGATACAGACTTTGTATTGGTATTGTTTGGTTAAAGGGTGTGCATGATTTTATAGCACTTTGGGCATAGTTGTGGATTGCTCTAACAAAACGGTTGAATCAGATTACAATTTGACCAACAATGCATTAGTGTTTTAATTTTCCCACATTCTTTTCAACATTTATCATTTCCTTTTTCTGTCATATTAGTTAGCCTAAGAGGTATGTGGTGGTTGCTCAGAATTGTTTTAAAAAGCATTTCTCTAATCAATATTGAACAACAAAAAAAATTAAATAGCTTTGATTACTTTTCTGAAAAAAATACCTGTTCATATCCTCTGGACATTTATCAATTGATGAATGTTTCTTATTTCTATAAATTTGACTCAGTTTTCTATGTAGTTGAGAAATAAGATCTTTATCAGAGAAACTTGGTAAAAAAAAAAGTTTAAGTAATGGTTACTAACTATATATTGTCCTCCGTTCTATTTTCCCAGTTTTTCTTACTTTTTTTTCCTTTTCTCTCTGTTCATTCTCATAAGGCTTTTGTTTCTAACTTTTATCTTTCCAAATCTGTCCTCCTTTCTGTTAGTTCTCCTCCCTTCTTTTTTATCCTCTTCCCCTCCTACTATAGTACATAATAACAGAGATTTCTACACCCAAATGAGTGCGTGTGTAATTCCTTCTTTGTGCCAGTTCTGATGAGTTAGATTCATGCTCTTCTCAACCCATTCCTCAATCTTCCCCTCCTCTGTAAAAAACTTTTAGCCTCTTTTATTTCAGACAATACACCCCATTCTACCTGTCCCTTTCCCCTTCTAATGCTTTCCTCTTTCTCACTACTTAATTTGATTTTTTTAAAAAGATAATCACCCCATTATATTCTATCCATACCCATCCCTTCTATCCATGCCTACTTCTAATTGCTCTAATGAGAAGAGTTTTTGGAAATGACCAGTATTAATTTTCTATGTAATAATGTAAACAGTTTAACCTTATTGAATCCTTAATGAGGTCTCTTTTCTCTTCACCTTTTTGTACTTTTCTTCACTCTTGGATTTGAAAGTCAAATTTACTATTCAGTTCTGATGTTTTCATTAGGAATGCTTGAAAGTCCTCTATTTCATTGAATATACTTTTCCCCTCTTAAGGATTATAATCAGTTTTGCTAGCTGATGATTCTTAGTAATAATCCCAGCTTTTTTTACCCTTCAGAATATCATATGGAAAGTCCCATAGTCTTAAATTTTATAAACTGGTAAATCTTGTGTTAACCCAATTGTGACTTCATAATTTGATTTTGATTTTTTTTTTGGGGGGGTTGTATAATAATTTCTACTTGACCTGCAAGTTCTGGAATTTGGCTATAATATTTCTGGATATCTTTTTTTATTTGGGAATCTCTTTAAGGAGATAATCAATACATGCATTCAATGTCTATTTTCATTCTATTAATATTTTTTGGTTGTCTAATTGGATGTCTCCTAAAATATGTGCTTGCATTCACTTCTTCTTAATTTTTTATTGAAGTAAGTTTGTTTAATTTTAGTACACATTGCTTTATGAATCATTTTGGGAGAGAAAAACAGACCAAAATGGAAAAACCATGAAAAAGATCAAAAAAGTAGAAAAAGAAGTGAACATATCATGTATTGATTTACATTTAATCTCCATAGATATTTTTATGGATACAGAAGGTATTTTCTAACCAAAGTCTATTGGGATTGCTTTGGATCACTGAACCACTGAGAAGAACCAAGCCTTTCATAAATGATCATCGCACATAAATTGCTGTTATTGTGTACAATGTATTCATGGTTCTGCTTGGTTCACTCAACATCAGGTCATGTACATCATTCCAGGCCTTACTGTAATCAGCTTGTTCATCATTTTTTATAAAACAATAATATTCCATTAATTTCATGTACCACTACTTGTTCAGCCAATTCTCAATTGATGGGCATCCACTTCTCTTCCAATTCTTTGCTGCTACAAAAGAGCTGTTTCAAACATTTTTTGTACATATGGAGCCTTTTCCCTCCTTTATGATTTCCTTGGGATATAGTCCCAATAATGGCATTGTTTTGTTAAAGGATATGCACAGTTTTATAGCCCTTTTGAGATAGTTCCAGATTGCTTTCCAGAATGGTTGGGTCATTTCACAACTCCATCACCAATGCATTAGTGCCCTAGTTTTCCTATATCCCTTCCAACATTTATTCTTATCTTTCACTGTCATCCTAGCCATTCTGAGAGGTATGTAGTAGTACTTCAGACATGTTTTAATTTATATTTCTCTAATCAATAGTGATTTAGAGTATTTTTCATATAACTATAAATGGCTTTAATTTTGTAATCTGAAAATTGTGTGTTCATATCCTTTGACCATGTATCAATTAGGGAATGACTTATATTCTCATAAAAATAAACATAAATTTCTTTATATATTTAGAAACGAGACCTTTATCAGAAATACTAGCTGTAAAGATTTTTTCCCAGCTTTGTCCTTCCTTTTAGTTTTGTTTCTGTTCGTTTTGTGTAAAATTTTTAATTTAATGTAATCAAAGTTGTCCATTTTACCTTTCATAATGTTCTTTAGTTCTTTGATCATAAATTCCTCCCTACTCCAAAGATATGATAGGTAAGTTATTCCTTGTTTTCCTAATTTGTTAATGGTATCATCCTTTATGCCCAAATCATGTATCCATTTTGATCTTTTTTTTTTGGGGGGGGGAAGGGGTGTGAAATGTAGTTCTATATGTTGACTTTTTGACATATTGTTTTCTAGTTTACCCAGCAATTTTTTGTCAAATAGTGAATTTTTATTCCAGAAGCTGATGTTTGGGGATTTATCAATTATTAGATTGCTATATAGACTTTGGTCATTGTGTCATGTGTATTTAATCTATTCCACTAATCCACAACTCTGTTTCTTAGCCAGTACCAAATAGTTTTGATGACTTCTGTTTTATAATATAGGTTTAGGTTTGGTACTGCCAAGCCACTATCCTTGTAATTTTCCCATTAATTTTCTTAATATTCTTGACTTTATTTTTCTAGTTCTATAAAATAATGTTTTGGCAGTTTGATTGGTATGGCACTGAACAAGTAGACCAATTTAGGCAGAATAATCATTTTTATTATATTATCTCAGTGTAATAGTATATAATTAATAATTTTCCAATTGTTTAGATCATATTTTTATCTGTGAGAGAAGTATTTTATAATTTTGTTCATATAGTTTTTGAGTTTGTCTTGGCAGATAGACACCCAAGTATTTTTTTTTATCTATAGTAATTTTAAATGGAATTTCACTTTCTATTTCTTGCTGATGGGCTTTGTCAGTAATATACAGAAATGCTAATGATATGGGGATTTATTTTATATCCTATAATTTTGCTAAAGCTGTGAATTTTTTCTAATAGGTTTTTGGATGTTTTTCTAGGAATTTCTAAGTATATTGTAATATCATCTACAAAGAGTGATAGTGTTATTTCCTCATTGCCTATTCTAATTCCTTTACTTTCTTTGTTTTTTCTTATTGCTAAAGCCAAGATATCTAGTACAATATTGTATAATAGTGGTGATAATGAGAATCCTTGCTTCACCCCTTATCTTATTGGGAATTCATCCAACTGCTATCCATTCAAATAATGTTTGCTATAAGTTTTAGATAGATAATGCTTAATATTTTAAGGAAAGATCCCTTTATCCTTATACTCTCTAGTGTTTTTAATACAAATGGGTGCTACATTTTGTCAAAAGCTTTTTCTGCATTTATAGAGATTACTATATGATTTCTGTTGGTTTTGTTATTAATATGGTCTATTATGATAGTAGTTTTCTTGATATTGAATTAGTCCTGCAGTCCTAATATAAATCCTTTTAGACATAGTGTGTTATCTTGTTGATAAGTTGTTATAATCTCTTTGTTAATATTTTTATTTAAACTTTTTGCTTCAATATTCATTAGAGAGTTTGGTCTGTAATTTTCTTTCTCTGTTTTGGTCTTTCCTGGCTTAGATATCAGTGTCATATTTGTGTGATAGAACAAATTTGGCAATACTACTTCTTTACCTATTTTTTCAAACAGTTTATGTAATATTAGAATTAATTTTTCATTAAATGTTTGGTAGAATTCACTTTATCTGGCCTTGGAGATTATTTCTTTGGGAGTTTATTAATGTCTTGTTCAATTTCTTTTTCTAAAATGGAACTATTTAAATATTGTATTTCCTCTACTGTTAGCCTGTGTAATTTATATTTTTGCAAACATTCATATCAGTTAGATTGTCAGACTTGCTGCCATAATTATAGCTCCTAATTATTGCTTTAATTTCTTTTTCATTGGTGGTAAGTTCATCCCTTTCAGTTTTGATATTGGTGATTTGGCTTTTTTTCCCCTTTTTCTGATCAGATAACCAAAAGTTTATCCATTTTGTTAATTTTTTTTCATAAAACCAACTCTTAGTTTTCTTTATTAGGTTCAATAGGTTTTTTAGTTTATATTTTATTAATCTCTCTTTTTAGTTTCAAAATTTCTAATTTGGTATTTAATTGGGGGGTTTTAATTTGTTCTTTTTCTAGCTTTTTTAGTAGCATGCTAATTCATTGATTTTATTTTATTTATGTGGGTATTTAGAGATATAAAATTTCCCCTAAAAACTGCTTCGGCTGAATCCCATAGAGTTTGGCATGGTGTCTCATTATTGTCATTTTGTTGGATGAAATTATGGATTGTTTCTGTGACTTGTCATTTGATGCACTCATTCTTTAGAATTAGATTATTTAATTTCCAAATGATTTTTATTCTATCTTTCTCTAGCCATTTGTTGAATATAATTTGTATTGCACTGTGCTCTGCAAAGGAAGCATTTACTATTTCTGCCTTTTTGCATTTGATTATGAGTTTTTTATGCCCTAATACATGTTCAGTTTTTGTGTAAGTGCCATATACTACCAAGAAAAAGGTGTATTCCTTTCTGCCCCTATACAATTTTTTCCAGAGATCTATCATGTCTAAGTTTTCTAGGATACTACCAATTTCCCTAGTTTCTTGTTTATTTTGTGGTTGGATTTGTCTGATTCTGAAATGGTAAAGTTGAGATCTCTCAATAGAATAGGTTTGCTGTCTATTTCTTCTTTTGACTGGCTTAAAATCTTTTTCCAGGAATTTGCCTACTCTACTACTTGATGCATACACATTTAGTATCTTTACTACTTCATGATTTGCTGTACCCTTTATCAAGATGTACTTTCTCTCCTTATCTTTTTAATGAGATCTATTTTTACTTTTGTTTTATCTGAGATCAGAATTGTTACGTCTGCTTTTGTTACTTCAACTTTTTGTTACTTTTTATTACTTCACAATAATTTCTGTTACAGCCTTTTATCTTTATACTCTTTGTCAAATCTATTTCTTGTAAACAACATATTGGAGGATTCTGTTTTTTAATCCATTCTGATATTCACTTCAGTTTTTGGAAGTGTTCATCCCATTCATGTTCACAGTTATGATTATCAGTTCTGTATTTCCCTCCATCCTATTTTTTCCCCTGCATGTGTGTTTGTTCTCTCTTTCTACCCTATCCTTGGTCCTGTTTTTTTACTTACCTCACCCACTGCCTTATCTCCTGTCACCCCTCCTCCTTTGTCAGGTTCTACACTTGCTGGCAACCAGGTCTTACCTCTAATGGTCTTCAGTGAGCATCTTAACATTCTAGTGTGTTCAACAAAGGGAATCACAAGCCAGGAGAGATGAGATTTATAGGTGCTTTATTAATGTGTGTTCCAGTAAGAGATCACATCGTTCCTCTTCTCTCTTTCCTCTCTGTCTGTCCCCCTCCTTTTATCCAACATCCACCAAGATGTTGCAAAAGTCTGTGCCAGCAATCTGAGGAAAACAAGATGAAACTTGTGTAGCCTACAGAGGAAGTTCTGGAGCTCTCGCCTAGGAACAGAGGCACTTATCAGAACAACTGATGCATGGAACACAAGGAATATTATCTCTGAGGCCATGTCAATCTCTTAGTGTTTGTTCCTTGTGACCCTCAGTTTTCTCCCCATGTCATGTCCTTCCAGGGGAACTGCACAGTCAGCCCCTAACACTCCTTCTCTTACTAGTGTTTTTTTTGTTTTGTTTTGTTTTGGTTTGGTTTTGCTTATATCAAAACTATTTGTAGATTTTCTTTTTTATTGAAGTTTTTTTTTTTTTATTTTAAAGACATATGCAAGAATAATTTTTTCAACATTGACCCTTGAAAAGCCTTGTGTTCCAATTTTTCCCTCTTGACCCCACCCCATCCCCTAGATGGCATGTAATCCAATATATATTAAACATGATTAAAAAAATGTTAAATTCAAAATAAGCATACATATTTTTATAATTATCTTGCTTCACAAGAAAAATCAGATAAAAAGGTAAAAAAAAAAGAAAGAAAACAAAGTTCAAACAAAAAATAATAAAGATGTTGTAAACCACACTCAGTTCCCATAATCCTTTCTCTGAGTGTAGATGGCTTTCTTCATCACAAGATCATTGGAACAGGCTTGAATGATTTCATTGTTGAAAAGAGCTACATTCATCAGAATCGATCATTGGAAAATCCTGTTGTTGCTGTGTACAATGGTCTCCTGGTTCTGCTCATTTCATGTAACATTACTTCATGTAAGTCTGTCCAGGCCTCTCTGAAATCATCCTGCTGATCATTTCTTATAGAATAATAATGTCCCATAACATTCATATACCATAACTTATTCAGGCACTCTCCAAATGATGGGCATCAACTCAGTTCCCAATTAATTGCCACTACAAAAAGGGCTGCCACAAACATTTTTCTACATGTGGGTCCCTTTCCCTCCTTTAAGGTCTCTTTGGTTTATAAGACCATTAGAAATATTGCTAGATCAAAGAGTATGCACAGCTGGATAATCTTTTGAGCATAGTTCCAAATTACTCTCCAGAATGGTTGGATCTGTTCACAATTTCACCAAAAATGTATGTGTTCCAGTTTTCCTACATCACCTCCCACATTTGTTATTATTTTTTCCTGTCATCTTAGCCACTCTAAGAGGTGTGTAGTGATATCTAGAGTTGTCTTAATTTGCATTTCTCTGATCAATAATGATTTAGAGCACCTTTTCATATGACTAGAAATAGTTTCAATTTCTTCATCTGAATTACTAGTGTTTTTAAAAAAAACCATTCTATCCACCACCTTATCTTCTATCACCCCTTCTCCTTTTTCTTATCTTTTCCCATAAAAAATTATTAATTTATTAATAATTTTCTGCCCTCTTTTCTATCCTGCCCCTCCCTTTTCTTTCTTCTTTATCCTCCTACTTCTTACAGAGTTAGACAAATTTCTATATCCAATTGAATGACTAAGTTATTCTTTTTTAGAGACCAAACTGATGAGATCAAGCTTCAGACAATGCTCATCTTCCTCCATTCTTTCCTTCCATTTTAAAAGGTCTTTTGTACCTCTTCATGTGAACTAATTATCCCATTATACCTCTACTTTCCTCTTTTTCTAATACAAACCTTTTCCACCCCTTAATGTCTTTTTCTTTGATGTCATCACATCAGAGTCTGTTCACAACCACACCCTCAATCTATGTTTGCCCTAGTGATAGATAAAGTTATCAGGAGTTACAGATATGGTTTTCCCATTTATGGATGAAAACTATTTAACATTTAAATAGTATGTATTTTTCCCTGTTTACCTTTCTATGATTCTTTTGAGTCCTATGTTTGTAGATTTAATTTTTTGTTTAATTCTGTTTTTTCAATAGAAATTATTTAAAGTCTCTTCATTGAAGCTCCATCTTCTCCCCTGAAAGATGATGCTTAGTCTGGATGGATAGTTAATTGTTGGTTTTAATCCCAGGTCCTTTGCTTTTCAGAACATGGTATTCCAGGCCTTCTGATCCTTTATTGTAAAAGCTGCCAGATCCTGGATAATTCTGACTGTTGCTTCTTGATATTTGAATTGTTTTTGTCTGGCAGTTTGTATTATTTTGTCCATGAGATTATAGTTTTGAAGTTTTCCAACAATGTTCCTTGGGGTTTTCCTTGTGGGATGTATTTCCAGAAGTGAATGATGGATTCTTTCAATGAGCATTTCCCCCTCTGTTTCTAGAATATTGGAATAGTGTTTCTTAATGACCTCTTGTAGAATGCAATCTAGGCTCTTTTTTTTGGTCATGGCCTTTAGATAGGCCAATAATTTTTAAATTATCTCTTGTGGATCTATTTTCCAGATCAGCTGTTTTGAAAATGAGATATTTCACATTTTCTCCCATTGCCCTGTTCCAGTTTTTCATGTGTGATTTTCTGCAGTTATCTTTTCTATGTCTTTTTCCATTTGGTTTATTTTACTGTTTATGTAGTTGCTTTTTTTTCAGACAATTTTTTCCTTCCCTTTCCAAACTGTTGACTCTCTCATGCATTACTCTCATTTCTTTTCTCAGTTTTTCTTCTACCTCTCTTATTTGCCTTTTGAAATCTTTTGGGAACATTTCCAAGTAACTCTTTGGACTTGACACCAACATATCACTCTTTGAAATTTCTTCTGTGAACATTCTGTCCTTGTCTGAATTTGTTTTTTGATCTGCCCTGTCAACCATAGTAGGTCAAGGTTCTTTTTTGTTTCTTTCTCATTTTTTTTCCTTTTCTTTTGGTATTTCCATTTTTTTTTTTTACTTTTAAGGTGGAGCTCTGCTCCTGAGTTAAAAGTGGCACTGTTTCAAGCTTTCTGTGTAGCTCTGAGCATTGGCTTTAAGCACAGGGTCCCCTTATGTTTTTAGGGTTTAGTTCGTTTTTTTTTTTGTTGCTGCTGTTGTTTTGTTTTTTGTTTTTTTGGGTTTTTTTTTTTTGCTCTAGTGAGGAAACGCTCTTATTTCCATTTTTTATCTTCTGCTCTGGGACTAGAAGCTGCTCCACTGATTTGCTTCTCTACTGAGCTAAGACTGAGGATTTTAGTTGCTAATTTGCTGTGACTAACAACTTTTTACCAGTTTTCCCAGAGTCTATCTGAGCAGGGCTGAACATCCTTTTCACTCTATTGGGACTGACCTTTTTTGAAGTTTTTTTAGTCTATTTTGAGCTGGAGAATGGTCTCATTTCCTTATACTCTTTTGTGGGTTTTGGTTCCATGTGGATTTTGAGAGAACCTGGTAGAGTTTGAGCAGCTTCCTGACACTCTACCATTTTGGCTCCACCACCCCGTTTTAATTTTTAAAAAGTTATTTTTTTAGTGAACTTTTTAACCTCCTTTTCACTTTGACCAATTCCACTTTTTAAGGAATCCTTTTCTTCAAAGGATTTTTGTACCTCTTTGTACATTTGGTCAATTCTACTTATCATGGTTTTTTTTCTCCTCTTTGTATTTTTGTGTCTTTTTCTTTTTCTGTATTTTTCTAAGCTTCAGGGATTGGGGGCAGCTACTTTTAGAAGCAATTCAGGAGACCTTTAAGTTTTCAGTTCTTCCAAACTGGTATAATCTAGGGAAAGATGCCTGTACTATTCTCCAATATGCCCAAATATGGGCAACCAACAAAGTCCTGCCTCTGATACCAGTATAGGGATCCCTGTAGTTTCTTTCTAATCAGTTGTCCAATCCTGTTAGCTCCTGTGGTTTAAAGGGTCTCGAAACCTTCACTGCCACCACTGATTCAGTTGTCCTCAAGGTCCACTCCTGGTTTATTGGGACTATATCTGCACTGGACTGTGCTCCACTATATTCTAGCATGATCTACCTTTCTTGCCAATCTTAGAAGTCATCTTTAGTTGAAAAATCATTTCATTCCATCCTTTTGTTGGTTCTGTCACTGTACAATTTGTTTTGAGGCATTATTTAAAAGTATTTGGAGAGGCTGGGGAAGAGATCTCTGCCTTTTCTCTGCCATTTTAGTACTGCTTCCCTCATATAAGTAATTCTTATACAACAATTAAAACACATTTAGAAATTAATTTTCAAAGTATGTAGATAATTGAGCTTGTCTACTCAACACTAGGCTTCAAAAATGCCAGAATTTAAGGGGATTCTGGAGGGAAATGAGAAAATGTTAGAAACAAGAAATAACAACAATAAAAAAAACTTAATATGTCACACTGAAAATCAAACAGGTTCTTACATCTATTTATTTTTAAAAGCAAAAATTTATAATAGGAGTAAAATAACAATATAATATGTGATGTTTTATTTTAGAAACATTCTCTCAATAGGATTCACATCACTGTCTCATTTTAATGTTTTTTTGGCCAAACTATGTTAGGAATTGCCCCATAGAGTCTCAGTTTTAATGTTAAAAATTCAAAGCAATATAATAGAAACCTAAAAAATAGTGATTTATTTTTTAATCCAGTCTCAAAATTTTAAGTATGTTTTGCATAATATAATGTATAACTAGGATAATTTTCTTTGGGAGTCAAAAGCATTACCAATGGGGTGACTAATAACATAATATCTGCTACTTTTTATTTTATTAAATGCTAAAAATGTTTTTTAATTCAGAAAACTTTTTGGGTTATAGTGATAGGTATGCAAATAACAAGAGCCATGTATGCTATTGCACCCTGGTAAAGCATTTCCCATGGGATCATTCCTTTTCCTTCATGAAGGGGGACAATGGAAATACTCCTCAGAGTATGTTGTCATCTTTAGCATTTCTCTATGGATGGCTGTGATTGTACTACATAGTAAAAGTCATATCAAGAACAATATAAAAATGAACATTTATACTTCATTGAATTTCTATAGTTATCATAAAATGCAACTTATAAAAGTTATAAATATAGTTCTTAACTTATAAAGTATAGTTAAATAAATTTAACACATTTAACAAGAAAAAATACATTTCTTCACTGAAAGTACAGAAGTCAAAAAAAAAAAAAAAGTATAGAAGTCATGAGCACAGAGGCTCCTTTATGTGGGTATGTTAGAATTACTTTTATTCTTGAATATAAACAAAACCATATCTCAATAAGAAGTTGAAGTTGAATTCAAAAATATTATGGAAATACATGAATATTTGTCATGGCATCTTCTTAAGAAAAAATCAAACAGGAGGTTAGCTATGTTGATATATTGTTCAATGTTACCACAAATTGTCTTATGGTAATCAAGGAATGATATGCAGAACACATCTTATTCAATTTTGTTGGTGTTAAGTATGTGAAATGGTATAAATTTGCAAAGTATCACATCATTATCAACTGCTACAAGGTTAAGCTATGTAAACATCACAGTAGTCATTTTGTCAGAAACATAATTTAGCCAGTATCTGATTTCTCTTTCCTCTAAGCTGTCCAATCAACATGAATATTAATCTGTACCATATAGAGTCTGGATCAACAGGTGGTTCAATGTTTTCACATTTCTCAAATTCTTCACTTTGTTGCCAGTTCTAACAATTTATAGCAGAAAAGCAAAACCAAATTAAAATGGAAAGTTTGATGTAGTCCATTTAATTATTTTTGGATGAAGTGAATTTTTCTGTAATCTAGCAGATGATGTGATTCTCACAAGAATAGTCTGCCCCAGCTGCTATATATATTTATGGCTGTCTGGTCCTAAAATTCATAATGATTTCCTTCCGGGTGCTTCAAGACCAAAATAAAATTTCTGACAGATTACATATTTAGGCATGCTCATTTTAACAGCAAAAAAGTAAATCCACAGAATTGAGGAGTTAAAAAAGACCTTACCAGCCACCTAGTGCAACCCATAAAACATAAGAAATCCCCTTCAAAATTTACTGATAAGTAAATTTAGTCCCTGCTAGAAAGGCCAACCTTTCTAATTGAACAGTTATAATTGTTCAGAACATTGTTTTTCCCCTCCTTGACCTCAAAATTAATCATACTTCTGCAACTTTGCATCCATTGTTGCTGATTGTGCCAAAATGGTGTTAGATATTATAGATAGATCACATATATATATATATATATATATATATAGAGAGAGAGAGAGAGAGAGAGAGAGAGAGAAATGGAGACGGACAGAAAGGCGGGGGAAAAGAAAGAGGGAAGAGAGAGGGAAGGAAGGAGAGAGTGAGAGATGAAGAGAAAAAGGGAGGGAGGGAGGGAGAAATACAGAAAAGAGAAGACAGTGAGAGAAAATGCATATATTTTTACAAATGCCATCTCATTTGATCCTCTCAATGACCTTGGAATGTAGATGCTATTATTTTCTCCATTTTATATTTGAAGAAACTATAAATAAAAATATAAAATAAATAAAAGTTAAATGACTTACTCAGGGTCATAGGACTACTAAGTGTTTGAGGTTAAATTTAAACTTAGATCTTGGAGATCCCATGCTCTGCTCCAGTATGTCATTGTTTGCTTCTAAATGGAACAAAGTTAGTTATCCTTCCACATGATAGTACTTCAAATGCTTGAATAGAGAAATTTTACTCCCCAGCCTACTCCTCCCTGAAGGCTTTTTTTTATCTTTAGACTAAACAGGTCTCATTCTTTCAATTGAATTTTGGATTGAAGAACTTTCACAGTTCTGATTGCTCTTCTGTGAACACAATCCTTTTGCCCTTCTCAGACTGTGGTGCCAAGAACTGTAATACTTAAATTAAAATTTGACAAAAGTTGATTCCATTGAAACAGTCATGTCCTTATTTCTGGAAAAATACTTCCTGCTTATAAGGCAATTAGTAGTACAGTAGATCATGGACTGCACCTTAAACTAAGACTTGAGTTTAAATCCAGCCTTAAATACCTATGACCCTGGCCATGTTCTGACTATCATACATTGTTGCAGTTATTCTTTCTATTGCTTTGTCATTTGCATATTAGATGAGTTTTTTATTGCTGCACCTTTTTATGTCACCAAAAAACAAATAGCGCCCACACACACACACACACACACACACGCATAACAGACCCCCAAGAAGTCTGAAAATATGTGCAATATAAGATACTTGTACACTTCTTATCCATTCAAAAGGATAGAGGGGACTAATTTTTTTTCTGTGTTTCATCTTTTGAGCCATGCTTGTTTTTTGTATGATAATATTTTCTTATAATTGTTTTTACATTTTTACATTGTTGTAATCAATTTGTATATTTTCTTGACTCTTCATTTCATTCTACATCAATTTGTGTAGATCTTTTCATGCTTCTCTGCATTTATCATATTTATTATTTCTTACAGCACAATAATAATTTATCACGTTTCTATACCACAATATGTCTGACCCAACTAGTGGACATAAACATTGTTTCCAATTACTTACTATAAAAAGTGTTGCTATAAATGGTTTAATATTAATGGAAATTTCACTTTCAAATACAAAACTCAAGAGAAGCATAGAAAGGTAAAAAGGAAAGAAAAAAATAAAGATTTCTTTTAAAAGTTAAAAAGTTCACAACCCTATATGGGAAGAAGATATATTTAACCTTTGAAAATTTTATCTCTGATAATGGGTATACTTGTGTAGGTATACTTTGATTTTATTGTGTTGGTATAAAAAAAAATAAACTAAAGGTAGAAAGCAAATTGTACTTAAAGAAAGGAAAGAGGAGGTGAAATAGGATAAATTACATCTCATGAAGAGGCAAAAAAGATCTGTTATAATTGAGAGAAAGAAGGGAAGGGGCTGAGCATTGTGTGAATCTTTCATCAAATTTGGCTCATAGAGAGAGAATATCAGGAGTATTTAGCTACAGAGAAACTTGTCTTATCTTATAGGAAAAGAAGAAAGAGAAATTGAAAGGAGCAGGCAAACAGAAGGAAGAACAGCAATAGAAGGATGTAGAAGGCCAGAACTCTGGACAAGTATACTTGAAACAAGGTGTTAACTCAGTGGAATCTATGAGATAATGGTTCTCTAGTTTATATATACTTAGTACTTAGCATGTTGATGTAATGGTTCTCTAAGTTCACACATAATCAGTTTGCTGTAATGATGCAATTACAATAAGGTATATAAGGGCTAAGAAGGGCTGGAAGAGAGACATTCTATCTTTGACCAGCCTCCTGGTGGCTCTCCTACTTCCTGCACTATAAGGGAGATTGGTTGAGACTGTGAAGCAGACTGATTCAGACTGGGAGACTGAAGGAGACAATAAAGATTTTGGACTTTATTCCTGACTATTCTGCTATTTATTTTCTGACTATTCTAGCGATTATTCTGTTGAGAACCAAGGCTGGTCCCCAGGCCCTCCAGAAACCTAGCCCAGACATTACAGAAAGGGAAAGGGATAATAAAGGAGGAAGGGATATAAAAGGGGAGGGCTGTTTGAAGAAGGTGGTTGTCAGAAGCAAAACACCATGGAGGAGGAACAAGGAAAACAAAAGAGAAAAGTATAACTTGGAGAAAATAAGATGGCAGGAAATACAGAGTTAGTAATTTTAACTATGAATGTGAATGGGATGAATTGTCACATAAAACAGATGGAGAAAGCAATCTGGATTAAAAGCCAAATCCTACAATATGTTGTTTATAAGAAACATATTTAAAGAAAGAGTGATATATTCAGAGTAAAGGAAAAAGGCTGGAGCAGAATGTATTTTGCTTCAGCTGAAGTTAAAAAAAAAAAGCAGGGGTAGCATTCCTGATCTCAGATCAAGCAAAAGCAAAAATATATCTAATTAAGAGATAAGGAAAAGAAACTATTTCTTGCTAAAGGGTACCATAGTAAATGAATTAATATTAATACTAAACATAATATGCACCAAGTGGTGTAACTTTCAAATTCCTGGAGGAGAAGTTAAGAGAGCTGCAAGAAGAAACAGACAACAAAATATATTGGAAGGGGCTCTCAAACTTGTACTCTCAGAACTTGATAAATTGAACCACAAAATAAATAAGAAAGAAGTTAAGGAAGAAAATAGAATTTTAGAAAAGTTACAGTGATAGACCTTCAGAGAAAATTGAATGGACACAGAAAGGAATATATATTTTTTTTTACATGGAACCTAGACAAAAACTGACCATTTATTAAGGCATAAAAAATTCAAAATCAAATGCAGAAAGGCAGAAATACTAAATGTATCTATGTCAGACCATGATGCAATAAAAATTACATGTAATAAAAGTCCAGGAAAAAACAGACCAAAAAATTATTAGAAACTAAATAATCTAATACTAAAGAATGAGAAGGTGAAATAACAAATCATAGACATAATTTAAAATTTCATCCAAGAGAATGACAATAATAAAAACAACACACCAAAATTCATGGGAAGTAGCCAAAGCAGTTCTTAGGGGAAGTTTTATATCTCTAGATGCTTACTTGCATAAAAATAGAGAAAGAGAAGATTAATGGATTGGATATGCAACTAAAAGAAGCTAGAAAAAGAACAAACTAAAAACCTCCAATTAAATACCAAATTTGAAATTCTGAAAATAAAAGGGATGATCAATATAATTGAAGGTAAGAAAACTATTGAACTAATAAACAATGCTAAGAGTTGGTTTTATGAAAAAACCAACAAAATAGATGAACCTTTAATTAATTTGATTAGAAAAAGGAATGAAGAAAATTAAATTGTTATCAGAAAAAACAAAAAGAATAAACTTTCCACCAATGAAGAAGAAATTAGAGCAATAATTAGGAGCTACTTTGTCCAATACATCTCATAATCTGAGTGAAATGGAGGAATACCTACAAAAATATTGCACAAGCTATTAATCAACTCTCTAAGAAAAAGTTTTAAAGTCTAAATGGATTTACATGTGAATTTTACCAAATGTTTAAAAAACAATTAGTTCTAATGCTAAATAAACTATCTGGAAAAATAAAGAAATGAGTCCTACAAAATTCTTTTTATAACACAGATATGGTGCTGATACCTAAACCAGGTTGAGCAAAATCAGTATAGACCAATTTCCATAATGAATATTGATGCAAAAATATTAAATAAAATATTTGCAAAGAGATTACAGCACATCATCCCCAGGATAATACACATTTCCAACTAGAATTTATATCAAGAATACAGGGATGGTTCAATATTAGGAAAACTATTTGCATAATTGATTATACCAATAACCAAACTAACAAAAATTATATGATTATCTCAATAATACAGAAAAAGCATTTCTACTTTACCCATTCCTACTAAAAACACTAGATAATACAGGAATAAATGGATTTTTCCTTAAAATGATCACTAGCTTCTATTTAAAACCATCAGCAAGCATCATATGTAATGGGGATGAATTAAAACCATTTCCATTAAGATTAGGAGTGAAACAAAGTTGCCCACTAACATTATTGCTATTCAATATATTACTAGAAATGTTTGTTTTTAACAATATATGTAGAAAAAGAAATCAAAGGAATTAGGGTAGGTAATGAGGAAACCAAATCATCACTCTTTGCAGACATGATGATATACTTAAAGGATCCTAGAAAATCAACTAAAACCTACTAGGAACATTTCACAACTTTATCAAAGTTTTGGGATCCAAAATAAATCCACAGAAACCATCAGCATGTCTGTTACCAAGAAAGTCCAGCAGCAAGTGATACAAAGAGAATTCCATTTAAAATACCTGTAGATATAAAATATTTGGGAATCTACCTACTAAACCAGTCAGAAATTATATGAACACAATTACAAAACACTATCTACACAAAGTCAGATCTAATCAATATGAAAAATATCAAGTCATCATGGGTAGGCTGAGCCAATATAATGAAAATGACAATAATACCTAAATTAATCTTACGCAGTGCCAATCAAATTCCCAACAAATTACTTTACAGAGCTAAAAAAAAAAATAGTAACAAAATTCATTTGGAAGAAAAAAATTCAAGAGAATTAATGAAAAAAAGGCAAATGAAAGTGGCCTAGCATTATCAGATCTAAATCTATATTATAAGCAGTGGTCATCAAAACCATTTGGTACTGCCTAAAAAATATAGTAGTCCATTTGTGGACAATAGTCAACGATTAGTAATCTAGTGTTTGATAAAGTCAAAGACTTACCCCTTTAGGAATAAGGATTCAGTAGTTGACAAAAATTGTTGGGAAAATTGGAAAGAAGTATGGCAGAAGTTAAGCAATGACCCACGCCTAATACTCTATACCAAGATAAGGTTGAAATGGATTCATGATTTATACAAAAGAGTAATACAATAAGCAAATTACAAAAACAAAGGATAGTCTACCCCTTGGATCTGTGAAGAAGAAAGGAATTTGTCACTAAAGAAGCTAGAGTATATTATGGAATGCAAAATGGATAAATTTCATTATATTAAGTTAAAAAAATTTTGTACAAATAAAACCAATGCAGAAAAGATTAGAAGGGGAGCAATAAACTAGACAAAAAATTACATTCAAGTATATTGATAAAGGCCTTATTGCTAAAATATATAGAGAATTGACTCAAATTTATAAATTTAAAACCATTATCCAGTTATAAATGGTCAAAGGATATGAACAAATAATTTTCAGATGAAGAACCTGAAACCATTTTTAGTTATATGAAAAATTGTTCTAAATCATTATTGATCAGAGAAATGCAAATTAAGACAACTCTGAGGTACCACTACATGCTTCTCAGACAGGAAAAGATAATGATGAATGTGGGAAAAAGTGGGACACTCATACATTGTTGGTAATCTGATCTGACCATTCTGGAAAGCAATTTGGAACTATGCCCAAGGATCTATGCTATCAAAATGGGCATAAGCATTGATCCAGCAGTGTCTCTACTGTATCCCAAAGAGATCATAAAAAAGTGCAAAAAATGTTTGTGGCAGCCCTTTTTATAATGGCAAGAAACTGAAAACTGAATGAATGCCCATCAGTTGGAAAATGGCTGAATAAGTTATATCATGAATATTATGCAATATTATTATTCTATCAGAAACAATCAGCAGGATAATTTCAAGGAGGTCTGGAGAGACTTACATGAATTGAGGTGAAGTGAAATGAGCAGAACCAGGAGAACATAGACAGCAACAGCAAGATAATATTGACAATTCTGACAGACGTGGCTCTTTTCAACTGTGAGATGATGCAAGCTAGTTCCAATGGTCTTGTGATGAAGAGAGGCATCTACACCCAGAAAGAAGTCTATGGTGACTGAATTTGAATCCTAACATAGTATTTTGGCATTTTTAATTGTTGTTTGCCTGCATTTTTTTCTTTCTCATTTTTTTTTTTACTTCTTGATCTGATTTTTCTTGTGCAACTTGATAATTGTAGATATATATACACTACCAAAATAGCACATTTTTAACATTTTCAATTCCTTACCATATAGAGGAAGGACTTGGGGGAAGGGAAGGGAAAAAATTGGAATATTGGAATGTTGAAAATTACCTTTGCATATGTTTTGAAAATAAACAGCTTTAATCAAAACAATTAATGGAAACTTTCATCTTAAAAATCACCTCTTAGGGGTTCAAACCTAATAATGGAATTTGGGGATTAATGAATATGGATACTCTAAAATGTTTATTTGCATAATATAATTGTTTTCCAAAATAGTAGTACTGATTTATATTCCACCAACAATGTGCCAGTGTGTCTATTTTTCTAAAATCCCTCAAACATTAACTTATTCTCATTTTTTGCAATCACTGCTAATTTTTATTGTATAGAGAAAAGGCTCAGAGTGGATTAAATTTATATTTCTCTTATTCTTAGTTAATTGAAACATACTTTCATATAGTTGTTAGTTATAAACCAAGAACTATTTATTGATTTATTCATATTCTTTGACTACTTATTTATTGAGAAATAGGTTTTGGACATATCCTCAAGTCATAAAAAGCAAATCCTTATAAAATAAATTCCCTATGAAGTTATTCACTCTTTTTTATTCCTTCCTTCATATCCTCCCTTCATTAATTTTATTTGTATAGGAGCTTTTCAGTTTCATATAATCAAAGTTTAGTAATTGTTTCTGCCTCCCTTTTAAATAATATACCTCTTATTCAGACTTATAAATGATATATTGTTTTTCTTCTAATTTGTGTTTATATTGTCATATTTAATTTTAAGATCACATTCTTTAAGAATATGTTATAGAATATGGCATAAAGATTTGGTCCAAAACAAATTTCTGCAAGATTGTTGTCCAGTTTTCTCAGAAGCTTTTATCAGATAGGAAGTCCTTTTCTAAGTAAGTTATATTTTCTGCCTTATCAAATTCTGAGTAATTGAGTTTCACCATTTCTATATCATCCACAAATTTTATGAACATGCTATAAATAACTATGGAGTCAAAAAAACCTCATTCCAAGAACTAACTGGAATCAGACTCAGAACCCTAGGTAACTTTCCAAGACTACATAGGTAATATGGTCAGCTGTCTATTTGCATTAGTACACATATTTTCCTTACTAAAAATACTATTACTTATACTATTGGAGTCTAGACCCTTCCACACATACCACCAAATCATTAAGACATTTTATGTACTTAACCCTGTTTTATAGGAAATTAGAGATGCGCAAACATGTATAAAATTTATCACTTGTACATTTTTTGGGAAAAGTATCTATATTTACATTTAATACCACTATCCTACCAATTCTCCTTTCTTCTCTGTTACAGGAGAATTAGGTTTAGAGAGCAAGGGAAAATATGTGATGCAGCTGTGGCACAGATGCTAAAGGAAGAAAAAAATGGAGACAAGACTTGTAAAGACAGCATCATTTTGCTAGTATTCATCATTTCATTATCATTATATTTTGAGGTAAATTAGTAATGGCCAGCCAGATGGGACTTTGGTCCTATGTGAGTATTCAGACAGATAAAAAAATAAACTAAGCACTTATTAAATACCTAATATGTACCATACAATATGCGAAATGCTTTATATATATTATTTCACTGATAATCTCAACAGCTTTGGAAGTAGATAGTATTATCCCTATTTTACAAGTGAAGAAACAAAGGCAAACAAAACTTAAGTGATTTGCTCAGGGTCCCACAATTTTGAACTCATCATTCTGACTTTGAGGCTCAGTACTCTATCCACTACATTATCTAGTTGCCTCTTAAAACCCTTCCTACAGACTTCCTACAGAGTGATAGAATTCTCCTGAATCACATTTCACATGGTCTAGAGATCTTACAGACATCTCTATCTTGTGAGATGAGTGCCAAATACATAATTTTTTTGTCCCTTGAAGGGGAATGGTATAGCAAATTGAATAACTACTAGGTCTGGATTTATCTTATGTTTGGTAAAGTTCTAGCACTTAAGAGAATTACTGTTTTAAATATGCTCAGAATATATGGTTTTGTTTCCTATTGTTATTTTTTCCTAGTTATTTGTAAGTGTATGCATCATATAGTATCCAAGTAAACATTGAGTATCTTCATGAAATAAAAAATGACTCTTTTCTACCAAGGCCACATGACTATTAGGTTATTGAGAGTGATAAGAGACACAATGTTAAGTTCTCATTGGTTGAATCCACAAATCCATATATTTTTTGACAATGAATTGGCACTGACTCAGAGAGATTAATGGTGAAGAACAATAGGTCACTGACTGCATAAAAACTATTGAAAACCATTCACTTAACATTACATCCCAGGTAAGTATTGTTATTTGCAAACTGCTAAGATAAATGTGGAACTCTCCCTATGCTACCTGATAAATAAATATAGTAATTTGATAAGTTATCTTTAAAAAAGAAAGTCTTGTCTAATTTTGTTTTCCTAGAAACATGGATTCTGCAAGTTTTATGTAATAGTAATCATTAATTTCTATAAATGCAATAAAATAAGGTCAGACATTCTACTTTAATTAAAAAAAAAAAACTAAGAGAAAGAAATTAAGAATACAGATGGTGGAGAGTATGATATTACCTAAATATATTTCAGTCTGTCTGTTGAAGTGAGTACTTCATGGTGTATCCCAACTATAATTTGATCACTTTTACAAAATGAGTATTAACTTACAGTAAATTTTATCATACTCTGCTCTAAAAGATTACTCTTCTGTTAATATTTGCTGCCCGTGCCTTTGAAAAAATAAATTACTTGCTGTAAATGAATCCTTAAAGCCACTCATGGCAGTCAAAATTCCTCAAAGAACACAAGCTATTTTGAAAAGAAGAATTGGCAAAAGTACTCATCACACAATTGCACAAGTGGGTGGAATTGTGGTATTTATTCTCATTCCATATGAAGACTAATTCCTTAAGTCACTGTAAAGCACAAATTTTTCATTTTTCATTTTTTTTAACTGATTACAATTCTTATAAATGAAAATACACAGTGGTAGAAATTGTAGGAGGATCGTTCCTTTGCTTTCCTTCCATGGTAGAAACATTAAGATTTTCTAGAGAATAAACTAAAAACCTCCTAGAAACAATTCACAATTTTAGCAAAGTAGCAGTATCATCAGCATTTTTATATATTATCATCAAAGTCCAGCAGCAAGAGATAGAGAAATTCCATTTAAAATAACTGTCGATAATATAAAATATTTGGGAGTCTCTCTGAAGCAAAGTCAGAACCATATGAACACAACTACAAACACTTTCCACACCAATAAAGTCAGATTCCATCAATTGGAAAAATAACAAGTGCTTATGGGTAAGCCAAGTGAATATAATAAAAATGACAATGCTACCTAAATTAATCTACTTATTTAGTGCCATACTAATCAAACTCCCAAAAAATTATTTTACAGATCTAGAAAAAATAATAAAGTTCATCTGGAAGAACAAAAGGTCAAGAATTTCAAGGAAGTTAATTTTAAAAATGCCAACGAAGATCGCCTAGCTGTGCCAAACCTAAAATTGTATTATAAAGGAGTGGTCATCAAAACCATTTGCTACTAACTAAGAAACAGAGTAGTTGATCATTGGAATAGGTTAGATTTGCAGGACAAATAGTCAATGACTATAGAAATCTAATGTTAGACAAACTCAAAGATGCCAGCTTTTGGAATAAGAACTCACTATTTGACCAAAAACTGCTGGGAAAATTGGAAACTAGGCAGGAACTAGACATTGACCCATATCTAACACCAAAATAAGGTCTAAATAGGATCATGATTTAGACATAGTGATATTAGAAGAACAAAGAATAGTTTATCTCTCAAATCTATGGAAAAGAAAGAAATTTGTGGCCATAGAAGAACTGGAATTCATCATTGAACACAAAATGGATAATTTTGATTGTATTATGTTAAAAAGTTTTTGTACAAACAAAAGTAATACAGACAAGATTAGAGAGGAAGGAATAAATTGGAAAAGCATTTTCACATTCAAATTTCACACTCTGATAAATGTTTTATTTCTATGTAGAGAATTGACTCAAATTTATAATTCAAGCCATTCTCCAATTGATACATGGTCAAAGGATATGAATAGACAATTTTCACATGAAGAAATTGGAAACCATTTCTAATCATGTGAAAAGGTGCTCTAAATCACTATTAATTAGAGACATGCAAATTAAGACAACTCTGAGATACCACTACACACCTCTCAGATTGGCTAAGATGACAGGAAAAGATGATGATGAATGTTAGAGGGGATGTGGGAAAATTGGGACACTGATACATTGTTGGTGGAATTGTGAATACATCCAGCCATTCTGGAATGCAATTTGGAATTATGCCCAAAGGGTTTTAAAAAATGTGCATACCCTTTGATCCAGGAGTGTTTTTTACTGGGCTTACATACCAAAAAGATCTTAAAAATCTTGCCACATGTGCAAAAATGTTTGTAGCAGCCTTTTTTGTAGTGCCAAAAAATTGGAAACTAAGTGGATGCCCATCAATTGGAGAATGGTTGAATAAGTTATGGTATATGAATGTTATGGAATATTATTGTACTATAAGAAATGACCAGCAGGATGATTTTAGAGAGACCTGGAGAGACTTATAAGAATTTATGTTAAATGAAATGAGCAGAACCAGATCATTGTATACAGCAACAGCAAGATCATAAGATGATCATTTTTGATGGATGTGGATCTTTTCAACAATGAGATGACTGAGGCCAGTTCCAATGATCTCGTGATAAAGAGAGCCATCTACACCTAGAGAGAGGACTGTGGGAACTGAATGTGGATCACAATATAAAATTCTCACTCTTTTTGTTGCTGTTTCATTGCATTTTGTTTTCTTTTCTTTTTTTTTTCTTTTTTGATCTAATTTTTCTTGTGCAGTAAGGTAATTATATAAATATGTATACATATATTGAATTTAATATATATTTAATGTGTTTAACATATATTGGATTATTTGACATCTAGGGGAGGGGTAGGGGAGAAAGGGAAAAAATTGGAATACAAGGTTTTGCAAGGGTCATTGTTGAAAAATTATTCATGTATATGTTTTGAAAATAAAAAGCTTTAATTAAAAAAGAAATAGTAAAGTTCTTTCTTTCGGTTTCTATACCTCTGTTTCCGTTTTTCTCAGTCTATTTTTCTCTGTGTTTCTTTTTCTATGTCTTTCTCTTTCTGACTCTCTGTGTCTCTCTCTATCTCCTTCTCTCTCTGTCTTGGTCTCTCTCTGCGTCTGTCTCTCATTCTGTGTCTCTGTCTGTCTCTGTCTCTGTCTCCATATTTCTCTGTCTCTCTCTCTCTCTGTGTCTCTCTCTCTCTCTCTGTCTGACTCTGTCTCTCTCTCTCTCTCTCTCTCTCTCTCTCTCTCTCTCTCTCTCTCTCGCTCTCTCCCCCTGCTGGTGACCACAGAAGGGAAATATAGATAATTGGTAGAAAACATTGTGCATAATACTAATAATTTACTGACCCTAAAAATCACAAGTTTTATGACTGATTTCTGAACACATAATTTTGAAAGTTGCATTGTGACTTGACTGAAAGAACCAAATATCTTAAGAAAGATGTAATGGAATATAATGCTTTTTGCTGTTAAGTCATTGACTGAATTGCACACAGGTTATCAGTAACTGGAAAAAACCTGCTTTGTGAAATGAGTTTCATGTTTTCTACCATTACACATTTCCCCCACTTCACAAAATCATAAATTTAGCAATAAAAAAGATATTTGAAACCATTTTGTTCTATCCTCTTCCATCCATTCCACCATTTCTCCTTTTTGTAAACATATAAAGAAAATCTTTTCAGATACAAAAACACACTATTCATTTCATTACATTACAATCTCATGAAAAAATTACCTTCCCACACTTGTGGTATTCTTCACTTTCTGAAAAAAAGCAAGTAAATACTTCTTTGTCAATGTCAAATTTAATCTAAAAATGTTTCTGCAAGGGCAAGAACCAGAACCATCATTTAGACAGGATCCATAGGCGATAAGGTACTAGACTTAAGTCAGGAAGATTTAAATTCAAATCTTCCCTCAATTATATGACCCACATAAGACACTTGGTCTCTGTTTATCTTAATTTATCCATCTGTAAAATAGAGATAAGAATGCGTATGGTTGTAAAGATAAAATGAAATAATACATGTGAATTACTTAGCAAACCTTAAGGTATCATATAAATTCTAGATATTGTTAATAATAATATTATCATATAATAATATTACAACATTAATTAATAATTATATACAATAATAATATATTATATATAATAATAATAATAATAATAATAGATATTAATAATAATAATAGGAATTCATAGGGCATTAAGGGTTTTTGGTATGAGATATGAGGACTGGTCATGAGGATTCCCTGAAAGTTTTTCGGGTCCACTCATCCATCTTGGCTTTCTATATATAACCAACTTTCATCAATGACTTCAAGAAGCTGTAAAATGCCCAGAATCCACAGCCCAGTAAAACTTTCTCAGTAGATAAGCTAAAAACAAAGTTGAGGATAGCTAAAAGGCCTTAACCCAATGGTAAGTTAAGGGGATGTCTACTTCAAGCATGTGAAAATATGAAAAGGGGAAAGATGACAATTTGGTCCACCAATCATGAAGGTGACTGAAGCAGTTTCTGTGCAACACTTAAGATCTTGTTCATACATCAAAATCACCAAAATCATCCACTGCATCCAAGCCATCACCAATCATCCTAACTATTGTTTTGCCCCTGGAGAAGAATGTATTTGGAAAAGATAGTAAAGCTGACATGTACAAGTAAAGAAATCACTCTTTGGTGACTTTGATCATATTGAAAACAACAGATGAATAGCATCCCCAAAATAATGATACCTAGCATTTATATAGTACTTTAATATTTAAAAATCTCTTTAGATAGGTTAACTCATTTGCTGCTCACAACTACTATTTCAGGTAAATGCTTTCACAAATGAAGAAGCTAATCCACTTCAACTCAGGTCTTCCTTGACGTCATGAGCAATACTCTGTAGACTACAATAATAATGAATGCAACTGAATTATCATCATCATCATTTTTCATCATCATCATCATCATTATTTCCTAATAACACATCACAAAGCTATTTCAAGATTTCAAGATACTCTGAAATTTTGAAGCTGCATAATTTTTTATTCCAGTGATTTCAATATGTATGTTTTAGAATACTATTGTATCAATATAGTTAATCCTCAACAGTCACATGTTTAACTTTTGAACCTTGTAACATTTGCATGATTTTATTAGTAATCTCATTTTCACTTTTTCATTGACAATCATGAACATTTGCACTTATGCACAATAGGGAAAAATGAGAAGCATAATGTGTGTGCAAGTTTGTGGAGCAGCTGGTATGCTACATGAGGTATGTCAGTGGTCCTACCCACCCTACTTTTGTAAACAGCTCCCTATGCATTCATTGCATAATTTCATTATTTGCCTTTAAAACTAAAATTTTTTGTTGTAATTATGTCTTCAAAAATTTCATGCAATTTTTCTGGCCCTAAGCCCAAGCATATGAAGTCAATGATGCAACTTAGTGGGAAAATAATGATGTTAGATAAAATTCATCCTAGAATGTCTTAAATTGCTATTGGCCCTAGGTCTATGTTAACAAAAAGAAGAAAATAATAGTGAGGAAGTATTTTGCATGTTATCATTTTTTTTTTTTTTTTACTATTTTGTGGGTTATTTCATGGTTACTGCATTAGAAAAAGTACAAATCAGAATTAATGTTTTATTTGGAAGAATTATATGTAGAAAGTGTTTTTTTTTTTCAGCAATCTCTAGCAAAAGATTACAGTTTCTAGTAGTTACAAGAATCCAATTCCTCTTTGCCATAGGTTGAATATATCAACATTTTTTTTATTTTTGCATAAATTTTTAGAAATGTTAGTTTTATGAAAGTTGAAATTTGACTTTGATAATTTTAGATATGTTCTCATTTGACCTGATTTTTTTCACACAGTAGGACAGATTTGGAAATATGTTTGGAAGAAATGCATGTGTTTAACCTAGGTTGGCTTACTTGCTGTCTAAGAGAAGAGAGAGGAGAGGAAGGAAGGAGAGAGGTTTGGAACACAGTGTTTTGTGGGAGTGGATGTTGAACTCTATCTTTGCATGTATTTTGAAAAATACAAAGCTATTTTTATTTAAAAAATAATATAAGATTTGTTGTCCTTTAGACAGCCTGATGAAAAGACAAATGTCACATGGGAAGAGGAAGTACATTCAGATCTGAGGTTGTGATTTTTCATCAAGGAGATCAAAAATTCATGACACTAACATGCTAATTGTACACTTTAAGACTTTTAACAGCATGGTTATTATTTGCATTTGACATGAAAATTTGTAAATTTTCCATTGGCAACCTTAACAACAGAAAATTTGAGTTTTTTATCTAAGAAACTTTGTAATGGGAAGTGCTACTGGCTGTTGGCATAGCATTAAAATAAAAGTCTACTTCTCTCAAAGCAAACTAGAAAATATTGTCAGCATTATTGGAGGGAGGGATATGATAGTTCCAGGAGAAAAATAAAATGACAAAGATGGGCATTTTCATTTCTAGTTTCTCTACATAGGTTTTTACATTTATTGTAAAAAATGATATGTGTGCTAGGGAAAAGATTTTATTTTGTTTTTCCACCAAGAAGTCTAGCAATTAACTTTATCCTAGGTTTCAGTGGGCAAAGTTCCACTTTCAGGTCGTTGGCCAAGAGCTGACTAACACCAATATGGAAATTTGGATCAAAATCAATTACTAAAGTCAGATTATGAGATTTTAACTGCCATTCTGAAACCAATTATATAGCTTTTGTGAACATTGTTTCCATTTGCCAGATCAACACCCCAGAGTCATTTTGACATTTAAAAAAATCCCAATTACATAGCCAACTGTTAATTTAAAAAGCAAAAATCGACCTGCAATTTTGGCTTGAAGAGCCAGTTTGCCTGAGGGATAGATGCAGAAAAGAAATACTAGCCTACTGTTTAAGTGCTAATATCACTACATTTCCAACTCTCATTTAGGACAAGCAGAATTTAGCACTCCTTCTTGAGCTATATCACCTTATAAAGTGCTTGAGTGAAGTAGGCAGCAAGGCAGTATGTGATAGTTTGCTTAGGAGCTGTAGCCACCAATGATAGGATACAATGTAAATTGCCAAAGGAAAAAAAATTCTGCAAAAGAATACTTTTTTTCATGGGAAAGGGATATGAATTTAATAGTGAAACACTAGTTTGAGTATCTGTCCTTTTCCCACTTACTAGAATTTCTTTGTTGTCCTTTGCATTGAGAAGGTTAACAGCTCAACCTAATTCCTCACTTGAAGGAACTTTATAGGTTTTCCTTTGGTTAAGGTCTAATGGGCCATTGGGGAGTTGATAATTAAATGAATGTGCATATTGGAGTAAGCTGCTCACTGAGGGACTGGAAAGAATGTTTGATTTGGAGAAAAGGTGCTGCTGCTAGAATTGCCTTACCACCTGCAAAAACAAAACCCATAAGGACAGTTGTATTAGAACAAACCAGAAAAAAAGAAGTCCAGACCTCTCATCTGAGAGCCTCAGAATAAGAAAAGTGTTAAAATAAACTGGTCTCCTGGTTTTTTTTTAAAGGATTTTCCCTAGTCCTGCTGTTTTTGGCAAGGCTTTGATAAAACCTACTTTTCTTAGCATTCTTTCCCTTTCAGTTTTTCACAGGTAGGTTTGAACTATCCCTTGATCCAAAATTGACAGAATTTTAAATTCTGAAATGAGTTATCAAACTCTATAGTTGCCCTTAGAATCTTCTGATTGGAAAAAATTTGAGGGTATTTTGTTATGAAAGATAAAGTAAAACAGTAGACAATGAAAAAAAATTAATTGTCACCTACCTCAACTTTGATACTGAAAAAACAGACTAATAAAACTTCTCACAGACCAAGGTGCTATAGAAAGAGTTTAAAGCTTTACAAACTGTTTGGGGCAATTGCACCTACCCAAACTGACTACTCAGGAGTCACTCCAAATGATGTACAGAAAGAATTTATTAGAATCTCGAGAAGTGGACTGTCCTGGCCTGTGGGCCTGAAAGATACCCACAGGAGGAGAGTCATTCACTTGAAGATGCTTACAACTTTTATACATTTCAGACAAAGAACCCCCAAAATCCCACCCTTTACAGGCTGTGATTGGTTACATAAACCTTTATCTCCCTATTTGGTCAGTGGAATGCAGTGAAAAAGGTGATATACAGCTTCGGCCACTTAATTCCTTCTTTGGACAATGGAATTCAGTCCAGGTCTCATCTAAAATCATGTGATTGGGGCCTATAGGCCTGGTCTACTTTAGTTAACAGTCTCTGATCAATATGTGCTTAATCTGTAAGTTCTTCACCTTTCCACACACTAAGAATGCAGCTGCTTTCTCACAGTGGATTCTTGAAGACCTGGTTCAGATTTTAATGGAGTGAATCAGTTAATTAAAGAAAATACATGAATATTATCAAGTACTGTGAGACAGCACATTATTACTCTATACTCCACAGAATTTCATACATTGAAGGAACTTGAAGAAATAGATTAAGCATGACAACCTATACAAACTTGCAAAATAAGCCTTTGTCCCAAACAACACATAAAAAATGTTTAGTAAGCTGACCATTTTTATATAAAGAAGCATATGCAATCAAAGATCATTTGATTCTAATTTTGGTGGTTGTGTCCTAGATCTCTTTAATCTTAGCACAGCTAATGTAAAATAGGAAAATAGTTGTTTTCCTATTTTTCCTAAAAGGGGAAATAGGAAAATCAAGAAAAACTGATTATTTTATCTACGTGATACCAAGACAAATAGGTATAAATTCATCATATATAACTGTTTCCCTGACTTGACCAAATTAATTGATTCGTATTTTATAGTCCCAATAAGAAAGTCTTTGACATAATTGATAAAATTAATCATTCAATAACTGTTCATGTTTTTTAAAAATAGTTAATCCCTCAATAATTTCAGGGCTCACAGAATATAGTCCCATGAGTCAGGAAATGAAAGATAAAAAGATAAATCCATCAACTATTACATCCAAACCATGCCTATAATCCCAAATTATAAAATATCCTTTAACAAAAATATTAAAACCAATATCTAAAACTGAAAGCAAGATCACATATTACTTTGAAACACCTAAAATGATGGTCTAGAACATTACTTCAAGTTAATCTATACTTTGTGGCCTCAGACAATAATCAAATTTACTTTGTTTTACAAAAAAGAAAAAAAGAAAAAATATGAAATAATAATTTACCACTTTTATATATCTCATTTCAGGAAATATGTGCTCATTGATTTGGAAATCCAACAATGGCATTGGCAATTCACAGTTAACATTGTCTGCCCAACATACACATTAAATTTTATTTCTTTCAGATTATATGTTTAAAATTCACACTTGTCATTCATTCTCACTATATATTTCAAGGCCATCTGAACCAAATTATCATTTATTTTAATGCTACTTAAATAGAGATAATATTAAATATCATTATAAATCTTTTCCCACCAATTTTAAAAATATATTTCAAAATTGCATCACATCTAAATACTTGCTTTTTCTTTTAAGTAAAAAGTATATTAATAAGGACTCAGAAAAGGACCAATTCACAGTTATCATTTAGGACAATTCTTGGAGCCTTATATGCATTCTTTTAAGACTGCAGAAATAAAATGAATTGCATTATTGAAGACAATAAAACTACCAGGCAATAGCTATATAACACATCTTTTTATTGAATCATTCCAACCAAAATGACTATTGATAAGAATGACTCTTATTTTTATTCATTTATTAAAAGATAATAAACTTTATACACTTTTTGAGAAATCCTTTAAAATCTCATTACAGAAGAAATGAGAAAAAACTAAAACCTTTATCTTCTATATTGCAAAATGTTTATTGCATGAAGAATTTAAATTCATCCCAATATTTATGAGTTTCTATGAACAATTCATTCAAAATATATTTTTCTAAACTTCTAAAAGGAAATACGCATGGTTGACCAATTAATTTACTCTACTAACAGGAAATTTATCCTCTACAAGATTAGCTAAAATAGTGAAATGATGCTATTGTTTTAAATACATATTATCATATTGTATACTTATAATAAAAATCTCACAATATCTATCTTTTCAATTTTTTGTGCTATACATGTATGCTTATATAGCAGATGGATAAAATATTTGTCACTTCAGAATCATGAAATATTTAAACTATATGGAGATTTAAAATTTTTCTTACAATTTTTTCATTTTGCATATAAGGAAACTGAGGTCTTGAATAATTGATTTTCCCATGTTTTTACTTAATATATTTTTGATTGAGTATAATAAATTTGGCTTTGAGAGAATAAGCAATTATATTTAATCAAGGTTAAAATGTGTATAATACATTAATATTTATGAAATTTTTTACATATATTATTGTTTCAGTTGTCCTCTAGGACAACCCTACAAGGTAAATTCTATTATTATCATTATTTTAAATATAAAGAAGCTCAGACTAAGAGAAATAACAGGAGTTGCCCAAGGTAACATATTTAAAGTATCAGAGCCAAGATTTAAAAGGTTTTCCTAAATTTAAGATTTTATCCAGTATCCCACCTCAATGCCTCCATTTATTTCTACTGACTTTTAATATATTTCTAGTCTCAGAAAACAACAAGTCTTGGGTCATATTAGTATTAATCCAGAAAAAAAAAAGGTTTTAGATTGAATGCACTGATGGTTGTTAGATCAAGCCAATCTGTTTAGAGTTGAGTTTTTTCATCATCGGAGCATTCTTCAGGGCTGACATTTATAAAGCAAGACAATAAGCAATCATCTATCAGATATAATTTGAGAATTATTTTGATGAAACTTCCTGCTTAAAAATCCCTTTCCTACTTATGTCATGGACGCCTCAATTCCCTCTCCTAAAAAGCCCAAGTCAGACATACTAGAAGTCTCTAACAGCTTAGTTATAAATTAGGTCACAAATCCCTTTTCCCTAGTGATAGAGAGTATCTTGGTCCACATGAAAACACCAAATGTCTAAATACAGAATAATGCTGAGTGAAGAAGAAAAGATTTGGGTCATAAAAGACAAAGTTTACTTACTTTCCAAATTATTAAAATTCAAAATCATTCTACAGAATTCTGTGTACAAAAATAAGAATAGTACAGTCCCATTTGACAATAGCATATCTAAGACATGGGAATAAAATAATGATAGATAAATGTGAAGCAGGTTGGAATGGGTTAAGAGCCATAAAAACCAGTAAACTGATCAGGAAAAAGTGCTAAATTTTTGAGGAGATAAAAATCACCTTTCTTCTCATGAAGCAAAGATTTCAGTGCAAGAGCAAAATTAGTCCTTAAAAGAAGAGGATTTTGACAATCAGAGATTCAAAGGGAGTGTATTCCAGGCATAAGATGTAGTATTCAAGAAAGCCACAAAATAATATAGAATGAGACTGAGAAATAGTTAATAATCCAATAAAAATAAAGTGTTGTATGTGAAGAACAGTAGGATGAAATTAGGATAGAAGGGGCTGACCTGGGAAGTACCATAAATACTAGACTAATGAGAATGTATCTTATTAAATAGGTAATACAAATCTTGTGAAAGATCTTTAGTATACAAAAATTTAAAGAAAAAAAAAAAGAAAGAAATTTAAGCGGTGAGAAATCTGGATGTGTTGAATAAAAAAGAAGGGAGAGATAGAATGTGATAAATTATCTCACATAAAAGGGATTTGAAAGAGCTTTTGCAGTTAAAGACAAGATGGGGGTGTACTGTATAATATTTGAACCTTACCCTCTTTGGAACTGGCTGAAACAAGAATACTACACACATTCAGTTGGATATAGAAATATACTTTAACTTATACAATGTAGAAGGATGAGAATAAGAGAAGGGAAAGGACAAATAGCAGGGAAGATGAAGGAAGGCAGTCATCAGGTGCAAAAAGACTTTTGAGAAGGAAAAAGATGAAAGGAAAGAGAGAGAAAGAAGGATAAACAAGGTTTAAAAAGTTGAAAGGATATATATATATATAGCTAATAATCATAACTATATATGTAAAGGGAATGAACTGACCCATAAAATAGAAACAGATAGCTAAGTAAATTAAAAACCAGGGGTAGCAAAGGTGGTATTAGATAAAACAAAAGCAAAAATGGTTCTAATTAAAAAGGATAAGCAAGGAAATTATATTTTGCAAAAATATATCACAGACAATGACATAATAGCAATAATAAACTTACATGCACCAAATGGTACAGCATTCAAATTCTTAAAGAAAAAGTTAAATGGAGGAGGAAATAGGCGATATAATTATACAAGGGGATTCAATGTCCTCTTTTCATAACTAGATAAATCCAATGAAAATAAACAAGAAAGAAGGTAGGGAGGTGAATAAAATGTGAGAGAAAAACCTGGAGAAAATAGTATAAGAATAGAAAAGAATAAACTTTTCTTCCCAGTGGTAAAGGACACCTTCACAAAAAAATAACTATATATTAGAACACAAAAACTTAACAACCAAATTTAAAAAAAAACAAATATTAAAAGAATCATTTTCAGATTATAATGTGATAAAATTACATTCAATAAAACACCATGGAAAACATTAAAATTAATTGGAAATCAAGTAATCTAGTATTAAAGAATAAATGTGTCAAAAATTCATAAAAATAATCAATCATTTCATTAAAGAGCATGACAATACTGAAAAATGTAGAAAAATTTATAGGATGCAGTCAAAACAGTAATTAGGAAGAAATTATAAATCTAAATGTTTACATCAATAAAATGGAGAAAGAACAGCTAACTAGATTGGACAAGTCATTAAAAAGAAAAACTAGAAAAAGAACAAATTAAAAATCTCTAATTAAAAATCAAAGAATCAACTAATAAACTCAAAAATAATTAAACAATTGAGTTAATTAAAAAAGCTGGCTTTATAAGAAAAAAATAAACCACTAATTAATTTCATTTTAAAGAAGAAAATCAAATCACCAGTATCAAAAATGAAAGGATAAATTTACTACCAAAGAAAAGGAAATTAAAGAAATTTTAGGGGACATTTTGCCCAATTACATACTAATAAATCTGACACCACAATTTTTCTTTATTTTTATTAAAGCTTTTATTTTCAAAACATATGAAGAGATAATTTTCAGCAATCACCCTTGAAAAATTTTGCATTCCAAATGTTTTCCCTCCCTTCCCTCTTCCTCTTTCCCTAGACAATAGGAAATCCAACACATGTTAAACATGTGCAATTCTTCTATCATTATTTCCACAATTATCAAGTAGCTCAAGAAAAATCAAATCAAAAAGGGGGAAAAATGAGAAATAAAACAAAATGCAAAAAAAAAAAAACTAATAAAATTGAAAATACTATATTGTGATCCATATTCAGTTCCCAAAGTCTGGGTTGCAAATGGCTTTCTTCATCACAAGACCATTGGAACTGACCTGAATCATCTCAAAGTTGAAAAGAGCCATGTCAGAACTGATCACCACAAAATATTGCTGTTTTAGTGTACAATGTTTTCCTGGTTCTACTCACTTCACTCAGCATCACTTCATGTAAGTCTGTAGGCCTCTCTGAAATCATCCTGTTGATCATTTCTTATAGAATAATAATATCCCATAACATTCATGTATCATAAATTATTTAGTCATTCTCCAACTGATGGCATTCACTCAGTTTCCACTTTCTTGCCACTACAAAAGTGTTGCTACAAACCTTTTTGCACACATAGGACATTTTACCTATGTCTTGATCTCTTTGGGATACAGACCAAATAAAGGCACTGCTAGATCAAAGGATATACACAGTTTGATAGTCCTTTGAGAATAGTTCCATTTTCAGGATACAAAATAAACCCACATAAGTCATCAGCATTCTTATATATCACTAACAAAACCCAACAGTTAGAGTTACAATGAGAAATTCCATTTAAAGTAACTACTGATTGTATAAAATATTTAGGAATCTGTATGCCAAGGGAAAATCAGAAACTTTATGAGCAAAACTACAAAACACTTTCCATACAAATTAAGTCTGATCTAACCAACTGGAAAAATATTAAATGCCCTTGGATTGGGGGAGCAAATATAATAAAGATAACAATACTATCTAAACTAATCTATTTATTTAGTGCTATACCAATCAGACTCCCAAAAAAACTATTTTGATGACCTAGAAAATATAACAACAAAGTTCATATGGAAAAACAAAAGGTCAAGAATTTCAAGGGAATTAATGAAAAAAAAAATCAAATGAAGGTGGTTTAGCTGTACCAGATCTAAAATTATATTATAAAGCAGCAGTTACTAAAACCATCCGGTATTGGCTAAGAGATAGACTAGTTGATCAATGGAATAGGTTAGGTTCAAAGGACAAAACAGCCAATAACTTTAATAATCTAGTGTTTGACAAACCCAAAGACCCCAGTTTTGGGGATAAGAATGCATTATTTGACAAAAATTGCTGGGAAAATTGGAAATTAGTATGGCAGAAACTAGGCATTGACCCCACACTTAACACTGGAAACCAAGATAAGATCAAAATGGGTTCATGATTTAGGCATAAAGAATGAGATTATAAATAAATTGGAAGAGCATAGGATAGTTTACCTCTCAGATCTGTGGAAGAGGAAGGAATTTATGACCAAAAAAGAACTAGAGATTACTATTGACTACAAAATAGAAATTTTTTATTATATCAAATTGAAAAGTTTTTGTACAAACAAAACTAATGCAGACAAGATTAGAATGGAAGCAACAAACTGGGAAAACATTTTTACAGTCAAAGGTTCTGATAAAGGCCTCATTTCCAAAATATATAGAGAATTGACTCTAATTTATAAGAAATCAAGCCATTTTCCAATTGATAAATGGTCAAAGGATATGAACAGACAATTCTCATAGAAATAGAGGGTAAAATAGACATTCAATGAAGTAAGCGAATTTCACCTATTTATAGCCATATGATATCACTACACACCTTTCAGATTGGCTAGAGTGACAGGGAAAGATAATGTGGAATGTTGGAGGGGATGTGGGAAAACAGGGACACTGATACATTGTTGGTAAACACATCCAACCATTCTGGAGAGCAATTTGGAACTATGCTCAAAAAGTTATCAAACTGTGCATACCCTTTGATCCATCAGTGTTACTACTGGGCTTATATCCCAAAGAGATTGTAAAGAAGGAAAGGGAGCTAGCTGTATGTGCCAAAATGTTTGTGGCAGCCCTGTTTGTAGTGGCTAGAAGTTGGAAAATGAATGGCTGCCCATCAGTTGGAGAATGGTTGAGTAAATTGTAGTATATGAACATTATGGAATATTATTGTTCTGTAAGAAATGACCAGCAGGATGAATACAGAGAGGGCTGGTGAGACTTACATGAACTGATGCTGAGTGAAATGAGCAGAACCAGGGGGTCATTATATACCTTAAAAATTATATTGTATGAGGATGTATTCTGATGGAAGTGGATCTCTTCAATAAAGAGATCTAATTCAATTTCAATTGATCAAGGATGGACAGAAGCAGCTACACCCAAAGAAAGGATATACTGTAATCTATTTAACATGTAAAGGACTGCTTGCCATTTGGGGGAGGGGGTGGAGAAAGGGAGGGGGGAAATCAAAACAGAAGGGAGTGGAAGGATGATGTAAAAAATTACCCTGGCATGGGTTCTGTCAATAAAAAGTTATTTTAAGAGAGAGAGAGAGAGAGAGAGAGAGAGAGAGAGAGAGAGAGAGATAATAGTTCCATTTTGCTCTCCAGAACAGTTGGATCAGTTCATAATTCCATCAACAATGTGTCCCAGTTTTCCCATACCTCCTTCAACATTCATCGCTATGTTTTCCTCTCATTTTAGCCAATCTGGAAGGTGTGTAATGATACCAAAGAATTATCTTAATTTGCATTTCTCTGATCAATAATTGTAACAACTGCATTAGTACCCAGGACACCCCAGAATTAGCCGGAGTCAGGATAAGCAAAAGTCCTCAATCTTTATTCTCAGTCCCCAGACTCAGGATTGAACAGGATGGAAGCAGAATCTCCGCGACAGAACCCATGCCAGGGTAATTTTTAACATCATCCTTCCACTCCCTTCTGTTTTGATTTTCCCCCTCCCTTCCTCCTCCCCCAAATGGCAAGCAGTCCTTTACATGTTAAATAGGTTGCAGTATATCCTAGATACAATACATGTGTGCAGAACCAAATAGTTCTCTTGTTGCACAGGGAGAATTGGATTCAGAAGGTATAAATAACCCGGGAAGAAAAACAAAAATGCAAGAAGTTTATATTCATTTTCCAGTGTTCTTTATCCACTCTCTCTTTAAATGAGTGGGATGACTTCTCCAGACTCTTTTGCTAAGCCTCCCTCTCCTTTTCCCATTTTTCTTCTAGCTCCCTTATGAGAGTCTTTTTAATTTCTTCTATGAGATTCATCTGTGCTGAGGAACAGATGATCTCCTCCTTTGGGGATTCACCTGGAGACTGTCTGTTTTTAGTCTCCTCAGGATTTAGAGTCTGCTCTCTATCCGTATAGAAGCTGTCAAGGGTTAAAGTCCTCTTCAATTTTTTGCTCTTTCTGTTTAATAATCAAAGACAAACTAGCAAAGAAACAAAAGGAAAAACCCCTGAATGGAGGCTGCTTTCTTTGGAGGGGGGAGGGGCTGGGTGGTGTTACCAAGCTTCTTCTACAGACTGCGGGGGGCAGCAGTGAGGCACTAGCCCTATTGTGTTGCGCCTGCGCTCTGAGATCCCAGAGCGTGCTGAGTCACTGTGGGGGAGGGGTGGCCAGGTCCCAAGAGACTCCAGCTGTTTGGGGTTGTATTCTTCAACCCCCATGTTTTTAGCTTCTCTGCTGGGCTGCTGACTTGCTGCCAGGGCAAAGTATCTAATCCTGTAGCAAAGCTCCCCCTGCAGAGACTGCTGCAATCACGCCCCACCCCCTCTCCGCTCTGCTCGGCTCTGAGCTGCCTTCCCTGCTCTCGCTGCCACTACTGCCCTCAGCCTGCTTCCGATCTAATAACCGTCCCCGCCCTCGAGCAAAAACAGACCTTTCCTGGCGAGTCTCAAGGATGACTTCTCTTGGTAACTATTTGTAGGTTTTTTTTTTTTTTCAGTCAAGCATTAATTCAGAGGTTTATAATGAAATGGATAGTGAGAGAAAAATGTGGAGCTTACACAACTGTGTGCCTTCTCTCCGCCATCTTGGCTGGGAGTCCACTTTTTAACTCTTGAGAACATCTTTATTAGGGGTATACTTAAACAGTGTAAGTATAATTTGACTTTTTTTGTGGTGATATAAAAAAGAAACTAAAGGTAGAAAGAGGATTGCACTGGAAGAAGAGGAAAGGGGAGGTACAATGGAGTAAATTACATCACATGAAGAGGTAAAAAATAAACCATTAGATGCAATCATTTCTAAAATGTGAGCATTAAAGTCTCTTACCATCATTACATTTCATATCATTCATAACTAAATACAAAAAAAATAATAAATGCACATCTAGTACATATAAGTTTAGTATTGATATATTTTCATTTTTCACAAACTATTTTTAAGCATGGTATGTTTTTTTTCCATATTTTCTTAAAATTTGGTGAATTTTTGTTTTTATTTGATATCAGGATTGAAATGCCTGGTATTTTTTTATTTATCTGATGCATAGTAAATTATGTTAAAATCTAATTTTTATAATTTATGAATTTTTATTTTTGTGGTCTTTCTAATAAATAACTGATTATTATTTTGTTTTGTTTATAATATTCAATTGTCTTTAAGAATTTTTTTTATTTTTCTGATCCTTTCCTTTCCATTGTTGTATGGATCCCTATACAGGGCTGCTGGAATATTTTATCTCTTTCTTATTGGAAAATATGATGGTTTACTGCCTAGAGTAATTTCTGGTGGAAGAGAATTCACTCAAGCTTTATTTCCAATTCCCCTTTTGTCAAAAATGGTACTTTATTTCCCCTTAGCCTATGGCTCTCAATGCCTCATGCAGCATGTGGTGTACCTTGTTTAATTCTTATGCTACTTCTCTTCATTTAATTTGAACAACTGGGTAAAATTGGTGTCTGCCACTTCTTTTGCGTTTCAAGAAGCAAGAAGTTTGGGCACAGTAACTGCCACGAGGCATCTTTACAGCTTGACCTTGACTCACAAGTTAGAATATTTCCATCAGCTCTCTGCTGTGAGTCTATTTACTTGCTTGATGGGAGTAGATGAATACATAGAATTTTTTTTTTAATATTGTGTGGAACAGGAGTATAGTTTTTATATTTTTATATTGAATTTTGAAATCGGAAGAAATTTAAAAATTGCAAATAATTCTGGTCATTTGACAGGTTAATCTATCTCTGGAATTTTAGTATATGAAATCAAAACATTCCCTCCTTGCTCCTTTAATAATCCCCCATCTAATTAATTCATAATCTTTTTTAATCCAATGATTCTCAACTTGCCTACAAACATACACACGCACACAATTAAAATTTAACATTGCAAAATTTGAAGGAACAGGCATGACTTGAAAGTAGAGATATATAAAGGAGAAAGGTTCAGATATGATGCACATTGTCCATATTGTCAGGCTTTTCAATGTATTGATTTAAAGATTGGTTGTGCTGATTTTTCTTCTTTTTTTATTTTTGTTTTTTTTTAATATCATTAATTAAATAGGATAGCCTTCTGATAGGAGAAAGAGGTTGCCAGGGGTTATTCATGCTGTTAAAAGTCATCAACAAAAACAACAACAAAAATATAATTAGAAATTAATTCAAGAATGCATAATTTAATCCAAAAGATTGAATAAATCAAAGAATATAGCTGAAAAACAACCAATATTTTAATTTAAAACAATAACAACAATGAGGAAATACCTAATTTTTTTTGAGATACAACAAAGGGCGGTCTTTAGAGTAAAACATATATATTTATAAACTAATAAACAAAAGAAATACTCATTAAATTTGTCATGAATTCATGAAAGTAATCCCCCAACTAAATACAAAACTTGAAATCCTAAATATTAAAGAAGATTTTAGGAAGTATAAAGCAAAAAAAAATTATGTTGAATTAAAAATAAAAACAGTAATCATTTAAAAACAAATTTATACCTACCAAATTGAAATAGATGACAAAAAATAGTTATAGTAAATGTAGTAAGAATTTTGGGAATATGTGCAAACTGATTGTAGATATATGAATTATGTGAATTTAGATTTCTCTTATTATTAGTGCCTTTGACCATTCTTTTATATGGTTGTAAATGTTTTGCAATTCTTTTGAAAATTTTGGTCAGAATAAAATTATTTTTCAATCATTTCTTCATTGGTCCTTTAGGGCAGCTAATTCTATGGCATTATGGTACATAAGAAAGAAAAAAACAAAATTATCAAATTCAAAAGAAAATATGAACTCATATTAATAAGAGAAAATAAAATTATAGGAAATTATTTTCCAAATTATGTGAAAATTAAACAAACAATTATATTAACAAAAATATAAAATGACAAGATTAACAGAAAAACAATATAGAAAAGAAAACTCTTTTCTCAGGAAAAGAGTTGAACAAGTCATGAATGAATCCATCAATACACACACACACACACACACACACACACACACGTGTGTGTGTGTGTGTGTGTGTGTGTGTGTGTATTTTAAATCTAGGAGCAAATGCTATCAAAAATTCAAAGAACAATAAATTCCAAAATTAAATACAAAAATAGAGAAGCAAATCTGGAAATTGCTCAGAAGAGGAAATAAACTACTTAAACAGTCCCATTTTAGAAAAAGGAATTGAACAAGCCATTAATTAATTCCCTAAGAAAAAATTTCCAGGGCCAGATAGATTCACAACTGAATTCTATCAAATATTTAAAGAATAATTAATTTAAATTCTATGTAAATTATTTTGAAAAATAGGCAAAGAAGGAGCACTAACAAATTCCTTATATGACACAGATATAGTACTAAAATCTAAGCCAGGAAGAGCCAAAATAGAGAAAAGAATTACAGACCAATCTCCCTAATGTATATTGATGCAAAATTTTAAATAATATATTAGCAAAGAGATTATAACAATTTATCAACAGTTAATACACTATGACCAACTGGGATTTATATAAGAAATTCAGAGCTGGTTCAATATCAAGTAAATTATTAATGTAATTGACCATATCAATAACAAGACCAACAGAAATCAAATGATAGTTTCAATGGATGAAGAAAAAAGTTTTTGAAAAAAATATAGCATGCAGTCCTATGAAAACCATTAGAGGGCACAGGTATAAAGGGAGATTTCCTTAAAATAATGAATAGTATCTATCTTGTGATATATAGGCCAGCTCTCTGGAGGGCTTCAGGGTCAGCCAGAGTCAGGTTAAATAAAAGTCCTTGGTCTTTAGGGGGAGAAGTGAAGGAGGCAGACAGATTGCCACAAGGCTTGCCAATTATGTATCCTGGATTCTTGAGTCCAAGGTCACCAACTTCTCTCCTCCTCATCCTGCTGCAAAGTGACTCTGGCCTGTCTCACCCCACCCTCTAATCCTTGTCTACTATTATCTTTGTTTTTTTTTATTTATAGCTTTTTATTTACAATATATATGCATGGGTAATTTTTCAGCATTGACAATTGCAAAACCTTTTGTTCCAACTTTCCCCTCCTTCCCCCAACTCCTTCCCCCAGATGGCAAGTTGACCAATACATGTTAAATATGTTAAAGTATAACTTAAATATAATATATATATATAATATATATATATATATATATATATATATATATATATATATATACATGTCCAAACAGTTATTTTGCTGTACAAAAAGAATTGGACTTTGAAATAGTGTACAATTAGCCTGTAGGCTAATTGTGAAGGAAATCAAAAATGCAGGCAGACAAAAATAGAGGGATTAGGAATTCTATGTAGTGGTTCATAGTCATCACCAAGAGTTCTTTCACTGGGTATAGCTGGTTCAATTCATTATTGCTCTATTGGAACTGATTTGGTTCATCTCATTGTTGAGGAGGGCCATGTCCATCAGAATTGCTCATCATAAAGTATTGTTGTTGAAGTATAAAATGATCTCCTGGTCCTGTTCATTTCACTCAGCATCAGTTCATGTAAGTCTCTCCAAACCCTTCTGAAATCATCCTGCTGGTCATTTCTTACAGAACAATAATATTCCATAATATTAATATACCACAATTTATTCAGCCATTCTCCAATTGATGGGCATCCACTCAGTTTCCAATTTCTGTGCCACAAACATTTTGGCACATACAGGTCCCTTTCCCTTCTTTGAGATCTCTTTGGGATATAAGCCCAGTAGCAACACTGCTGGATCAAAAGGTATGCACAGTTTGATAACTTTTTGAGCTCTCCAGAATGACTAGATGTATTCACAATTCCACAAACAATGTATCAATGTCCTTGTTTTCCCACATCCCCTGCAACATTCCACAATATCTTTCCCTGTCATTCTAGCCAATCTGACAGGTGTGTAATGGTATCTCAGAGTTGTCTTAATTTGCATTTCTCTGATTAATAATGACTCAGAGTATCTTTTCATATGGCTAGAAATAGTTTCAATTTCTTCATCTGAGAATTGTCTGTTTATATCCTTTGACCATTTATCAATTGGAGAATGGCTTGATTTCTTATAGAGTCAATTCTCTATATATTTTGGATGAGGTCTTTATCAGAACCTATCACTGTAAAAATGTTTTCCCAGTTTATTGCTTCCCTTCTAATCTTGTCTGCATTAGTTTTGTTTATACAAAACCTTTTCAATTTTATATAATCAAAATTTTCTATTTTGTGATCAATAATGAACTCTAGTTCTTCTTTGGTCATAAAGTCCTTCTTCTTTGACAGATCTGAGAGGTAAACTATCTTATGTTCCTCTAATTTATTTATAATCTTATTCTTTATGCCTACGTCATGGACCAATTTTGACTTTATCTTAGAGTACAGTGTTAAGTGTGGGTCAATGCCTAGTTTCTGCCATACTAATTTCCAATTTTCCCAGCAATTTTTGTCAAACAGTGAGTTCTTATGCCAAAAGCTGGGGTCTTTAGGTTTGTCAAACAGTAGATTATTAAAGTTATTGACTGTTTTGTCCTTTAAACCTAACCTATTCTACTGATCAACTTGTCTATTTCTTAGCCAATGCCAAATGGTTTTGGTAACCACTACTTTATAATATAATTGTTGATCTAGTACAGCTAGGCCACCGTCATTTGATTTTTTTTTCATTAATTCCCTTCAAATTCTTGACCTTTTGTTTTTCCATATGAACTTTGTTGTTATTTTTTCTAGGATATTAAAACAGATATTTGGGATCTGATTGGTATAGCGCTAAATAAATAGATTAGTTTAGGTAGTATTATCATCTTTATTGTATTTGCTCACCCTATCCAAGAGCATTTAATATTTTTTCAATTGGTTTAATGTGACTTAATTTGTGTGGAAAGTATTTTGTAGTTTTGCTCATATAGTTTCTGATTTTCCCTTGGCAGATAGATTCTTAAATATTTTATACTATCACTATTTACTTTAAATGGAATTTCTCTTTGTAACTCTAACTTTTGGGTTTTGTTAGTGATATATAAGAATGTGATGATTTACATGGGTTTATTTTGTATCCTGCAACTTTGCTAAAGGTGTGCATTATTTCTAATAACTTTTTCGTAGAATCTCTGGCGTTCTCTAAGTATACCATCAGATCATCAACAAAGAGTAATAATTTGGTTTCCTCATTATCTACTCTAATTCCTTGAATCTCTTTCTCAGCTCTTACTGCCAAAGCCAGCATGTCTAATACAATATTGAATAGTAGTGGTGATAGTGGGCAACCTTGTTTCACTCCTGATCTTATTGGAAATGGTTGTAGTTTATCCCCATTACATATGATGCTTAATGGTAGTTTTAAATATATGCTACTGATTATTTTAAGGAAAAGTCCATTTATTCTTATACTCTCAAGTCTTTTTTAATAGGAATGGATGTTGATTTTACCAAATCCTTTTTCTGCATTTATTGAGATGATCATATGTTTTTTGTTAATTTGCTTATCAATATGCTCAATTAAACCAATAGTTTTTCTAATATTGAACCAGTCCTGCATTCCTGGTATGAATCCTATTTGATCATGGTATATAATACTGGGCATGATTTTCTGAGGTCTTTTTGCTAGTATCTTATTTAAGATTTTAGCATCAATATTCATTAGGGAGATTGGACTATAATTTTCTTTCTCTGTTTTCAACCTACCTGGTTTAGATATGCCTTTGTCATATATTTGTCATAAAAGGAATATGGTAGGATTCCTTCATTCCATATTTTTTCAAATAGTTTATATAGCATTGGGGCTAATTGTTCTTTAAATGTTTGGTAGAATTTATATGTAAATCCCTCTGATCCTGGGGATTTTTTCTTAGAGAGTTGATTAATAGCTTGTTCTATTTCTTTTTCTGAAATGGGACTATTTAAGCAATTTACTTCCTCCTTTCTTAATCTGGGAAGCCTATATTTTTGGAGGTAGTCATCCATTTTAATTAGGTTATCAAATTTATTGGCATAAAGTTAGGCAAAGTAACTTCTTATCATTTCTCTAATTTCCTCTTCATTCGTGGAATGTTCTCCCTTTTCATTTTTAAGACTAATAATTTTATTTTCTTCTTTCCTTTTTCTAATCAGATTTACCAAAGGTTTATCTATTTTTTTGGTTTTTTCATAAAACCAACTCTTAGTTTTATTTATTAATTCAATAGTATTTTTTTTTTTTAGTTTCAACACTATTAATTTCTTCTTTCAATTTTAGAATTTCAAGTTTAGTATTTGATTGGGGGGTTTTAATTTGGTCTTTTTCTAGCTTTTTAAGTTGCAAGCCTAATTCATTGATCTTCTCTTTCTCTATTTTATTCAACTAAGCCTATAAAGATAAAATTTCCCCTTATTACCACTTTGACTGCATCCCACAAAATTTGGTATGATGTATCATCATTGTCATTATCTTGAGTGAAATTGTTAATAGTGTTTATAATTTGTTGTTTTGCCCAATTCATTCTTTAAGATGAGATTATTTAGTTTCCAATTACTTTTTGGTCTATTTACCCCAACTTTTTATTGAATGGAGTTTTTATTGCATCATAATCTGAAAAGAAAGCATTTACTATTTCTGCCTTCCTGCATTTAATTTTGAGGTCTTTATGTCCTAATATATTATCAATTTTTGTATGGGTTCCATGAAGTGCTGAGAAGAAATCATACTCCTTTCTGTCTCCAGTTTTCTCCAAAGATCTATCATATCTAATTTTTCTAATATTCTATTTACCTCTTTAATTTCTTTCTTATTTGCTTTGTGAGTGCAGGGTTGAGATCTCCTACTATTATAGTTTTGCTGTCTATTTCTTCTTGCAACTCTCAACTTCTCCTTTAGGAAGTTAGATGCTATACCACTTGGTGCATATATGTTTAGTATTGATATTGCTTAATTGTCTATGCTACCCTTTAGGAAGATAGAGTTTCCTTCCTTATCTCTTTTGAGTAGATTAATTTTTGCTTTTGCTTGATCTGAGATAAAGATATCTATCCCTGCTTTTTTTACTTCACCTGAAACATAATAGATTCTGCTCCAGCCTTTTACCTTTACTCTGTATGTCTCTCCCTGCTTTAAATGTGTTTCCTGTAAACAACATATTGTAGGGTTCTGAATTTTGATCCAGTCTGCTATCCACTTCAGCTTTTTAGGAGAGTTCATCCCATTCACATTTATGGTTAAAATGACTAATTCTGTATTTCCTGCCATCATAATATCCCCAGATTATGCTTTTCTTTTTCTTGCCCTGCCTTACCCTCTTTCTCAGTGTTAAACTTATGGGCCCCACTTGTGTCACACAGCTCTCCCTCTTTAGGATCCTTCCCTCCCCCCTTTAAATCTATCCCCTTTCTTGTACCCTTCCTTATTACTCTTTTCTTTTTCCCTTTTCCTCTCCCACTTTTTAATGAGGTGAGAGAAGATTCTCTGTTAAACAAATATGTCAATTATTTTCTCTTTGAGCCAACTATGATGAGAGTAAGATTTACACAATGTTCTTCCCCCTCTCTAAATTCCCTCAGATATGATAGGTTTCCTTTGCCTCTTCGTGGATGTACTTTCCCTCTTTTTGTCTCCCCTTTCCCCTTTTTCTGACATTACCCCTTTTCCATTTATACTTCCCTTTTTATGTTATATCAGTAAAATCAAATTATACATGTGGTTTTTATGTATATCCACAACAGAAATACAGTTCTCAAGAGTTCCTTTTACCTTTTTCTGCTTCTCTTGAGTTCTATGGTTGGAGATCAATTTTTTTTGTTTAGATCTGTTTTTTTTTTCCTTAGAAACAAATGGAATTCCTCTCTTTCATTAAATGTCCTACTTTCCTGAGATTTCATTATCTTTTCCAATTCACAAATTCTGTTTCCCTGCACTTCCTGGGAATTCTTTACCTTTTCCAATTCACATTTCAGAAAGTTGTTATTCTCTTGTATAGCTTCTCTTTCCTTTCCCCATTTTTCTTCTAGCTCTCTTTTAAGATTTTTATTATACTCTTCTAGGAGAACATTATGTGATGGGGACCAGTTAACATTCCCCTTTGGGGTATTGTCTGGTCCTAGGGGCTGAAAACCTGTTCTCTTTCTGTATAGGACCTATCAATCATCCTTTTGATTTTTTTACTCTTTTTTTTAAAGCCTGTAGGGTCTGCCTTCAGGACAAGGAGGTTACTAGCTTCCTCTGCAAAGTAGGTATAGGTATATGGACAGTAGCTGTCCTTCAAACAGGCTGCAAAGAGTGGTGAGGTACAGGAGTGCTCTGGGAAAAGTTCCCGCAGGAAGTGACTCACACCTAGGTACCACAGGGCTGAGCTATGGAAGTGCCCAGTGAAGAACCCTGCTGTGTGGATTAGTGACTGCCTTGGGACTAGAGGCTGAGCAGTGAAAGTGTCACTACCCCAAGACAAAGCCCTTTGTGGGGCTGTGGATATTAGTAGCTGACCAGTGAATAGCCCCCCCAGTGACTGGAAGTGTCACTGCCAAAGGAAGCACAGTCTCACTGTGGAAGTTCTATTGCCCCAGGCCGAGCCCTCCACTGTGCAGATTAGAGGCTCCCCCAGAATGTGCCACCCTGCCGTGCAGATTTGTGACTGCCCCAAGCCCTGTACTGCAGATGGGATTGCACAGCTGTGCTGTGGTCTGTGTTAGTTTACTCACTTCCGGTTTTGGGTAGGTATAGCCAGATCTTGTTAGGTTCTGGGTTTTTTTTTTAGCATACCCTGCATCTTTGGCTTTAATTTATCTGCTGGTCTATTGTTTTGCAACCAAGGCAGAGCAATCAGCCTATGCCAGAATCATCTCTGTATATGTTCTAACCACAGAGGCCACCCCGCCCCTGGTCTGCTCCAGACCTTAGCCTCTAGTCCTATTCCTGTTTGCACTGATCTATTCCAGCCCCTCAGGACAAATCTTTTCTGGTCAACTTCAGATTATCTTCAGCTGGTGAGTTGTACTTCTAATCTTCATGAATTTTACCAGTCAAGCACTATTTTTGAGGTTGAATTTAATAATTGGTAGTGAAGATAAGAGAGGAGCTTAGAAAATTGCATGTGCCTTCTCTGCCATCTTGGCTCCACCTCCTGGATCTCTATGATTATCTTAACATCAAACATTGAGCCAGCATCAACTGTGAGAAGAGCCATTTATCCAAACATATGTCATTGTCTCATATCGAATAGGTATGCCTTAAGTGCTCAGTTGTCTGATTTAAGTACACCTATTCAGAGTTTCAGCCCTCTACATATCTAAAACCTTTCAGCAAGCATTACCTGGAATGGAGAGAAGCTAGAGGCATTCCCAATAAGATCAGTGGTGAAACAAGTATTCCCATTATCTGCACTATTATTCAACATTGTACTAGAAATGTTGGCTTTAGCAATAAGAAAAGAGAAAGAAATTAAGGCAATGAGAATAGACAATGAGGAAATAAAATTATCACTCTTTGCAGATGATATGATGGTATACTTAGAGAATCCTAGAAATCTATCCAGAAACTTACTGGAAACAACAGCTTTAGTAAAGTTCCAGGATATAAGATAAATTCCCACAAAGCATCAGCATTTCCACATATTACTGACAAAGTCCATCAGCAAGAAATAGAAAGAGAAATTTCATTTAAAATTACTGTAGACAAAATAAAATACTGGGGATTTACCTGCCAAGACAAACATAAGAACCATATGAACATAATTACAAAACATTTCTCACACAAATAAAGTCAGATTGAAACAATTAGAAAAATATCAATTCCTCAATGATATGCTGAGCTAATATAATAAAAATGACAATTCTGCCCAAATTGTTCTACTTTTTCACTGCCATACCAATCAAACTGCCAAAACTTATTTTATAGAACTAGAAAAAAATTATAGCAAAATTCACTTGGAAGAACAAAAAGTCAAGAATATCAAGAGAATTAATGGAGAAAAAAATATAAAGCTGTGACTTAGCAGTACCAAACCTTAAACTATATTATAAAGCAGCAGTATTCAAAACCATTTGATATGGGCTAAGAAATAGAGTGGTGGATTAGTGGATCAGTGTATATAGTCTACACATGATATAATAACCAAGATCTATAATAATCTAGTATTTGATAAACCCCTTAATTCCAGCTTCTGGAATAAGAACTCACTATTTAACAAAAATTTCTGGGAAAACTGAAGAAAATCATGTCAGAAACTTGGGGTAGACCCACATATCTCATCCCATCCCAAAATAAGGTCAAAATGGGTACATGATTTGTGTAGCATCCCGTTAATGCTACCCTAACCTTGTAGCTCCCCTTTGAGCCATTCTTAATGCCCATCCATCAACTGCATGGCTAGGCCACACTTACCCATCTTTGGGCACCAAAGAGATAGATCACCAGGAAGTAGGGGTGAAATGAAAGAGAACTTTATTCTTAGATAGCACATATTTATAACCCTCTGTGGATCCAGAAGAAGGGGAGGTCCTCTAGGAACCTGGCTTAATGGGATTGGCCAGAAAAGAGGGAGGGAGGCATGCTAGGCTTTGAGAACACTAAGGAGGGAGACGTGGTACCTGGGGTCAGACACCACCTTTTGGGGCTATGCCCCACCTCCACATAAGACTCCCCTGTGCCTCAGTACCTCTCATCCCTCAGGTCCTCCCATATGCCTAGAACTACATTCCTTGCTCCTAGAGGCTTTTTAACCCTTACAATAACCCTTACAATAAATATAAAGAAATTATGAAAGTAAGGGATAATTTACTTATCAGATCTTTGGAGAAGAGAGGAATTTATGATCAAAGAAGAACTAGAGAACATTATAAAAGTCAAAATGCGTAACTTTGATTACCTTAAATTAAAAATGTTTTACATAAACAAAACCAACAGAAACAACACTAAAAAGAAAGTACAAAGCTGGGGAAAATCTTTACAGCCAGTATTTCTGATAAAGATCGAATTTCTAAAATATATGTAGAACTGTGTCAAATTTATAAGAATACAATTCATTCTCCAATTGATAAATGGCTAAAGGATATGAACAGAGAATTGAAGCCATCTATACTTAAATGAAAAAATGCTCTAAATAACAATTGATTAGAGAAATGCAAATTAAAACAACTCTGAGATTATTACCTTATATTTTTCAGATTGTCTAAAATGACAGAAAAAGATAATGACAAATGAGGGAAGGGGATGTGATAAAAGTGGGACATTAAAGCATTTTTGGTGGAATTGTGAAATAATCCAACCACTCTGGAAAGCAATTTTCAACTATGCCCAAAAGACTATAAAAACATGCATAACCTATACCAAGGAAATTTTAAAGGTGGGAAAAGGACCCACATATGCACCATGTTTGTTTGTAGCAGCTATTTTTGTGGTAACAAAAATTGGAAAATGAGTATATTACCATCAATTGGGGGAATGGCTGAACAAATTAGGATATATGAGGGTAATGGAATATTATTGTTCTTGGAAAAATGATGAACAAGCGAATTTTAGAAAGATCTGGAAAGATTCACATGAACTGATGCTGAGAGAAACAAGCAGAACCAGAAATACATTGTATACAATAACAGCAAAAATATAGTTAATTATGAAAGACTTGGTTCTTCTCAGTAGTTCAGTTATCCAAAGGAATCCAATAGACTTCACAGAAAAAACCATCTGCATTCAGGAAAAAAAAAAAAAAAAAGAACTAAGGAAACTTAATGTAAACCAACATGTTATATTCACTGCTTTTTTTTTTTTTTCATCTCTCCCATGCTTTTTCACTTTTGCTCTGATATTTCTCTCCCAACATGATTCATAAAGTAATTTGTATTAAAATTACATAAATTTACTAGAGAAAAAAGAGAAGTAAACCTGTGGAACAGATTAAGTACAAAATATATAGAAGCAAAGCAAAATAGCACTGTTGTTATTCATTCATTTCTAACTTTGTGTGACTAAATGTAAGGTTTTCTGGGCAAAGAAACTAGAAAAGTTTTATACTTTTTTTGTCCTTTTACAGATAAGGAACTTAGGCAAATAGATTATACTCAGCTAGTGTGTAATGTCAGTTCTGAACTCAGGAAGATGAATTTGGCTGACTTGAGATCCAAGACTCTTATTTACTGTGCTAGGTAGGCTGCACACAAAATAGTCTAGTGTTTAATAAACCCAAAGATTAGTTATAGGGGCAAGTACCGCTGCATGAATAGAAAGTTGTTTGGCAGAAACTAGTTATAGGTAAATATCTCATACTTAATACCAAGATTGCTCAAATTGAGTGCCTGATTCAAACATGAGGTGACAAAAAAAAAAAAAAGAACAACTATGAGGACAGCAATGATAATGATGACAAGGATGATGACAATAACAAAGACAAAAAGAAGAATAAAGATACAGACAGGGACAAGAACAACAAGAACAAAACCAACAGGAAGATATAGAAGAACAAAGAATAAAGAAGAAGAACAAAGAAAAAAATTACTTGTAATATGGATGGATAGAGAAAGTTAATGAGCAAAGGCTGGGATCACAGAAGATAAGATGGACAATTTTAATTACACAATTACACAAAATTTTGAACATATTTTGAAGAAATTAAACAATACAGTTAAAATTATAAGGAAAGCAGTAAAATGTGGAGGGTCTTTGCAGAAAATCTTCTTGCAAATATAGATTACATAGGAAACAGTTTCAAATTTCAGAAAAAAAGGAATCATTCCCTTAAGCATAAATGATCAAAATGTATGAACAAGTAATTTTCAAAGAAATTGAAGCTATCAAGTTATATGAAAAAAAATGCTACAGAATACTAATAATTTGAGAAATGTTAAAAAAAAAAAAAACCTCAGAGGTTCTACATAATACTGTAAATAGTGATGAAAAGAAAAATTATAAATTTTGGGAAAAATTTAAGAAAACAAGTATATTAATGTTGTGTAGTTGGAACTGTGAAATAGTCTAGCCATTCAGGAAAACAATTTGAAATTATGCCCACAAATTAGTGAATGAGTCAAAACAAGAGAGGGCTCCACAATTAACTTTTTCAATCTGAAAACTGAGAGAACTTTTTTGTCATTAGGTGCTATTAAAAAAAAAAAAAAAAAAAAAAAAAGACAGAAACGCTAACATAGTAGCCAGTTACTAGACTGGGAATAGGGATATGGGGGAAATTTTGTTTGTTAGTGGTTTGAATGGTATTATATATTTCTTCTTCAAAGTGGGAATCATTCCATTGACGTCAAACCCAGATGGAAATACTATAGCTAACTAGCGGTATAATCTGATTTAAATGTGGCTCATGTTCAATGACTGTCTTTCTTGTTGGAGGATTGAACTCTCCATATGACCTAATATTTGTAGTTGGTGTAAATATTTCCTGATAATGCTAATCCACTATTCCACATGAAAACTTGAGTTAAGGGAAACATTTTGGGTATAACAGACAAATACATACATCTTCTTCCTTCCTTCAAGAAAGAGGAAAGAGCAGACTGGATCAAAAGCCAGAACCCAACAATATGTTGTATATAGGAAACACATTTAAAACAGGGAGATACATAACAAGTAAAGGTAAAAGGCTGGAGCAGAATCTATTATGCTTCAGGTGAAGTCAAGAAAGCAGGGGTAGCCATCCTTATCTCAGATCAAGCAAAAGCAAAAATTGATCTAATCAAAAGAGATAAGGAAGGAAACTATATCTTGCTAAAGGGTACTAAAGACAATGAAGCTATATCAATATTAAACTTAATATTTATAAGTTAATAATATGCACCAAGTGGTATAGCACTAACTTCCTAAAGGAAGGGGAAATTTCATATCTCTAGAGACCTACTTACATAAAATAGAGAAGGAAAAGGTCTAGCTTGCAACTTAAAAAGCTAGAAAAAGACCAGATTAAATATCCCCAATCAAATATTAAGCTTGAAATTCTAAAATGAAAAGAAGAAATTAATAAAATCAAAAGTAAAAAACTATTGAATTAATAAATAAAACTAAGAGTTGGTTTTATGAAAAATCAATAAAATAGATAAACCTTTGGTAACCTGATTTAAAAAAGGAAAGAGGAAAATCAAATTATTAGACTTAAAAATGAAAAGGGGGAACTTTCCACCAATGAAGAAGAAATTAGAGCATTAATAAGGAGTTACTTTGCCCAATTTTATGCCAATAAAGGCCCAGACATGGTACTGATACCTAAACCAGGTAGGTTGAAAACAGAGAAAGAAAATTATAGACCAATCTCCCTAATGAATATTGATACTAAAATCTTAAATAAGATATTAGCAAAAAGATTACAGAAAATCATTCCCAGGATAATACAGTATGACCAAGTAGGATTTATATCAGGAATACAGGGCTGGTTCAATATTAGGAAAACTATTAGCATAATTGACTATATCAATAAACAACTCAACAAAAACCATATAATCATCTCAATAGATGCAGAAAAAGCATTTGATAAAATCCAACATCCATTCCTAATAAAAACACTTGAAAGGATAGGAATAAAAGGACTTTTCCTTAAAATAGTCAGGAGCATATATTTAAAACCATCAGTAAGCATCATATGCAATGGGAAAAACTGAAACCTTTCCCAGTAAGATTAGGAGTGAAGCAAATTTGCTCACTATCACCATTATTATTCAATATTTTATTAGAAATGCTAGCCTTTGCAATAAGAGTCAAGAAAGAGATTAAAGGAATTAGAGTAGGTAATGAGGAAACCAAACTATCACTCTTTGCAGATGATAAGATGGTATACTTAGAGAACCCCAAAGATTCTACTAAAAAGCTATTAGAAATAATTCATAACTTTAGCAAAGTTGTAGGATACAAACTAAATCCTCATAAATTTTCAGCATTTTTATACATCACCAACAAAATCCAACAGCAAGAGATACAAAGACAAATTCCATTCAAAATAACTGTCGTAGCATAAAATATCTGGGAATCTACCTACCAAAGGAAAGTCAGGAATTATATGAGCAAAATTACAAAAAAATTTTCCACACAAAATAAGTCAGATTTAAATAATTGGAAAAATATTAAGTGCTCTTGGATAGGCTGAGAAAATATGATAAAGATGACAATACTCCCTAAAATAATCTATTTAATGCTATACCAGGTAGACTCGCAAGAAAGTATTTTAATGGTCTAGAAAAAATAACAACAAAATTCATATGGAAGAACAAAAGATCAAGAATCTCAAGGAAATTAATAAAAAAAAAATGAAACTGGCCTAGCTGTACCTGATCTAAAACTATTATAAAGCAGCAGTCACCAAAACCATATGGTATTGGCTAAGAAATAGATTAGTTGATCAGTGGAATAGGTTAGGTTCACAAGACAAAATAGTCAATAGTCAACTATAGTAATCTAGTGTTTGACAAATTCAAAGATCCTAACTTTTGGAATAAGAATTCATTATTTGACAAAAATTGCTGGGAAAATTGGAAATTAGTATGGCAGAAATTAGGCATGGACCCACACTTAATACCGTATACCAAGATAAGATCAAAATGGGTCCATGATTTAGGCATAAAGAACGACATTATAAATAAATTAGAGGAACATAGGATAATTTACCTCTCAGACTTCTAGAGGAGGAAGAAATTTGTGACCAAAGATGAACTAGAGATCATTATTGATCACAAAACAGAAAATTTTGATTATATCAAATTAAAAAGCCTTTGTACAAACAAAACTAATGCAAACAAGATTAGAAGGGCAGCAACAAACTGGGAAAGCATTTTCACAGTTAAAGGTTCTGATAAAGGACTCATTTCCAAAATATATAGAGAATTGACTCTAATTTATAAGAAATCAAGCCATTCTCGAATTGATAAATGGTCAAAGGATATGAACATACAATTTTCAGATGATGAAATTGAAACTATTTCCACTCATATGAAAGTGTTCCAAATCACTACTGATCAGAGAAATGCAAATTAAGACAACTCTGAGATACCACTACACACCTGTCAGATTGGCTAAGATGACAGGAAAAAATAATGATGAATGTTGGAGGGGATGAGGGAAAACTGGAACACTCATGCATTGTTGGTGGAGTTGTGAATGAATCCAACCATTCTGGAGAACAATCTGGAATTATGCCCAAAAAGTTATCAAACTGTGCATACCCTTTGATCCAGCAGTGCTACTACTGGGCTTATATCCCAAAGAAATACTAAAGAAGGAAAATGGACCTGTATGTGCCAAAATGTTTGTGGCAGCCCTGTTTATAGTGGCTAGAAACTGGAAAATGAATGGATGCCCATCAATTGGAGAATGGCTGAGTAAATTGTGGTATATGAATGTTATGGAATATTATTGTTCTGTAAAAAATGATGAGCAGGAGGAATACAGAGAGGTTTGGAGAGACTTACATGAACTGATGCTGAGTGAAATGAGCAGAACAAGGAGATCATTATATACTTCAACAATGATATTGTATGAGGATATATTCTGACAGAAGTGGATTTTTTCAACAAAGAGAAGATCTAACTCCGTTTCAATTGATCAATGACGGACAGAAGCAGCTACACCCAAAGAAAGAATACTGGGAAATGAATGTAAACTGTTTGCATTTTTGTTTTTCTTCCCGGGTTATTTTTACCTTCTGAATCCAATTCTTCCTGTGCAACAAGAGAACTGTTTGGTTCTGCACAGATATATTGTATCTAGGATATACTGTGACATATTTAACATATACAAGACTGCTTGCCATCTTGGGGAGGGAGTAGAGGGAGGAAGGGAAAAAGTCAGAACCGAAGTGAGTGCAAGGGATAATGTAAAGAATTTTTTTTTTCAAAATTAAAAAAAATTAAAAAAAGGAAAGAGGAAAGAACCGATTCTTTGGGACCACATCAATCTCCATTGACCAAACTATTGATATAACTTTCATTCAGAGATGATGCCCTCTATTTTTCCTCTCCTCTCTGCTGAGAGTGGCCAGGAAATACCTTACTTAAAGAAAATATTTGTAAATTAGAAGATCAAGAAATTAGCCAATGAGCTTTTTAGTTTAGGAAAAGATTTCTATTTCCATATTAATTTCTCAATAAAATTAAAAATACAGGTTTGTTGTTAGATGATTTTAGGTATATGTGGTAGGTAGCAGGAAATAACCTGAGGAGAGGGAACCTGTGCAGAGGAGGAAAACAGGAAAGCAGTATTGAAAGCTTGTTTACCCCAAGATTAATGATTTTGTTATTGAGTAGCCTGTACTGTGATGGGGTAAAGACAAAGAAATCTGGGTATGAGATGATGTAAAGAGATGGTATAAAAAAAGGAATGTAACTGCTAGAGGTGTGGCAGACGCCATTATAGAGGATGTAGGGTGCTTAATAAATGCTTGCTGTACATAGTAACATCTGTGTCCCGGATACTCTGTGGGAAGGAGAGCAGCTGGAGAGAGATGCTTTGGAGACATCCAAGGACCGGGAGGATGGTAAGGAGTCCAGTTGAGACCCTCTTGGTGAGTAGAGGGACCCTTACAGTTTTTTATAAACACCAAAACTTTTTTGAATCCCCTAGGAAATCAATTGATTATCAATCCAGAAAGATAGTTGTCCAGTCCAGTTGAATCCCATGCAGACAATTAATCACTAGATCTTCCCTTATATGTATTATCTAATCATAAAATCTAGTTCAGAACACAATAAAACTATCTTTCTCTTGAAAATTATCCTTGAAATGCAAACAACCATAAAATCAATTTAAGAGAAAAAACAGTTAATGGTAAACACTGCTGACAGTATGCAGACAACAATGAAAACAACGAAACAAAAACAAAAAGGGAAAGATGTGATTCATCATCATTCCAGCAATTTCTCTGATTATGCACACTTATTTTATTCTCTTCTAGGTTTTCTTAATAGGCCAAGTAGCAAGTTAACAAAAAACTAGAAATCTCTAGCTGAGAGAAAATTAGAGTCAGAAACCTGGAAAGCATTCTCCATCTTTTATTCCTGGTTACAGTTGCTGTCATTCTCTGTCTCACTACTTTAGTCTCAGCATTGTCTTTGTCTATATAGATTTAAAAACTGCAGTTGCAAAGGGAAATTGCCACGCCAACATATCAATCCTGCAAAAGCTTACTTAGTCTATTTCCTGCATGTGCAAGAACTAGAACTTTAGGTTTTTAGTAACTTGATCCTCTCTAGAAGGCAACCAGTTCAGTCTTTGCCAGAATCACTGTTATACTGGTCACTAAAGGCTACCTCATTGTAATATGGAATGAAAATATCTATAATTCACTGCTTGATTTCCATATGCTAAACCTCTCTTAGTCTGCATCCATTTAAAATCTACTCTTACAGGAAACTAAGGGCTCTTGGGATTCATAATCCCAGCAATTTTTTCAATTCCAAAACTTTTTGTTCTACTCTGCAAAGAGAGAAAAAGCCCTTAAGCAAGGTTATTGTCTTTCCACTGATAACAGAATTCTAGACCTTTCACGCGGACATCTGCCTGGAAAATTTCTTTAGGCTAGCCACCTGTGAAATACAAAAAGAAAAATATAGAGAAAAACACAAGTCCAGCATTGATGCTTAATATCTATTTCTCTATCTATCTATCTATCTATCTTTATGTGTCTATATATGAGAAATATTTATATACATATGGACACAAATATATACATATATATGCACATACACATATGCATACATGTATATGTGTGTGTATATTGATATTAGACAAAATAATTTGTTTTAAAGGAACTCTCCATGTCCTTATAATTATTTTTTTCAACAACAATTATATTTTCTTTCCTTTAGCATGTCATTTAAAAATATTCAAAAATAGTAACTAGTTTTATCTAAATGTAATAAAAAAATCAATGCTCAAATATTTCACTGATATCCACAAGTTATTAAAGGATTTAGAAGAAAGTTTTCATTATTTTGAGGCAACTTCTTCATGGAGTTTATGGAAGGTTATGATTAAAATTGTTCATAATCAGAGATGCAGATGGGTTATAATCTTCATGGTTTGGGGGAATACCTGCATTCATGAGAGTTAGTATGAACTTTTAAGTAAAAGTATATTAATAAGGACTCAGAAAAGGACCAATTCACAGTTATCATTTAGGACAATTCTTGGAGCCTTATATGCCAAACTCAAGCCTTGTCCCATCTTTCTTAACATAAAACATCAGATTTACCATTAGGAAAGGGGAAAGGAAATAAATATTTATATAATACCTTAGTGCTAGGCACTGTGCTAAACTCTTTAGAGATATTATCTGATTTGATCCTCACAACAACCCCACAAAGGAAGTATTGTTAAAATTCCAATTTTATGAGGAAACTGAGATAAAGACAGGTTCAGACAGCCTTACCCAGAGTCACACAGCAAATGTCCAAGGCAGGATTTCAATTCGGGTAATTATGATTCTAGGTACAATGCTCTATCTACTGTGCCATCTAACTGTCCCTCATACCAAAATATGATAGTGACTTCCCTAAATTATGTACTTAATGACTTAATATACATAATTCAATCTTTCTTTTATCCCCCCAAATTTCTGCTTATAGAACAGAATTAGGCTGAGGCAAGAAAAATGTATCTCCAATATTAGGTAAGCAAACTCATAGTAAACAAACTATTCAAAAGAGCCATAATACCTACATTAAGTTGTGTAAAAGTCAAATAGAATCAGAAGCCACTAATCTGTACATAAAAGTCCCTGAGAATTGAATATTGACTTAATTTTAAAACATTTTTATTTACTTTGTCAAATATTTCCCAATTATATCTAATTTGATTCAAACTGCACATCATGTTTGATACTTACGATCTACACTACCTTTATTGATGATTGCACAGCCTTTAATATAGTTTTGTTTTCATGGCTTATTTACATACTGCAAATACATAAGATAGATCCAAGTAAAATGAAAATAAAGAATGTCAAATGGAGATCTCTTGAAAACTGTTCTCTACTTCAAACATATCAGTAACACAACATGTCAAGAATAGTTAATATACAACAGGAGATTATTCAGAGAAATAATTTAAATCCATTTTTAATTCTTTCTAGCTTTACATCAATTTTTATCACTTTTAAATAGAACTAATTATATGCACTTAGTTAAAGAAGAAATACAATGCTCTCTGTGTGTGTTTCTGTCTGTCTCATTGTGTGTATGTGTGTATATAAATATATATGTATATTTGTAATACATATATAGGTCTGTGTGTGCATATATACACATAAAGATATATACACATATATACATATATGTGTGTATATGGATGTATATATTTGCATATGTTTCATTTCAATAGGCAAAATCAAGCTATATGACTCTAGTAGAAAAACAAATGTCTGCAGAACATTAGGTATAAAAGAATAATAGAATAACAAATGTATCTGATAGTTTCTATCTGAATCTTATCAAAAATACAAGAAAGAAATAATAATAATTAACATTTTATAATGCCTTCAGATTGGAAAAATGCTTTTCTCATAGCAATTCTGTAAGTTAAGTAGTGAATTTTTTTTTTATTTTCCCCATTTTACAAATAAGGAAACAATTAAAGAGAAGTTAACTGCCTTGCCCTAGGTCACAAAACTAATGTCAAAGCAGGAATCTGATCTCATGTCTCAAGATTCCAATACCAGTATTCATTCAACTGTGCCATAATCATGTCACAACTCCATTCTGCAAATAGCCATCTAGAGATCAGCTTAAACTTATAAAAATATACTGAACCCTACAGAAATTTGGTACAGATTATACAAGAAGGTCATGTACAGCTTTAAATGGTTTAAGTACCTGAATCCTCAAATCCTTAATACAATACTTTCTTCACTATAATCCTTAAAGGAAGTTAGAGGATTCATGAAAGCTATGCATGTGTGCTAATGGCAATAACAGAAGATGAAAAATGTGTCAATTGATAAGCTCAGAAAGTTTTGAAATTATTCAAGAAATAGATACTTTAGTTAGATTTTCCTGTGAATAAAATTGTGGAGGAGGGTATGATCCATTTCTTCCAAATAAAAATTCTAAATTTCAATTCAGAAAATGCTAGAGCAAAATTACAAAAACTTTCCTCCATGATTTCACACATCTGTGTAATGGTCATATACAAATGCATATACTAAGATTGTGTATGCATAGCAATGACACATACATCGTGAGCTTTACTTGATGAATTGCAACTATCTTCCATAGCACAGCATTTTTCTTAAGACATTATTGCAGATGTTATTTTTAACATATGGCCTTTAAGAACAATTAGCCAGAATTACTGGTGCTGTAAAGTGTTTTTCAGTTATTTCCATTCGCAGTTGTTTTGCACATCACAGAATCTTTTGACATTCTTCTTGCTTGGGATGAATTATTGTGTAAAACAAGGCTTGAATAGAAAAGTAATTTAGATGTTTCTACTTAGAGATGTTCTTAAAACACTCCTAGGGTTTAAAAAGAAAAATTAGTTTCACAGACTGTGCTCAATTTCCCTGTGGAGCTTTTATTTCAGAAGCCAAGCTCTATTCAGTGCACCTAATCTAACAGCAGGAATGCTTAATATAGGTGTACACTAAGCAGCAGCTAGTCATAATCTGTGTAAAGGAATAAATAAACATGACTTCACATTCAAATATCAGCAAAATGCAATGGGGATCAGGAGATAAGGGGCACAAGGTTTTATGAAGGATATTACGCACAGATTTCAGTTAATTGCTAAAATGAAAAACAAACTCATTCAGTTCACAAGGTAATCAGTAGATAAAAGTCACCTTTTTATTACTGATTCATTCAAAAAATTTTAGCGATAGGTACTTTAAAAGAATCCAAATGCACTACCTGTTATGTAATATTTATCCCCTAATGACAATATTTTTGCAAACTGCTAAGCTGCTTAATAAAAGACCCATATTTAATTCCTGTTAGGTCTTCATAATGACAAATTGCATGGGGATGTTTCATTTAACAGGCTTGTGGATAAACTCAGATAAATTTGTTCTCTTTAACTCAGAGCTTTGTAAAATGGTTTTATTTTGGAAGGGTTTTTTGGGAAGTGGTTATATTTTTTCCTCCTTTTTTCCTTTCTTCATTCTTTCCTTCCTTCCTTTATTTTTTTTCCTTATCTTCTTTCCTCCTTTTCTTTCTCTCTCTATCCTTCTCTATATCTTTGTGTCTCTATATCTCTATCTCTGTATCTGTCTGTGTCTGTGTGCTATCTCTCCTTTCTTTTTTTTGGAGGAGGTAAAAGAATTACTTACTATTTCCTATCTTGGATTTGTTTTCAATGCACGTTTTTCAATAACTTAAAAAAAAAACATTTTGTTTAGAAAAGCATTTAGGGTCAGCCTTCTTTTTTCCCCAGAAGGTAAGTTCTAGAATTACATTTGTCAGTTGCTGGTTGTGACAGTTCACGTAGCCAAGGGCATTCAGTAAACTTTAATCACTGTCACTACCATAAAGGTTACATAAGCCATTCCAGCAGAAATCACTTGCAACTATGTGACATGTTTGTGTGTGTGTGTGTGTGTGTGTGTGTGTGTGTGTGTGTGCAGATGCTTTGTATCTACCTACCTATAGCTGGTATTACAAAAATTTAATTTTCCTAGAAAGAAAAAAAATGTGGCTTCACTTTGAAGAAGAATTAAAACAAATCTTGAGCTTTCATAAACTAAACTATTGAACAATTCAACAAGAAATATTGGTTCAACTAAACTGGTTATGTATTATCACAAAGATGAAATAAACAATCAACTGAACCTTTCATTTTTCAATTAGTTGTGTTTTTTTTTTTTGTTAGACACAAGTAGAATTTTTTTTCAAAAAAAATTTTAATAGCAGGTATCCAAAAATTCAAGACATTTGTTTATTAATTTGTTGCTGTTGATCCATGGTTGGTTGATTTGTTTGAAGTAGGAAATGTTCACATGGAAATAACTTATCTCACTCTTATATACTTGACATACATTTAGATAGGATATGTCATCTTTCTATACTTGAAAATTATTTACTTTAACAGAATCTCTCTGGCAACAATTCCTATTTTAGTAAATCTAAACAGTTTGTGAAATATTTGTGATTTTTTTCTGAGTGCTAAAGGTATTTGAAGCTATTAAGTATGTTAAAGTCACTTAAAACAATTTTCTCAAACCTACAAAGATAAATAAGCCATTATGTATATCACAGAATACTGAAAACAAATTGAGATAAAATGATTTGTTGTTTTTTTTTTTTTTTGACATATCAACTACAGCCACAAAGTAAATAGCTGTTTGTTTCAATGATATATAATGTCCTTTTTGATCAACTGAATGTCTTCCTCCCAGCTATTGGTAAGTTTTTCTCAGTTATTTCTGCTCCACATACACAATGCATAGTTCAAATGCATCCAATAGGGGTTCTCATGCAAAAATATTTTGAATAAAATAAAAGCTTTAAAATTTTCTCTTTGAAGCAACTTGTTTAATAACTCAAAATATAATAAATAACAGACAAAACTAATTTATGAAAACTGTAATTAAATTCAAATTAGTTAAAATTTATATTTACTCTAAATTGCTTTGGAAAGGCAGTATGGTAGGTTAGATCAAGAAATGACGTTATAGTACCCCAGACATTTCTCTAAGTCAGGGATCCTGGTTATTTTTGCTAAAACCTATATATGTTTTTTGAGAAGAATCTTAATGCATAAAATAAGAAGGAAGATTGCAAACAAACTCAATTATAATGAAAAACATTTATCATTTTTTTAAAAAATTAATGCATTCTTGATTATGAACTCTTGTTAAAAATATAAATTGTAGGAAAGTGCTTGTCTGCATTGGTAGAAGAAGTTCCTTATTGGGAGTAAAAGAAGGATAGAAAGAATGAAAGAAACAAGTATTTGAAAAGTGCCTACTATATGTCATGTACTGTGTTCCTTTACAGGAAGGGTTGTGACATGGTCAGATCTTTGTTTAAAGAATATTATTGCGGTAGTGGTTTGAAAAGGAGACAGAATGGAAAGAAACTGAATACTGTAGAGGTTAATTGAATACTAACTCCTTCCAAACTACATAAGAATACTTTTAAAAGACATCAAATAAAGTAAGGAATTAAGAAAAAGGAGAAATTTTTAGAGCAATAGCAAATGAGGCAATCCTTACCAGAAAGAAACATCCAATGCAACTACAAAAGGCAAAGAGTGGGCCATTAAACCCAAGAATAATGCAGGACTTGGCCATGCCCAACCAGCACAAGAAGGAAGGAAACCAGCACTAATGGCACCAGAGCAGCATGAAGAAATTGTCACCTGTTGAGGAAGTTTGAGACAATCTCCCCTTTGCCCTAAGAGCAGAGTTCAGCCTTTAAAAATGAGCAAAATAGCAAAAAGAATGCTGACCACAGATAGTTTTTATGAAGACAACAAAGAATTGACCTCAAACTCTGTGGAAATCAAAGGCAACATATCTCCAGATGAAGCTCCAAAAGGTGAGATGAGTTGGTTTCCATCATACGAAGTTCTCTTGGAAAAAAAAATAAAAAAGAATCTTAAAAGACAGAAGTAAATAGAGAAAGGAAATGAGAAATTTTCATGAAAGTTTAGAAAAGGAAAAATAAAAATTATCTGAAGAAAATTACTTTAAAATAGATTTAGAGAAATGTAAAACTCCTGACAAAACAGATTTGACAAAATAGGAAATGAAAACAACTTGATAAACAAAATTTTTGAAATGAAAAAAAAATCCAGTGAACACAACAAATCATTTAAAATGATAAAAAAGCTAACTGGATAAAATAATTCACTAAAAATTAGAATTGAACAAGTACAAGTGAATGACTTAATGAGACATCAAGAATCAGTCAAACAAAACCAAAAAACAATTAAATAGAAAAAAATATAAAATGTCTCACTGGAAAAGAGATTCAGGAGAGACAAGCTAAAATTTACTGGACTACCTGAAAATCATGATGAAAAAAGAGCCTAAACATATATCTTTCAAAAAATCATCAAGAAAAAGTGCCCTGATATGCTAGAAATAGAGGGTAAAATAGCCACTGAAATAATTCACCTACCACCTCCTGAAAGAGACCCCAAAATGAAAACTCCAAGGAATATCATAGTTAAATTTCAGAATTATCAGATCAAGAAGAAAATATTGCAAGCAGCCAGAAAGACACAATTCAAATATCAAGAAGACACAATCAGAATTGCCCAGGACTTAGCAGATCTACTTTAAAGGATTGAAGGACCTGTAATTTGATATTCTGAAGGACAAAAAAGTTTGGATTGCAGCCAAGAATCAATTATCCAGCAAAATCAGGCATTATCTTTCAGGGATAAAAATGGACATTGAATGAAACAGGTGAATTTCATTTATTTTTGATGAAAAAATCAGAGCTGAACAGAAAATTTGATTTTCAAATACAGAGCTCAAGAGAAACATGAAAAAGAAAAAGGAAAGGGAAAAAATCGTTTCTTTTAAAAATTACAAAGCTTCCATCCCTATATAGGAAGATGATATGTTTAACGCTTGAGAACTGTATCTCTGAGAGGGTATACTTAGAGGATGTAGGTATAATTAGATTTATTGTGATGTTATAAAAAAAAGAAACTAGATGTAGAAAGGAAACTGTATTAGAAGTAGAAGAAATGGAAGGTACAATGAGGTAAATTACATCTCATAAAGAGGCAAAAAAGAATTATTATAATTGAGGGAAAGAAGGAAGGAACATGAACATTGTGTGAACATTAATCTCATCAAATTTGGCTAAACAGAAAATATCAGACATATTTAGTACCATAAAGAAACATTTCTCATACAATATGGAGGTAGGAAAAGGGGAAAGGAAAGGAATAAACTAATAGAAGGAAGAACAAAATTAGAAGAGGAAAGGGATAAGAAAGGTGGAGGAGCTGTAAAAGGGGAAGGCTTCTTAATGTATACTTTTAGAACACTTGCTAAAGGGTACCATGGATAATGAAGTAATATCAATACTAAACATAAATGCATCAAGGTATAGCATCCAGATTCCTAGAGGAGAAGTTAAGAGAGCAGCAAGTAGAAACAGACAGCAAAACTATACTAGTGGGGCATCTCAATCTTGCTCTATCAAAACTAGATATATCAAATAATAAAATAAATAATAAAGAAGTTAGGGAGATAAATGTAATTTTAGAAAAGTTATAAAAAATTGAATGGAGCAGAATAGAGAATACATTTTTTTCCTGGCAGTATATGGAACTTACACTAAAACTGGCCATGTGTTAGGGCATTAAAAACCTCAAAATCAAATGGAGAAAAGCAGAAATAGTAAATGCACCTTTTTTCAGATCATGATGCAAAAAAAAAAAATTATTACAGGTAATAAAGAGCCAGAGAAAAATAGACCAAAAATTAAATGAAAACTAAATAAAAATCTAATCCTAAATAATGAGTGGATGAAACAAAAAATCATAAACAGAATGGATAATTTCATCCAAAAGAATGAAAATAATGAGATAACATACCAAAATTTATGGGGTGCCTCCAAATCAGTTTTTAGGGAAATTTTAATATCTCTATAAGTTTATTTGCATAAAACAGAGAAAGAGAAGCTCAATGAATTTGATATGCAACTTTAAAAGCTAGAAAAAGAACAAATTTAAAACCTGCAATTAAATAGCAAATTTGAATGCTGAAAACAAAAGGCAAGATGAATAACATTAAAAATAAGAAAACTATTGAACTAAGAATTGGTTTTGTGAAAAAACCAACAAATTAATATAAACCTTTAGTTTGTTTTGCAAAAAGGAAAAAAGAAAATTAAATTGTGAGGATCAAAAATGACAAAGGTGAACTTTATACCAAATGAAGAGGAAATTAGAGCAATAATTAAGAATTATTTTTCCCACTTATAGTACAATATACCTGATAGTCTAAATGAAATGGATGAATACTTTCAAAAATATAGATTACCTAGATTAACAGAGGAGAAAATCGATTATTTATATGGTCCTGTTTTAGAAAAAGAAATTGAATAAGTGATTTATCAGCTCCCTAGAAAAATCTCTAGACACGATAGATTTGCATGTGAATTCTACCAAACATCTAAAGAACAAGAAATTCCAACACAATGTAAATTATTTGGAAAAATAGGGAAAGAAGTTTTACAAAATTCCTTTTATGACACAGATATGGTGCTGATATCTGAACCAGGTAGGGTCAAAACAGAAAGACACAATTGTACACCAATTCCTCTAGTGGATATTGATATAAAAATTTCAAATAAAATATTAGCAAAGAGATTACAGCAAGTTATCACCAGGATAATACACCACGACCAAGTAGGATTTATACTAGGATTGCAGGGCTGGTTCAATAGTAAGAAAACCATCAGTTTAATTGACTTTTTCAATAAACAAACTAACAGAAATAACATGATTATCTCAATAGATGCAGAAAAACATTTGTCAAAATCCAACACCCATTCTTATTAAAAACACTAGAGAGAGAACAGGAATAAATGGAATTTTCCTTAAATTGATCAGTGGCATCTACTTAAAGCCATCAGCAAGCATTATATGTAATGGGGATAAACTAGAACCATTTCCAATAAGATCATGTATGAAACAAAGTTGCCCCCTATCGACATAACTATTCAATATTTTATTAGATATGTTAGTGTTAGTAATAAAGGGAGAAAATAAATGAATGGAACCAGCGTAGATATTGAGGAAACCAATTTATCACTCTTTACATATGATATGATGGTATACTTAGAGAGTCCTAGAGAATCAACTAAAAATTATTAGAAACTATTCAGAACTTTAGAAAAGTTGCAGGATATAAAGTAAATCTGCATAAATTATTAGCATTTTGATATATTACCAACAAAGTCAAGCAGCAAGAGATGCAAAAGAAATTTCATTTAAAATTACTATAGATATTTTAAAGTATTTGGTATTCTATCTTCCAAGACAAAGTCAGAAATCATACGAGCACAATTACAAAATACTTCCCACATACATAGAGTTAGATATAATCAATTTGAAGAATTCAAAGTGCTCATGTGTAGTCCAATCTAATATAATAAAAATGACAATTCTACCTACATTATTTATTTATTAAGTGCCTTACCAATCACACTCACAAGAAATTATTTTACAGAGCTAGAAAAAATGATAACAAAGTTCACCTGGAAAAAAAAAGCTCAAGAATTTCAAGAGAATTAATGGAAAAAATGCAAATAAAGGTGTCCTAACTGTACTAGATCTAAAATTATATTATAAAGCAGCGGTCATCAAAATCACTTGGTATTGGCTAAGAAATAGAGTAGTCAATCAGTGGAATAGGTGAGATTCACAAGACACAATAATCAGTTGCTATAGTAATCTTCTGTTTGATAAACCCAAAGACTCCAGCTTCTGGGATAAGAACTCAATATTTGACAAAAATTGTTGAGAAAATTGGAAAATATTTGGCAGAACTAAGCATTGACCCATACCTAATATCCTATACCAAGATAAGATCACAATGGGTTCATGATTTAGATATAGTGATACTATAAGTAAATTAGAAAAACAAAGGATGCTCTGCTTCTAAGAAGGAATGAATTTGTGCTCAAAGAAGAGTAGAGTAAATTATGGCATCCAAAATATATGATGTTGATAATATTAAGTTAAAAAGGTTTTGTAGAAAAAAAACAATGCAGACAAAATTAAAAGGGAAGCAGTAAACTGGGAAAAATTTATTTCAAAGAGTTCTGATAAAGATCTTATTTTTAAAACATAGAGAGAATTGCCTCAAATTTATAGGTATACAATGCTCTAAAAAACTATTGATTAAAAAAATGCAAATTGAAGTAACTTTGAGATACCATCTCACACCTTTCATATTGGCTAAGACAACAGGAAAAGATAATGATAAATGTTGGAATGGATGTGGGAAAACTGGGGATGCTAGCACATTGTTGGTGGAGTTGTGAAATGATGCAACCATTCTGGAGAGCAAGTTGAAATCTTACCCAAACTGTGCATACTTTTTGATCCAGCAATGCTGATACTGGGTCTGTATCTCAAGAAATCATAAAAGAGGGAGGAGGACCTACATGTGCAAAAATGTTTCTATAGCCTTTTTTTGTGGTGGCAAAAACATTGGAAATTAATATAAGCCTATCAATTGGGGAATATCCATATAAGTTATGCCTTGTGAAAGTAATGGGATCTTACTGTTCCATAAAAATGATGAATGGGCTGATTTTAAAAAAGCCTGGAAAGATTTTTTTGAGTGTAATAAGCAGAACCAGGAAAAAATGTAAACTGCAACAACAAGCCTGTGTGATCAATTCTGACAGACTTGGTTCTTCTCAATAGTTCAGTGATCCAAGGTAATTCCAATAAACTTTGAGAGACAGTTAAGTGGCACAGGGGATATAGAGCACCAGCCCTGAAGTCAAGAGGACCTAAGTTCAAATCTGATCTCAGATACTTAATACTTTCTAGCTGTGTGACCTTGGGCAAGTAACAACCCCAATTGCCTCAAGGAAAAGAAAGAAGGAGGGTGTCATAGAAGGGAGGGCTTGCTTGAGGAAAGCAGTAGGCAGAACCAAAAAACTTTGAATGGAAAAACCATCCACATCCAGATATGGAGACTAAAAGTAAATTGATATGTTCACTTCCCACTCCCCCTTTTCTTCTGTTTTTTTCTCTCTCAAAGTTTTTTTTTTCTTTTGTTCAGATTTTTCTTTCCCTACATGATTCATAAAAAATGTAAATATGAATATATATGCATAAATTCTCAAAATATTGTTTTTACATGTAGCTGGGGAAAATATTTTTTTAAATATATCACTATTTTTTTTAAATCACCCATTGTAAAGTACTCTTTCCCATACCATGAAATAAGTATACCATTAACATAAAAGTGAAACAAGTTGTCTTCAAGGAGGTATAATTACCTCTTGCCAGTCTTTTTATTTTCATTCTTTCACTATGAAAACCTTATTTTCTCTTATTTCTGAGCAATTTATTACAATTGTTATCCTTTCACATGACCAAATACAAAAAGATAGGTGGAGGGTAAGTATGTAACAAAAACATTTGCTTATAAAAGAAAAAATGAGAATGCAAAAAAATTTTCTAATATTTTTTCCAAAGTTTTTTTTTTTGTTGTTGTTGTTGTTTTTCTGCAATGTTACTTTTTTTTTTTTTTTTTTTTTTTTACAAATTCTTACTATTGTGTGGACAGATTAGCATTGTCTAATAATTTCTATTTATAGGTTAAAAGACAAGGTTACATTTTTGTTTTTCAGGGTATTCTAATTTGCATGTGCATCCTGGCTCTGTTCCTTCACAAAACTGTCTGCATAACATGTCAGCTATTCGACGAATCTAAAGTCATTTTATTGTATTAGTGCATATATATATATATATATATATATATATATATATATACACAAATATATGTGTATATATATATATATTATATATATATATCATGCTTCATGTGTCAAAACACTTCAAAAACATCAACCAGTCAATCATTATTATATATTTATTAAACTTTGAGCAGCATATATTTAATTTTTTAAGAGAAATAGGTTTCTACAGATAGGCTCTGAAAAATATTTTGTTGTTACATTTACATCTAGGCTATTAATGTCTAATAAAATGATTTGTAGTGCTATATCACATAGTGGATTGTAGCAGAATCCATTTTTTCTCCTGCACGGTACTAAAAATTACAAGGACTTCAAGATTATTAATGACCAATAGAATTTATGCCAGGTGCAAATGTCCCAGGACACTTGATTACTACTGTACATATTGTTGAAGCACATGCCTTCTAGTACATCTAGCCTAAGACCTCAAATATTCTCCAAGGAAAGACATTTAGATATATTACTATTTTTTATTTTCCCATATGTAGCAATAACTTCACTTGGTGGAGATGTAGGTATGACTAAATTGAAGCCAAACCTATATGAGTCCCTACATTCACATTAAATACATGAGAAATATATGGCCCAGCAGGATTCTATCTACTATATTATTTAAAGAATACTCTATAAATTTGGAGTTTCTCTGATGCAGGTCCTGGATTTATAAGTAAAATATGACTTCTAAATCAATTGGTTCTATTTTTTCTCTTTTTAATCATCTCTTCATCTCATCCATTCCTTTAAAAAAGTTTTTTTTTTTCCATATGTTCCCTGAATATAATCCTTATAACTTACCAACATGTAGTTAGAAACTTTTGAGTGGGCCAAGAATACTAGGTTAAGAAAAAAAAAAAGTCTATATTGAAATAGTCTAGTAAATTATCATCTCTAAGGTACAAGGAAGAAAGCTATCATTATTTTATATGTAAGAAAATCAAGATTTGAGAACTGATTATATGGTCTTGGTTCCAGAGACATAGATTGAACTTGAGTGAGTCATCCGTACAAGAAGACTCAATAATTCCCCTCAGCAAGAGTTTATTAAATGTCACCCAGAAATGATCAAGATAGAATGAGAAATGAAACTGCCTCTACTCTCAAGGAGTTTGTATTTTACAGTATTAGGTGGGTACAACATGTATTCCTGTGCATCATTTTGTGCCCAAGAAATGACAGCTGCTGCTTGATGGAACTGGATTTTAAAAGAGACAATGTAACCTTTCTATGAATGAAAAGTCTCAAACTTCAGAGATGAGAGAAATAGATGTTGATATTGGAGAGGAAACCAGGAGGAAAACAGAGATTAACCATAGCCATGGCTGCCTCTACCTATCAATCATTGCAGAGAGAAGACCTTAACGTGGAGACAAAATGTGTGACCTGGTGATTTGAATGTACTGATACCAAATATTTATAATTATGTTACATCCAGTACTTTCCTGTTTTTAAAATTGTGTTCACATCCCTTTTCAGTAAGGTAAAAGGGTAGTAATCCAAAACAATTTCTGATTTCAATGTACTTCATTATGAAGAATAGGATATAAAATAGAGAGGGTCAGTGGATGACATATTAGCCAGAAAGAATGAGAATTCAGAGAAAATAAGCCATTATTTAGAAGTAACTGAGATTCTTTTTCCCATTTTAGGGATTCTGTAACTCACTGAAAGAGAATATTGATTAACATTTCATAATTTTCCTAAAACAGGGGAAACTAATGAATTTGAAACAATGGAACCATTAGGCGACATTTTAGCTGTAATTAAACAGTTTGGCTCAAATGATAGAAGAAGGTGGATTAAATAGAAGTGGTAAGAGACTCTAATTTCAAAAAATAATGCCAAAAAAATTGGAAAGAATTTTGCACTATGACATCTCTAAGTATGTCACAAAACTGTTGATACTGTTCACTTGTTTCAGTCATGTCTGACTTTTCATGATCCCATTTGAAGTTTTCTTTGCAAAGATACTGGAGTGATTTGTCATTTCCTTCTCCAGGTCATTTTACATATGAGGAAACTAAGGCAAACAGGGTCAAGTAACTTGCTCAGGATCACACAGCTAGAGTCTGGGGCTTGATTTTAATTCTAGTCTTCCTGACTCCAGGTCCAGTGCTCTAATTGCAAAGCATTAATTATCAAAACTGTTTGATACCAGTCTTCAAAAGGACAAGTTGATCCATGGTACAAAATAAGTACACACACACACACACACACACACACACACACACACACAAAACAACTCAGTAGTAATCTGTCAGTGAATCAACAGATGTTTAACAAGCACTTAATATGTGTCAGGTACTATGCTAAATGCTGAGATATGAGTATCATTTTGCAGGAAAACCACCAAAGGAGAGCACCAAGTGCTACCATAAGGAGTCACTTAAGTAAGAGGCTTGGAAATTCACTTGGAAATAATTAACTGTTTAAAGGTGGACAAATAAACAAAATCTTTTTTTTTCTTTTTTTCTTTTTTATTACAGATTTTTATTTTCAAAACATATGCATAGATAATTTTTCAAAATTGTTCCTTGCAAAACTTTGTGCTCCAAATTATTCCCTCCCTTCCCCACCCCTTTCCCTAGATAGCAAGTAATCCAATATATATGTTAAACATATTAAAAATATGTGTTAAATCCAATATATGTATACACATTTATAAAAGTATCATGCTGTACAAAAAAAATCAGATCAAAAAGAGAAAAAATGAGAAAGAAAACAACAGGCAAGCAAACAACAAAAAGAGTGAAAATGCTATGTTGTGATCCACCTTCAGTTCCCACAGTCCTTTCTGTAGTTGCACATGGCTCTTTTCACCACAAGATCATTGGAACTGGCTCGATCATCTCATTGTTAAAAAGAGCCATGTCCATCAGAACTGATTGTTGTATAATATTTTTCTTGCCATGTACAATGATCTCCTGGTTCTGCTCATTTGATTTAGCTTCAGTTCTCCAAGCCTCTCTGAAATTATCCTGCTGATCATTTCTTACAGAACAATAATATTCCATAATATTCATATACCACAATATACCCAACCATTCTCCAATTGATGGGCATCCATTCAATTTCCAATTTCTTGCCACTAAAGGGCTACCACAAACATGTTTGCACATGTGGTACCCCTTCTCTCCTTTATGATCTCTTGGGATATAAGCCCATTAGAAACACTGCTGGATCAAAGGCTATGCCCTTTTTGATAGCTCTTTAGCCATTAAACAAAAGCTTTTAGCAAAATCATTCTCCTAACCACTTGGATTGTAACCTTGGTTAGTCCTCAGTTCCTCCTCACTTACACTTATCCCACATATCCAATATGTTCAAAAGTCTTATCATTTTTAACTTTCAAAATCTCTCAAGCCACTCTTCAAATGCGACCCATGACTGGACTATTAAAATAGTCGTGTGGTAGGTCTCCCTGACTTAAGTCTCTTCCTACTCCAGCCTATTGTTTCTAGAAGAAAACTTTCTTATTGACCTCCTTCCCATTCTCTGGAATTTTGAATTCAGGTAGATCTCTTTCTCTTTCTCCTTTCCCCTTCTCTGTCTTTCTTCAGCTATTTAAAAAACCACACCATCTATTTTTTTTCTTTTTATTCTTCTTTTCTTTGTAATATTTTTGTTGCTGCCTTCTTTACAAAATTGTGACCCTCTGCCCATAGCTCTTCAGACATTCTATTTACCAGATCTAATTCCTTCAATTCATTTATCCTCATGGTGTCATGGATCCTCCTCAAAAATGAAGCATGAAGTGACAGGGTTCTGGGATGATGTTGGAAATGTCAAGAAAATGTCAAGTTCTCCAAATTTGCTCCACAAATAAAACAAAATAGAACTTCAGGGCAAATGTAAAGTAGAATAAATAATCAAGAGTTGAGACTGAACAGTGGTCCTCCTGGGACAACCAGAGAAGATTCAAAGAAAACTAGCAGGATAGAGGTTTGCTCTTGTGAAGTATAAACACCTCTTAGCTAGCTCTGCTGAAACAGCTAGTGATAAATCCTGGGATTAGCTCTGGGGTAGCTTTGGCCCAAGCCACAGGAATTTTCACCTCACAGACAATGGTGGGGAATCAAAAGTCTGAGCAGGGGGGAGATTAAGGTAAACGTGATAATAATAAAAATAATAACATTAATAAGGGACACCAGACCCAGCTGTGTTTTTAGATACCTCCCTAAAATAGAAGGAACTAGCACACACTCAATGAGTGCAGAAGCAGTGGCTCAGAAATGCTGCTATTTGTGGGCTAGCAAGAGGGTAGAGTTCTTGGTTTTCTGTGCCAGGACTACAAGAAGCCAGAGGCACTATCTGTCACATCCCAGCATTAAACCTAATTATAATCATAAGGTGTTATTTTTTAAAAAGTGAGAAGTTAAAGAAGGAAGAATTCAAACTTAAGAAGTTGAATAGGGGAGACCAGAGTTCCTTTTCAGAAGAGGATACTGAAGCAAATATCTGTATATATATATATCCTCTGCTACCCAAAGAGTAATGTTAAATGATCACCTGACCAAAAATAATTCAAAAATGAATACACAAAAAAGATATTTAAATCCATTGAGAGAAACTGAGTGAGGGAAAATTAAGAAAAATCCAAGAAAAACACAAACATTATGAAAAGAAAGTAAACTAACTGGAAAAGGTGATCCTTTTTTAAGGATTTATGGAATTTTAAGGAAGAAAATGATTCCTTAAAAATTAGAATTGGGTAAGGGGGAGCCAATGAATTTGTAAGAGATCAAGAAATAATAAAACAAAATGTAAGTATGAAAATGTATGAAAAATGGAAGAGAATGAAACATCTCATAAGAAAAATAACTGATCTGGAGAACAGATCAAGAAAAAAAATTAAAAATAATCATACTATCTTAAAGCTAACATTTAAAAAAGAATCTTGATACAATCATATATGAAATAATTAAAGAAAGTTGTTCTAAAACCTTAGAACAAAGGAGCAAAGTAGAAATAGAAAAAATTCGCCAGTCACCACCTGAAAGAGATCCTACAAGGAAAATATACAGGAATATTATATAAAAATTCTGATGTCCTCAAATGAAGGAAAAAATATTACAAACAACAAGGGAAAAAGTCATTAGAATACTGTGGAATCACAATTAAAATCAAAGAAAACCTAAAAGGGACTAAAGTAAAAGATCACAGGTCTTGGAGTACTATATATTGAAAAACCAAAGAACTATGGATGTAGAAAAAATACATATCATACCTATCACAGTTAAGCATAATCTTAAAGGAAAAGAAAGGGATTTTCAATGACTTGCCAGACTTTTAGAATTTCTAAATCTATATACTTGCCTAAATTTAATAGAAAATTTGACATAAAAGATCTAAAAGAAATACAAGTTAAACATCAAAGACTAATTTCAAGGAATGCAATAAGGAGAAATTGTTTATTTTTTTATCTGTGGAAAAGTAAACTACATCTTTGAGACTGTTATTAGTAATTGGGTATTCCAAAAGAAAGATTGGGATAGAACTGAGTATGATGTATTTTTAAAAAGCAAAACTGTGGTAAGAAAAAGTAAAAAGAGTCATCTTATACAAATAAGGTGCAAGCACAAGAAAAGGGAAGAGAGCTAGAAGTTTTGAAATCCTACTCACATTAGGAATGAGTTGAAGAGGGGAAAATACACATATATCTAGAAAGCTATTAAAAAAAAAAACCTTTTAAATTCAGAAAGAAATAAGACTGTAAGGAGATAGGGGAAATTAAGAAGATAAGGGAGGGATTTTTAGAGGGAATCCTATTCACAGCAGATCTGGAGTAAAGAGAGAATAACATATATACATTTAGAAGGTAATTAAAGTCTTCTAGAATGGAATAGATAAGGTGGGAGTACTATAGAATAGTATATAAATAAATAGGAATGGAATAAAGAGGGAACAACATTGTGTGTGTGTGTATGTGTGTGTGTGTGTGTGTGTGTGTGTGTGTGTGTGTGTGTGTTGTATTTGGAAGGTTATAAAAATTTTCCAAATTCAGATAGAAAAATAGTGCAAGGAAAAAGGAGGAAAGATTAAAGGAGTGATCCTTGGGGGGGGGGGGGGGAGAGTGTAGGTTAAGTACTAAGAAGGTGAGGTAGCAGGTAGAAATAAAGCAGAGGTGTCAGGAGTGATTGGACCTAAAGAGATATACACAATCTAAAATAAAGTTCAGGAGTATAATTTATTAGGTTAAAAAAAATCAAGGGTAATAATCATGATCTCAGTCAAAATTAAAGCCAATTCATATATATATGCATATACACACAAATATATATGTGTGTGTATGTGTGTAAACATATCATCTGTACATATAATTGTTATAATTGTAGCCTGCTTTAGGAAGGTGAAGAAGAGGAAAGAGAAAAAGTAAAAAATACACAGCAGAGAACAAAAGAAAATCTATAAGGAAGCAAAGAAAAGATGGATATATCTGAACACAAAGTGCAGTATTTATTAAATAGGCATTCTTGAAGTAGAAATTTATTGCTTCACATTTTGAATCCTTTATTCTGCTGTATACATAGCAATATTTTTCCTATTTTATATTTAAATTTTAAATAAATAATTTTTTTCAAAAGAATGAAGGATGAACAATTATCTGTGAGTAGTAACAACTACCCCAAGGATTCAATCAGGTGATTTGAGTTGGGTAATGCTTCTTCTTCTTTCTAGTCTTCTTAAATTTCATTCTTCTCCGTGTATTCTATGGTCCAAGGACAGAGGCCTTCTTCTTTTTCCTCTTACATAATAATACATAATTCCATTCCTTTTTTACTAGCTGGAAATATCCCTTCTTCACTTTCATCTTCCACATTTTCTGGCTTCCTTCAAAACTAAATGAAAATACTACTCCCAGTTACTTTACTAATAACTCTGTCTATATATACACATGAAACAACACACATATACAGTTTGAGTTGCTTTTATTTTCATTTACTATTAGTCTATACAATAAACCCAAAAGTAAAGTATATTTTTTAAATGAATATACTTTTATTAAAATTACATATACATATGTATATGTTTATATGTGTATATAAATATATGTATATGGATTTGTATCCATACATATATGCATGTGTATATGTATTTGTTTATTTATATAATATGTATAAACTTAAATAGTTTTTGATGCTTTCTAGAAAACATTTGTTACTAGTTGAAGACATGACACATTAAACTCACATCTATATAATATTTTACCTATCACAAATCACTCTCCTTCCAATGATATACTGAAATAGATAGTTTAAGTAATATAACATCCATTTGATAAATAAATAAGAATTCATTATAGGGATATGGCAAAGAGTTGGCTAAAATGCATCATCTCTTTTACTAATCTCAATGTAATTCATTAGCATATTTCCCTCTCACATTTCACACTGATGCCAGCTTCTCTATTATGATGCAAGTTTCTCAAGTCATGAAGAGTAATGATCTTTTGGAAGACAGCTCTGGATGAAGTCCATGTAAAAGCAGGGGATGATACACCATTAAAGGAGAGTAAATTAAATTGGTCAACTAGTAAATCTCCAAAAAAGAAAAGGAAATGGTGGCCCCTACCTATGGCACTCTGTTAGTATAGGCCAGATTATCTTGTGCTAGTTTTGTCTCTGAGACAAAGAAAACATCATTGGGTTTAGTAGGTGAAAGGCCAATTTCATTAGGATTCTGGGATCAAAAACCAAACTAGACATAATTGCATAATGATGAATTGATGAGAGCAATTTAAGACTACTCTTTCTAGGAATTTGGAAACAAAAAACTTAAAGAGATATACAGAGTATTCATTGGACAGCAACAGGAATAAGTGAACATAAAGGTGTTTTAAGATCAGTTGTTAGGTGTGCTTTGGGCACATAATTTTCAATAGATAACATGATAGAGGAAAGAGAGAGACAAAGAGACAGAGACAGAGACAGAGACAGAGAAAGAGAGAGAGAGAGAGAGGAGGGAAGAAGGGAGAGAAAGGGAGAGACAAGGAGAGAGAGAGAGAAGGAGAGAGAGAGAGAGAGAGAGAGAGAGAGAGAGAGAGAGAGAGAGAGGAGAGAGAGAGAGAGAGAGAGAGAGAGAGAGAGAGAGAGAGAAGAAGAAGAAGAAGAGAAGAAGAAGAAGAAGAAGAAGAAGAAGAAGAAGAAGAAGAAGAAGAAGAAGAAGAGGAAGAAGAAGAAGAAGAGAGAGGAAAAAGAAGAAGATAAGTTTAAAAACAGATGCTGAAGGATTTACCTGGACAAGAAACAGCCCTTTTTCTTCAGAAACTAAAACAAAGAAGAAGGAACAGATAAAAATATACAAAAGTTTTGATAAGTGGAAAAAAATAAAGAATAACCACAGAAGGAAATTTCCGTGAGGATAAAACCAAAAAGGTCTTTCTTGTCCTGGCATTGGATTTAACCATGACAATAGTTCAGAAGCTTAAAGTTTACTGTGATTTATATTTTAAGTCTTTCCAGTTTTATCACTTTACAATGGAAAATGGAATGGTCACGATTTAGATCTTCCAAACAAAATATAACACACCTCATGGGTCAACAGGTTAAAAAAAAAAAAGGACATAAAAATAACTTTTAGATTTGTGAGCAACAGAGACTATGTGTTCTCCATTGATTTAACCAGAGAACCATATTTTTTTCTAAATTCTTTGGGGGGAACTTCATTGTGTGATGGATCACTAGAGAGCTTTAAAGTTGAAACAAAACTACTGGGTTTTGCAACATAAAAAGTGTGGATAGACCAGAATGATCTCACAGCATCAATCAATGGAAATTTATAGTCTTATCCCACAGTGATACCAAAACCTGTTAAAAGCTTCAGGCTTCTATTCTCTGATAAAACTTTGAAAGCTCTTTAACTATCAATCTAAGAGAAAATATAACACAATTCATCATTCTTTATTCATTTTTTTTCAGTACTTAATCTACAGAAATGTAATACAAAATTTTAACCAAATAATAGTGCAATATTGTGCTTTTTATTTTATCTTACTAAAATTCTGAATATTATTAACAAGACTAAAGTCATCTAAAGTTTTGATCAAGTGTCACTAAATAGGGTTAAATGCTATAGGTGGGTGTTTTGAGAAGAATAAAAATCTATAGAGGTAATGAATTTGACTGCTAAGATTCAAAAGGTCAATGTCAGCAAGTAAAAATACTTCGTATACTAAAGAGAATCCAAATATATAATTTACATCCTTTATAACACATTAAAAATTTTTTTCTATCTCACTTTATCATTACTATCTTTTTCCCCCAGGGAAAAGATCATTTAAACAGTTGACAATTCTTTACATTATACACAAGGAGGATATCTGCTAAACCTACTAATAAATGGATATAGGTGATAACAGACCAAGACTAACATTGTATGTTGGCAGAGAAGACATCACAGTGATAGTGTGATTTGCCCTCTTACACAAGAGTTCAGACAAAATGCTTCTTTTTACCTTCTAATTGCTCATAAATGTCTAAGATTCCATAATCAGAAATTAAATATTACAACATAAAGCCCTCTTCCCATTGGAATGTAATTACTTCTTCAAAGCCTTATCAATGATGAACACTTTAGTACAAAAGAATTTAATAGATCTTTTTATAGGAGGGTGAAGAAAGATAGAGAAGTAAAATGAGACAGGATAGTGGGAATAACTTTGGATGACTAGAAGGAAAGAAAAGGAATTATGCATTGGGCAAATATAGGGAACAGCAGAAGACTAACTTCATCCAGTAAAGACTAACTTGACAAGTGATAAAGGACAAGTCCACCTTTACTTAGGGCTGTTTCTGCCCTGGCTATAGCTTATGTAAGATTTATGAATAATGGCAAGATTTCTATAGCTTCTACACAAATCTTGCCTGGGGTTTGACGTTTATTTAATAAAATGTGAAACAGCAGGAAAGCCATGTAAGCCAAATAGTAGTCTATTTTAACAACTCGGTGTTAGGAAATTTTTCCTCATGTCTAATTTAAATCTGTCCCTGCCAGGTAAGACTTTTAAGCCCATTCCCTCTTGTAGTAAAAGTTGGTACATTTTTTTCTTTTTTGTTGGTCAGAACTTTGTATTTTTTAAATACATTTCAACCAATTTTACTAGTTATTCCTCCCAATTAACATCCTGAGATATGACTTAATGATTTTTTACCACTGCTTTATAGGTTAAAATATTGAAACACTGAGACATTGAGTGACACAGCCAAGGTCACACAACAAATTAGAGGCACAGCAGGAAATTGGGATTCATAACACCAATATTTCAAGCCTGCTGCTTAGCCAACTAAGCCAAGAACACCATGAATATTTTAGGGTGGAAACTGAATTCTATATAAATGGAATCTATTATTAGAATCACGATTTCACTTCCTAATCACTGATCTAAGCAAATCATCTTGCAATGCTTCTCCATCTAGCTTCTGGTCAGCTCTGAGAGACTAACTAATCAGCTATTTTCTAAGCCCAAGTTTTTGCATCTATTACTACTGAGCCATAAAATGACACAGAATGTAATGGGTGATATGTCCATAAAGAGGGTTCTGTCCATTTCATTGCCCTGTCTATCATTTTAAGAAATATTTATCTGTGACCTCTTTCTGAAATGCATAGTCTTCCTTGTCAGAGAGAGTGTTTGTACCTGAATTCCCTTACATGCGTCATACACTTCTCCATGTTTCTCACCATAGAAGAGGTTTTAAAGGTTTATAGATTGTGGGACAAAGCATAAAGTTTGGGAAACAGGACTTGGAAATAAGTCTCTGAAAATTCAGAGGCACATAAGCCTTACTTATAGACCAGATCAACAGACAACAAACTCTTGAGGTTTTCCAGTAGTTTGGTTCTTAAAACATGAATGAAAATAGTATTAATTTGCTAGTAACGTGTTTAGAAGTGCATACCTTTTATAGATTATTTTTAAAAGGTATATAATAATCAATTAATTGGTAAACAATGCATAATCAGAAGTCAAATTTCTCTGTTATATTCCCTATATGTAATGCAAAACCAAATTGAATTGTCACTATTTCACAGCAGAAAACGTTTTATAAATGCATTCTCTATTATTTGTGGTTATAGAAAATAGATTGCATTGTATTATTTTAAATTCATGTTTGTATATTTAATTGTGTTTATGAATAAACAGGAGGAACAATTTTGGTTGAACCAACCATTTGATTGAAAAGACAATGAGAAATGAGAACCTGAGGCTAACTTGTAAAAAGCTTTAGCTTTGAAACATAGGAGTATATACTTGATCCTAGAAACAAACAGAAGCTATGGTCAGAACTGAACTTTAGGAAGATCACTTTGTCCATTGAAAAAAGGAAGAATTTGAGAGAGGATAGAGGAGCAGAGGGACAAATTATGACACATAAGCTCTACTACAGATGAGAAGTTTCTAATGTCTGAACTAAAGTGTCAACTGTAAGAGTAGAGTGGAGACACTTTTTGGGATGAGTAGAAGATTTAACAGTTGTTTGGATATTTTGGGGGGTGAGTCTAAGTGAAGAGTTGAAAAGTAAGCCAAAGTTGTGAACCTGGATAATTATGAGGACTTTTACAGAAATAATGATGTGTAGAAGAAGGGTAAATGATTAATTAAAGAGATAATAGTATTTTAGCAGCTAGGTGCTATCATTGATAGAAAGTTCAACATGGAGTTAAGAAGACCTTATGTTAATTGAGTCATTTATACTTATCTTAGCCTCAATTTCATTATCTGTAAATTGGCAAGATTAATAGTAACTTTCACAGGATTGTTAGGAACTTTGAATGAGATTTATAAATAAAGTGCTTTGGAAACCTAAAAGTGCTATATATTAGCTAATATATGGTAAAAATATGTGATATAGGTTACAATCCCTCCATGCCTTTTCATCAATGTCCAAACCAAGAAGAAAGATCCTAGGTCAGGACTGTTAAACTATTGATCATTTCTCTCAACTGTCATACCTATTCTATCCAGCTCTATTCATTATATGAATTGAGAATCCAACTTTTTATTTGTTATTTCACTCTTGAACCTTTCTTGATCTTTCTTTCAAATAAAAAACTTTGGGAAATAAGTATGATAAGATTTTGATTACGGCTTTTTCTGTGAGAAAAAGATAGTTTTGTGATCTATGAAGTCATCACTGAACTTAGCTATCAAATAGTAAACATTTATTAAGTGTGCATTATGTGCTTGTCACTAAAATCAACATAAAGAAATAAAAGAATTTGTGACATCATTCCTCCTGTTTTGAGAAATGGATACAATATATTCACTGATAAATAATATCAGGATATGTAAAACTGAATATAAAGTGACAAAATTAAAAAACAGGCACTAACAAATGGGGGGAATAAGGAAAGACTTCTTTTTTTTTTAATAATAACTTTTTATTGACAGAACCCATGCCAGGGTAATTTTTTTTTACAAGATTATCCCCTGTACTCACTTCTGTTCCGATTTTTTCCCCTCCCTCCCTCCACCCCCTCCCCTAGATATCAAGCAGTCTTATATGTGTTAAATATATTGCAGTATATCCTAGATACAATATATGTTTGCAGAACCGGACAGTTCTCTTGTTGCACAGGGAGAATTGGATTCAGAAGGTAAAAATAACCTGGGAAGAAAAACAAAAATGCAAATAGTTTACATTCACTGAGGAAAGACTTCTTAAAGGAGATAGCACTTTATAAAAGATACTTCAAGGGGACTAAAATTTCTGAGATGCAGATGAAAATGGAGAGTCAAAGCCAGTCAACATGGCAGAATGAAAGCAGGAACTTGTTCAACCTCTCCCTCTAAACTGTTCACTCAGTATGAGTATAGACATCTACCTCACACTTCAGGAAAGTAAGAGGGGAATGATATAAGTAAAGAGGGCAGAATTATAAAAGAAACAGCATATTGGGGGGTGGAACTGGTAAGTTACAAAACATTTTTGAAAATGGACAGGGTGAAAGGAAAGAGAGGAAAAAAATGGAAAATATAGTTAGCAATAGAAATTGTAAAAAAGAATTGTGAAGTACATTTCTCTAATAAGACCCATTTCTCAAACATAGATGGGGCTGAGTCAAATGTATGTGAAAAAAAAAAAAAAGAGCCATGTCCCAATTATTAAAAAAAATTTTTATGATGTGTTCCCCAAAGGGCATATCCATTGATGCAACTATTGCACTACTAGGATGAATTGCAAAAGATAATTTTTTTTCCAAAAAGGAAAAAGACCTCCATGTACAAAAGTATTCAGAGCAGCTCTCTTCTCAGGGCAAAAAATTGGAAATTGAGGGGATGCCCATCAATTGAGGAATAGCTGAATAAATTGTTATAGGGGATTATGCTGGAATGGTATTTTTCTACAGGATATGATGAGCAAAATGCTCTCAGGAAAAAAAAAAAAAAAAAAAAACATGGAAAGCTCTCTATGAACTCAAGCAAAGTGAAATCTATTGTATACAATGCAATAACAGTGTTCTGGGATGATCAGCTGTAAATGACTGTTATTCTCAGCAGTACAATGATCCATGACTACTCTAAAGGATTTATAATGAAAATTCCTATCCATATCCAGAAAAGGAACTGTTTGTGTCTGAATACACAATGAAACATTCTCTCTCTCTCTCTCTCTCTCTCTCTCTCTCTCTCTCTCTCTCTCTCTCTCTCTCTCTCTTCTCTCTCTCTCTCTCTCTCTCTCTCTCTCTCTGTGTTTATTTCATGTTTTTTTTTTTTTCATTTTCTTTTTAGAGTGGGAGATCTATGTTTTCTTTCACAACATAACTTTTATGGAAATGTTTGCACAACTTCACAAGTGGTTTCTTAATGAGACTAGAAATGGTGATAAGGGGAAATGGGAAAATATTAAATAAATAAATAAATAAATAAATAACTTTAAACAAACAAAAAAAAATAAATGAAGAAAGAATTATGGAAGCCTATGTAAAGGCATAGAGGATTCATTGTCATGTATGTAGAATGAAAAGTTGGTCAATGTCTAAATATGGACTATGAAAGAGGAATCATTGTGGGGTAAAACTCTAAAGAAAGAGGAATGATTCATTGTGAAAAACTCTGAATGCTATTATTTTCATAAACTGTGGCCTTCAAGAGCTAATATTCTTACTTTTGAAATGGTAATTGTCAGACATTCCATAAAACAAAAAGAAGTAACAATTTACTCTTCGATTATACATATTATATATAATATAATTCCTAGATAGAGCTATTTACATATCACAAACACATATATTTAGCTATAGATATAAATGTGTATGTGAATATATTGAAATGGACAAAGGACTGGCCTCCCCTCTCCTTCTTCAGTCTTAGGGCCTGGGGCTCACAGAGAAAGGTCTGCTCAGCTAGATTAGGGGACTTTTTTGCACTTCAAAGTGCCAGATCAGCAATGCTCCCAAGGATATCTGTTCCATGAGGGTGGTCAACTAACCCTGATCCCTATCTATGTTAAAATATCTGCCATTGTATCTTTCCTCCTGTAAAGTGGAGTCACTGTTTAACGTCAAAATGTGCCAGAAAGGGTGAACAAAAATGCTTATAAGGCTGTCCCTACTTCAGTTGGTCACGGAACCATGCCAGAATCCTACTGGAGGTCTGTCCTGGCCATGCACACCATTTAGGCCATTTACAAATAAATTATTTCTAAATTATGAATTACTATGGCCATCTTGAATTTTATTGCCTGGGCTATTTCACTTGGAGGTCCCCTGGAGATAAGCCTTTGGCTCCCTCTAAGGGCCAGTCCCTCTCCCTGGAGGGCGAAAGAGATTATAGATCCTAGGGGATGGCCACCGAAAGAGCTTCCTCGGCCTCTAATATTCAGTAATCTCTTTTCGGGGGACCAGGAGAGTGAGACCCAAATTTTGAATTCGGTCCAAAATTGGCATAAAGCATTCTAAAAGCCAGTTCTGGTTATTTTGAGGGGCCCCTGCACTTGCAGCTGCCTAACTATCCTGCAGCCGCCTGTCTGGTCTGTTGAGTACTCCTGTATCTGTAGCAAGTGGGCCTACCTGGACGCAGTGTTTGACAATGACCCTTGCTGGCTCTTCATGGGACGCCATCATAAGAGTCCTGACCTGGTTCTGGAAGACTAGTCTGTGTGTTCTGTGTGATTTGTCTGTCTAAAAGCTTTGTTAACAATGTTGCAACGGTGCTTAGTTTAAAATTGTGAACAACGTTGCAACGGTGCTTAGTTTAAAATTGTGATTTCTAACTTTTAATCTGTTGCACTCATTCATAAGCAAAAAGCAGCAACAGGATTTAAAATATATATATATAAAAGATGAAATGGAGATCTGCGTGTGTCTGTGTGTGTGTTTGTTTGCTTTGTATTTTGTGTTCTGTGTTTAAAAGTTAGCAAGCTTGTAAGAGATAAGAATTCAGCCTCTGTGTTGCAGGCTTAGAAAATATCAAGAAGTTTGAAAAATCTTTTTCTCTCCTTATCTCTGTCTCTGGCTGATTACAGCAGCCTGTGAGAAAAAGAGAGAAAAGGGAGAGAAAGGAAGAAATAAAAAAATTAGATTGAAAAGGATTTGAAAGTTTGGAATGTTAATTATATATATATGCAGTGTGCTAACATTTAAAGAAAAGAAGTTGGAATAGAATATCTAGGCATTCTCTGTGAAGGCAGAGAACAGCACTAAACGGGCTTGCAAGTTCACAGAATCCCCCTTTGGATTCTGGTAGGACAAAAGGGAATTCAAGGTGAAACAAACTTCTCTCCTGCAGCGGCGGAGGTCCTGGAAAAAGCCCCTAGTCTGTTTGCTGATTTAAGAGCTTTGTTAAGTTTTAAGAACAATGATTTAAAAATTTGGGAATTGGGCCGCAGCCGCAGCACCGGCCACTCACGCTTCTGGGTCAGCCTTTTGGACAGGACCCCCTGGAGCGTTTGCTCATCCCTGCCCACCTGGCTGGGCAGCCGGTGCGCCTACCCTGAGGATGACTAAGGCACCATGGGCCACACGCTGTGTGTCTGCTCCCGAGGGACCCTCACGATCGACAACAAGAGATACCTCTTCATACAGAAGCTGGGGGAGGGCGGGTTCAGCTACGTGGACCTGGTGGAAGGACTGCAGGATGGGCAGTTTTATGCCCTGAAAAGAATCCTGTGCCATGAGCAGCAGGACCAGGAAGAGGCGCAGCGAGAGGCTGACATGCACCGACTCTTCCAGCATCCCAATATCCTCCGCCTGGAAGCCTATTGCTTGACAGACCGGGGCTCCAAGCAGGAGGCCTGGCTGCTGCTACCCTTCTTCAAGAGAGGTACACTATGGAGTGAAGTGGAAGGCCTGAAAGACAAAGGCAGCTTCCTGTCTGAGGATCAAATCCTGCTGCTGCTGTTAGGCATTTGCCGGGGCCTGGAGGCCATTCATTTCAAGGGTTATGCCCACAGGGACCTGAAACCAACCAATATTTTGCTGGGAGATGATGGGCAGTCAGTGTTAATGGATTTGGGGTCCATGAACCAGGCACAAATCCAAGTGGAAGGCTCCAGACAGGCACTAGCCCTGCAGGACTGGGCAGCCCAGCGCTGCATCATCTCATATTGTGCCCCTGAACTCTTCTCTGTACAGAGTCACTGTGTCATTGATGAACGGACTGATGTTTGGTCCCTAGGTTGTGTGCTGTATGCTATGATGTTTGGGGAAGGCCCCTATGACATGGTGTTCCAGAAAGGCGACAGCGTGGCCTTGGCAGTACAGAACCAGCTCAGCATTCCCCAGAGCCCGAGGCATTCCCCAGAATTACGGCAGCTCTTGGCCTCCATGATGACTGTGTACCCCCAGTGCCGGCCACATACTTCTCTCCTCCTCAATCAGTTGGAAAGTTTGCAGCCCACAGCTCCAGGCCAACATACCACTCACATCTGAGAGAGCATGCAGTTTGAGAACAGAGAACTTTCTATAAGAGGGAACTACTTTTCCTCAAAGGGACTTTCACAATAGATTTGCATCCACAATTTCAAGAATATCTAGGTGCTTCTGAGCTCCTACCCATAAAGGACCAAGAGTGGGTCCTTGAGAAGGGTCCTGGCTGATCTAGAAGTGAAGAAATGGTCACATACTGTACAATCAGGCCCTTGAGTTGGACTGCTGTCTCACCTCATGGTCTGTGGGTGGGAACAGCATTTTCAGAATATGTAAATACAGAAGTAAAGCTAAAACATGTCCATAAAAAAAAAAAATGGGAATTGGTTGTTTGAAAAGTACTTGTGATATTAAATGTTTTTAATTTGTAAAGTGAATGGAACTGGCTAAGTCTTTCCAGGAAGGAATTTGATTAAGAATTTTGGGATGATTCTGAAAAAAATTGTGAGAAATGATTATGCTGTAGTCTTTGCATGCTAAATTTGTTTATTCTGAGTATAAGATCTTGGAATTTGTTTGAATATTGATAACTTTCTTACTAAAAAGGAAGAAAGAAAAAAAAAAAAAGGGAATAGAATTCCAATTTAGCCTGGGCTCAGTCATGGACGCTTTGCCTAGAGATGCTAATTACTGTCAGACAACACTCAGGTAGAATAAGAAAAAAGCATTTGTAAGAGCCCTGTATTAGGTTGGTTCAGAATTTGTTACCTTCTGGAATATATTGAGTTATTTGTTAACATAAGTTATACTTTAAATCCAGCTCTGCTGGACATTTGTGGGTTTTATGGAGGTTTGGGCTATTCACTATAGTGTGAATCTTACAGGTTTTTGAAGAAAAAAGGAAAAAGAGGCATGCAGGTGATTTAGGAAGGACTGATTTGTAGGAACAATTAGAGGTTTGCATAGTTTTAGAAAGATGAAAGAAAGACTTTTGGGAGAAGGTGAAGAGATGGGGGAGGGAGCCACCCACCCCCACTGCCTTCTGCTTCTTTACCAAAGGAGCATCTGGTAGGTAAGTTCTTTAAGGAGATTGTTCAAGTATGTAGCCAGGGAGAAAGAGAAAGTTGGAAATGGGTAGATTTGGGAAGAAACCTGATGTTGGGAAATTGATGGGCTAAATCTTGAAAAGGATCCTCATGTAAGAAATTGAGTGGGGAACCTAAGGGAAATTTTTTCTAGGGGGCAGGAGTGGGGAAAGGATGGCCACGTGGAATCCTCTCCTCCCTTTACCCCTCTAAGTGTGTTCCTGCCGTTTTTTTTTTTTTGTTTGTTTGTTTGTTTGTTTGTTTGTTTATCTGATTATGGCCAGTGCAGCAAACTGTGATTTAAAGGAACATTCTTACTTTTAAGTTAATTGATTGAATATTTGTTTTTTTGATACATAAAGGTTTTCTGTGTTAAGGAAAATGGTCATAAATGTAATCCATACTTTGGTAGGAATATTTCTAAAAGTTTAATTGCTATGTTAAAAACTTTCTTGAATTCTTTTATGTGGAACTGGGTATTCTGTATAAGTTTAAATTGATTGTATTAGGTCATTCTGAGGTTATTTAAAGGGCCTCTGAAAATAGTAGTTTTTTCTTTGTCTTTTTGAAAATGTTTCTCTTATGGACAATATGCAATTTGGGATGTTTTTCTGTGTATTGGGTTTTTTAAAAGCAAAATGATTTGTATGTATAATGTTCGCTAATGTAACATCTACTTAGATATGATCATTGTTCTAAGTTGTGAACTTACTGAGGGAAAATTTCTTTCTGTTATTACTATAAGGTTATGATAAATAATTGTTTAGGAGTTATCAGACATTTGATTAATAAAATCTGTTATTGGAGGTAAAATTTCTTGGGTTTATAGTTAATTAGTTAATGTTATTTGGGAGTTTTAGAGCTCCCCCCTCTTACAGTTAGTGGGAAGGTTGATTGGAACAAAACTGGGTTAAAGTTATTTTATTCTGTATGTGCTGAAGATTGAGTTTTAACTACTTATGTTATAGTTATGTTCTTGCATTTTTCCTTCTGTAACTGATCTCTATGATCAGAGCAATGGTCAATAGAAACTGTTAATGCAATTCAATTATGTCATACCTTGCTATTTTCAATCTAGTTATATGTAATCATTGTATCCTAAATGTTTGGGCAACTGAGTATTTTGCCTGGTCATCTGTCTATTACTGGATATTTGTGTTTTGTTTCTTTAAGGTTTCTACATGATAAGAGGACAATTAATAATGGTCTGTAAGACTGCAGCCATCTCTTCCCATAAGGAAGCTGATGGCCTCCTCAGTTTGCAGCAGTCTGGTGAACAGAGTCTTTTTATCTGAGACTGATCTAATCTTTATTTGTTAGATTTGTGTTTTTGTTCTAGATTTTGGTCAAATTACAGATATTGACTTGCTTCTGGAATCTGGATCAGCTTTGATTGTTGTCATGACACACCCACTCTGCAAGGAATGAGAGCTTCCTATCACTTCACAGCCTGAAGCAGCAGTTTTTTTTTTTTTTTTTTTACATGAGACCATGGACTGGACTCTGCATCTAGTGTACGTTGGACTGATATGAGGGACTTTGGGAATGGTTGGTGACTGACTATTAAACTTTGCCTGGATCATCTATTACTGTGTGTTTAAGATTTGGGATGGGATTTTAAAACTATGTAATTATTGCTGTTATGTTTGAGGGATTTTAGGAAATGCTACTGTACTGGTCTGTTATGTATAGGGATTTTGATTCACTCTTGGGGTTTAAATGTGGAATGGTCATTTGATAATTCCTTTCTGTGAGAAATGGAAACATTTGGGGAAATGGGTGTATTTTTTTTCAAAATACCTGAAAGAATGGGAACCATTAACTCCTATTCACTTTGCCTTAGGTATTTCTGCCCCACCCCCTATCTCACTAGTTCAGATTGAATTTGGATGCTTTAGTTTTAGAATCCCTTATTTTGTTAAAATTGCCCTGGCAGACTCAGTTTTGGGGATTATTATTATTATTTTTTAGAAAAGTTGTAGAAATCAGACACCTATCTTGGGACTGGCAGTCTCTCTGATTTGTTTTTCTTCAGTCCTGTAACCCCAGTTCATTAATTAGTACCTCAGCATTGCAAAGGACCTTGTTTGATATCAGGCATCTAAAAGTTTAGGGTTTGCCTCCCTTGGTCTAACTGCATAATCTGCTCGGCAGTCTGATCCTTTCTGCAGCCCTGCCTGTTTCTCTAGGGGGGGGGGGGGGGGGGGGGGGAGGAGGAAGGGGGGGGCAGGTGGAGCTACTACAGCCTCACCCTTCTCCCCTGGGGAGATCTGCCCCTCTGAATGGGCTTGAGCCCTTGGCCCTGCTGCTCTGTAAGCAGAGACTGAGTTCAATGCACAAATGACCACAGACCTAACTCACAATGAACTGTCCATCTCAAACTGGATTCTGTGGCTGAGATGGTGCCTCAACTATAGAGGACCTGATATGCTTGCAACAGGGAGCCTTTGTACTGCTGTTAACTCTGGGGTTATCAGGGAGAGACTTGTCCTTGCATTTTTCTAGTTTTATTTAATGTTAAGCCACAATTCTCTTTAAATGACCTGACTCAGTTTCCCTAATTGGTCACCTCGGTTTCCCTAAATTGTTCTGTCTGAAGTTTCCTTAACTGTTCTGCCTAATCCCCTTAGTTGCAAACCCTGCTTCTGGTTCATTAAGGACTGAGGGCCACTTGCTCTAAGGTTATAAAACGTTAATGTGAGACTCAAGATAAGGGGGAGTCCAGACTTCCTGGCTCCTATCAGAAGGTCCAGTGTCTCCCACTACGCTGTCACAGCCAGATCCGTAGTCTGTTCCCACTCTCTGTGTTCTGACCCTGCCCCTGCCTTGGTTTACCCCTGTGGTTGTACCATGTATGTGTATAATGTCATTGAGAACTCACATTCACCACTGGATATTTTGAGAATAGAGTCCTGTCCCGTCAATCAAACTCTCCCGTTGATAGAATGTTGGGAGCTTTCTGGTTTCTGTTTTGCCTCAGTTTCTCCAGCCTTACATTTGCCTTATTAGCTCTCAGGTCGATGCAGACATTAGGGCCCTAGAGAGTCTCCTTACTCATCTAGGAAGGTCAGTGGGCTTCCTGGCAGAAGTTGTATTACAGACCCACCATGGGTTAGATCCGCTGTTCATGAAGCAAGGGGTCTGTGCATGGCACTAGGAGAATCTTGTTGCTTCTATGCAAATCTGTTGGGTGTCATTAGGGAATTTCTTTCTTTTCTGTGTAAGCAGATGACCACCCTCCTCGGGAGATACAGGCCCAGTCCTTTTGTTCCTTCTCCTCCTGCTCATAGCTCCCTGCATCAGAAAGTGCCTCATCTCTTACATTCAGGATCGCATACAGAACCTGGAACTTTTCACTCTTAAAATGGCTTACTCCTGGTTGGCCTCAGATGAGTCCCAACTATGAGCATAAAAAGGGGGGACTGAAATGGACAAAGGACTGGCCTCCCCTCCCCTTCCTCAATCTTAGGTTAAAAGGCCTGGGGCTCACAGAGAAGGGTCTGCTCAACTAGATTAGAGGACTTCTTTTGCAATTCAAAATACCAGATCAACAATGCTGCCAAGAATATCTGTTCCATGAAGGTGATCACCTAACCCTGATCCCTATCTATGTTAAAACATCTGCCTTTGTATCTTTTGTCCTGTAAAGTGGAGTCACTGTTTAATGTCAAAATGTGCCAGCAAGGGTGAACAAGAATGCTTATAAGATTGTCCCTACTTCATTTGGGCACAGAACCATGTCAGAATCCTACTGGAGATCTGTCCTGGCCATGAAGACCATCTAGACCAGTTACAAATAAATTATTTCTAAATTATGAATTACTATGGCCATCTTGAATTTTATTGCCTGGGTTATTTTACAATATATATATATATATATATATATATATATATACATATATATATCCTTATGCATATACTTATTCACACAATTTTTAAAAGTGACTGTATATTAAGTTTATCTCAGTCTTTTTACAATAAATAAGTCTTTATCTGAAATTCTTCTTTGTATTTTTCCTTAGTTATTTTAAATTATTACTTCTTTTATTTAAAAATTTATAGACACACTTTCTTTTTATATCTCTCACAGACCATGAGAACTCTACCTAGTATGGTGATTCTCTTGAGAAGATCATAAATTACTGTTTAAATAAATGACACAGCTATTTTTGGGACTCTCAAAGAAGGTATTAATGGACTTGATGAGAAATGAATATTCTTCTACAACTGAGGTGTTAAGCCATTTAAAATAAATGAAGAAATGAGTTTTTCATTGTGGAAGCTTGTGAAATATAAGTTATTTATCTGTTCTTCAGGGATTTTTTTGGTGCTCACTTCTGCAGCTGGGAAAGCTATGTCAACTATATTTGTGACTACACTTAGAATAGTATTTCCCCTTCCTCTCCTTTAGGAATTCCCATTGTACTTCCCTTTAAAAAAATTGTCATCACTTAATTGAATATCTCCCTTTAGAAAATAATGAAAATGATCACCTTCCTTAATACATAGCTTTGTTTTTAATGCTTCAACAAACAGGTGTAAGTGTACATTTTACTAGATGATTAACTGGTCTGTGATTGAAAAAGAAATATCTTTTCCCAAGATTCAATTGGTAAGTATTAGTCTCTCTAAAGTCATTAAAAAGTCAAGTATAGAACTACTTAACTGGTCCTAGATTTCATTTCCACCACTCAACATAGAAAAAAAAAAAAAAAAAAAAAAAGTAACTACTTTAAGGAATTATTGATTTTGAGGTGGATTGCAAATCAATACCAAAAGCAATAGTGACCTCAGAGATCTTCCAATTAAACCTCTATATTTTTTTTAAAAATTGTATTTTTTTAAAATTTTATTTTATTTAATGTGGTTTAACAATAATAACCATCACAAACAATCCAGAGATAAATAACAAGGAAGAGGACAATTTAAAAAAACTAAATATTTCTGCTGTATGCAGTGCATAGATTACTGGGTCTAGAGTCAGGAAAACCTGAGTTCAAATCCAGCTTCAAACTCTTACTTATATGACCATGATCACGTCACCTAACTTCTTTTGTTTCAGTTTTCTTGTCTGTAAAATGACCTGGAGAAGGATTTTGTAAACTTACCAAGAAAACTCCAAATTGGGTCACACCTGAATAACAGCAACAACATAATTCAGTCAAAAAAAGTGCCTATACCAGTGTTTATTATGTACCAAGGCTATGTGTTTAAGAGCTTGGTAGAGTCTCAAACTCGCTCAGATTTTCATTTTATTTATTGAACTGATTTTTTTTTTAATAAATTGTTGAAAAATCACATTTCTTCCCTTGGAAACTGCCTATTTGTATCTTTTGACCTTCATTTTTAAGCAAAGCAGAATGAAGCTCAAAAAGATCAGGTCATGTTGCCCAAGGAAGTAAAGGACACAGTTTAGATTCAAATTCAGTCCCATTATTCTAAGTTCAGTACTTTCATATTATGATTCCTAACAGAATTCATATATTTCATTTGCTAATCATTCATTAAAAAGCATATAAATATGCATGTTATATGCTACCCACCCATTTTCATGTTCTCAAGATAAATAAGGCAAACATTAACTCGCAGTGATAATTTGCATTATAAACTGAAATGACAGGTTTATTGGGAACCTTCAGGAACAGATCCTTCAACTATAATTTCATAAATTCAATAAATCTCCTGGATTCATCACTTGTATTTTTTTATTCCTTTCCTTACCCCAGATACTATATAATAGTTCAGTTATCAAACTTCATCACCCACAAAGTACAGTTGATTTCCAGTAATTCTTATTCTGTTTGTGCTCTTCCAATCCTGCTCTGACCCAATTTAACACATAATATTTGATGGTGGCTGAGTTAAAACTTGAAATCAACTTGGTTCTTTTGGGTGTATAGACTAGGAAGTATTATAAAAGTTAACAAAATAGACTTTTGAAATGGAAATATGATTAAATATACTATTTTTTTTTCAAATGGATGTATTTAGTCTACACACATAATAAAACAAGCTCAGAAAAAGAGAAGAGGAATGTGAGAAAGAATAGAAATAGAAATATGAGAAGGTTGAGGATAAGTTTTTTTTTTTTAAAGGAAAGTTTTGAAACTTTCAGAAAGTAAAACACCAATTAACAGGTTAAATGGAGAAGTAGGAAGTGATAACTTAAGCATCATGAAGGGAGATAAAAATGAAAGTGTTAAAAAAGTCTTCAAGAAATACTGGAAATCCTTTAGAATTTTAAGGAAATTTCTTAAAATTTCTGTATCATGTCTCTGCATGCATTTTCAGGCATAAATTGTCCAATAAAGTTTTACATATCCTCTAAATATTACAATATCCTTTTCCATAGATCTTTTTTTTCCCCTTTCCTTTTGGTATTCACTGTCCTTATGCTTTTAGAAATTTTTTTTTCAATGAAAACATTTGCAATGGAGCTATACATGCAAACTGGAAGAGAAGTAAGTGCCTGAGGCAAATGAATGAATATTTAAGCACCCTACATTATCATAAGCCTGAAATTACTTTATAATTAAAGTAAATTCCTTTCCTTTTCCATAGAATGGGAAAAAGAGGGGGAAGTGACCGAGCACTTATTAACACTCTATTATGTGCCAGACTCTGCACATGAAGAGAGATAAAGCTCTTTTGAATAATTCAAGTTCATTCTTTTTATTTTTTATCATGTATATCCTGTATACTCTGAAAGGTAGATCCTGGTTACAAAGTCTTCTTTACTTATAGTAACTCATAAGAATCTCAGCAGATGAGTTAAATCAGTTTGAGAGTAGCACACAGGCCTCAAACCCATTGGTGAGTAAGAGGGATGTCTATTTCAAATATTTAAAGGCTTCTCAAGAGGGAAATGGGTAAATGAGAACAACTTATTCCAAAAGTCATGAAAGTGGTTGAAGCAAGCTCTGTAGTAGCTTAGAGCTTGCTCAGACATAGAAGATAATGAGGTCATCCATTCTACCATGGACCATTGTCTGTCATCTTGATTTTTGTCCTGTCACTGAACTTTGATGACTAAGGAAGAGAGAATGAACCTGATAACTTTGCACCTCTCTGCCTCACTTGAAGCCAATTTACAATCATGATGTCATGATTCTTCTTCAAAAATGAACAGCTCATAAAATGCATTGTGGGTTGCAAGCTGAGCTGGTAAGAATAACCTTAAAATAAATCCAGAGATTTTCAATGTATTAAATTTGCTAGATGATCAAGTGTTATGTAAAAAAGCCAGGGATATCAAGTGAGACTTGGGATTGAATCTCTTTTTTCCTACTGTGTGACAATTAGTTCTAAAATGAGGTGGTAAAATTGGATGATACCTAAGGTAAAACTCCAAATCCTCTAATCCTACAATCAAATAATTCTCTAATTTTATCTTTACTCTCTGCCTCAATAACATGTAACTTTAGTTTCAAATCCTGTCTATGCAAATATCTAAAATATCCATTATCTAAGTTAATTGAAATTGCATAATAACTATTTTGGAGTCATTTTAATATTACCCAATGAAGAGAACAAATATCAGCTTCTCTTCAGGAAAAAGAGAATAAAATACACTAAAATAATTAGAAACAATTTAATTCAGAGAATTATAAGAATTATTTTCTTATTCTAAAAACTATAATTGGATTTTTATATAGGACTTTTATAGGGAAAAGAAGAGAAGCATTATAGAAAAGAACTGAAAATAAGATTTTAATTCTAATTCCAATCTAGATGGATAATCATGTCTAAGGGAGGTGAAAAAAAAGTTAATTAAATATACTTCCTTATTTACGGAACTATCTAACAATATCAGAATCTACAAATTGCAAAAGGTAAAAGCATCATTTTTTTTTCTTTTTTTGGTCTAGAACGATAATTTCATCAAACTAAAGACATCTTGGGATGAAAACTTCCACCAATACACATCAGCACTTAAACTGTAGCTTATAATTGTAGGTTTTTCTGGAATATTGAGACTTTCCCATGATCAAAAGCTGAACTTGAACTCAATTGTTTGTCACTACAATTATATGCTTCCTTGTATGTTTATCACTTATTTATAATTGAAAACAAGATAAATACTCTTAAAATATATTTTGTTTTGAAAATTGAAACCAAAAATTAATATTAGCACATTGATATCAATATCAAAGATTAATATATTCATATGAAATTTTTCAGTCCACAATAGAAAAAAAATCAGTCTTTGAAGGAGGAGGGAAACTGATTTTGGATTTCTTTGGAGAGAACATTTAAGATTCATTATCAATTCAATTTAGTTATGGATATCTAAATACAAAGGTTACTTTAATTAACAGAAAACATTGTATTTGGATTATGTTAGTCAAAAAGGCTATCAGATTAATTCATAAAATCCAATACATTCTGTTGGATGAAAACTGCTTAAGATGTTTAAATAACCCCATTCTCCATTATTGATCATATTTTTAGTAATTCAATACATAGAGCAGAAGAAATATTAGGTGCAAATTCACCAATGGAAATAAACTCTGTTTTGTAAAAATTCATTGTACTAATTTAGCAAGGACCAAAAGCACATTGCTATGGAAATCTTATAAAAAAAAAAAAAAGTTTTTTCCTACACATTTTGATACCTAGTGTGCAAACACAGTTTTGAGTATTGAAAATGAAAGTATTTACTTGAGAAAAGTTACATGTCAGTTCACAAAACAGGGAAAAAAATGAGAAAAGGAGAGGAAAAAAAAATGTATAGCAAAGAAATGATTCAAATTGAAGGTTATAGCAGCTGTGCAAATAAAGAAAGTGGGGTACACAACAGTTCAGCATTCCCCTGATGGATCAATGAAAAACTTCTCTGTAAATAGTCAATGTTCAAGTCCAGTTGAAAATTAGTCAAAGAAAATATAAACAGCTGAGAAGCTATAGAACATAAGAGAACACCTAACTCTTTTCTCCCCACAGATGCCCACAATCTTTCCATTAATCTACATGAAAAAAATCAGGCATGAGAATGAAATCCAAAGGTAAGGACAAAAGGCAGTTGTTTTTAAACTTGACTGAAAACTAAAAATCAGATTGTGATAGGAAGATAGTCCTGTTGAGCATGGATGTAACAGGAAGGATTGTGAGATGGGTCTGCGTCTAAAAGGAAACAAAGACAAAGCTTTGTGTTGCCTCCAAATGCACAACTTTCTCTCACCTCAGGATTTTTAATAAAATAAAGTAACAAAAGTTAATGGTCTGCCAGGTGTTTGCCACAGGGAGTTTGTTTCACGGAAATTGAAGAAGGAACTTAATTTTGAATTTATGGGAATGGTTTCTCTCCATTTTTCCCCTTGTTTGTCCCTTGTTGATTTTTCAGCTTTGCTGACCGATGCCAAAAGTGCCACACTGGGACTATAGCACTGCTATTCATCTCTGCATTAGAACAAGATGTGTTTAACTTCCCCTTTATGTTTTCTTCTCCTCACCAGGGTATAGCCAGAAGGAGTAATAAAATGATCCAGAAACTGACTGATAATTGCTCTGACAATTTTTGATCAGTTCAACAGAAAATGAATCAAATACCAAGTTCTTGAGCATAGCCAGACACTATAGGCCTCCAAAAAGTCAGACACTTTATCTTTCATGACTTGAAACCATTTAGGGCATGTGCTCAAGTGTATTTACCATTTAACAGGCATTTTGAAGATAAAATGAACCAAAACAAAGTACCTAGGTGGTCTCCAGAATGATATAACAATATAGCAGGTGAGGAATTTGTATTCCAAAGTTAGTTCTTTGAAAAGGAAACCGTGGGAAGTGAAGCAAAAATAAAAGATATAGGCAGTTCTTCACCAAGAACTCTATGTATTATCATTTTTAAAGGATGGATTAAATTCCCATCTGTACAGGATCTGCTGAAGGGAAGTAAAACAAGACAAGACTCCTCTTTTCCTAGAATTTGTCATTTTAAACTAAGCCAACCAGGCAGTATAAAAATGTCTAGTTTATTTAATTTCAAATTACTTGGAGGTGATTTTATATTTTCTAATTCCAGTCAAATTAGGAGGAAAAAAGACACAAGGTAAGTTTGGGAATTCATTCAAAGAAAAAGATATTTAAGAACCCCCGGAGCATGTGGTCAGTCAAGATAGTCAATTCTTCCACTTTTGGAGGGGAGAAAAGAAGGGAGAAGAGAAAAGATATATATAATTATTCAAACTAGGTTAAAAAAAAAAAAAAAAAAAAAAAAAAAAACACTTGCATGGTTTCTGACTTTCCACAGATTTTTCCTGTGGTCTGACTCAAAATAAGTCTCAGAATATATATATATATATATATATATATATATTTATATATATATATATATATAGACTGAGCAAATATTCAACAAATACACCTTCAACTGAAGGTTTTTCAACTGAAAAGATGCTTTGGTTGTCTCCATCATCAGCAGTGGATTTCTCCCCTCTCCCTGCGCCCACTGACTGAAATTTGTTTTGAAGCTTAAAATAACCTTAACTTGCAAAACCCTAAATATCTTCCAACCTTTGCCTATTGACCACTGAGTCTGCATCTGATGGAAGTTAGCTCCATTGGCCTGGAAAAGTGAAGTACTGGGTCAGATCTCCCCAGGCAGAGTCAAGTAGGGGATTGAAGCAATTATCAAAATAACTCAGGCAAAAGAACCACACTTTGTCTGAATCTATGTGAATCACCTTGTCAACCTACTTCAGAGAAAAACTTGGTAGCCATCCCCTCCCTCCCATTTAGCAATATAATCATATTTATCAGTTTCTTTGACTTGCTCAAGAAGACCCTGCTTTAGAATAGTCACATTTCTATTTTTATAAGATTCAGTTTCCTACAACTTGAGTCTGTGACTAAAATATCTTGCAAGAAAATAAATGATTGAACAAACTTTGAAATAAATATCTATTACAAAAGAGTATTTCATATATCACATTTTTTTCCCCTTCATTTCTCATTGTCAGTCAAAAAGAATGTATAAGCATTTATTAAGCATTTACTATGTGCGAGGCATTACCCTGTGTTGGAGAGAGAAATGGAGACAGAGAAATAGGATTTGCCCAATTTGTTGTTGTTTTATTAACTATTTCTACTATTCATCTAGTTTGTGATATGCTAAAAAGTAGAAAGATAATATAAAACTACAGCTATTTGAGTATCATAATACAGGAGTGTTTTCTTTTTATGTGGATCTATGACTAGCTTTCCAGTAGTACCAAAGCAATGTAAAATACCATTTACATTTAATTAAATAAGTAATTTAGAATTTTTCTACATAGATATAACTTCTTTCAGCATTATCTTAATTACACAGCATTGAATTTTTGCATAAATATTACTTCCACTTATATATTATGACTAAATCATAAAGTCTCTTAGTTATTCTGAAAACTACTAGATCAAAGATATGTCTTTTTTCATGTTTTTAGGTGTCACACATCCTCCAAGAGGCAACAAATATGAAGAATAAACTACAGAGAAGCTCTTGACTATGTAAGTTTAAAAAAAAAAAAAACTATTATCTGAATTGTACAGATATCTTGGGAGTTTCTCACCCTTTCATCCTTCAAGAACCTCTAAAATAATTGTGTTACAAAAGGTTTGCATTAAGTTGAATTACTCTTGGATTATACAAAATACTTTCCTCACACAGTTAAATTGAATATAGATTTTAAAAAATCTGACAATTTAAACTGTCCTTGCAAAGGCATTTCAAATCAACTAAACATTTTCCACCGCATCCAAAGACTACTTCTGTGTTCTTATATTGTGTCAAAGACTAAGAGACAGAGACAGAGATGGAGGCAGAGGCAGAGAAACAGAGACAGAGAGACAAAGAAAGCAAAAATAGTTTGATAAAAACAACAAACAAATGCCTTCTAGCAAACTATGTCCTCTTCCCACATTGCCAAGAAGAGATAAAGATGTATTTTCTCATCTCTTTTCTGGGGCCACTTTACTACTGTCTTCTGATTCCTATGGAGCAAGTTTGAGTTCTTAACCAATAGATTGGTGTAGTAGATAAAGCAGTAAGCCTAGAAAATCTCAGTACAAATACAACCTCAAAAACCAGTTCTGTGACCTTGGACAAATCAAGGAATTTTTGTCTGCCTTAGTTTCCCCAATTGCAAAATGAGGATAATAATAGTCCCCAACTTCCAGAATTGTTGTGAAAATCAAATTACACACCCATGCACACACACACACACACACACACACACACACACAAACACACATATTTATAGCACCTAGAACATGGTAAATACCTTTTCTTAAAAACAGCATTTAAACCTTCCTTATTTTTGTTATTATTGTTATATTTTAAAAGATTCATAGCACTATATCCTAAAAAGGAATTGTAGGTACTTTGTTGTGAGATTTATGAATTAATCAGTATAGATATACCAAATGAATATATCAATGTTATGCTATTTCTTCCTCCTTTAATCAAACAAACAAAACAAACTTACTATTTATAATATGGGATGACTCCTAACCAGATGGATTCATGGGATCCTATGGTCATGAAAAAAAAAATTATTGAAAAAAATTATTTCAAAATTAGCTCCCCTGTAATCCATTAATATTATATGACCTATTTCCCTTTTATTTTTATGATATAATATTTATTATTTTGATTGTATTTCTATTTTGCTTATTATAAAATATGACACAAGATGTTAGTTCAAATACAATTTCTGCCAGAACTTGTCTAAATTTTCCCAGAGTTCTTGTGAATAGGGAATTATTTTTCTAGATGTTTTATGTTTTTGGCTTTATCAAATACCACATTATTGAATTCAATTGTTTCTTATTTTTCCTTCTCAAGTCTGTTCCACTTATTTATTTTTCCATTTTTTTAATGAAAGACAAATCATTTGGTAATTAGAGAGAGGGATTGAAATGTAGAAGAGATTTATTCTAACTCTTTTCAATATTTTCCCTTGAAATTCTAGCCTATATTTTCCTTTAAATAAGTATTATTTTATCTAGATCTATAAAGTATCTATTTGGTACTCCTAGTGAAACAATTGTAAATATGTACATTAATGTTAATGATGTTTTCATTTTACTTATTAATCTTTGTTTTTTTCAGGAGCATTTAGTAATTGTGTTTATAGAGTTGTGCTCAGAAATATTGTATAATTGGTAGTCTTCAACCTTAGCCAAGCTATTAAATTTCTCACTTTTTCTAGCAAATTTTCATTAAAGCTTTTTATTTTCAAAACATTTCAAAGCTTAGATAATTTTTAACATTCACCCTTGCAAAACCTTGTGTTCCAAATATTTTCCTCTCCCCTTCCCTTTTACCCCCTTACCTAGATGGCAAGTAATCCAATATGTTCAACATATTCAATTCTTCTATTCACATTTCCACAATTATGAGGCACAAGAAAAATCAGATAAAAAAGGAAAACATGAGAAACAAAATGCAAGCAAATAATAACAAAAAGAAGGAAATACCATGTTGTAGTCCACATTCAATTCCCACTGTTCTCTCTTTGGGTGAGATGGCTGTCTTCATCACAAGACTATTGGAACTGGTCTGAATCACCTCATTCTTGACAAGACCTATGTATGTTCATAATAAATGATCATCATATTATCCTGCTATTGCTGTGTATAATGATCTCCTGATTCTGCTCATTTCACTTAGCATCAGTTCATGTAAGTCTCTTCAGGCCCTTCTGAATTCATCCTGCTGATCATTTCTTATAGAACAATAGAAAAATAATATTCCATAAAATTCATATACTGTAACTTCTTCAGCCATTTTCCAACTGATGAGCATCCACTCAATTTCCAGTTTCTTCCTACTACAAAAAGGGCTGCCACAAACATTTTTGCACATGTGGACTCTTTCTCTCTTTTGTGATCTCTTTAGGATACAAGCCCAATAGAAACACTACTGGATCAAAGGTTATGCACAGTTTTATAGCCCTTTGGGCACAATTCCATATTGCTCTCCAGAAATGTTCACAAATGTTGAATAATACCAACAATGTATTGATGCCCCTGTTTTCCCACATTTCCCATATCCATCCCAACATTGATCAATTACCTTTTCCAGTTATCTTTGCCAATCTGAGAAGTGTGCAGTGGTACCTCAGAGTTGTCTTAATTTTCATTTCTCTGATCAATAATGGTTTAGAGGCCCTTTTCATATGCCTAGAAATGATTATAATTTCTTCATCTGAAAACTGTTCCTAGCCTCTAACCAATTATCAATGACTTGAATTCTTATAAATTTGAGTCAATTTTCTATATATTTTAGAAATGAGGCCTTTATCAGAAACCTTGGAGATGATTTTTTCCCATTTTATTACTTTCCTTTTAGTCTTGTCTGGATGGATTTTTTGTACAAAAAGTTTTTAACTTAATATTATCAGAATCATACATCTGGAATTCCATAATGTATTCTACTCTTCTTTGACCACAAATTCCTTCTTTCTCCAACAGATCTGAGAAATAGACTATTCTTTGTTTTTCCAACTTGCTTATAGTATCACTTTTCATGTATAAATCGTGAACTGTTTTTATATAATATTGGTATAGGATGTTAAGTGTGAGTCACTACCTAATTTCTGCAATACTACTTCCCAATTTTCCCAACAATTTTTTGTCAAATAGTGAGTTCTGGTAAAGTCCTGACTAGCTCTTTGGAGGATTTCAGGATCAGCCTGAGTCCTTGGTCTTAGTGGAGGGGTGAGGGAGGAAGAAGAAGCCATGTGGCTGGTCAAAGATGGAGTCTGGTGTCTTCTCTTTTTCTGTGGCTGAGAACTGGGGCTGAGAGGTATGCCTGAGAATGTTCTGTGTCTGAGACTTCCTTTAAATACTCCAGTATGATTATGTCACTACATCACACTAAGCATGAGCAACCACACTGAGCATGCACAACTGTAGAACATCACATCACCATATTACCCTAAATATAGGCCAACTAGATTGATTCACATTAAGTATGTGCTTAGAGAACCATTATCTTATATTGAGTCGGTACTTAACTATAAATACCCTACTGTTCTAGATTTAAGTATACTTTTCAGAGTCCCTGCCCTCTACAAGTTCTTATCCCAGAAGAAGGAGTCTTTGAGTTTATCAAATAGAAGATTACTATAGCAATTGACTATTGTGTCTTATGAACCTAACCAATTCCACTGATTGACTACTCTTAATTCTTAGCCAATACCAAATAGTTTTGACGACTGTTCTTTATAATATAGTTTTAGATCTGATAGAGTTAGGACACCTTAATTGCATTTTTTTCATTAATTCCCTTGAAATTCTTGACCTTTTGTTCTTCTAGATGAAATCTGTTATTATTTTCTTTAGCTCTGTAAAATCATTTCTTGGGAATTTGATTGATATTGCACTGAATAAGTAGATTACTTTAGGTACAATTGTCATTTTTATTATTAGCTCAGTTTACATATGAGCACTTGATAGTCTTCCAGTTGATTAGATCTGACTTTATTTGTGTGAAAAATGTTTTGCAATGGTGTTCATGTAGTTCCTGACTTTGTCTCAGCAGGTAGACTAACAAATATTTTATATTATCTACAGGTATTTAAAAGGGAATTTCTCTTTGTATATCTTGCTGTTAGATTTTGCTGGTAAATATAGAAACGTTGATGATTTCTGGAGATTTATTTTATATCCTGAAACTGGCTAAAGTTGTGAATTGTTTCCAGTGGTGTTTTAATTGATTTTCTAGGGTTCTTTAAGTATACCATCATATCATCTGCAAAGAATTTGTTTTCCTCATTATCTACTCTAATTCATTTAATTTCTTTTTTTTTCCCTCTTATTGCTGAAGTTGACATTTGTAATATAATATTGAACAGTAATGGTGACAGTGCACAACCTTGTTTCACCCTTGACCTTAATGGAAATTGTTTTAATTTATCCCCATTAAATATGGTATTTGTTTTTAATAGGAATGAGTGTTGGATTTTTTCAAATTTTTTTTTCTGCTTTTTTCAAATGCTTTTTCTTAAGGTAAACAAATGATATTTTTTTTTTAGTTTGCTTACTAATATAGTCAACTATGTTAGAGTTCAAATGTTGGAGTTTGTTCTCAGAGGACAGCCGGTTTAGAGGCTTAGAGCCCTTCGGATGTCTCCAAATCCAAAGGTTCTGTCCTTCAGCCTCTGCCTCTGCCTTCTTCTGCCTCCAACAGAGATGGAAGATCTCTCTTATCTCCTTCTGGGGGGCCCAGGCACCAATTTGCCGCGGAGAGAGGGCTTCTGGCGTAGCTCCACTGAGGTCCGTCAAAAGTGTTCTCTGCAGCAGAGTCGTTTCTCTCGAGTCTAGCGCGATCAGCCAGCCAAGAGGAAAAAATGTATTCTGCCATAGATCCTTCATCGCTGGCTTTTTATCTGCCTCTTCTGAGAGAATGGGATTATGGGTTTTCTCCCATAGTGCTCTCTGGCCCAATGACTTTAAGGGAGGTGTGAACTCTCTTGAAGTTAGAAAGTGTACTTTGTGAAGCTAGCATACTTGTGGAGTCCAATGAGTAAAGGTGGGAACACAAGCCTTGTCTTGATTAGTTCTACTTAGTACCTTGTTTCAGGTTCTGGCCAAAACAACTTCTTGTAAGATTAGATCAACTCTAATTACTTAGCAGTTAGTAAGGATTCCAACATCTCCCCCTTTCTTTTGTTTTAAAACATAGGGGGTTTCTGAGGGGGTACACATAAATCCATCAATATGGGCCAGAACTTTGTAACAGATATACATGGTATACATAAATCCATCAATATGGGAGGCATTATACATAATTTACATGAGCACATAGTAATATAACACAGGCTAGTGGTAATGTAACAAATAACAAGAATCAATCTGAAAATTTACACATGTCCATAAGTCCTAGAAACAGTCCAATAGGATTCCATTGTCCATTAGTTCATGTGCCAGGAATCTAATAATTCTTATGAGCACAATCAGCAACAGAACCACCCGATATTTCTTGGGTCTTCTCCTTTGTTTCAAGGGTTTGCTCCATCTTTCTGCGATGGACAAGGCGAATGCGGCTCGTAGGCACCCATCTGATTCCTTCTCCACCTGTAGAGATGCAAGCAAATCCTCTCCCCCAAGCAGTTAGCCTATCTGGTCCCTTCCATTCACCACTTTCTGGGTCTCTCCACATCACCTGGCGATTATCTAAAGATAGTGGAGCTGCTCGCACTGGACACTGCTCTTCTGGTGGGTTATAAAACCTGTCTGCTGGAGCTAGTGCATCTTTATCAAAGATTAAAAAATTAATGGTATAGAGAACTAAATTTAGAAGTTCTCTAGGGTTACCCGTGGCTCCTCCTTTCTTTTGTTTTTGGAGGAGTGTCTTAATGTCTCTGTTTCTTCTTTCTACTATTGCTTGACCTTGAGGATTGAAGGGTATGCCAGTAGTGTGTAGAATCTTATACTGTGCACAAAAGTGTTCAAAATGTTTGGAGGTATATGCCGGTCCATTATCTGTTTTTATTTCTTGTGGCACACCCATAATTGCGAATGCTTGAATGAGGAATTCAGTGACCACTCGGGCTGTCTCTTTTGCTGCTGGTATGGCAAAAGTGAATCCTGAAAAGGTGTCTACCACAACGTGGATAAAAGACAGACGACCAAAAGATTTATAATGAGTCACATCCATTTGCCAGATTTCATTGGGTCTCAAACCACGAGGGTTCTTCCCTGGAGGCAGTGTAGGAGCGTGGAAGGGAAGGCAAGCTGTACAGCTTTTCACTATGCTCCTAGCTTCTTCTTTTGTAATCCCAAACTGTAAACGCAAAGCTCGAGCAGCCTGATGGTATTTAGAATGGGATTCCTGGGCCTCCTGAAATAAAGGCGTACTGGCCAACATAGTTAAAAGGCTATCTGCCTTTGAATTTCCATCAAAAATAGGACCTGGAAGTCCACTATGTGAATGGACATGCAGGATATAAATCTTTCCTGGATGCTTTCTCACTTGCTCTTGAAGTTCCTTAAAGAGCTGATATATATTAGAAGCTGCAAATTTTATTTGGGCTGTGGCAATTCTTTGTACCACACCTACTGAATAGGCTGAATCAGATATTATATTTATGTCGCCTGGGTAATAAGTGAGAGCTAGCATGATCGCATATAATTCGTTCTGCTGGGTGGACTGAAAAGGAGTTCTGACTACTCTTTTTACAGTTAGATCATGAGAGTATACAGCACAAATATTTTGTTTGGCTGCATCTGTAAAAATGGTTGGTCCTTCAAGAGGAACCTTAGAAACCTTCTCCTCAAAAATCCATTGCCAATTATGCAGTAGTCTGGTTATCTTTAATGGAGATCCATGTGCAAAATTTGGAGCCATGGCCAATAAAATCTGCCACTCTGGGATGGTTTCACAGCATACATTAATTTGTGCATTTGTGTAGAAGGTATATATCTTGTCAGGTCTTGTCCCAGATAATTGTACTGCTCGCTTAATGGCCTTTAATAGAATTCTAGCCACAAGCACTGGGTAAGGCGTAAGGCTTTGTTCTGGTTGTGCTGGGAGGTTCACCCACTCTATCACATTGTCTCCTTGATGAAGGACTGCTGTGGGTGCTTCTTTCGTAGCAAAAACCGATATTTCCAAGGGTTTTTGAGTTACTCTCTCAACTACATTGGATAAAGCCAGTTCAACTTCTCTCAAGGTCTCTTGAGCTTCTTTTGTAAGCCGGCGTGGTGAATTTAAAGCAGTGTCTCCCCTTAAAATGTCATATAGGGGTTGCAATTGATTGGTAGTTAAACCTAATACTGGACGCATCCATTGGATATCTCCTATTAATTTTTGGAAATCATTTAAGGTGTTCAACCTCTCTGTTCTTAAAGACAGTTTTTGTAGTGTAAGTGCCTTAGGATATATTTCATATCCTAAATATTGAAAAGGAGCATGTCTTTGAATTTTTTCTGTAGCGATATGAAGTTTGTAGTATCTTAGTGTTTCTATGGTTTTTTGTAGACATGCTTCTAGAATTTGTTCCTCCGATGCACATCCCAATATATCATCCATATAGTGTAATAGCATAACTTTTGGAAATGCTTTTCTTATTGGAGCAAGAGCAGCAGCAACATACATTTGACACATAGTGGGGCTGTTCTTCATACCCTGTGGCAAAACCGTCCATTCATATCTTTTATAAGGCTCAGCTAAATTGACACTGGGCACCGAAAAGGCAAATCTCTTCATATCCTCCTTATCCAGAGGAATGGAATAGAAACAATCCTTGATGTCTATAACCCAAAGAGGCCATTCTCTAGGAAGCTGAGTAGGAGATGGAAGTCCAGGCTGAAGAGTTCCCATAGTTTCCATCTGTTCGTTCACTTTTCTTAAATCAGTGAGCATCCTCCATTTTCCTGATTTCTTTTTTACAACGAACACTGGGGAATTCCAAGGACTTAGAGAAGGTTGTAAATGCCCTTGTTCAAGCTGCTCCTGTACTATATCTAATAAGGCCTGAATTTTATCGCTACTTAAGGGCCACTGTTCTATCCACACTGGTGTATCAGTTTTCCATTGAATAGGAATAGGTGAAAGTGTTGGCAGGCCTTCAACAGCAGCCCTGCTTAAAAAACCGAAGTACTCATTTTTAACCCCAATTGTTGTAAAACGTCTCTTCCCCACAGATTGATGGGGATTTTTTCAACTATAAAAGGAGTAAAAACTCCTGTTTTGCCTTCAAAAGTCCATCTCATAGGGACAGCACTAACTTCAGCTGCTATTGATCCTCCTACTCCAGACATATAGGTATCTGCTTTAATCTTTGGCCAGTGACTGGGCCAACTGGCACCTCTAATAACTGTACGATCCGCACCTGTGTCTACCAATCCTTCCAATGGTAGGCCATTTATATAGATAGTGAGCATAGGTCGGTCAGCCGTTACTGCTGCTGTCCAGTATATTTCTGGTTTTTGTGGTCTGGAGTCAGAACCTGGGTGACTATCACGAGGCTGCTTATTAGGATTCTGTATGAGTAACCCTGATGCTACTACGTCTCCTGGGTGATAAGTCACACATTGACTACCTGTATTAGTGACTGGGATATTATCTACACATTCCCCAGTTTCCCACATCAGTGTGTGGATGGACACTGTTTTGTACATACAAGAAGGTGAAATGGTCAAGCCTACTGTGCCTGGAGGTAAGGGATCCATAGGCTGGAGAGGAACAGATTTCACCTCTCCAGGGGGTATCTCAGTTGTCCCAGCTGCATACAGCTCTATTCTCCCCAATTGTAATTCCCTTCTGCCATCAGGTTGCTTCCTGGCTGGTTGACTGTGTAATCCCCTTCTCCCATCATATGGCTTTCTGGTTGATTGGTCATGTCTGGGTACTGGACTTCTAGGCACTCTCTGGGTGCACCATTGGCTGCCATCATGCCCCAAGTATTTTTTGCCTTGGGCCCTGGGGCTGGGCCCCTCATCCCGTTTCCCTGAATCTGTCTGCATTCTGAGGCCCAATGGAAGCCTCTGTTGCATTTTGGACATGGGGTTTGGGGTCTTGTTCTCCCACCTTGTCTTCCCATTCTATCTCTATACCAACATTGAGCTTTCAGATGTCCTACTTTTCCACACTGAAAGCATCTACGAGTCTCTCTGGAAGTCCCTTGCCAAGAGGGATTCTGTCTTCTCATGTTTGGATTTTGGGAAGTCTGCATCATAGCCTGGCTATAAAAGGCACCTGTGTCCACTGTGGCACAGCGTCTTATGAGTTCCTCTAAAGGAGCATCCTTGCGCAGTCCTAGTATAATTCTTCTGCAAACCTCATTAGCATTTTCCTTAGCAAGTTGCCTTATCAAGATGTCTGTTATTGCATTTTCTCCATTTGTTCTTATGATAGCTGTCTGCAAGCGTCCCACAAAGTCAGCGAAGGGTTCATTTGGCCCTTGTGTTATTTTTGTGAAGGCCCCCCCTTTGTCGTCTTTATTGTGAAGAGAAGCCCACGCTTTGATAGCATTATCAGCAATTTGCTGATATGCTGCTACAGAATAACCAATTTGTGCTGCGACATCTGCATAAGGACCTGTACCTGTTAGTAGGTCACAGGTGATTGCAGTATGAACTCCACTTTGAATATTTTGTTGGGCTTGTATCCTACAGAGCTCACTATATTCAGAAAGCCACAAGTAGTTCTGTCCAGGTTCTAGGCATATTTTTGCTATCGATTTCCAGTCATTAGGGGTCAAGATTTCAAAAGACAAATTTTGCAATAGCATCTTAACATAAGCTGATGTAGCCCCATAAAGAGTGCAAGCTTTTTTCAGGTCTTTGAGGATTTCTATATCAAAAGGTGAGTATCTTCTACTTTCTTGACCTGAAGAATTAAACTGTTGAATTACAGGAAAAATGTGGTGTTGAAATTCTGTTACATTTTTCCCTTCTTCTCTGGCCTTAATTAGTCCCTTTTGCAATCTAGTCAAAGGAGCAGCTGGATGCTGGGGGGGAGGTGCTGGATACTGGGGGGGAGGTGCTGGATGCCGGGGGGGAGGTGCTGGATACTGGGGGGGAGGTGCTGGATACTGGGGGGGAGGTGCTGGATACTGGGGGGGAGGTGCTGTTGCTGTCACTGCCCCCCCCACTACCCCTCCTCCCTCCATCCAGGAGGGTGGAGTTGATGAAGGAAAGTCAATTACCTGCTCCTCAGGTGGGGCTGAGGCTGCCTCAGATTCACCCCACCCTTGAGCCTCACTTAAGTCTCCCTGCCCTGTGGGGATATGGCCATTAATCTGTTCTTTGTCTTCCTCCTTTATCTCAGGCTTCCCCCTTTGGCTATTCCTAGAGTTTTTTCCTTTTTTCCTAGAACAAGTACGGTATTTTAAGGCTATCTGTATCGTATTATATAAAAAGAATACTTCAATGGAAACTGAACGAGGACCGTTTTCATTGTAATATGCGGAGAGCTGTTGACCAACCAATGCCCAGTTTTTTAGAGAGATTTTCTCTTCCTCTAAGAGCCAAGGGGAGGTGCGTTTTAATGTAGCCAGAAGTCTAGCTGCTTGTCCCCAAGTTACAAGTAGCCCTTGATCTTCTATCAGCTTAAGCAGGCTTTCTATAGCACCACTCCTGGGTGGGTCTGGGGTTGGGGGGGTTGGGGTGGGGGATGGAGAATCTTTACCTAGGATCTGTCCCATTTCAGCCAAAAAAGGTTGTACTCACTCAGTTCCTGGTCACTGGAGACTTCTTGTGAAAGTAGGGTCCTTGGTTCCCACGCTTGGGCGCCAAATGTTAGAGTTCAAATGTTGGAGTTTGTTCTCAGAGGACAGCCGGTTTAGAGGCTTAGAGCCCTTCGGATGTCTCCAAATCCAAAGGTTCTGTCCTTCAGCCTCTGCCTCTGCCTTCTTCTGCCTCCAACAGAGATGGAAGATCTCTCTTATCTCTTTCTGGGGGGCCCAGGCACCAATTTGCCGCGGAGAGAGGGCTTCTGGCGTAGCTCCACTGAGGTCCGTCAAAAGTGTTCTCTGCAGCAGAGTCGTTTCTCTCGAGTCTAGCGCGATCAGCCAGCCAAGAGGAAAAAATGTATTCTGCCATAGATCCTTCATCGCTGGCTTTTTATCTGCCTCTTCTGAGAGAATGGGATTATGGGTTTTCTCCCATAGTGCTCTCTGGCCCAATGACTTTAAGGGAGGTGTGAACTCTCTTGAAGTTAGAAAGTGTACTTTGTGAAGCTAGCATACTTGTGGAGTCCAATGAGTAAAGGTGGGAACACAAGCCTTGTCTTGATTAGTTCTACTTAGTACCTTGTTTCAGGTTCTGGCCAAAACAACTTCTTGTAAGATTAGATCAACTCTAATTACTTAGCAGTTAGTAAGGATTCCAACACAACTATGTGAAGTTTTCCTAATATTAAACCAGCCCTGCATTCCTAGTATAAACCCTACTTGGTCATGGTGGATTATCCTGGAAATAATTTACTATAATCTCTTTGAACCTACCTGGTTTAGATATCAGCATCATATTATGTCATAAAAATAATTTGATTGTACTCCTTCTTTCCCAATTTTTCTAAATAGTTTGCATAGTATTGGATTTAGTTGTTCTTTAATTGTTTAGTAGAATTCACTTGTAAATCCATCATGGCATAGAAATTTTTTTCTAGGGAGTTAATTAAGAACTTCTTCAATTTATTTTTTCTAAAATGAGATTAAGTAATTTATTTTCTCTTCTGTTAATCTGGACAATCTGTATTTTGGTAAGCATTCATCCATTTCACTTTATCAGATTTACTGGCATATAATTGGTCAAAATAGCTCCCAATTATTGCTCTAATTGCCTCTTCATTTAGTGGAAAGTCCACTTTTTTTAAATTTTTGATACTAACAATTTGATTTTCTTTTTTCCTCTTTCTAATAGAATTAACTAAAGGTTCATCTGTTTTGTTTTGTTTTGTTTTGTTTTGTTTTTCATAAAACCTACTCTTAGTTTTGTTGATTAGTTCAATAGTTTTCTTACTTTAAGTTTTATAAATCTCCCTTTTCATTTTCAGAATTTCTAATTTGGTGTTTAATTGAAAGTTTTTACTTTGTTTATTTTATAGTTTTTTTAGTTGCATGCCCATTTCATTTACCTTATCTTTTTCTATTTTATACAAGTAAGCACCTAGAGATATAAAACTTTTCCTAAGAACTACTTTGGCTACCTCCTCTAAATTTGTTTTCTCAGTTTTGTCATTCTCTTAAATGAAATTATTGATTATGTCTATGATTTGTTGTTTTACCCACTCATTGTTTAGGATTAGATTATTTAGTTTCAATTAATTTTTGTTCTAGTTTTCCCTAGTCTTTATTACATGCAATTTTTATTGCATCATGATCTCAAAAAGATGCATTTACTATTTCTGCCTTTTGGCAATTGATTTTCAGATTTTTATGCCCTAATTACACAGTCAATTTATATGTAGGTCCCATGTACTGCTAAAAAAAAAAAAAAAAAAAAAAAAAAAAAAAAAAAAAAAAAAAAAAAAACGTGCTGTCTCCATTCAATTTTCTACAGAGGCTTATCAAACCTAACTTTTCTAAAACTCTATTTACCTCCTTAACTTCTTTCTTACTTATTTTGTGGTTCAATTTATCTACTTCCAAGAGAGCAAGGTTGATATCCCCCACTAATATAGTTTGCTCTGTAATTTTTGCACCTATCTTAACTCCTTCTCTTAGAATGTGGATGCTATACTACTTGATACTTGATATATATATATTTAATATTGATTTTACTTCATTATCTATGGTACCCTTTAGCAAAGTGTAATTTTCTTTTATATCTCTTTCAATTAGATCTGTTTTGGCTTTTGCTTGATCGAAGATCAAAATCATTATACTTGTTTTATTATGTCAACTGAACATAGTAGATTCTGCTCCAGCCTTTTGCCTTTACTCCATATAATACATATGCTTTAAATGTATTTCTTATAAACATAATATTGTAGGAATCTGGATTTTGAATCCAGTCTGCTATCTGCTTCTGTTTTAAAAGAGAATTAATCTTATTCATGCTCACAGCTAAAGTTACTAAATCGGTATTTCTCACAATTTTATTTTCCTCAAGCTACTTTTCTCTTTTCTTACCCCCTTTCCCTTCTCCCTAGTTTTTACTTCTGACCACCACTTCCCTCAAGCAGTCCTCCCCTTTTACAGTCTCTCTCTCTTTCTTATCCTTTTGCACTTCTACTATTGTTCTCCCTTCTATTAGTCTTCCCTTTTCCTTTCCCCTTTCCTCTCTTACTTCTCTATAGGGTGAGACAAGTTTCTCTGTGAGGTAAATATGCCTGATAATCTCTCTTTGATTCAAATCCAATTAGAGTGAAATTCACACAATGCATATCTCCCTCCCTTCTTTCTCTCAATTTCAGTAGGTCTCTTTTCCCTCTTCATGAGATACAATTGACCTCATTTTACCTCCCCTTTCCTCTTCTTCCAACACAATGCTTTTTCCACCTCTAGTTTCTTTTTTTTGTATCATTGCAATAAAATTAAATTATACCTACACCCTCTAAGTATAGCCATATCTTAAATACAGTTCTCAATAGTTAAAAATGTCATCTTCCCATATAAAATTGTAAACTTTTAAAATTAAAAACAATTATTATTTTTTTCTTTCTTTTTTATCTTTTTATGCTTTTTTTGATTTCTACATTTGAAGATCAAATTTTCTGTTCAGCTCAGGTCTTTTCATCAGAAATAAATGAAATTCACCTGTTTCATTGAATGTCCATCTTTTCCCCTGAAAGATAAAGCTTTATTTTGCTAGATAGGTGATTCTTGGCTGCAATCCACATTCCTTTGTCCTTCAAGACCCCTTGATCTCTTAAAATGGAAGCTTCTGAGTCCTTGATAATCCTGATGGTGACTCTTCAATGTCTGAATTGTTTCTTTCTGACTGCCTGTAATAGTTTCTCCTTGAACTGATAATTTTGAAATTTAGCTGATATTCCTTGAAGTTTTTATTTTGGGGTCTCTTTCAGGAGGTGATCAGTGAATTCTTTCAATGACTATTTGCCCTTTGGCTCTAAGTCATCAGAGCTGATTTCCATGATGATTTCCTGAAACATGTTGGCTAGACTCTTTTTTTCATCATGGTTTTTAGAAAGTCCAATAACTCTTCAATGGTCTCTCCTAGATCTATTTTCCAAATCTTTTGTTTTTTTCAATGAGGTATTTTACACTTCTATTTTTTTCATTTTTTTTTTTTGTTTTACTTGATTGATTCTTGATGTCTCATTGACTCATTCAATTCCATTTATTCTGATAGTGAATTATTTTCTTCAGTTAGCTTTTTTATCTCCTTTTGCATTTGGCCAATTAAACTTTCAAATGTGTTGTTTTGTTCATTGTTTTTTTTTTTATTTCAAAAATTCTGCTTTTCAAAGAGCTTTTTTTTTCTTTTTCTATTTTATCAAATCTATTTGTAAGGAGCTATATGCTTTTTCCATTTTTCTAAATCAATTTTAAAGGAGTTTTCTTTAGATACTTTCTGTGTTTCCCTTTCCAAACTCTCCTGAAATATTCTCATCTCCTTACCCCATTTCTCTCCTCTCTTTTAAGATCCTTTTTCAATTCTTCCAAGAGAACTTTGTGAGATGGAGACTGTATCTCTTTTTGGGGTGTCTGTCTTTTTTTTGTGTCCATAAAAATTATCTATGGTGAGAGTTTGTTTTGCTGTTTTGCTCATTTTTAACTGTTGAGATCTGCTCTTAAAGCAAAGGGAAAATTATCACAAGCTTCTTCTACAGGAGACAGGAGCTTCATGTTGCCCTGGAGTCAATGCTGCTGACTTCCTTCCTGTGCTGGTTGGGCATGGCCAAGTCCCATGCTATTCTGGGATTTAGGGGCTCACTATTTGCCTTTTGTAGTTGTGTTGGGTGTCTCGCAGCTAATCTGTGGATCCACTGTCTTCTAAACCAGCACAGAGTATTCAATGCTACTGTTTCTTGGCTAAGAACCTCCCAATAGATTCCCTAAGGTGCACAGACACCATACCATCCTGGGCCCCTGAATTTTGCCTGTGCTACACCATTTCCCCACATATCTGATTGTAACATACCTTTTAAAAGGTTCTTTCAAAATATCTTCTGCTGGAAAATTTTTATACTCCAAATATTTGTGTGTTCTGTCACTACAAAAGTAGTTCAAAAGGCTTGATCTGGTATTGATCTGAAGGAAATCAGGAAGAGCTCAAAGATCTCTCTATTTTCTGCCTTCTTAAATCTGCGCCCCCCCCCCCCATTTCTAGGATTTTCTAAGTAAACTATTTTACATCAAGAGACAATGGTGATTTTGTCTTTTTTTTTTTTTCTGTATTTCTGTGTCTTTAAATTTGTCTACTTATTACTATTGCTAACAATTCTAAAACCAAATCAAATAATACCAAGAAAAGAATGGATCATTGTTTTACTTTTATATTAATTGGTAAATATTCTAATAGTTCCAAATTGCCTAAAATAATGATTTTAGATTTAGCTGGATACTTTTTGAAATATATATTTAAAACTCTGCCTGTACTTTACAGGTTTTTTAAAAAGCAAATGTTACACCTTATCAAATGATTATTTTTATTAAGATAATCATCTCAATATGGATGTTTTTTGTTTTTTAGAAGAATAGATTTAGAGTGAGGAAGCAGAAAGAGAAGGGAAAGAGCTTTTACATAGTATCTACAGTCACTGTGCTGTATTTTATGAATAAAATTTCATTTGATACTCAAAACCCCCCTGCAAAATAGATGCTCTTATTGTCCCTCATTTTATAGTTGAGGAAACTGGGAAGGACCTTAGAGCTCAATGAGCTCAACACCTTTATTTACTAAAGCATTAAAAAACAAAAAAAAAAAACAAACAAACAAAAAAAAAAAACTGTGGCACAGGTTAAATGGTCTTCCCAAGGACACACAAGTAAAAAGTATATGAAACAGACTTTCAATCCAGATTTTAGACTATATTAATTGATTTTCCTGATGTTGAACCATCTTTAACTCCCTGATAATAAAATGCACTTTCACTTTGGTAAGTTATCTTTTTTTTTCCCTTTTGGAGAGGCAATTGGGATTGTAACTTGTCTGGTGTCACACAGCTGGTGAGAATTAAGTATCTAAGGCTGCATTAAAAATCAGATACTACTGATTTCAAGGCTGGTGTTCTATCCACTGTGCCATGTAGCTGCCCCTGGTAAGTTGTCTTTTAGATAAATTACTGCAAAAAAAAATTTTTTGCTGCTATTTTACATTAGGAGATTCATGAAAAATACTATTCTATATATTTTGTCTTTATTCTTCTCTAATTTAGGTAGCAAAACATTTTTTTTTCATTCAAACATTTGGTAGAGTGTTTCTTGGCTTTTGAAATTGATTTGTGAGCTATATTAACTAATGATTCTTTAAAAACTTTATTAGAACTCTACTATAAATCAATTTGGATAAGCTTGCCCTCATTCACATTGTGATACTACATTTATAGCTAGTTCAATTTTCTTTTTTAAAAATTGGATCGGTGGTCAAATAATATGAATAGGCCTTTTTCAAATGAAGAAATTAAAGCTATTTTTAGTTACATAAAATTTCTTCAAATCTCTATTGATTAAAGAAATGCAAATTAAAACCACCTGACTCCTACCATGTATTGTTCTGTAATACAGGAAACTGATGAGTGTTGCAGAGAATGTGGGAAAATTCAAACACTAATGTATTGTTGATGGAATTGTGACTTATTCTCTTATTTCAAGGGTTATCCATGAATAAAAAAGACAAATAAGAGAAAACATATGAGAATAATCATCAAAATCACAAGTAAAATGAACTGATTCTATTATTTTTGCTTTTGTGTAAGTTGTAGCATTGCACTAATATTTTATAAAATGAATATCACTACATCATGTCAGTTCCAGATAGTAAAATTCTATGAGGCTTATTGCTTTTTTCAGAAGGATTCCTGGCTTGGCAAAAATATGAATCATTGTTGATTCTCCTTAGCAATGATAAATATGGAAGATCACTTCTCAGGAGCATTTGTGTTCTATACATGAGATCAAAACTTTTCTTGCACTCAATATAAAAAGGCTAACAATAATGATCTTTAGATACATATTTGGACATATATTTATAAATACACAATTTTAATCTCTTTCCAATTATAATTTTAAAACATCCAGGCACCTTTATTTAGCACAATTATTTACAATATTTTATAAGTATTTTACTCACCCTACCCATTCCTTCTCCCCATAGTTCAGACTTCATCTTTCTAATAAAGAGTGGAAATTAGGACATGAAAAAGAAAAACACCATTTTAAAAAGTCACAAATATTCTGGCACAAATCATTTCAGTATAATAAATCTAAAACATTTTACAAAACCACTAAAATGAAGATGCAAATCAAAATACTATTCAAATATTCTTTAATATTAGTGATCTTGATGTGATATAAAAGTATGGAACCTATTAAATTGGATCAGAATCAAATAAAATGTTGCCACCTTTCTAAATGGACATTTTTTTTTCTGGAAGGAACAGAAAATAATTATAAGGAGAGGAAATATAACAGAGGAATTTTCTTGGTGACAAAGAGGAAAGCTAGATCTTGTCTTTGTAACAGATCCAAAATCAATTCTCTTCCTTTGCTGTGGTTTTCATTTCTGAGCACTATAATAAATATTTAAGCAAAAAAACCTTTGAAATTAAATCACCTCTCCATAGCCCCAACTCTGAGTATTGGGGCTGTTCATTGCATAGCTTTTCTAGTTTTTAACCACAGAGTAAATAGCATTGTGCTCACTCTTGAGCAAGAAAGAGTATAACCTAAACATATTTTACATTTGTTAAGCAAAATACTGCATCCTGAAGAATATACACTTGGCATTGGCTTAAGTAACTCAAGCTGCAAAGATCCAGTTAAGAGGAGTCATTCAATGACTAGATGCTTATTTGTGGAGAATTGGAATTATGTTTCAGCATGGAAGCAACCTCCCTTAGAATATGTACCAACTTAGCTTCAACTTTCATGAAAGAGTAATATATTTTGAACCAACCTATTGTCAAAAGGCTGCTCTAATGGGAAAAGTTTATGTTACAGGTGTGTGTGATTAATGATTACCTATGAATTTTTTAACTTAATGATGTCAAATTAATGACAGATGGATTATGACCATTCATTAAAGACAAAATAAAATGCTGCACACCTGTCATGTTGAAGCAAGCAGAGTTATAATCCTTAAAAAGCTTTTCTAAACTTTTGTGGTCTAAAAATCTCATCAATATCAACTATAAAGAGTTTTACTTGCTTCTTTCATTTTTTTGTATTTCAATAGCAGAACAAAGTCATAAAGTCTCTGAAAGCACATCATTCTTGCTTCTCTTGTGTATCTTTCAGTGTTAGCTTTAAAACTACTTTGGGGTTATAAATTCAGACATGAGCTAATTGTTTAAAAAAAAAAAGTTTCTAGAGGCAGTTAGTTAGTGAAATGGATAGAGAAGCAGTTCTGAAGTCAGGAAGACCTGAATTCTAATTCACCCTTAGGCACTTAACATTTTCTAGCTGTATGACCCTGGGCAAATCACCCCCACCCCCCAAAAAAATCACTAGCTTATATTTATTAGCATAATAAATAAAAGCAAAAAATACCTAACATAAATGTAATATTGATCTCATGAAAAAGACTAAATTCCAAATTTATTTTAGTGGTCAAATTGTTTTATGACATAAATTTTAAAGTATTGATTTTAAAAAGGGAAAAAAAAAACTCAGTGGCACAAATGTAGGAATTCTAAAATATTTTCAGCTTTTTGCCTTGATTTTCTTTATCTTGATAATATACATGGAAAATAATTTTCCCTAAAATTCCTTTTGTAGAGACCCTCAAAAAGGCTAAAAATAAAAACCCAGAATCTTTTTTTCTTTGTTTCTTTCTCTTGGGGTCACTCCTTGATCATTATATTCTTTTAAATTCCTTGAAGTTTGTGTTTTATTTGTTTAATTTCTAGATAACTGGAAATGGAACTGTTTTGCTAACCACCAATTATGCCTTGAATTATTGAGTCATACTATAGTACTTAATAACTGTCCTGTTTATTATCTACTTTGTTTATGAACTGAACTTTAATATTCAATGCATTGATTATACCGAGAAACTTTTCTTTGAGGATAGAAGCAATAACCTTCCGTAGAATGCTAACTACCACTGAGAATTATGTTTAGCTCAGACTTCCATTGCCATAGGCAGAAATAATTGATTTTAGACTTGGTGAGCTAGTTCTTAATACATATGCCCAGAGGGAGAATGTCATTTTAATAAGGTAACTTCCATAATATACACACAACTTAAATGAGAATGCTTTCCCTTTGTCCTCTAAAGGAAAGAGCCCTTACCCTAAAATTAAAAGTAAACTGAAGAAGTGTACTAATGTATCTGCAAATTGGTTCTGTCAATTTAGCTATATATACCATCACTACATCTTGTCAGTTCCAGGTAGTAAAACTCTATGAGGCTTCTTGCTTTTGTCAGAAGGATTCCTGGCTTGGCAAAGATAAGAATCATTGTTGATTCTCCTTAGCAATGATAAATATATAGATTTCATAATTGAAGAAATCACTCTCTGGTACTGAGAATCTCTGAGTTTTACTAGTTATATATTTACTTCTAGTAGCTATGTTTTTATATAGCATCCATTCCCTTGCTCTAAAGGTCCATTATTCTTATCTACTGACTCAGACAGGCCATAATCAAACTGATATTATCAAAATAACTAAGGAGGGGAGAAATAAAGCAAACCTTTTCAATAATTCAAGTAAATGTTGGAAGTAAGTGAGCTTGCCTAAGCATATTGAAACTATTATTTAAATTTTTCATGGAACAGTAACAATGGTAGATACTAGTAGATAAGAATCATAGATAGCTTTAAAAAAAAAAAACTTTTTATCCTATAGTTACAAATTATTTCTTTATCTTATTGATCTTATTCAATTTAACTTGCTATCCATTGTTGTTACCGCATACTAATTTGTTAACAAACTCTAAACTAAGCAGTTCCTCATCCATTTCTTTATTTGACAAACATTTATTAAATCACTGTTATATAAACAGTTCTTTTTTCCTATGGGTTGTGGTATTTGTCTGTAATCCCACATAGCAAGAAAGTCAAGTCTTGTGGAACTTTTGAGTTCAGGCATTTTGAGCCACAGAGGGCCATGCTAATTGGGTATCTACACTAAATTCAGCATTAATAAGTGGAGTCCCCAAGATCACAAAACAAGCAGATTAGGTAAAGAATAGTGACTTGGCCCAAGTCAGAAATAGAGAAAATTCCTGTCCCAATCAATAATGAGATTGGGCCTATAAGTAGCCTCTGTACCTCCAGCTCAGGTAAGATAGGCAAACTCAGTTTTAAACAACTACAACTATCCTATATCTAGTTAAGTTTAATCTCATTACCTCAAAGGTTATGCCAATAAATCCATTTTTCTCTATGCAAGATTCTCCGTACCAATTTTAAATTATATGAAATTTCCACAAATCAGAATAGTATGTACTTATTTTATATAAAAAGATGTGAAATAGCATTTCCCAACAAAAGAAAGGTTTTTATGCCTAATACATGGTCAATTTTTGTGCAGGAGTACTGCACAGAAAAATGTATATTCTTTTCTGTCCTTCAATTTTCTCCAGAAGTCTATCATATTTAATTTTTCTAGGATTCTCCCTAGTTTCTTTCTTATTTATTTGGTGGTTAGATTTGTCTGATTCTTAGAAGGGAACTTTAAGATCCCTCACTAGAACAGTTTTTCTATCTATTTCTTCCTGTAACTGGCTTAAAATATTCTTTAGGAATTTGCCTGCCTCACTACTTAGTAGATACACATTTAGCATCCTTACTATTTCATTGTTTACAGTATCCTTTATCAAGATGTATTTTCCTTGCTTATCTCTTTTTATAAGATCTATTTTTACTTTTGTTTTATCTGAGATCAAAATTGTTACCCCTGATTGTAATGTTCTTGTTGGTTTTCTGGAGGTCTCTGGACCAGCCTTAATCACCAGGAGAATAGCCAGGTGTTAATGTCCAAATTCTTTATTGTCTCCTTCCCTGGGGCTAGCTAGCTTTCTGGAGAGCCTTTCAGACTGGCTTTGATCTCAGTGGGAGAAGTGCCGGAGGCACTCACACAGTGGTGTGAGATGAAATGAATGAATCTGGCTCTGAGTCCCTGGGCTTGTGCTTCAGCCTCCAGCAACCACAAAGGTGGACGATGGAATGAATATGTCTCTGCCTCCCAATCTGGCTGAGTTTGTCCCAGTTTATATGCTCTATTTGTATTACATCATTGTAGATGTGAATCTTGTAGAACTATATTAAGTACTAAGTACATGTACTGAACTAGAGAACTATTAATCACCATGCTAAACTAGATAACCATTGTCTTATCAATTCTACTGACTTAACACCTTGTAAGAATCCTGCTTTCAATATTCTGACCCATAACACCTGCTTTTTCTTTTTCTTCACCAAAAGCATAATTATGTTCCAGCATTTTACCCTTACTCTGTGTAAGTCTGTGCCAAATGTTTCTTGCACACAACATATTGTAGAATTCTATTTCTAATCCACTTTGTTATTTTCTTTGGTTTTATGGGAGAGTTCTCCCCTCCACATTCATAGTTATGATTACTAGCTCTGTTTATTTCCCTCCATTCTATTTTCTGCCCTGTATATACTTTTGTTCTCTTTCCATACTTTCTTTAGGTTATGTGTTTTTTACCCACCCCACCCACTATCTTATTACTTACCAATCCTTCCAGCTCCTCTTCATAGTGTTTTTTTACCCACTCCACCCACTACATTGTCTTCTATCAGCCATTCCTCCCTTCTCTTACTTTTTTCCCTAGCAATTCTGCCCTCCCTTCTATCCTGTCCCTCCCTTTTCTTTCCTCTTTCTCCTCCTACTTCTTTATTTTTTTTTTTATATCCTTTTATTGATAGAATGCATGCCAGGGTAATTTTTTACAGCATTATCCCTTGTATTCATTTCTGTTCCAATTTTTCCCTTCCCTCCCTCCACCCCTTCCCCCAGATGGCAAGCAGTCCTTTACATGTTGAACAGGTTACAGTATATCCTGGATACAATATACGTGTGCAGAACCGAACAGTTTTCTTGTTGCACAGGGAGAATTGAATTCAGAAGGTATAAATAACCCGGGAAGAAAAACAAAAATGCAAGCAGTTTATATTCATTTCCCAGTGTTCTTTCTCTGGGTGTAGCTGCTTCTGTCCATCTTTGATCAATTAAGGCTCTCTTTATCGAAGAGATCCACTTCCATCAGAATACATCCTCAAACAGTATTGTTGTTGAGGTATATAATGATCTTCTGGTCCTGCTCATTTCACTCAGCATCAGTTCATGTAAGTCTCGCCAGTCCTCTCTGTATTCATGCTGCTGGTCATTTCTTACAGAACAATAATATTCCATAACATTCATATACCACAATTTACTCAACCATTCTCCAATTGATGGGCATCCATTCATTTTCCAGCTTCTAGCCACTACAAACAGGGCTGCCACAAACATTTTGGCACATACAGGTCCCTTTCCTTTCTGTAGTATCTCTTTGGGGTATAAGCCCAGTAGAAACACTGCTAGATCAAAGGGTATGCACAGTTTGATAACTTTTTGAGCATAGTTCTAAATTGCTCTCCAGAATGGCTGGATGTGTTCACAATTCCACCAACAATGTATCAGTGTCCCTGTTTTTCCACATCCCCTCCAACATTCTGAATTATCTTTCCCTGTCATTCTAGCCAATCTGACAGGTGTATAGTGGTATCTCAGAGTTGTTTTAATTTGCATTTCTCTGATTAATAATGATTTGAAGCATATTTTCATATGTCTATAAATAGTTTCAATTTCTTCGTCTGAGAATTGTCTGTTCATATCCTTTGACCATTTATCAATTGGAGAATGGTTTGATTTCTTATAAATTAGAGTCAATTCTCTATATATTTTGGAAATGAGGCCTTTATCAGAACCTTTTATTGTAAAAATGTTTTCCCAGTTTATTGTTTCCCTTCTAATCTTGTTTGCATTTGTTTTGTTTGTACAAAAACTTTTCAATTTGATATAATCAAAATTTTCTATGTTGTGGTCAATAAAGATCTCTAGTTCTTCTTTGGTCATAAATTCCTCCCTCTTCCACAGGTCTGTGAGGTAAACTATCCTATGCTCTTCCAATTTATTTATAAACTCATTCTTTATGCCTAGGTCATGAACCCATTTTGACCTTATCTTGGTGTACGGTGTTAAGTGTGGGTCAATGCCTAGTTTCTGCCATACTGATTTCCAATTTTTCCAGCAATTTTTGTCAAATAATGCATTCTTATCCCAGAAACTGGTGTCTTTGGGTTTGTCAAACACTATATTATTAAAGTTATTGGCTGTTTTGTCCTTTGAACCTAACCTATTCCATTGATCAACTAGTCTATTTCTTAGCCAATACCAGATGGTTTTAGTAACTGCTGCTTTATAATATAATTTTAGATCTGGTACAGCTCGGCCACCTTCATTTGATTTTTTTTTCATTAATTCCCTTGAAATTCTTGACCTTTTGTTTTTCCATATGAACTTTGTTGTTATTTTTTCTAATTCATCAAAGTAGTTTTTTGGGAGTCTGATTGGTATAGCACTAAATAAGTAGATTAATTTAGGTAGTATTGTCATCTTTATTATATTTGCTCACCCAATCTAAGAGCATTTAATATTTTTCCAGTTGGTTACTCCTACTTCTTTATAGAGTTAGATAAATTGCTATACCCAACTGAATGGATAAATAATTCCCTTTTAGAACCAAAACTTATGAGATCAAGCTTCAAATAATGCTCATCTCCCTCCATTCTTTCCCTCAATTGTAATAAGTCTTATGCACCTCTTCATGTGAACTAATTTTCCCATTTTACTTCTCCTTTCCTCTTTTTCCAGTACAGAACTTTTTTCTATCCCTTAATGTCTTTTTCTTTAAGCGCACGCTCAGTCCATATGGTGCCCATCTCTCTCTGCCCCAGTGACAGATACAGTTCTCAAGAGTTACAGATATTGTTGTGTCATCTAGGAATGTAAACAGTTTAAACTCTAAATAATATATATTTTCCTCTGTTTACCTTTCTATGCTTCTCTTAAATCCTGTGTTTGTAGATGAAGTTTTCTGCTTAGTTTTGATTTTTTCAATATAAATGATTGAAACTCTCTTAATTCATTGAAGCTCCATTGATTCCCCTGAAAGATCAATCTGAATCTATCTCTCTGAGTAGTTAATTATTGATTGTAATTTCAGGTCCTTTGCCTTCCAGAATATGATATTCCAAGCCATGCAATCTTTTATTGTATAAGCTGACTGATCCTGGGTAATCAAGGTTACACCTTGATATCTGAATTGTTTTTGTCTGACAGCTTGCATTGTTTTTAACCTTGATACTATAGTTTTGGAGTTTTGCAATAATATTTCCTGGATTTTTCCTTGTGGGATCTCTTTCTACAACTGATTATTTCAATCAGTATTTCCCCTTCTCTTTCAAGAATGTTGGGGAAATTTTCCTTAATGATCTCTTGTAGAATGCTATTCAGGCTCTTTTTGTCATGGCTTTCAGGTAGGCCAATAATTTTTTAAATTATCTCTTCTAGATCTGTTTTCCAAGTTGGCTGTTTTACCAAGGAGATATTTGACATTTTCTTTCATTTTTTTCATTCTTTTTAGTTTGACTAATTCTTGCTATCTCACAATCATTATCTTCAATTTGCTCTATTCTAGTTTTTAATATGTGATAGCTTTTGTATCTTTTTTTTTTTCCAATTTGGCTAATTCTACTGTTTAAGTAGTTGTTTTCTTCAGACAATTTTTTTTCTCTTTTCCAAATTGTTGGCTTTCTCATTCATATCTCTCATTTCCTTTCTCATTTTTTCTTCTTTCTTATTTGCCTTTTAAAGTCTTGTATGAGCACTTCCAAGAAGTCTTTTTGGTCTTGAGACCAATTCATATCACTCTTTGAGATTTCTTCTGTCGATATTCTGTCCTTGTCTGAGTTTGTGTTTTGGTATGCTCTGTCATCATAGTAGCTTTCTATGGTCAAGATTCTTTTCTGTTTCTTGCTCATTTTCTTTCCTTTCCTTTTGGTGTTTCCTCATTTTTTTTTTTTTATTTTAATGGTTGAGCTCTGCTTCTAGGGTAAAGAGAGCATTTTTCCAAGTTTCCTGTGCAGCTCTGAGCCTTGACTTTTAGCACAGGGGCCCCTTGTGTTTTTAGGGGATAGCTTTGCCTGCTCTATTCAAGAAACAACCTAATTTCCCAGAGTTTGCCTTCTGAGCTGAGACTGAAAGCTACCCCACTGATTTGTTATTCCACTGAGCTAGAACTGAGGATTGCAGTTGCTGATTTGTTGTGATTTAGCCCATTTCACTGGCTTTCCCAGAGTATATCTGAACAGGACTGAATACTCTTTTTACCCCAGTGAGATTGAAGTTTTTTCAGTCTATCTTGAGCTAGAGAGGGCTTTCATTTTGTCAAACTCTGTTCAGAAACTTGATTTCATGTGAGTTTTGAGAGAAATTGGGAGAACTCAAACAGCTTTCTGACTTTCTTCCACCATCTTGACTCTACCCCCAGAAGTTCACCCCAACAAAACAAAGGATCACCCTACTGTGTACTCTCAAACAGTCAAAAAAATATGAAAAGTTACTTTGCTGTAGTGCATTGGCTTTCACTATTTGTATATTGATTAAAAAAAAATATGGAGGTAACCTGCCTTTTGAATTTATCTCATTCTGAAATTCATTTTTAAATTTCCTCATTTGATCTGACTTTATTTGCATTTTTTTAATTTTCAAAGTATATCTTAATGGACTTATACATATAGTGCTAGAGAGAAGAATCATCTAACATTTTGTGGAAACATAAAATCAATGACAACAAATCACACAATCCTTTTCAATTCCCATACCATATGATGTAGAGTTCTTGCTTCAATAGATAATCCATTTGTAAATAGTGGCTCACTGTCAACAACTATAAGAAAAAGAATTGGAAATTCCTAATTTTAAAGTAAACCTTCTTCATTTATTTTACCCAGCAAAGAACAGTATTGTGTTCATAGATTTCATTTTTCAAAGCTTCCCAGAACTCCAAGTGCTACAAACTAGTTTTCATTGTGCCCCATTAATAGATGTCAGACAAAGACTTCTAAAAGCTTTTCATTGGTAGGGAATAAAATATAAGATATTGTGTAGTCTAAGTAATATTTAAAAATTACTTTTACATTTTAAACATCTAATTAACCCTCCTAAAATAGGAAATCTTGGAATTATTATAGTTGTTTTCAATAACTTGCATTTTGAATACATTATGCCTGTAAAAATTGGGAAGGATTTGTTTCCAAAGTAGTCTAGACTTAAACAAAATTTTAAAGACAAACTAAATTGTTTTGCTCAGAATAAAGCAATTAATGGTGTTCTGATTTAATTTACTAAAGAGTATAAGCTTCACCTTCACTTCTGTATTTCATCAGTGGACCATTGAATCAATTTGAATCACAAATTTTGCTTTTGTTCCTTTTCCAATAAACAGATTAATAATATAAACAATAACAAAAATGATTAGCACTAAAGAGCACTTTAACTTTCGCAAAACATTTTTTAAAATTCATTTTATCTTAATTCTATGAAGTAAGTGCTATTATTATCACTAATTCACAAATAAGGAAACTAAGGCAGATAAAAGTTAAGTTACTTAGCTAGGGTCACTCAGTTCATAAATATCTAGAGTAGGATTTTAACTCAGGTCTTCTTAATTCCAAATGAAAGGTTGTTTATAATATGCCTCTTGGCTGCTAGACAATACTTATTTCTGTTTAGTATATATATGTATGTATCTGTATGTATATATATATATATATATACATACACACACAATGCACACACACACACACACACACACACACACACAACACCAGAGTTAAATTATACAGAATGTAGTACATTTGAAACAAAATGGGAAATGTTGTTTATTGCCACTTTAGTCAAATTTATTAGTCATTAAAAAATGTTAATATTATTAGTTTTCACTTATCCAGGTATCTATGAATTATCCACTATTTTACTTTGTCTTTTACATCTTCTTACCTATTTTTCTTTTCTATTTCTAATTTTTCTTCAATCATAGAAAAATAAAAGAAAGGAAACCAAAAAATTCCATACTCTACATTTGACCTTCATCTAAAGGATGGGTCCAGTATAAAAGGCATAGCAATGACTAATAGTGAAAGTAAAGGATGTTTGATTTTCTTGCCATGAAGTCTTGAATAAACGTTCTGAGGAACTGCTTACATGTTTGTTGAGAAAAAAAATAGATCTTATATTCAAACCTAAATACAATGTCATGGAAGCTGCCAAGACAGAGGTTACTAAAATTAGTGTTCACTTGGTAGAGTTTTATCTTCCAATCCCTGAAAAGATTTTCTCGGAGTAAATTCCCCCTTTCCCCAGGCATTTTGGTCAGTAAATACAACTAGGAGAATTAAATGGCATCTATTCTGTTCAGCTGTCATATAATTTCACTTTTTTTTTTTCAAAAAAATAATTATTCATGTAGAAATCTACTTAAAAGAGGGTATAGAACTATTATGAAGGTTTTATGAAATTGACACTAAAATTAGATGTCACTTAGTTAAAGTCATGTTCATGGGAAGGAAAGGATTAAAACAGTAATGTTCTGCCTACCCAATTAAATTGGGGGAAAAATAGTTATGAAGTACTTTCCTTATATAGATGCTGAAAAAAAGTCCTGTAAGCTAACCCCCCCCCCCAAAAAAAAAAAAAAGATTTAAAAGGCTCCAGGTCTTCCATTTCCAGCTAAAACTCAGAGTATAAATCAAATGTTACTTTTATGACTTACATTCAATTTTCAAAGGAGATCATTCATTCTATTCATGTAATGTTTCAAGTCAAGATAACACAGCATGGAAAGGCACACTAAGTCATCTTTACTAATAAAGCTAATACAAGGGCAACATGACAATTGTAATACATGATCCTTATCCATTGGCTCCTTTCCAAGGTAAAATAGATTGTATACCCATGTTGGATTTGTTGTACTGTAAAAATTGATTCTGTTGATATTCAAGTTTGGCAGTGTCATGCCTAGTGTATGTAATTTAGACCATAGAATCTACATTATTACTGGAGCAACTTTTCAACTTATTTAGTGATGCAGATAAAGACAATAATAATAATAAGCAAACATTTATATAGCACTATGTGTCAGCTACCATATTAAGCACCCATAGTTATCTCATTTGATCCTCAAAATAACCCTAAGAGATAGATGCTATTATAACCCCTATTTAACAGATGAGATAAATAGAGGTTAAATGACTTGTCCAGTGCATTTAGAAGTGTGATTTCATTAGTATCAGGAATTCCCAGATAAGGAAATTTTCTCTTACTAATGCAGGGGGGAGAGGAGAGTGTTTCTTGCAATTTGTCACTTTAGTTGTCTGTAGCATTAAGAAGTCAAATAACTTGCTCAGACTCACACAGTCAATATGTGTTATAGGAAAGAAATGAAGGGGTGAAGCATTTGTTAAGTGATTACTATGTGCCAGCCATTGTGTTTTACAAATATCAATTCTTTGGACTTCACAACAACTCTAAAAGTTGAAAGCTATCTTTATCCCTTTTTATAGACAAGTATGCCGAGATAGGTGGAGGTTAAAAGTCTTGCCCAGTTTCATACAACTAATAAAATTCTGAGCCTACGTTTGAACTCAAGTCTTCTTGACTCTAACACCAGCTTTCTATCCACTGTGATTAGACCGCAGAATGATTATTACAATGCTTTATGAAGAGAGGTTAAATTAATTCCACATTCTGTTAGTCATAGCTTTCCCCTCTGCTTGTCCTTTAGACTTCTAAATGTTTAATATACAGCATAGTGGATTTCAATTTCCTTTCTTCCTCCATGTTCCAATTGAATTGAATGAACAATAAAAGAGAAGGAAAATAGGCAAGAAGGAGTAAAGGAACAGGAAAGGCAGTGGATAATTCACAAAGTGGAGTGTCTGTCCCTAGATAATTGAGAGCTGACAATATTAACCTTCTTCTTTTTATGACTGATGGGTTTGACTAAAATGGTAATAAGCTACATTTCCCATTTTGGTTGAAACATACTGCATGTCATGTGTAGTGTAGTTCTGGTCTCAAGAGGAAAATGGATAATCAGTAGAATATTTTTCATTGTCTCTTCTTTGTAAAGATTTACTGAGTCGTCTCTAATGTACACTGACAGCTCTTGAATTAAAATTAGAGGAATGCAGACATTGATATTTTCAAACTAAAATAGTCCCTCTCTACTCTTTTGCATTCCCCAAAAATAAATCAGGTCTATATCTTTTAATATTTGATCTAAATCTTTCATTTGTGAAGGTCAGTGGAACAAAAGGACTTTTTAAAGATTAAAGAGATCAAAGAAAAATGGTAGCTAATTGATAGATCCCAGTAACCAACCAAGGGCTGTGATAAAAATCCCTGACACAAATCTGTTATTGCTTGTGATAGAGCTGAAAAAGTCACTTAATATGACTCCAAATCTTATTACTGACCCTATTAAAGGGAACAAGAGAAATGAAATAGTAACATTACACCTTAATTCAAATATGACTGAGAATATGGCACAAATAACTGTTTCCTTTCCTGAATTTTTATGGTATGTTCAAAGATCACCAAAAATAAAGTTGCTCCCTAGCATTCTGAAACAAGTTCTCCTTCTCCAGTGGATCAGGGCAGAATATTCAGGCTGTCACTTTCTTTAGTAATAGAAAAAGGGTCTGGCACCCGTGATACCAGATAAGTCCTGAATGATTTATTTATTTATTTATTTTTGCCAGTGACCAAGCTCAAGGTTTGGTGACAGATGGTGAATTGCTTCATACTCAATTCTTCAGTCTGACATATGTCTATCTATCCTCAGCCTAGGACTTTGAAAAAAAAATAATGTGATACAACAACTCTGGGAGGTAGATGTTACTATTACAATACCCATTTTTTACAAATTAGGAAACTGAGTCAAACAGCGGATGAAGAACTCATTCAGGCTCACATAGCTAGTAAATATCTAAGGTTGGATATGAATTCAGTTCTATTTTTTAAAAAATAGTATTCCATTTTTTCCCCAATTTATTTTTTCAAGATTTTGGAGTTCTAATTTTTTTCTCCTTCTTTCCCTACTCCCCTTATGAAAATGGTAGACAATTTGAAATAAGTTATACATGAAAAAAATATATATATATATATAATCATGTAAAACATGTATTCATATCAGTCACAGTTGTGAAAGAAAAAACAGATCAAAAGCATGAAAATATACTTTTGTATAGACAAAAGAATAAAGTAAATGAAAAAGAATGTTTTGATCTGCATTCAGAGTCCTTTAGTTCTTTATCTACATGAGGACTGCATTTTCCTTTGTGAATCTTTTGTACATCTCTCAGATCATTTACTATATTTCTGTGAAGAGCTAAATCATTCATTGTTGATCATCACCCAATATTGCTGATACTGTGTACAATGTTTCTGTTCAATTCTGCTTATTTTACTTTGTGTCGGTTCTTACAAGTCTTCCCAGGTCATGATGAAATCTGCCTGTTCATCATTTTAATAGCACAATAGTATTCTGTTACATCAATATACCCCTGCTTGTCCATCCATTTCCAATTGATGGACATTCCCTCAATTTCCAATTATTTGCCAACACTGAAAAAGCTGTTATGAATATTTTTGCACACATGGGTTCTTTATCCTTTTTTATGATCTCTTTGGGACACAGAATTAATAGTGGTGTTGCTGGATCAAAAGATAAGCACAATTTTATTGACCTTTGAGAATAGTTTCAAATTGCTCTCCAAAAGAGCTGTCAGTTGACAACTCCACTAACAGTGTATTACTGTCCCAATTTCCCCATTTCCTTTCCAATATTTATCATTTTCCGTTTTTGTCATATTAAACAAACTGATAGCTGTAAGGTAATATCTCAAAACTATTAGAATTTTCATTTGTCTAATCAAAAGTGATATAGATCACTTCTCCATATGTCTATAGATAGTTTTGATTTCTTCATTTGAAAATTGCCTATTCATATCCTTTGACAACTTATCAATTGGGGAATGGCTGATATTCTTATAGATTTGATTAGCTTCTCTATATATTTGAGAAATGATGTATTTATTAAAGATAGTTGCTGAAAATATTATTTCCCAGTTTTCTGCTTTCCCTCTAATCTTAGTTTTATTGGTTTTGTATGCTGAAAAGTTTTTTTTTAATTTAATATAATCAAAAGTATCTATTTTACATTTTTTATTTTACATTTTGTAATGCTTTTTATTTCTTGTTTGGTCACCTATAATTTACTCAACTTCTTTTAAAAAAATGGATACTATACCACTTGGTGAATATATGTTTGATATTATTAGTACTTCATTGTTCTATGATACCTTTTAGCAAGATGCAGTTTCCTTCATTATCTTTTTTTTTAGTAGGTTTATTTTTGCTTTTTCTTGTCTGAGATCAAGATCATTATTTCTGCTTTTTTTAATAGCTTCAGCTGAAGCATAATATATTTGACTCCAACCCCTTACTTTATTGTGTGTGTGTGTGTGTGTGTGTGTGTGTGTGTGTGTATGTATGTGTGTGCTTCAAGTGTGCTTCATGTGAAGAACATGTTGTGGAATTCTGGTTTTTGATCTTCTCTGGTATCTGCTTCCATTTTATAGGAGAATTCATCCCATTTATATTCACAATTATGATTACTTTATGGTTCCCTCCTTCCTCTTTTTTTTCCCTCTTTGTCCTTTCTTTCTTTTCACCCTTTCTCTCTTCACCAGTGCTTTTCTTCCATCCACTGTCTCTCCCAATTTGCCTTTCCCCTCTCCCTTTAATATATTTCTTTCCTATTGGGTAAAATAGATTTCTATACTCAAATATGTATATTCATTCCTCTTTGAGCCAAAACTAAAGAGAGTAAGGTTCAACTGATGCCCATTACCAATAATCCCATTTCCCCTTTCATGTTAATTAATAGGTTTTTTTAAACTTCATTCTACCTCTCCCTCCCTCTGCATTCAGTGAATTCCTATTTCTTATAATTTAATTATTTTATGTCATTCTCTCAAAATTATCTCAAGTCCATACCATTTCTATTTATATTCTTTCTAGCTATACCATTAGTAGTACAATCTTTAGAGAATTACAACTATCATCTTCCCACATAGGGATATAAACAGTTCAGCTTCATTGAATCCATTATGTTTTATTTTTATTTTTTACCCTTTTTAGATTTCTCTTGGGTCTCGATGTTGAAAATCAAAATTTTGTTCAGTTTGGGTCTTCTCCTTATGAAAGCTTGAAATACTTCTATTTCAATGTATAACATTTTTTTCCTTTGAAATGTTATACTTAATTTCACTGAGTAGGTGATTCCTGACTATAGTCTTAGCTCCTTTGTCTTCCAGAAAATCATCTTCCATGACTTCAAATTCATTAATGTTGCAGCTGTCAAGTTCTGTGTAATCGTGACTGTAGTTCCCCAATGTTTGAGTTGTTTCCTTCTGGCCATTTGCACTAATTTTTTTCCTTGACTTGATCATTCTGAAGTTTGGTTATAATATTCCTTGGAGTTTTTAATTTGAGATTTCCTTACTAAGGTGATCTGCAGATTTTTTCAATGCCTATTTTGCCCTCTGTTCCCAAAGATATTAGAGCAGTTTTCCTTAATAATTACTTGAAAGTTGCTTCTTTTGATTGTGGCTTTCAAGTAGTCAATGCTTTCTTCATTGTCTCTTATCGCTCCATTTCCAGGTCAGTTTTTTTGTTGTTGTTGTTTGTTTGTTTCTAATGAGCTATTTTACATCTTCTTCTACTATTTTTTCCATTGTTTTGAATTGGTATGATTGGTTTTTGATGTGTCATAGAGTTATTATCTTCTACTTGTCCAATTCTAATTTTTAAGGTATTGTTTCCCTCAATTAGTTTTTTTAGTTCCTTTTCTTTTTGATCAATTGTATTTTTAAAATTATTTTCTCCAGTGGATTTTTAATCTCTTTTTTCCATTTGACCAATTCTACTCTTTAAGTAGGTTTTTTTTTCTTTTTCCAAGCTGTTGATTTCATGATTCATTTGCATCACTCTCATTTATTTTTTCAATTTTTCTTCTACCTTATCTGTTTTTAAGCTCTTTTTTGAATATTTACATGAATCTCTCTGAATTGGAGACCATTTCATTTTTCTTTGGGGTTTTGTCCAAAGATGTTTTGATGTCCTTTCCTGAGTTTTTATGTTGATGTTCTCTGTCACCATAATAACTTTCTATGGTCAAGAGTCCTTTTGTTGTTGTATTGCTCTTTTTTTACCTTTTCACCTTTATTTTAGATTTGAGCTCTGTTCTCAGGGTAAAAGGGGCACTATCTCAGGCTTTTTGTGCCAAGGGCTACAGGACTAGGAGGTTTAATCTAGTGTTACACTGATGTTGTCCTGAGGCCTACAGAGTACCTTTGTATCTGGTTCTGAATTGACTAGCAAGTGAATTGGATTAAAGTGAGGGATGGCTGTACCTTCTGATTCTTCTGAGCCTGGTGACAAGATATAGATCGGGATAATTGAAGATAGCACTGGATGAAGTAGAAGATCTTACTCTTTTTATGCTAAAGTCTTTTACACATCTCAGTTTGACTGGGGTATCACTCAATCAATGATTGAGGCTAGATAAGAAATGAGGCAGAGAGTAGCCTCTTTTACCTGTTTAAAAAATAATGGGGGGGGGGGAGACTTTTAGTTTCCAAATACAAACAATAACTATTTATATTCCCTCTAAGCCAAACAAGGACAAAACAATAACCAAATGGAGCTTGACTTAGAACCTATTGTTGGCCAATCAATGAGAGCCAGAATGGTTGGCATTTAAGGAATGGACCTTAAAAAGAAATCCAACTCGTAAATCCCAAGATGTCTTGGAAGGTTTCAGAGATCAAAATTTACATTCTATGTAAAGCTATGCTATGCTATGCTAAAGCATGTAGTAGTTCTCCAAGCTGGAGTCTGCTATTCTCCTGGCTATACTAAGGCATATAGTTAGGGAGGGAGAAAGATCCTGGTGTTGGCTTTTGCTTACTCCACTGTACTGGCACTCAGCATCCCTGCCAAGAAATGTGCTGGCTGCTGAGAATACAAAGATACAAATTGAAACCATTTTTACATCTAGGATAACTTACGTTATACTGGGTTCATATAAAATATACACAGTTAAATTAATGAAACATTGATATAAAGCAAATAAAAAATAATCAGGTGGGATCAGGTCTTTTGTTAGAGCTGCATGTAAGTTATAAGTCTTCTTCTGAGGTATGTATTCCAAGAAGCAAAGGTAAAAAGGGAGAGCCTTTCAGATACCGAACACTGATAAATGTATAGACACAGGAAATGGAATGTCATTCATGAAGAATAAGACAGTTTGACTGGAGCATAGCCTCTGGGAAAGAACATGATGTGATATAAGTTTGACATATAATATAACATATTCTAATATAGCATAATAGATTAAAGACAAATTCTGAAGAATTTTGAAAGGTAAAAATTAATTTCTTCCTAATTTCACCTATCTTTAATTGCATTTGGAATTTAGAATTTTCAAAACCCTCCTATTTGATAAGAAAATAATTTTATCATTTCTAGCTCTATTATTTACTTTCTGTACTTCAAGTAAAATGGAATTTCTGAGTTATGTCATGTCGTGCCTTACTCTGACACCCCCCCCCAAAAAAAAAGGTTTTCCCCCTCCTGATGTGTGATAATTAATTTCTAGTAAAAACAACAAACAACAACAACAAAAACCTAGTACTATCTTCTTTTTCCTTCCTATTTCCTATCTTTTCCTTTGCCTTGTGTCCAATTTTACATTTAGTGTTAAGCTGGATTTTAGACACTTTATTTTAATCATTCTCAATATTGGCCTCCACTTCATTTATCTGCCTTTAATAGTATTGACAACAATTCACATGTAAAGAGTGTATTTTTAATTACAAAGTGTTTTCCTAAAAACAGATAGTGCAAATATCATATCCATTTTACATATAAGGGATCTGAAGAATTTGCACAACTCATTAGTTTGAAGACAGTTTATGAAATTAGGTCTTGCTTTAAATATAATGTTCTTTGCATGGCAGTATCTGCAAACAAACCAAACATCTGCCCATGTACACAATGACATTCTGACTATGAAGATACTCAATGACAAGTATTGTTAAAGTTCATGGACTTGAATTTTGGGGGGAATAAACAAAACTTTTTAGGAACCAAGGTGGAGAATAGTTGATAAAATCATACAGAAAATACTAATTAGTTACAAGGATGAAAAAAATGAAATAGGAAGGAAGAGGAAATGAAAATGAATGAAGCAAGACAAGATGCAACAGAAAAAAAAATTAATAGCCCATGGTAATTTAATTAAAATTGGTCTTTAAATAAAGTTAGAATGGAGAGATTGAAGGATTAATGGTGGCTATTTAAAGCTGGAAATTTAGGTTCCTTGAAGCTCCAACTTATGAAAATAGACAGAAGTGATTTCTTTAGTTTAAGGGCCCAGTGTTTGATGTTAACTATGCTCTCTCTTCAACCATTTTTCCATTCTTTTTGAGGGAAAATGGGTTGTACAAATAGGATTTATTGTTGCAATTAAATATTTTCAGGTGATTGATAGAATTTTTATTTGGTGAGTGTTTTGTCTTCTGAGCTAATTATATACCAGTAGTAGTTCATTGACATGTGGCTAGTATGTAAAATTAACCAATTTGTTCTCATCTTAATTGTCTTCTAACTGGTGTTGGAAGGATTACAAAGAGACATTTGTCAAATACATCTCAAGTAAACATGTGAGGCAATCAGCAAGCATTTGGTTTATTGAGTGATTATCCAATATGTTTCTGGATAGAAATGTGAGAAGACTTTATTGAGCCAATGACAGCCTTTTCAGAATGTATATAGTATGACTAAGTTTCATAGAATCATTGCTTTCTTGACAACTTTCCAGTTTCTCATTTTCTTTCACAAAAATAGGATCTTCTGTATCATCAATTCTTTCTCATAACCCAGCATATTACTGTAATTCCATTGTTCAGATATTATGACTACATAGTAGGAACAGTACTAATACAATGTTAAGTCATAATCCAATTATCTTGGATTTAGGTTGTCAAAAATAATAACATTAATAACAATTTTCCTAAGAAAATATACTTAAAAGCTTCTATCTGGATGAGAAGAGCTAATTGTAAGTTAGTTAGTTAACCATATAAATCTTTTTATCACATAATGTTGTCATTTAAGATCACAAAATTTAAATATAACTAAAAAAGAATTCAATTGCTTCAGGCTCAGGATTCTCTTGTCATAAATGCAGGAATAACACTGTCCCTAAATATTTCTTCAATATCATCTAAAACTAGGTCTAATATAGTTCAATAACAATATTATGAACCAAGTGAAGTTGGATATGGAGAGAAATATGATATGTCATAGAAATAAGGTTTTAGAAAAAGGAGAACCTAAGATCATAATCCACCTAACAAATCCAATAAGTGAAGTTCTGAAAATGTTAAAAAAAAAAAAAAGCAAACTAATGTCTATGATATTTCTAAGAAACAGACAAAATGTCCTATAATCAATTTAACAAAATTTGAAAATAAGTTCCTGATTATGCGTACCCTTCAATTGTATTTATCTATTGATAGGATATTATCATAGTTCATTCAAAGAATAATTCACTCATTCTCTCTAATATGCACCTAACTTTGGTGATTATCATATAAAATAATAATAATAATTAAGTGAATAATTTTCTAAGTGATATGGAATAACATGCACAAAAATACATATATCTAGAATGCCTAATTTCAAATAAGATATAAGAAGTATATGTTAAATAAAGTGTCCATAAATCAGATGCTGTTTAATTTTATATGGTAATTTAAAAGTCAAGGCCATTTGAAACCATTATGACAAACCACTTGTCATAATCTCTTAGAGATGCCATTGACCTTGCTTAGAAATTTCTATTACATAATAAAGAATGAATCTGGATAAATAATACTAAACTATATATCCACTTCAAGGTAATTTACTTAATTTTAACTAATTTTTAACAATGAATCACATTTTCTCATATATATATATGTTAAAGTTGCAAAGCTAGAATCATTGCATGGATATGTGTGTTTATATGTATTAAAATTGGCTGAAAATGCATGTTCCACCATATTGCATTGAATTTACCTTCCCAGGAGAGACATTGTGTGTTCCATGGCTAAGCTGATATATTTTTTTCAATTAATATTGAGCTGGATGTTTCAGTATTTTCAAGGAACAACATAATGATTTAGAGCTGTAATTTTTGAAGTCACATCTTTGTATTAAATTAAGAATGTATATTTTTCTTGGTAGTTTAACATTTATTATTAATAAATAGCAGAGAGCTAACAATATTGCTTGGCTGCATATCACTCCAAAATGAATTATTCTATTAAAATGGTGACTTTCAATGTTAAGCCTGAGGTAGGAAATGGGCTTGAATATAAATTTATGTTATTCACTGATGCCTATGGTACTTGGGAACAAAATAATTCTTTCCAGAAGGCAGGTTACAGAACAATCTGTATTTTCTGTTCATAAGAACTATTCAACTAGAAAAGAATATATGTCATTAAATCAAATCTACCTCCCATTTGTTATAATTTATTTGATAAATATCTATTTTTGTTTTATTGGTTGATGGTAATTATTTAGCCAGTATCTCTCTCAGAAGATAAAGAAGATTAAAGAAGCACTTACAAAAATGTATAAGCTAAGCAATATTACTTTAATTGGAGGTGAGAAAATCCATGAACTTTGTGCGTGCGTGCGTGTGTGTGTATTTAAATCAATGTATTTCAATATACTTGATTTTCCTTATTATCCTATATTCTTTATTTTATGCATTTAAATATATTACTGTAAGAATAGGTATATAGTTTTCACCAAATTGGTAAAGGATTCCATGACAAAAAAAAAAAAAAAAGAGTTAAGATCTGTTATCACATCCTCTGTGACTACCAATAGAGACTTTCACTGATAAAACCAATAGTGACAAATGGTAGCTATATGAAGTGAGCTCAATCTCTTAGGACTGTTCAGCTTATTCAACCACCCCAGTCTTTATCATTTTTTGCCAAGAATAAGGAAGTTTTCTTTGTTTTCTTATTGGAGGTCAAGGACAATGGAGTAGAGCACAGGAAAATGTTAGCAAATAAAAATTGATGAAAGAATAATATATGATGAAAGAATTTATATAGCTCTTTAAGATTTGCTAATCATCTTACAAATATTACTTCATGTTATCCTCACAGCAGTCCTTAGAGGTAGATGTTATAATTTTCACCATTTTACAGATAAGGAAATAGAGGCCAATATAAGTTAAATGACTTGCCACTAAGTTGCTGATGCTTTTCAGGGTCTGGTCAATGTCATGAAAACAGGCACAAAAACAGCATGTGTTGGAGGCCAGTTCTAAACTCAGGTTTTTCTGACTCTGGATGTAGCAATTTATCTGCTCTTTCCTGTGGTACAAATAGACTGAGATTCAAAACTATTTCTATTAATATTGATGACTTTGTTAGCCATTTAGGATCTTGATTTCTCATTTTTTAAATCCAGGTTACACAGTGTTTTAAGAGTAAAAAAATAACATAAATACAAATTACCTTCAAGTTCTAATAGGTTGACATCTATCTAGTAATAATCACGGAATCCCTTTTGCTTTCATGAAATACATGTCACATCTGGAAAGATATATATTCCCTCCCCAAGCATTAAAGAATTTTTGCTATTGGATGATGCAAAAAAAAAATCTCTCATCTCTATAGATTTACTCTTTGGAATAAAGACACAATCTATTTATTGTTCCTTCAGCCTCTATGACATCATTGATGTGGAAAATGTGGGACAATAACAATTGGCCACTGAGAAAGAATTATCCATTTAGAAGACTAAAAGGGGAGGGGGTCACTTCTATTCTCATTCTGCCTTCTCATTTGTCAAACTTGTAGAAATTCTGCAAGCTTTTCACTTGTTTTTCCATCTAGGCAGGGAGAAGATATTGTTTTTCTTCTTTCCATTTGGGTCAATATGCATCTCTTTATATATGGAAATAAAAGCATTTGCTCTTCTCAGTGAACTGAATGATATCTCAAAGCCTTTGCTAAAAGATGTTCTTTTTACTTTTTGTCTTTTCATACAAATCTTCTCATGTTTCTTTGAATTTCTTCTATCATCCTCTATTGCAAAATATTTCATTTTACTCATATGCTGCAAATTTTTTCAACTATCCTTCAATTGATATGCATACACTTTAGTTTTTGTTTCTTAATAAGACAAAGAGTCCTGCTATAATTATATTGGATTATTGTCTTTGATTTCCTTGAGTTATATATCCAATGTAAGTTTTCAAAGAATTGTAGATAATATGATTAAAAATCAAGAATTTGAAGAGACTTTAGAAGCCATTTATTTCAGAGAGACTCAATGGTCCCCCAAAGCCAAGGAAAATTCTTTTCTTTGCCAAAGTTGCAAAGTTGAGTGTAATTTTATCCCAGGGTCCTCTAATTACAAAATCCACGTTTATTTTCTGATTTGAGAAAATTTAGTCACTTTTTAGGTATAATTTCAAACTGATATACAAACCATTTAGATTACTTCACATTACTACCAAACATGTATTTAAGATAAGCCTGCCAATATTATTATTTTATCCAATTGCTACTTTACAGGTTATGAGGAGAAATTTTAAGTATTTTAACTTGCAGTTATTTTATTATTGGATATTTGAAACATTTATATGTTAATGTTTTACAATTTGTTTTTGGAAAACTTCATATTCTTTGACCATTTACCTAATATGGAACATTTTAAGGCACTGATATATTCATCTGAATTTCTAAAGCTCTTTTTCTAATGCACCGTAACTGTAACTGGTGCACAGACACTAGGCAAGTTGCTGATGCTTTTCAGAGTCTAGTCAATGTCATGAAAACAGGTACAATAATTTTATAAAGATTGTGGCATAGAAAGTTATGCACGAGTTTCTAGCCCAGAAGAACTCTGTTGAGAAACAAAAGAGGGAGGTGAGAAAAAACTTTGGAGGAAACAAAAATTCAGTAAAAACAGAGAAAAACCAATGTATTCCTTTATAAAATAAAGGACTATTATAGAAGATAACCAAAAGTCTGTAGATATTCTGGCATAGAAAAAAGTCAGGGAAGTTGTAAACAATGTAATTTCCCATAAAAAGGAGTGTAGGATCAATATAACTTCCAATCTAATACTATTGAGGCCTTATCTAGGAATAAAATAAAAGTATGCACTTTAGGTTAGTAATTCCATAAGAAGACATGATCTGAAGTCATGTCAGCCTCTAACATAATAGGTTGGAAACCAACACTCTCTTAGGTCAACACCTATCAAGGAAAGAAAGCCAATTCCTGAAATGAGATACAAGAAGTTGGTGGGACTGAGTCCAGAGTTACCAATGGGAATCTTTATGAGATAGACCCTGAAGTCAGCATGAGCTCTGATATTTATTTAGCATATGTCAGTGAATTAAGCAACTCCTAGTAGAAAAGTGTGCAAGGAAGTAGAGAAATTGTTGTCAGAGCTAGAAATGGAAACCTCAGAGGGATGGGTTCTGAAGCAAACATGACTGTAGTCAGAGTTAGAAATGTCAATCCTCAAGGGGATGAGTTAAGAATGATCATGACATTTGATCTCTGTACAAACACTTGTCAAGGATAAATCTCAAATTGCACTGACATGCCAGGAAATAGTGATGAGGTCAAAATCAATTGCATGTTGGATTGAGAAAGAAAGATAAGGCAGGGAGTTACATAAAGGGAAGACCCTGTTCCCAATCCTGTATCCAGCCTCTCCTCCCAGGTCAGGACTTGAACCTTGATTCTATGATTGCAAATCTAACACTCTTGTCATTACAACATACTGCTTTCTCTTCCTGAAGTCATATTTAATCTTTTCTCCCTATGTCTTTCATCTATGCACCCTTAGAACTATGTATTCTCACGGAGCCAGACTTTACCTGAAGCAGGAAATTGTTGTGGAAGCCTTTTACAAGACACAAGTGACTGATATTCTTCCCGTCATTTTTCGGCCTTCTCTGGGTGCCAGATTGAATTCACTGATTGACTTTTCACTGAAGACAAACTGCTTGATCTTGTATTTTAGTAATATAGTTGAAATTAAAGAGAATTGGCTGCATTACTAGAAATGTGCCAGAAGAAGAAATATAGAATACACTGGAAGATGATAGAGGAGAAATGTGCCAGAGCAGGCAGAGTATCCCATGACACACAGAGTATCCCATGACACATAGACTATCTGAATAGTCACTTAGTGCAGCCAATTGTCCCAGTTCTTTGGGCAGTACTGGTTAATATGAGAGATGGCAATAAGACTTCCTATAATCCATTAAAATTGCAGGGAGCATAAAACTTGCATCCCTATGGATTGAGAAGGAAATAATTCCTATATCTAATGGAGTAGGGATAGAAAGAAAAGGGTATGAGAATTTATATCAATCATTTAATAAATATTCAATAAGTGCTACATTGTGCCAAGTACTGTCCTAAGTACTTTTTGTTCACAAAAACCTCACAAGTTGATTTTGTTTATTATCCTCATTTTATGTTGAAAAAACTGAGGCAATCAGAGGTGATGACCACAATTATACAGTTCTTTTTATCTAATTAATGCCAATTAGTCTTTTTTTAATAAAACTTTTTATTTTCAAAATATATACCTGAATAATTTCAGACATTCAGTCCTACAAAACCATGTGTTCTAATTTTTCCTTCCTTTTCCCCCACCTCCTACCCTAGACAAATTATCCAATATACGTTAAACATGTGCAATCCCCTAAACATATTTTCACAAATAGCATGCTGCACAAGAAAAATCATATCAAAAAGAAAAAAAAAGAGAAAGAAAACAAAATGCAAGCAAACAACAAAAAGAGTGAAAATACTATGTTGTGGTCCACATTCAATTTCCACTGTTCTCTCTCTGGGTCCAGATGTCTGTTTTCATTGCAAGACCATTGGAACTAGTCTGAATTACCTCATTGTTGACAAGAGGTATGTATGTCTATCAGAATTGATTATCATATAGTCTTGCTATTGCTGTATATAATGGTTTACTGCTTCTGCTCATTTTACTTAGCATCAGTTGGTATAAATCTTTCTAAGCCTTTCTGAAATCATCCTGCTGGTCATTTCTTATAGAACAATAATATTCCATAACATTCATATACCACAATTTATTCAGCCATTCTCTAACTGATGAGCATCCATTCAGTTTCCAGTTTTTTGCTACTACAAACAGGGCTGCCACAAACATTTTTGCACACGTGGGCTCTTTCTCTTCTTTATGATCTCTTTAGGATACAAACCCAATAGAAACTACTGGATCAAAGGGTATGCCTTTGGGTATAGTTTCAAATTGCTCTCCAGAATGGTTGAATCAATACACAACTCCACCAACAATGTATTTCCTCATTATCTTTTCTTGTCACTTCAGCCAATCTGAGAGGTGTGTAGTTGTATCTCAGATTTGTCTTAATTTGCATTTCTCTGATCAATAATGATTTAGAGCACTTTTTCATATGACTAGAAATGATTATAATTTCTTCATCTGAAAATGAACAGAAGTACAAACATTTGTCCTTCTCCAAGACCATTGGCACATGTCTTCTCTGTATTATTTCATTCTCTAGGAAGAGTGAGTTTAGAATTTACTCACCATCTATATAACATTTTCCCCATACATTTCACTTCCAAATGTGACATGGCTGGTGGGTAGATGAGTCAATTTCTGCTAGTGGTAGACTGGGCAAAGGAAAGTTACTAAGAACTTTATACAAATGGGAAATGCCAGAATTCTAGTGACTTGCTCTCTTGAATTTTTGACATTTAAATTTTACAGCCATTTTCTGCCTTAGCAAAGATCAAAGTCAAAGAAGCAAAGAATATGAGACCAATTATATGGGCAATATATTGACCCTGAAATCTTTCTCTATACATAGATTATGTCTTTCTCATAAAGTCTGATCAAGGAGGAGAAATTACAATAGCAAGCACCTTGCTTTGACTGGTTAATGTCTTTTGAATGCATCCTATTTCTGGTTTCACAATTAATAGCCTGTCTTATTGATCATATGGTTATTTATATATATTTTATGATTTTATTCATTCTATGACTATGGAAAAATATAATTTATTCAATTATAAACAGGTGAGACATAGTCAATTACAAAATGATATAGAGTGGTTTGCAAATCATTTAAAGGATAAGTCAGAAAAATAAGAAAAGTCAAAAGATAGATTTCAAAAATATGTCTCCTAAACTTAAAGCAAAAAGTGATGGATGTTATAATTGTGCTTGAGGAGTAACTCCAGCTGAGAAAAGGAATAGATTTAAAGCAAAGAATCTGAGAAGTTATTCAGAGGAATTAACTGAGATGTCAAGCCTAGAGATGTGTTAGTTAAGCACTAATCTTAGCACTGGAAGTATAAATTCACCAAATACTAAATTTATCAAGGAACTTTAATATACAGTTCTTATGCTGTTGTTTTTGTCCTTCATTCTCAAAGAGGCCCATGACATTGGGTAGATGATGCCATGACATGCAAGTGAATTGCACTTGGGAAAGGGAGGGCTGTGCAAGATCACTTGTCTCACTTTCCCGTCCAGAACCATCTGGCCTAGTGGCAAGAAACAGATCAAGATAACTGGAGATGGACTTGTATGCAATGGGAGACTTTGGCCTTTTAAGCTAAATTCTTCAACAGGTCTCAGTTTGACTGAGGCCACACTCTTTTAGTGGTTGAGGCTAGGTAGCAACTGAGGCAAAGAATTTCCTCTTTCACCTAATCCAAAAAAGTCTAAAGGAAAGAAAGAATGAACAAATGAATCTGGGAGGGTAAGACCCTCAGGATTTCTGGACAAAGTAGAAATGACTGCTAATTACATTCAATGTGAGGATCAGGCCTTAAACCAAAACGAGTCTGAGTTATGACAGAAGAACACTAAATTTTATAGTTCTAAAGTTTTTAGTTATATTTCCCACTTGAGTTTTCTTTATTTGTGTATTCCTTGGGAGATTTCTGTAATTATGTGCCCACTTTCAGTGGGCCAGAAAATAGATTCAGTAGAGCAGACTGAGTAGAAACCAGATTGTCAGATATTAAAGAGACTGAATAGAATTGGAGGCAATAAGTATACAGTACCTGTTTACTTAGTTTGACTATAATAGAAATAATATAATAGCTAGAAAGGGTAGACAGATCCAGGCAAAAATTACAAAAAAAAAAAAAAGATATATTTGAAGGCAGATTACAAGCCAATAAAGCAAAAGAACTTGAAAATGTAATAAATCACTTTTACTACTACTATTACTACTTTTCCTGCTATTGCTACTACTACTACAACAATGGCAAAATGCCAAGAAAAGTAATTTTTATTCCTCATAATAATGATCTAATATTTTTAAAATGTGTCCTAACCTATTTGCATTAAATTTATTTGTTGATGATGTATATTTTCATTCCTTCCTTCTAAAGCATGCAGAGAAAAGAGAAAAAATTGTAAACAAAAGCAATATAGTAACAATATGTTTTTCTCCACCTCATAAAAATATGTCATCTAAATTTCCACTACAAGTGGTAAAGCAGGTAGATAGAGCAGAGGTACAGTGATGAATCTCCACAGGATTTAGGACTGGACCTAGGATAGAATATAAAGATGATCACATTTTGTGGTGATTTCAGACCATTTAAGGTGTATTTGGAATGGATTTGCTTAGCTCCCTGAGAATACTTGGCTCTGAGGATCTGCAAATGGTGGAAATAGGGAGAAAACTATAAGGTATGATTTCAGGAAGGGAAGCAGTATGGTGCAAGGGAGAGAGTTCAATTTGGAATCCTAGGACCAGGATTCAAGTTCTAATTCTGTTATTGATTATTTTTGCAACCTCGGGCAAGATCAAGAGCACTTATTATGTTTGGCCCTCAATTTATTCAACAGTTTAGTGAGGTTTCAACAGTTTCTTTAAACCTAGGATCATATATCTAGTAAGTGTCTGAACCCAGCTTTGAACTTAAGAAGAACTTAAAAAGATCATGTTTGCCCATGATCAAACAGCTAGTAAATATCTGAATCCAGATTTGAACTCAGGAAGATTAATCTTCCTGGCTTGAGCCCTAGCACTCTATCCAGTATGTCATTTTATGACCAACTACATTGACTCTGGATGAATAGTTACATCCATCACACCCTACTTTTCCATTTATGAATTAATATTTTTATCAAATTTTATCAAAATTTAATATTTTTACTCAGAAGATCTCTCCCCAGAAAAGGAAATAGAGAAGAGATATATGGAAAAAAGTCCATAATCATATTAAAAATTGGACTGGATATATTTTAAGCAATGCTATTTTGCCATAGAAAAAATAGACAAAAAAGTTAAAAATTCAAAGCATGAATGGAAGTTTAGAACTGAGGATACCCTTAAAGGGGGAAAGAAAAAGTAAAATATCAAATTAAAATATTTCTAAAAGATGATGTTATAAATGAATAATTTTCCAAATAAAATAAACTATAATGCGAACTCAGGGAGGATTTTGTTTTGAATTATTATTTAGCAAAAAAGAGGAAAAGTTAATATAAATAAATAAATTTAAAATAAATAATTTATAATTCATTATGAATAACTTTGGTTTATTTTAGAGATACAACAATGTCATAATCTTAGGAAAAATAATATTATAAATATTCCTTTAGATAACAAAGACATTATTATACCAATGGACTCAAAAAATATTGAACTAAATACACATTTTTATATTTAGGGCTTGAAAGGGATAGATAGACAGATAAATAGATAGACAGATATTTACATATATCTTTGTTTTTATCTAATGTGATCAAAACCATACACCAAAAACACGAGTATTATTTTCAAGAAATAAACACTAAAATTAATTCCAGAGAAATAAATTAAAGGGGGAAAATGCTAAGAAAGAATAGATAATATTATTCATATTTGTTTGTCATATGCCAGTTTATTTAAAAAACCTCAGATAATCAGAAAGAAACTAACTGAAACCACTAATTGCTACAAAAAAGTACCAAAATACAAATTGAATCCACAAAAATCATCAGTGCATATATTTTTCTAAATAGCATTCAAAATAAATACTAAAAGTATAAAATGTTTATGGCTTTTCCTATAAAAGAAAGGAGATTTTTATAAATATAACTGTAACATAGGAAAATTCTAATTCTAAAATAAAGAAAAACTCAAATGACTTTATATATCATATCATATCATAGTTTCTATTATATAAATAATAATGACTAACTAAAATAGCTTACAGATATACTATTATATCAAACTACCAAGGGTTTGCTTCTCTAAAATTGGAAAAACAATAACAAAATTCATTTCAAGAAACAAAAGGTTAAAAAATTCAAATGCAAAAATAATAAATAATAACAATTGGCAGAGGGAATGGGGCCTAACATTGCCAGATAGCAAATCACATTATAAAGCAGTAATCATCTGAACTACTTAGCACAAGTTTAAAGATTAAATAGACATTATTAAAAGATTAGGCAAAGAAGACAGAACCTATTAAATATGCCTCAGAACACAAACTATTGAGAGTAAGATTTCTTAATTTTAAGAGATCTGCTGGGAAATTTGGAAGAAACCATCCCAATAACCTGGAAAGGTATGTAAGTAAGAATTCACAAATGCACACATGCACATACAAATAGATGCAATAGTGCAATATAAATATAAAGATATATACATGTATGTATGCACATATATCTGTCATTCGGATTAGTGATAGATCTGTATATAGCTAAATCTGAACCTAAATGACAAAAAAGTCCTTTAGATATAAATTTATTGACTAAAGCAGTCTTTGTAGTAGAAAATATTTTTTTAAAAATCTAATCTCAATAACTCCATTTCCTCTCCTTTCACCCTCTTCAGTCTCTTTGCAGTCTGACTTTCTGTAGCATCATTTGTCTGAAAGATGGATAAATGGAGAGAGATAAACAATGAGATAAAGAAAGAGAGAAAAAGAGAGAGAGATAAAATTAGTTTTGAAAGTAATTTGCATAGGGATAATAACTGACCTCATGAAAGCTGATAAGGTCACCAAGGTACATGGTATGGAGAAAGAAGATAAGAAGATACATGACAGAGCCTTGAGAGTTATTGGGAGAAAAGAACATTTATACATTTTTTGGTCAGGAAGTTTCATATTTAAAATACCACATATGACATTTATACATAAATATTAATATTTTTCTAGGAAAACTTTTCCATTATTCATATCATAAAGCTATCTGAGTTTGGACCAAAAATGTATAAGCTACACCAAAATTTCTCTAGGAGTTCCTGTACCTTAGGGAAGTCCTTAATATTCTAGAGAAATTTTTTCTGGTAATTTCCAAAGGTTTCTTCAATGTGTATCTGCTACTTTGAACAGCAATCCAAGTGAATTTCACACGGACCCAATAAGACAGTTAGAGAAAATAACAAACAAGATCAAATGTTTCTGGTTACTTGGCACATAGACAAACCTTATTTTATGGATTTGCAAAACATAAGGATCTCACAATAATGAAATAGTCTAGTCTATTTTAAAATTAAAAAAAAAATTCTCAATTAGGCACTCCAGCAAATTCCAGTGTTAATAAACATTCAATAAATCAACAAATGCACAGTTTGCTAAATTTCCCAATTGGGACTTAATTGTGAAGGACTTATATAATGAAAAATCAACTACATTCTTATATCTTTTTATTTTACCTTTTATTCAGGACACCACAAATTAGAATATCTAGAAACAAAGGTCCTAGATGCATAGTTTCTCTAGGGACCCCCACAACTACAAATTGTCCAATTTTAACTTGGACAAACATATACATGTAACATGCTACTCTGGCTCCTTCCTGAAGTACTCTTCTCTAATGCTCTTGGCTCTAGTCCCCACCGGGTTCATTCTGTCACCATTCCCTCAACATTGTTAGGTACCAGTAACTAAAATCTTAATTCTATCTAACCATTTAACATCAATTGGCTTTTGCAAAAGGTTATTTAATTCAAAGACAACATTAAAATGTATGCCTCAGAACTTTTGTTTTAGTATCACTGTCAGTCCTACCAAATTCCTGTCCAAAAACTAAAATTCTATCAGAGAAATCTTTGTCTCATTTCACTAGTTTGGACTTCTGAAGGTTGCTCCTCTAGGGCTCTCTTTATTAGTCTTGAAACCAAATCTTACCCTATACTCTAACTTCCAAACTCCTATAGCTTCCTATCTTGATCTTTCAAAATTCCCAGTGTCATGGTCTCCATTCCTTTAATATAAAAAAGTTAAGGAATAAGACCTTTTTCTGAATGTCACATGACTTCAAATTGGTAGAAGGCCCTGACATGTCTTCTCTTATAGAATATAACCCCTCATATGCCATAAGCAAAAGAATTATCTTTCTCCCTTCCAAAAAAAGATTGAAGCAAATTGAAGCTGATAGGTCTTTTTATGTCCAAATAAAAAGCCTCCTTTTCAACATGTTTAAGTCAACTGAAACATCCCACAATGTGTCAAAGGTACTTTTCTTACATATCAGCAAAATTCTTCTAGAATTCTTTTCTCGTTGTGTAATCATACACACATGAAAATACACAAACACACATATAGAGATTCTCATACATTATGTGAACTATATACGTATATCTTATGTGTCTGTGTATATAAACACATATTATTATAATAATATTGAAAGTTTTAATGACTCTAACTCATTGTTCCTTACCCTGCTTGTCATTTAGTACAGGGGACCATTGATACCAACTATGCATCTTCTTTGTCAGACACCCCCACATGTAATCTTTGTAATTTTATCTGCAAATTGTCATATTCTTACTGCTTTGGGGAAGAACAGAGATCTTTTTTGCTGAGGTGGACCTATCCAAATTGTCTTGAAGTTGTCTATGAAAGCTAGACTCACCTGGAAGCCATTGCTGATCTTCGATGACCAATGTGTTGCTACCATTACATATTTATAATAAATTCATTTTAATTCTCCTTGCCCTAAGTTTTGCCTCAATAATCATGATAACAGCCCAAATAAAGAATTTCCCTTTCAATAGCAAAATATTTGATTAATGATTGAAGTAAAGAAAGAAAGAAAATTTTGAGGATGTTGGGAAGATTGCAGAAGGCATAATATTACCATGCTGTCCCATATTCCCCTACAAATAATGCCTCCAAGTAAACTCTAGTACTTTTGTAAAGCAGTCATCCAGCCTAAAACAATTTGAGGGGAAATTAGACAAGACAACTTCCTGACTTTATTAAACTGCAGATAGTTTTGGACAGTTTCTATTGAATCAACAAACAAGCTTTAGCAGCAGCTATGTTAACAATAGCCTTAGCTTCCATAACTTTTGCCCCAAGGAATGTGTGGGGGTCAAGTGGCTGAATAGGGGAACATTGCAGAGCACTCTGCTGACAGTTTTGGTACTTGGTAGGGGCTATCGGCAAAGAGAAGAGCACTCATGTTATTTAATATAGATAGAGAGAACAGGGTATCCTCCTAGCTATGGTCAATTGCAGAAGAAAAGTCTTTGGTTTGGGTTCCAGAAGGGAGGGGAAAGCTGAAACTTGCAGCAATTAAAGGGACCAAAGGGAGTAAGAACATTCAAAGTGACAGTATTGTTGGAATATGGTCACGGCTCAGGAGAGAGAAGTACCTCAGGTTAGACCACCAAGAGAGAGATCAGAAAACAATAGCACAAAAACACATGAAGACTGAGATATTAGGACAAGAATGTGACTTTTATATAGAATTAAAGCCAAGAAATGAACTGCTTTATCAAAAAAATAAGTAAGCAAAAGAGGAAAGAACCCTGGCCACAGATAGCTAGGTGACAGAGAAGATCCGAGTTCAAACTCAGAAGACAGGGAAGTCAAAACAACTACTTCCTAAGCTTCAAAGAAAAATGTAAAATTGTCAACAAATCCAGAAAGAATTCTTGAAAGAACTATAAGAGGATTTCAAAAATCAAATAATAGAGATTGAGGATGAAGTAGGGGGAAAGTAGTAATAAAAGAAACATTTTTTAAAAAAGAAAATAGTAAATCAGGGGGAAAAGTCAAAAATTTAGAGAAGAAAACAATTCCTCAAAAATAGAATTGTGTAAGGGGAAGCTAATGACTTCAAAGACAACAAGAAATTATCTAAACAAAATCTAAAAAAAAAAAAGGAAAATGGAAAGGAATATGAAATATCCCATTACAAAAAGAACCGACCTGGAAATCAGATTAAGGAAATACAACATAAGAACTGTGATTTTTTAAAAAGCTTGAATACTAATGCTTCAAAAAGGGATGAAATAGAAATTGAAAAAAAAATTCACCATCACCACCTGAAAGAGATCCCAAAATGAAAACTCACAGGAATTTTATAGCTAAGATTTCAAATTTCTGAGTCAAGAAGAAAATACTATAGGTAACTAGGAAGAAACAATTTAAATATTGTGGATGTATAGTCGAGATAACATGAGAATTATATGCATCATCAAAAGACCAAAGGTCATAGAATATGATATTCCAAAGAACAAAAGAGCTGGATTGGAAGGATAAATAATTAAAGAAATATAAATTGTCCATGGGAAGACACAGTCCACATAACAAAAATGACAATTCTATCTAATTTATTGATTCAGTGTCAAACAAATTAAATTCGCCCCCCCAAAACTGTTGAGCTATTAAAAATTTCATTTGGAAGAACAAAAGGTCAAAATATCAAAGGGGTTAATGAAAAAAATGTAAAAGGAGAAGGTTTAGCAGTACCATATCTTCAACTGTATTCTAAGATGAACATTATTAAAATTATCTGATACTGAATAAAGAATAGAAAGATGAATTAGTAAACAAAATAGGCACAATATACAATAAATGATTATAGCAAATTTGGATTTGATAATGTAAAGATTTACGCTTTTGAGATAAAAATTGATTATTTATTTTTAACGTTGGGAAAATTGTAAAGCAGTCTGACAGAAACTGAATATAGAGAAATATTTTATACCATTTACCAAAATAAAGTTGAAATTGATACATAAACTAAATACATAAGCAAATATCACATGTAGATTAGAAGAACATGGAACATATTAGCTATTAAGCTTATGGATAGGAGAAGAATGTATGAATAAATATGAGATAGCATTGTGAGGTATAAAACATTATTTTATCATATTAAACAACAGGTTTTGTTTGCACTAATGAAAATGTAGTCAAGAACAGAAGGGAAACAGAAAATTATGAGGGAGGAGTGGGATTTATATACAGTTGCCAAGATAAAGGTCTTAAATCTGAAATTTATAGAGAATTTGTTCTAATTTATAAGATGATGAGTCATTCCCTAGTTGATAAATGGCCAAAGGGTATGAAAAGGAGTTTTGGGAAGAATAAATCAAAGCTCCATATAGCCTCATGCAAAAATACTCTAAATCATTATTGATTAGAGAAATGAAAATTAAAACAACTTTGAAATATCTCACATGTATAAGATTGGCAAAAATGATAAGGGGAGAAATGAAATTTGGAGGGCATGTGGGAAAATTGGGAAACTAATACACTTTTGTGGAACTGTGAACTGATACAATCATTTTGGAGAACAATCTGGAATTATTCCAAAAACATTATAAAAATGCATATAAAATAGCAGCTCTCTTTGTGATGACATAGAACTAAGAATTGAGGGATGCCTATCAACTAGGGACTAACTAAACAAATTGTGTTATGTGATGGTGATGGAATACTATTGTGCTATAAGAAAAACTTGAATAATGTAAAGTGAAGTGAGCATAACCAAGAGACCATTGCATATAATAATAACAATATTGATCAAAGAATAATTGTGAAAGACTAGGTTGATTATTATAAATGCTCAAATCAACTACAAAAGACCTTTGAAGAAAGATGCTATTTACATCCAGAGAAAGATTTGATAAATAGAGGTATGCAAGTATGTACTTATATATGTGTGCATGTGTGAAATGGTGATCTTTTTAGTACAAGATGGGCATGCCAGGCATCAGTTTAATTGCCAATCTTTGGTGATTCTTTCCTTTACCCAGTTACTCTTCTTCTCCTTTCATTCTGCATGCCCCATCACTGCCAGACTAATTACTCCCTGAAACCCCAAAGGGATGACATCTAGATCAAGTAAATTTTTGAAGAAGAATCCTTACAATGGCATGTGTTAGGTAAGATCACAAGGAACCTAACAATAATCCTACAAATAAAAGCATAAACAAGAGTGAAATGTTCAACAATTGATTATGAACAAGTGTATCTTTTCTTTAATCAACCAGTGGTAGAGCTGAGTAAAAATTTCTAGGAAGGTAGAAAATTTCAACAATTGAGATTTAAGGGTCTTAGAGAAGAAAATCCAAAAGATCATTATAAGACCACATCTTTGAATAACAGGTTATTTTCTCTTTTCATCTGACACATTTTTTAAAAGATTATTCATATATGATCAAAAAATCTATTGATAAGGGGAATCAGTTCTAGTCTATCAAACAGCATGCAATTATTAAGTTCTAATTATGTGCCAGGCACTGTGCTAAATAGCACACAAAGAATAAGGAAAAAATCCAGCCTTGTCCTCAGAGTACATGCTAATGGGAGAGGAAAGTCACATGCAAACTATGCACAAACAAGATATACACAGAGTAGATGGAAAGTAATCACAGAAGGAAGGCACTCCTAGTAGCAGGAACTGGGAATGACTTTCAGCAAAAGCAGGTATTTGAGCTGAATTTTGAAAGAAATCATTGGGTAGAAGCAGGATCATAAAGTACACAAAAGGGAGGAAAATGTTTAAAGACTGGGAAAAAAGCGGGGAAAAACAAGGATGTGAGCAGTTTGAAATGTCAAAGTATTTTACATTTGATAATGACAATATTAGGTAGCCATTGGAGTTTATATGTGGGAGTGGGGGGCTAGGGTGTTACATGGTCAGATTTGTCCTTAACGAAATTTACTTTGGCACCTTTGGAGGATGGAGTGGAGTACAAAGAGATTTGTGTCAGGCAGACCAACCAGAAAGCTAATTCTAATCATCCAGGCACTTGGTGATGACAGAATACACCAGGTGGTGCTCATGTAAATAGAAAAAAAGCAATCTATATGACAGATTTTAGAACAATAGCCCTAGGAGATCCTCTCAGCATATTTTTCTTGCAGGATGTTTGTGTTATCAAGAAATAAGTAACTTCTGGTTTCCTCATTAGAGAAAGAAATGTTGCAGATATGCTTTTGACAAAATACCCTGAAGCCTACAGACTTAAATTTAAATTTTCAGAGATTTAATTTACATGACACGTGTGCCTTGGTGCAAAATATATTTACTTAAAGTCTGAATGTCCCTACTCCAGTCCACATTCACCATGTTAAATCATGTTTCCTAAAGCTCAACTACATCTGTCCTGAGCTTTTAGAGGTATCCCTAATGTGTTGAGTGTGTCTTTCCCACACCCTGGTTTGTTTTTCCCAATGTTAACTGTCAGTAGTTAGCACCTCCATTTAATTTAATCAATTAATGGTATTTGAAGATATAGGAAAAATCTTATAAAACATCTTTCTTAGCCCCAATTTCTGGTGCACACTATTTTATTTATCACCTGGAAATCTGGGAAGTCTGATTTAAAACATTTGCATTGCCTAAAATGTGGGCAACTAATTATTTTAAAGTTTTCATTTTTTTAAGATGCTGCTCTCCTGCTTTTTTTTTTACTTGTCTGATGTCTCCTCAGTTTCCTTTATTGAATCTGCATCAAAATAAAGTAAGTGACCCCTTTCCCACCCCCAGCTTCTCTCCTTGGCCTTCTTTATCTCCACAATACTATTTCAAATGATAATGCCATCAGCTCCTATGGTTTCAATGATCATCTGTCTTGATGATTCCCAGAACTACTTATCCAGCCTTAATCTCTCCCTTGACTTCTAAGATTCCTATCTTCAACTATCTATTAGACATCTCAAACTGGATGTCCCATAAACATCTCAAACTCAGCATGTTTAAAACATATCCTTCTGCTTAACCCTTGCTCCCTTGCAAAATTTTATATTATACCACCATTGTTTTAGTCATTCAGGCTCTCAACCTAGTGAAAATGTTCTTCTTCTTACTCTCTCATTTTTTATATCCAATCCATTGCCAAGTAATGTCTATTTTAAGTCATTACATCTCTCATATACTCCCCTTTCTCAGCTCTGAAACCATACTAGTACAGGTCATCATCACTTCTTACTAGAATATTTCAATAGTTTTGTATTTGGTCTACCCACTTTATCTCTCCCCATTCCAGCCCATCCTCCATTTAGCTATCAATTGATCTACCAAAAGTGCAAATTTGCCCATATTTTTCAACATTATTCATTAAAGTCTGGGACTCTATAACTTCTAGGATCAAGTAAAGTCTCTTTTGACATTTAAAATCCTTCACAACCTCAACCTCCCCTACCTTTTCAATATTCTCCCCTACTCCAAATCACATATTCTAAAATCCAGTGACACTGACATCCTTGCTATTCCTTGAAAAAGACACTTCATGTCCAGATTCTATACATTTTACTGACAGTTCCATACATATAGAGACAAATAGGCAGACAAAGACATATAGACAAGAATATATGTAAGAAGGGTTATACTTTGTATCTCCCTCTGTCAAATACTGTATAACTTTATTGAAAGCATTAAAACTTTCAATGCTCTAGACAATTCTAAAATTATAAGGTTTAAAAAACATATCTACATATATTGGTAGAGGGTGTCTCCTGATTTTAGAGTTTTCTCTGTCAATGACCTCATAATTACTTGTTGTTTAGTGAATTAGTTATGTCTGATTCTACATGAACCCATTTAAGGTTTGAACAGTAAACATGCTGACATTGTTTGCAATTTTCTTCTCCATCTCTTTTTACAGATGATGAACTGAGAAAAACTGTTAAGTGTTTTGCCTGGTATTAGATAGCTAATAAGTGTCTAAGGCTAGTGTTGAATTTATGTGTTCCTGAATGCAAGTTCTACACTCTGTCCATTTGTATCACCTAATTGTCCCTATGATATCATAGATTCAATCCTTTCTCTCTCTTGAAAGTTTCAGAAAACTGGATGAAAACCATAGAAGATAAATGATAATTATACCAAAAATATCCAATTATATAAAATGTCAGATTTTAGAAGAAATTTGCATATACTTTTCAACACTCCTAAAGTGATATCTTAATATCAAGCAGATAAGTCATATACTTGTGAGACACATTTTCCCCTATTTTTCAACTTTTATTCACAAATATTATTTGATAAATTGATAATATTTCCATTGAAAAATACTCACTGCCTTATTCAGGAGGTGAATTTGTCTTCTATTTAGATATAAAATTTATGTGAAATATGTTTCCATTTTGAATAATAATCTGGTATGACTGGGACTTTTACATCTGGGGTCATCTGTCATTTTCTAGCTATCATCAATACAGGTACACTTACATTCAGTTTTTTTTTTTCTTTAACCAAGGCCCTTCCATCACGGAGGCTCTAAATCACATATTGTCACTGTTATTATTGACACAGTTGCAATTCGGTCTTTTACATCAGTTAGTTGTATCATATTTTCAGTGCTAGCATATGAGTTCTTAAGAATAACAAGGAGTAGTAGAGAGTAGTAAATTATAGAATTGTGGATCTTTGATTTAGAAAAGGAAGGAGTCTTGGAGATATTCAAATCCATCCTCTTTATATATGTAAATAAACTGAGGCTACAGAAGTTAAATGACAACTCAAAGTCACAGAGAGAGTAAATGTGTACAATAAAGAATTGGACTTGAAACCAATTTTTGGTTAAATACCTTAATGTATTCCTACTAAAGAATAAAAACATTCTGTTTATAAGTATACTAATAGTATTATAGTAAAAGGTACACATTGTAATGAACCCTGATATTGCTAGGAATATTTTAGAATATTTGATCTAAAATTGGTACTTGATTGCCTGGGTTTTTCCTTTAGTAAGCAAATAAAATTATCAGCATATCAGAGGTTATAAAAGCTTCATACATAGAAAAGGAAATACATGTTGAAAACAGTGGCACAAAACACAAAACAAAGCATGCTGCTATTTTAATTATTTTTAATTAACTTCAGAATCTGGCACATTGATGCCAGAGAACCACAAGTTCAACTGAAATTGGCCACAGTTTTGCTAATATAGTATTTTCTAAAGGATGAAATGTTCTATGGTGAATTTCCAGATTTTTAAATATCTCAGTCCTGAATAAATATATCTGTAGCATTACATAAACATGGTACCTTGATCTACTTCAGGCTTGAGAATCAGATTAGAAAATATATTTTATGAAGGGCATTAGACACAGTATAATTATGATTCACAGAACTTAAAGACTTTTAGAGGATTTTACTTTAGAAGATCTTTAGAATACTTCAGAGATCATGACCATTTTGCAGATGAGAAAATTGACCCCAAAGTGATACAACGTAAATATCATAAGCTTTCTACTCTCCCGCATGTATGGAATGCATCCTGGAAAGAATGCCTTCTATTCCCCACAACTTCTTAAGATTCTTAGTTCCTTCAAAATATCAATAAATTAGCTATTTATTGAAAAAGTTTTCCTGATCTATATATATATATATATATATATATATAAATTGTTTTAAAGGGAGGCTGTCTGGGGAAAGGGAGGAAATGTATATTGGGAAATGAAGGTAATACAAAACAAAATATATAAACAAAATTATTTTAAAATCCAATATTTTTTCCAGCTAGTAGAAGTTGGAGTAAAACACAAAACATTAAAATAATTAGAAAATGATTTCATATATTTATATAATCCTAGACAGTAATAAAACACTGTAAAATTATTTAATTTGATCTTCACAATAAGTCATTTATTTAGGCAATATAGGTTTTTTAAACAAGGAAACTAAGGTTAAGAAAATGTTCACCACATGTACAAAATTGTTTGTGGCAGCCCTTTTTGTAGTGGTAAGAAACTAGAAATTGAGCAGAGGTCTATCAGTTGAAGAATGGCTGAACAAGTTATGGTATATGAATGTTATGAAATATTATTGTTCTATAAGAAATGATCAGCAGGATGATGTCAGAGAGGCCTGGAGAGACTTACATGAATTGATGCTAAGTGAAGTGAGTAGAACCAGGAGATCAATGTATACAGTAACAGCAAGATTATACAATAATCAATTCTGATGGATATGGCTCTTTTCAACAATAGAATGATTCAGGCCAGTTCCAATGGTCTTGTGATGAAAAGAGCCATCTGTACCCAGAAAGAGGTCTGTGGGATTGAATGTGTATCACAATATAATATTTTCACTCTTTTTGTCGTTGTTTGATTGCATTTTATTTTTTTTTCCTTTTTAATTTGATTTTTCTTATGCAACATGATATTTGTGAAAATAGGTATAGTGGAATTGCACATATTTAACATATATTGGATAACTTTCTGTCTGGGGGAGAGAGAAGAGTGAAGGGAGGGAAAAAATTTGAAGCACAAGGTTTTGCAAGGGTGAATGTCCAAAATTACCTGTGCATATATTTTGAAAATAAAAAAAATTTTGATAATAAAAAAGAAAAAGAAAATTTCCAAAATTATATGGCTAATGAATGGCATCCTGGGACATAGAGAACTAATTCTCTGATTTTGACACGTGTTTTTCATATTTTACCATAATACAGTTCAAATTGAATTTAAAATTCTGCTGATGTGATTTATCCAAGGTATAATCATTCCTTATTTCTATAAATATAGATTTAATTATATCCTGGAGTGGGAAGAAGTTGACTCAAATGTTTAAGAAATAAATGCTTTATCTTATCATTTCTTTCTTCTCTTGCCATTTAGCTAACTAAAAGCATTATCCAAATAGAGTTGGAGGGAAAAGAATATAAATTAAGATTAATGAGATCCCCCAAAATTGCAAACATATAGAAAATTTTTTTTTTAAATGTTCTCACATCATAGGTGTGATAAGTTTACTTGAATAAATTACTGCAGAATTCTTGGAGAGATTGTTGATTTAAAAGTGTTTCTTTGCTTGAATTACAAAAATAATTAATATAAACAGGGATCTGGAGCCATCTAAATATCAAAAGTCACCAGATGATCATTAATCTTCTCTTTTCTTTGACCTACGTATATCATTGATGGGGTATTCATTTATGGTCAGTGAATAAAGAACAGAGTTGGAGCTGGGTCCATTCAAAGAAAAAGAGTTTTAAGAAAAGGTTAAGGATGACTGATTTTTACTTTGCTGATTAAATTGGCTGCATGCAGAATAAAAGCCCTTGAAACATCCTTATTACTTGAGCCATTGTGGAAAAATACAGCTGCATCAACAGTAAAGTTTAGAAAATAAATGTGAACATGAAAAAGTCTTATAGCCTATGAGTTAAAAATTTTCAATTTTGCAAATAAAGTTTGCAATAGAAGGTCTTAATGAAGCATAAACAAAAACTAAATTACATTTGATCATTTACTGTAGTTAAAACACAGCTTTCTTGCTTTAGCAGTTTTGACATAAAATTTGTTTTCCAGAAGCAAATCTAGGTGATTCCATCAGCTCCCATGAGTTCAATTATCATCTCTCTTCATATGACTCCCAAATCTAATTATCTAGGCCTTATCTCTCTCCTGAGCCTCAATCTCACATCACCAACTGCCTCCCAGACATCTTCACTTGGATGTCCCATAGGCATTTCAAACTTACTATGTTCTCAAAACAAAACTCATTATCTTCCCCCTAAAACTCATCATTCTTCCTAAATTCCCTATTTCTGCCAAGGGATCCACAATCCTTCCACTCAGCATCCCAACATCAGAGCAATTTTGCCTTTTTACCATCCTTAACTCACTGCATCCATCAATTGCCAAGACTTGAGATTTCTCTTCCACTTGCACCTTTCTTGTATTCATCCTTTCCCTCTGTGCATTTAACTATAACCCTATTTTAATGTACTTACCATCTCTTACCTGGAATAGTGTAATAATTGAGTTATTTCCCCATCTCCAGTCTCTGTCCTTTCTAATTTCTTTTCCCCATAAGCTCTAAACTCATATTTCTAAAGTGCAGATATGAATATATTACCCTTCTGCTTAAGAAGCATGAGTGGTTCCCATTATCTTTCTCCTTCCGCCATTATATATTCCATTACATATTAACTGAACCTAAGAACTTTTAATAGTAAACATACCTGAATCATTCTTTACCATATGACCACCCTTATCCTACATCCCAACTAATAACAATAAATAAATCTTTCACTCTTTGTAGATATCGAAATTTTCTGGTAATATCTGTATAGTTGTTGTAAATATATCCTAAAATAAAACTTTCTAAAAGACTTATTCTGAATTTTATGCAAAACATTTTTGCTGAATCTCTCTTCTTTTGTCCACATGACCATACCTTCCTCTGAAAAAAAGAGGACTTCATTTGGTGCAACAACAAGGTCTGATTGTCTAGCTGACTTGTCTTGAATCAAATCATTTTTGACATAGTTCAAATCCTCAGGAAACTATCTGTAGCCAATTCAAACAAATAAACGCTCAAATAAGAAAAGTAGAAAGAAGTCCTGCTGTCTTACATTTCACTTAATAGTTGTTTTCCTGATGTACTCTAGAAGAGTTTTTGCAAGGACAGTATGTATTTTCTAGTTATGTCAAAATGTCAATTCAAAATCTATCAGTTTTAGTAGGAAAGTAATACTTTGTCATAAATGAAACCTAAAAGCCTGTAGTCTGCCTGGCACCCAGAGGAGACAGAGAAAATCTTCCATTGTCCTAGGATAGTATCAGTTATTATTTTTAAAGTTCAATAAGAAAAATATTTGTCTGACATTCATTTGGATTTCTTGGGGAGGAGAATATTTTATCAATGGTATCTAAAACAGAGCATGGTAGCCAAGAATATTTTGTAATTATTATTGAATTATATTTCTTTGACTGGTTGTTGTAAAGGATTCTAAATATTGATAAGATTCACTTGACTTTTGCTTTGCTTTCATATAAATGACTGAAAAAACAGATGTCAAAAATAAAAAAAGCATTTCTCCCACTGAGTTATAAATACATTTTATTCAAACATGGTATGAATACTCCTTTCTTAGTCTCTAAACCTTTAAGACTAGGAGTGTGTCAAAACTTAGATTGTCAAATTAGTACCAATTTAGTGCAATTTAAGGATATGTAATCTTGTAAAAGAGAATGCAAGCTGAGACTTTTTTATTTATCTAGTGACATTTATAGATGCTTCATTGGTCTTCATTGTTTTGCTGTTGCAGGAATGGTAAACATATTTTTGAAATATCATGTGGTTTTCTGGCTAGGAGAAAGAAAGAACTTTTGTGGTTATTTGTTGGGCTGGCATGTATTCATCTTTCAGAAAGCAAAAGAATTATGAACTAACCAAAGAGACCAATTTATTCCCAGTAAATAAAACTGTGAGATTATACACAATGATGTGTCCAAGATGTGATGAGAGTATGACAAACGATCCTTCTAAATGTGTTTTACAAATAAAGTTTAATAGAAGTGTTCTGACAAGAGTTGAATAGTATACCATTCAAAAGAATAGAAATTAAAAAAACAAATAGAGCATTTTCCTAAAGTTCTGACAATTATTTTAAGACATTTGCAAGAAGTTTTTTTTTTATTTCCTCATGCTTTCTTTTTCTTTTCCAGTAGTATAATATAGTACAGTACAGTATAGTATATCAGTATACTATATATACTGTACTATATCAATAATACTACATTAATACTATTTTTCAACTGTATATACATTTCTACTTTTTTATTTCTTATTTAGTGATCATACAGTACAGAAATAAGTCAACTGAATCATAGTATGAACTCAACTTACATAATACAACACAGCAAAATTAAGACTAGACAGAACACAAAGTCTGTCATGCCATTTTAATGCCATATACTTGATACAGAAAAGGGGGAAAAAAGGTCCTGTGATCATGTTTTTTGGTGATTAAGGTGATCCAGCTGCATGCTTACTCCAGAGGCTGTGCCTTTCAGTGATCATGCTCACAAAACAAATATTTGCCTCAACCTAATCTATATAGAGAGGAACTACCTGGATAATACTTTGGACTTGTTGACATTAACAGTTATGTTTGGCTACTGACAGCCTTCTACTGTCACCAGGAACTTACATTGAGAGATTTGCATGGCATTAACTTCAGTAGTTCCAGATAGAAGAGAAGCTTATGAAAAACAGCAAAGTGAATCTTTCACTAATCAAAACAAGTAGAGAAACCAAAAATAAAGGGAGATGGAATAAGCATTTATTAAGCATCCACCGTATGTGAAGCACTATGCTAAGTATTTTACAATTATCTCCTTTGACATCTATGACAACCCCATTAGATATCTGCTATTATCCTCATTGTACAATTCAGGAAATGGAGGAAAGGAGATGATAACTAACTTGTTTGAGATATGACTAGGCAAATTCCTAAGGCCAAAATTGAAATAGTCTTCCTGACTTCAAGCCCAGAATTTTTCTAGCTTTTTAGTTAGTTTTTCCCACTTTCTAGATAGGTATTTTCCCCCCACATTCTAGAGCTCACTCACACACACACACACACACACACACACACACACACACACACACACTTTCTAATTGTATCAGGGAAAAAAATTTAAAAATATAAAATAAATATGCAATATGACAAAAAAATATTATGGGTTAGGAACTCCAGAAAAAAAAAAAAAAAACTGCAGAAAAAGCACATAATCTGTCAGTTACCATCAAAAAAAAAAAAAAATCCCATGGCCTAAATCAGCATTACATAAAAAAGACTGGATAGAAGATAAGAGTCAGACCAGCTTAACTATAGATAATTAGCCCTCATTTCATTTCTTTCTTTTTTTTTTTTTTCATTTTAAGTGGAGAACAAAGGGCAAGGGAAAAATATGTAGTATATGATGAAAGGAAAAAGAAACCTAAAAATCATAATCATGAACTCAGTCATGCTTCAGAGGATAAGAACTCAAAATATATCATTTACATAAAGCCCATTTATAATATTCATGTAAAAATGAGTAGTTGAAGTTAATATCCATTATTCTTTAACTGGATTCAGAAATTCAAGAGTGATAATCTTGACCTCATTAAAAAAAAACAGTAAGAGGAGTAATGGTGAAAAATAAAAACATAGAAACAACATTTTGCTTAATGTACACTATAGATTATGAAAAACTATGTGAACTTAAAATTTAAAGAAAATGCTACCCTAACTCTATAGATAAGTACAGATAAAATCCATAGCAGTTCACCCTCCCATTCAGACCTATACAAATCTAGCCCCCCAAAATGGAATAAAATATTAAATAAAATATTTTTAAAATCAAATATAATGGAATTTTGGCCCTCACCAAAAGGAATAATGAGGAATAGGAATGTATAAACATCTATATACATACATACATATATATATATATATACACATGTATATTTTGGGCTATAAATAGCATGTTTTGAAAATTTTTGCATGTTCTATGATGTGAAGAATGCTTACATAAATGCAGAACAGCAAGCATGTTAAGAACATCATTTACTTATGACAATGTAAAAAAATACTTATAATGAAAAAAAAAACTTTGAAGAAAATAATCACACCTACTTAATCACATAACTTAATCTTAAATAATAAGTGGGTCTCCAAAAGTAATACCAAGTACCACAATTAATTAAAATAGAAATTAATAAAAATAAAATAAAAGATAACATTATAAAATAATTAGAAGCAAAGTATATTAAGTATCTTTTACTATTTTTGATATGAAAAAAGTTTTAACAAAAGAAGGCATAGAAATACTCATAAAAGTCTAAAAAAAGATAATTTTGATTACATGAAATTGAGGAGCTTTTGCACAAGCAAAATTAACAAAATAAGAAGAGAAGCTGACAAGAAAAATTATTGCAATATATGTGTAGGCAAGACTGTTTAAAAAGCATTACCTACTGCATGTTATAAAGGGATACACAATCCACTCCCCAAAAGAAAAACTATAAATTATTAATGACATGAAATACTGCTCTAAATAACAAATAAAATACATGTAAAATAAAATCTAATGTTTCTTTTTGCACTTAGCAAATTGATTTTAAAATGATAATTGATATAAAGGGATAGTCAATTTTGGAAGAATTCCATAAAAACAAGTATATAAATGCATAAGTTGGTAGAGCTATAAATTGGTGCATCCATTCTGGCAAGAAATTTGGAATTATGCTAATATTGTCTAGCATAACTTACTATGTCAAAAAAATGACTCAATTTAGCCTAGGTCTAGGTTTTAACTGCATATAGTTCTTTCTTTCTGCATAGTTAGAAAACAAAATGCAATTTAGTAATAAAAATCATAAGGAACTGAGTTTCCAGGCAATTATTTTGATTGCTAGACTGAAATAGGTATTTTTGAGCCAAATTAATTTAATATAATGAATTATTCCTAACTTCTCTGGCCTGTTCCAACCCAAAACCATATAGATAGAGAAAATCACTAATTCAAGACACAAAATAGTTATATCTTTTTCTAGAAAAATTATAATTTAAAAATTCAATAGGCCAATAATAAAACTTTGGAATCACTGAGAAATATTTCATAATGAACCATTCCATCACATTGCATGTTGCACTGAAATATGAGAAACATAAAGAGAGTAGAATAAATGTAACATTATTCCAGTGTGGTTTCTCAAAGCACATAGGCACAACTCAATCACTCTCTGAATTATTTTATTAAGCTGAGTATCTAGACAAGGAAAGGAAAAGACTATAGTCTCTTCAAGCTTAGAATCATTATCCTGGAATATCAACTCCACAAATGTCTGCTACTGCAATTGAATCTCACCAAATCTTTTCCCCGTTTTTTTTTTTTTAAGCTATTAATTAGAGGGGAAAAAATTCACTATATGATCCTAATCCCTCTTATAGGTTTCTTATATATTTCTTTCTTTCTGATCTGGGAAGAAATAGAGTACTGAGGTTTTAAATTGGTTTATCCAACTCCCTCTGCAAAACATTCACCTCAATCCCTGTTTGAATAACTACTACATTCCTCTCTGTGGCTTATCCTTTTTAAAATCCTTAGTAAAATCAACTGTTACAATCTGGCATCTGGATTCAAGCTGCATTGAATCAAATTACACAAGAAACCTTAACATGCAAGGATGATTAGATGTTATCTTAGGATGCTATCAACAATACATTAATAGATATAGCATAATGCAAAACTTCACATGACAAATTGTTTCAAATGTCATAGTAGTAAATGCAAATTCTTGCAAAACAAGCAAATATGTATAACCACCAAAATTAGCCTTGTAATAACATGCATGATTAACAAATTCATCCATCTATAAAACATGCAAAATATCAACACAAAGTAGATAAACAGAAATGTTAAAAATAATAAAACAAAAGTCTGTTTAAATATGCAGTATTTAGAATATGTGTCAATTATCAAGGTCAATTGCATTCAACACACACATGGATGGATATTAGCATTATCATATTGCTACTTTTATAATTATTTGATCACTTAGGACATGTAAGGTATTATGGTCCATGATTGATTAGTCTCAGCTCTTCAATTACCTACTGACCTGTCTGCCCTTCTATTTTATGGTTCTTGATGGAATGGACTAGTCATATCCTCATCAGAAAAAACTAATCCTAAATTTATTTAGAAGATCCAAGCTTTTAAGATGTATTACTATTTTCAGAAGGGATGTGTCTGTATTTTAGAAATCTCTACCCAATTAGAGAAACACACATGAAAGCTATTCTGAGGTTTATTTAATAATACCCATTGGACTAGCAAAGTTGAGTATCCCCTCCCCCCAAAAAAAGGAAAACAGACATCAGGTGAAAGAAAAAAGAGGTTTATATGTACTGTTGGTGGAGTTGTGAATGCTTCAATCATTCTGGAAAACAATTTGTAATTATGACTAAAATGACATCCCTCTGAATAATATTCCTGGATTATCACTACCAATAGATGAAAAAAAATTTAAAAAGAACGAAAGAAACATTTAAGTACTTATTATATGCTAGGCAATGTACTAAGCACAGGATATGCAAATACAAGGAAAAATAAAAATGGTACCTAAATTCAAGGAGCTTATTTCTAATGGAGGAAGCCAATATGCAAAAGGAAGTTAATGTTGTTCCCAGATGAGAAGGCCCTATGCATTGAGAAAAGTTTCAGGACAAGTTAACAGTAAAAGGAGATTGTTTTTAAATTCCAGAAAAAAGCCAAGAACAAGAAATAGAGTAGAATGGTAATAGACTGAACTGGATTAAGAACACTTATAGCCGCTCTTTTTGTAATGGAAATAGCTGGGAAAAAAGCAGCTGTCTATTATTTGCAGAATGGCTAAATTAACTTTGAAAATGAATATAATCACATGTGGTTATACAATAAAAATGGTGAAAGATGCAATTTCAGAGAAACACTGGAAAACATGATACAAAGTAAAGTGAACAGAACCAGAAAAACAGATTTTACAATAACAATACAATTTGAAAATTGATCAATTATAATAACAAATTACTGATGATAAAGTATGTTACCCATCTCCTGACAAAGGGGTGATAGATTAAAAATGCCAGATAAAACTTGCATTTTAAAATATGGCTTATATGGGAATTTTCTACAAAATCCTAACTGTTTTTCCTTTTTCTCAATTTTAAAGTAGTCAGTCAGAGGGAGAGAGGAATTAGGAGTATCTTAATCAAACAAAGAAGAAAAATATAATGGAAGAATAATTGAAATTCTGTTCATTTTTTAAATGACCAGAAAAGAACAGAAGGAAATTCATAAAGAATCAAAGAAAAGCAGGATAATTTTGAAAGCTGCATGTTGAATTTATCATATTAAAAGTGAGGAGACAGAGGAGATTCACAGTTTAGTGTGTAGTCCTCTTTTTATGTTCCACCAAGTAGAGGAAAATATTAAATTAAAAACAGAATAAAATAAACAGAAGAGGTAGAAAAATGAATGGGTTTAATTAGGTAACATCTAAATTACTTTCATCCATGAATTTATGATCATTGTTTCTTCACAATACACTCCACCTAAGATAAAGCAGCAATGACAAATAATAAAATCATCCTATAAATTCTTAAAATGAAATATAAATACTAAGGGTATAAGTAAACAAGTATATCTCACAATTCTAACCAAACACAATTCATATGTGCTGATGGAAACTCAGAAAAAAGTCAACATTTTTAGTGACATGAAAACTGCAGTACTCTTAAAGGGGACTTTTCCTTCCTATTAGATAACACAGTATTTCGGATCCATTACTACAAATGGTCAAAAGCATATAAAAATTGGGATCTGTATTCTCTAAACTGTACTAAAAAGCCCACTTCAATTTGTGCCTTCACATCTGTGCCTTCAACTTTTTCAGATGCAAAAAGACAAGAGCAAATTTCCCTTTGCTTAAACGACCCTGGAAGCCACTGCATTCAGAAGATCACTTCAGGAATTGTTCACTTTGTGAACATGGACATCATTACTGACTGAACAACTTAACAACTATAATCAGAAAAGTCGTTTTTGAGCTATCTCCCCTTTCTACTTCTAAGGGAAATCATTTGTGGCTTTCTTCAGGGCAATGCTTATCAACCAAATGCTCAGGTTCATCTTCAAATGTTCCAGACCAAATGTACTGTAATAGCGATAACTGGCCTTTCAATATTCTGGTCTTTTTTTAAAATGCTGTACATCTTTTCATTTATTTCCCCATTTTCACTAGGTAGAAGCTAAAATTTCAATGAACATATATGGAAGTTCTATATAGTTTCAAAAATAATTTTATTTATCATACTTTAATATTTGTAAGACCTTCCTCAATTAAAAATAATTATTTCCTACTTTTGTATCAATTTTGTGATTGTTTCCAAATTTCAAACATTCAAAATAAAAGGAAGAAGTCAATTTATAAAGACTTCTAGTTTTACTTTATGGTATTTTTTTAAACTGAATCAATTCTTGAAACTCTTTCCCAGGATTTTTATTTAAAAAGAAATCTCTTGGTTTTCTTTTTTTTTTTTTTTTTTGTTTTTAATTCAGATATTTTAAGTATTTTTTATTCATGATACTCAGGTAAAGATATTTTATTTATTACTGTGCCAATAAACACTCAAATAAAAGTTATATTCTCAAGACAAGTATGTTCTTCTATTTATCATGTAAAATGTTTTACAATGTTTCTACTTTTTCAAATTTCATGCATATTACTCCCTTTTATATATTTAACTTTATAACTAACCTATTTCTTGTTTCTAGGACTATGTCCTTCTGCTTCTATGATTTTGCACAGGCTGACCCAATGCTTGGAATTCTATTTTTTTAAATTTTCATTTACTTTTAATAAATTGAATAAAGCAAGAATTAACATAATATAATAGAATTTGGGGGAGAAGATGATTGCATCTGAAACTGCAAATTGATTACAACTTGCTATTTTTTAAATACTTAATAAAATCATCATGTAAAATTTTCCCCTTTTTTCTTCCCTTCCCTGTTGCCCTAAAGATTTCTAGCATTAGACACAAATGTGTATATGCATACATGTGTAAAATCATTCCATTCATATTTTAATTTATCAATTCTTTCTCTGGATACACATCATGTCTTACTTCATATGTCATTTGTAGTTAATTTGGGTATTTATATTAATTAAAATTGCTTGCTCAAGGCTGTTCTTAAAACAACATTATTATTATTATTGTATACAAGTTCTGTGTTCTAATATCTTAAGAGTTCCTAGCTTTCATCAATACTTGTCTCCAATACAATCTCTTAAGGAAAGATATTTCTGATTTCCTTATTTATTATTATTTTCTCTCTCTCCTCTTCAAAGTATCACATTCATGCTTTGTATGGATGAAGACAGGGATTGTTTTACATTTTTGCCAACCAGGGCCATTTTTCTTTCCACATTAGATTGAGTAGAATGATTGAATTAAATACATGATTTATACTTACAGACTAATTGTTTCTGGTTCTATCAGAAAGTCACCTAATCATATTTTAGACTAAATAATGGCCAAGGGAGTTACAATATATTAATAAACAACCATCAATTAAATGCCAGGCATTGTGCCCAAATGCATCTACACATATAGGTATGTTAAAATAAATATGAGATGGAGTTAGTATTGGGGTAATCAAAAAAGGATTGATGTACAAAATATCACTTGACTTCATTATTGAAGAAAGATAGGGGCAGTACATGTGATACACTTTACAAAGGGAAGGAGACTGGAGAAAAATACTTTCCTGTTTTTAATTTCCCTCTTTAGCCTCAAATCCTTCTGAGTTTTCACTTCCTTGATACAATTTTTATAACACAGTATGAGATTTCCATATTTATTTCTCTATTATTAGCATTTAATCCCATCTCCTAAATATTCTGTCTTAAAATTTGAGTTAGTTGTTGAGTTTTTGCTTATCCACATTGGTCTTTTGGAAAAAAAAAAAAAAAAAAACAACAACTTTCAATCCCCCTTCTCATTGGAATTGTTTCTCTTTGCAAATTTAGAATTTCATTCATTAGTATCTCTTATATCCTCTGGACTAAATTCTTCTGAATTACTTCAATCCATAGAATTTGACTTATCTTTCCTTTGAATACTTAGAAATCCGGTTTTTCCTCAAGTCTAGAGTACATTTTATATTATTCCAAGACTTCTTCTTTACAGCAAATTCAAGGATGGCATGGTCATTTCCTCCTAAAGTTCTTATCATTTCTACCCCAAAAACCAATTCCTCCACATTAATGAGAATAAGATCTAGAAAAGAATTTCTTCCTCTTTGTTCTTCTAACTTTTGCAAGAAATATCATCATTAAGACAAATCTACAATTCATAAATTTTTTCTGCTTTTGTGTGTTTGTGGGTATGTAAAGGTGCATATGTGTGTATGAGAGAGAAAAGGGGAAAAGAATGATATTAGAGACACAAAGAGACAAAAACAGAGACAAAGAAAGAAGGGGGGGAAGAATAGAGGGAGGGAAGAAGAGAGAGAGACAGAGAGATATTTAGCATTCTAGCAGATATGTTGAAATAAATGAAGTCCCATCTCTACTATAGAATGCCTCTCTTTAAAATTTGTGATATTTCCTTTCTTCTGTCTCCTCTTTCTGATCATATGGATTATAATATAAATCATGAAAAAATGATAAAATCAGTTCTAATCCTTTCTTTGTTCTTCATCCAAATATATTCTAAGATCTTCCCTCTATTGTTCCTGGATTTTCTCCATTGAATATACTTTCTTCGTATACAATGCTTACTCCACCTAGCTATATTGATTTTTTCTTTCTTTGGAATGAAATATACCCATGACAACTAAAGTCGTTATGGGTTTCATCCCATCAGGTCTTAGTGATATGTATTTATATGTAACTGGGAAAAATACTACTGCTTATTTTATAAGCACCATGCATATTCATGCATCTTTAATATCTTTATATCTTTAATAGAACAAAGAGAAATGTTTTCATTCTACTTTATCATAACAAAAGCAAAAAAGGCTGAAATACATCTTATCTAGACAATAATTAAATAAGAATAATAATTAATTTAAAAAACCACATACAAAATAAAATGATAAAGTAATAAAATTCTGAAAAAATGAATCAAAAAAGCAAATCACAATAACAAAAAATAGTTATGTTAAAGTGAATAATAATGTGGAGAAAATATATCAAAAGTTATGGGATACTGAGACATAATGCAGCCTCAGAAGAAAATGTATTTGTCTGAAAAGTTTTTTTGGGTTCAGTCATTTGAATCATGTGCAACTTTTCATGACCACTTGGGAGGGTGGAGTGGCTTTTTAACAAACATACTGGAATGCTTTGGCATTTTCTTCTCCATTTCATTTTACAGATGAAGAAATTGAAGCCAAAAGGAGTCAAATGACTTCTCCAGAGATAGCTAGTAAGCGTATAAGGTAAGATTTGTACTCAAGTATTCCTGATTCTGGACCTAGTATTCTATCTACTGTACCACCTAAATGCCTTTATAATTATAAACTTTGTTATTTAATCTTTTTTTTCAGTTGTATCTGAACTCTTTGTGACATTTGGGGGGTTTTCTTGGCAGAGAAGCTGGAGAGGCTTGCCATTTTCTTTTCCAGCTCACTTTACAAATGGGAAAACTGAGATATATTGGGTTAAATGATTTGTTTAGAGACACACAGCTAATAAGATAATAATAATAATAATAATAATAAATATATAAAATAATAATAATAAAAATCTAAATCTTGATTTAAACTTAGCTGCTCTTGACTTTGGTATCAACACTATCCATTGAACAACCTAGCTGTCCTGTGAAAACTTAGATGAAGAAAATAAAAAGATGTTAATACACTGAAAGAGCAATTTAAATGTCTAGAAATTTTCTCAAATAACCCAAGAGAAATAATAAACCTTATGGCAGAGGAAGAAATATTCAAAGTTATTAAGGAAGTAATGCATAGAAAAAGCTCTAGAAATGATAAAACTAAAATATTTTTAAAAGATAAAAATATTAATAATATAATAAAAAGAGATTTATCCACTGTACTTCCATGATCAGGAGTAAAGATACTATATAGAAGTAGGAAGTAAACTTCCAAAATATCCTTTTCTTTATCTCCAAAGAACTATACCTCCACTGAAAATTTTACCTTGGCCAGCACCAAAAGCACATCATCTATGAGCAATTATACTTCCTGTTGTAACAACCAGGCAGCCAGATCTGATGTTCCCAAAAACTACAAGCACAGCAGATGAAACTCCTGCTCGAACAATAGAATACTCTTCTCCATGCTATTACTTCAATGGAAAATGACTTTTCTAACTTTGCAAGAAATAGTGTACCATGACCAGCAAAGGAAATAGTCTGGTGCGAAGAACCATTATGGGCTTAAAATGATCTGTGAATTCTAAAGCAGTGTGGGTTTGCAAATGGGTTAATCTAATTGAGACTTTCAAAAGGAAAAAAAAATGGAAAATCATTAAAAACATAGTGAAATGATAAAAGAAAGCCAACTCCACTAGTATTTTGTTGTTATTGGTGGTGTAAGGGAAAGGTGTGGGTGTGAGTATAACTAGTAGCCTTTTGTTTCAGAGATACCAGATAGGAATGGTATTTCCAATGTGGAAATATTTCCAATATAGGAGATAATATAAAATATTATTATAATAATATGTATATACATGATATACATAAATCCATCAATATGGGAGGCATTACACATAATTTACATAAGCACATAGCAATATAACACAGGCTAGTAGTAATGTAACAAATAACATGAATCAACCTGAGAATTTACACATGTCCATAAGTCCAAGAAATAGTCCAAAAGGAATCCATTGTCCATTAGTTCATGTGCCAGGAATTCAATAGTTCCTGTAAGCTTTGAAGTACTGCAATAGTCTCATCAACAATTTTTCATATCAAGGAATCCAATGATTCTTGCTGGTTTTTCAAGAACTAAAATAGTCTCATCTTGTGTTAGGAAATCCAATGATTCCTGAAGATTTTAAAAGTTCTTTTAACAGTCCTATTGTCAGCCATGCTCTTTCAGTGTGACATTATCTCTAGAATCTATGCTCCAACAATCTTGCTTGTTAGTAAATGGATAACAAATTGAAATGCCTGCTATACTGCTCTGTGAAAGTATGACTTTTCAAGGTTATTGAATATTAAATATGATTTATATTATAATCCATATGATCAGAAAGAGGAGACAGAAGAAAGGAAATATCACTATATATATATATATATATATATATATATATATCTTAAGTTATGGCTAGTATTTCAAATGGAATTATTTTCTCCTAGGGAAGAGAAAGGAAAATCAAATTACCAAAATAAAAAATGAGTGAGGTGAATTCACAACAAGCAGAGAACAAAGAGAAATATAAGAAACTACCATGTGGAATAATGGATCAGAAAAAAACAGAATTCACTTCAGTTTTTTAAAAGTGAGTAATAGAGACAAAAACAGAGAAAGAGAGACAGTGACAGCTATATATTATATATACACAAATATATATGTACATTTATATATGTATGTGTGGATAGATAGATAGATAGATGTAGAGAAATCTTAATCCATTTCAGGGGGAAAGAACTGAGTAATCCATAAATGGAATCTAAAGTAATTATAATAAAATTTTATCAAAAAGTTAAAGAACAAGTAGATTAAAATTGGCTTAAAATAGAAAAAGAACACATCTTTTAAACCTGTTAAAGACAAATATATACCTGATACCCAAATCAGGATTCGGGATCAGTTTAACTAATAAATTCTTATGTGTTAAGGACCAGGCCAAAGTGGAGGGGCAGGTCAATTCTCTAAGAGCCTGCACAACTATGAATCATAACACGAGGGAGTTGCAGGGTGGCCTTTGCTGATGCAGATATTCTTTGTGGATGGGGAATGAAATAAATTAGAGGCAAGAGGGAAAAGGAGAGAGGTCAGAGAACACAATTGCCTCTCAATCTCCTTGCATCATCATCATCATCATCATCATCATCCTCTCACATGATGAAATCTGTTCTACAGGTCTGAGTTAAATGTCCAGCAGTCACTGACAGGTGGCTCCCATATCGCAACACTTATGCAAAAATAAACTTAAAAAAAATCCAACCCTAGAAAGGACAGTAATACAAGAAAACAATCATTATGACAAACTTGGATTCATAGCAGATATTTAGTGATTTAACAAAAGGGAAATAATTAGCACAATCACAACAGAAGAAAGAACAAAAACGTAACTATTTCAATAGATGGAGTGGAGAAAACCCTTTAATATCCTATAGCACTCATTTACACTAAAAATTCTAAAAAGCATGGGTATAATTCTCATACAGTGTAATATGTCTGAAGGTCATGATTCATCAGAAGTCTGAGACTGGTTTTAGTTTGTTCATTCTGAGATTGTCAAACTAAAGCCAATCAAACATCCATATAAATTAAGTCTGGCACTAATATGATAAGCATAACAGCAAAGGGCCACAAATCTGATTAAGAAGAAACAAACCAGTTTTGATCAGAAAAAAACAATTGGTTAAATCTTTTCTTCAAATCAGTGATAAATTTAGGATTGTGAACTTACCACTCACTATACCTCCAGTCTGGAAGAATTAAGGTTACTTGGTCTCAACAACAAAACAAAACAAACAAACAAAAAGGATATAGCCATAGAAGATCTCTTATTTAATATGATCAAACATACACACACACAAACCCTTGTTTTCAATATATAAGTATAAGGTTTTTTTTAATGGTCACAACTATCATTCAACATAACTACACCAATAAGATAAAAGGACAAAATTAAAAATCCAAATATAAGCAAAAATGTGAAAAAACTAATATTATTTTCAGATGACATAATCATTTACTTGAAAAATTCCATAGAATCAGAAAAAGAAATAACTGAAATAAGCGATTATTACCTAGTGTTATAAAATTATTCACAAAAATACAAATAAATGCACTCTATTAAATCTTATGATTATGTTCTTGATATATAAATCACAGACACAAAGTAAAAAAAAAGAATATAATAGACTATTGTACAAATGCAAAAATAAATTACAAAATTAATTAACATTTCTATGCAGACATCAAGCAATCAATAAGAAAAAATATAAAATAAATTCCATTCAAAAAAATTTAAGGAAACATATGGGGAGGTAATTGCAAATATGCATGTATAATTTGTGCAAATACAATCAAAATCACTCATTTGAGAACTAAGGGAAGACTTAACAATCAGAAATATTTCTGTCTGGGCATTATAATACAATAAAAAGAGTTTACTGCCTAAACAAACTTTATAAGCTGATCCCTGCCTACCTTTTCAGTATTCTTAAATCTTAATCTGAAATCCACTAACACTAGTTTTCTTTTTTTTTCTACTCCAAAAAAAAAAAAAAAAAAAAAAAAAGACATACCATTTCCGAGACTATACAGTTTTGCCAGTTGTTCTTCATGCTTGGAATTCTCTTTCTATTCCTCTCTTGCCTCCTGGCTTCTCTAGTTTCATTTAAGCTTCTGCTGAAATCCCAATTTCTGAAAAAAAAAAAAAACACTTTCTCCAGCCTTTCTTATCTTTAGTTTAGCATTCTTTCTGAGTTTATCTTTTTTTTAAATTAATATTTATTTATTTTTAATACATATTGTTTTATGAATCATATTTGGAAAGCAAAATCAGTGCAAAAGGAAAAAAGCCATGAGAAAGATAAAAAAATCAGAAAAAAGAAATGAACAGAACATGTGTTGATTTACATTCAATCTCCTTGGACCTTTTTCTGGATGCAGATGGCATTTTCTGTCCAAAGTCTATTAGGATTGCCTCAGACCACTGAACCACTAAGACAAACCAAGCCTTTCATAGTTCATAATCAAATATTCTTGCTGTTATTGTGTACGTGTTCCTGGTTCTGCTTGTTTTGCTCAGCATCAGTTAATATAAATCTTTCAAGGCCTTTCTATAATCAACTTGTTCATCACTTTTTACAGAACAATAATATTCTATTACCTTCATGTACCACAGCTTGTTCAGCCATTCCCCAATTGATGGGCATCCACTCCTTTTCCAATTCTTTGCTACCATAAAAAGAACTGCCACAAACATTTTTGCACATTTGGGTCCTTTTCCCTTCTTTATGATTTCCTTAGGATGCATAGCCAATAATGGCACGAATGAGTCAAGGGGTCTTTCTGAGTTCATCTTTAATTTTTATAGTATATTTCCTGTTTGTATATAGTTAGTTGTAAGTTACCTCCCTCTTAAGAGTGTGAGATCCTTGAAAGCAGAAATTGTTTTTGTTTGTTGTTTTTCTTTGTATCCCTAACTCTTATCATATTACTTTGGAAATAGTAGACAATGCTTATTTAACTGACAAAAAATATTGTACAGGTTTAGTATTATACTTTCTAAAACTGAGTAAAATGATGACAAAATAATTTCTGGAATATTTTTGGACAATATTTTGAGCATGAGAAGAATATGATATAGAAGTTGGCCTCAGAGTCAAGATGAGTGGTAACATCAATTATCTTAGAGCCAATTTAGCTTTGATTTGGATGATAGAGAATGTAGGAGATTCTTGCTCTTCAAAAAATCTCTAGCCTTATTTGTTGAGCAAATAAATTAATAACATTTCTAGAGAACATTTGTCCCTTCTGCTGCCATCTAGGAAAGGCTAAGTAAAACAGTAAAAAAGGCAGATTTGAAGTCAAATAAACACAGTTTCTTCCATAGTATTTTTTTTAATTTTAAAGATGTTAAGTATTTTTCTGATTTCTCATATTTCTTGAAAAAGTTTGCAACTTATATAGCTGCAAGATTAAAAGTATAATAAAATTGTAAGTACTCTTTGCACTTCTAATGGTGACATTATCTCTAGAATCTATGCTCCAACAATCTTGCTTATTAGTAAATGGATAACAAATTGAAATGCCTGCTATACTGCTCTGTGAAAGTATGACTTTTCAAGGTTATTGAATATTAAATATTCATAGTTATTACTCATTAAAAGATCCTAATTGTTCTTTAGTATTCATGTGAATTACAAAACTATAAATTTATCTCATCCTTAAAAAGAGTAAACCCAAGTAATATTGGATTAACAATTGATTAGAATAAAATTCAGATCTTTTTGAGTGTTTCATTTGCTTCATTTTAGCTTCCATTTAAATTGTATTAGAAAGATTTTGAAGATCACCAAAAAATAAGGTGATAAGATAACAGACCCTGAGGGCCTTTTTCAAACTAAACTGCCAAGGATTCCAATTCTACTCCAGAAAGCAAAACCTTTTTCCCCCTCTGGGCTGGCCAAATTGTTCAAATCCAGACATATGCTTGCCAAAAAGATTATTTTATGGAGAACTTATACAAGGCAAGTGGTCATAAGGTGTTCAGAAAAAGAGATACAAGGACTCTCGAGGTCTTGGTTAACAATTGATTTTATGACATGGGAGACAATGGCATAGGACTGCCCAGCATGGCATGCCCTCCTCAGAAAAGGTAATGTGTTCTATAAGCAAAGAAGAATTGAATAAGCTCAGAAGAAACCTAAAATGTTTAAAGTTAGAGAAGCTATCCCAAATGTCCATAAGTACTCTTTCTGTTCTCCTATAACAGAATGTTTCAAGCTCATATTGGTTTGATCACCCACAGATATATACACTCAACTCTAACATAGTGATGTCATTTTTGCCCTCTTCAAGAACATCCAGCCCTCAATTACCTGATAAGGCTGCAAGGTGTGTAGACCATTATCAATTCTAAAAGGGAATTTCACATGGATTTGTACTTATACACTGAATGAGTCCTGAAAATCATTCCTTTGGAATGGTGCAGCAATTTCCATGGATCCCATATATTGCCATCAAAGGGGGAGGTAATTAAAAAATGATTGTAATAATCCACATTAAAGTCAATAAAATGAGCTGAAAAACAAAAGCTATATTTTTAGGAGGAATCTCTAAAATGTTTTCTCTTCCTTAGACTATAACAAAGGGGACAAAGATTTTAACTCCCTTCTTGCCCATCAGCATTTGTGTGTACCTGTCTAGATAAGCCTGAATCCTTGCCAACTTCTTCTGTATTCCATTTTTTACTTTCTTCTCTGAATATAGATCAGTGACCAGAAATACGGAGAAAGATACATATTTATTTTTAGCCATAATTATAAATTCCAAATGTTCTAAAATGAGACTTCAGGTGGCCAGAAGGAAGAGAAGATCAAGACTGTGAATGGCTCAGTCATTTCAGATCTGATGAGAATGAGAAAATGAAAGTCTATTGCATAACTCTAACAAAAGTTTCTGTAGGTCCTGGGAGAGTAGACTAGTGTGATAAGTTACTTGAGATAGTTTAAGTTTTCTTATTTGATGTGTAAACTATTAAAAACCTTTTGTATCTTAAGTATTTTCTGTAATGAAAGAAAAAAAAACTATTATCTGATAGCTAATTATTATATTTTATCCTGAGTATCTTTCCTAGATGGGATATAATTGCCTACATTTTGAGGAGAACATAGAATAGAGATATAATTCACTTAGTTTTGAATATTTCCCTAGAGTCTTCTGCTGGTGAAATAACAAATTCTTGTTTCTTCAGAGCACTTTCCCCATAGGATAAACAGTCAATGGGATATTAGAACCAGGTTCCTTTTTAAAAGAATCCTTTTCTATCCTAATCATATAACCTTAGCTGTTCTTTAAAAAAAAAAAATCACCAATAGATAAATATTCAAAGAGTATGAACAAACAGCTCTTTTTAAAGAACTGCAACAAGCAAAATGGAATAGAAAGTAGTAAAACTTTACTCTCTCCTACAACTGTTGTGATAAGAGAGAGTTACCTGCCAGTGGCTGCAGGAGATCTTACTCAGACCTGTAGAATAGATCTCTTCATGTGAGAGGATGATGATGATACAAGGAGACTGAGAGGCAGTTGCGTTCTCTGACCTCTCTCCTCTTCCCTCTTGTCTCCAATGTATTTCATTGTCAACCACAAGGAACATCTGTGTTAGTAAAAGCTACTTTGCAACTCCTTCAAGTGTTATGATTCACAGCTGTGGAGGCTCTTGAACAATTGACCTGCCCCTTTCCTTAGGCATTGGTCTTAACATACAACTATTCAACAAAGATCTAATATGTGTATAAAATTAAATGCTGATCAGGAAATTCAAGGGGAAAATGATTGTCATATTTTCAGACCATGTTCATATGAAAAGAAGACAAAGATGTCTAAAAATATTGGAGGTAGAGTTTAGTCAAGAGAAGCCACACACAGCCTTCTCAAGTAAGAACTGAAAAAAGAACTGACCTCAAATTGTTCAGTTCAGCAAGAAGAGATCCTAGGTTTGGCATAGTGGCCTCAAACTATATAGGGAAGATCCAACTGATGGATCTTCTACTCAATAGATTATTACATCAGAGATACAGAGTGAACTGAATTGTACCTAGAAGTGGTGATTGGGGCAATTAATGTTAATAATTCCTCAGCCTTGAGTTGAATGAAGAGAAAGCACAGAAGCAAGAATAAACTAAGTGGCCCTCACTCTAACAATAGATCTTGCTCTCAAATTCATTCCCCCACATTAGTCTGAAGCTAGCAGTATGATAATCAGCAGAGAAAGTCCAACCAAAGGAAGCTTATAGTTTTACCCGCTGAATCTGAAGAGCTTTCTTTTCAGTAGATAGTAGATAAGTTAAACAACATTCTACTTATGTTCCAACCAGGACTGCTCCAATTGTCCCTGGAGTCAGGAGGATTCTTGAGTTCAAATCCAGCCTTAGACATTTGATAGTAGATGTAGGACCCCTGGGCAAGTTGCTTAACCCCATTGCCTCAGAGGGGAAAAAACTGACATGGAAAATGGATAGATGAAAAATTACTAGACTGTCAAATATCATGACCAAAAAAAAAAGCATAAAATGAACTTGACATGATAATTCAAGATATCATAAAACTGTCTAGCTCTTTTAGAACCAGAGAACAAAGTAAAAAATATAAATAATCCACTGAATAGCTGATGAAAGAAACTCCAAAATAAAAATATCCAAGAACATTACAGTCAAAATTCAGAGCATATAGGATGAAGAAAAATAGTGCAATCAGATAGACCAAAAGGAAAAATAATTCAAGTGTCAATTCAAGCAGTATAAATTAAACAAGATTTAGGAGGCATCACTTTAAATTAGCAAAGAACTTGGAATGTGATGTTCTAGAAGACTTAAGAAACACATATAAAATAAAACATTCTACCACTACCTCCCAAAAAATGAGGATAATTCTGTCAGGAGCAAGCAGTGATTAGGAAATAAACCTTTAATAAATAGAAGACATTCAATTATTTCTGATGTAAAGACCAGGGTTGAATACAAATATAGAAATAAAAATACCAGAGTCAAGTGAAATAGAAAGGGGACTATAATGAGGCTTCATCAGATTCTAAATGAGTAGGGACTATTTACATTCTAATATAAGGAAAAGATTTTTACTTAAAATCTTTTCATCATTGTGTGAGTTATAGTAGGAGTTTGATAAAATAAGAGGGACTGAAGATGATTTTTCTGTTTTAGTAATCTTAAAAAATATATGAAACAGAAGGGAATGCAAATACACTGAGGAAAAGGAGAGAGGAAGTTTCAGGATTATTTTACATTATTGAGTTGTACAAATAGAAGTCTATAGAAACAAAGTGGAAATGGTGAGGGGAATGAACAAGGCTTACATCTGAACTGGTCAAAGAAGAGAATAATAATATACACTTGGGAATAGTAAACATTTCACTTAAGCAAACAGGAGGAAAAAGAGAAGAATAAAAAGATAGATTAATGAAGAGATTAGTTCTAAGCAAAACCAGCTCTAATCCCAGAAGATAGATTGCAAAAAAGGGTTATAAAATGAAAGAAAAGAAAATGATCTGGGCTCTGGTGAAGGAAAGAGAGGTAGAATAGAGGCACACTGATACTGAGCACACTCTTCTCTCTCCACCCTCTTCATTTTCATAGAGAGGAGGTAGAAAACTGATTAATGCAATGACTAACCATGCCTCCAGAGGATGCAAAATAAAATATGCTACATAATAGAGACAATGGTCTCAGGATTAAAATTGAGACATTTGTATTATTGGACATGGTCATTTGCATGTTTGTTATAAGGGTTTTGTTTCTCTGTTATTATTTGTTATTTGTTAAGTCTCACTTCCAGAATACATAATGAAGTGGTTCAGATTTGCAGTAATAAGAGCCATTTCTCTTATTACTGGTAATAAGCTGGTAAATGGTCAAAAGATATATACTGGCAATTTTCAAAGAAACAACCTCTAAGTACTAATTACCACATAAATTGCTCAAAATCTTTAATAATCAGACAAATCAAAATTAAAGGATCTCTGAGCTTTTATCTTATACCTCTAGAGTAATGAAGTTGGTGAAACCAGAAAATTACAAAATTAGAAAAATTATAAAATTATAAAAAATAAAGTATTGAACATATACACTTGGTAGAGTTATGAATCATTATAGATGTTTAATGTATTAATTATGTTTCAAAAGTTATTAAGCAATGCCACTATTAGTTCTCTTCCACAAAGAGATAACATGAATTATATTCTTCTAATAGCAACTCTCTTTTTGGTGGAAAAGAATTAGAAACTAATAATGTACACATCAATTATGGAATGACTGAATAAATTATGTTAGATGAATGAATGTTATCATTGTACCAGAAGAAGTAGCAAACCAAATTATTTCCAAGAAATTTGGGAAGACTCCTAAGAGTTGATGTGAAGTAAAGTAAGCAGAATCAATAAAATAATATCCACAGTGACAACAATAATATAAATGGAAACAAAACCACAAAGTAAATTTAAAAAGAATAAATGGTGTCAGACTATAAGAAATATATTTTCTGAATTTCAGAATATACTTTCATAATTCTTTGAGATATTGATTGATTTTGCTAATTTTCAGTCTTCTTTCTTTCCTTTTTATCCATTAGAAATTAATTTTTTTTTCCAAAATGACACTCTAGAAGCAGAGGGAAGGCAAATTGAAATAAATTTAGATTATATAAAAACAGGATACCAATGAAATGCATTTATGTTTTTTCTTCAATATTTTATATTATATTCATTTGCATTTGTAAAAAATATTTATTCTGTACTTAATAAATAAGATAATTAGTTTATGAGGACATAAAAAGTTGTATCACAGATCTTTATTTGGTACAGTTTATTTTTCTTTTAAATATAAAAATCATTTTAACTTCCCACAACCTGATATGGTGCTTTTCAAAAAGAAAGAATTCAATACTTACTTCTGATACCTGTCAGTTGAATAAATGAAATTTTTTGGGAGATTACTTCTTTCCAAGAAGGTATTGAGATTTCACTATGTGCAAAGTATAAAGTAGAATAAAAAGTAAATTGGTATAACATATTGTCTGCATCTTCTAAGAATTTAAAATCTAGTTGGAAAGATGTGCACAGATAAGTGTAAGCCATATATGCTTCACTTCTCTTCTGCATCACCTTGCCCAAACATAGACTGTGAACATTCTTTTAGCTTTCCAACTTTAGTGATCCTTTTATCATTTTCTTGTCATCAACATTTTTAGATCATTGTCAAATACTGCTGCTTCCTAATTCATTTGAACTTGCCTATTTAGCAACCACTCATTCCCATATTCTACTTCTTAGATTCCAGAGAAATTCAATTTTCATCAGTGTTACATAATCTCTTATATCTATCGTCTTAAATTATCAAATGACCAAGTCACGTATTTCATGGAGAAAAGTAGCTCCTTAACTCGGTTTACTGGTGACAGTCAACATGACATAGTTATCTGCCTTTATGCAATATTCCATAATATACAATATTATGCAATATGCAATATACAATTATATTCTCAGCCTACTGTTCAACTCTTGGTTTCAGTTACAATACTAAATGCAACATTGTCATTTTTAAATACTCCAAATTGGAAAATACTCCTTGATAATTTACAAATTTGACAATGATGACATGTTCTATTCCTGAGAATTACTGAGTGGATAATTAGATATGCTAGAAACCTAGTTTAAAAATTACATATAGTTCTACTTTACTAATAAAAGCTTATTTTTTCTACTGGTAAAACAGTCTGTAACATGTAGGAAGGTTAATTTACAAGGAAAAAAATCACCAAATGTCTCAAATAGAGACAAGTAATTAGATCAATACACCAATTTTTTGTAGTGTTCTATCTTAAAACAACTTTTAAAAGTTTAGAATATTTTTAAAAATTTATATCTAATACCTAAGTTACCTTTTTTGTAGACTATAGGGAAAGGGATAATAGAATAAAAAAACTGTTAAAATGTTCTTTAACATTGCTATTTTTCATATCCTTATATTTATCTAATTGCAGTCTTATTGTTATGAATTTGTTGATCAATTGAAAAAATTATCTTTTTTCCAGAGGAATCAGACACAGCAGTGTACAATGTAAAATAGTCATTTGACACGCACTCATTTTGTTATTGCTAAAGGCACTGAGTCCTGACAATGACTAAAAGAAAATGAAAACTGAATTCCAAGTTTAAAAAAAAACAACACCAAAACAAAGTCTTTAATAAGTCTTCATTAATCAAGGCTAGGTGAACAAAATCATGTACCTTCTTAGAAGGGAAATTCACATTGGGAGGAATGATCTTTTAATATTTTCTGGTTTCTACAACTATGCCCTGAAGTGATGAAAGGCATTTTCTTCTGAAGGAGTCACTATGATAAATGGCATTTAAAAGATCCTGAAGCTCAAGGACTATAGAGAATTTGGTAAATTAGCTTGACTTTTTTTTTGTCATCTTTTTCAAAAGGGGTGACTTTATGTTTTATGCTGGGGTGCTGTATTTAAAATGACATTCCACTTATGTTCAAAACAAAATGATGATTTTTTTTTTTTTTTCTATGTCCTTCTGAGGAGTCAAGCTTAAAGGTTATCCCCCTAGGGGATTTGGATAGCACAACTCTAGGATGAAACTAGATTTGAAAGCTTTTTATATTTAATGCTTGGAGAAAGATGGTATTGTGAATCAAAGCAGAAGAGTGGGAATGCTGAATTCCAAACCTAAACCACACTTATGATTTTCTGTGTGACCTTGAAAACACCTTTTCACTTTGATTTTCTCCTCAGTTAAAATCACAATAGTAAAGTCTAGATTAAAGAGAGATTTTATTATCAATTTCTTATCTAAAGTTCTCAGAATATACATATATATATATGTATATATATATATATATACATATATATATATATACACACATACACACATACACATGCACACACATATATATGTATGTATGCAAGTGTATACACACATAAAGCAGGGGTAAGGCACTGGCATTTATGACAGCACATATCTTAAGAGCTCAACCTTGCTTCTGGATTCTTTGACTCATTGTCATTTTCTTCACTGTCATCATCAATAATTTAGAATGCTTACTACATGCGAGACATTCTGCATAACATTCAGATATATACTTGAAAATTTATACTGAAATCAGGGACAAATTCTTGTAGGATATATTTCACTTATTGGTTCATTTGCCTTATAGAGAAGTTAAATTATCATATTACAATCTGACTTTATGAAAATTCTTACAAAGATACAAAGGAACACATTTTCGTGCCTTAATGATCATGATGTGGGCTATCTATTTCTCATTTTAGTTACAAGAGGTGTCTTTCTCTCACTTGGAATCATACAATAAAGACAAGAAATTAAGAAATGTGATTTCTGGGGTGATGATATTACAAATGTCATGCTCACAAACATTTTTTAATTATCTCAAAGCTGCCAATGTAGTTGTTTTAGTGTGAAAAAAATCTAAATTGTGACTTTACATTTGATTTTTACAATAATCATAAAACTTAGAAAACTAGTACTTAAACCTTGTGACATACCTTAAAATTAACTCAACTTCATTGCTTTACATATTTTCTTATTAGTCCATTTCAGCTAATTTAATTAAACTCAGCATGTAGTTAGAGTCACTTATTAATTTATGATTAAAACTGAGGACACAAAGAGAAGAACAAGAGAGTCCCTGTTCTCAAGGAGTTTACAATCTTCTAGGGTTATATGATGTTAAAGATTAGTAAATGCAAAATGTACCAAATACTCAAATGTTCTATGACTTCATCAGTTTGGAAAATCTCTCCAACTTATGTGGATCTCATATTGCATGCAACCCATCAGTGCTTGCCTATACTATGTATTCACCACAAGTAGTACATCTAAAGTACATGAGACTGCTTATATTCTCTTCCTATTGAAAGACTACAAAAGGTACTCTGGTTTTCTACCTTTTGACCTTACAGGTGACCAGCTAATATCTTCTTTCTATTTTACAATTCTTCAATAGCATCTTTTTTCCCAGTGCTTTTTACTTCTTCATTGGTTATCCCAAATATATCCTGCCCAAATATTTCTATTGCCCTCTATGTGAATTTCTTTTTTTTAATATTTAGATAATATTGCATGCAATATCTCTCAATTATATACAAAAGAAGTAGAATGTTGGTATGAAAAAGATGGGAAAATGAAATAATAGGCTGATTTACCTTTTGGAATAAGAAAGTATAAAGGCAGATGATAGATAGATGTCTGTGATGTATATTGTACATGCACATTTACATATTTTACATATATATGTGTAATGACCGCGTATTTAAAATAAGCTGGAGTCAGGAATTCAGGTTAAGGGAAAAATCTTCAATCTTTATTGAAGTGAAGAGGTGAAAAAAGATTGCGATAGCAATATGGGCAGCTGCGACAGGAAGCCAGCTAGCAGAGAGAGACACCTGAGCTGAAAAGCCATCGCAATCGCAATTGTAAAAATGCTCCCAGTCTCTCCTTCCCCTTCCTTTTCCACTCCCCTGCCTCCACCCACCAAAATCATCATTTCCTATACAACACATTAGGACTTGCACAAAGAGTGGGCGGGGGCCATTCTTTCTCCAAGCTTCTATATTAATAGAGTATGGTCCAATTACTATTTAGCCTCATGTGCTTGGGACCTCAGTGCATCAACTCAAGCCTCAGCCCATTACATATATGTATTTAAGGCTCCTTTCCATTTTATACATACTCATATTTATGCCAATTCCATATATATATATGTAAAACACATACACACAAATACACACACATCTGTTTAGGAAGATAGATGTCTGTAACTGTATTTATTCATTTGCCTTATAGAGAAGTTAAATTATCATATTACAATCTGACTTTATGAAAATTCTTACAAAGATACAAAGGAACACATTTTCGTGCCTTAATGATCATGATGTGGGCTATCTATTTCTCATTTTAGTTACAAGAGGTGTCTTTCTCTCACTTGGAATCATACAATAAAGACAAGAAATTAAGAAATGTGATTTCTGGGGTGATGATATTACAAATGTCATGCTCACAAACATTTTTTAATTATCTCAAAGCTGCCAATGTAGTTGTTTTAGTGTGAAAAAAATCTAAATTGTGACTTTACATTTGATTTTTACAATAATCATAAAACTTAGAAAACTAGTACTTAAACCTTGTGACATACCTTAAAATTAACTCAACTTCATTGCTTTACATATTTTCTTATTAGTCCATTTCAGCTAATTTAATTAAACTCAGCATGTAGTTAGAGTCACTTATTAATTTATGATTAAAACTGAGGACACAAAGAGAAGAACAAGAGAGTCCCTGTTCTCAAGGAGTTTACAATCTTCTAGGGTTATATGATGTTAAAGATTAGTAAATGCAAAATGTACCAAATACTCAAATGTTCTATGACTTCATCAGTTTGGAAAATCTCTCCAACTTATGTGGATCTCATATTGCATGCAACCCATCAGTGCTTGCCTATACTATGTATTCACCACAAGTAGTACATCTAAAGTACATGAGACTTTGCTTATATTCTCTTCCTATTGAAAGACTACAAAAGGTACTCTGGTTTTCTACCTTTTGACCTTACAGGTGACCAGCTAATATCTTCTTTCTATTTTACAATTCTTCAATAGCATCTTTTTTCCCAGTGCTTTTTACTTCTTCATTGGTTATCCCAAATATATCCTGCCCAAATACATCCTGTCCCTTTCTATTGCCCTCTATGTGAATTTCTTTTTTTTAATATTTAGATAATATTGCATGCAATATCTCTCAATTATATACAAAAGAAGTAGAATGTTGGTATGAAAAAGATGGGAAAATGAAATAATAGGCTGAATTACCTTTTGGAATAAGAAAGTATAAAGGCAGATGATAGATAGATGTCTGTGATGTATATTGTACATGCACATTTACATATTTTACATATATATGTGTAATGACCGCGTATTTAAAATAAGCCGGAGTCAGGAATTCAGGTTAAGGGAAAAATCTTCAATCTTTATTGAAGTGAAGAGGTGAAAAAAGATTGCGATAGCAATATGGGCAGCTGCGACAGGAAGCCAGCTAGCAGAGAGAGACACCTGAGCTGAAAAGCCATCGCAATCGCAATTGTAAAAATGCTCCCAGTCTCTCCTTCCCCTTCCTTTTCCACTCCCCTGCCTCCACCCACCAAAATCATCATTTCCTATACAACACATTAGGACTTGCACAAAGAGTGGGCGGGGGCCATTCTTTCTCCAAGCTTCTATATTAATAGAGTATGGTCCAATTACTATTTAGCCTCATGTGCTTGGGACCTCAGTGCATCAACTCAAGCCTCAGCCCATTACATATATGTATTTAAGGCTCCTTTCCATTTTATACATACTCATATTTATGCCAATTCCATATATATATATATATATATATATATATATATATATGTAAAACACATACACACAAATACACACACATCTGTTTAGGAAGATAGATGTCTGTAACTGTATTTATTCATATATGTCTCTCTGTGTGTACATATGTATATATGTATATTTGTATATATTTTTTCTTTTTTAAAAAATAATTATAACTTTTTATTGATAGTACATATGCATGGGTAATTTTTTACAACATTATCCCTTGCACACACTTCTGTTCTGACTTTTCCCTTCCCTCCCTTCACCCACATGTTAAATATGTTATAGTATATTCTAGATACAATATATGTGTACAGAACCAAACAGTTCTCTTGCTGCACAGGGAGAATTGGATTCAGAAGGTAAAAATAACCCGGGAAGAAAAACAAAAATGCAAATAGTTTACATTCATTTCCCAGTGTTCTTTCTTTGGGTGTAGCTGCTTCTGTCCATCATTGATCAATTGAAACTGAGTTAAGTCTTTTTGTCGAAGAAATCCACTTCCCTCAGAATACATCCTCATTCAGTATTGTTGTTGAAGTGTATAGTGATACTTTGCATCTCTCTAAACTCTTTCTTGCCCTCAGAATACTTTTTTTCATGATACGGCCTCAGAATTAGTACTTGACTGGAAAAAAAAAAAAAAAACCATGAATACATTACCAACAGAAGATAGCCATTCGCCAGAAAAGTTCTGTTTTTGCTTGTGGGCAAGGACTGTTAGACCAGGCGCAGCCTGCAGGCAAACAGCAAGAGCACAGAAGGCAGCTCAAAATGAACAGACTGGAGGGGAGTGGGGTATAGTAGCAGCCATCAGAAAATTTGAGGGGAGAACTTTACCCAGTGTGAACTTCCTTGCCCTGGCAGCAAGCCAGTAGATCAGGAAAGAAGCTACAAACACAGGGAGCTTCAATCCCAAAACACTGGGGTTTCTTGGGACTTGACCAGACCCATCCAACACCCAGAGTGACTCAGCACTCTCTCAGAGTCTCAGAGAGTGGACACTTTGCAGGCAGCACTGCCATTGCTGTTCCACTACTGCTTCATTACTACCTCCTGTAGTCTGTAGAGAAAGCTTGGTAATATCATACTGCTTTTTTTGTTTGTTTGTTTTCTTTAATTCTTTTTTGTCAAAATGAGCAAAAAATTAAAGTGACCTCTAACTATAGCTAGCTTCTATTCAGGAAGAGAGCAGACTTCAAACTCTGAGAAGACAAAAAAACAGAGTATTTCCAGATGAATCACCAAAGGGAGACATGATCTGGTGCCCACCACACAAGACTCTCATAGAAATTTTAAAAAACTCACACGAGAGCTAGAAGAAAAATGGGAAAAGGAAAGGGAAGCTTGTCAAGAGGGTCTGGATAAGTCATCCCATTCATTTAAACATAGAGTGGATAAAAAATTAAATCTCTGAAAAACAGAATTAGTGAATAGGAAAAGGTAAACAATTACAAGGGGAAAAGAATTAGTGAAGTGGAAAACTAAAACAGCTCTCTAAAAAATAAAATTAGTGAAATGGAAAAAAATTCCATAAAATAAAACAACTCACTTAAAAACTCAATTGGACAATTACAAAAAGAAATTAAAAAGTAAATGAAGAAAATAATTCATTAAAAATCAGAATTGAGCAAATGGAAATGAATGACTTGAGGAGACACTGAAAATCAGTCAAGCAAAACCAAAAAAAAAAATGAAACAATGGAAAAAATGTTAAGTACCTTCATGGGAAAACAACAGACCTAGAAAAATAGATCTAGGAGAGATAATCTGAGAATTATTGGACTTCCAGAAAATTATGATGAAAAAAAGAGCCTAGACACTATACTCCAGGAAATCATCAAAGAGAACTGCCCAGATGTTATAGAAACAGAGGGTAATGTAGACATTGAAAGAATTCAGTGATCACCTACTGAAAGAAACCCAAAAATCAAAACTCCAAGAAATATTGTGACTAAATTCCAGAACTATCAGACCAAGGAAAAAATACTACAAGCAGCTAGGGAAAAAAAAATTCAAATGTAGAGGAGCCACAATAAGGATTACTCAGGATCTAACAGTGTCCACATTAAAGGATTGAAGGGCCTGGAATCTGATATTCCAAAAAGTTAAGGAACTTAGTATGCAGCCAAGAATAACTTACTCACCCAAAATGAGCATTTTTTTTCCCCAGGGAAGAAGATAGGTATTCAATGAACTAGGTGAATTTCATCTATTTCTGATGGAAAAAAAAAAAAAAAAACAGGACTAAACAAAAAAGTTTGCTCTCCAAATATAGGACTCAAGAGAAACATAAAAAGGTAAAAAGAAATCTTGGGAACTATATATTTGTTGTGAGTATACATATAGAATACTTTATAATTTGGTTTTATAGTTATGATATAAAAAAAGAAACTAAAGGTGGAAATGAAATTATATCAGAAAAAGGGTAAAGTGAGGATACTACATTCCACAAAGAAGCAAAGGAAAGCTATTATATCTGAGGGAAAGAAGGGAGGGGGATGAATATAGTGTGTATCTTATTCTCATCAGAATTGGCTTAAAGAGAAAAATATTAGATATATTCAATTTACAGAGAAACTTCTCCCACCTCATTGAAAAGTGGGATGGGAAAAGTGAAAAGGGAAGAAGTAAGCTAACGGGAAGAGAATACAGAAATTGTGAGGAAAAGGGGTCAGAAAAGGGGAGGAACTCTAAGGTGGGGGAGGGATCCTAAAAAGGGAGGGTTGTGAGAGGCAAGTGGTGCTCACAAGTTTATTACTGGGGATAGGGGTAAGGGGGAAAGAAAGGAGAAAAGCATAAGCAGGAGCTAACAAGATGGCAGGAAATACAGAATTAGTCATTTTAACCATAAGTGTGAATGGGGTAAACTCCCCCATATAGAGGAAGCTGATAGCAGACTGGATTAAAAGCAAGAATCCTACAATATGTTATTTACAGGAAACACACCTGAAGCAGGGAGATACATACAGATTAAAGATGAAAGGCTAGAGCAGAATCTACCATGGTTCAGGTGAAGTCAAAAAAGCAGGTGTAGTCATCCTGATCTCAGATCAAGCAAAAGCAAAAATTGATCTAATTAAAAGAGATAAGGAAGGGCACTATATCTTGCTAAAGGGTAGCATGGATAATGAAGCACTATCTATATTAAACATATATACACCAAGTGGGGTAGCATCTAAATTCTTAAAAGAGAAATTAAGAGAGCTGCAAGAAGAAATAGACAGCAAAACTATAATAGTGGGCGATCTTAACCTTGCACTCTCAGAATTAGATAAATCAAACCACAAAATAAATAAGAAGTCAAAAAGGTAAATAGAATACTAGAAAAGTTAAGGATGATAGATCTTTGGAGAAAACTAAATGGAGACAGAAAGGAGTACGCTTTCTTCTCAGCAGTTCATGGAACCTCTACAAAAATTGATCATATATTAGGACATAAAAAGCTCAAATTCAAATGCAGAAATGTAGAAATAGTAAATGCATCCTTTTCAGATCACAATGCAATAAAAATTACATTCAACAAAAAGCCAGGGGAAAACAGACCAAAAAATAATTGGAAACCAAATAATCTCATCCTAAAGAATGTTTGGGTGAAACAGCAAATCATAGACATAATTAATAATTTTGCCCAAGAAAATGACAATAATGAGACATCATACCAAAATGTGTGGGATGCAGCCAAAGTGGTAATAAGGGGAAATTTCATATCTCTAGAGGCCTACTTGCATAAAATAGAGAAAGAGAAGATCAACGAATTGGGCTTGCAGCTAAAAAAGCTAGAAAAGGAACAGATTAAAAACCCCTAACTTGAAACTTGAACACTAAACTTGAAATTCTAAAAATGAAAGGAGAGATTAATAAAATTGAAAGTAAAAAAAAACTATTGAATTAATAAAACTAAGGTTGGTTTTATGAAAAACCCAACAAAATAGATAAACCTTTTTAGTAAATTTGATTTAAAAAAAGAAAGAGGAAAATCAAATTGTTAGTCTTAAAAATGAAAAGGAAGAACTTACCACTAATGAAAAGGAAATTAGAGCAATAATTAGGAGCTACTTTGCCCAAATTTATGCCAATAAATTCAATAACTGAAATGAAATGGAGGAATACCTTCAAAAATAGAGCTTGCCCAGATTAACAGAGGAAGAAGTAAATTGGTTAAACAGTCCCATTTTAGAAAAAGAAATAGAGCAAGCTATTAATCAACTCTATAAGAAAAAATCCCCAGGACCAGATGGATTTACATGCGAATTCTACCAAACATTTAAAGAACAATTAACTCCAATGCTATATAAAATATTTTTTAAAATAGGGATTGAAGGAGTCCTACTAAATTCCTTTTAAGGCACAAACATGATACTGATAACTAAACCAATTAGGTTGAAAACAGAGAAAGGAAATTATAGACCAATCTCCCTAATGAATATTGATGCAAAAATCTTAAATAAAATATTAGCAAAAAAATTACAGAAAATCATCCATAGGATAATACACCATGACCAAGTAGGATTTAGACCAAGAATGCAGGGTTGGTTCAATATTAGGAAAGCTATTAGTATAATGGACTACATCAATAAACAAATTAACAAAAACCATATGATCATCTCAATAGATGCAGAAAAAGCATTTCATAAAATCCAACAGCCATTCCTAATAAAACACTTGAGAGGATAGGAAAAAATGGACTTTTCCTTAAAATAGTCATGGAGAATATCTTTAAAACCATCAATAAGCATCATATGTAATGGGGATAAACTGGAACCATTCCCAATAAAATCAGGAGTGAAACAAGGTTGCCCACTATCACCATTACTATTCAATATTGTATTAGAAATACTATCTTTGGCAATAGGAGTTGAGAAAGATATTAAATGAATTAGAGTACGTAATGAGGAAATCAAATTATCACTCTTTGGTGATGATATTATGGAATACTTAGAGAATGCCAGAGATTCTACTAAAAACCTATTAGAAATAATCCACACCTTTAGCAAAGTTGCAGGATATAAAATAAACCCACATAAATCATCAGCATTCTTATATATCACTAACAAAATCCAACAGTTAGAGAGAAATTCCATTTAAAGTAACTACTGATAGTATAAAATATTTGGGAATCTCTCTGTCAAGGGAAAATCAGGAACTATATGAGCAAAACTACAAAACACTTTCCACACAAATAAAGTCAGATCTAACCAATTGGAAAAAATATTAAATGCTCTTGGATAGAATGAGCAAATATAATAAAGATGACAATACTACCTAAACTAATTTATTTATTTAGTGCTATACCAATCAGACTCCCAAAAAAACTATTTTAATGACCCAGAAAAAATAACAACAAAATTCATCTGGAAGAATAAAAGGTCAAGACTTTCAAGTGAACTAATGAAAAAAAAAAAAAATCAAATGAAAGTGGCCTAGCTGTATCAGATCTAAAACTATATTATAAAGCAGCGGTTGCTAAAACCATCTGGTATTGGCTAAGAAATAGACTAGTTGATCAGTGGAACAGGTTAGGTTCAAAGGACAAAATAGTCAATAACTTTAATAACCTAGTGGTTGACAAACCCAAAGACCCCAGTTTTTGGTATAAGAATTCACTGTTTGATACAAACTCCTGGGAAAACTGGAAATCAATATGGAAGAAACTAGGCATTGACCCACACTTAACACCATACACCAAGATAACGTCAAAATGGGTTCATGATTTAAGCATAAAGAACAAGATCATAAGTAAATTAGAGAAACATAGGATAGTTTACCTCTCAGAGTTGTGGAGGAGGAAGGAATTTATGACCAAAGAAGAACTAGAGATCATTATTGATCACAAAATAGAAAATTTTGATTATATCAAATTAAAACACTTTTGTACAAACAAAACTGATGCAAACAAGATTAGGAGGGAAACAATAAACTAGGAAAACATTTTTACAGTTAAAGCTTCTGATAAAGGCCTCATTTCCAAAATACATAGAGAAATGAATCTAATTTATAAGAAATCAAGCCATTCTCCAATTGATAAATGGCCAAAGGATATGAACAGACAATTTTCAGATGATGAAATTGAAACTATTTGTACTCATATGCAAGAGTGTTCCAAATCACTATTTAACAGAGAAACGCAAATTAAGACAACTCTGAGATGCCACTATATTGGCTTAGATGACAGGAAAAGATAGTGATGAATGTTGGAGGGGATGCAGGAAAACTGGAACACTGATGCATTGTTGGTGAAGTTGTGAATGGATCCAACCATTCTAGAGAGCAATTTGGAACTATGCTCAAAAAGTTATCAATCTGTGCATACCCTTTGATCCAGCATGGTTACTACTGGGCTTATATTCCAAAGAGATACTAAAGAAGGGAAAGGGACCTGTATGTGCCAAAATGTTTGTAGTAGCCCTTTTTGTAGTGGCCAGAAACTGAAAATTGAATGGATGCCCATCAATTGGAAAATGGCTGGGTATGTTGTAGTATATGAATGTTATGGAATATTATTGTTCTATAAGAAATCACCAGCAGGATGAATACAGAGAGGCTTAGAGAAACTTACATGAACTGATGCTGAGTGAAATGAAACCAGGAGATCATTATATACTTCAACAACAATACTGTATGAGGATGTATTCTGATGGAAGTGGATATTTTCGACAAAGAGAAGATCTAACTCAGTTCCATTTGATCAATGATAGACAGAATCAGCTTCAGCCAGAGAAAGAACACTGGGAAATGAATGTGGACTACTTGCATTGTTGTTTTTCTTCTCAGTTTATTTTTACCTTCTGAATCCAATTTTTCCTGTGCAACAAGAGAACTGTATGGATCTGCACATCTATATTGCATCTAAGATGAAATTTAACATGTTTAACATGGATGAGACTGCCTGCCATGATAGAGGGAGGAAAGGGAAAATTTGGAACAGAAGTGAATGCAAGGATCAATGTTGTAAATATTATCCATATATATGTTTTGTCAATAAAAATCTATAATTAAAAAAAAAAAGACTTTAATAGGTAGAATCAAGAAACTGGCACATGAACTGTTGTTTTGAACCCAAAAGATTTAAGTTCAAGTCCTGAGTGACTTTGACAAGTCATTTAACCAGCCTAAGAAAATTTTTCATATGTAAAATGGCAAAGGAGAAACTGAAGACTGGACTACATTGTCTATGAGCTCCTTTCTGCTCTAGTTCTATGATGCTATGATTCCATATTAAGTATTGTGAGCCATATTGTTTCTAAAACAATACAAAATGTGTCATGTTTTAATTTCCAGTTCATTAAATTTAATCCATTCTTTCAGTCCTATTTTACCTTCTGTTGCCTAAATCATCTCCTTCAGATCCATAAAATACTGCATTTGGCTGATTTCTAACTCTCAAACTTCTAAATCTTTATCAAGTACTCACAGAAAGCAGAGAGTGTATGCTTAGTAAACTTACAGATGACAGTCAGATAGTAGGGATGGCTAATAAACTAGCTGACAGGGGAGATGCAAAAAAATAATTATGAGTTGGAATTAGTAGAGCAAAACTAATAAAATTAAATTTAGTATGCATAAACATAAAATCCTGTACTTTTGTTAAAAATAATCAGTTATACAAATAAAAGATGGGAGCAACATGGGAAGAAAGAAAATGAAATGAGAAAGGCCTAGGGGGTTCAGTGAACTATAAGCTCAGAATGAATCAGTAGTGTGAAATTAGAAGTCATTTATATAAGTAGCATTCAGAGCAAAGGAGTTTACACCACATTCTACTCTGATTATATAACATCTGGAATATATGTCCTTTTCTGAAAACCACATTTTAGAAGTGGGCATTCAGGGAAAGATGACCAAAATGACAAATGAATGCCTCAAAACCATGAAAAAAGAGAAGCAGTTAAAGGAATTGCAAATTTTTGTTTGTAGTTTTCTTCAAATTTAACTTGATTAATTTCCATCTAATAACTGAAAAAGCTTTTGTCCAATTCATTTGCATTTCATAGTATCACCTCCCTGGTGTTATTTATGATCCTTTTCAAGAATGAAGGACAAACAGCAACCTCTGTTTACTCCAAAACAGTAAGGATGATGATTTCAGCATAATGTAGTAAAAAAAGTTCCTAAAAATCTGTTGTGTTTTCTAGAGCCCCAAGATTGGAGTGCCAAAATGTACTGTGCTTTCTAGAGCTTTTCTAGAGCATTTGGGATGCCAAAATATATGGCCCAGACTAGCTCTCTGGAGGATCTCGGGACCAGCCAGAGTCTTTGGTCTTAGTGGAGGAGTGATCAGGTGAGACTCACATGGATGGTCAAACACCAAGTCTGTTTATTCCAAATTCTCTCATCCTTATATATCCTAATACCCTTATATAACCAAAGCAATACTACACAAGCACTAACTATATATTGCCCATGTGGGATTATATAAACAATTTGCTATTGTATGTAGATGACTCTTGGCCACTTGATATCACTCTGCTTTAATTACAATGCAGGTTGTCACTGCTCCCTGACTTCTCAGGAAGGTTAAGAGCCCTCAGGGGAGATGGGGAGCCAAACCAGACATTGTCAGCAAGTTCCCTCTAGGCTGAAGAATCTTATACCTCACCCAGAGTTCCATCATTATCTGTGGCCCTCTAAAAAAATCAACATTCTAGATGAAAGAGTTATTATACAAAAAGATATTCACAACCTAAAACATTAGGTCAAATCAAAAAAGATGAAATTAAGTAGACATAAAATTTAAATATTCTGACCAAGTGTTTTACTTCACATTTTGTTGTTGTAATTGATTTCTCAAGTATAAGATAGGGAAGTTCTCCCAAAATTATACTTGACTTTAAATTCAATATTTGTCAATAGTGGCATGTAGTAACCAGAGAAGGTAATGAAATTTTAAAATTCATTAAATAAATGGGTAAAAAAGTATTTATTAGATATTGAGTACTAAGTGCTGGAGATACAAATACAAATATCAAGAAAATTAATGTCCCCATTCTAATAGTGAAAGACAATTAGAGGAATGGTGGACAGAAAGAATTATTTTGTTCTGAAGAGTCATAGAGATTATAGGTGGAGTCATGGGAAAACTGATTAAATTTTACTTTATAGAAATGACAATGTTGATTTGATGACTGCTCACAGAGTAAGAAGTAGGATGTGAAGGAATGAAGATGGAGTGAAAGTGTATCTCAAGCCAGATAGATATAGGGAACTCTCACCAATCAAGGGAATATAGCCTCAGGTCTGCAAGCTCAAGAACAGGTTTTGAATAATAGCAGTTAGTGGCTGGGCAGCAGAACAGACAGGAGAAGGAAGAGAGGAGAATAGAAAAAGAAGTAGAAAAAGGCAGTGATAGAGAGAAAATATAAAAGAAAAAGTTCATACTTCAGATAGACATTAGATTAAGCGACCTCTGAAGTTCTGTCCAATTTTGTAATGCTATGACTCATTGTAACAAAAATTAGTAATTAACATTTTCCCAATAAAATTATTTCATAATATTCTTTATATCCTATATCCAGTTCACTGAAAATATGTTTCTGTTTAATATTCAGTGATGTGGGGATCTTATAACATAATACTTATGTTGGCATTTTTAACGTCTCTTTTTTCTGACCTTAATTATTACATCATTTTTCCTTTTCTCTTATGAAACTTAAAAGATTGTATTTTGTTTAGTTTTTTTTTCCCCCTGAGAAATTAGGCAAATCTAAAAGTACCACAGAATATCAGATGATTGAGTTTCTCTCTGTGTTTCTCTCTATCTCTCTTTGTGTTTCTGTTTCTGTCTCTCTCGCTGTTTCTCCCTCACTCTCACATATTTCCTCTCTTCTCTCCTTTTTTGCTTTCCCTTTTGGTACTAAATTTATGATCCTTTAACCATAGGTACAGAAGATAAGTAAAAGTTGCAACTTGTTCCTTAACTGAAAAGACATTTTGACTCCGGGATCCAATAGGAAAATGAGATTTTTAAAAAAACCTCAAATACAATATAAAATAAAATCATTTCTTAAGACTAAAGTTTAATTCACTAAAAAAGTATTACCCACCAACTTCGTTAGTGGATCATTCATGTACATGAAACATGTACATAGGATATTGACTTAAATGCTTTACAATGTATCAGATAAAGGCATAGAACAAACAATACAGTTCTATTTTTTAGCCACCTCATTTAATTCATTTATGCTTTTTTTATAGATAAAACAGTTAAATTAGAGATACTTTAATATATTTGAACAACTAGAATAAGACAATTAATGAAATACTGATATTCTCATATGGGGAGATGAACCAACTATGCTTTCAGAATCTCACTATCTTCAAAGGTTACAGAGTAAATAAAGAGACAAATTCATGTAAGAAGTGGACTGTGAGGGAATGAAGATGGAGTGAATGGTGTGTCTGAGACCAGATAGATATAGTGAACTTCTAATGGATTTTCTCGATGTCATTTTAAGAGAGGAAATAAAATGAAGTGGGAAATGGATAAATTGGGAAATAAATAGGTAATTAAAGGGAAGAATAATTTATCTATTTTATACAAAAAAGGTGTGAGAGAAGAAAAATATAAAAACATAAAAAGAAAGATAGAAGAAATAGTTCAATACACTCATCTGAATCTCAAATAAACACATACATGCAAGTACGTGTGTGTGTGTGTGTATGTGTGTGTATGTGTTTAGTTTGGGATTACCTAAAAGTTTAAGAGATATAGTAAAGTTCATAAGGGAAAAATCCCAAACAAATTTCAACTTTATAAGGTTATTCTTAAAGGGAAAGGACTAGGAAGAGAAAAGGAAAGTATAAATAGAAATAGAGTCCTGGCCTTGATTAAGAAAGGATGGGTGAAGGAATAGGAAAAGAGTGTATCGATTGTAGATTTTAAAATTATGATCAGTTTCTTTTTCTCCTAGCCCTTTTTCTGTATTTAGCAGAAGTTGAACTGACCAGTTGTGATCATTTAAACAAGGTACATGTTGACTCAGAATTTAAGTGTATCATAGATAAGGAACAAACTCTCTGGATGTTTCTATCAGTGTAGTAATCCAATATTGTAAGGATTAAGTGTTTTGAGTTCAACTCTTTTTGCCCAGGGGATCAGCAGGAAGATAAATGGTTGAGTCATTTAAAGCAAAGAAGTTTCTATTTTGATCTCTTCACTTCAAATCTCCCATATGGCAGGTCCATCTACGAATTTGATTCTTGATATGAACTCATAAAGTAGAAAAGAGTATCTTAATGGATTGGAAAAAGAATCCAAGAATATGTTGTTTAAAAATATTAAAAACATCAAAAATCACAGAACTAAAATGAGGGAAAGTCTAGCATTTATTATGCTTCAGGCAAAAATGTAGAAAATTATAATTTCAAAATATTCAACAGCAAACATTTAAGTGATTAAAAGCAATAAACAAGGAAAGTACATTATGGTTAAATTCCCCATACATAATCAAATATTATGGAACTAAATGACAGCATCAAAATTCTTGAAAGTAAAGACAATCAAATGCTGTTTCAAAGTTCTGATTTTTTGTGTTTATACATACAGGTTTTGAACTGCCCTAACTAATCTTTGTAAGGGACTGGAAAACGTTTCTTAAATCCCAAAGTTCACTGGTTTGAGACTCTTCTCACTGGTAAAGATCAATGTCCCTTGCTTATCTGAGGAACAGGATAGAGATAGCAAGAGAAATAGAAAATCCAGTATCTTCACTCTCTTCAGGCTTTTCATTTTCTTCAGATACCTCCAGCTTCCAATTTTCAGAGAAAAAAAAAAAATGAATGAGGCCACCCAGACTGCAGGTTGCTGAAAAAGAGTCTGGGAAGAATTCTGATATAAAAAGATATGGTAATCTCCATTGTGTCCCTATCACCAACTGGCTGCACTAGAAACTTTTGGAAGTTTTCTCTTTGGGTGACATTTGGAACTTTCTTTCTTGGTTGGATTGAATTACCTCTCTTTCAATAGGAAAACTCCAATATGTAACCAGTACATATTTTTTAAAAATATATTTTCTATGATTTGTTTTTCTATCATTTTGAATAAATGAGTTTCTTTGCAAAAAATGAGCAATTAAATTCAATAAACTTTGGTGAATTTAAGTCCCTTCATCCTATATAAAAATCATATAAATAAGTATTGTTTTAGGTTGGGGGGGAGGGGGTTTCTGTATATGGGAATTCCTTTCTTGAATGCTATGCTTGTATTACAGCTGCAAATTTTCCTTTATTTAAATTTTTCAGAAAGTAGTTCTTTTAACTTACAGTTTACTATTTGTTTCTAACCAAGAGTTGAATATGAAGCTTCTTTTTTCTTTAGAGCAATCCAGTGTCGCTGACATTAGTGTACTGAGAACAGATTGGAAATGCAGATTAAAGACAACAAAGATTGACTCTTTATGTGTACAGATATATAGACATAGACAGTATTTATTCAAACAGAACAAAAAGCTGATAATGTGTTTTATCTTAGCACTGATACTTGGGTAGTAAAGTAAAAATTAAGAAAAATATGATAGGAAATAAGTTAACAGTGGCATATGTTGTTACCATTAAATATTGCATAAAGGTAAGAAACACATATTAATTTTAAAATTTTTGGCAAGTGTCAAGATGCTTTTAGCACTGAAATGCTAGGATTTCTGTGGCTGGAGAAAAGGGTAGAGAAATGACTCAAGAAGGATTCCTTGAAATGTCCCACCTGTTTTATAATAGTCACCATGCTGAAAAATTGGGTATATTGCTAATATTTCAGGTCCAAACTTTTTCATATTTTCAGATGCTTGGCCCTCTTGCCAATTGTTCACTTTTTCCTGATCTCATTGGCGATGATCTAGAAGCTAATATTTATTGATTTAGTGTTAATATTATGGATGCTTTAGCACCATGGATGGTCATCATGAAGTAGTAATGCTAATTGAAATAGTTCGAATGAATTATATAATAAATTAATGGAGTTCTTTTGAAAATACCCCTTTCAATCTAATCAAAAAGCCTCTATTTTCTTTTTTTAATTAAAGCTTTTTATTTTCAGAACACACATAGATAATTTTTTAATATTTTCCCTTGCAAAACCTTGTGTTCCAAATTATTTTCTCCCTTCCTTCTTTCTCGCCCTCTGCCCTAGATGACAAGTAAAACAATATATGTTAAATTTGTAATTCTTCTATATATATTTCTACAATTACCATGTTGGATAAGAAAAATCAGTTCAAAAAGGTAAAAAATGAAAAAGAAAACAAGTAAACTACAACAAAAAAGTTAAAATGCTTTATTGTGAGCCACACTCAGTCCCCCAGTTCTCTCTCTGAGTGCAGATGGCTCTTTTCATCACAAGATTATTGTAACTGATCTGAATCACCTCACTGTTGAAAAGAGCCATGTCTATCAGAATTGGTCATAGTACAATCTTGCTGTTTCCATGTATGATGTTCTCCTGATTTTACTCAATTCACTCAACATCAGCTCATGTAAGTCTCTCCAGGTCTCTCTGTATTCATCCTGCTGATCATTTCTTATAGAACAATAATATTCCATAACATTCATATACCATGACTTATTTAGGCATTTCCCAACTGATGGGCACCCACTCAGGTTCCAGTTCCTTGCCAAAATAAAAAGGGCTGCTACAAATAGTTTTGCACATGTGGGTCCTTTTATTTTTGTTATGCTTTCATGGAGACACTGATAGATCAAAGGTGAAGTACAGTTTGATAGCCCTTTGGGCATATTTCCATATTGTTCTCCAAAATAGTTGGATCAGTTCACAACTCCAACAACTATGTATTAGTGTCCCAGTTTACTCATGTCTCCTCCAACATTCATGATTATCTTTTCCTGTCATTTTAGTCAATCTGAGAGATGCATGCATAGTGATACCTAAAAATTGTACTAATTTGCATTTTTCTGATCAATACTGATTTTGAGGGGTTTTTTTTATATGACTAAAAATGGCTTTAGGTTCTTCACCTGAAAATTATCTGCTGAGATTCTTTGACTATTTATCAATTGGATAATAGTTTGTATTCTTATAAATTTGAGTCAATTTTCAACATATTTTATTTTATTTTTTTTATGTTCTCTTGTTTCTTTCTTTTTTATATATATTTTTATTTTTTATTTAATGATTACTTTATATTGACAACATTATCCCTTGCACTCGTTTCTTTTCCGATTTTTTTCCCCTCCCTCCCTCCACCCCCTCCCCTCATTTAGGCATAAAAAACCAGATCATAAATAAATGAGAGGAACATAGGATAGTTTACCTCTCAGACTTGTGGAGGAGGAAAGAATTTATGACCAAAAAAGAACTAAAGATCATTATTGATCACTAGACCAATAGAAATAGAAAATTTTGATTATATCAAATTAAAAAGCCTTTGTACAAACAAAAGTAATGCAAACAAGATTAGAAGGGAAGCATTAAACTGGGAAAACATTTTTACAGCTAAAGGTTCTGATAAAGGCCTCATTTCCAAAATATATAGAGAATTTATAAGAATCTATTTATAAGAAATCAAGCCATTCTCCAATTGATAAATGGTCAAAGGATATGAACAGACAATTTTCAGATGATAAAATCGAAACTATTACCACTCATATGAAAGAATGTTCCAAATCACTATTGATCAGAGAAATGCAAATTAAAACACCTCTGAGACAACGCTACATACCTGTCAGATTGGCTAAGATGACAGGAAAAGATAATGAAGAATGTTGGACGGAATGCAGGAAAACTGGGACACTGATGCATTGTTGGTGGAGTTGTGAATGAATCCAACCATTCTGGAGAGCAATCTGGAATTATGCCCAAAAAGTTATCAAACTGTGCATACCCTTTGATCCAACAGTGCTACTACTGGGCTTATATCCCAAAGAAATACTAAAGAAGGGAATGGGATTTGTGGTAGTCCTTTTTGTAGTGGCTAGAAACTGGAAAATGAATGGATGCCCATCAATTGGAGAATGGTTGGGTAAATTGTGGTATATGAATGTTATGAAATATTATATGTTCTGTAAGAAATGACCAGCAGGATGAATACAGAAAGGCTTGGAGAGACTTACATGAGCTGATGATCAGTGAAATCATTATACACTTCAACAACAGTACTGTATGAAGATATGTTCTGATGGAAGTGGATATCTTTGACAAAGAGAAGATCTAATTCAGTTCCAATTGATCAGTGATGGACACAATCAGCTACACCCAGAGAAGAAACACTGGGAAATGAATGTGAACTACTTGCATTTTTGTTTTTCTTCCCAGGTTATTTTTACCTTCTGAATCCAATTCTTCTTGTGCAACAAGAGAACTGTATGGTTCTGCACACATATATTATATCTAGGATATACTATAACATATTTAACGTGTTAAATGCCATCTAGGGAAGGAAGTGGAGGAAGGGAAGAGAAAAGTCGGGACAGAAGTGAGTGCAAGGGATAATGTTATAAAAAATTACTCATGCATATGTTCTGTCAATAAAAAGTTATATAAAAAAAGAAATGATGATTTATTTGAATTTATTTTATATCTGATAACTTTGCTAAAGTTGTGAATTGCTTCCAAAAGTTTTTAGCTCTAGGATTCTCTAAGTACACCATCATATAATCTTCCAAGAGTGATAATTTGGTTTCTTCATTACCTACTTTAATTCCTTTAATACATTTATTCTCTTATAACTAAAGTAAACATTTGTAATACAATATTCAATAATAATAACAGTGATAGTAGGTAATATTGTTTCACTCCTGATCTTATTGGGAATGGTCCTATATTATGCCTATTACATATGATGCTTTCTGATGGTTTTAAATAGATACTACTGATCATTTTAAGGAAAACTACATTTATTCCTAGGCTCCTTATTGTTTTAATAGGAATGGTTGTTGCATTTTTCTCAATTATTTTTCTGCACCTATTGAGATAATCATATGATTTTTGTTGGTTTGGTTATTTATAGAGTGAATTATAGTAATAGTTTTCCTTATATTAAAGCAGTGCTGCATTCTGGTACAAATTCTACTTTGTCATGGTATATTTTCCTAGTGATATCTTGCTGTAAACTCTTTGTTAATATTTTATTTAAGATTTTTGCATCAATAATCATTAGGGAAATTGATGTATAATTTTCTTTCTGTTTTGACTATGCCTGGTTTAGATATCAACAACATATCTATGTCAAAAAAGAAATTTGGTAGGACTCCTTTCCCTATTTTTGCAAATAGTTTGCATAGAATTGGTATAATGTCTGGGTTAGTTTTCTGGAGGGCCTCAGTATCAGGCAGAGTCAGGATCAGTCAAAGTCCTTGGTCTTTAGGAGGAGAAGTGAAGGAGGCAGGCAAGCTGCCATGTGGCTTGCCAAAGATGAATCCTGGACACTGGAGTCTGGAGCCCGAATTCGCTCTCCTCCTTGTCCTTTGGCAGAGTGATTCTGACCCTCTCCCTCAGCCCTCCAATCCTTGCCTACAATTACCTCACCACCACACATTCAGCAAGCACCAATGGTGAGGAGAACCATCACATCACCATCTCATTTAAATATATGTATATAGAACTCTTATCTTACATCAAATAAGTAATTAGCCTTAAGTGCTCTGCTGTCTGATTCAAGTACACCTTTTCAGAGTTTCAGCCCTCTACAAATTGGAATTAATTGTTCTTTAAAGGTTTGGTAGAATCCACATGTAAATCCTTCTGGCATGGAGATTTTTTTCTTAGGGAATTGATTAATAGCTTGTTCGAATTATTTTTTCTAAAATAGGACTATTTATGTAATTTATTTCCTCCTCTGTTAATCTGGGCAATCTATATTTTTGTAGGTATTCATCCATTTCGTTTAGATTATCACATTTACTGGCATGCAGTTGGGCAAAATAACCCCTAATTAATGCCCTAATGTCCTCTTCATTGGTGGAAAGTTCACCCTTTTCATTTTTTTGAAACAATTTGATTTTCTTCTTTCCTTTTTCTAATCAAAATAACTAAAGCTTAACAAAACGAACAAAATATGTTTTTTCATAAAAACCAAATCTTAGTTTTGTTTATTAGTTCAATAGTCTTCTTATTTTCAATTTTATTATTCTTCCCTTTTATTTTCAGAATTATAAATTTGGTATTTAATTGAAGGATTTTAATTTGTTATTTTTCTAGCTTTTTATAGTTGTGTTTGATGTCTTGCAGTTAGTCTGCTTATCCACTAAATTCTGAATTAGCACAGAGTAGCTAACACTGTTATGATTTGGCTAAGAGCTTCCTGGTAGATTTCCCTGCCATGTGAATGTCACTCTTCCCTGGGTCCCTGCACTGTGCCTGAGCTCAACCATCTCCCCTGTGCCCAATTGAAACAGAACTTTTCTGAAGTTCTTCCAAAGCACTGGAAATTTGTTATGCTTCAAATATTTGTGGGTTCTGTTACTCCAAAACCCATTCAGAGGCTTTATCTGGAATTGATCTGAGGGCAACCAGGAACAACTCAGAGAAAAACCTTTCTACTCTCTGCCATCTTGGCTCTGCCCTCTAATTTTCTTAATAGAGGATTTTTGAGGCCTTAACCACAGTACATCACAATGTCGCTTCCTTTATATTATCTGAAAAGACAACAGTAAAGATAGACTACCAAAGCCTGAAAAGTCTGAACAAGGATGAACCAAGTAATAAACTGTCAATGATATGCTGCAGAACATATTGATCACTGACAACAATTTACATTAGTTGAAAAGTTAACATATTTTAACTTCTTTCTTCTGGAGAAAAAAAATCTCTCTGAAATGCTGCCCTCTCCATTTTCATCTGTCACTCTCTCTAACACTATGTCATCTCAGACATTGCCGTTTATTTCATTTTTAAAACTTTTTACCTTTATGTTATAGCCCATTGACAATCTCTCATAATACTTAACAAATATTTGATGCTAATTTATGCACCATCCTGGGTTGTAGCACTTTTGCTCCTTCTCTGAGGAAAGTCTAAGGTTAATGAACTTTATTCATTCTTCTGTTCATGTGCTTTACTTTCAAAGCTAGTTTTACATGGTAGTTATGTAGCAAAACATTTTCAAAGAAACTTGATATACTATCATCAGTCCTTAAACTAGTTTATTTGACTATTTTCTCATCTTCTGAAAGTATTTCTACCAATACTTACTAAGAACTGTTGAAAAATTTAAAATATTTTCTATGTGTGTTGATGGAGAATTTTTCTTGGGTGAACTAATTTTATAATTGTGAAATACATCTTTTTTAGAGGTACATAAGGATCTCTAGGGAAGATTTAAATGAACACTTAGATTTTTGGATAATTTTACATACAAGTCACATAGTGATAAATTATTGTATTTTCCATGAAAATAAAATTTAAATCAAAATTAATAAATGTATTAATACAATAAATTTAATTTCTTTGATGCTCAATTCAGTACAACAATTATGAAATATATGTAAATGACAAATTTGACATATGCAAAATTTCAACATGGGAGCAATCTGTCATCATTCCCACTAAGGTGTGTTCATGACACATATGATGTATATTACCTTCTTGGTGCATAGAACATGAAATATGTAAATTCAAAGTAAATAAATTTCTTCATGAAAATATTAAAAATATAAAAATACTATTTTATGTTTTCAATAGTCATTTTTGTAAGAACAAAAAACTCATTCTTCAAAATAGTCTCACTTTTAAAATCAATACAACCCTCAAACTGTTAAAAACCATAATTAAAATTTTCAAAACAATTTTTCCTAAATTTTGTTTAACCTACTTTTTACTAAAGCTTTTTTTTATTTTTCAAAACATATGCATGGATAATTCTGCAACATTAGCCCTTGCAAAACCTTGTGTTCCAGTTTCCCCCTCCCCTTCTCCTATCCCTCTCCTCTACATAGCAAGTAGTATAATATATGTTAAATATGGTAGAAATATATGTTAAATCCAATATATGCGTTCATATTTATACAATTATCTTGCTGTACAAGAAAAATCAAATCAAATAAGAAAAAAATGATGAAGAAAGTAAAATGCAAGCAAATAACAACAAAAAGAGTGAGAATGCTATGTTGTGAACCACATTTAGTTCCCACAGTCCTCTCTCTGGGTGTAGATGGCTCTTTTGATTACAAGACCATTGGAATTGGTCTGAATCATCTCATTGCTGATGAGAACCACTGTACCTATTTAAAAAAAAAATTAAATCATCTCTTTGTAATGCGTCGCTAAAGTAGTGGTTATTTAAAAAAGGAAATATATTGGATCAACTAAAATTAGTACAAACAAGGTCAATAGATTAAGTAGCAAAAACACAAATTAAAAGGCCCAAATTTCAAAAATGTAATTATATTTATCATTGAGATTCATACATTTCATTATTGGTAGAGAAAAAATAATTGATTGAATGCCATCTTAATGCTTACAACTAGTTTTCATTGGTAATTGAAATAAGCTATTTTTTTCTGAAAAGGAAAATGTGTTTAGAAAGCAAAAATATTTTCTCAAAAGCTACATATAAAGCATCACAAGATTTCTTGCATTGTTGCAGGTTACTTGCAGATCCACTGAGTAAAAACCTTATTTGAGAGGAAAGGAATTCAGTTTTGTTATGGTCTAAATGAAATTTGGTAACTCACATGCCAAGTAGCTTCAAATGATATCATTTTCCGATAATATGATGGGAAGGAAAATGACCCACATATCTGAATATTCTTGTGATTAGTTCATTGAAAAATAAATAAAAAATTCTCTCCTTTCCATTGCAAGTGGATAAAATAGCATATTGAGTGAAATTAATTACATATATTATATATTATATATATTGTTATAACTGATGATAGGATTTATTATTTGCAAGCCTCTCAATGATATATCAAGATAAATTTTCAATGCAATTAAAATTGTTTAATGAAAATGAGATGTGGGATGATTATTTGAATTCATAATGATAGAACTCAATCAAAAATCTGGATGAAACGGAAGTCTGAAGGAATGCCCAAGAAGTAACCAAGTATTTATTAAATGCCTACTATGTTTCAGGCACTGTGTAAAATTTCAGGAGTCAAAGAAAGTAAAAACAGTCCCAACTCTTAAATAATTCATAACCTTATTGTTGTTAATATAAATTATGGTACATTCTGCAGTTGGGTCACCTTTCAAGCTATAGAACCACTTATATTTATAAATGGGAGTGAAGGGCTATATATTTTTTTCAAGTTGTTAACAAAATAAATAATCCCTTAAAAAAAAAAGGAAGTTCTTTAATGTTATGACATATACTGAGGACACACTACTTCTATATTGGAAAAACAGATTTTTTTTTTTCATTCCATTACACTTTGAAGGATGTTAGAAGTAAAAGAAGAAATTGTCATTTTTCCTGCTGATAAAAAAGATGAAGCACATTAATTTTATATCAATTTTTCCCTCTATAGTTTAGTTGGCTATATTTTATACTAATTGTTCTTATTATACTGCCTTATTAAATACCACTTTCAAAAACTAACTAATTTTGCCTAATTTAGCCTGCTAAATAATTATTGAGAAAGGCAAATTAGTATATAGAATTTTTTAAAGCAACTCCCAAATTACTCAGCGCTATTCCTAGAACGCTAAAAGAAATGTAATAGCTTTACTCTGGGAAAATGATCAGTGTAAATTGGATTTAGGAACTTAGATTTGATTTATATTCTTCAAAAGAACAATGAACCCATTTTCTGCAGACAAATATGATATGCTTGCACTTGTTCTGTCTGGAAAAAGGGAACTTTAATAGGCTTATCTTGTAAAAGTATGATGAGACAAGGTTTTTAAACCTAAAAAAATCTCCTATTGTAGTAACAAATTTTACTACCATTAGTCACATTTTTTATTGAAAAATTCAGTGGAAAATTCAATATAAAAGATCTGCAAGAAATATAAAACATTTGAGATTAATAATAAGGCACTAAAGTAAGTTATCAGTACTCTTAAAGCTGACATTATTATTAAGGTAATTTGAAAGAAAGGTTAGGGCTGATTTGTGTATGATTGAGTGACTCTAAAAAAACAAAATTGGATAGGAAAAAGTAAAAGTATTACTAAATTGGAAAGTGAAAGGAAAATGGGAGTGGAGGGCTGATAATATTGGAACCTTACTCTTATCTGGGTTTCAAAGGAAACGTGTATCTGGAAAGGTATAGAAGTCTTCTAAACATGTAGAGTGGAGAGAAAACTGGGAGACAGGGTAGGAGAAATGTTTTAAGAGAGGTGAATGAATTTGGGAGTGTGGAAAAAAGAGGGAGATTTTTGGAAGAGTATGTAGATAGAGATTAGGAAGTAATAGGAGGATTCTTATGGGGCAGGTAAAGTAAGGGGTGGGAAAATGGGGAGAGAAGATAAAGTAACAGGGATAATGTAAAAAGAGAGGCAGAAAAAATAGTGAGTAAAAATAATATGGTAGGAATTCTCTAATAATAAATATAGTGTAATTATATTAAAGATAAATATATCAAGATTACACAATTACTGAATGTGAATGGGATGTTTATAGCAGTTCTCCTTGTGGTTTTACAAAGAACTGAAAATTATAGGGATCCCCATCAATTGTGGAAGGGCCAAATAAGTTATGGTGTATGGCTATGATGAAATATTATTATTCTATAAAAAATGATGAACTCAATGATCTTAGAAGGGCATGAAAAAACTTGCCTGAAATGATGAAGAGTTAAGTGAGCAGATCCAATAGAACATTGTATACAGTAACCACAATATTCTTGAAGAATGACTTTGAATAAGTAACTCATTTTGACTATTATAAATACATAGTTTTAAATTAAAGGACATATGAAGAGAGATGCTACCTGCTTCCAAAGAAAGAACTGATAAATAGAAATATAGAGAGAATAACTTTACGCACATACATATATACATATATTTGTATATACACATGCACTTGCATGTTTAATGATAGCCATCTCTGGGGGCAAAAAGTAAAAGAAAAAAAGGAAAAAGAAATTTACATGATACTTATTATATTTTTGGATGCAATAGCAGGTTGTACATGGTAGATTTGCAGTATCATGAGCAATCACTTTATGGTATTATGGAAAAATTTGTTTTCTTTCATGAATTGAAAATAAAATAAACTTAAAATAACAAAAAGACAACATAACTATATGATTATTCATTGAAAAAAATGAGTAATAATAATAACAACAGTATATTTTAAGGAAATTTGGATTAAAAGGAAGTCTTCTATTAAAATATCATTATAATAATTTTTATGTTATATTATGAGCTTGTAGAAAATTCCATCAATAAGTAAATAACTATATGTTGGATGTTTGTATTTTTATTTTTTATATTTTATATGTATACATCAAACATATATATAAATATAAATAAATGCATATTTACATATTAAATTTTTATTTATATTTTATTTATTTCTATGTTGCTATAAAATTATAATAATTTTTTAGATTTATTTGAGTAAAATATTTTCTAAGACAATTATTTGTGTAGATTTATGAAAAGCAGGAGCAAGGAGCAACAATTTTTTAAAGGAAGAAACTGCCAACTAAATTTTGAAAAACACTAAAGTACCATATATGTGCATTCACACACAAAAATATAGCATTATAACACAATCTCACTTTACCCTAGCTGATTAAAAACTGTTTTGATATCATATTTATGTTTTAGTAGGAATGAGTTTTTATCAAAATGTGGTATTTCCTTTTAAATCCATGTTAAGTTCTGGGAATATATAAAGTAGAAGGTCCCTGCTCTCAAGTAGCATGCATGTAGAAGAAAATACATATGAAAGGAAGCTTGAGGAGTTGGAGAAGATGACTACCTGGATTGAGGACACTTTAGAGAAAGTCCAGGAGGAGAGCTAAAAGTGCAATCTGAGGTAAAATGAAAATATATTGGACATTCCCCTTGACATAAAGGAATAAGCCAATGAGAGAGAAAGGCCAAAGGGGCAGGAAATACTTCTAATATGCAAAGTCTAAATCTGGAATGAGCTTCCAGAGTGAAAAGGTTTAGGTTTCTAGGGAAAGTCAAGGAAGAAAATGAGCAGTGTAATATGAAGAGGAATGAAAATATCAATTTAGTTTCAGTAGAAAATGGAGTGAAGATCTAAAATGTTCTTCAAGAACAGGAAACTAGGCCTTTCTAATATTCCTAATAAGATTTTATTATCTTATTTTATTTGTCTAGGAACAAATATCAATTCCTAAATTTGGGTACAAAAAATCAGGTTCACAAATACAAGATAGAAAGGCATACTGAGACATCAGTTTGAAAATATTTGGGAGTTTTCACTAGATTCTAAATTGAATATGAGTCAGTGGTATAATGCAGTAACTGAAAAAAGTGTAATCTTGGGCTATATAAATGCAGCACCAATTCCTAGAAGAAAAAGACAACAATCCTCTTGTATTCGGCCCTCAACAGATTTCCCGTAGAATATTATATTTCATTTTGGATGTCACAATTTAAGAAGGACACTGATAATCTAAAGAGTATATTGATGATGATAATGATGATGATGATTATAATCATCATCATCATCATCATGACAGTGAAAATTTATATAGCTTTTTAAAGTTTGCAAAGTACTATGCATGTGTTATCTCTCTTGACCTTGAATTAAAGTCATCATTTTTAATGGTTTGCTCTGAAGAAGACAGACTTGGGAGAGAAGGAAAGGCAAGATTTTAAGTATTTGAAGGATCATCATGTAGAGAAGATTCAATTTGGCCATAGAGGTCAGAAACAGGGACGATGGTACAAGTTGCAAAGAGACATTTTAGGCTTGATGTCAGGTTAAATAAAGCCCAAAAATTCCTAACAAGTAGAGCTGTCTCAAAGTAGAATAGGTTCTTTTAAGAGATGGCAACTTCATCCTCATTGCAAATCTTCACACAGTTGCTTGGAAGGTAGGAGGTATAGAATATAGAACATTGGGCCTAGGTTAAGAAGACCTAAGAAGACTTACTAGCTCTGTGATCCTGGACAAGTCATTTAATTTTTGCCTCAGTTTCCTCACCTGTAAAATATGAATAATAAAAGTATCTACCTCACAGGGTTGTTTTGAGATCAAATGAGATAGTGCGACATTCACTATAAAATGATTAGTATAAACCTAGCATATAATAAGTTCAATATAAATGTTAGCTATTATTATCATTCAGCAAGGATCCCTGTCAGGGATAGGGAAGACTAGGTCTTGAAATTCCATTCCAACTATAATTCTATGAGTCTTATTTTTAAATATGTATTTACAAAAATTCAAAACTAAAAACTGTTAATGATCATGCCATTATGGCACAGCATTTTATTTCCTTCCGGAATCACTTTCCTTATTGGTAAAACACGAAAAAGTATTGTGATGAGAAGTAAACACTATAAAGTACATTACATCTTGTAAATTCTAAATTACTATATACATACCAGATTAAGTGAGAGGGAAACTAGATATATGCTTTTATTGATATAGGGAACTATCATTGAGGAAAGTCCTTCCATTAATACAAGTGAGGCATTAATTCTACAACTCTAGTTTCAGAAATGGCCTGGGACAAGGAAAGTATAAGTGATTGTTCCAGTCACACATAACATTTATGGATCAGAAGTAGAAATGGAACCCAGGACTGTTAGGCTCCAAAGATGACTATGAGAGGTTGGCTCAATTATGCTACTAATAATATTGCCATGAGTCTTCTCATTTTCTGAGAAGTTGCCATTCTTTAATGATTCTTTCATATATTATTTTCTTCAGACTATTGCATAAAGTAAAATTTGTATTTTGTTAATTGATTAAAATTATGGCAATATAAAATCTTTTATTTTCTAAAAGTATCCTTAAAAAGATCCAGTAATATATAAAATGAAAGAATTACATATACCTTATCTGATTCCCATATGATATTGCTTTTTCAGTGAGATTTCTGTAAACTTTGTTTCCCTAAATAATGTGATTTTGAGTATTTGTCATGAGTATCTACTAAAAACTCTTCTTTTGAATTTTTTGTGATTTCATGTTATGTTACAGAGCTTGTCTTTACTATCAAGATCTGTGATAATGATGTAGTAATTTTTTTTCAAGAACATTTTGAGGTTTGTTCTTAAAACTGAGGGATGACATCTATTACTTCATAAAAAAAAGAGAGAGAGAGAGAAGATTCTGATTCTAGTCTCTAGTTCATTTCTTTCTAGGTATTTTGTTGATGGTATATATTGCAGTGATGTGCAGCTTAATTTCTACCATGATCCTTTACTTGACTTATGTATTTGCACAATTTAAGGGCAAATTATTTTATAACAACCTTTCCAAAATTTCTGTCACAGATGATCTGGTTCTGAATTGTTATAAAATAGTAAAATACATTTTTTTAATTTCTCAGTTTCTATTTTAAAAATTGATATGATTTGTCCATTTACTTGACCCAGCATTCTAAATATATAATTAACTGAATTCAAGGGGCTGTTACCCACAGAGGGCCTTTGTATTACACTCTTGGAAATTAGATATTTTATAAACTCCATCTGGAGACAACCAACTTTTGATCACTTTCTTCAATATAGTGCCTTATATCCCTTTACTATTGCTAGGAAAAAACAATATCAATAATTTCAGATTAATTTTTCTAAGTTCTTAATGTTTTTATTATATTCTCTGAGAATGCCACTCAAACTTGTTTCACCCTTTTTTTTTTTCCTAAGAAAATATAAAGCTTTTCACAATTGCTACAGAGTAATGAACCTTGAATTTTATTGATATTGCGTAGGGTATTTTAAGATACTTTCCAAATATGTATCCTATTACACTGTCTCAAAAGTATATATTACTATTGTGTATTAATATGAATATTGAATAATTGTTTTTAATATATGTTTTATATTAGGTTTTAAATTTAAGAAGCCAGTTTCTTGACTCAGCTTTCTCTTTGATAGTTTAATGCTTGATTTGTCTTGCCCAGGGAAAAGTAAGTTATCTATAAGTTTTATATTCATACATTAATTCAAATTATACTCTGGATTACAGATTGAAGTCTTCACTCTCTTACTGTTATATACATTAGAACTGTTTACAATAAAGTTATTATGACATTTTAATATCATTTGGAAAATATCCCATTAGATGCAAAGACTATCAAATATTTTTGGTGGAGCCACAAAAATTGATGTTATACCTTTGTGTCAATAGTTAAAATGTTCTGATGCAATTGCATCATTAACTTGAAAGTAATACTTGGTTCAATGTAGGATAGATGAAAATGGATTTAGAGTTAGAAAAAAACGATAATGGTCTTAAACACTGTCCTTGGAAAGCACTATGCTATATAAATTGTTCTTGATAATGTTGTCCTGTTTTACTGTTCTAAAGAACAAAATTTTCCATATATATATGAAATATTCCAGTATTCTCACTGTTTTTATAACTTTTCAATATATCTGCAATACATAAATAAGTACTGCGTCAACAAGGCAGTCTAATTGTTATAGAGCTTTAGGCATATTGTTCAATAATTAGCAAATCAATATCTCTTTATATCTGTGCACATTCTTAGATACCTCTTTTGAAGTCTATCATTCTTCAGTCTACAATTATCTTATGTTTGTAATTTTTTTAAATGATAATGTTATGAAGACTTTATAGAAAGTACATAAACATGACTTTAGATTACATTTAGAGAGGACATTGATTTTCTCATTTTTAATAATAGATATGTGAAGCCTTCTATTAAGAAAAGGGGGATCAAGTTTGAATCTGAAAAGAATGTGATAAGCTGTTTAAACAGTAATTCATTTTGGATCAGTCTTGAATCTGAAAAGAATGTGATAAGCTACTTAAATACTGATTCTCATATCACTATGAAGAGTCTCAGTTGTGATAGGAGTTCTGTAAAGAAACTCTAACTGAACTTACCTCTCTTTATGTAACTATTCTGATATTCTAGTAATAGTGAACAAGTTTGTTCTAACTTTCACTTTCATCCTGTTGGACGTTTTTTAAAACATAGAAATGGCTAGAACTTTTTCCACATTTCATCAGATTCATGCCATCAAACTAAAAAGGGCTTTTCAAATTTCTAGTTTAAATATGCTCATTTTCTTTTAGAAAAAATAACTTGATTGATCAATATTGATTATTAAATAGGATTGGTTATGGTTCTCTTTATGTAGTGTTTTCAATTGATCTAATTGTTCATTTTAATACCAATGCCGAAAAGTTTTATAACATAGTTACAGATCTATGTTATACACCATTTCCATTTTTCTTCATATGTTCTTTATAATTCATTTGGGTATTTACAATAGTCAAAATAGCTCATTGACTCAAAGTAGTCCTTAAGATAATATTGATATCACTTCAAATAATGTTGTCTTGGTTCTGTTAATTTTGCTCTTCATTTGTTCATGCAAATTGTTCCATGGTTTGTTTTGTTTTGTTTTTTTTTCTGAAATAATGGAGTTCATCTTTCCTTATAACTATTGATTTGCTATTTATTGATATTGATTTGCTATATATATAGATAGATAGATAGATATAGATATCGATATTGATTTGCTAATTATTGAACAATATGCCTAAAGCTCTATAACAATTAGACTGCCTTGTTGACGCAGTTGTTCTTTATTTCTTTAAGAAGCACCCTGTAACTGACATTCCAATTTTTTGATTTGTAGATGAATCCCTAAATATTTTGTGCATTGTGTAATAATTTTAATGGGATTCCCATTTCGATTATTAACTCTTAGATTTTGATGTTTTTATGCCCTCCATCTTTTATGCCCTGCAACAATGCTAAGGCTATTAATTGTTTCATTTCATATCTTTGCTGATTCCCTAACATTTTCTGAGTAAACAGTCATGTCATCAGAAAATGGGGATAGTTTTATTTGTTCTCTGTCATTGTTTTTTTCTTTTTTCTTTTATTTTGCTATTGTTACTATTGGTAGTATTTCTAAAATTATATCAAATAATAATGAGAATGAGCAATCTCATTTTTATATTTTTTGAGAAAGTTTTAGTTATAGCCTTAGCACATGATTTTACTTTTGGTTTTACATAGCTTTTTAACTGACATTTTTAAAAGTCCCTCAATGCATGTACTTTGTAGACTTTGAAGTAAAAATAAGTGTTATGTTTCATCAAAATTATTTTTATGCATTTATCAAAACAATTATGAATTTTGAATGATTTGTTTTTTTTAATATATACTTATTTAAAACTAAATACAAAATAATAAAAGACAGAAAAGAAAAAAAAAAAAAAAAAAACAGATTGCACTGTGCCCAGCAGAACATCAGAGAAGATTCAAAATATGTAACAACAAATTTCCATTTCAAGAAGGCATATATAATGGCAGATAAAATTATATTCATGATTGTCCATCTTTTCTTTGCTTTCTTATAGGTTATACTTTTGTTCTTTTTTTTAAAAATTTTATGTTTATGTTATTTTATTCTGTTTTTCCCTTTCATTCTCATCCTCCCACTTCCCACAAGCAAGCTATAGTTAAGCATGAGTATATTGATAGATAAATAAGGATCATACATATACATGCATATATTTGCATTCATCTATCTAACACATTCTTGTGAAGTTTTAAGAAATACCAGCCCTCTTCCCTCTCTAATGCCTCTGCATTTCATTCAGCTAGCATAATTAATATTTTTACCTTCTCCTAAACAATTTGGATTTTTAGAATCAGATTATACTCAATTCTGCTCCAATCTTAGAGATTTGGTTTACATTTTCACATAAAAACATTTTATCCTTGTTTGCTCTGTTGAACTTAGTCCAAAACCTAATGTTGGCTCCTATATGTTAAATTTTCTGGGTTCAGGTTTGATTGAGACGAAATTCTAAAAATCTTCAATTTAATCCTTTTTTTTTTTTCCATTCAATATTATCATTAGTTTTGCTGGTTAAGATTTTTTGGCCACAGGCTTAGTTTTTTAGATTGTTGTGTAATATTCTGGGACATGTGGTCTTTTATTGTAGATGCTGATAAATCCTGTATTTTTCTAATTGTAGCTCCAGCATATTGAATTGTTTTTGTTGTTGTTGTTGTTTGTTTCTTGTAGAATTTATTCTTTGATCTGGGATTTTTGAAATTTAGCAGTAATATTCCTATGGGTTTTCCCTGTAGGATGATGTTGTGATCTTCTTCTTCTCAAAACACAGCCAGGTGATCAAAGTTCAGATCTTTTATTATCTCCAACATAGCCCGGTTAGCTTAGAGGCCTATCTCTCTGCTTGGTTCCAAGAGCTCCTTCCGAATGTCACCAAATCCAAAGGTCTGGTCCTTCAGCCTCTGCCTCTGCTTTCTTCTGCCTCCAACCAGCACAGAGATGGAATGAATCTCTGAAATCTCGACTTGTAGCTTCTTCACTCTGAGGAACTTCCTTGACTGGCCCATTGAAGCTCTATTTATGCTCAAGAGAGGGATTGTGGGTTTTCTCCCATAGTGCTCTCTGGCCCAAAAAGCTTCAAGGGAGGTGTGAACGCATTGAACTCCAATGAGTAAAGGTGTGAACACAAGCCTTGTATTAATTAGTTCTACTTAGTACCTTGTTTCAGGTTCTGCCCAAAACATCTTGTACGATTAGATCAACTCTAATTAGTTAGCAGTTAGTAAGGATTCCAACAGGATGAGATGGTGATTGGTGGATTTTTTTCTATTTCTACTTTGCTCTTGTGTTGTATCACTCTGGAACAATTTTCTTTGATTATTTCTTGTATTATTGTGTCAAGGTTTTTTTTTTTTTTTATCATATCTTTCAGGTAGTCCAATTATTTTTATGTTTTCTCTTCTTCTCTTCTTAATCTGTATTTTAGATATGTTGTTTTTCTTATAAAATGTTTCACATTCTTTTCAATATTTCTAGATTTACAGTAACTTCACTGGTTTCCCCTTGCCCAATTCTAATTTTCAAAGAATTATTTTCTTCTTTAACATGCTGTATCGCCTTTTTCTAGTTGGTTAATTTTTTTTCATAATCTTATTTTTTAGGGGTTTTTTAAAAAAGTTTTTCCTCAGTATCCCTCCATTTGATTTTTAATTCTTTCTGGGCAGGTTGCCACTTAACATTACTATTTGGGCTACAAAAGACTCTATTTTTCACTATCCTACTCTGATGATGAACCTCAGGTTTCCCTCTTTCCATAGTAAGTTTTATGATTGGGTTCCTTCTTCTTTGCTTGTACTTTTTTTTTTTTTTTTTTTTTTTTTTTTTGAGAACTATTAGTGTAATAGTTCTAATCCTGGGCTGGGGAGACCCAGAGAATACTGTTTCTGGCTTCACTTCACTTCTCACCTCTGACCTGAAACCTTAAACCCAAAACTCCACCCTCCCTCAAAGCGTGGGCAGTCAGCAGCTTCCCTGCCTTATTGTTTTTGTACTAACAAGTGTGCTAGTTCCTTCTCCTTTAGAGCAGTGTCCTAGCAGTACAGCTGGGCCTGGCATTCCTGATCAGCAGAGGTTCCTTCTGAATTTTTTTGTGAATTCACTAGTACTGGGAGTTTTTATTTTTCTTTAGTAATTTTTTTATACCTAGTACTATTTCTGTTTTAAGATTACATTTTTAAGGATCTTTATTTTGTCTTCTGTTAGTATAAGTATTTTATATTTTTTAAGTATTCCTTTAATTGTTTTCTGTTCTCAGTTTTGGGAAAATCTGTTCAAAGTAGGTTCTTATAATTTTTATTTTTTTAATTTTCTGGTTTTGTTGTAATTATACCTTGTACATCTGCTATTTTGTTTGGTTTTTCTTACCTCCTTTTTAAAATTAGATTGTGAAAATTCTATCAATTTTAAAGACTTTTCAAAGAACAGCTTTTAAAAGCATTTTTATAGTCTTTTGAATTTCCTATTTATTAGTCCTTTAATTTTCAACATCTCCTTTCAATGCTTATTTTGGTTTTGTTTGCTTCTTGGATTTTTAATTTTTAACTATATATTCAGTTCATTAATCATCTTTTTTCCCCCTATTTTGTTAATGTCTATATTCAGAACATTCTAATCCCTCTTGGAGTTCTTGATAAATTCATATAAGTTTTATGATTTTTTCTTATTTCTCTTCCTTTAGATTTTAAAGTCTCTCCTGTTTGATCATAACATGAAGTTTGTCACTGGAATTGTTAAACTTATCCACTATGTTTCTTAGTTTTAGCAGAAGATTTTCTTTCATTGTTTTGGTTTTTTAGACTTTATGCATGATGAATACTTTTGACTGGAACTTTACTTTCTGTATTCAGAAGTGTCTTGTATTATTACTTGCATTTTGGTATTTGGTCTTTTGTTTCTATAACTTTAACATGCATATAAAGCTTAAGTTTATCTTATTTGCAATATCAACATATTTACTAACATAATTATTATGGGTTCTTTAAAAGTTAATGCTTTTTGCTTCTCATCTTCCAGTTTGCCCTTCATGTCTATATAAATATTCATTCCAAATCAATTGTTCCCTCAGGTACTTCTTTGGAAAGTCTTCTTTGGATTTTTCTTCCCATTCTTCAATTTATTTCTGCTACGTAAGCAATAAATTCTACATTCACTCTTATTTCTCTGTGGAGCCATTTGAGATCATCAGCTATAGTTACAAAATCTCTTGAGAATATACAACATCTTTTGCATGTCTCATCAGGCATTGGTTCAATTTCTTTTATATTACAGAATTTATTCAGAGATCTTTACATTTAATTAGCTGTCTTGGTGGTCCTCTTTTCTTGTGTTTCAATAGCTTCCTTTTGCTATATCTGTGGTTGTTCAAAGTTTTTTAATAAACTTTCTTGAAACTGATTTATTAATCTTATCTTTTTTTCTTATATTCCTCTACTACTCACTTTTTTCCTCTTCTTTGATGACAGATCAATTATGGGCTAGACTTCAAAGCCATTTCAGTCTCTTCCTATGTTGGAAAATTCACATTTTATTGGCTTCAGTTCCTGCCCTACATGATTTTGGGGGGGTGACAGAATTGGACCTATCCTTTAGATTTCATCTAGTCCTAAACATATGATAGAATCTTGTCTCAGTTGCCTCTGTTCTTTAATTCTCTGGTTAGACATTGTTACAGCTCTTGCCACCCCAAATTGAACATACTTTCATTTTCCTGTATCTCCACTTTCTCAGGTGTGTGTGTGTGTATGTGTGTGTGTGTGTGTGTGTGTGTGTGTGTGTGTGTGTGTGTGTTCAAGGCTGAGATCTCTGCTACTTGTTATAGCATGATGGAATGAGGATAGGTACATGATGTGTAGCAGAAGCAAGTAAACTGCTAAGTAAATCCAATAACACAAACCTCTTATCCTTCTCTGTCGGAACTCAGAAGCTAATAGAAGTGATGATGCTAAGCAAGCTCATTAGAGAATAGAGATTAGCATCCTCTGGGATTAATGAATTGGTTGTTAATTCATTAGATTTCTTGGTGGCTTGGTCTATGATGAAAGCTTCAATTATGTCTTGCACATAATTGGTTTTAAGGGAAGGAGTTTTGTGAATTCATGAATTTTGGAGAAAATTTCTGGTTTTCTAAGTCTTCTTGATCATATAACCCAGAATTCTTTTCTTTTTTTTTAGCTTCTTAAGTTACTTTGTTTTTATTATTATTATTATTATTATTATTATAGCTTTTTATTTACAAGATATATGCATGAAAAATTTTTCAGCATTGACAATTGCTAAACCTTTTGTTCCAATTTTTTCCTTCCTTTCCCCAGCCCCTCCCCAAGATGGCCAATAACCCAGAATACTTAACAACTTAGATTCCAATGGAAAAGATACATAAAGGAGAGCTGGGGGGAAAAATTAAGTGTAATATGAAGCTAGACAGGACATGATATGGAATACAGGTTTTTTGCAAGATGACTAGAAATTCCACCCATCAGGGTTAAAAGATTCAGAGGAAGAATCAAAGGTTTCAATGAAGGGTAGGAGGTAAGGAGTAATGATGAAAAAGGCCTTCATGGCACAATGAAAAAATTACCAGTAATCATTTTCATCACAGTGATCAGGATTCTAACTCAATTAGGATTATTGCCAGAACTTAGTTCATAAGCATTTCAGGGACCTAACAAATCTGTATAACTCTGCCTGAATCAATAGAATCCCCACTGTATATCACCCTAACTATGATTTCCCCTATTTTGCCTCTGCTTCTTCAAAATAGATAATGGATGAGGATTTTAGGAAGTTATTAATATTATTATTAAATTTAGCTTCTGCTTAAACTAGCTGATATTGAGTCTTCAGCACTACTTTTTCAAGTATGATTATCTGCCAGGGACAATTCATCAACTACATGTCTCATTAAGTAGTATGATAGATAGGATTTGGATGGAGGACAGAGCATGGAGACAAGGGAGAGTTAGGAAGCTCTTGTAGTTGTCCAGATGTGAAGTAACATTAAATAGTATTTACAGAAGGAACAAAAAGAAAGATAGAGATAGAAGTAATGCAATGAAATAATTAAAACAAAGATTGAATAGATATAGAAACTTGGAGAAAGAAAATAAAAGATGAATTAAAGTAATTAATCCTTAGTTAAATGTTGATTTCATTAACAGGAATAGGTCATTTTGAAGAGCAACTAGGTAGGATAGTAAATAATGTGTTAGATCTTGAATCATAAGTTAATTTGAAAGCATTCCTCAGAAACTTACTAACTCTACCCGACAAGTCACAACTTATAACTAGTGGAGTTCTTTCATCTGGAAAATGAGCATAAATACTTCTTAGAGTGTTGTGAGGTTCAAACAAGATAATATTTGCAAAGCATTTTACAACCCTTAAAGTACTAGACAAATGTTAACTATTTGATAATAAGTCTGCTTTGAGTAGTAGATGAATTAGAAGATTACAACCTTATCTGATAATGTTTTATGCTGCTAGATGATTATTAATACAACTTAATACCTTCCTCAAATGGTCATAATTCCTATTAGATTCTTAGCTATAAAAATTTCTCTTAAAAACATTTCCCAATTAATAAATAGTCAAAGGATATGAACAGACAATTTTCAGATAATTAAATTAGAGCCATTTGTAATCATATAAAAGTGCTCTAAATAACTATTGATTAGAGAAATGGCAATTAAAACAACTCTGAGATACCACCTCACACTTCTCAGACTGACTAAGATGATATGAAAAGATGACAATGTTGGAGAGGATGTGGGAAAATCGGGACACTAATGCAATGCTGGCGGAGTTGCAAAGTGATCCAAATATTCTGGAGAGCAATCTGGTATTATGCCCAAGTAGCTATCAAAATGTGCATACCTTTTGACCCAGCAGTGCCATTATTGGGTCGGTATCCTAAGGAAACCATAAGGGGAAAGGCTCCACATGTGCAAAAAAATGTTTGTAGAAGCTCTTTTTTGTGTTAGCAAAGAATTGGAAAATGAGTAGATGCCCATCAATTGAGGAATGGCTGAATAAGTTGTGGTATATGAAGATAATGGAATATTTTTGTTCTATAAAAAATGATGACCAAGCTGATTTTAGAGATTTACATGAACTGATGCTGAATGAAACAAGCAGAAGCAGGAATACATTATACATAATAATAGCAAGAATGTGTGATGATCAACTATGAAAGATTTGGTTCTTCTCAGTGTTCAGTGATTCAAAGAAACCCCAATAGACTTTGGACAAAAAAATACCATCTGCATCCAAAAAAAACAAAACAAAACAAAACAAAACAAACAAACAAAAAACAATGGAGATGGAATGTAAATCAACATATGCTATTTTCATTTTCTTTTTCTATTTTTTCCCTTTTGCTCTGATTTTTCTCTCCCAACATGATTTATAAAGCAATGTGATTTAAAAATAAATAAATTAAACTCATAAATAAAGAAAAAAATTTACAAGGGAATTCTTACAAATAGGATTGTGTTAGCACTACCATTTTAAATTTTATATATTTGTTTATAATTGACCTTTGCCTCAATATGTCAAGAAGTGGTTTTAATATATATTTTATTATAGTAGAAAATAATAATTAAATTTCAGTCTAAAAAAAGTGCTATATGAACAGAAAGAAATATATTTGGTTCAATTATCCATGGACAAGATGATGAGTAGAAATTAATTAAATGAATAGATGTCCTAAAACTGCATTTTATCCATGATTTTTATCAGTTTTTGTCAAAGCTACTAATAAGTTTTTTTTTTTTAACTAAATGATTTGAGTGTTACTTGTTTTCCCTTCTCTGTCACTGGAGAAAGTGAAAAAATAAACATTCTGTTATCCAAAAGGTAAAAAGAGCAGAATGTTTAGCCTTATATATCAATTTTTCCCCTAGAATATGAGCAAGCAAGAGAACAGTAAAGCATGAAAAAAAAGAAGAGGAATTGTTAAGGGTTAAAAAGCCTTTAGAAGGCAAGGAATGTGGCTCAAGGCATATGGGAGGATAAGGAGATACCCAGACCCAGGCAAGTCCTACATGGAGGTGGGGCATAGCCCCAAGAGGCGGTATCTGACCCCAGGTACCATATCTCCCTCCTTAGTGCTCTCAAAGCCTAGCACACCACCCTCACTCTTCTCGAGCTAGTTCCATTATGCCAGGTTCCTAGAGGACTTCCCCTTTCCCTGGATTCCTCAGAAGGGTAGAAATATGTGCTATCTAAGAATAAAGTTCTCTTTCACTTCACCTCTACCTCCTGATGGTCTGTCTATATGTTATCCGGGTTGGTGCCTGAAGACGAGTAAGTGTGGCCTAGCCATGCCATCCATGGATGGGTAGTAAAAGTAGCTCAAAGGGGTGCTACAAGGTTAGGGTAGCATTAAGAAACACTACAGAAATGAGCAAGAAAGGGGAAAAATGACTAAAGGAAAGAGACAGAACTTTAAATTTTAACCAAATACAGAAGGTAATTCTATCATATGAACTTTAATAATGCATTACCAGAGAAGTAATTAAATTCAATTCATTCAATAGTACATGTCACATTACTAGTCATAATATTTCCAGGAGAATTGTTTTCAAAAAACAACAAATGCTTTTCACTTTTCTCTCTTTAACAAAAGATACTTCAGTATTTGGCAGCTTCCCGAAAGATTGAGTAAATAAGCAACATTATTTCTAATGAGAAATAAATATTTTTCTATTACTAGTCATAATTATTATATTTTTACTCATGAATCTATTTTTAAATAGGAAAAATAATGAAATGAATATTTCATAATTAATTATGAAGTTTTTAACATAAATCTAGCATTCTAAAAATGAAATCCTGTCTTCAATAAGATAGAATTATAAAATGAATTCTCTTATTAGAAAATGCTATTAAGTTTGTAGGACTAGAAAATTTTATTTTGTAAACTGTTATAAATTATAATCTGGGCATATTTTGCTAGATTTTGCTAGATTTTTGAAGCATTTCTAAGTATTATCCCACTCATTCTTTTGTAATTAGCCATGTAAGGTCTTAAGAAGTTAAGTGGAAAATTTAAAGAATACATTGGACCTAGAGTCAGGAAGACTCTTCTTCAGTTCAAACCTGGCCTCACATATTAATTAGCTATGTGACTTTGGGCAAGTTATTTAACTTTGCCTCAGTTTTTTAATCTATAAAATGAACTGAAGAAGGAAATGGCAAACAACTCTGGTATTTTTGCAAAGAAAATCTCAAATGGAGTCACAAAGAGTTGGACAAAACTGAATAAAAACAATAATTCTATATACTGTCTCTTCAAACAATAAATAGAAATAACAAGAACAATACTCTGCTCTAAATTCATTATTTAGTAATAACATTCAATGCTTCATAGATAAAGATGCTACAACTCAAAACTTATAGTTTAAGAATATGACAAAATATTTTACCAATTATTCATAAAGCAACGTGTATTAAAAAATAAACTTACAACAAAAATAAACTTTAAAAAGACTTTATCGACTCTCATTGATTTACTAAACACTTCAACAAAGATTTAATATGGAATCCCCAAAAAACAGTGGTAAATAAAACCAAAGAAAAACACCAATAAGTTTCTCCATTGAATCTATGAGGTATAACAAGACTCAATGGGAGACTTAATAATGTCTTTTCCAGGAAATAACCCTCAGCAAATGAATCAAAGCCAATAAAATATTGGACCTTAACTGAGAGAGCTGCAATGGAGAATAAAGACTGACTTTAACAAGAAATTAGATATGTTAGACAAGCAATGGTTGAATGCATGCACACACACGTGGTGTAGAAATATACTAAGTTCAATAGTGAATTAAATATGGAGAGGGAAAAGAGAATTGGGAATGGAATAGTATGCTTATCACAATAGTACAAAGTAACTTCAGAGATTGAATCATGAAAGGCTTAATTAAAAGGAGAAAAAGAAAATTAAAAACCAGAGTTCAGAGTCTGGAGTAGAGAGAAGAATAAAGGCAGAGAAGATTATTATTTAGTTATTTATTATTATTATAGTATTAATCCCATATTTTAATTAATTAATCCCATATATTATTATTAGTTAATTATTATTATTATAGTATTAATCCCATATTTTTTTCTTTCTCCATTTTGGTTTTCTTTGTAGAAAATAAATGAGGTAAAGAAAACTTTAAAAAGATCAAATTTAAAAAAAAAAAACATAACTGATAACCAGAACAGATGCAAATGGGATGACTCACCCCAAAAAATGAAGGAAGGAAAAATAATGAATTAAAAAGTAGGATCCAAAAATAGAGTGGTTACAACAAACACATGTGAAACAAATATCCATACAGTTTGAAAAGGCATTGGGAACAAAATTTATTTTGTCTCAGATGAACTGAAAAAAAAAAAATAATAATAATAATAATCATTATTTTAGGCAAAGCAAGAAAAAAAAAGATAAGATTAAATGGAACAAGTAAGAATATTATGCAATATTTGAGGGTACTATAGATAGTGAACTAATACTAATAGCTAATATATAGTGAATACATAATTTTATAGAAGTACATCTGTATGTGTGTATATATATTTAGATGATATGCCATTTGGTAATTACATACTTATATTCAAATTTTAAAACTAAAGAAAAAGTAAATGACCTAAAGTAGAAAAACAAAACCAGCATTTCCGGAGTGGAGCCAAGATGGCCAAGTAAAGTCAGGAAACTGCTTAAACTCTCCGAGGTTTCCTCGAAAACCCCACGAATCCAAGCCAGAGTCTGACGGAACGCAAACCCCTCTCCAGGTCAACCTAGCCTGAAAAACTTCAAGAAAGGTCAGTCTTACAGGGGTGAAAAGGGTGTCAGCCCAGGTCAGACTGATTCTTGGAAAGCTGGTGAAAGGGGCTGAACCCCAGCAAATCAGCAGCTAAGACCCTCAGTCCTGGCTCAGTAGAGGAGCACAACAACGGGGCAGCTTCCTGTCTCAGCTTCCTGTCTCAGCTTCCTGTCTCAGCTTCCTGTCTCAGTCGTCAGTCCGACGGCAAACCCTGGGAAACCAGGCTGTTTCCTGAACCAGGAAGAGCTACCTGCTGCTAACACAAGGGGGCGCGGTGCTCAAAGCCAAGGCTCAAAGTTGCACAGGAAGCTGGAAACAGCGCCCCCTTTACTCCAGGAGCAGAGCTGCACCTTAAAAGTTAAAAAAAAAAAAAAAGAGGTAATATCAAAAGAAAAGCAAAGAAAATGAGCAAAAAAGCAAGAAACAGAAAAGAAAATAACCTTGACCATAGAAAACTATTATGATGACAGAGCAGATCAAAATATAAACTCAGATGAGGACAGAATGTCCACAAAGGAAATATCAAACAGTGAAATAAATTGGTCTCAAGCGCAAAGAGGCTTCTTAGAAATGCTCATAAAAGACTTTAAAGGGCAAATAAGAGAAGTAGAATAAAAAACGAGAAATGTTGGGTTTGAAAGAGTCAACAGTTTGGAAAAGGAAAGGAAAAAATTGTGTGAAGAAAACAACTCCTTAAATAGTAGAATGAGATACAAAAGATAACTGAAGAAAATCACACATCAAAAGCTAGAACAAGGCAAATGGAGGCTAATAACTTTGTGAGACAGAAATAATCAAACAAATTAAAAAGAGTGACAAAGTAGAATAAAGTGTGAACTACTTTATTGACACAACAGCCGGTCTGGAAAATAAATCCAGATGAGACAATTTAAAATTTATCAGCCATGATCAAAAAAAAAAAATTTAAAAAGAGGCTGGATAGCTTTCTACAAGCTTTCCATTAAGGAAAACTGTCCCAATACTCTAGAAACAGAGGGGGAAATACTCATTGAAAGAATCCATCGATCATCTATGAAAAGAGATCGCACAAGAAAAACCCCAAGGAACATTGCTGAAAAACTCCAAAACTATAATCTCAAAGAAAAATACTGAAAGCTGCCAGACAAAAACAATTCAAATATCAAGGACCAATAGCCAAGCTTGCCCAAGATCTGGCAGCTTCTGCACTAAAGGACTGGAGGACCTGGAGTACTAGAAGGCAAAGAACCTGGGGTTATAACCAAGAATTAACTATCCAGCAAGATTCAGCATCACCTTTCAGGGGAGGAGATGGAGCTTCAATTAAATAGGATATTTTCAATCATTTTTATTGAAAAAAACAGAACTAAACAGAAAATTTAATCTACTAACACAGAACTCCAGAGAACCATAGAAAGGTAAACAGGGGGGAAATATATATTTAAGTTAAACTGTTTACATCCCTAGATGGGAAAGCAATATCTGTAACTCTTGAGAACTGCATTTGTCACTAGATCAGATAAAGAAGGACATCCCATGGATTGAGGGTATGATTGTGAAGGTTCTCTGAAATGATAACATCAAAAAAAAAAAAAAAAGACATTAAGTTATGGAAAAATGTAGGAAAAGAAAAAGAGGAAAGGAGGTATAATGGCACAATTAGTTTACACCAAGACCTATTACAATACAGAGGGCAAAGGAAGGGAAATGAGCACAGTCTGAAGCTGATCTCATCAGTTTTGGCTCTAAGAGAGAATAACTTAATTATTTAGTTAGGTATAAAAATCTATCTAATACTACAAAGAAGTAGGAGGAGACAGAGGAAAATAAAAGGTAGGGACAGGATAAAAGGGGGGCAGAAATACTAGGGGAAAAGGTAAGAGAAGAGGAAAAGGATAGATAGAAGACAAGTTAGTGGGTGGGATGGGAATAAAACACTAGTAAGCTAAGAGGAAGAGATGACAATAGATAAGATAGTGGGTAAAAAAAACACTAGTAAGAGAAGAGGGCGGGGTGATAGAAAATAAAGTAGTAGGTTGGTTGAATGTGGTAAAAAGAAGAGAACAAAAGTATATGCAAGGGATCGAGGGAAATACAGAGCTGGTAATCATAACTGTGAATGTGAATGGGATGACATCTCATAAAACAGAAGCAAATAGAAGAGTAGATTAAACAATAGAATCCTACAATGTTGTTTACAAGAAACACATTTGACAGAGAGAGCCACGTATAAAGTAAAGTTAAAAGGCTGGAACAGAATTTATTATGCTATAGCTGAAGTAAAAAAAAAAAAAAAAAAAAAACAAGGAGAGCAATTATGATCTCAGATAAAATAAAAGTAAAATAAATCTTATTAAAAGAGATGAGGAGGGAAAGTACATCTTGATAAAAGGTACTGTAAATAATGAAGTTGTGTTAAATGTGTATGCACCAACTAGTAGAGTAGGCAAATTCCTACAGAATATTTTACAGGAAGAAAGAGATGACAAAACTATTCTAGTGGGTGACCTCAACCTTCCCCTCTAAGAATCAAACAAATCTAAGCACAAAATAGATAAGAAAGAAACTAGGAAAGATAATAGGATCCTAGTAAATCTATATATGATATACCTCTAAAGAAAATTAAATAGAGACAGAAAGGAATACACCTTTTTCATGGCAGTGCATGGAACAAAAAAATGACCATGAATTAGGGCATAAAAATGTCACTATAAAATGCAAAAAGTAAATAGTAATGTTAATTATTAGTAAATAGTAAATGTTTCCTTTTCAGACCAAAATGGAATTAAAATTATATTCAATAAAGGGCCAGGGAAAGATAGAATAAAAACCAGTTAGAAATTAAATGATTTAATTCTAAAGAATGAGTGGGTCAAACAACAAATCACAGAAACAATCCATAATTTCATTCAAGAAAATGACAATAATGAGACAATATATCAAAAGCTATGGGAGGCAGGCAAAACAGTTTGTAGGGGAAACTTTATATCTCTAAATATCTACATAAATTGAACAGAGAAAAAGGAGATGAATTAATTAGGCATGCAACTAAAAAAAACTAAAAAAACAAATTTACCACCAATTAAACACCAAATTAGAAATTTTGAAACTCAAAAGAGAGATTGATAAAAAAAAAAAAAACTATTGAACTAATAAATAAAAATGAGTTAGTTTTACAAAAAGAACTACTAAAATAGATAACCTTTTGGTTAATTTTATCAGAAAAAGGAAAGAAAAAATAATCACTAGCATCAAAAATGAAAGAGGGGAATTTAGCACCAATGAAAAAGAAATTAAAACAATAATTTAATTAGGAGCTATTTTGCCCAACTCTCTGGTAGCAATTCTGACAATGTAACTGAAATAGATGAATATTTACAAAAATATAAATTGCCCAGGTTAACAAAAGAGGAAATAAAATACTTAAATAGTCTCATTTTGTAGTGTCCAGACTAGCTTTTTGGAGGATTTCTAGACAAGCCTTAGTCTTAGGTAGAGAAGTGATGAAGGCAGGAGAGCCACCATGAGGATGGTCAAGGATGGAGTCTCTGTATTTCAAGTACTCTCAGCCTATAAATATCTCAGTACAAGTATATCACTACAGCACACTGAGCATATGCCAACTGTAGAATACATCACCATATCACCCTAACTATATATAAACTAGAGAACCATTATCTCATCAATCACACTGAGTAAACACCCTGCTGTAAGTATCCTTGCTTCAAGTATACCTTTCCCATAGTTCCCCATTATCTGCAGTCCTCTACATCTCCCACTTTCTTTTGTTTTAGAATACAGGTGGTCACCCCATCCCTGATTTCTCAGGAAGGACTTCTCACCAAAGGGAAATGGGGAGCCAAACCATATATTGTTAGCAGGTTTCTTCTGAGCTGAAGGATCTTTTTTTTTCTTTTAATAACTTTTTATTGACAGAACCCATGCCAAGGTAATTTTTTACATTATCCCTTGCACTCACTTCTGTTCCGATTTTCCCCCTCCCTCCCTCCCTTCATCCCCTCCCCCAGATGGCAAGCAGTCCTATACATGTTAAATATGTCATAGTATAGATACAATATATGTGTGCAGAACCAAACAGTTCTCTTGTTGCACAGGAAGAATTGGATTCAGAAGGTAAAAATAACCTGGGAAGAAAAACAAAAATGCAAACAGTTTACATTCATTTCCCAGTGTTCTTTCTTTGGGTGTAGCTGCTTCTGTCCATCATTGATCAATTGAAACTGAGTTAGATCTCCTCTTTGTCAAAGAAATCCACTTAAATCAGAATACATCCTCATATAGTATCGTTGTTGAGGTATATAATGATCTCCTGGTTCTGCTCATTTCACTTAGCATCAATTCATGTAAGTCTCTCCAAGCCTCTATGTATTCATCCTGCTGGCCATTTCTTACAGAAAAATAATATTTCATAACATTCATATACCACAATTTACCCAACCATTCTCCAATTGATGGGCATCCATTCATTTTCCAGTTTCTAGCCACTACAATCAGGGCTGCCACAAATATTTTGGCACATACAGGTCCCTTTCCCTTCTTTAGTATTTCTTTGGGATATAAGCCCAGTAGTTTGGGTGAAGGATCTTAATTGAAATAGGTATACATAAATTCATCAGTATGGGAAGTATTACATAAGCACATAGTATAACAGGCTAGTAGTGATGTAACAAACAATATGAATCAACATGAGGAGTTACACATGTCTATAAGTCCTACAAAGAGGATATATAAATAACAATCAACCATATACCTCCTTCAGCATCTAAGAGATAGTCCAAAACTAATCTACTGTGTAATGTTCATGTGTCAAGGAATCCAATGATTCCTGTAGGTTTTGAAGTCTTGCAGCAGTCTCATCATTTTTGATGTTCATGAGTCAATTGCCATACACATTGGGTTAACAGCCATGCTTTTACAATGGCACATATAGTCAGAGATGGAACTATCTGATGTTTCTTGAGTCTTTTCCTTTGTTTCAAGGGTCTTCTCTTTTTCTGTGTCTCTCCAATGGATAAGGCAAATACGGCTTGTTGGCACCCATCTGATTCATTCTCCAAACCAGATATTGTTAATAGGTCTCCTCTTTGCTTAAGGGTCTTAATTGAAACAGGTATACATAAATCCATCAGCATGGGAAGTATTACACAAGCACATAGTATAAGAGAGGCTAATAGTGATGTAGAGATACAAGCAAATCCTCTCTCCCAAGCAGTTAACCTATGGTCCCTTCCGTTCACCACTTTCTGGATCTCTCCACATCACCTGGTGATTATCTAAAGATAGTGGGAGCTGCTCCCACTGAACACTACCCTTCCAATAGGTTATAAAACCTGTCTGGAGGAGTCAGTGTATCTATCAAAAATCAAAAAATTAATAGTATAAAGAGCTAAATTTAAAAGTTCTTTAGGATTAGCTGTGGCTCCCCCTTTCTTTGGTTTTTGTAGAAGCATTTTAATGTGTCTGTTTTTCCTCTCTACTATTGCCTGTCCTTGAGGATTGAAATCTCTTCATGTCAGAGCATGATGATGATACAACGAAACCAAGAAGCAGTTGCATTCTCTAATCTCTTCATTGAGAGGCAGTTGCATTCTCTGACCTTTCTCCTCTTCCCTCTGCCTCCAGTTTATTTCATTCCCAATACACAAGCAATAAAGGCTGCTTTGCAACTCCTTCAGATGTTATGATTCATAATTTTGAGAACTGACCTGCCCCTTCACCTAGGCATGGTCCTTAACAATTCCCCATTTTTTGTTTTATGGATATTTTTCCCCCACAGCATGGTCAATAAGTTTGTGCATTTGCTGTTATTTGAGAACTCACACTGAGAAATGCAAGCAGTGCTATCACCTCTGGGGTTGTAGGGTGAAATACTATAGCAAGTGTTGATCTTGTGAGATGTCATGGAGACAAACTTTCAAATGGAGAAGAAGACTTTAGTCAGAACAAGTATTTAAGTTTCTCATCAGTCTCCTGGCTCGGCCCTTTGATGTGTTGGCCCATTTATTTACCCTAACTAAAAAGTCTTACCAAGTCTCTTCTCTTTCCTTCCCCGCAGATTACTGAAGGAACTCTTGGAAGATCGTACTCACAAACAGCTCTCAGACACTGCTACTTTATGCCCCAGGTTCAGGTGCCATAATGTCCAGACTAGCTTTCTGGAAGATCTCTGCGTGAGCCTTGGTTTTAGGTAGAGAAGAGATGAAGGCAGGAGAGCCACATGGTCTCTCCATGTCAATGAATGATCATTGGTCATCCCATAGTTCCCATAGTTCCCCACTATCTGCAGTCCTCTACATCTCCCACTTTCTTTTGTGGTCAAGGATGGAGTCTCTTTATTTCAAGTCTTCTCAGTCCTTAAATACCTTAGTATGATTACATCACTACAGCATACTGAGCATGTGCCAACTGCAGAACCATTACATACCATATTACATATATCATAAGTATATATAAACTGTGACTGCAAATATAAGAAAACATAACAAATAAAACTACTAACTGCTTTAAAAGGTTTTGAAATTGAAATGATAATTTATTTTCAATAACAGTATTATTTTATTTATTTTTTACTAATATTAGCCTCATGCTGATTTTGTATATCAAAATCTACAAAATTTTACAAAGGCAAAACAATCCCAATAGATTTTGGACAGAAAATGCCATCTGCTTCCAGAAAAAAAATCTATGTAAATGTATGTCTAGGTATACAATGTAAATCAAGACATGCTATGTTCACTTCTTTTTCTGTTGTTTTTTTTTTTTTTTTAATATCTCTCATGGTTTTTCCTTTTTGCTCTGATTTTTTTCTCCAAATATTCTTCATAAAGAATTGTTATTAAAAATAAATAAACTTACTATAATAAAAAAAGAAATATAAAAGAAGGCTTTTAGAAACTGAATGTTCTCCTCTCAGTCTTAGCAAATCTACCAAAAGGATTAAGAAAAAAAAAATTTAGAGGAGTTATATATGAAAAACTTCTTGTTTTAAGACACTGACATATCTGAAATATTTATTCCCAAAAAATCATATTACAAACTATTATAATAAAATCTTAATCAACAAGTGGAAAGAAGCAATTACATTAAATTTATATTGTACTTATCACTATTCAGTAAAAAAAAAATTAACCTATAAAGATCTTTTTAAGAAAAGATTCAGATTTAAATGGCTGGGTAAAGAATAAATCATAGAAATAATAGCTAAAATCATACCCTTATTTAGGAGAGAAATAACATTATCTTCTGTGAATTTTTGCCTGTGACTACAAATATAAGAAAACATAACAAATAAAACTACTAACTGCTTTAAAAGGTTTTGAAATTGAAATAATAATTTATTTTCAATAATAGTATTATTTTATTCATCTTTTACTAATGTTAGCCTCATGCTGATTTTGTCTCTTTAGCTAACTCTTTAGAAAGAAATTTTGTTCACAGGGGAACAAAATACTGTTCTTACTTAGTCAACATCAAACATATGAGACAATTTGAATATTTTAATTGTTTGGATTTTTCTGAAAGTTGTTTCAAAATATTATTTAAAAATATCTTTTGATCTATTCAAATGAAATCATATCATCAACTGCATCTTTTGTGAGAAAAACTATGGGAGAAAGGAGCTGGGGGTGAAGGAATGAGGAGATGGGTACTACAAAAGAAAAAGATGGAATGTAAGGAGGGAATAGTATTGTCAATTTTTTCTTATTAATGAAGCAATAAATCAGAAAGTTTTTATTAGTCCATGACTAAGAAATAGGTGCTAAGGATATAAACATGAAAATGAACATGTCACTTTCCTTGGTAATTTCAAATTCCTTATCCCTCCCATTTGAAGATTTTTGTTGCTGTTGTTGTTTTTTGGGAGTGGGGCAAAGATACTAGAATAGGTGTTTACTTCTCCAGCTCATTTTCCAGATGTGGAAATTGAGTCAAACAGGGTAAGCAACCAACCTAGAGTTACAAAGCTAATAAAGCTAATAATAAAGTTTGAGTATGGATTTGAACTGATGTCTTCCTCCTTCCAGAACCAGCTTTCTATATACTGCACAGCTAGCTGCCACAAGAATTTATTAAATATCAGGGTCCATAGTAGGTGATTCTAGAATGAAAGAGGGTCTAACTTCAAGGAAGTTACATTCTCCTGAATAGTTCTTATCTCAGATAAATGCTTGTTGCCTTGACTTTATGAAATTTTAAAAAATAGATTCCAAAAAATCTGGAGGAAGATGCATAGTGAAGTGAGAAAAACCACGAGGATAACTTATACCATAAGATAACATTGGAAAAATAAATTTTGAAAGATTAAGAATTTTGATCAATACAATAATTGCTCCATCGTGACTCAAAATGGCAGATGATACAGAATCCTATTCGCATCATGATAGAAAATTGATAGACTAATACACAGAATGAGCATTTTAGATATGATATATCTTCTTTGACTATGGTTTTTGTTACAAGTATATTTGGGAGTGGGATGAGAGACAAAAATGCTTAATAATTGAAGAAAGATGATAGATATAGATAAATAATTTTTAAACTACTTCTGATAGTTAAAAGATTGAAAAGTAGGCCAATGGAATATACTAAATGAGAAATCAAAAATAATTGATGTCAATAACAGTGTTTTGTAAACCAAGAATATAAGATTTTGAGGAAAACTGCTTTTTGAAAAGTATTGCTAAGAAAATAGGAAATCATGATGGTAGAAAGTAGGATTAAGCGATCATATTGCCCCAAATCTACACTGAATTTAAAATGAATATGTAACCTGAACATGAAATATGTATGTTAGACATCTGAAAAGAATCTAATATCCAAGCTGTATAGAGAATTATTGACAGTATACAAGACCAAGAGCAATTACCAGGGTTATAAGTGACAAACAATTCTTGGAGCAAGAATCTAAAATTATTCACCATCTCTGAAATCTCTTCATGCTCTAAAAGTATGATGACATTATACCATCAAATTTACAGGAGGAGGAGAAAAAAGAAAAGGAAGAGAAAAAGGATGAAGATGAAAAGGAAAACAAGAACTGACATTAATATAGTGTTTACTATGTTCCAGACACTGTGTACAGATGCACAAATTAGGGATAATGAAAAGGAAGGAGAAAAGATGTCAATTCAAAGAGACAAATTCAACCTCATAACAACCTTTGAGATCTGATGAAGTGAGACTTATGATTGGAATATGGGATAAAAAAGGTCTATCTTTTTTTCAAAAAGAATAAAATAAACTTTTAAACTGTTTTGGAGAAACTCTCTATAAAAAGAGATGAATGCATGTAAGAAAATATATAAACTGGAAAGAGGAAACAGGCTGAAGAGCATTTGAGTAAGAATTAGTGAAGGAAGAAACAGATGAGGATTTTGGGAAAAGTAAAATCTGGCTTGGGAAAATGATGTAATAATGATGGGGGACTTCAAATGATTCAGACATCTGCTGAAGCTCTCTGTGCAAAAAAGCAGAGGAGCTCTTGAATGCTTGACTTGTCTTAATGATAATTCCACTCTTTAAAGAGAGGAAGAAATTATGAAGGGAATTCATATTCTAGACCTGATTATGTATAACTGGTTGCTAATGTAAAAATATTGAAAAACTTGGACCCTACCAGATTTCACAAAGTTTATTCAAAAGATATAGCCAAAATAGATCTCATTATCTGCACCTCCAAAATTCAATTGTCTTCCAAATTTCTTTATTTCTATTCTTCCAGTCTACCAGATTCATGGTCTTACTATTCCCCTTGACTCCTCATTCTCTCTCACTTCATATATCTAATTAATTTCCACGAGGTTTGGCCTCAGTGGCATGGAAAATTCTCAAGAATAAAATTCAAATGACATCATAACACCCTCTCTGGGATTCATTCCAGAAACTTGCACTGGTACTGAATTGTTGGATCCCGACAGGAATGAACATTAGTATTTTTTAAGGATCTGTGCATAATCCTTAGGGATTGAGTTAATCACTTACAAGACTTCACTTATATATTTTCCAATAAAAAAGCAGTTATTAGGCAAATAATTTTAGCAAAGATATTTATTAAAATTTATTAAAAAACTAAGGACAGTTGGTACAAACCATTCCTTCCAAAGCCTGGAGCACACTTTCAATAAATACAATTCCATTAATTAAAGCGTGCTCAAATTTAAATAAAATAGTAAAGAAAGCATGTAGGACACTAGGATAACAAAGAAGTAACCAAATTCATTGAACATGAGTATAAAAGTCTTCTTTGAGGTCATGACCACAAATATTCTTTGGTGCAAGAGATCATGTTCCTACTACAATTAAAAATTAATTTCCAAGTGTTTCTTCATAGCATATCTTTATGCTCCTAGTCAAATATACTGTTCTATTGATCCAGTTTCTGTGGTCACTAGGTGAGGTAATGATAATGAGAAAAAAAGAAGGAAACTCGTTATTATCCCCTAACAGCAATTTCATCTGGAACTTCTCTCTAACTCTTGAACTGATGTCTTCAGTTCCCAAGTCTAGAAATCTATCTCTCTATAGCAGCTGGCAAATGTAATTTTTTTAGTGATTGAAACCCCCTAATGATATGGCTACCATCTGAAAAAGGTGTGAGTTTTGATAGTCTTTACTTTCTAGAAATCAAAAGGGGGGGATGATTTAAAGTTATAGGGATATATATTCATTGATCTCCTTTTCTCCAGTCTCCCCTCTAATTTATCAAACACACAGTTGCCAAATTGATGCCTCTAAAGCATAAATCTATTTATTTCACTCTAAAAACTATCTTCAGGGTTTCTCCCTCTTACCTCCAGGAATTATGAACTCTTTAGATTGACATTTAAAGCCCTCTGTAATCTGGGTCCCATCTAACTTTCCAGGTGTATTTCATACTCTCTTAGTCTATACACTCTCTAATCTAATCATACCAACCTCTTTCTCATCTATGACATTCCATTTTCTATCTACGTCTGTGCAAATGGAATCCCTGATAAAATTAATACATACTGACTTCATCTCTACCTTGAAGAATCTCTAGTTTCCTACAAAGCACAGTTGCTATCTCCTTCACCCAATCTTTCTTAACTTCCCTACTGTAATGGGCTGAGGCTTGAGGTCCCAAGCACATGAGGCTAAATAGTAATTGGACCATACTCTATTAATATATATGCTTGGAGAAAGAGTGGCCCCTGCCCACTCTGTGTGCAAGTCCTGATGTGTTGTATAGGAAATGACGATTTTGGTGGGTGGAGGCAGGGAAATGGAAAGGGAAGTGGAAAGAGAGACTGCTGGCTGGCATCTTGACACAGCTGCTCATACTGCTATTGCAACTGCCCTTCACCTCCAATTCCCCTCTGCTAGCTGGCTTCCTGTCACAGCTGCCCATATTGTTATCGCAATCCTTCTTCACCTCTTCAATAAAGATTAAAGATTTTTCCCTTAACCTGAATTCCTGACTCCGGCTGATTTTAAATACGCGGTCATCACACCCTACTGCACCCTCAGTTACTAGATTTATCGTCTTTTCAAATTATAGTATATTGCCTTATGTTGCATTTTACACATATTTAATTGAGTTTAAATTATATCCCCACAATAGAATATCACTTCCTTGAAAGCAAGTATTTACATTTGTCTTTGCATCTCCAGCACGAAATAGAATAGATATATAGATATAGATAGACATTTGTGTATTCATATATTTGTAAAATATTTTCAAAATTAAATTTAATTGCATTGGATTTTAGGTTCAATGTTAAGTTGCAGATGCACATATTCCTAACAATTAAAGCTATCCCAAAGCAGAAAAGTAGAATGGATAATCTTAGAAAGAATGTACAGCCTTTTTAAAAGATGCTACAGAATAGACTCCTACTAAGGTTGCTCATTGGACTACTGAAGTCTCTTCAAATACTTAGTTTCTGTGAAGAAAAATACCCTGGACTTGAACTCAAAAGATCTAGATTCAAGGTGCAGATTAGCATTTATTAAAAATATCTTAGACATATCATTTGATGTTTATGGGTCTCAGGTTCATCAAAACCACACTTTACATTCCTGTTCTACTTCTGTCTTCAGAAAATAATTTGACTTTACAGCTTCAATTTCTAGATCTGTAAAATTGGCACAATACTAATGATACTGCTTCACAATGTTGTTTGTGAGGATCAGATGAAATAACATATATAAAGCATCTTGTAACCTGAGTGAATTATTAGAATAATTGTTTTTTTCATATGTTCATAATTCATAACTCAATATTATATGTATCACAACACCAACATGGATGCCAAGTTTATTCTTTTACTAGTCTATTCTATTTAATTTGTATTTATTCAACTTGATCAGTACCTCACTAGAATATTTTGCTTATTCAGGAAAGGGGGAAAAAAACAGTCTCTTTAACCTTTCAACTCCCTAAAAAATAAGAAATTCAACAGTTAAATCTTCTAAGCTTCACCTATAAACTATGACAGCAAGATTTAACTATTCATATGAAATCCAAGTTAAAAACAGGGGAAATTTTCACTTACCTTTTAGCTATGCTCCATGAGGAACACGTGCATGATTAAAATCTTGAATTGTGGTGAGCACGTGTACAAACATATGGGATAAGTCTATCCTTGTGACTTACAAAACCTAACTAATCTCAATGGGATAAGATACAGGAATTGTCTGAATGTATGTTGATTTTTACAAATCGCCCATATAAATATCGATTTACAAGGAGGAGGAAATCCACCACATCAATTTTACATTGCACAGTAAAAATTAATTAAGCACAGAAGTCACAGCATTCTAAACTGCATAATTGTGGGTAGAACCACAGCCAATTTTGGGGGACAAGTGATTATTTTTATGCTTGTTAAAGTAGTTCCTCCTTTTTCTGAGAGAGACAATTAATAAGAAAAAGAAATAATGGTCAACATTGGTATTGAAAGTTAATGATGGATGGTTAAAATTGACCTCTATTCCTTAATTTTTAATTGTGTCAAATCAATTGCAAAGTTAAGGTTTTGTGGGAAAATTAATACTTGACTTTGAAATATCCTGTGAGTCTTCCTCCATTTCTTTTAAAAGTAAAGTATCATATTCTTTTTCTAATTCAAATGTCTGACTTCTGGGTACATTTTGAATTGAACCATGGCTGACAGTTTTATCACAAATATGCTACACTTGTAATTTTTACACTAAAGAAAATTGAAAAAAATTACAAAGCTATACAATTGGACTCCAGGTCTATGGAGATCAAAGAAACAAATGTTAGCTTTAAAAAATAATATCCTTGGAGATTTATGCAAAAAGACTAAGGAATTTAAATTGTATTCATTGTTCACGTTGGGTATAGACTTTTTGTTCTAGAAAAAAATTTGAAAATATTTTTTCTTCATGAGAGGATTGACAGTAACATCATTCACACATTTATTCCCCATATCCTTAAAGTTGAGGGGCATAAAAATCATATGAATAATATACACATAACTGTTACTTCAACATCTCCCACCATACTATCCAAATACCAGTATGATTAATCTGTCTCTAGGGTTTTCATGAAGCAGCTTTCCTAAAGGCTACAGATGATGCTATGTTTTCTAAAAATGTCAGTTCTCTTGACAATCTTCCATGATGTCAAAATGTATGCTATGAAAGATTATAGGTAAATAGATTCATTTCCTGTGGGAAGTAATAGGTGGATCTATTTTATACTTCTAATTATATAACACAAATATTTTATAACATAACAAAAGCCATATTGGGCTATCTCATTTATGGAGACTCTGGTTTCTATTCTGGTTATCATTAGGGATTCCTCTAACAACCTGCTGACCAGAACTATGAAATCTTTGGTGTAAAACAAAATGCAGGTCCAAATAGCTAAATAAGGATAGGTCTAGCTCTTGGTTAGAAAATTACATTTACAAAAGGCAAATTGTGGATTATATATAAATAGCCATTAATAACTGAAAAACAATTTAGTTTTAGTTTTATAACATTTTTTCAAAATTGTAATTATAGGAACTAAAGGAATTTGTTATAAACAATGATTGCAGCTTCAGTGTAAATAAATATTTTTTTTATTGTAGCAAATTTGAGAATACAGTAATCATTAGATTGTGATTGAAACTAATTGCTCTGCCTATTTTTGAATAGGAAAAAAATTCATAAAGATCTAGGTTACTATAAATCAAAATTCTAATTGTAAATTGTAAATGTTCTTCCATAGGTGTTTTCAAAGCTTTAAATTTTGTGTTTGTGAGACATGCCACAAGCTAGATAAAAAGAAAACTAAATCAGGCACCATATCTTTCCTACTCTATTCTGCCCTTTAAGGTTGGGGGATCACTCAATTATAAAATGGCTTTGAATAGCTGTACTGAATTAATGTTCTTGGCTCCAAGTTGTGATATTTTGACATTGCCAACCAAGGACATGTCTTAATATAAGATATTCAAAAATTTTAACAAGGAGACATTGAGTGAATGCATGATGTATATGATGGAAACTTTGACAAGGGGATAATATAGGGAATGTTATTTTAAAGCTTACAAGTAAAGTAGTAAGCCTTACCCAAGATTACATAGTTACCTAGCCAAAGTCCATTGAAAAAAGGAAAGCTTGGCATCACAATTAATAGCAGACTTAAAAATAAATATTATGTCAGGGTTTTGAAGATTGCCAAGAACATAACTGAAATAAAAACATTATAGAATGACCTTCTATCTCTTTCCATTTGCACAGCTGATGCCATGTGCCATTGCTAGTGTGTAATTACTTCTACTTGATGCTGATAGCAAGCAGCAATTTCAGCACTGGTCAATCATTCTGTTTGAAAGACTGAGTAAACTTCAGTTCCTGAGGAGTAACAGTGTCTATCGCTGGAAAGAATTTATCAAAACATTCAACTACAAAAATTTCATGAAAACTTCCTGAGAACTTTTATATATCTTTTTTGTAGGAAATAGTGATGGAAGACTCAATGGAAGTTGTTTGAGATACAGGACTCAATTATACATGTAAGAGAAAGAATGCTGTTTTGGAAGTCAGAAAACTATATTCTAATTTCAATTCCCCCCCAGCATAGCTGTGACATGTCATATGAATCATATAACCTTTCTGAGACTCAATTTCCCTCAGTAAATAAGGGGTTGGACTAACTCATCTCTAAGGCTCCTTACAACTTTCAAATTCCACGATTTTAAGATACATATGCAATATCAAATAGATACATTGTTTCACTGTTTAAAGTTAACTTATTTTCCTAAAAATCTGACTCCTAAATACACTCTAGATCTATTTAGTCTAAGAAATTTTAGTAAACTGAATTTAATTTTTAAATGCTCATACAAATTTTACTTTCCATGTATTAATTTGTTTTGTCTTCTGAAGAGATTAAATCTAAGGAAATGCATAGAATATAACCATAGACCAAGAAAACAGTTATTTAGGTGAAATTGTTCATTTATTCATTCATTCTATACACATTTCTCAAGTGCTTACTTTGTGAAAATCACTGTGCCAGATTCCATGGCATAAAAAGATTTTCAAAGAAATACAAAAACCTACCACAGTAATGGCATATGTGCATTTAAAATTAGTAGACACTGAAAACATGCTTATTGATTGGGAACATAAAGCTTAATTTTAAAAAATGAATGTAATTTCCTTGATTATTGAACATATGCATTCATAGATTTTTTTATCCAGAGAAACCCAGAGAGATAATAATGATGTGGTTGAGCATAAAAAAATATGATTCTGACCAGAATTTGCAATTCTTGATTTAAAAATATGTAGCAATAGTTAATGAGACAAGAACAAAATCTGAAGTTCAGTTTGACAATGATGCCAAAGCCAATGTTTTTCCCAAGAGTTTCTCTGAGGTGGTTAGTTTAATTGATTGGACAATGGTAGTAATGAAGCCAAGTTTTAAGTGTAAGTTTTATCCCCATGTGAAACACTGAGAAAAACACTGTTCCATGGAAGCCAAACCAGATGTTTCACAAATTCATGCCTTTGTTGAAAAGGGAAATTGACAAGAGAGTGTAAATTATTTAGAGCAAACTGATCATTACTTGGCAAATTATATAAAATATATGCCCTACAGATGGAGGTAAGAGAAAGAGAGATATCAAATCTATTTTCTGCTCCTTTAATGGAACAACTACACTCATTACTTTCTAAATGTTCCTAGAAAAGAAATGAAATTAGAGGTGAAAATAGAATTTTGGTCCAAATGAACAGATTATTAAAAAGGGATAGGGGAACAGTATGATGTATTTTACATCATGGCCAGGAGAAGCAAGGAAGATTTAATTGTTCATGGGCAATTTCTGAGGTTTCTGAATAGATTGCAAAGTTTTCATTTGCAAAGAAAGATCCCAAAAGGATATCCTGATGTTCAGCCCTGAAAATAAAACCTGAGTATTTATAGGCTTCTCACACTGTCAGATTCAGAAACACAGGATGTTAAACAGACTACCGATTCACTAGAGAAACATTCCCGGCCATCTCAGTTTTGTTTACTACAATATACAAAGCAGAGTCATAGCTCATAGATCACCATGTTATAAAATGGAGACAGCTCCTTGCCAGGGGCAAATTTAGAGCTCTGAATGATGAGCAGTTTGCTGACCATATACCACCACCCACCAAAAAGACAGGTGCTTGTTATGGGCATAAAAATTAGACTTGTCACATACTTTGTACAACTACATATGAAATAAAAATAGAATTATGTAGATTGGGCTAGATATGAATGATAAATTTCAGAACAAAACAATCTCTTTAGGGATATAAAGGAGGACTGTCCAACATAAAGCAGTTAACTAAGACTAGAAATTAAGTACATTATTTTTTTCACTTATTTACCAATTACATTAGGTAGTAATAGAATTTGTTACCTCCCAAACCAAGACTATTTTGTGGGGGTTCAAATATGTTTAAGTAGATGAATAAAATATAAATGTAGACTTTGTGATATCAAGATTAGGGAAATAAATAAAGCACACATCTTGAAATCAAAAGCCTACATTGTGTTGTACCTCTCTTTATGTGACTTTAATCATACACAACTCTCTGTGATACTATATGGAGTTTCTTGTCAGGTACTAAAATGGTTTATCATTTCCTTCTCTACTTCATTTTACAGACGAGGAAACTGAGGTAAACAAGCTTACCTGATTTGCTCAGGGACAAGCCCCTTAGGTTCTTTTTTTTTTTAAAATTTTATTTTATTTAATAATAACTTTGTATTGACAGAATCCATGCCAGGATAATTTTTTTACAACATTATCCCTTGCACTCGCTTATGTTTCGTTTTTTCCCCTCCCTCCCTCCACCCCCCCCAAGATGGCAAGCAGTCCTATATATGTTAAATATGTTGCAGTATATCCTAGATACAATACATATTTGCAGAACCGAACAGTTCTCCCGCTGCACAGGGAGAATTGGATTCAGAAGGTAAAAATAACTCAGGAAGAAAATCAAAAATGCAAATAGTTCACATTCATTTCCCAGTGTTCCTTCTTTGGGTGTAGCTGTTTCTGTCCATCATTTATCCATTGAAACTCAGTTAAGTCTCTTTGTCATAGAAATCCACTTCCATCAGAATACATCCTCATACAATATCGTTGTCGAAGTGTATAATGATCTCCTGGTTCTGCTCATCTCACTTAGCATCAGTCCATGTAGGTCTCTCCAAGCCTCTCTGTATTCATCCTGCTGGTCATTCCTTACAGAGCAATAATATTCCATAACATTCATATACCACAATTTACCCAGCCATTCTCCAATTGATGGGCATCCACTCATTTTCCAGTTTCTAGCCACTACAAACAGGGCTGCCACAAACATTTTGGCACTTTTCCCTTTTTTAGTATCTCTTTGGGGTATAAGCCCAATAGAAACACTGCTGGATCAAAGGGTATGCACAGTTTGATAACTTTTTGGGCATAATTCCAGATTGCTCTCCAGGATGGCTGGATTTGTTCACAACTCCACCAACAATGCATCAGTGTCCCTGTTTTCCCGCATCCCCTCCAACACCCCTTAGGTTCTTAATGCTTTATGAAACAATGTAATAATAAATTACAAAGAAGTTTCCACAATAGAAGTCCCTCCTATGATGAAATCAGTGGTTTGGTTGCCTTTTCCCAATTCCAAAACCCATGGATACATACATACACACATGAATACATAGAGGCATTTCTTAAAGGCAGGTCTACTCCATCTCAGGTCTCTAAATTTAGGACACTTTCAAGTGCAACACTGATTTCACACTTCATACGAATGTACAATGCTAAAGTTAAATATTAATATTTGTATTTCTTTCTCTGAGAGAATGAACAAAAACAGATTTAGGGAGAGATATGATCTTATTTAATGCAAAAAGAGTTCAGTTATTATTTTTTTTTTATCAGTGAAGTCTTCTTAGGATCTCCCTACCTCTTCTTTTGGTATCACTGATCCAATTTAGCATTCTTTGGTTCAGGAGTTCAATGCTTTTTTGTCATCCCACAGTTACACAAGGTTGATCTCCTAAGGCCCAGCTTCTTAAACTGGGAGTTGCAATCCCCAATGGGGTCTCATAAATGAATGTGGAAGTCACAAAATTATGGCTTATTATAAGTATCATTTATTATCAGTATATGTTTGATTTGCATATATATTTTATATATCTACATACCTAGTGTCAAGAAACAATTTCTCTAAGCTAAGACTCTTGGTAATAGAGATCAACTGGAAAAAAATAAAGAAATCCTGTCCTAACGGAGAATATCTTGCTCCAAACTTAACTACCTTCTCTTTCCTCTATATCCTGCTTTGGTTCCCTCATCAAATAACAATTTGCTATTCTGGGACTTAACCAAACTGAACACTTATGTACTTCACCATTGGAAGGCTTCTTCTGTCCCTACCACATTCTGTGCTCACCTGGAGAAGTATATTGATGTTCTTTGGGTTTGTGCATGTGTATATGTGTGCATATTTGTACATTGAAAATTGCATATAAGATTGTTCAGTGTGGAAAGAAAAATGGTGAAAACTGTGAACTACCAGAAATTTCATAAAACTCTTTCCAAATGTGATCTATGAAAACTATTGATCTAGATTCCTTAACAAGTAAAACTTTCCTTTAATACCAAATAGAAAATCATTATCAATAAGCCAAAGATACATCTGTGATGTTCATTGTGTATATAACGTTTTCAGAGCTGTCACAAAGGAGAACATAGGGCAAGCAGGCAGTCTATGAAGTTCTGACACAATGCTGTTCTTTAGGGCTACAGACCTGTGATCTATTCTTGCAGTTACTTTTGATGTAAAACAGGAAAAAAACTGGAACCCCAGCTTGAAAGGATAGGATTCTTTTATACTGATGACCCAGAAAGATACTATCTGTTCATTCACCTATGGACAAATAGATGGAAAAAGAGGAGGTGATATCTAGAGATGTTAGAGATTCCAAGGCAGCCAGCTGGAAAGGACACCACAGCCTAGAGCAGGTAGCGACAATGATTCTAGTACTAAGAGGCCTGATAGTAGTCTAGGAAATAAGGCAAAAATAATAGGGCTAACTACTCTAACAAAACCACTAGAGTTGGACTTAGAAAAGCACTTTTTTATTGCCTGAATAAGGAAAAAGGGTTTCTGACAGTCAATTACTAAAAGACATAATTACCTGTGATTATTCATGTATGACAAATAGGTACTTTGATCAAAGGCCTGGCCCACATTATCTCAATTAACTTATCAATGTATTCCCTTCTCTAGCTGGGAGGAATATAATGTCGTAGTCCTGGTTCCTGAGAATTTTCCAATTTAGTCTTACTCAAGTGGCACAATGCCTTAAGTTATTCATCTTAATTCATTTCACATCCAGTCATCAGTGCTCACCACTACCTGGTTCCTTACTCACTCAGGACCTGTCTACATCATTTCACTAACTATACTTCAAGAGGAAGAGGAATTAAAAATACATGTTCATTTTCTTTTCAACCAGCCTTTGGGATCTGACCCTGAGTATACTCCAAGACTGTGGTGAGGCTTCCATTCTGCTCTCTCTGATTTCCCCAGTCAGTTCTTCACAGTGTGTGGTCTATTCTGAGTCTACTAGTTTAAACTAAAAATATAGAACATATCTACAAGTGCACATTCATTGCCAGTTTTTATCCCATTGTCTTCCCTTAGGTTATCCAAGTGTAACTCTTGCCTTTATGTTCTCATTGCCCTTCCTTCTGCTACCACAGCTGGTTGCTGTGTTTGAGTCTTACATATCCCACTAAAAAATTCAGAATTTATTTCAACAGTAGAAAGAAAGAGTTTAAATGGTGAGCCACAGAATTGGACCCTTATATTCCAAACAGTATTTCAAAAATGAGGCCTTTAGCATTTGAATCTAAATAAGTATGTATTCATCTCTGCCAAGCATTCAATACAAAGTAAAGTTTGATCATTACTTGAAAAGACTTAAGATTTAATCAGAACTCTAACTCTCTCTGTTTCTCTCTCTGTCTCTCTCTCTGTCTCTCTCTGTCTCTCTCTCTCTCCCTTTCTTTCTCTCTCTCTGTCTCTGTCTCTGTCTCTCTTTCTCTCTTTCTCTCTGTTTCCCTCTCTCTATCTCTCTCTGTGTGTCTCTCTGCCTCTGCCTCTGTTTTTGTCTGTCTTTGTCTCTGTCTCTGTCTCTGTCTCTGTCTCTGTCTCTCTTTCTATATATATATATATATATATATATATATTTCATACACACAGTTTATTTGTCAGATTCATATGGAACAGAGGCAAAAAATTTTCCTTTTGTGCTAAATCCTATTATAACAAACATACTTTCACATAACATCTAAACTAAGGTATTTTCAAAGATTTTTTTATTCCATATAATTCATTAAACTTGTAATTGGATCAATGCCATGGAAACAATGGTTGTTAGTATATTTTAAAGGCATAAGAACAGAATAAAATTAGCAAAAGTATAAAATAAAAATGTTTAGTGATATGGAGATTGTGAGTTAGCAATAACCTCAATGACTCAGGCTCCACAGCTTTGTGGAGGACACAAATTAAAAATGGAGCTGATCTTCCTGAATATAAATCCATAGCAAGAATTAAATTGAGAGAGGTCACAGACCTGCCCAGTTTTGAAACTGTATTGTGCATTTCTACTTCCAGTATTGCAAGATTGAACTAACCTGAACTATTCTCTGTTTCACTAACATATTCCATATTTCCTACCTCTATCCACTCTATTTCTCATGTCTCAAATTCTCCCTATTTCCATTTATTGAAATCCTGCTTTTTGTTTTCTTGAGGCAATTTCCTGAGGTAAAGTGACTTGCCCAGGGTCACACAGCTAAGAAGTATTAAGTGTCTGAAACCAGAGTTCCTCCGGATTTCAGGACTGGTGCTTTATCCACTGTGCCATCTAGCTGCCCTTCCTGCTTATTTTTCAAGAATTAATTCAAACACTGTGAAGATGAAAACCTTTCCTTGAAGATTTTCTTGACAGTCCAACTAAAAAATTACTTTCCACCCTCATAATTTCTATGACATAATATTAGTATTTCTCTAATGCATTTATTATGCTTTATTCTCTCCTCTTGGATATTCCTTAAAAACCAGAATCTTATTCATTTTGATCTCTCTCCAGCAGGAAGCTCTGTATCATTAATGCTTTTAAATGTTGCCTGAAATGAATTGGATAAATTTCTTCAGAAATTATGCTTATCAAATGTGTAAGTGGCAAAAAGTTGAGAAGACTATAATATTGGAGGGCATAATCAGGATTCAGGAACATCTTGTTAAGTTGTCACAAAAAGTGGAATTCAACAAACATATAAAATATGTCAAACCTTGTGTTTACTTTCAACATATTCTACAGTTCCTGCTTCAGCTGTCTTTATAAGCACTGACACAAATTGGTCTTATCCACCCATTCAATCTAGGGAAATTCCCACATGGTTGGGGTAGACATCACTTAATTCACCAATGAATTTGAAGCCTATCTGTTACCCACAACCTGGCTTAGCCAATCTGCCAAGACTTTTACCAGAGTATGGGTAATGCCATGCTACAGCTTCATGGTGAATACCAAAAACAGATGAGCAGCCCTGAAAAGGATTTAGTAAGCTCTCATACCAGAGGTGGTAGGCCTCTCTATATGACCCATCTATTATGTACATTTTATACATGAATGTATAAAGACATGCACGTACATAAAATTTGGATTAACTCATATGCTACTCCCACAAAAAGTAGCATGTCATAATTTGTAAAAATTCCTCATCCTTTTTATTTTTGCTGTGAGGTTAGTTGGATAAATATTCTAGTCTCTTTAAATATCCATGGATTTTATTCATGAAGCATTGTAATATTATAGAACTTAAAAACAATATCAAAATGTAGTCTCTAAGCAGGAATTCAAAGAGAGTTTTGAACCATTAGTGAAAATTCCTCTTCCATTAGACACTATAAAGGGGATGTTTTATAATAATCTAAGACATCTTTGACAATTATATTATTCCATTTTTATATCTTGACTGATATTTATGTTCTGAGACTCATTATTCTGAGAATATGTATATCTCTGAGTTCATATAGGAATTTTATATTTTTATGGAAGAAAGATTTTAAGATTACATTATGCTACACCAAATAAAATGTCTGTTTTTAGCAATGAATAATATACCCAAAGGGATAATGCATAGTCTATATTTTTCAGGAATTTGTTTGACAGTTAAGTTGACAGCATTTATTAAACATCTCCTATTTGCTAGACACTGTATTAAACAATGGAGACAAAGAAAGGCTCTCCTGCTCTCAATGAATTTATTATCTAGTGGGGGAGGCAATATGTATATAACTATGTAAACAAGATTTATATAAGATAAATCGGAGATTTTAAGTGCAAGAAAATTGGGAAAATATGAAAAGAACAGTTTGAGAAGAAATTTAAGATCCAAGTAAAGGATTTCATAGATGATCCGCTGGATTTTATTGAATAAGGAAGTGAAATGATTTGATCTTAGCTTTGATAGCTGAGTAGATGATTAGACTTGGAAGAGACAATTGAGGCAGGGAAACCAAAAGCCTATTGTAATAGTCCAGGACTAAACTGATAAGGCCCTATACTATGGAATTGTCATAGTAAGAAAGGGTCATATATATATATACATATATATATATATATGAGATGTTAGGAAGAGAGGATTAACAGGATTTAGCAACTGATTGGACATGGAGAGTGAAAAGGGATAATGGGTCAAGGAACACATCTGTGTTTCAAATCTGGTAACTAGGAGAAAATAGGAACAGTTTAGAAGACAGAAGAGTTTGAAAGAAAAGATAACAATCAGTTTTTCACATATTAAGTTTGAAGTTTCTTAGAATATTCAGCTATAGATGACTAATAAGCAGTTGGCAATATGAAACTAAAAGTCTGGAGAGAGACAAAGACTGGATTAATCTGAAAATAATCTATGTAAAGATGATGATTAAATCTTCAGAAACCAAGATAATCAACAGAATAGTATGGAAGGAGAAGAGAAAAAGCAGAGCTTAGTGGTCATGACTTAGATGAAAATTCAACAAAGGAGACAATGAGGACATACTTGAATATAGAAAATAATATATGAAAGTTTTCTTCTTCCTTTTTCACATTTTTATGAAGAGGATTCTTCACATTATGTAGGTCACTTTCAATAAGATTTTATTTTTAATAAAATTTTGTTTATGTTTTGTTACACTTAAAGTTTTGAGCTCTCTCCCTCCTTCTGTCCCTATCCCATACTAAAGAAGGCTGTCATTTCACACACATACACACATATATATATATACACACATACATACATACACATATGCATCTATTGATATAATCATGTTATTTTTGTAACTTCTATTACTGATATAATCAATTATGTCAATAATTTTTCTTATGTTAAACTATTCCTGCATTTCTGGTATAAATCCCACTTGGTCAATGTATAATCTTTGTGACATGCTGTTATAGTCTCCTAGATAGTATTTTACTTAGTGAAATTGTTCTGCTATTGTGTTTCTCAGTTTTTCCTCTTCTTGGGTTAGGTATCATGACTACATTTTTTAAAATAAAATACTTTAATAGGATTCTTTCTTTGCCTAGTATTCCAAATAATATTGAAATTAGTTTTGGTATAGTATAAAGAATAAAGTTTGATAGAGCTCACTTTTAAATACATCTGATCCTGGTGTTTGGAGGATTTTTTGTTTGATTTTTCCTTAGGAATGTCATTTATAGCCTGTTCAATTTTTTTTTTCTAAAGCAGGTTTGTTTAGGTACTCTCCTTTTCTCTTAATCAAAGCAATTTACTTTTTTGAGAGGATTCTTTCATTTTACTTTTATTCATAAATACATTGGTTTATAATTAAACAAAATAATTTAATAATTGCTTTGATTTCATCATTTAGTGGAATATTTATCTTATTTTTAACATTAGTGAGTTGGTTTTCTTTTCTTTCTAATCATTTAATTTAATCATAAATTAATGGTTTCTCTATTTTATTGGTCTTTTTCATAAAACTAATTCATAGTTTTATTTATTAATTCAATAGTTTTTCTAAACTCAACTTTATTAATTTCACCTTTAATCTTTAGGATTTGTAATTTGATGTTTTATTGGAGTTTTAAATTTGTTCTTTTATAACTTTTTTTCTTAATTAAATTCATTGATCTTCTCTTTTTTTGACTTAGATGTAAGCATTTAGAGATATAAATTTTACTGGTTTTGTAGCATACCATAGCTTTTTGATATGTTGTCTAGTTATTATCATTTTTAAAAAAATCAAATTATTGTTTCTATGACCATCAGCAAATGGCTATAGGAGGCCGTAGGAGCCTATGATGCTTGGTCCTTTTCAGAATTGTATGTAGCCTAACACTTTGCGTTTGATAAGTGTTAGGAAGGCTACTGCTAGGAGAATAGGAATAATATAGAGTAGAAGGTTTAGTGTGAACATTTGTTAAGAAGAGGGTTTGAACCTCTGGTAGTAAAGGCTTAAACTTTATGCAATCACCAATTCTGCCACCTTAACAGCCCTGTTCTTGGGAGGTATAGAGATTGAGTTAGGATATTGAGATGAATTCATATATTGGTTCTAGGGCTTATCAAGGATATTGGCCCTATTTCTCTCATCCCTTTCTTACTGGGAGAAATGAATTTACAGATAGAAACCGACCTGGATTTCTCCAGTCTGAACTCAGATCACATAGGACTTTAATCGCATTTTTTCTTTAACATTAGATTGTTTAGTCTCTAATTGATCTTTAATATGTGTTTCCATGGTTCCTTATTAAATATAATGTTTATTACCATTATGATCTGGAAAAATGCATTTAATATTTCTGGTTTTCTGCATTTAACTATAAAGGTTTACATCAATATATAATCAATTTTTGCAAAGGTACCATCTTATCACTGAGAAAAAAGGATATTTCTTCCTTCTACTATTCATTTCTTGCCAAATAGCCATCATATCCAATTTATCTAAGATTCTATTGTCTCCTTGACTTATATGTTATTTATTTTTTCATTAGATTTATCTAGTTCTGAGAGAAGACTTTATAAAGGAAAAAAAGTGGCAACAAAGAGTTTCTAATGTTTATTTGGATTTTTATGACCTTTGTGGCTGACCTATAATGTAGATTTCTCTTTTGATTGAATCTTTAAATCTGACTTTATCCAACATCAATGATTACTAGCCCTACTTTTTCTAATAAATTCTACTCCTGATCCTCATTATACTGTTAGTGAATATCTTATATTCCTACCTTTGCTAACTCTTATACTTTAAATCTACTCTTTAACTTTTTTTGATACTATTTAATGTACCCTCCACCCCATGTAAGGATCCTTCCCTTATCCTCTCCCTTCATTCTTTCCCTCTGTCTTATTCCTTTCCTATTAATCTATGCAATTTGTCTCACTACCATAAATGTATACACTTTTTTATACTCCACCTTATCCTATTCCTTCTCTCCATCCTTATTTATAGATTTTGGAGAATGCTATGCACTTCATGGTATATTTATGTATTGTTCCCTATTTAACCCATTCCGAATATATTAATTCCCAACTCTCAAACTCCATCTAATGCCTCTATATCATTTCTTCTTCTATTGCTCATTTGTATAGTATAATTACTATTTTTACCTTTTCCTAGACAGTTTTGCTTTTTTGAGTCAAATCATACGCAGCTCTATTCTAGGCTTTTTTTGAACTATTCAATTACTAATGACAATCTTAAACATGTGTTTATATTTCCATGTAAAAAAACAAACAATTTGTCCCTTTTGTCCTTAAATTGTCCTTAAAATTAATCTTTGATGTTGGCTTTATGTCAAATTTTCCTGGGGTTCTGAGGGGAACCCCAGTTCTGCCCCAAGTTTTATTTGTTTTTCACTGATCTGTTTTTCCTGAGGCTCAATTTTGCTTCATTCATGGGAAAAATCTGGAGAGCTTGGAATTTTCTGACCTATTCCTCCATCTTCCCAGAATCCTCCTCCAGTAGCTTCAAATTTTTGTCAGCTCTTGTCACTTTTTTAATACATAATTAATTCCATATATTCTTCCTGACTTCATTTCAAATAGTGACACATCCATGGGGCACAGAGGGGAAAAGAAAAAAAAATGAACTAGAAAACTGATGTTTCACTATATTTTGGAATATATACTTGGTTTTTGAAGCTAGGACAGCAGAGTGTAACTTCTAGAAGGTAGAGTGAAAATGGAAATGCTTCAAATAATGTGCTAGCGACTTCCGGTTAAGATGGCGGAGAGGAGGCTCACAGCTGCATAAGCTCCACGCTTTCTCTCACTATCCATTTCATTACAAGCCTCTGAATCAATGCTTGACTGAAAAAAACCCACAAATAGTTACCAAGAGAAGCCATCCTTGAGATCCGCCAAGAAAGGTCTGTCTTTACTGGAGGGCTGGGGCGGTTTTAGATCGGGCGCAGGCGGCGGGCAGCGGCAGTGAGGGCACAGGAGCAGACTGGAGAGGGGGTGGAGAGTGATCGTAGCCGTCTCTGCGGGGAGAGCTTCGCTACAGGTTTGGATACTTTACTCCAGCAGCAAGTCAGCAGCCCAGCAGAGAAGCTAAAAACACCGGGGATGAAGAATACAACCCCAAACAGCTGGAGTCTCTCAGGACCTGGCCGTCCCCCCCTTCCCCCCCCTCAGTGACTCAGCACGCTTTGGGATCTCAGAGCGCAGGCGCAGCACAGTCCTGCTAGTGCCTCACTGCTGCCCCCTGCAGTCTGTAGAGGAAGCTCGATAACACACCCAGCCCCCCCCCAAAGAAAGACTCCAGTTTTTTCTGTTTTTCTTTGGTAGTTTGTCTCTGATTAATAGACAGAATGAGCAAGAAGCTGAAGAGGACTTTAACCCTTGACAGCTTCTATACAGATAGAGAGCAGACTCTAAATCCTGAGGAGACTAAAAACAGGCAGTCCCCAGGTGAATCCCCAAAGGAGGAGATCGTCTGTTCCTCAGCACAGATGAACCTCATAGAAGTGATTAAAAAGGCTCTCACAAGGGAGCTAGAAGAAAAATGGGGAAATCAGAGTGAGGCTTGGCAAAAGGAGAGGGAAGCTTGGGAAAAGGAGAGGGAGGCTTGGCAAAAGAGCCTGGAGAAAGTTAAAGAGAGAGTGGATAAAGAAGCAAAATCCTTGAAAAATAGGATTAGTGAACTGGAAACAGAAAACAGCTCTCTAAAAAACAAAATTGGCGAAATGGAAAAAAATTCCACAGAACAAAAGAACTCAATTGGACAATTAGAAAAAGATTTTTAAAAAGTGAGTGAAGAGAATACTTCACTGAAAATCAGAATTGAACAAGTGGAATTGAATGACTCGAGGAGACAAGAAGAATCAGTCAAGCAAATCCAAAAAAATCAAACAATGGAGAAAAATGTGAAATACCTTCTGGGGAAGACAACAGACCTGGAAAACAGATCCAGGAGAGACAATCTGAGAATCATTGGACTCCCAGAAAAACATGATGAAAAAAAGAGCCTGGACACTGTCTTCCAGGAAATTATCAAAGAGAACTGCCCAGAAGTCATAGGAACAGAGGAAAAAATAAACATTGAAAGGATTCATCGATCACCCACTGAAAGGGATCCTAAAATCAAAACACCAAGGAATATAGTGGCCAAATGCCAGAACCCTCAGATCAAAGAAAAAATATTGCAAGCGGCTAGAAAAACCCAATTCAAGTATCAAGGAGCCACAATAAGGATCACCCAGGATCTGGCAGCATCCACATTAAAAGATCGAAGGGCCTGGAATATGATATTCCGAAAGGCTAAGGAACTTGGTATGCAACCAAAAATAACTTACCCAGCGAGAATGAGCATCTTTTTCCAGGGAAGAAGATGGACATTCAACGAAGTAAGCGAATTTCATCTATTTCTGATGAAAAAACCAGAACTTAACAAAAAGTTTGATCTACAAATATAGAACTCAAGAGAAATCTAAAAAGGTAAAGATTAATCTTGGGAACTGTATTTTGACTATATAGATGTATAAAGAATACATGTATACCTTGTTCTAGAAATTGATGTGGAAAGGACATTGTACCAGAAAAAGGGTAAAGTGGGGGTAGTACATCTCATGAAGAGGCATAGGAAACCTATTATATCTGAGAGAAAGAATGGAGGGGGATGAATATAGTGGGTATCTTACTGCCTTCAGAATTGGCTGTAAGTGAAAAATCTTAAGACATATTCAATCTATGGTGAAACTTCTCCCATCTCATTGAAAAGTGAGAAGGGAAAAGTGGAAAGGGAAGGAATAAGCTAAGCGGAAGGGAATACAGGAACTGGGAGGGAAAGGGGTAAGATAGGGGGAGGAACTCTAAGGCGGGGGGAGGGATACTAAAAAGGGAGGGCTGTGAGAAGCAAGGGGTGCTCACAAGCTTAATACTTGGAAGGGGGGGAAAGGGGAAAGAAGGGAGGAAAGCATAAACCGGGGTTAACAAGATGGCAAGTAATACAGAATTGGTCATTCTAACCATAAACGTGAACGGGGTAAACTCCCCCATAAAGAGGAAGCGGTTAGCAGAATGGATTAAAAGCCAGAATCCTACAATATGTTGTTTACAGGAAACACACCTGAAGCAGGGAGATACATGCAGGTTAAAGGTAAAAGGTTGGAGCAAAATCTACTATGCTTCAGGTGAAGTCAAAAAAGCAGGGGTAGCCATCCTGATCTCAGATCAAGCTAAAGCAAAAATTGACCTAATTAAAAGAGATAAGGAAGGACACTATATCTTGCTAAAGGGTAGCATGGATAATGAAGCACTATCTATATTAAACATATATGCACCAAGTGGGGTAGCATCTAAATTCTTAAAAGAGAAACTAAGAGAGCTGCAAGAAGAAATAGACAGTAAAACTATAATAGTGGGAGATCTTAACCTTGCACTCTCAGAATTAGATAAATCAAACCACAAAATAAATAAGAAAGAAGTCAAAGAGGTAAATAGAATACTAGAAAAGTTAGATATGATAGATCTCTGGAGAAAATGTAATGGAGACAGAAAGGAATACACTTTCTTTTCAGCAGTTCATGGAACCTATACAAAAATTGACCATATACTAGGACATAAAAACCTCAAACTCAAATGTAGTAAGTCAGAAATAGTAAATGCATCCTTTTCAGACCACGATGCAATGAAAATTACATTCAACAAAAAAGCAGGGGGAATTAGACCAAAAAATAATTGGAAACTAAATAATCTCATACTAAAGAATGATTGGGTGAAACAGCAAATCATAGACATAATTAATAACTTCACCCAAGAAAACGACAATAATGAGACATCATACCAAAATGTATGGGATGCAGCCAAAGCAGTAATAAGGGGAAATTTCATATCTCTAGAGGCCTATTTGTATAAAATAGAGAAAGAGAAGGTCAATGAATTGGGTTTGCAATTAAAAATGCTAGAAAAGGAACAAATTAAAAACCCCCAGTCAAACACTAAACTTGAAATTCTAAAAATAAAAGGTGAGATCAATAAAATTGAAAGTAAAAAAACTATTGAATTGATTAATAAAACTAAGAGTTGGTTCTATGAAAAAACCAACAAAATAGACAAACCCTTAGTAAATCTGATTAAAAAAAGGAAAGAGGAAAATCAAATTGTTAGTCTTAAAAATGAAAAGGGAGAACTCACCACTAACGAAGAGGAAATTAGAGCAATAATTAGGAGTTACTTTGCCCAACTTTATGCCAATAAATTCGACAACTTAAATGAAATAGAAAAATACCTCCAAAAATACAGCTTGCCCAAACTAACAGAGGAAGAAGTAAATATCCTAAACAGTCCCATCTCAGAAAAAGAAATAGAACAAACTATCAATCAACTCCCTAAGAAAAAATCCCCAGGACCAGATGGATTTACATGTGAATTCTACCAAACATTTAAAGAACAATTAACTCCAATGTTATATAAACTATTTGAAAAAATAGGGATTGAAGGAGTCCTACCAAACTCCTTTTATGACACAGATATGGTACTGATACCTAAACCAGGTAGGCTGAAAACAGAGAAAGAAAATTATAGACCAATCTCCCTAATGAATATTGATGCTAAAATCTTAAATAAAATATTAGCAAAAAGATTACAGAAAATTGTCACCAGGATAATACACTATGACCAAGTAGGATTTATACCAGGAATGCAGGGCTGGTTCAATATTAGGAAAACTATTAGCATAATTGACTATATCAATAACCAAACAAACAAAAACCACATGATCATCTCAATAGATGCAGAAAAAGCATTTGATAAAATCCAACATCCATTCCTAATAAAAACACTTGAGAGCAAAGAATAAATGGACTTTTCCTTAAAATAGTCAGGAGCATATATTTAAAACCATCAGTAAGCATCATATGCAATGGGGAAAAACTGGAACCTTTCCCAGTAAGATCTGGAGTGAAGCAAGGTTGCCCACTATCACCATTATTATTTAATATCGTATTAGAAACACTAGCCTCGGCAATAAGAGTCGAGAAAGATATTAAAGGAATTAGAGTAGGCAATGAAGAAATCAAACTATCACTCTTTGTAGATGATATGATGGTATACCTAGAGAACCCCAGGGATTCTACTAAAAAGCTATTAGAAATAATTCATAATTTTAGCAAAGTAGCTGTCTACAAAATAAATCCCCATAAATCCTCAGCATTTTTATACATCACCAACAAAACCCAACAGCAAGAGATACAAAGAGAAATTCCATTCAGAATAACTGTTGATAAATATTTGGGAATCTATCTACCAAAGGAAAGTCAGGAATTATATGAGCAAAATTATAAAAAAGTCTCCACACAAATAAAGTCAGACTTAAATAATTGGAAAAATATTAAGTGCTCTTGGATCGGCCGAGCGAACATAATAAAGATGACAATACTCCCTAAACTAATCTATTTATTTAGTGCTATACCAATCAGACTTCCAAGAAAATATTTTATTGATCTAGAAAAAATAACAACAAAATTCATATGGAACAATAAAAAGTCGAGAATCTCAAGGGAATTAATGAAAAAAAAAATCAAATGAAGGTGGCCTAGCTGTACCTGATCTAAAATTATATTATAAAGCAGCAGTCACCAAAACCATTTGGTATTGGCTAAGAAATAGATTAGTGGATCAGTGGAAAAGGCTAGGCTCACAAGACAGAATAGTCAATTATAGCAATCTAGTGTTTGACAAACCCAAAGCCCCTAACTTCTGGAAAAGAATTCATTATTTGATAAAAACTGCTGGGATAATTGGAAATTAGTATGGCAGAAATTAGGCATGGACCCACACTTAACACCATATACCAAGATAAGATCAAAATGGGTCTATGACCTAGGCATAAAGAACGAGATTATAAATAAATTAGAGGAACATAGAATAGTTTATCTCTCAGACTTGTGGAGGAGAAAGAAATTTGTGACCAAAGATGAACTAGAGACCATTACTGATCACAGAATAGAAAATTTCGATTACATCAAATTAAAAAGCCTTTGTACAAATAAAACTAATGCAAACAAGATTAGAAGGGAAGCAACAAACTGGGAAAACATTTTCACAGTTAAAGGTTCTGATAAAGGCCTCATTTCCAAAATATATAGAGAACTGACTCAAATTTATAAGAAATCAAGCCGTTCTCCAATTGATAAATGGTCAAAGGATATGAACAGACAATTTTCAGAGGATGAGATTGAAACTATTACCACTCATATGAAAGAGTGTTCCAAATCATTATTGATCAGAGAAATGCAAATTAAGACAACTCTGAGATACCACTACACACCTGTCAGATTGGCTAAGATGACAGGAAAAAATAATGATGAATGTTGGAGGGGATGCGGGAAAACTGGGACACTAATGCATTGTTGGTGGAGTTGTGAACGAATCCAACCATTCTGGAGAGCAATCTGGAATTATGCCCAAAAAATTATCAAATTGTGCATACCCTTTGATCCAGCAGTGTTTCTATTGGGCTTATATCCCAAAGAAATACTAAAGAAGGGAAAGGGACCTGTATGTGCCAAAATGTTTGTAGCAGCCCTGTTTGTAGTGGCTAGAAACTGGAAAATGAATGGATGCCCATCAATTGGAGAATGGCTGGGTAAATTGTGGTATATGAATGTTATGGAATATTATTGTTCTGTAAGAAATGACCAGCAGGATGAATACAGAGAGGACTGGTGAGACTTACATGAGCTGATGCTAAGTGAAATGAGCAGAACCAGGAGATCATTATACACTTCGACAACGATATTGTATGAGGATATATTTTGATGGAAGTGGATTTCTTTGACAAAGAGACCTGAGTTTCAATTGATAAATGACGGACAAAAGCAGCTACACCCAAAGAAAGAACACTGGGAAACGACTGTAAACTATCTGCATTTTTGTTTTTCTTCCCGGGTTATTTATACCTTCTGAATCCAATTCTCCCTACGCAACAAGAGAACTGTTCGGTTCTGCAAACATATATTGTATCTAGGATATACTGCAACATATCCAACATATAAAGGACTGCTTGCCATCTAGAGGAGGGGGTGGAGGGAGGGAGGGGAAAAAAAAATCGGAACAGAAACGAGTGTCAATTTAATGTAATTATTAAATAAAAAATTTAAAAAAAAATGTGCTAGCAAAAAACATTGTCTGTTTTCCAGACTTGAGTCTAGTTCAATATGAAGAGATTTATGATCCAGAGCCTAGATACTTGATGATCAGTTCTTTAGCCCTATCAACTCATGCAACAAAGGAAAACTCAAAATAATACTTAATTTCATGCTTCCAGGGGGGTCAGTTTCAGAATGGTTAAAAGGTCACAGTATGATGAGAATCGCAGGCTCTAAAGAGGTCTATTAACATTAACTTGAATACCAGTCCTATAAATGCACATTCGTTGTCCAGAGACTTTAAAAAATTGACATAATGCCAGTTGATTTGAATTATATCAATATCAATGTTCTTGCTATAAATGAACCAGAAGACAAAAGGAAGTTGCAGATGAGTGAAAGCTCCCAGGTTCTACATTAACAGCAAAAAAAGAAAAAGAAAAAGAAAAGAAAAGAAAAGGAGTTGAGGTAGTTGATTTTACTGTGATTTTAAAGGCTCAAGAGGCATCACTTCATTAAGCTACAATCATTTCCTATATTAGTGGTCATGATACTCTTTTCCTGAGGTCTGCTACTGGTACCTCTCTTTCCTAAAGTATTTTATATTTATTTTGCATTTATTCTGATAATTAATATACATGAATAGTTAGAATAAATGAATTTAAAAACACATTCACTTGTGGGATATGTATGATATGCATATATGTATAAAAATCTTCCCCCGGCAAAAAAAAGTGCAAACACCTTAAAAACAAGGATGGTTTTATTTTATATTTTTACTTTTTTCTTCCATTACTTTATACAGGGCCTAATGTTTAATAAATGCTTGTTGATTGGTTGATTGATCAGTAGTTTTTAAAAATACCATATGCAGAAGGAGACATCTGCTTTGGACATGACAAATGTGTGGATTTGTTTTGCTCCACTACACTTAATTGTTATAAGGATTGTGTTTTCCTTATTTCTTTGGAGTGGCAGGTTACTTTTGGGAGAGTGGAGCTAGACACAGTGTTTACAGAAAAAAAAAAAGAAAAAAAAAGAGGGTCAATGAAGTACTTTTAAATAAGAGAACAGAACAAATTTCATAAAGATTGTAGAAAGAAGAGATATGTTGACAAACACAATCACACTCAAAAGAAACCACATTAAAAATGATTATATTTTAACAGTTAAGAAAGAACTGGTTACTGAGATAGAACTTATATGAATCATCTTTTCTGTGTGCAATCAGACCATCAAGTTGTTAAATCAAAGATCAAAATCAATATTAAGCTGGAAGAATGAGTAACAGTGAGAAAATATTGCGTGCAAATGAGGCAGCTCCAACCTGACATATTTAACCAAACAACTGGCATTGAAAGTGGGAAATGTATAATAAAAAAATCAATGCATAATCTCACCCTTTCCTAAGGAAGTTTAACTAATGCAAGTAACTTGATATTACAAGGAAATAGAAAGTATCTAGATAACACTCCCAACAGTTGATCTCCTTGACAAGCAAGGAAAGAAGACCACCGAGGTAAAATAAGTCTAAAATAGGAATTGATTTGTAAAATTTAAGAGTGAGGATTTTTAATCAAGATGACAGAGTTAATGAGTGCTCCATTTATGTGGGATTTGTTGAAGATAAAAAAAGAAGCCCTCAGTTTATAGTGTTTAATTCCTGCTCTACTTTGTAGTCTAGTGCTCTAACCCAGCAAATCTGTGAAACTCCCTCATTTATAATAATCATCTAGAAGATCTTCCTTTGATCTTCTTGGTTGTATACAAAGAAGTGGCCTTCATTTAAAAATAAAAATCCTAATTAGGCTAGTGAGCTAAGATTCCCAATAAATTAAAAAAGAGAAAGCAATATCAAACAACCTTTTACCCTAGAGACTGTCTAGATATCACTAAAGATCTTTTAAACTCCTAGATGGAGTTTTATCTTTTAAACCTCCAAAGAGTTGCATTGCCAAACTAGAGGAAAATGTTATCTTCCCCCTCCCTCAAACAATGAAAATAAAAGACTCAGTTCAGAAAATTCAGATCAGGTAGGGTAGAAGCAGAAAGGGATATAGAATATGTACTACTAACTTTATTCTATTACTTGAATGTTTTTTTTGTTTGTTTCTTTGTTTCTTTGGGGTTTTTTTTTTTGGGGGGGGTTTGCCTCAAGGAATGGCTAACTGTATATATCCTCAACTTCAAATCACAAACTAGAAAAAATTGGAAGTGTCTCCCCATTAAGCAATAAAAATGGCAATATAGTAAGCAGGAAATGGAAATCAGGCAGCTCTTTAAGCAGTAGAGGTTCTAAGACTGTTTCTATTGTCTGTGCTTAACAGGCTTAACCAAGCCTTAAAGAAGTTATATAAAGGTGTTGAGATACTAAAGAATCAATACATGGAGAAATGGTCTAAAAATCCCTGAGAAAAGCAGAACAAAGGGAAGGTAAAGAAGATAAAGGATTGGCTATAAAAGCATAGGGGTTGTTACAGGTTTTCCTTGTGATACCAGAACCATATAAGATTGCACAAAGACTGAAACACATCTGTCATAGTTGAGATTGGGAGTTGAGATTTGGTACTCTTAGTTTCACAAGTAATTGTGAAATAAGAAAGTAGAAAACATTTTTGTTCTAGCACTTTTTAGAAGATCCCAGTCAATGAGTATCTTTTCTTTTCTGTATTTGCTGACTTTTTAAAAATCCCCAGCTGGGCTGGAACTGGGACAATGAAAAGCAGTTGTACTTATTTGGGGAGAGACCTCCCTATTTATTTTTCTCTCTCCAGGTTATTCTTCTTAACCCTGAAAAGCTGCTGCAATGGAAGATTGATTCAGGCCATGCCTGAAGAATTACCCTGCAGAATCAGTTTTAGAGGCTATCCTACAAAATCACCATCTGTTCTTGAAACCTAACTGATTACAAAAATTTCCACCTTGTCTTTGCATATGTAAATGTCTACACTGAAATCTTATTCTAGGGAACTGAAAACTTCTGAGTCTTTTATTCAAGGGGTAGACTCTATTATGAAAGGAAATTTTCAAAAGACTTTATTAAAAAAAGATGAACAAAGAGATGCTTTCTGGGTTTATAATCATCAACATCTGCTCAGTAAGGCCGTGAATGGTGTTGAGCCCAGCAGGTCTGCAGAATCACCTTATTTGTAGTAACTGCTGGAACCCTATATGACTCTCTATATTGCATACCCCAGGGTGTTCTATGTAAAAGTATCAACTAATTGGCCCATGGAAGTTTCTATATTATTCAAGTGATGCCAGAAGATTTACTTACAGACTATGTTTCATAGGGTTTCTACAAGGACTTGCAATTCTTCTAGAATGAAATTTATGGAACTGAGGAGGAGAAAAAGAGGGAGATTATTTTGTTTTGTTATCACACTGTGGTTAGTTACCACTGCCTAAGTATCCCCATAATTCAAAACCAGGCTTTATATGGGTTATAAGTCCCTCTATTCCATTCCACTATTGCCACCTGAAACCCTCAAGGATTGTGACAAATAAAATAGTAAAAAATAGCAACAAAGAGGGGTAGCTGGGTGGCACAGTGGTTTGAACACCAGCCCTGAAATCAGGAAGATCTGAGTTCAAATGAGACCTCAGACACTTAATACATCCTAGCTGTGTGACCCTGGGCAAGTCATTTAACCCCAATTGTCTCAGCAAAAAAAAAAAAAAAAAAAACAAATAGCAACATAGGAAGAAAATGATGCAAATCACTGAAAGACTAAGCTATTGGCTTGCCATCCTCAGCTTTATCTAATACTACCATGTAGATGATTACCGTGTAGTTGATAGAGTGCTGAAACTGAAGTTATGAAGACCTAACTTCAAATTCAAGTTTCAGTTATTAGTTGGGTGATCATGAGAAAGTCACTTAATCTCTATTTTCCTCAGTTTCTCATCCATAAAATAAAGACAATAATAGCACTTACTTTTTAAGGTTATGTGGACAAAATTAGATTTTTTTTGAAGATCTTTGAAAACTTTAAAATTTAATCATTATAAATATTAGCTACAATATGAAAGGGAAGGAAAACAGTTATGAAGTATCTTCAGATGTATTCTCACTAGTCACCTCCATCCATTAATGGAGGATGATCATAGATTTGACATAGACTACAACAGTACTCTCAACTGGTGAGAGTAGCAATCATGGAAAGAGGAAAGGATCTAATAACTCTAGGTCTCCACTAATTCTCTCTAATAGAGATGAGAAATTATAAGGGGGAGAAGGCTGAAGATAAAGTTATCATGGAAAAACTCAATAGAGAAACTGACAAAATAAGACAAATGTATCTAAAAAAAAAGGTAACTGAATAAATGCTACAGAATGAAAGAATATGTGTTTATATGCCTATATTAACATATTATGTATGTGTGTATATCTATGTATGTGTATGTGTATATAAAGACTCATATAGGAAATTGTTCAGAAACATCAGAGACAATAGGCAAATTATGAGTCCACTATAATCTATAGAATGTAAGCAAAGATGTTCTACGTTTAATTCACTAAGTAATGCCATGGTCAATATTCAGAACTATACCAAATACCAAACAATTTTGCAGGCTAACAAGAGTAGGTTCCTCATATTTTAAGAAAAAATTAGAATCATAAAAGAATATACTTTATAGGAAATGAAAGGAAAATGGAGTATGAAATTTCAACAAGCAAATATTTGTGTCCTCATAATAAAATACCTTGCAAAGCTTAGTTTAATTATCGGTGAAAAAATACATATTCTTTGAGTAAAAGGGATGAATTTATGCAATTCCTTCGAAAGAAGCTGTAGACAAACAAGACACTTTACTCATCAAGCCAAATAAACATAAAGAGAAACAGAGACATAGAGAGACAGAGAAACAGAAACAGAGAAAGAGAGAGAGAATGCCTCCATAAATCTAACCTCAAAGCAAGGTAATGGAGACAATAAACAAGGACTATAAAAATAAGTCAATGAATGAGAAGGTGGATATTAGAGCATCTTTAAAAAGAAAAGTAATGAAATGTTATATTAAATCAGTTTTTCTTCAAAAGGAATGATAGAGTTATATAAAAATTTAGCAACACATTACGTATGTGAGAGGTGAGTAAAGAGAGGAACTGAAGATAATATTAAGATTATGAACCTAGATAACTGGAAGGATAGCAATGCCCCCAAGAGAAATATAGAGATGGATAGGTTTCCGAGAAAATACAATTACTTTTCATCTCTTTAAAACACAACCCTTGCCAAAACTAAAAAGTAATCTAGGCATCAAGGGATAGGTATACTTGAGGTAAGGAAAGGAGATTAAATTTTACCAAAAATATTTGCACAGCAGCTAAACCAGGAATGAGTTAAGTTATAACTATCTTGAAAGGGTTATGCCAAAAACAGGAAGAGGAAGGGACAGAGCTTGAAAGAAGAGGGATGACAATAGAGAGTTTAAAAGAATTTATTGAAATGGCTGAAAGGTAGACGTTTTTGAGAAAAGAGACATTATTGGCAATGATGGCAAACGTGAGATACAACCCATCTTTTCATCCTTTAACTTGCTAATAAAATATCCTTTGAGGTCATGTAAGACATGATTTCAGAGACAACTACCCTACTTAGTAATCCAAAAAGGAGCTTAATATATTTAATCAGACTATCTAATACCATCTCTTCTCTTTTACTTAATCATATCATTTATCCATTAATCATTACCTCTCATCCTTTGAATTCTTTCTCTTGTCCATATTTATTTGTTTGTTGTTGTATTTTTTTTTTGTTCAAACACTCCAGCAGTTTGAGGTGTTATTTTTGCTACTTTCAAGGCTATATAGAACATTAACAACTAATAATGCATTAACCTATAGCAGATGTTTCTTTCTTTGTATCACTGAGCCCAAGAGAGGTAAGTATAAGAACAATATGTATAGTGCCAGATGAGTGACCTCATTAGTTAGTACATTCCCAACTAAAGCTAATAGTGAGAATTGAGATTCAGGAAAGAACATAATCAACATATTCATTTCCCTAAAGGAACTGTTAAAAATGCCCATTATCTGAGAGAGAAGCTGATTTCAATTATGTACCTTTAGCTCTCAAAATCTTCATAAAAAACATATATACAATTATGTGGGTATTTATCCTGGTTTTTTAATTATGCTTTTTGTATATATAACTTTAGGACACAAGTACAATATATTAAAGTTAAAATAAAATAAAGATAAAGTTATCTTTGAAGATAAAGTCTATCTAAAAGTATAAAATAACTTCAGCAGATAATGAATTAGCATTTTAAATGTCAGAGTTAGGTGCTAGTTGATCACTAAAGGCTATTTTTTTTGGGGGGGAAAGTTTCACATCATGCCCACAAGATTAGTGTCTTCCTTTTCCAGAAAAGCAGAGGTAGGACATTTAATACGTTAGGGTCAAAAATATAAACTGTACCCAATTTTGTTAGCAATGAATTTTTGAAGGGATAACTAATTGAATATGAATTTATTTCAACTTTTGTGATGAAGCAAAAAAAAAAAAAAAACCAGCTCCAAGATAACAAAGAACTAAACATAATAAGGCACACAATACGCTTCATGCATTTGTAAGATTAAAAATTACCAAAATAAAAAGAAACTTGAAAAATATTTAAGGGAGTGACTACATAAAGAAAATATCATCATTACATTTATCTGTGTGAGATAGAAGATATAACTGAAGGAAAAAGAAAATAAAAGCATGCTCCTCCAAGAAAACTATTACTCCCTAAGCTGTTCTGATTAGCTTACTATCCACCCTCATATCATTCCCTTAAGCTTGAAGAAAAAAAAAAAATCCATCTCTCTGAAAAGCCAATTAAGAAAAAAATCCCACCCCCTTGTGAAAGAAATGATTTCAATATCAATGTTTTATCCATCAAGAACTATATGGAAAGGGAAGAGTGCTAATGAGTTAGATCAGCTGCCAAGTGCCAAACCACTTGGAAAGGATATTGGTTTTAAAGGGTTTAATAGTTAGTGCATAGCTCCATCTCTGAAGGCTATAAGATCTTTCACTTCTAGTCCATTTCTGCCCATTATATACTGAAATTAGAACAGTCCCTCTAAGCTATGGCCAGCATCTGCCAAATCAAAGCTGCAAAAAAAAAGAAGCTCACTTGAACAGGAGAGGAAATCCTATTTGCACATGGTCATTGCTTCTGGGACAAGGATTTCATGGGCCTGCCCATGTTTAAGTGCATCTGTTTAATTTTATGTGCTGCTTTCAGGCAGGGAGACAATATTGTGGCATCATATAGAGAGCAACAAAAAAAGTAATGCCAGAAAAAATTCAAGATAGTTATAATGACAGTATTTTAACCTTAAATGTGAAGGATATAGCCAGCTAAGTAGCCCAGTAGATCAAGTGCCAGGCCTGGAATCAAGAAAACTTGTGCATCACAAAAAATATGAAAGTCAACAGATTGCTCCAAACTTGGACTTAATACTTTTATATATGTCATACCTATAATTTATGTTTACTATATATAAATCTAAAATCCTATTAGAAGGTAAACATCATATTCAGTTTAACAAATATTTGTAAAATATCTGTTTTCTGCTATGTACAAAGTTACAAAAACATGAACTGAAAACAGTCTCTACCTTCAAAGAGTTTACAGTAGTTTGATATGTCTAGAGAGGGATAGAGGAGAGAGACAACATGTTCATAAGTACATATATACAAAACAGAAATAAGGTGATGGGGGGAGAGGAGAATGGCAAGTAGAAGGTCATATTTGAGCTAAGCCTTGAAGGAAAATAGAGATTGTAAAAGACAAAAAAGGTAGGGAAGGGGTACATGATAAGCATGGGCTACAGTCAGTAAAAAAGAATGATGAAAAAAAAGAAAAAACTGCTAGGTATGAAGTCTAACAAAATCAGATAGACTAGACAGTGATGTGTGTTTCGGGAAATCAAGTTGAAAACATGTTTTTGTATACATGTATAGAAATAATATAAACACAGACCAATGTAAAGCAATTTCAAGAGCTAGAAAGCACTAACACCTTGATTGCTCAATCAACAAAAAATTTCATGTAAAAGAAGCCACTTGACCCCTCCTATGGAAAATAGGGATTCTAACTTTTATTAAAGTTTTTTTATTTTCAAAACATATAGATAAATAATTTTCAATATTCACCCTTGCAAAACCCTGTGTTCCAAATTATTTCTCCCTCTCCTCCACCCCCTTTTCTTAACAGCAAGTAATCCAATAGAGGTTAAACATGTGTGATTCTTCTATACTTATTTCCACAATTATTATGTTGCATAAGAAAAATAAGATCAAAAAGGGGAAAAAGTGAGAACTAGAACAAAATTCAAGCAAAAAACAAACAAAAAGAATAAAAATGCTATGATGTGATGCACACTCAGTTCCCACAGTTATCTCTCTGGGTACAGATGGCTCTCCTCATAACAAGACCATTGGAACTGGCCTGAATCGTCTCATTGTTGAAAAGTGCCACATCCATCAGAATTGATCATTGTATAGTTTTACTGTTGCTGTGTACAATGATCTCCTGGTTCTACTCATTTCACTTAGCATCAGTTCATGTAAGTTTCTCCAGGCATTTCTGAAATCATCCTGCTGATCTTTCTTACATAACAATAATATCCCATAACATTCATATACCATAACTTATTCAGCCATTCTCCAACTGATGGCATCCACTCAGTTTCCAATTTCTTGCTGCTACCAATAGAAAATAGGGATTCTAAGAGAAGCATGTAATCCTAAATATAAAAACACCATGAACTCCTTGGTGCTGTCTCCTAAAAATCCCTGTTTTCTTTCAAGTCAAGGCTCAGGTATACATATACTTGGGTACAGGCATGGGTCTATATATACACACATAGGTACATCACATACATATATGTTTTTATGCATGCCATATTAACACTTTATATTTTAAAAACAATTCTTTTGACCTGCCCTATGTTATTACAATCTTCTTCATAATAGGGTTTTTAACGTGTTTATTTATTTAAAACAAATTCAAAATTAGAAAAAAACAAAATAGAAAAAGAAAGAAAAAAAATGTTTTTTTAAATTTTAAACATTGTCATGTGGTCAGAAGAATACTGGGAAGAATGAAAAAATATGTAACAGTAAATTTCCATTTAAAGAAACCATATATGATAATAGAAGACATTCTATTCCTAACTGTCCATCTCTACTTCTTGTAGGTTTCTTTGTTGTTATACAATTTTTTTTATTTTATTCTTTTTTTCCACTGCGCGCACATGCACACACACACATACACACACACGTATAAAATGTACACTTAAAACACCTAAAACAACATTAATATGGCTGACAAATATGTAGATTTCTTCCTTGACTGAATTTTAAGTTTGACTTTGTCTGAGATCAATGATTACTACCCCATTCTTTCTTTTTCTAATAAATTTTACTCCTAATAATTGTTACTATGTTTGCATTTATCTCTTATTTCCTATCTCTGATAAGTCTTCTAATACTTCTATCTGTTAAGTTGTCTTGCCATTAGTTAATGACCTTGCCACTCCATTCCCCCTATCCCTTCATAAAATACATACTTTTATATAACTATATAGGCATAGGCAGCTAGGTGATTTATTGGGAGAGGGCTGGGCCTGAAGTCAGGAAGGTCTGAGTTCAAATGTAGCCTCAGACACTCAGGAGCTGTGTGACCCTGGGCAACTATTAGTATCTACCTAATATCTCTTTGTCTAAATTCATTGGAGAAAGAAATGGCATATTATGCCTATATTTTTGCAAAGGAATCCCCATATAGGGTCATTAAAAGTTGGAAATGACTGGACAACAATTGTATATAAATTGAATTTATATATATAGTTGAGTCAGATAATCTTCCATTTCTCCTTGCTGGTTTAAAAAAAAGTGACACTTTCTGAATCTGTAGTCAGGGCCTATACCTTAGGAAATCGTCAAGTGTCTCATTTGTTTCTTACAAGCAACTAGAAGGCACACTGGATGGATTTCTGGGCCTAGAGTTAGGAAAACCAGAATTTAAATCCAGCCTCAAGCGTTTATTATCTGTGAGATCCTAGGCAAACCACTTAATCCATCTTAGTCTCATTTCCCTCAAATGCAAAAAAGAGAGACAATAACAGCATTTACCTACAAGATCATTATGAGGATCAAATGAGGTAATATTTATAAAAAGCTTAGCATCATTCCTAACATGTAGGAAATGTTTAATAAATGCTTGTTTCCTTCTTCTTTTCCTTCCTGTAGTTACAATTGTTTCCCAAAAGTTCAGAGAAAATAGCAGAGCAACTGGACAAATAAATTTCCTTGCATCTCTCCAGTCTATTAGGGAATATGACTTCTTTCTTCAAGTAATAAATTGATAAACATTTATGAATTGCCTACTGCTACCTTGTAGGGCTTAAATGCTGTGCCAAGCACTGGGGATATAAACTGATTTGATTTGGAGGCATAATAAAGCCACAAGAGTAGCAACAGCAGCAGTGATAGTAATAGTAGAAGAGTAGGGGTGATGATGGTGGGATAATGTAACTTTTTTGAATGTAAAAGTAACTCATGAAGGAGAGAGGAGGTAATGAAAACAAAATACAATACCAGAGTAACACACAGTAGATCTACTCTGTGGCTTGGTATTGTTAAGGTATTAAACTAAGTCCAATTAGTAGCTCAGCCTGAAATGATTGAGCTGGCACTCTGGTCATGTAATGGCAAGAAGGAAGGAAGGAAGGAAGGAAGGAAGGAAGGAAGGAAGGAAGGAAGGAAGGAAGGAAAGAAGGAAGGAAGGAAGGAAGGAAGGAAGGAAGGAAGGAAGGAAGGAAGGAAGGAAGGAAGGAAGGAAGAAAAAAGAGAAAGAAAAGATGATGTAGCATAGGATTAGAGGCTGACTCTACTTAGAACTATTGGGATAATTTAGCTTAGTAAGGAAAATGGAAGAAAAGAAAAATAAAGGGAGGGAGGTGAGAGGGAGGGAAGAAAGGAAAGAAGGAAGGAAGGAAAGAAGGAAGGAAGGAAGGAAGGAAGGAAGGAAAGAAGGAAGGAAGGGTGAGAAAGAAGGAAGGAAGGGTGAGAAGGAAAAAAGGAACGAGGAAAGAAAGGGAAGGAGGAAAGGGAGAGAGGGAAGGGAAAGAATAAAGGGAGAGAAAGGAAATGGGAAGTGTTACAGCTTTTTTTGTTTGTTTACAGATAATACTTGAAGTTTTTTTTTTAATTTAATTTTTATTTAATAATTACTTTATATTGACACTCGTTTCTGTTGCGATTTTTTTTTTCCCTCCCTCCCTCCACCCCCTCCCCTAGATGGCAAGCAGTCCTTTATATGTTGGATATGTTGCAGTATATCCTAGATACAATATATGTTTGCAGAACCGAACAGTTCACTTGTTGCATAGGGAGAATTGGATTCAGAAGGTATAAATAACCCGGGAAGAAAAACAAAAATGCAGATAGTTCACATTCGTTTCCCAGTGTTCTTTCTTTGGGTGTAGCTGCTTTTGTCCGTCATTTATCAATTGAAACTCAGTTAGGTCTCTTTGTCAAAGAAATCCACTTCCATCAAAATATGTCCTCATACAATATCGTTGTCGAAGTGTATAATGATCTCCTGGTTCTGCTCATTTCACTTAGCATCAGTTCATGTAAGTCTCGCCAGTCCTCTCTGTATTCATCCTGCTGGTCATTTCTTACAGAACAATAATATCCCATAACATTCATATACCATAACTTATTCAGCCATTCTCCAACTGATGGCATCCACTCAGTTTCCAATTTCTTGCTGCTACCAATAGAAAATAGGGATTCTAAGAGAAGCATGTAATCCTAAATATAAAAACACCATGAACTCCTTGGTGCTGTCTCCTAAAAATCCCTGTTTTCTTTCAAGTCAAGGCTCAGGTATACATATACTTGGGTACAGGCATGGGTCTATATATACACACATAGGTACATCACATACATATATGTTTTTATGCATGCCATATTAACACTTTATATTTTAAAAACAATTCTTTTGACCTGCCCTATGTTATTACAATCTTCTTCATAATAGGGTTTTTAACGTGTTTATTTATTTAAAACAAATTCAAAATTAGAAAAAAACAAAATAGAAAAAGAAAGAAAAAAAATGTTTTTTTTAATTTTAAACATTGTCATGTGGTCAGAAGAATACTGGGAAGAATGAAAAAATATGTAACAGTAAATTTCCATTTAAAGAAACCATATATGATAATAGAAGACATTCTATTCCTAACTGTCCATCTCTACTTCTTGTAGGTTTCTTTGTTGTTATACAATTTTTTTTATTTTATTCTTTTTTTCCACTGCGCGCACATGCACACACACACATACACACACACACGTATAAAATGTACACTTAAAACACCTAAAACAACATTAATATGGCTGACAAATATGTAGATTTCTTCCTTGACTGAATTTTAAGTTTGACTTTGTCTGAGATCAATGATTACTACCCCATTCTTTCTTTTTCTAATAAATTTTACTCCTAATAATTGTTACTATGTTTGCATTTATCTCTTATTTCCTATCTCTGATAAGTCTTCTAATACTTCTATCTGTTAAGTTGTTTTGCCATTAGTTAATGAACTTGCCACTCCATTCCCCCTATCCCTTCATAAAATACATACTTTTATATAACTATATAGGCATAGGCAGCTAGGTGATTTATTGGGAGAGGGCTGGGCCTGAAGTCAGGAAGGTCTGAATTCAAATGTAGCCTCAGACACTCAGGAGCTGTGTGACCCTGGGCAACTATTAGTATCTACCTAATATCTCTTTGTCTAAATTCATTGGAGAAAGAAATGGCATATTATGCCTATATTTTTGCAAAGGAATCCCCATATAGGGTCATTAAAAGTTGGAAATGACTGGACAACAATTGTATATAAATTGAATTTATATATATAGTTGAGTCAGATAATCTTCCATTTCTCCTTGCTGGTTTAAAAAAAAGTGACACTTTCTGAATCTGTAGTCAGGGCCTATACCTTAGGAAATCGTCAAGTGTCTCATTTGTTTCTTACAAGCAACTAGAAGGCACACTGGATGGATTTCTGGGCCTAGAGTTAGGAAAACCAGAATTTAAATCCAGCCTCAAGCGTTTATTATCTGTGAGATCCTAGGCAAACCACTTAATCCATCTTAGTCTCATTTCCCTCAAATGCAAAAAAGAGAGACAATAACAGCATTTACCTACAAGATCATTATGAGGATCAAATGAGGTAATATTTATAAAAAGCTTAGCATCATTCCTAACATGTAGGAAATGTTTAATAAATGCTTGTTTCCTTCTTCTTTTCCTTCCTGTAGTTACAATTGTTTCCCAAAAGTTCAGAGAAAATAGCAGAGCAACTGGACAAATAAATTTCCTTGCATCTCTCCAGTCTATTAGGGAATATGACTTCTTTCTTCAAGTAATAAATTGATAAACATTTATGAATTGCCAACTGCTACCTTGTAGGGCTTAAATGCTGTGCCAAGCACTGGGGATATAAACTGATTTGATTTGGAGGCATAATAAAGCCACAAGAGTAGCAACAGCAGCAGTGATAGTAATAGTAGAAGAGTAGGGGTGATGATGGTGGGATAATGTAACTTTTTTGAATGTAAAAGTAACTCATGAAGGAGAGAGGAGGTAATGAAAACAAAATACAATACCAGAGTAACACACAGTAGATCTACTCTGTGGCTTGGTATTGTTAAGGTATTAAACTAAGTCCAATTAGTAGCTCAGCCTGAAATGATTGAGCTGGCACTCTGGTCATGTAATGGCAAGAAGGAAGGAAGGAAGGAAGGAAGGAAGGAAGAAAAGAAGGAAGGAAGGAAGGAAGGAAGGAAGGAAGGAAGGAAGGAAGGAAGGAAGAAGGAAGGAAGGAAGGAAGGAAGGAAGGAAGGAAGGAAGAAAAAAAGAGAAAGAAAAGATGAAGTAGCATAGGATTAGAGGCTGACTCTACTTAGAACTATTGGGATAATTTAGCTTAGTAAGGAAAATGGAAGAAAAGAAAAATAAAGGGAGGGAGGTGAGAGGGAGGGAAGAAAGGAAAGAAGGAAGGAAGGAAAGAAGGAAGGAAGGAAGGAAGGAAGGAAGGAAGGAAGGAAGGAAGGAAGGAAAGAAGGAAGGAAGGGTGAGAAAGAAGGAAGGAAGGGTGAGAAGGAAAAAAGGAACGAGGAAAGAAAGGGAAGGAGGAAAGGGAGAGAGGGAAGGGAAAGAATAAAGGGAGAGAAAGGAAATGGGAAGTGTTACAGCTTTTTTTGTTTGTTTACAGATAATACTTGAAGTTTTTTTTTTTTAATTTAATTTTTATTTAATAATTACTTTATATTGACACTCGTTTCTGTTGCGATTTTTTTTTCCCTCCCTCCCTCCACCCCCTCCCCTAGATGGCAAGCAGTCCTTTATATGTTGGATATGTTGCAGTATATCCTAGATACAATATATGTTTGCAGAACCGAACAGTTCACTTGTTGCATAGGGAGAATTGGATTCAGAAGGTATAAATAACCCGGGAAGAAAAACAAAAATGCAGATAGTTCACATTCGTTTCCCAGTGTTCTTTCTTTGGGTGTAGCTGCTTTTGTCCGTCATTTATCAATTGAAACTCAGTTAGGTCTCTTTGTCAAAGAAATCCACTTCCATCAAAATATGTCCTCATACAATATCGTTGTCGAAGTGTATAATGATCTCCTGGTTCTGCTCATTTCACTTAGCATCAGTTCATGTAAGTCTCGCCAGTCCTCTCTGTATTCATCCTGCTGGTCATTTCTTACAGAACAATAATATTCCATAACATTCATATACCACAATTTACCCAGCCATTCTCCAATTGATGGGCATCCATTCATTTTCCAGTTTCTAGCCACTACAAACAGGGCTGCTACAAACATTTTGGCACATACAGGTCCCTTTCCCTTCTTTACTTCTTTTACTTTTTACCTTCTTTTACTGCTGGATCAAAGGGTATGCACAATTTGATAATTTTTTGGGCATAATTCCAGATTGCTCTCCAGAATGGTTGGATTCGTTCACAACTCCACCAACAATGCATTAGTGTCCCAGTTTTCCCGCATCCCCTCCAACATTCATCATTATTTTTTCCTGTCATCTTAGCCAATCTGACAGGTGTGTAGTGGTATCTCAGAGTTGTCTTAATTTGCATTTCTCTGATCAATAATGATTTGGAACACTCTTTCATATGAGTGGTAATAGTTTCAATTTCATTCTCTGAAAATTGTCTGTTCATATCCTTTGACCATTTATCAATTGGAGAATGGCTTGATTTCTTATAAATTTGAGTCAGTTCTCTATATATTTTGGAAATGAGGCCTTTATCAGAACCTTTAACTGTGAAAATGTTTTCCCAGTTTGTTGCTTCCCTTCTAATCTTGTTTGCATTAGTTTTATTTGTACAAAGGCTTTTTAATTTGATGTAATCAAAATTTTCTATTTTGTGATCAGTAATGGTCTCTAGTTCATCTTTGGTCACAAATTTCTTTCTCCTCCACAAGTCTGAGAGATAAACTATTCTATGTTCTTCTAATTTATTTATAATCTCATTCTTTATGCCTAGGTCATAGATCCATTTTGATCTTATCTTGGTATATGGTGTTAAGTGTGGGTCCATGCCTAATTTCTGCCATACTAATTTCCAATTATCCCAGCAGTTTTTATCAAATAATGAATTCTTTTCCCAGAAGTTAGGGGCTTTGGGTTTGTCAAACACTAGATTGCTATAGTTGACTATTCTGTCTTGTGAACCTAGCCTTTTCCACTGATCCACTAATCTATTTCTTAGCCAATACCAAATGGTTTTGGTGACTGCTGCTTTATAATATAATTTTAGATCAGGTACAGCTAGGCCACCTTCATTTGATTTTTTTTTCATTAATTCCCTTGAGATTCTCGACTTTTTATTGTTCCATATGAATTTTGTTGTTATTTTTTCTAGATCAATAAAATATTTTCTTGGAAGTCTGATTGGTATAGCACTAAATAAATAGATTAGTTTAGGGAGTATTGTCATCTTTATTATGTTCGCTCGGCCGATCCAAGAGCACTTAATATTTTTCCAGTTATTTAAGTCTGACTTTATTTGTGTGGAGACTTTTTTATAATTTTGCTCATATAATTCCTGACTTTCCTTTGGTAGATAGATTCCCAAATATTTTATGGTATCAACAGTTATTCTGAATGGAATTTCTCTTTGTATCTCTTGATGTTGGGTTTTGTTGGTGGTGTATAAAAATGCTGAGGATTTATGGGGATTTATTTTGTAGCCAGCTACTTTGCTAAAATTATGAATTATTTCCAATAGCTTTTTAGTAGAATCTCTGGGGTTCTCTAGGTATACCATCATATCATCTGCAAAGAGTGATAGTTTGGTTTCCTCATTGCCTACTCTAATTCCTTTAATATCTTTCTCGACTCTTATTGCCGAGGCTAGTGTTTCTAATACGATATTAAATAATAATGGTGATTGTGGGCAACCTTGCTTCACTCCAGATCTTACTGGGAAAGGTTCCAGTTTTTCCCCATTGCATATGATGCTTACTGATGGTTTTAAATATATGCTCCTGACTATTTTAAGGAAAAGTCCATTTATTCCTATGCTCTCAAGTGTTTTTATTAGGAATGGATGTTGGATTTTATCAAATGCTTTTTCTGCATCTATTGAGATGATCATATGGTTTTTGTTTGTTTGGTTATTGATATAGTCAATTATGCTAATAGTTTTCCTAATATTGAACCAGCCCTGCATTCCTGGTATAAATCCTACTTGGTCATAGTGTATTATCCTGGTGACGATTTTCTGTAATCTTTTTGCTAATATTTTATTTAAGATTTTAGCATCAATATTCATTAGGGAGATTGGTCTATAATTTTCTTTCTCTGTTTTCAGCCTATCTGGTTTAGGTATCAGTACCATGTCTGTGTCATAAAAGGAGTTTGGTAGGACTCCTTCAATCCCTATTTTTTCAAATAGTTTATATAACATTGGAGTTAATTGTTCTTTGAATGTTTGGTAGAATTCACATGTAAATCCATCTGGTCCTGGGGATTTTTTCTTAGGGAGTTGATTGATAGTTTGTTCTATTTCTTTTTCTGAGATGGGACCATTTAGGATATTTACTTCTTCCTCTGTTAGTTTGGGCAAGCTATATTTTTGGAGGTAGTTTTCTATTTCATTTAAGTTGTCGAATTTATTGGCATAAAGTTGGGCAAAGTAACTCCTAATTATTGCTCTAATTTCCTCTTCATTAGTGGTGAGTTCTCCCTTTTCATTTTTAAGACTAACAATTTGATTTTCCTCTCTCCTTTTTTTAATCAGATTTACTAAGGGTTTGTCTATTTTGTTGGTTTTTTCATAGAACCAACTCTTAGTTTTATTAATCAATTCAATAGTTTTTTTACTTTCAATTTTATTGATCTCACCTTTTATTTTTAGAATTTCAAGTTTAGTGTTTGACTGGGGATTTTTAATTTGTTCCTTTTCTAGCATTTTTAGTTGCAAACCCAATTCATTGACCTTCTCTTTCTCTATTTTATACAAATAGGCCTCTAAAGATATGAAATTTCCCCTTATTACCGCTTTGGCTGCATCCCATACATTTTGGTATGATGTCTCATTATTATCGTTTTCTTGGGTGAAGTTATTAATTATGTCTATGATTTGCTGTTTCACCCAATCATTCTTTAGTATGAAATTATTTAGTTTCCAATTATTTTTTGGTCTACTTTCCCCTGGTTTTTTGTTGAATGTAATTTTCATTGCATCGTGGTCTGAAAAGGATGCATTTACTATTTCTGACTTACTGCATTTGAGTTTGAGGTTTTTATGTCCTAATATATGGTCAATTTTTGTATAGGTTCCATGAACTGCTGAAAAGAAAGTGTATTCCTTTCTGTCTCCATTACATTTTCTCCAGAGATCTATCATATCTAACTTTTCTAGTATTCTATTTACCTCTTTGACTTCTTTCTTATTTATTTTGTGGTTTGATTTATCTAATTCTGAGAGTGCAAGGTTAAGATCTCCCACTATTATAGTTTTACTGTCTATTTCTTCTTACAGCTCTCTTAGTTTCTCTTTTAAGAATTTAGATGCTACCCCACTTGGTGCATATATGTTTAATATAGATCGTGCTTCATTATCCATGCTACCCTTTAGCAAGATATAGTGCCCTTCCTTATCTCTTTTAATTAGATCAATTTTTGCTTTAGCTTGATCTGAGATCAGGATGGCTACCCCTGCTTTTTTGACTTCACCTGAAGCATAGTAGATTTTGCTCCAACCTTTTACCTTTAACCTGCATGTATCTCCCCGCTTCAGGTGTGTTTCCTGTAAACATCATATTGTAGGATTCTGGCTTTTAATCCATTCTGCTAACCGCTTCCTCTTTATGGGGGAGTTTACCCCATTCACGTTTATGGTTAGAATGACATACTTGAAGTTCTAAGTAAAAAAATAACATATTCCAAATAACTATAGGGAAATAATAAGGTACGAATTATTCTCTATGGTAAGGTTAGATTAATTAAGAGAAGAAATTGAGGAGTTGCTTAATCACTTTTCAACAACACCAGAAATTTTACCCAATGTAATTATAAAGAAATATTAGACTTATGAATCCATTGATATAGGGGATTTCAGAGATGAAGAAAGTATTACTATCAATCAGCCTAGAATGTTGATGAGAAGAAGTAATGGATTTGCCATAAAGTATTGCAAAAATTGGGGGTATTTATTTTGGAATTTCAAAAAAGTTCTTTTTTAATTGATTCCCCAAACTTGCACTCAGTGTAACCAGATATATCTTGAAAGAAAAACTGCTACTTCAGCTTTTTAGAGCAAAACTAAAATGAAAACTAGGGCTACTAATCCATACATAAAGATACCTCAAGACTACATATTGACTTAGTTTTAAGATGCAATATTAAGTATATTTTATTATATTTTACATATTTTGTTAAATATTTCCCAATTCCCAACAAGATTTCCCAATTTTAATCTGTTTTGCATCACACTCAGAAATATTTTGTAATGGTCTCCAGTTTGATAAATCTGACACAGAATATACCCTATAGTTCCATTCTTTTAAAAATATAGATCACAAATCCCTACCAATGTGCTTCTCATTAACAGTTAGTAGACTCAATTAGCCTTTAACAAAGTCATTTTTTTCAAATGCCATGACAAGAATAGCAATTAAAACTTCCCTCCCATTAATCTTTACTCTCCTAGAGTTAAACACCATCTTCATGAGGAAAATAGTAAATTGACAGTAGCTAACACTACTCCACAAATGCAGAAACTCAATGTCCTTCCTCAAATGTCACAAAATTTTCCATTGTGCTGGAGAGTAGTTCATCTAGACTTTACCTTCATCAGAGCAAATTTTCTCTATTTTTTTTTCAGTTCATTGGGTTAATTGACTTATTCCATATTGGGAAAGTTCTTCCACATACAACTTCAGACTGAAATGGAATTTTTGGTGAGAGTATGGCCACCAAGGGGTGGAGCCAAGATGGCTGAGAGTAGACAGATCTTTGACAGAGCTCTTCCTGGCTACCCTCAGATCAACATCAGAACAAGCCTTTGAATGGGTTTTAGAGTGACAGAATCTACCAATATTTGGAGTATAAAAAATTTCCAGCAGAAGATATTTTGGAATAACTTCAGGAAGGATCTGTCTCAATCATAAATGGAGGGAGGAGGTAGAGGAAAGGAGGAAAAAGGAGGAAAGAAGACAGTCCAACATGGTGCAGTGCAGGGACCCAGGGTGGTGTGATATCCAGGTTGAGGGAATCTACTGAGAGACTCTTAGTTAAAATACAGAAGCTTGGCTACTCTGATCTGGTTCAGAAGCCAGTGGATCACCAGATCATCTGTAAGACCTCCAAAACAACTAAAAAAGCAAATAATGAGCCCCTGAACCCCAGAATAACCCAGGACTTGGCCACAGTCCACTCAGCACAGAAAAGAAGCCAGCAGCAGCAACTTCAGAGCACTGTGAATCTATTGTCACTTGTAGAGGAAGCTTTGACCTAAGAGCAGACCTCAACTTTTAAAAATTAGCAAAAAATTAGCAAAACAAGAAAAAGAACTCTGACCATAAATAGCCTTTGTGGAGATAGAGAAAAACTGACCACAAACTCTGAGGACATTAAAGGCAAAACATATCCAGATGAAGCCCCAAAAGGTAATATTAGTTGGGCATCATCTCACAAGACTTTCTTGGAAGAATTCAAAAAGGATCTTAAAAGAGAATTCGCAGAAAAATTGGGAAAGGAAGTGATAGCTTTGGAGGATCAACAGCTTGGCAAAGTAGACACAAAAAATTAAAAGAAAAGAACATCTTAAAAAACAGAATAGAAATGTGTTTTTTTTTTTACAAAGCACAAAAATTTACTGAAGAAAAAAAAAACTCCTCCAAAAGTAGAATTATCCAAATAGAAAAGGAGGTATAAAAGCTCACTGAAAAAAATAATCCACTAAAAATTAGAACTGAGCACATGGAAGCTAATGATTTTATGAGAAGTCAAGAAACAATAAAATAAAAGAAAAAATGAAAAAAGAAGACAATGCAAAACAGCTTATTGAAAAAACTATTGACCTAGAAAATAGATCCAGAAGAGGTATTTTTAAATTATTGTACTACCTGATAGCTATGCTCAAAATAGAGGTTATAAAAATCATCTTTTATGAAATTACCAAGAAAGATTGCCTTGATATTCTAGAATGAGAGGATGAAATAAAAATTGAAAGAATCAATGACTTCCTGAACAAGAAAATTTTCCAAAAATATCATCACCAATTCTGGAACTCTTAGGTCAAGAACAAAATATCTCAAGGAGCCAGAAAGAAATAATTCAAGTATCATGGAGCCACAGTCAGGAAAAATACAAAATTTAACAACTTCTACATTATAGGATTGGAGGAATTGAAAGAGAACATTCTAGAGGGTAAAGAAGTTAGGGTTACCACCAAGAATCAATTACCCAGCTAAACTAAGTATAAACTTCAGGGTGGGGAGGGGGGCAGTAAACTAAGCTAAACTTCAAGGGGAAAGTGGAAATTTGATGAAATAGAGCACTTATGAGCATTTTTTTTTTTGATGAAAAAGCCAAACCTGATTTTCAAATACAAGACTAGAGAAGCATAAATATGTAAACAGAAAAGGAAAATCATAAGGAACCTAATAACGTTAAACTGTTTACATTCCTACAGAGGAAGATTATACTTAACAAGAACTTTCTCATTATTAGTATAGTTAGAATATATATATAGACAGAGGGCATGAGTTGAATATGAAGGGATGATATTTTAAAAATTTAAATAAAATTAAGGGGTGAGAGAAAATGCACTGGGAGAAAGGAAAAGGGAGAAATAGAATGGGGTAAATATCTAGCATAAAAGAAGAAAGAAAAGCTTTTGCAGTAGGAGTTAAGAGAGAAAAAGTGAAGGGGAATGAGTCTTACTCTCTTCATAATTGTCTCAAAGAGGGAATAACAGCCACTCAGGTGGGTATAGAAATCTATTTTACCCTACAGGAAAGTAAGAGGGGATAGGGATAGAAGAAAGGGTGGTGATAAAAGAGAAAGCAGATTGAGGGAGGGGATAGTCAAAAGCAAAACCTTTTGGAGGAAGGACAAAATGAGAAAGTTAATAGAATAAACTGTGGGGAAAAAATAGAATGGAGAGAAATACAATTAGTGATAGTAACTGGGGGATAATTTTTGCAGGTTATTTCTCTTATAAAGGCCTCTTTCTCAAACATAAAAAGAACTCATTCAATTTTATATAAATAAAAGCCATTCCCCAACTGATAAATAATCAGAAGACATCAATAGTTTTAAGATGAAGTAATCAAAGTTATTTGTAACCATATGAAAAAAATTTCTAACTCACTATTGATTAGAGAAATGGAAATTAAAACATTTCTGAAGTACTACCTCATACCTATTAGATTAAATTATAATGACAGTTGTTCTTAGCAATATAATTATCCAAGATATCTTTGAAAAATTTATGATGAAAATATTATCCAACCCCAAAGAAAGAATTAGTGGTGTCTGAATTGATTGAGAGAGATACTTTTTTTAAGGAGTTTTTTGGAGGGAAAGAAGGGTCTATATTTTTTTTTTCACAACATGACTAATACATAAATGTTTTGCATGACTACAAATGTATAACATATCAAATTATTTTCTCAATGGAAGGAAAGGTGAGGAGAAAAGAAAGAGTTTGGAGTTCAAGTTTTTAAAAACCATTGTTAAAAATTGTTTTTACATATAATTTGGGGGAACGAAAATATTAAATGAAAAGAAAAAGCATGGATATAGAAAATGTCATGCTGAGTCTTAAGGAATGGCAATATAGCCAATTTTGTTGAACCATAGGAGTTATATAGGAAAGCAATAGGCAATAAACTTCAGAAATCTTCAGCCTGGGCTGAAGAAGGATTATAAAAGGCTTAAAATACCAAATACCAAAAACATACAAAATCTTATAGCCTTTCAAAACTGAGCAGATGGTAAATCTCTACACTACATTAGACACCTCTATATAGCCAGTAGAAGTCACCAGACTGTGCTAGAAATGGCTTGTTATTGCAGGTCAAACTATTGCTCCTAATCATTCAGACATAATGGAACTATATAAATTTGAGCACATTTTAGTTGTTGTCATCATATTAATATTGTTTAAAGTAGGAATAATTAAAAAGTTTCCTAAACATAGAAACAGTGCAAAAAATTCAGTCATGTAAGAATGGCATAAAGCATAATCATCCTTATTGTTCTATCTCTTACAAATATTTTCTGAAGATGCTTTCATTGAGTCTAAAGACAACTGCCCTATGCCTTTAATGTTCTAATGCAAGGCCTGAAACACTGAAGACATTTAATAAAGTTTTATTAATTGATTTGTTATTCAAATTTTTCAAAAATCTGTGATGAAGTCTATGGAACATTAAAGAATAAATGGCAGGATAAAGAAAAATAGCAGCCAATATTTACAGAAATATTTCTATATGAGGTCTCTCAAGCGAGAAGATAACAATTTTTCCCTAAAATAATACCAATTAGAATTGTTAAAATTCATATAGACTTTTAAATTTAAAAAAATCTATACAAAATATTTCATTGGAACTTTAAGAGCGTTGTGGAGTAATCAATCACAGATATTTTTGTCTCCTTTTTGCATAAGAGGAGAAAAGTCAAGTGACTTGCCAACAGTCACAAAACTAGCCAATCTGTTCAAGTATCACAAGAGAAATATATGTCTATATTGATGATATAATTAGTTTTGCAAACAAATTAATAAGCATTCATTAATAACTTACTGTATCCTACTGTTTTCAATATGAACTTGATTTAGAGACAAAAATGAAAACAACTCTTGTCTTTAGGAAGTTTATTTTACTTGAGGTAGAAGGGAATACATACATGCACATAAAACACAAAAGCATGAAAAAAATTTAGGTGAAAAAATATTGTGAAAAGAATTAGTTCTCTAAGAACAGCTCAAACTGAAGTTTAAGTTACTTCAGCATGAACTCTAACAATGATAACCTTTAGAATATTCCTTGTATTTGTACATGTTAGCAATCAAAATAAATATGAGTAAACAATAAGTAAAATATAAATATAAACATAAAATAAATATTAAACATCAAAATAAAACCACATATATTTATTTAGTATCTGCTACATTGATTAAATAATATCCTGAGAATGAGATATAAAATCATTATTTTTTTTTACATAAGGAAAGAACACTGTACTAAAAAGATTCATGAGCTAGATCTGGCTCCATAATCTGTTATATGAGCTTGGGCAAATCAATTTATCTCCCCTGGTCTCGTTTTTGCAAGTAAAAGAGAAGTATAACTAGGATCCCTTCCAGCTTTTTTTAGTGTTTTCTAAGTATGTATGTGTTCAAGAGGAAGTTCTTATATAACACATATTCTGGAACATCTTCCCAATACTTACTTGCAGTGATGGTATATGATACTTATCCCTTTATTGAATTTAATGGTAATCCAAATGGATAGAGGAGTGTTATATCAAATAAGCCCTCACTGATGTGTGTCACCTATAAAATAGTCTTTGATACCAATGAGCTAGCAAGTTGAAATGAATTGGATATTAATTATAACTTTATATGTTACAAAATATTCTCTCAAAAGTGTGAGTTCAAAGAAATGTGGGCTCAATCTTAAAATACATGTGATAAAGGCAGTAACTAATAGTTCCTGGAATTCCATTTTAAAGGAAAGCTCCTTTAAAAAAAATCAGTTGTTTTAGTTATGTCTGATTCTTTGTGACTCCATTTTGTATTTTTTATGGCAAAGATATTAGCCATTTTCTTCTCCAACTAATTTAAAAATAAAGGCTGAGACAAAGTTAAGTGTGATTTGCCCAAGGTCACTCAGCTTCTAAGTGTCTGAGAACAGTTTTGCATTAATGAAGATTAATGATTTAAGCCCAGTGCTCTATCCACTATACCATCTAACAATGGACTTCATATTAACTTTCTTCTGGACTCCTCAGAGACTTCTGAGGAATCTGGCTTTCTTCATTATGTTCCAATATTGAAATGACCACAAACTGCTACTCTCCATGGGACAATGTTAGGTTACCAATTAAAAAAAAAAAAAAAAATCTTCAGGTTCTATAAAATTAATGAGGTTAAGAATACAGTCAAGAATGAGGCAGAAAAAAAAACCCAAACTTAGTCTTAGATATTCTTATTTTCCTTCCCCTTTTGGTTTCCCCAAGTGAGTCTTCAGGGGCTTGACTAAAGGTTTCCACTACTAATATGCTGCTACATCCTTAAATTCCCAATTCCACAGTATTGTCATAATTACATACAAACTCAGTTGGGTATAAGTGAATTCTTTGATCAATCTGAACAACTTTCCTCCTGAATCTAGTTGAAATGTCTTACTTGAATAAGTGACAATGTCTAGAAATTTGTTCATATTTAGTTCAAACATGCAGTTGATGAATTTAATTGAGATATGTTCCTCAATGGATAAAATTATGAGAGCATAATATCTTGTTTGAAGTAGGGCATGTCAGGTCGAGTTAGTTTATTAATTGACTCAACCCACCTTAAACTTGGAACATTGGCTATTTAAAAGTATGGCATTCTGGTATATAATTTCTCCTTAAGCAGATTCCAAAAGCACCTTATATTGCATGTAAAGTAAATGCCTACCAACTCATAAGTTTCTTTAAAATATGGGTTCCACATTTAGTATCTCCAAGACACTAAATGGAAGCAAAATCTATTTTTCATATAACATTGTATTTTTCATCTTGAAAAGTTCATCCTAAATAAGTGGAGAAAATGAAATGTATATACAATTTAAGCGGGAATGTCACAGAAATAACTTCCATCAAAATCGCATATACATTTGAATTTTTAAAAATTTCATTGAAAATCCAAGATCATTAAAAAAAATAATTTCCAAATTTTCCATGGAGAAAAATGTTCCTGCCACCACTATGGAAGATATCATCTACTGGAAGGTAAAGCTGATCTGAAGGTAAAGTATGCAAGCTTCCAAAAGAAATAAGATATTTATTGAATATGGTGTAAACTCTGTAGAGTACTGATTCTCTATTAAATCCTGTACCAATATTTTTAGCCAGTATTCTATGTACTACCAACACATTTCTTAATTTATTCCTCAAATTCCACTTGTTCCAAGTACTGACCCTCTGCTCCTAGTCTTGACCTTGCTATCTATCTCAAAACTCATGGCTCAGATTCTGCTGATGTATTGTCAAACAGTATCTCTGGCTCTTCCTCTAAGTAAAAACCTTATAACAGTAACCTATTTCTTCACTATAGTCTTCAGAGAGCATCTGGGAAAATACATTTTTAACATATTGTGGGGACGGGTTTTATACTTTTAAATAAAATAAAAGGCTTCTATCTTTGAATTAGAAAATAATTTTAAAGGTTAATCAGCAAAACTTTGAGACTGTATATACAGAATGAAACTAGCAAGAAGTTCTTGCAAAGTTTACTTAAACTTTCTTAACAGTAGGAAAGGTGGCCAGCTAGAATTGATCTTGAAGTTCTTTGCAATTCACAGGCACTGTCTCTTCCTGCATATACATATAAAAAGCTGCAAGCAATCATTCATTCAAATTCTAATTATATCAAGTAAGCAAACTGGGTATACTATACCTATATTTTTTCCAAGACAGATGATAGTAGCATTTTTTTCATCATTTAGTTCAATATAAAATTGGGGGAAATATTTCTTCTAAAGTACTTTAAATGACCATAAAACCATGTAAAAGAAATATCAAGGTCTGATGATGAGAACTGTATACAAAGGAACATAGGAAATGCCCTGGAGTTCAACACTGGAAAGAAGGAATGTTTTAATGGAATTCTGGAATGGCAGATGACTCACAGAGGTAAGAACATTCATGCTTTTTATTTAAATTCTGTTATGAAATTACCTTCTCTTCTTCATATATTGCTGCCAATGTGGTCTTATGAAGTAAGGACCAGGAGGCATATTTTGTAGCAAGATTGGCAATTGAAGAACTACAGCTGCACGTGGCAGGCATTTTTAGTTATATAGAGAATATTTACAGAGAAACAAGCTAGCAGCCAGGTTTATCAAAGAGGAAAATCACCCGCAGATGCTCACAGTAAGAGAGGCTACAAAAGTCCAAAAAAAGGGAAAGTTTTATTTACTGTGAATCAATTGAATACCATTGGCATTCATATTAGTTACATCCTTTGCGATGCAGAGATTTCAATTGTGTAATCTATAATCTTTCACAGATGTATATTAATTGGAAATAATGAATATTGAATGGATTGCAAGAACTCATTTAACAAACATAAAACCAGTGTGGAGATGCTTCAAAGAATAATCAAGAGAGTATTAGTAGCATCATCTTTTCTTCCTATATTTTCCAGAGGAAGAAAAAGCAAAACCTGACCTTTAAAAGATAAATAAAAATTATTTAAAATATGTCCCCACTTTTTGCAAATTGTGTAGTTGTGAATTCAAGCTTTTTTTTGTTTCCCCAAACTACATAACACACTAAGAAGGAAAAGCAGGAATTTTATTTGGGTCATTTACTATCTTGATTTGACCATGTCATTTAACTATTGCAGATCACCATATAAATAAATTTCAACTTTAATTCCCTAAATCACCATGTACCAATTGGTATTGCAATTCCTTCAGCTTCTCTTCTATCTTGTTCAAGTCCTAAACTTGATAAAATTGTCTTGACCTATTCTTCTTATATTGCATTTTATTTCTCAGAAGAAGGCTGCAATTAGTGTCATTAGCCAAATTTATGGCTCATGATCTCAGAGCTGATGTAGTAATTAAGTCAATCAATCAACAAACACTTATTAGGCTCCTATGACACCAGCACATGGTCTCCTAAGGATCTCAAAGTTCTCTCTTTAGTACAAAATATGTAGAACTTCACACAGACTCAAGGGAAAAGCACTTTCTCTGCTCTCAACTTTATAGAGAGCAAGATCATTTCTGAAAATTATACTATAATATCAGAATGAACAGAATTACATGATATTTCCATCTCTCTGCCACCTGTATATTAGTCAGTTTCTCTTTCTTTTCACTTCTTGAATTTCTTTTGGGAAACTCAATGTAGCACCTTCAATGGGGATAATAGAATCAATAAGCCAACTATTTAACCATGGTGTATTTATACCCCAATTAGTGCCTACAGACACACACACATGATCAATAAAAACAATACTTTTGTAAATCATTTACAATATATCAGTATTGTACAAAAGGGAATAGTAAAAAAGTACATAGTTCCTGCCCACAAAGAGCTTATATTCCATTGAAAACAACAAATATACATTATTTTGCTTACTATAAATATTACAAGGAGTATACCAAATGTGTTAGAATGAATAATATTTGTTAATACATAATTATTTATCCATAAACATGTTATGTAGGACATAACAGTAATATCTATGAGTCTTGACATTCTAGAGATAGAATTACATGATGCACAAGGTTAATAGCTTTGAAGTCATAAAGGCTTAAATTCAACTCTCTCTTTTGGCATATACTAACAAGTGATTTAACCTCTGAACACCCGTCTAACCGTCTAAGGCTAGTGAGTTTTAGGGAAGTTGTTAACCTGCATTGGTGGAAAAATGTCTTCACCTGACAGATCACCATATAAATAAATTTCAACTTTAATTCCCTAAATCACCATGTACCAATTGGTATTGCAATTGCTTCAGCTTCTCTTCTATCTTGTTCAGGTCCTAAACTTGATAAAATCGTTTTGACTTATTCTTCTTATATTGCATTTTATTTCTCAGAAGAAGGCTGCAATTAGTGTCAGTAGCCAAATTTATGGCTCATGATCTCAGAGCTGATGCAGTAATTAAGTCAATCAATCAACAAACACTTATTAGGCTCCTATGACACCCCCCTAATTCACTAAATAACTAATGGAGTAGCTTATTGCTGATTTTGTTGAGACTAACTTTTCTGTCTTCATTCAGTTCTTTTTCTTTGAAAATTATTTTTTCTCTTTTCTACATTATAGTTATGCACATTTTCCACAGATCTAATTACTCTATCTTTCTCTGCTAGAATATCAGCAATCTTACATAAACAGCTTGGGTTTTCCTTAAGGAGGTGGGGAGGTAATAGAAATTAGTTATTGCAATATGTATAACAACAAATATATTACACAATATGTATAATAACAAATATAATATTTATAATATATATTATAATGATGTTATTATACATATATTATAATAACAGATATATTACAAATATATGTATAATAACAAATATATTACACAAAAGAATACAAGTTGAAAAATACTGACCTTGATCATTTACCTCCTTTTAGGAGCATGAATGGATAATTTATTCCGACCTCATTAGGGTATATTAGCCCTTAAATGACACATGATATATCAATTTTAGTTCTCCTTGGTACAACTCAATCACTATTCAGCTAGCAAGAATATTTGAACAATTGTTTAAGTTTATATAAGCTGTTTTTTTTTTTAAATCATTACCTTATAGAAAAAAGTCACTCATATCATAAAATAAGCACTGACTAGACATACAATTGTTAGATAATATAACTTTCTACAATTGGGTTTCCCTGACTGCTTTTATATGCTTTCAGAATTACCAAGGTAAGTGAAAAGGATCTGTCTAATGTAGATATATTCACCCTTATCCTATGAACAGATTTTCATGAGAATCAAACAAGAATAAAAAAGGAGGCAGTGTTTGTCAAATATCTTTGGACTCACAGTCCGATTTTCACTAGACCCACTGATTTCATTTAGGTCTCTGGCATGGAGTGTGAGCCATTGTTTAATTTCATGGTTGCCTTACTTCATAAACCAACTAGAGATTGGAGTATATGAATCTGTGAGCATAGATTCAGATTCAGTGAAATACTTCACTGAGAATATTTTTTCTATGAGAAATTCATTCTAGCTCTCAAAGACCTAATCAACACTGACAGAATTCAATAAATCATCCAATTTTAATTTTATTTAGCATTTTAGGTATAATTTACATCATGAATACACTACAAATAAATTTCTTTTCTTTTTTATGATGCTAGAAATCAAGAAAAATCAAGGTAATTTTGCCAAAAATTCAAAGAATGGATGATAAATGACAATGAAATATTTGTTAGGTGCTTGCTATGTGCTTAAATAATAGAAATACAAATAGAATAGGCCAAATAGACCTTGTCTGAAGGAGTTCATATTCTAATTGAGGGTGTCAAAATACATAAAAAATTCAGCAGTTATGAAAGCTTGAAAGGCCCAAGAGTTCTAACAAGGAAGTGAAGCAGTGGATGGCAAGGTGGAGGAATCCTTTGGTTGTATTAGTAGGCTTGCTAACTAAGTGGCTTCCATCACATCCAAATCATGGGAATAGTACAGTATTCCAGATGGGATTTGGGCAGCATTGCCCCAAGTAAGTAATGAAGAAAACAGACAAGGGGCAAAGGAGCATTTAAGAAATGGGTAGACAGATTAACAGGGAAGCTATCACACCACCAAGTGAAATTCCATTGATTCTTAGATATGGAATTTGCTTTAGAAATTATCTAGTCAAATATCTTCATTTGAAAGATGAGTTAATTAAAATATAAAGATGTTAAATTACTTATCCAAGATAATATGGCTAGTAAATGGTGAGAGTTGTACTCAAGTCTCCTTACTACTAATTCAGGACTCTTTCCAACACCTCCATTGGTTTCCAATGACTTTTACCATTTTGAAAAGATATCTACAATGAACTAAAAAGGAACATTGAATCCACAAAAATACACACCTTAATTGTGTCATCCCAATTTAAAAAAAAAAAAAACCTCCATTCCTCAAATTATATGATATGAACAAATGGAAATATTATAAAAATTTATGAGTAAAGGATGAATCACAAGACATAATTAGCATAAATCAACACAATAATAGGATAACTGCTATATTTAAACTAGGTTTAGAGCCAAGTATATTATATGATATGTTTGTATAGTCATGAAATAACGCCCCATTTGGATTGCATAATATTCTCATAAAATACAAAACAAATAAGCAGAATGGGACTTTAATCTGATAAAAAGCTAGAAGACATTCTCTTTAGAAAAAATTAGAAAAGCAAAAGTAATGCAGAGAGGAAAAAATCAAAAGCATATTATAAGGGTACACTTAACAATAAAGCAAAAGGATTATCATCTGACAATAATGGCTGAGTAATCATTTTCAACATATCTCTCCATATAAATTGCTGAAGAAAATTTGTTAAATTGAGACCAAATAAAAACAAATCCATGAGATAAGAAAATAGAAATATCCCACAAAGGTAGAAGTTCATGAAATAACATTACACATTTAAAATATTTAATGGTCATATGGAAATCAGAATTCTTAATGCAAAGTTAAAGAAAACAAATATCAGAAGAGACAAATGAATTCTTTTTTTATAAGTCATGACAAAAATATCTTCAAAGTAGTAAAAATTATGAAAGTGACATATATGGACTTTGAAAGAGCACTATGATTACTATATAAATCAATGTGACTAACGTAGAAGACAGATATTCATAGATAATTAAAAACTGTAAGTTTCTCTGGAGAAAATAATATATCAGTCCTCCAATATATTTCAGGAAACAATACCAAAAATGAAAAAACTAATAATAATTTTTGAATTACTGATTAACTTAACCCATAAGTACCAGCAAAAGAAAAACTCCATGTTTGAAAAACATGGCATATCATGGTTAAATTTTGAAGTTTCCATAGCAAAAAAAAAAAAAAAAAAAAAAAGCTCAAGATACAATTCAAAATAATATATCTTGCAAAGTTGAGCCTAATTGTCCATAAAAATAAAATGAGCCTAAAAACAAGAAATGTAATTGAGAAAGGTTTTTTTTTGGGGGGGGGGCGGGGAGGGAGGGCAGGGAAGATAAAAGGTAAAAAAGGTGAGGCAAATATTTAACTTATAAATACAGCAAAAAAGAAAAATGAGATAGAGAAATAAATAGAATTATCAAGAAAATATTAATCACTAAAACATCTTCTCTCACTATTGTAGATTATCTTGTTCTTTTTTTAAAAAAGGAATTGGATTGAGAGAAAAACAAGAAAAGTCAATGAGGGACAAAACTAAATTAATATTCAATAGACTAAATATCTTGTTCCCTATAGATTATTCAATATCTTTTGTTGAGGAGAGGATAACATGGTAGGAAGGTATTCATATAGGGAAAAGTGAAAGCAAGAGACAAGGAAAAACTAGAGATGTACTCTTACCCAATCCAGAAATGAGGAGAAAATGGATTTATTAGTCTCTTAATAAGAAAAAACATTTGTTGATGGATTAAAAGGAGGGGTCTTGCCCTAGAAGAGGAAACTAACAAGTTCCATGAAAGAACATTCATTTGGTGAGGTTAAATGTCTGTAGTGAATAACAGAGGCTTTTATCTGAATGGGTTTTATCTAAAGGGAATGAACATTATAAAAGACCACATTCTCTGAAAAAGAACTTTATCATTGTCAGAGGAGAGTGTAAGACAGGCACGTTAATGCAGTGCTGATGGAACTGTGAATTAGTCTAACCCATCTGGGAAAGTAATTTAATATGATGTGACAGATGTGATTAAAATATTCTTGTCCTTTGATCCAGAGACAGACACAAATGTCCCAAGAAGGTCTAAGGCAGAAATAAAGTTCCTATTTTGATAAATATATCAAGCATGCAATAAACACTTATTAACTCCTTGTTATATGCTAGTCATTCTGCTAAATAGTTGAAATACAAAGAAAGACAAAAGTATTATGTATAAACAAGATATATAGCAGCCCAATAAATCTGAAGTAACCTAAAAGGGCAGCACTAGTTTTCTAAGGGGAATGGAAAAGACTTCATTAGGAAGATAAGATTTTTAACTGAGACCTGAAGGAAGCCAGATAGCTAAGAGGTAAAGGTTAGGAAAGAGAGTGTTCTATGCATGAAAGTCAATTGATGGTAAAAGCAGAAGATAGAGTGATGTGTGGGAAGAATATCAAGAAGACCAATGCCACAGTATTGAAGATTACAGAGAAATAAGGAAAGTATGATTAGAAATGTAGAAAGAAATCACATTACAAAGAGTTTTAAAACCCAGAAGATTATACATTGGATCCCAAAGATGATACAGAGCCATTGGAGTAGGAAAAGTGACTTGTTCAGACTTGTGCATAAGGAAGAACAATTTAACAACTGAGTATAGGATGCACTGGAGTGGGAAAGTCTTAAGACTGGGAAACCAAGTAGTAGGTTATTGTACTAAGTCAAAAAATGAGGTAGTGAGGGACTGCACTATATTGGTGGTTCTCTCAGAGGAAGGAACAGGTCATACATAAGAGATGGAATAAGGGCAGTAGTGGCAGAACTTGGCAACATATTGGATATGTGGTGATAAGGAAAAAAAGTGTGAAATGAAGGATGACAAGCTAAATTCTAAGCCTGCATGATTAAGAAAATGGTGTTGCCCTCACTAGTAATCAGGAAGTTAGGAAAAGAGAGATCTTTGAAGGGAGGGAGAAAATCTGGAGTTTCAGTCTGGGGACATATTAAGTTTAAGATGTCTACAGGATATCCAATGGAATGTGCTAAATAAATAGTGTGAGATACATTACAGATCAGTTGAAAGGTTACAACTTGATAAATATATCCAAAAATCACCTGCATATAGGTAACAATTGAATCCATCAGAACTGATGAGAATACAAAGAGAAATAGTACAGAGATAGAAGACTAGGTACATATGCTTAGAAGACAGAGTATGAAGCAAATATTAGAAGTAATCACAAAAACAAAAAGGATAACTTTGAAATAAAGATTTTGTATAAACAAAATAAAGGCAACTAAGTTAGAAAGAGAAGAATTCAATAGGGAAAAAATCTTTGTATAAAAAACTCTGATAAGGATCTAATATACAATGTAAATAGACACATATCAGAAAAACATAAGACCTCAAGTCATAATGCACTAGAAAGAACCAAATAAAATGAATAATTTTCAAGAGAAATGAAAGTGATTTATAACTAAATGAAATTTTGTTCCAAATAACTATGAGAAATATAAATCAAATTAAATATAAATGTCATCTCACACCCAGCAAATTACCAAAGACAAGAAAAGAAGGGAATAATCAATATTGGAGGAACTGTGGAAAAACAGGCACACTAATGAATAATTGTTGAAGTTGTGAATCATTGTAATCATTCTGGAAAGCAATTTGGAATTATGCTATGAAAAAGATGAAAATTTCTATATTCGTTGGTCCGGATGTCAATGGTTAACAGAAAGTTTCCATCCATATATATTAAAATATTTATAGCAGAATTGTTTGTTGTAGAAAACAAAAAAAATTAACGTTATACCTTAGGTAGAAGTCAATCCTTCTCTAGCTGAACTTCCATTGAAGAAGAGATTTTGAATGCCATTAGGCTCCTCTTATGTGGAAAAGCAAAGGGTCTACTGCTAAAACAAAAACTGATTGACATCTTCCAATTTATATGGCAAGATGAAGTTATCCCCTAAAATTTCAAGGATGACTCCATTGTCTATTTCTATAAATAAAAAGGAAATAGGTTGTCCTAAATCAATCAATGGGGAAGGTCTCCCTCTTAATCACTCTTGGCAATATCCTTGCCAGAATCTTCCTTAATAAGCTGATCTTTAACCTGGAAGATGATCATCTAGGGGAGAGGATGGGGGGAAGGAGGAAAAAATTTGGAACAAAAGATTTTGCAAGGGTCAAAGTTGAAAAAATTACCCATGCATATGTTTTGTAAATAAAAAAGCTATAACATACATATAGATGATAAGGTTGATGTATTGCCAGAGTTAGCCCAGTATCTAAGAGGATTTTTAAAAGTATAAAAGATAAGAAGTATTAGGCTGCTACCAAACTGAAGGCTCATAGAGCATAGTACTGACCTCCTTGTTGTAAGCCTATGAAACTTGGACAGTATACTAGCACCATGAGAGAAAAGTGAATTGTTTTCATTTTAATTATCTTAGGAAGACTCTGAAAGTTACCTGGTAAGTACCTTTACTGAACTCTGAGGGCCTTTCTCAAGATGAATTGCCAAGCATTCAAACTCTACTTCAAAGAGCACAAATCAAATGGCTCAGCCACATTGTTCAAATGTCAAATGTATGTTTGACAAAAAGACTTTTTTTTGTGGAGAACTCTCATAAGGCAAGTATTCACATATTAATAATAAGAAATACAAGGAAACTCTCAACAACTCTCTGAAGAATTCTGGGATCAATTGTGATTCACTGAAAATACTGGCAAATATCTGCACAACTGCGTCAAAGGAGCTATGCTGTTTCGGCAGAGCAGAATTGCAATAGTTGAAAAGAAATATAAAATGCAAAGACTTAGAGCCAATTCTCCTTCAAATGTTCAGTTAGTCTATATATGCCCAACCTATGATAGAGCATTCTGAGCTCATATTTATATGACCAGCCACAGTCAAACAGAACATCCCTCAGTCCCAACATGTTGATGTCATTTTCAATCTTCTTTGAGTAAGAAGGATAACAACCAAACAGCAAAGAATTGGAAATGAAGTAAAAACCCATTCATTTGGTAGCAGCTAAATAAGATGTGATATAGGAATGAATTGGAATATTACATTGCTGTTAAAGACATGGTAAATGTGAAGAATCTAAAGAGTTAGGCGAAGACTTATATGAACTCAAAAGAAGTAAAGTAAGCAGAACAAGGAAAACATATTTCATAACTACAATAATGTAAGTGGAAATCACAAAATAATAAAACTTAATGCAAAATTATATTAAAGAAGTTTTAGTTTTAAAAAGTGGTATAAGGTGTCATATACTTTCTTGATGTGTTGGCTAATTTTACTTAATTCTTTTCTTTTAATCTTTTTTTTTTTTAAATAAGTGTTAGTTCTCTGGGAGGAGTAAAGGGAAGAAAAGAAATATGTTGTGAAACATAAAAACAAAAGAAATTTGAGAGAGCTAAAGCTATTAAACATGTTAAAGAATTTCACCAGTTACATTGAAACCTGACTATGAAGACACTTGTTGGATAGATAGATACATAGATAGACATACAGACAGACAAACAGTGGTAGATTATTTTACTTACATCTGAGAGAGAGGACAGTTTTTAGGGAGCCAGGTCTTGAAAAAATATATTGAAAATGGTAAAACAGTTCAATGTTTTTCAAATTTGTGTGACCCCATAGGATCAGTATCATCATATAGAATTTAGACTATGGTAATGAGCAAGGTAGCAGAATTTACCTAAATTCATTCTTCATGGAAATCTACTTCTTCCAAGAAAGTGATGGCATTATCACCCATGTTTCCTGCTCTATTCTATGAACATTAGGATGTACAGATGGTTCAAAATACTTAGCAAATGGAAACATATTTAAGCATATGCTGAAATATGGTAAGATTCTGACAATGATCTAGTTTGTACAGATCTGTGGGAAAAGTAGCTTAACTTTATTAACAGTAATAAGAATGAACAAATTTAGGATGTCACAAAGTTTGGACTACATAGACATAGTTTATTTCTTACAAGGGTGTTTTTTTATTTAAAAAAAAAAAAGCAATCTGCTATCCACGCTACATTCTCTGGAGAAGAGACAAGTTTAGTGAAATATTTTATTAAGTACAAGAGAAAAAAAACCTTTGAATTATTTGTCAGTGTTTAGGTACGCTACTTTGTAGTTTTAGCACCTCTGGCAAAGTGGTTCTTATAGTGTCTTAACCTGGTAAAAGTTGTGCTGCTAAAAAATAAAGCAACCTGTGATTGAGTTACATAGTAGTTTCCCTATCCATTTACAAATTAGATAAATGTGACAAAGTGACTTGAACAAAGAGATTTAATGAGCTTGTTAAATTCACACAGTTAGCAGATGTGATATAGAAGACTCGAGTCTAAGTTTTTTAAAATAGTTGAGTGTTCATTTGAGGACATCATATATTTCTTTTTTTTTTTTAAATAACTTTTTATTGACAGAACCCATGCCAGGGTAATTTTTTACAACATTATCCCTTGCACTTACTTCTGTTCCGATTTCTCCCCTCCCTCCCTCCACCCCCTTCCCCAGATGGCAAGCAGTCCTTTATATGTTAAATAGGTTATAGTATATCCTAAATACAATATATGTGTGCAGAACCGAACAGTTCTCTTGTTGCACAGGGAGAATTGGATTCGGAAGGTATAAATAACCCGGGAAAAAACAAAAATGCAAGCAGTTTATATTCATTAATCCCAGTGTTCTTTCCTTGGGTGTAGCTGTTGTTTCTGTCCATCCTTGATCAATTGAAACTAAGTTACATCTCTTTGTCAAAGAAATCCATTTCCATCAGAATACATCCTCATACAGTATCGTTGTTGAGGTATATAATGGTCTCCTGGTTCTGCTCATTTCACTTAGCATCAGTTCATGTAAGTCTCGCCAATCCTCTCTGTATTCATCCTGCTAGTCATTTATTACAGAACAATAATATTACATAACATTCATATACTACGATTTACTCAACCATTCTCCAATTGATGGGTATCCATTCATTTTCCAGTTTCTAGCCACTACAAACAGGATTGCCACAAACATTTTGGCACATACAGGTCCCTTTTCCTTCTTTAGTATCTCTTTGGGATATAAGCCCAGTAGAAACACTGCTAGATCAAAGGGTATGCACAGTTTGATAACTTTTTGGGCATAGTTTCAAATTGCTCTCCAGAATGGCTGGATGTGTTCACAATTCCACCAATAATCTATCAGTGTCCTTGTTTTCCCATATCCCCTCCAACATTCCACATTATCTTTCCTTGTGATGCTAGCCAATCTGACAGGTGTGTAGTGGTATTTCAGAGTTAGGACATCATATATTTCATTGCATACTATCACTATAGGCGAATATCCTAAGAGATATGCACTCAAGAATCACAAAATCATAACATTTTAGAGCTGAAAGAGAATATAGAGTCCATATGGTCTAAAACTTTACTCTTACAGATGTGGAAATTGTTGCCTGATTTGTCCAAAGTTCTAAAGCTGATAAATGACAGAGCTAGAATGTGAATATACATACATGGATCTTTCCCTTAAAGATTTTATATGAATGAAAACTTGAGTCATTAAGGTCAATAGTTACTAACTTTGTCAACTCCTCTTGGAAACACTGCTACTTGTGATCTTTTCCATTCTTTTGAAATTTTCCCCTTTCCCTATAATGTAAAGTCCTTTGAAGGCTAGAACTGTTTTTTGTGTGTTTTTGTAGTGGCAAGTCAATACATATAATAGATATTTTCTAAAATGCGTAATCAAATAGATTAGTTGATATATAATAAAACTGGGAGGAAGGAAGAATCTTACAGATGAAGGAAATGAATCCCAGAGAAGTTAAGGAATTTTATCCATTTAAAAAGGTAGTAATATACATAAATAATAAATTCAAAAGACCACAGAATTTAATGACAAATGACATGGTCTATACATGTAGTGCGTCTTGATGAGTTAACTGTTTTGTGCATTTCTCCCAAACTTAAAATGAAAGAATTGAACTATATTTTCTCTAAGGCAACTTCTAGCTCTAAATCTATAATCCTAAATAGTAGAGTCTTCTGTGATATATCACGAAAGATGATTCCCAAATGCCTTTTTTAAATAATGTTGCATCCAGCACAAATTTATGACCAATTTCACTTTATTTTTTAAAATATCATGAATATTTTCAAGCAAAATGCATAAGGTAAGGAGGTGATAAAATAAAAGTAGATCATTAAAATCAATTTTAATTAACCAGGTAATTGATTGAAAATAAATATACTGGTGAATTTGCTCCATTTTGTATCTATTTTTTGTCCACCTTCTAGCTCCATCTCCTGCTTTGTACTTTATTTATGGACTTTAAAACTATGTTGCTGCATCTGTTTCATTATGGGATTTTCCTCATAGCCTAGGGCTCTTGCCCTGCGCTTCACCATCCCTATAACCTTCTCAATCTAGATTATCCCTCCACAAAGCTGTCCCATTCCATTCTCAGTCATCTTTCTAATTTGTGGAATTTGTAACCATAATCTGGCCTGGATACTATAATCTCTACTTCACTCTAATTTTCCATCTCCCTTTTGAATATTGTCTTCATTCATTAGAATGTAAGTTCTTAGGGAAAGAGATCATTTTTTCTTTTTTCTTGTGTTTGATTCCACTGCAGAATAAATGCTTAATAAATATTTGTCTCCTTTCTTCTTTCCATCTATGAATACTCTTAAGATCATGATCTAGTTGGATTTTATACAAAGCTTTCTAATGGTATAGTATCTCTTCAATTTTAATAATTTATGAAGTCATGCTATTCTTAATCTTCAATAAATTTCCTCAAATATATATGTGTAAAGTATATTTAATTCACTTTTATCATTTGCTTTGAAATAATAAACTTCATAAAATTATGTTAATTTTAAAATACATAAAATTATGTAAAAAAAGTTTGTATCTAAAATTATGTATCTCTAATGGTATCACCTTTTAAAGGGGACATACCGTGTCTTATATAAAATATATTAAGTGTTCAATAAATATTTATAGAATTATTTTGTTAGGATTTATAAACACAATTCACATAATCACCTCCCACTTCTATCAAATATTCTATTCTGCATAAAATTAAAAGGAGTGAAGATGATTACTAGGATAAATTGTTTGACACATAATCAGGAAGCAAAAAGTCAGAAGACAATTCACACTCTTGTTTCCCCACTTCCTCAAAAATCAGATTTGTTACTTTTTTTTTTAATAGTGATTTACATCATATATCAGGGATCATTGTGGAGCAGATTCCTGTTCAGATGTGGATTGTTGATATGACCTCTACAATCTCTTCCAAATCTAAGCTTCTGTGACTTAGGACTCTATTGGTATTTAGTAAATAATAACAATAGTTGTCATGCAAAGATTAATAACAGGATATGCTCAAGCAAATAAATATGCTTCATACTTAATAATGCTCTCATTTTAGAACAAAACAATACACAAACAGTAAATAGCAACAGAGGATAGCCATTTTTAAAACAATAGCAAAATTAAAATAGTAGAGCCAATAAATACCCATGAAAGCAACAGTTTCAAGAATCAGTAATGTAAAAACTTTTAAAAACAAATAAAAATGATCTTTTATACTGGAAATGCTACACAGTGATATGGCATCCCAAGTGAACAGGAACAATTAAGAATTCATATAGCAGTTGATTCTTCTACCTTCAGCTGTTTAGTAGGGCTTTCTCTGCAAAATTTTTAAAGTAACTATATATAATTCTATTCAAAACCCTTCTCTTCTGAATACAGATTAAATTTTACATGAATTGCTGCATGTAAATACCCTAAAGTCATAACTACGGCATGCTCATTTGTGCCAAACATGCTAAAAGTTCTATGGTACCCAAAGCTGTGCAGAGTCTCTTTTGTCATTTTTAAATTATTTATGTTAAAGTTCTTTAGAACATTGCCAAGAAAGCACAGGTGTATACCACATGAGGAGGTACAGACATGGTTATGAGAAGAATGGTGTTGCAATTTTATCTTTGTATTCCTAATGTAATCATCCCCATATGAATATCTATATCTCTTCTATATCACAAAAATTATGGCTAGAAAATATAAAGACATAAAATTTTATAGGGCCTCACAAAATTACTGGAATTGAACTAAGAAGTAGTTTGTGTGGGAATTTTGTCTGCTCAGAATGTGGTTTGCCAAGACAAATTGCTCTGTAAATCATGTATCTTCCATGCTTCCAATTCACCTGAGGTTAAATGGCTGCAATAACTCTTAAATTTTTTTGAGCTGCTTTGCCTTTTCAGTGTTGGAAGTATTTGTTTTTAAAGGTATTTACTTGAAACATTTTCTTAGTTCTGTTGGTCTATTTATTCTTGGGTTCTTCATCTCCTTCTGTCCCAACTCCTTTATTCTTCAAGTTTTTCTGTTCATATATTTCTCCATCTCTTTAAGCTCTTTGCATGTTTATCATTCAATGAAGCAATTTGCTTGAAGATTCTCTATGTGAGTTTTAGTATTTTTAAAATGATAAGGCTACATCAGTTTCTCCCAATCATTCCAATTCCTACATTTATTGGGAAAGGCTTCTCCAAATAGGTTATTATATCTAGTATCCCAAAATCCATAATAGAAAAGGGAAAAAAGAGACGCATTTATGAAATACTGGATTTTGTAGAAAAAGAGAGCAATTATTGAAAAAAAATGAAAATTCAAACCTATTATAATATTCTTGAACTAATATTTCAATATAAACAATAATACACTAGGGTTTTGTGAGTTTAGACAGAAATAGAATGGGGTAATAAGAGGTAAATAAAACAAATCTCTGTACATCTTACTGAATTTAAGGCATTAAGCTGAGTCTATTCCAAGCCCATCAATACCAAAAAAAAAAAAGTTGAAGTTCAATTAAGACATAAGTGGATTGAAAAAAAGATTGTGGAACTAAAAATCTGCCATATCTGTATTTTGTCTATTTTAATGTATATACAAATGTATAATGTTTGTCTATCATAATGTAATGTGATGTATAATGTAATGTAAAAAGTTCCCAAGGTGGCTTAAATGAAAATTCTTATCTCTAATGTATACTAGAGACACTTTTACCCTTTGAGAATATTTTTAACAGTGATCAGAAGGAAACAAAGAATTATCTATTACTTCGGCTGCTAGATTTATACTTCAGGATCTGTGAGAGCTATAATTTGTTAAGAGGGATGAAAGACATCTAGATCACACACAAAAAAAAGATATTAATAACCATGCCTGTGACTATAAGTTATATTATATGATTTGGGCCTGAGGTGAACACATAAACTAAATTATAATTGGGAAAATAAAGATCTTTTTTTTGGATTTTGTGTGTGTGTGAAGGCAAGAGATTATAATGAATATTGGTATGGGGAAGAGAAAGTAGTAGGCACTGATATCTGAAATTAGATAACTATGAAGAGGAGTTACAGTAAAGGAAGAAAAATAACATTTGAGATTGCAGAGGGCTAGAACACTGGACAAGTATTCTTGAAACAAGGTATTAACTGAGTGGAATTGATGAGATGATTGTTCTCTAGGTCACATATATACTTAGTATTTAGCATGGTGATGTAATGGTTCTTTAAGTTCACAGACAATCACTATGCTGTAATGATGTAATTACAATAAGGTACATAAGGGCTAAGAAGGACTGTAAGAGAGACAGTCTTTCTTGACCAGTCTTGTGGTGGCTCTCCTGCCTCCTTTACTCCTCCACTAAAACTAAGGATTCGGGTTGATCCTGAGGCCCTCCAGAGAGCTAGCCCATACATTAATTTTGGTGGCCAAACTGGGGCCCAAGAAACACAGGGCTTTGCAAAGATCAGCTCAACTGACAAGACAGTCAGCTCAGTGAAGAAGTCCCCTGTGACCTGGAAATAGGGTAAGTACAAAAATAGACAAGCAGAAAACTTTGGTAAGGGCTAAACTAGTCACATTCGTTTTTTAACTGAAATGGGCAAATACTAAGAAAAGAATTCCCCCACCCCAAAGGAAATATGCAGAATGTATACTTAGGTTAATAAAGAAGCAAGATTTATTGGTAACTTGGAAGCAGATCACTGGACTCTTAAATATATTAGAGTGCATGTCTCCTTGGCTCTCTAAGCATGAAAAATTAGAGCCAAATATGTGGGAACTTCAAGGAGAGCAACTAATTGAATATTATGAAACTATGGGACATATATGCAAGAGCTTTGTCCATTACCTATGACACAATTATAAAGGGCATTAATTAAAGCTAAACATGAAGGACAAGATACATCTGATTTAAAAATAGAAGTATATTCTGTGATTGAAGAGTTTGACTCTTTAGGTCAAGAAAAAAAGAAAATACACTTTGTTTAATCTGGAAATTATCAAAGATCTGAAAAAGGCTTGCAGTCTTTATGGATGTACATAGCTATATGTTAAGATGATATTAGAGAATTTGGCTTTTGAAGTTTTAACTCCTAATGATTGGAAATCTATAGCAAGGGCATCGTTAGCACCTGGACAAAATTTGTTGTGGCTTTCAGAGCATAATGAGCTCGTGTGAATACAAGCCAAATAAAACTGGCAACCTAGAGTTAATATATACCAGTGACTTCTGACCAACTAACATGTTTAAGTCTTTATACAATCACTTTAGCACAGATTAATTACCCTTTGGCAGCATATAAACAAATCGCTTCTATGCTATTAAAGCATGGGGCACCCTCCCAGGAAGACAAGATAGAGCATGAAAATAGCACATAAAAATAGCACAGGTCCAAATCAACCCTTTGTTGATTTCATGAGATGTCTACAGACAGATGCCATACTAACTATTGGTGAAAATGTAGCAACAGAAATTATGATAAGATAACTTGCTAAAGAAAATGCTAATAGGGTTGTAGAAGAATTATGCTAGGACTACACAAGGATTCTTCTTCAGAGGAGTTATGATGCAGAACATGGGAAGATAGGGTCCCTTTTGGAAAGGACGTGAGGGAGATACTTATCAATGCTTTCAATGTGATAAAGTAGGGCATCTGAAAGCTCAATGTTGGCATTAAAAAACAGGGTGGGAAAATAAGACCCAAAACCCTATGTCCAGAATACAACAGAGGCTTCCATTCATCAGAATGTAGATTGACTCAGAGAAATGGGAAGTGGGGCCCAGATCCAGGGCCTCAAGCAAAAAACACTTGGTGTATGATGGCAGTTGATGCTATACCATGAGGGTCTTTAGAAGTTCACTATTCCCACATGATCAATTACCCAAGAAGCAATCTGATAGGAGAAAGGAATTAGAATTGGAAAGAATAAAGTTGTATGTAGCTGGGACTACTGAGAGATCCCCTGGAGAAGTGAAATCTGTCCCTGTCCATCCTATGTATCCTTTGCCTCCAGACATAGTAGGCTTGAATATTTCACCTTCTGAGCATGCTTACAAAACAGTGTCCATCCATACACTGATCTGGAAACCTGGGGAATGTGTAGCTAATATCCCAGTCACTAATACAGGCAGACAATGTGTGACTTATCAACCAGGAGAAGTAGTAGCATCAGGTTTACTGATAGACTCCTAATAGGCAATTTGGTGATAATTACCCAGATTTTGACTCCCAACAACAGAATCCAAGAATATTCTGGACAGCAGCTATGACAGCTGACTGACCTATACTCACTGTCTATATAAATGGCATACCATTGGTAGACACAGGTATAGATCTTACACTCATTAGAGATGCTGACTGGCCCAGCCATTGGCCAAAGATTAACGCAGACACTCATATGTCTGGCATAGGAGGATCAATAACAGCTGAAGTTAGTACTACCCCTTTGAGATGGATATTTGAAGGTAAAACAGGAGTTTTTACTCCTTTTGCAATTGAAAAAATCCCCATCAATCTATGGGGCAGACATCTTACAATAGTAAAGATTAAAATTGAATACCTCAGCTTTTTAGTCAGGGCTGCTGTTGAAAGCCTGCCTGAACTCTCACCTGTTCCCATTCAATGGAAAACTGATACACCAGTGTGGGTAGAACAGTGGCCCTTAACAAGTGATAAGATTCAGGTCTTATTAGATATAGTACAGGAACAATTTGACCAAGGACACTTACAACCTTCTCTAAGTCCTTGGAATTCCCCAGTTTTTGTTGTAAGAAAGAAATCTGGGAAAATGGAGGATTTTGACTGATTTAAGAAAAGTAAATGAACAGATGGAAACTATGGGAACTCTTCAGCCTGGGATTCTATCTCCTACTCAGTTGCCTAGAGAATGGCCTCTTTGGGTTATAGACATTAAGGATCTGTTTCTATTTTATCCCCTTTAGATAAGGAGGATGTGAAAAGATTTGCCTTTTCAGTGCCAAGCGTTAATTTAGCTGAGCCTTATAAAAGATATGAATGGACAGTTTTGCCACAGGGAATTAAAAATAGTCCTACTGTGTGTCAAATGTATGTGGCTGCTGCTCTTACTCCAGTAAGAAAAGCATTTCCAAAAGTAATGTTATTACATTACATGGATGATATATTGGGATGTGCACCCGATGAGCAAATACAAAAGACCATAGAAATACTAAGGAACTACAAATTGCATATAGCTCCAGAAAAAATTCAAAGGCATCTTCCTTTTCAATAGTTAGGATATGAAATATATCTTAAGGTGCTTACAGTACAAAAACTGTCTTTAAGAACAGAGAAGTTGGTCACCTTAAATGACTTGCAGAAATTGATAGGAGATATCCAATGGATGCGTCCAGTGTTAGGCTTAACTACCTATAAACTGCAACCTTTATAAGACATTTTAAGGGGAGATACTGCTTTAAACTCACCACATCAGCTTACAAAAGAAACTTAAGAGGCTTTGAGAGAGGTTGAACTACCTTTATCCGATGTAGTTGAAAGAGTCACTCAAAAACCCTTAGAAATCTCAGTTCTTGCTATAAAAGAGGCACTCACAGCAGTCCTTCATCAAGGAGACACTATGATAGAGTGAGTGAACTTCCCAGCACAACCAGAACAAAGCCTTACTCCTTACCCAGTGTTTGTGGCTAGAATTTTATTAAAGGCCATTACACGAGTAGTACAATTATCTGGGATAAATCCTGACAAGACATACACCTTTTATACCAATGCACAATTTAATGTATGCTGTGAAACCATCCCAGAGTGGCAAATTTTACTGGCCACAGCTCCAAATTTTACATACAGGTCTCCATTAAAGATACCTCAGCTATTACACAATTGGCAATGAATTTTTGAAGAAAAGGTTTCTAAGGTTTTTCTTAAAAGACCAACTATCTTAAAGATGCATCCAAACATAACATTTATGTTATATGCTCTCATGACTTAACTAAAAAGAGAGTAGTCAGAACTCCTTTTCAATACACTCAGCAGAATGAATTGTATGCAAACATGCTAGCTCTTATTTATTATCCAGGAGATGTAAATATAATATCTGATTCAGCTTATTCCATAGGTGTGATACAAAGAATTGCCACAGCCCAAATAAAATTTTTAGCTTCTAATATATATCAGCTTTTTAAGGTACTTCAAGAGCAAGTGAGAAAGCATCCAGATAAGATTTATATCTTGCATGCCCACTCTCATAGTGAACTTCAGGTCCTATGTTTTATGGAAATTCAAAGGCAGATCACTTTCTAACCATGTTAGCCAATAGTCCTTTATTTCAAGTAGCCCAAGAATCTCATTCTAAATATTCACCAGGCTGTGTGAGTTTTACATTTGCAATTTGGAATAACAAAAAAGGAAGCTAGGAGCATAATAAAAGCCTGTACAGCTTGCCTTTCTTTCCAGGCTCCTACCTTTCCCTCCAGGGAAAAAACACTTTTGGTTTGAGTCCCATTGAAATCAGGCAAATTGATGTGACCCATTATGAATCTTTTAGTCATCTGTCTTTTATCCATGGATTTTTCAGGATTTACTTTTGCAATAACAGGAGCAAAAAAGACAATCCTAGTGGTAACTGAATTCCTTGTGTGCCACAAGCAATAAAACTAGATAATGGACCTGCATATACTTCTAAACATTTTGCACAGTATTAGATTTTGTACACCACTGGCATACCTTTTAATTCTCAAGGACAGGCAATAGTAAAGAGGAGAAACAGAGACATCAAGATGCTCCTCTAAAAATAAAAGGGAGACCACAGGTAACTCTAGAGAACTTTTAAATTTAGTTCTCTATACTTTCAATTTTTTGATTTTTGATAAAGATTCACTGGCTCCGGCTGACAGGTTTTATAACCCACTGGAAAGGCAGTGTCCAGTGAGAACAGCTCCAGTATCTTTAGATCATCAGGTGATGTGGAGAAATCCAGAAAATAGTGAATGGAAAGGACCAGGTAAATTAACTTCTTGGGGGAGAGGATTTGCTTGTATCTCTACAGATGGAGAAGGAATCAGATGGTGCCAATGAGGCATATTTGCTTTGTCCATCAGAGACAGAGAAGACCCTTGAAACAAAGGAAAAGACCCAAGAAACATTGGATGGTTCCATCTCAGACTACAAGTGCCACTGAAAAAGCATGACAATGAACATCAAAAGTCATTGATGAGACTAACTCATGACTTTAAAACCAGCAGGAATCATTGGATTCCCTGACACATGAAATAATGGACAATAGATTGGTTTTAAACTATCACTAGGACTTATGGACATGTATAATTCCTCACATTTATTCTTGTTGTTTGTTACATCACTACTAGCCTGTGCTATATTACTATGTGCTTGTGTAATACCATCCATACTGATGGATTTATGTATTCCTGTTTCAAGTAAGACTCTTCATCCCAGAGAAGACCTGCTAACAATATCTGCTTTGGTGTTCTCACCATCTTGAGAAGTCAGGGAGGGCACGATCACCTTCTTTTTGGTGTTTTCACCTCTCTTCCTGAGAAGTCAGGGAGTGTGTGACCACTTGTGTTCTAAAACAAAAGAAAGCGGGACATGTAAAGGGCTGGAACTCTGGAGAAGTATAGTTAAAACAAGGTGTTAACTCAGTAGAATTGATGATATAATGGTTCTCTAGTTCCCATATATACTTAGTATTTAGTATGATGATGTAATGGTTCTCGAAGTTCACACATAATCAATATGCTGTAATGATTAATATTAATAACCAAATTAACAAAAACCATATAATTATCTCAATAGATGCAGAAAAAGCATTTTATAAAATCCAACATCCATTCCTATTAAAAACACTTGAGAGTATAGGAATAAATGGACTTTTCCTTAAAATAACCAGTAGCATCTATCTTAAATCATCAGTAAGCTGCATATGTAATGGGGACAAACTGCAACCATTTCCTCTAAGATCAGGAGTAAAACAAGATTGTCCACTATCACTGTTACTATTTAATATTGTATTAGAAATGCGAGCTTTGGCAATAAGAGTTGAGAAAGAGATTAAAGGAATAAGAATAGGCAATGAGAAAACCAAATTATCACTCTTTGCTGATGATATGATGGTATAATTAGAGAACCCCAGAGATTCTACTAAAAAGTTATTAGAAACAATCCACACCTTTAGCAAAGTTGCAGGATACAAAATAAATCCACATAATTCATCAGCATTCTTATATATCACTAACAAAACCCATCAGTTAGAGTTACAAAGAGAAATTCCATTTAAAGTAACTATTGATTGTATAAAATATTTAAGAATCTACCTGCCAAGGGAAAATCAGAAACTTTATGAGCAAAACTACAAAACACTTTCCACACAAATTAAGTCTGATCTAACCAACTGGAAAAATATTAAATGCTCTTGGATTGGGTGAACAAATATAATAAAGATGACAATACTACCTAAACTAATCTATTTATTTAGCATTATACCAATCAGACTCCCAAAAAAACTATTTTAATGACCTAGAAAAAATAACAACAAAGTTCATATGGAAAAACAAAAGGTCAAGAATTTCAAGGGAATTAATGAAAAAAAAATCAAATGAAGGTGGCCTAGCTATACCAGATCTAAAATTATATTATAAAGCAGCAGTTACCAAAACCATCTGGTATTGGCTAAAAAATAGACTAGTTGATTAATGGAATAGGTTAGGTTCAAAGGACAAAACAGCCAATAACTTTAATAATCTAGTGTTTGACAAACCCAAAGACCCCAGTTTTTGGAATAAGAACGCATTATTTGACAAAAATTGCTGGGAAAATTGGAAATTTGTATGGCAGAAACTAGGCATTGACCCACACTTAATACTGTACATCAAAGCATAAAGAATGAGATTATAAATAAATTGGAAGAGCATAGGATAGTTTATGTCTCAGACTGGTGGAAGATGGAGGAATTTATGACCAAAGAAGAACTAGAGATCACTATTGACTACAAAATAGAAAATTTTAATTATATCAAATTGAAAAGTTTTTATACAAACAAAACTAATGCAGACAAGATTAGAAGGGAAACGATAAACTGGGAAAATATTTTTACAGTCAAAGGTTCTGATAAAGGCCTCATTTCCAAAATATATAGAGAATTGACTCTAATTTATGAGAAATCAAGCCATTCTCCAATTGATAAATGGTCAAAGGATATGAACAGACAATTCTCATGGAAAAAATTGAAACTATTTCTAGCCATATGAAAATATGCTCCAAGTCATTATTAATTTAAAAAATGCAAATTAAGACAACTCTGAGATACCACTACACACTTGTCAGATTGAGTAGAATGACAGGGAAAGATAATGCAGAATGTTGGAGGGGATGTAGGAAAACAGGGACACTGATACATTGTTGATGGAACTGTGAACACATCCAGCCATTCTGGAGAGCAATTTGGAACTGTGCATACCCTTTGATCCAGCAGTGTTTCTATTGGCCTTATACCCCAAAGAAATACTAAAGAAAGGAAAGGGACCTGTATATGCCAAAATGTTTGTGGCAGCCCTGTTTGTAATGGCTATAAACTGGAAAATGAATGGATGCCCATCAATTGGAGAATGGTTGGGTAAATTGTGGTATATGAATGTTATGGAATATTATTGTTCTGTAAAAAATGACCAGACTTACATGAACTGATGCTAAGTGAAATGAGCAGAACCAGGAGATCAGTATATAATTCAACAACAATACTGTATGAGGATGTATTCTGATGGAAGTGGATTTCTTTGACAAAGAGATCTAACTCAGTTTCAATTGCTCAAGGATGGACAGAAGCAGCTATACCCAAAGAAAGAACACTGGGAAATGAATGTAAACTGCTTGCATTTTTGTCTTTCTTCCCAGTTTATTTTTACCTTCTGAATCCAATTCTTCCTGTGCAACAAGAGAACTATTCGGTTCTGCACATATATATTGTATCTAGGATAAACTGTGACATATTTAACTTGTATAGGATTGTTTGCCGTCTGGGGAAGGGGGTGAAGGAAGGGGGGGGGGGAGTTGGAACAGAAGTGAGTGCAAGGGATAATGCTGTAAAAAAATTATCCAGGCATGGGCTTTGTCAATAAAAAGTTATAATAAAAACAGAAAAAAGAAAAAAGAAAATTACAGATAGAAAAACTTTTGATTTACAAAAAAGAACAGAGTCTTCAAATTAAAGACCAATGAGCTTATGTTTGATTCCTGGGACTATTTTTAATACATCATTAAAGAGATGTTGGGCAAACTTTTACAGAAGAAAAAGTAGCAGCAATGAAAAGAACCAGTATAACTTCACCAAGAATAGATAATACCAGATTAATCTCATTGTCTTTTTTCTTTTTAATAAAGGAATAAAATATTGATAGATGAAGGGAAAATATTATTTACTTAAATTATAACAAAGTTTTAAATAAATTATCTCATGTAATTTTTTATAAAAGTGACATGTGGACTAGGTGATAATGCAATTAAGTGATTCAAAATTGTTTGGATAACCAGACTCAAAGAGCAATTGTTAATGATTTATGGTCATTATAATAGCTCCCCAGCATACTATTCTAGAGATCTATGTTTATTCCTGTAATATTTAGCATTTTTGTCAGTTACTTGAATAAAAGATTTCAAGTGGTAGGTGAATTACCTAGGAAAAGTAGCACATTTTATATGATTTCTTTGCATGGTGATAGCAGTAGTCTTGTCACTGCTTGTCCTGATTGAATCAAAATGTTTGACCTTGATTAAGTGAAAATGGAATTATATTTACATTTAGTAAGTTCTCTATCAATGTACTGCTAAGTTTTATATCATATCTATATTTTATTGTTCTTTTGTGATTTTTAATTCTGTAGTTTTCTTAATGATAGATGTTTTCAAAGAAACATATAAAAGTTGTAGCTCTTAAACAACTACAATATTTTTATTATCTGCTAAATTATATTGCAGTGGCTGAAAGTATAGAGAAGTCAAGGATTTCAAAGACATAATTGACAGCAAAACAAGACCAGTCACAACAAAGGGCAACAAACAATGAAAAACAACATTAAAAACTGACAAATTATTGCTTGAAAGATATTAATTAATCCATAGAAGACAATCAAAAATATTCAGAGAGTCATGATAACTAAAGGAGCTGCTACTGATTTGTTGACAATATGCCATAGGCTTTATAATGTTATGGAGAAGGGAAGCAATAAGAAGAAAAAAATTGCAAAAACGCCTGTCATAGGCAATATAACACAAAGACTGAAGTACTTAAGATTATAAAAGGGCCATAATTGACCATATCCATAACAAAACCAACGGAAATTATATGATAATCTCTATAGATACAGGAAAAAGCTTTTAACAAAATACAGAACCCATTCCTATTAAAAACAAAAAGAGCTATAGGGATAAAGGGCTTTCCTTAAAATAATAAGTAATATCTGTTTAAAACCAATAGCAAGTATTATTTGTAATGGAGAGAAACTAGATGCATTTCCAGCAATATCAGAGGTGAAACAAGGATGCTCCTTATCAAAGCTATTGTTCAATATTGTACTAGAAACATTAGCTTTAACAATAAGAAAAGAAAAATAAATTAAAATAATTAGAATAGGCAATGAAGAAATAAAGCTATCACTCTTTGAAGATGATACGAGGATATACTGAGAGAATTCTAGTAAATTATCAAAAAAAAAAAAACAACTGGAAACAATTAACATGCTGCTTTCACAAAGTTTCATGATATACAAGAAACTCACACAAATCATCAGCATTTGAAAATATTACAGACAAAGTCCAACAGCAAGAAATAGAAAGAAAAATTCCATTTAAAAGAGACAAAATAAAATATTTGGATGTCTACCTGCCAAGACAAACCCAGGAACTATATACACACAATTACAAAACACTTCTCACACAAATAAAGTCAGGTCTAAAAAATTGGCAAAATATCAATTGCTCACTGGAAGACCAAGCTAATATAATAAAAATGACACTTCTACCTAAATTAGCCATACTAATTAAATTGCTAAAAAATTATTCTAAAGAATTAGATGATATAAAAATAAAATTAATCTGAAGAACAAAATCCCAGAATATCAAGAGAATTAATTGGAAAAAATACAAAGGATGGTGGCTTAGCAATACTAGACCTAAAACTATATTATAAAGCAGCAGTTATCAAAACCATTTGGTACTGGCTGAGAAATTGAGTGGTGAATCAGCGGAAGAGATTAAATACACATAACACAATAATAAAGGCCTATAGTGATCTAGTACTTTATGAACCCCCAAAGTCTAGCTTCTGAGAGAATAACTCACAATTTGACAAAAATTGCTGGGGAAAAATTGGAAAATAATATGTCAGAAACTCAGCTTAGATTTATATCTCACACCGCATACCAGAATAAAATGAAAATGTGTACATGATTTGGGCATAAAGGGTGACACAATATGCACATTAGGAGAACAAGGAATAATTTATCTATCAGATATCTGAAAAAGAGAGGAATTTATAACCAAAGAAGAACTAGAGGATATTATGAAAGGCAAAATGGACAACTTGAGTTACATTAAATTAATTTTTTTTTTGCAAAAATAAAACCAATGGAAACAAGATTAAAAAGGAAGTACAAAGCTGAGTTTTAAAAATTTACAATTAGTGTTTCTGAAAAAGGTTTCATTTCTAAAATATATAAAGAACTTTGTCAAATTAATAAGAATACAAGTCATTCCCCAATTGATAAATGATCAAAGAATATGAATAGATAATTTTCAACTGATGAAATTAAAGCCATATATAATCATATGAAAAATGCTCTAAATCATTACTGATCAGAGAATTGCAAATTAAAACAACTCTGAGTTATCATCTCACACCTCTCATATTAGTTAATATGATAGGGAAGATAATGATAAATGGAGAGGATGTGAGAAAACTAGGACATAAATGCATTATTAATGTGGTTGTGAAATGATCCAACCATTCTGGAGAACAATTTGGAACTGTGCATATTCTTTGACCCAGCAGTACCACTACTAGGTTTGTGCCCCAAGGAAATCATAAAGGAGAGAAAAGGACCCACATGTGCAAAAATGTTTGCAGCATTTTTTTTTTGTGGTAGCAAAGAAATGGAAAATGAGTAGATGTGCATCAATTGAGGAATGGATGAATAAATTGTGATATATGAAAGTAATAAAATATTATTGTTCTATTAAAATGATGAATAAGCTGATTTTAGAAAGCCTTGGAACATCAAAGCTTGCAGTTGCCAGGGAACTGGAAATCTAGTTAAAGTTCCAGGGCTGAACAGAATGCTTGTGGTCACTGAGAGACTCAGAGTACAGATCAGGAGAGTAGTAAATACATGTTTCTCTAAATCTTACCAACCTGTAAAAACTAAAAACTTACAGGTCTCGAGAATTATCTACAAAAACAGCTGCATAAAAAACTGAAACTTTCCCCCTCCACACCAGAAGCAGAGTCCCAATGTAGCATAGAATAAAAACTAGGCTGGAAAAATAAGTAAATAGCAAAAAAAAAAAAAAAAAAAAAAAAAAAAAAAGACTGACTACAAAAGTTAATATTATGACAGAGAAGATCAAAACTTAAACAGAAAATAGAAATTGGCCTCAGATCATGAAAGAGTTCAAAAAAGATTTTTAAAGTCAAATAAAAGAAGTAGAAGGAAAATTGGGAAAACCATGATAGGGATGTAAGAAAATCATTAAAAAAAAAAAAAAAAAAAAAAGTTAACAACATGGTTACCAAAAAAAAAAAAAAAAAAAAAAAAAAACCTAAAGAAAAGAACACCTTAAAAACAAAATAGGCCAAATGATAAAAAGTATCAAAAAATAAATGAAAAGAATGCCTTGAAAAGCAGAACTGTTCATATGGAAAAAAAGGTGATATACAAAAAATGCACTGAAGAAATTGAATCTGTAGAAAGCTGAAATGGCTGAATGAAAAAAAAATGGTACAAAAATCCAATGAAAAATAGAATTCCTAAAAAAGCAGAATTGGTCAAATGGAAAAAAAGGTTCAAAAGTTCACTGAAGAGCATAACACCTTTAAAATTAGATTGGAGCAAGTAGAAATTAATTACTTTATTAGATATGAAGAAACAATCAAACAAAATTAAAAGAATAAAAAATAGAAGAAAATGTGAAATATTTCATTGGAAAAACAATTGACCTGGAAAACAGAGCCAAAAGAGATAGTTCAAGAATTATGGACTATGTGAATGCCATGATTATAAAAAGGACCTAGTTATTATTTTTCAAAAAATTATCAAGGGAAACTGCCCTGATGTTATTGAAATTGGAAAAATCCAGTGATTATCTCCTAAATGGGATTCCCAAAGAGAAATTCCCAAGAATATTATGGCAAAATTCCAGACCTCCCAGGGCATGTCAAATAAATAATTCAAATATCATAGAATCACAGTCAGGATAACACAAGATTTAGTCATTTCTAGTATCAGAGGGCTTGTCATATAACATTCCAGATGGTAAAAGGCTGGGATTACCCTGAAGTTAGGAGATGATTGCAGAAGTGGTGATATATGATTGTGAAAGAGTACTATTATGCTATAAGAAATGAAAAGCAGGGTGATTTCAGAAAAACCTGGGAAGATTGACATGAATGGATGGAAAGTGAAAGGAGCAGAAACAGAAGAATATTGTACACAGTAACATCAATGCTATAAAGTGATCAACTGTGAATGACTTTTCATCAATGACTTATGATGATAAATGCTATCAACCTCCAGAGAAAGAAATGTTGGGAATCTGAATGCAGAATGAAGCATACTTTTAAAATTTTCTTTAGTTTTCCTCTTTTTGATGGTGGGGTGGAGTGGGGTCTATGATTTTTTTCTGCAAAGTGATTAATATGGAAATATGTTTGGCATGAGTTTGCATGTACAATATCAAATTACTTGCCTTTTCAATGAGAAGAGAGAGGGGAAAGGGAGAAAGAGAATTGGGAAATCAAAAACTCTTTAATGAATGTTAAAAATTGTTTTTACATGTAATTGAAAAAAATATTAAGTAAAAGTAAGCTAAAAAAGATGTTCACACAAAACACTTAAGTTTAATCTACATATTAACATTTTCTCTTTAGTTCCCCAAGTCTAAATGATAAAAATAAATAAATAAATAAACAAATAAATAAAGCTCTGGTTTGCAGCATTTGCCAATTTCCAAGGTATACATGCTAATACTAAAAATTTAACAATTCAGTTGGTACAGACTTGCTCCAGGATATCCTTGCATTGATTAATCATAAAATCACTCATATGTAAAATCATTTGCTGCCAAATATAGGAATTCAAAAGTGAGTATGATCTTAGCTGTGGTAATTGAATTCTTTTAGTTAGCTTGCAATAATTTTTTCTTGACCTAAAGAATCTGTATTTTGGCTATAGCATTGCTGAAAATTTCCCTTTGGGGGCTTCTTTTAGAAAGTGACCCATAGAATGTACTATTTTCACTTTGCCTTTTTGATTTGAATTAATCTAGGCAGTTATGTTGTATGGTTTATGCAAATATAGCATACAAGAAACTACATTATATTTAGAATGAGACAAGATAAGTAATTATTGTATATGTACTAAATATCATAGCAGCTGAATATTTAGGGAAGTAAGGGGAAAGGAAAGCAAATAAGCTTTTCTGGAAAGACATTTCTTCCTGGACTGTGGTTTTTGACTAACATTTTGTGCAATACTTCTCTGGAAGAAGGAGCTTAATTATTATTCTCTTGTGATTTCTTGATCATTTTTCAATCTGGAGACTTTTTAAAAAATCATCATTGGATTATGTGTGAAAGTGCTAGCTGGTTTTTTGACTCCCTTTTATTCTACCATCTTAAGGAATTACTTGAATTAAATTTTGATTAAAATTCCATTAACTATTAATTTATATGAAAACCTTTCTTATACACTATATGCCTTTTGAAGTCTGGAATTACATACATTTCTATGATCATATCTCCAATGTCTGTCTTAGTACATTACAAAACACCATTTAATTAATTAATAAAAATATGAATCAAAGTCATTCAAGGCAGAACTATCCCAAATGTTTAGTAAAAGAAAGACTGCTATTGCAAGAGACTTTGGAATAATAGGAGAATTATTAATTTATTTAGTTAATTAGGGTTTTTTTTTTAAGAGAATCTATTTTCTTTCTCAGATAGATGTTCTGAGTCTCAGAAAAAGACTTAAGTCAAAGACCTTACACTAAAGATTATATGACTATTTGAATCATATCAGGTCAGAAAAAAAAAAGGAATGGTTAGAGAATATTCATAAAATGACTGCATAAATCTGAATCAAAGTTTTTGGAGTCCCTTTCTGACATAGGAAACTTTCAAGAACTGCCATATATAAACCTAAATTTCTTTCCAGAGATATGTCTCAAAAGTACACATCATGGAATAGAACAAAGAGTTAAACTAACTTTTTTAATAATCCCTAGATAAATCCAGCCTTTCTATTCTAAAATGAGATATTAAGAAAGTGAATGAAATTGTGAGAATATAAATGCTACAGAAAGCAATCATTGGTAATAGAGGTCTTTATGTACTCAGAAGAAAAAGTCTTATTTTTTTCTTTAAAAAGTGTATGAAGAAAAACATTGCAGACATAATACATTCTTATTCTGATAAAACATTTGCTACAGTGTCAAAATAAATGTTGCTCAAAATTATTTTAAATTGCCTTCAATATCAGCATTATCTTATTGAAAGAAAATTGTTTTAGGGGCTATATCCAAAAGACAATGATAAATGACAATATCTCACATTGGAGAAATGGCTAAAGGAATGATGAAGGGTCAGTATTATTTACTGTCAATAATAATGATCTGGAAGTAATAATGTATTATATATTAATGAAATACTAGGTTCATCCCAAATTGGATATGATTTCATATATCAGTAAGGGCTAAACAGTTATAAAATGACCAAGAAATAGAAAACTAGCAAATTAGAAATTTCATAAACAAAAGAGACATGAAGCTCTTAGGGAAAAAGCTGCTCAATAAGTATTGTCAAGAAGTATCTACTAAAGCTAACAACAACAAGGGGAACTTTTAAATCTGGTTTGAGAGACAAGAAAAACATATATGAAATTGCTAAAGAATGGCAAGATAACAAAAAATAAGCTGTGTAATATGCAATATAAATATGATTTTTTTCCCCCAAGGCAAATGGGGTTAAGTGACTTGTCCAGGGTCATGCAGCTAGAAAGTATTAGGTGTCTGATACCAGATTTGAATTCAGGTCCTACTGACTTCAGAATGCTCCATCCACTGTGCCACCTAACTGCCCCTAAAAATATAATTTTGAATTGTCGATGTAAATGATAAATGTGAGAAACTTCAGGGAAAACTTTATAAGTGAATGGATGAAAGGATGACATCATAAATAACTGCAATTAACATAATGTTTTAGATTGTGTTTCATTATTGTGGTTGCAAAAAGAATTGTAGTTGGTCTTGTTATGTAAAGTAAAATAAATCATCAATAAATGAATTACTACTAAGGGCTAGAGGATAATGTGATGGAGAATGTTATGACTTTTTTTTTAGAAAAGCAGTTAAAGCAGGTCTTGGACTTTCATCCTAATATAAATGTCCTGAATTTTTGCCCTTATATGTATGTCAATCAGTTGCCATTGCTTGCTTGTAGGAAATGGCCCAATAAGTCAGGTTTCCTTTCCCATGCATTCATGGGATAGTGTCAAGAGCAGTAACTAAAAAATAAATCATGTCTACTAGGAGAAGAAAGTGTCTGGACTTGATTATACCCATATTTCAAGTTTGGAGATCACAAAAAGGTATGCCTGTTTCTCACATTCACTTTCTCTTTTAACCTTAAATCTTACTACCCAGATAGTACAATAGAAAAATAAGATGTTCTTCCATATTTGAATGGAACCTACTTCAGTACCTGACAAAAAGTAAGTATTTAATAAATAGCTTTTTAATTTACTAATTGATTGATTAATTTATACTGAGTCATCTTGAGGGTGCAGAATGTAATTCTCTCTTTTCATAATTTAAAATACAAATCTGTCTATTAATTTGCATTCCATGTTGTGTAAGGGTAGTCAGAGTTTCAAAGAATTTCATATTATTTAAAGATATTCCAGAGGGTTTCATATTATTTAGAGATATTTCTGTCTCCTTTCCTTGCTCTTTTTTGAATTCCCTAGCTTTGGAACATTCTTATTTTGAGGTTGTGAGATAAGGGTAGTATGCTGAAAACACATGTGCTAACATCTTGGTGACCTCATACATGCCTGTTAGAGATCCATGATTTGAACACAGGCTTTTCTACATTAAATCCATTGCTCTTTTAGTGAAATCTTGTTTCTAAAATGGCAAAGATTAGAGAAAGATTCAAAACCAGACATTCACAAGAGGGATCCTAAGGAAAGGAAAGGCTTGGATTTCAAGCTATAAGAACTTGTTGCCAAGAGACAGAAAAGTGGTCCAATTAAACAAGAGATATGAATTTAACTTTTCATACTCAAAGACTGCACAGGCACATTGGGGTTTAAGTCCAGTCTTGTGTTTGCCAACTAATTGTGCTCTCTCTACTCACCCCAAACCCTGTCAGTTAAGAAGTTTTTTGAATTATTTTTATCAGCTTCCACAGAATATATGGGGTGGCAGAAAGTCAGGCTTCTGCATAGCCTTAATTTCTGGAAGACTATATACTTTCTTTGCTATCCTTTTCTTTTTCCTTCATTTAATTTGCAATGCTGTAAATCTCTTCCTTTCCCAACATTTACAGATAACAGGATTGACATGAAAAACCTCATGGATTAAGTTTAAAAAATGGGAGTATGTTAGCACTTAGTGTAGTAAAGGGGAAAATAAACATTGTAACACAGCAAAGAGAGAATAAATCATTGTTGTGTTTTATAGTCTCATAAAAAATTTTATCTTCTTTGATTGAGAATGGTTTCATCAAAAGATTTCAGAGGAAAGTACTAACAACATTCGCTCTCTGGTTTGGTCTTTTTTTTTGGCTTTGCAGGGGTGTGTGTGTGTGTGTGTGTGTGTGTGTGTGTGTGTGTGTATCCTTATACTAGTTCCTATATTTCAAAGCTCTACATTTGTCCTGCACTTCCAAAGTCAGGGGAAAATATCCTATTGGCTCCATGCTATATAGCCTTGTGGTAAAAACTGCTTAAAAAAAAAAAAAACTATAACTTTATCATTGTTCCATGTTTTGTGCTTTATTGGGCCATCAGGAACACAACGTAAAATATACAGATGTGTTATAACAGTTGGAGGCTTTGGATCTGACCTAGCATCCAATTCATACTGACAAAAATTAAAATATCATCCCTTGGAGCAAAACCCAACTCATTATCATATACACTATAATTTTGACTAAATTTTGCTATTATTTAATTTAACCAAAGATTCAAAATAATTTTTCATTGTTTTTTGATGTTTTACTTTACTTTTGGTTTTAGTTGTAGGTAGGAAATTTGTGGTTTTACTTGATTAAATCTGATCATTTAGAGTAGTCAATCATGTATATTCTTCCAGTATGTTCACTCCAGGGAAAAACAGGCCCCTGAGATTTAATGACAATGATCCAAACCATGATGAACTAAGGTAATTTCACTTTTGTTGACCATTGCTTTGGGTCATTGTAATTTAATGAGTAGTAATCCCATTTAAAATATGTTACAGGCAGCAAGATGCCTGCTGGGAGAAAACAGCTATGCATGGGCAGATCAATATTCATTGTGTGCTTTCAACCATTCAATAATCGATTCACCCTTGTTATGAGAAAATAAATGCTGAAGTCCCCAAAGTTAATATCTAAGGCAAGCTTTTACAAAGCTATCAAATTATTAAAAGTTTTTATGGTTGTCTTCTGTTTATTTATTTGTTCTTGAAATCTCCATGATTCATCTCAAAACATCCTATTCCAAAATATCAAGACAAATTTCACAGTAAATATTCCTAAGTAAATTGCCTTTGTTTCCTTTACTATTGCCAAAGTGCCGAAGGCTTCTTTGGACTCAAACATGTTCACAATTTCACTGTTTTTCCTTGTCTGTTCCTGTATTAAACACATCTGATTAACCCTTATGTAATGCATTCAGCAGGTTTTAGAAATAAGGTGTTACATCTTCTACTACATGTATTATTTAGTAGTTTTCAATTCCTCTAATATATACTTTAAAAGAAAGTGAAGCATCTTTTTTAGACCAGTCAGAATTTTCAAAGGGCTGAGTTACATTTTCTGGGCTTTCAGCTTTCCCCGTTGCCATAGAAATGGGTTTGTAAAGGACTGAATCTGTACAGCATAATCAAAAACATTAAATCAGCATATAAAAGAACTCCCGCCTAGCTTCTCTCCAGTCTGTGGTAATGGTTTTGCTGCTTTTATAGAAGCATCTTACAGTATATAATTCATTCAGGCAAGTTCAAAAATCATCTTTCACTGAATGGCATTTCAGAGAGTATCTCAGACATTGTATACTCTTCTGATAACTGATCTGGATTTTCCATTCACCATATAAGTACTCTAATTTGTTCTGAAAAATAGAAATCAAACCATGGAACTACACACATCAGGACACAGAATGTAGTGCATGAGTCTTACTCATTTGGTTTCAATTAGAAAGATAATGTGAATGGTAAACGAGATTCATTTCCTTGGATCCAAATCACATTGCTATTTAACAGAAATTGATTAACATTTCACCTCAGTGACTAAATTTCCTTAGTCACTACAGTGACAAAGCCTCATTTCCTCAAATCCCCTTTCCATGGAAGATTTTTCCACAGCCTTAAATACTAAAGATCCTTTGTTTAAAGTTGAGTTTATTTGGGATTTTAACTTAAACTTACTCAACCACTATGCCAATTCAAAAATTCTACTAGTCAACCAAATAACTTTAAAAAGTCATATTCCTGCATTTATTCATTGCTGTAAAGTTTAATCAGGATTCCCAAACCTATTTTAACAATGCAAAACTTTGATTCTGACTCCCTCTAGATCAAGGAAGCAGATGTTCTTTCCTCCTATGTTCCTGAATTGAAGTTAATTAGATTCTTTCTGGTAACTAAAACTAGCATGAGTCTAAAATTAACAGCTACTTTAATTCTGCTGTGTGTCATCTTTCATTGTAATCTGCTTTCAGAACAGACTCTGTTCAGCAACTTTTCACTTCATTGTAGAAGGCTCATTTCGTTAGCGCTGATGTCAGTGTTACTTGCATTTTTTACAAAGGTCAAGTCCCTTCCATAACTCTTAAAGGAGACACTAAACTCACCATCCTAAACAAAAAAAGATGATGTCCAACTTCATTAGTCAAAATGACCAAGTGTCACAAATTTATAAGCTTCCTACCTCAGTTGAACTAAGGTATATAAAGAAAAATAAGCAAGATGAAAGGTTCTTAGATCCTCCCCTGCAAAACTCTGTGACCTCTGCCAATAAGTGTTAGAAAGGTTAGAAAAGGGCCAAAAGGAACAATGGAGTTAATTACTATCAACAGAAAAGTTCAGATGGAAGTATTTAACTTGCCATCCCTGAATTCTGCAGTTACCCAACAGCACACTGAAAGAAATTTTGAGCAACTTGGAAGCAATGAGCTGACATTGGGAATTTGGCTTTAGCATTTACAAAGCATTTTATATAAGTTACTAATCTTATCCTGAGAATTAGGTACTGCTATTGTCTCCATTTTACAATGAAAAATTTGAGAAAATTGAGGCACAGGCCAGAAGAGCAATGACTTCTCCTTAAATCATATCACGCTGAAAGCACCAAAAACTTATAGAACCTTAGATAACTCTGAAAATAGCCTCAAGAAAAACCTGAAGATTGGGATAGTTCCCCACTACCCTTGGATAACAGTTCAACATTTATAAAAATTAAAAGTCAAGAAATAGGCCCGGAAAGACAACAAAAACATAAAAACTTGAGGAAACAGCAACAAAGAGCCTTGCAAAAAAATATTACTATGGGAACAAGGAAGATAGAGACACAAACATCAAAGACAACACTCTCAAAAGAGCAATAAAAAAAACTTCAAAGGAAAAAATTGAAATGTTTGGTAGAATTCACATGTAAATTTATCTGGTCCTGGAGATGTTTTCTTAGGGAGTTGATTAATAGCTTGTTCTTTTTCTTTTTCTAAAATGAACTATTTGAATAATTTATTTTCTCTACTGTTAACCTAGGCAATCTTTATTTTTGTAGGTATTCTTCTATTTCATGTCAATTACCAAATTTATTGGCATATAGTTGGGCAAAAAACTCCTAATTATTGCTCTAGTTTCCTCTTCATTGGTGGAAAGTTCTCCCTTTACATTTTTGAGACTAACAATTTTATTTTCTTCTTTCCTTTTTCTAATCAAATTAACTAAAGGTTTACCTATTTTGTTTTTTTTTTTCCTATAAAACCAACTCTTAATTTTATTTATTCAATATTTTTCTTCTTTTCAATTTTTTAATATCCCCTTTTATTTTCAGAATTTCAAATTTGGTATTTAATTGAAGGTTTTTAATTTGTTTTTTTTTCTAGTTTTTTTAGTTGTAAGCCCAATTCATTGATCTTATCTTTCTCTATTTTATACAAGTAAGCATGTGAAATATAAAATTTCCCTTCATAACTGCTTCAGCTGCATCCCACAATTTTTGCTATGTTGTCTAATTATCATGCTCTTGCATGAAATTATTGATTGTGTCTATGATTTGCTTAAATAATGCTACCTAGAAAAATAAATTGAACAAACCATAAATAAGTTGCTAAAAAATCTCCAAAAGTAGATGGATTCAAAAATAAATTCTACTAAACATTAAAATAAAAATTACTTCTACTAATTTATAAACTCTTTGGGTAGAAGAGAATAGGGGAAAAGTCCTACCAAATTCCTTTTAGGGAACAAATATAGTTTTGATACCTAAAATTGAAAGAATAGAAACAGAAACTTCATCAAAGACCATCTCATCAACACAGAAACAAGTGATCCAGGCCACAGGAGGGGGTGAATTCAAAGATCTCATCAAGTAGAAACTGGCAAAAAGTTGATGAGGAAGATGTGATGACTTGCCTGATAAAAAGTGTGCTAAAGAATATCCCCATGAAGCATTCATGTACCAGAAGAATGTGGATTCTGAATTCTGGTTTCAGACTAATCACCTTAACATTTTCCCATTTTCTCCTTGTCAACATTGGCTCTGGAATTTCCATTGGGAAAGTGGAGATGGGAGACAAAATTGGTTGGATTGGCAGGAGCTTGATTAGAGGACATACTTTTTATTCTGAAACAATTTTCCTAAATAATGTCTGCATTTTATTTTCAATTTATGAAATAAAACAAGCATTTCCATAACAGAGTAGGATTTTTTTAAGATATTTAAAATCAGTGGCAGTTTGTTAGTGCACTGGATAGAGCACTAGGTCTGAAGTCAGGAGGACCTGAGTTCAAATCTGACCTCAGATACTTAACATTGCCTAGCTGTGTGACCCAGGGGAAGTCACTTAACCCCAATTGCCTCAGAAAGAAAAAGATATTTAAAATCAACAACTATTTCAAATATATGAAACAGTTCTCAAAAGACACGTTATTAGTAGCCACATCAAATCATTAGTAATCAAAGAAATGCAAATTAGAACAAGTTTGAGATTTTATCTCAGAAACATTTGGTAATCAAAAATTACAAAGCTAAAACAGTAATTGAGGAGAAGTTGTGGGAGGACAGGTACATTAATATGCTCTTCATAGATCTATCAATGTATTTTATATACATTCCTTATCCCAATAATTATATGGATTGAGTTGATGGAACACCATGCTATTTTATGGGGCAGCAAGGTAGTATAATGGATAAAAAGTGACAGGCTTAAAGTCAGGAAGATTCATCTTCATGAGTTTAAATCTGGCCTCAGACAATTACTAGCTGAGTAACCCTGGGCAAATCACTTAGCGTTCTCTGCTTCAGCTTCTCATTTGTAAAATGAAATTGAGAAGGAAATAGCATACCATTCCAGTATCTCTGCTAAGAAAACCTCAAATGGGGTCATAAAGAGTAAGATAATACTGAACAACAATGCTACTTTATTAAATTACTTCTGGATCTTGTGTGCCTAATTTGTCTCATTAATCAATTTTTCTATTTTTTTATCATAGCAAAAACATTTTGAGAAGTACTGTTTTATGTGTACAGTTTGAGATGTGAGATTATTAGGTTTCCTTCCTTCTCAGTTGTTTTTTATTATTTTCTTTCAGATTTTTGGCCATTTGTTCTTCTAGATAACTTTCTACATTTTTCTAGCTCTATAAAGTAACTGCCATTTTAATTGATAAGGCACTGACTTTATAGTTAGCATTATTATTTGTATTATATTGATATGATTCAATCATAATAAATTAATTTCTGTTCAGTTATTTGAATGTCTTAAAGTCTGTAAATAGTCTTTTGCTTATACATTCCCATTATTTTCTATATATTTTTGTAGCTGGATTTCTAGGTATTGTATATATTTTGTAATTTTTCTTAATTGAGTTGTTTTTCCACATTTTTTTCATAAAAAATTTGATCCACAAAAAGTATTAGGTACAGAAGGCCCTGATGAATATGATTAAACACATTATGCTATATTCTGTGAACATAATATAAAATTATTACACAATAAGTAAATATGAAAGGGGAATGGTTATATTTGCCTGTTATAAGAGAGCATTTTAGTAGCTTCTTTTAATGTGGGTAGCTCTGAGAATTACGAGGAAAATAGGGATTAGTGATAGTGATGTTAAAAAGAAGAAAATAAATTTTAAAAAATTACAAATTTATTAAAATAAACAAGAGAATTAAAGAAAATTCAAAAGAGAACAGATAACTAAGACAGTATTGTAACTACTATATTCAATTTTAAATATACAAAAATATATATTACATATGTATATATGTTTATATTAAATGTCTTAGAAGCTATCCATTGTCTCATATAAAAGCCTCTTTTTATTCTTCTTTGTCTTAGGAAATGTTTGATTTTTTTCAGATTCATAATAATAAAAATGAAAATAAACCTCCCCCCAAAATTTAAATGAGGTATGAATTAATGGTAGGGAAATGCAAACACTAGTTTCAAATAATACAAATCTGATTGTAAAAGTTAGATAAGAGATGGAAGAGTGACAGAAACAAATAAAAGGGTTGAGAGAACTAGGAATTTGTTATTTAGAACTGGGAGAAAAGCATGTGTGAGAGAAAAAGGGGAAGAAATGAATGGAGAGAGAGAGACATTAAAAATGACCTTCAGTTAGTCAACTTTATTGTCTATCAATGTGCTAACTTGATATTCTGTCATATTTTGTCAAGAAGAAAAAGAAAGTTATTTTAAATCATGAACATGAGAATATTTGTCTTTCATAATAAATAGAACTAATCTAAATCTGACCCCACTTAGAAAAGTAAAGCCCTATGTTGAATTCAACTGAGACAATTTGAAATATTATATTAGATACACTATTCCCCACTAGCACAAAAAAGTGACCCCCCACATTATATTAATCTAATATGAAAGAGCATTAACTTTCTTCATTTTCTCTTGAAGAATACTTTGAAACCACAAAATCATAAGATTGCCAAAATTTGTCAAGCCACTCCAAAAGCATAATTCAGTTAAATGGACAAAATGTTATGAAATAGATTAAAACTCTTTTATGTGGTTGTATTCCCTCTAAACGTGATTAAGTTTGTTGCTTCTCTTCTTTTCAGTAATAGTATACTTTTAGAATGACAAAGAAGCTGAAATGTAGGAAATCACAAAAAGATCAAGATCCATTTCTTACACTGTGCCATCAGCTATGTTTATTACTTAGCAAGAGATCAGACAGTGAAAGACTTGGTTGATATTCATCATATTCATCAGGATGTTGCTGCCAGATATGTGAAACTAAGAGCAAAAAAAATCCATATAATCTTGTTTGAAGAAAATAGTGAAAATGGAGAGAGAAGTTAAAGATACCCTTCAGTTAGTGAACTTTATTGTCTATCAACATGATAAGTTGATATTCTGTCATAACATTTTGTCAAGAAGAAAGAGAAAGATATCTTAATTTCATGGACACTAAGTGAGTCCATAAGATTCAAGGTTCATTTGATTGGGCATCTGATTTTTATCTAGCCAACTAAAATGGACTACTAATTGTTATAATAAAATTGAAGTAAATTCAGTGAATTATAAAGAAGTAACTAATGAATTACAGACATTCAAAAAATGGAAATAATAAATACATAAGAAATATATTTAGGTGAAAGTAATATGATAACAATTGTTATCCACTATTTCAACTAGTTGCTGTTCAGTCATTTCAATTTATTGTGTCCAAATTTATTCATGACTTCATTTGAGATTTTCTTGGTGAAGATACTGAAGTGGTTTTCCATTTCTATTTCCTTCTCTAGCTCATTTTCCAGGTTAGGAAATTGAGGCAAACAGGTCTTAGTGACTTGCACAATTAATTTAATTTTTCATTCCATTCATTATAGTGACAAATACATTGGCTGACACCTGCCCCCGTCTTTCAATCTCTGTTTCTGTGTCTGTGTGTATGTGTAAAAGTGTGTCTTTCTGTCTCTCCTACATACACATACATACACACACACACACACACACACACACACACACACTGCCCTTCTTTGTAACAAAAAAATAACAACAACAACAACAAAAAAAAAAGTCACACACTGGAAACCAGATTTTGGGATTGACAAAATAAAAGTGTGTGTGCATGTGGGTGTCTGTGTCTGTGTATGTGTCTCTGTGTGTGTGTACTTATATTTCTTATTACCAACTTTCACTGTTTAAACTTTGCTATCCAAATTTCATCCATGGTTTCCATCTCCACCAGTACACTGAAATTATTCTTATTATTATCAAGTTTCATGTATTTTCTTAACCATCTTAACCATCTCAGCAAAATTTTTCATACTCTTCCCATGCAATGTTTTAATGGGACAGCTTTATGTGTATTCTCTTAGCTCCCTAACTACTAAACATCTGTCTCTTATTGGCTCCTCTGCTTTATACTTCCTAAATATACCCAATAACTACCAAGGTTGTATATCAAATTCTTGTCTTCTAAATTCATTTCATATTTCTCCTCTGCTCTATTCTCTATTCTGTCCTTCCTGTATTCTTTTCTTTTTTGGTGACTCATTCTCATAGATTCACTTGTCACTCTAATGCTGATTTGGATGTAATTTTCAAATATGTATCTCTAGACTTATTTTCTTGCAAGTCTCATGCTAGCATTTCCAACTGTGTGTTAAGCATATCCAGCTACAATTTATTTTGTCACTTTAATCTTAATATGTTAAAAATCAATGATATATTCTTCCCTTTATCCCCTTGTACCCTGAGGATCATTTGGACAATTCCTTCTGACTTGAAGCTGAAATTTCTTCTATGTAGTTTCTTCACCCAATAGGATGTGTATTTCTTGAAAATAGTCTTGCTTGGCTTCCTATTTGTATTCTCAAGGTTTAGCACATTACTTGGCATATAGTAAGTGTTCAATGTATGTTCTTTTTAATTCATTCTACACTATCTGCCCCAAAATACACCTCCCAATATGGAACAGACATTCTGGTCATTGGATCACTATGTATCACAAACATTAACTATAATTGTTTAACATTTCTATTACAGTATATTCTCTTGGTTCTTTTCCTCCTGTTTATATGACAGTACCTTCTTATTTTCTTTTGCGAGATCATTAACCATGCCCCACTTCCAACCATGGATATCGTTTAAGCTTCTGCCCAAGATATAATTTTCTATATTCTTTCTCTTGATAATCTCATCAACTTCTGTGAGTAGTGATATTTTATGTAAATGATGTCTAGATCTATATAAAGATATAATCATATTGTCTTATAAAGTCCATTCTCTCATTTCCAACTGGCTCATGTATATCTCCATCTGAATATCCCATAGACATCTCAAATTCAACATGATACAATTAAAAAAAAAAAACTCTCCCTTTCTAATTAAATCTCTCCCTCAAGCTTCCCTATGTTTGGTGAGAGCAGCACTAGTCTAATCACTTACCTTTGCAAACTTAGTCTTTCTCAATTTTTGCCTCTCTCTTATTTCTCACGTTCAATCAGCAGCCAATTTGTGAATTCTTTTTCTACAATATGTCTTTGCCTATACATACAACTAATCCCCTAAATTAATTCTGTATCATTTTTTAAATATGTCAATGTAGCTTTCTTATTGGATTCCTAATTTCCAATCTCCAATCCATTCTCTACTCAACAGTCAAAATAATCTTTATGACTCATAAATCTAACCATGTCATTTCATTACTCAAGAATCTCAGTGACTCTTTGATATCTCCAGGAAAAAAATACAAACTCACTTTGGCATATACAACCCTTTACAATCCAGCTCTTGCTTACTTATCCCAGATTACAGCATATTATTTCCCCTCATACACTACATACCACCAAATTTGCTATTCCCTGAATCTATACTTAAATACTCTCTCTTTTGATAATGCCTCACAGAAGACCTAATTTCTTTCAAAGCTGAACTTGTTCCATAAGATAGTTTTTATCAAACTTCTCTAGAAATCACTATATTTCTATTTCTTTGTATGTTATATTCATCTCCCAATACCATCTTTTTTACTCTCTTGACCTCAGAAAGGTCAGGATTTTGTTTCATTTCATTTTGTTTGTCTTTGTAATCTCAAGGCCACATATTTAGTAGATATTTAATAATTGTTTGCTGAATCAGATTAGACATGCTCTAATCACAAATCTTTTGTCTGCAATTTTCAGTTTTTGAAATTCAAATAAATGACAATTCATCTAAACACATGCCTATCAAACTATAGTTATTTGCAGTTTGGAAAAGAAAAGGACTTTTTCTTTTATTCTGAAAATTGTGCCATTCATGACAGAATTCAGACTGTATTAATTGCTATTTTTTCTAGAGCTAACATTTCCAGAAATATATAAGAATAAGAAAACCAATTACCTATTTCAAATTAATGTCCTTAACACTAGGTGTCTCTGAGACATCTAGGTGGTATTTATTTTCCTGAATTTAAATCTGGCCTCAGATCCTTACAAGCTTTGTAGCCACTTACTTAATCCTGTTTGTCTCCATTTCCTCATCTGTAAAATGAGCTGAGAAGCAAATGGCAAATCATTCCAGTACTCTTGTCAAGAAAACTCCAAATGGGATCAAGTTCAGATCTAACCAAAAACAAGTGAACAACAAGTCCATGACTATTTTACTAGCTACAATCTGAATCATCATATATTAATTTCCAGGAAATTATCTACACCCATTCCTGCTAATGTGAGGGTAAAATGTTCCTCTTCCTTTCTTGGAGCAAATGTTGCTATTTTTTTCACATGATATTTTGCACAACACAAGCCATTACAGATTTGTGGTTAGGTATTTGATTTTCTAATATTCTAAATCTCCTGTTTCTTTGTTTTCTCTTTTTCCTTTAGTCTCCTTTTTAAGACACAAATAGATAAGATACATTATGTTCATTAAACATAAATGAATAATGTCCCCATGACCAAGGAAAACAAACAGAAATGGAAAAAAAAATCAGATTTTTCCTCTTTTGTTCTCTTCTAAAATAAAAATTGTAAAACTGAATATGAATATAGAGATATATGCAGACAGATTTTGAAACCAAATATTCTTAGAGCACAGGTTCAAAATCATAATAGAGTTCTATTTTTCTGGCAGGGAAAATAGACAAATGACAAAGCAATTTTCACAGTTTTTTAATGAGATCCCAAGGTACTTGTGTTTTTCTCAAAAGTGAAATCATTGAATAGCTGATTGAAACTAAAGCGACTTCCCTTGGCCCTTATAGTTGTTTTCAACAAAGAATGTAGTACACAGGATGCTGGACAAGCAGCGAATAATGCATTTTCACATTCTCAGGAACATCAAGATTTATTATCAGGAGTTCAGTGCTGATTAATGATATCACAGAGAATACTGAAAGGAGCAAGGAGTGATTTGCCACTTATTATAGAATTTATTTTAGTTACTTGTGGAGGGTCCAAGAAACTAAAAATCGTTATTTTCTGAATGAAATATTACATGCCAGATATTAATAACAAAAGAACTGGAGCTCTCAGAGTCCCCTAGATTATCACCTATGCATGTAGTTCTGAAGAGGAACTGAATGATTTGTTTCAGGGCTTCTGTATACTTGAGAGTCATAACACTGCCTGAGGCAGGACATCATACCTGCAGGCCACACAACAATTGAGCCAGAAAATAGCTTTTAGATCTCACCTAAAAGGCCTTCACCAATAAAGTGTTAGGCTTCTTACCATTGTTCCTCCTTGACCCAGTTTAAGGATGAATTCTTATAAGACAATATTATCCACTTTCTTTCATAATTCATCTTCCATGGTCCCCAAATATATAAATCTAAATTTACAAAGATTCATTTTGACTACATTTATCCACCATAAATAACATTTCATGTAAATGAAAGAGCACAAACCTTTTATAACTCTCAGTTCTCAGATCATAGAACATTATAGATGCTTCCACCTTTAGTAAAATAAAAAGTTTTATTCCATTGTCTATGTGTCTGCTACATGACTCCATTTTGCTTGGTTTTGTTTGTTTATTTATTTGGGGTTTTTTTTAAGTATTTACACATTATTTTGCTTTGGCAGTAATTATTGCATCTTGTCTGTTAAAAAAATGCAGTCTTGTGATCAAATAAGATAACTATCTTTTAATAAACCCACAGTATCCTCTGCTGTATGATTTATTCAATTTTGAAAGTGGTCATTTACTTATATTCTTCAGTCGATTTAGTTTTATGGATGTTTGATTTACCATATTTTTAGTTTTCTCATTTATTATTTTTCTAAGAGCTCCTCCCTTTTAATTTCCTCCTTTTTATCATTTTTGTCTCTGCTTCCTTCTCTTCTTTCTCCTCTGCATTTTCTACTCCATCTCCCTTAGCTTCCTTTCCTCCTTACATCCCTCTCCCTTTCTCTCTCTCTCCCATCTTTCTCTTCTCTCTCCCTCATTTCTCCTTCTCCTTCTCCTTCTCCTTCTCCTTCTCCTCTTCCTCTTTCTCCTATTTCTCCTTTCCTCCTCCTCCTCCTTCTTCTCTCTCTCTGTATCGCTCTCTCTCACTTTGTGTGTGTGTGTGTGTGTGTGTGTGTGTGTGTGTGTGTATCTCCCTCCAGTTTCTTCTTCTTCTTCTAGGACCTTAATGATTTGTAATAATGATGAGGGTATGCCACATCAGTTTTCCAATAAGAACTGTTTCAAAGGTTTTTCCCCCATAGTTTCTGATGCATAGTTAATTTGCAGAATGGTACATACACTGTCTTGTAGTTAAACCCTCATTCATTTTGTGGAAAGTGTAATTCTAACTATTTTCAACAACAACAAATGAGTTCCCAGAGAAAATGATTTTCTACTGATTTAAAATCACTCACAGAATAATATTTAAGAATTTGTAAGTGCTGATAGAAAAAGAAGTTAAAATTCTCCAAGGCAAATTATCAACTAAATTATCCAGACCAAAGCAAAATCTCTACTTTTAAAGAGTTCACAATAATGCGAAAATGATGTACAAAGAATATATACTGGAGATAATTACAGGATAACAAGATAAATTAGAGATAATTTGGGATCAGGAAAAGTTTCTTGCAGAAGGTGGTATTTTAACTGGGCCATAAAGGAAGACAGGAAATCCAGAAGATAGAAATGAAATGAGAAAACAATGGAGGACAAGTCAGCAAAAATGTACCGTCAAAAGATGGAATGTATTTAAGAAGTAGTTAAAAAGAAGTGTCACTGAACCACAAAATATGTAGTGAATAAGACTGAAAAACTAAAAAATTATCAGGTTGCTAATGACTTCAAAAGCCAAGCAGATGATTATATATACGAAATTGAGGGTAGTCAGGGGCCACTGGATATATTGAATATTATGAGCATGAGTAACTGGGAGGATGATAGTTCCCTTAACAATAGTAAGAGAAGATAATTTGAAAGGGAAATCAAAAGAATCAGAATTCTTTTCTCATATTGTCCTGCAACTACCCTGAAATCTTCTGTTAATTATCCTCATTTTTCAGCTTTGTAAACATAATAATAATAATAATAGAGCAAAAAGAGTGGTAAGGTCTCTAATAAATGAGCATCCATGGTCTCTTTGTCATGGGTGAATTTATCAAATTGAAACTTTGGAAAGTAGAAAATAGGATCTACAAGAATGTCCTTTAGATTTGTTGGCAAGTACCTTATTATTGATATTGTTGAAAGAGAAGAGGTTAGTCTCAGGTATAGAGAAAGAAAGCCCAGACAGAATGCCAAAGTTGGGTATGATGGGGCACCCAGACAATGAGATGTTGAGAGAAGGAAGTAAGTTCAACTTTCTCTGCATCACTATTTTAACCACAAATGATGTTAAGCAAAAAAATACATGTGAAATATGGGTAATGTCTATGTATCTGGTATGTTTATGGGATATATAGAATGTGGAATATATTAAATTGATTGTTGATTTGTATTTGATGCAAATTAAGAAAATGATATAAACTAATAATTTAACAGCACATATTGTTTTCTCTAAAAATTTACAGGACTTTTTAAACCAATGTATTACAGTAATGAAGGGAAACCAGTTCTTAACCCAGGGCTTAGCATATTGTAGTTGCCTTGACTTGACAGTGTATGAGAGACAGAAATCCCAACTTTGCAAAAGATTAGTTATACATTCAAAAAGTTAGTACAAGGGCTTGTAGAAAATTGTGATAAATTGTCTCACCAATTTATTTTTTCAATAGTATTTTATTTTTCCAAATGCAGATAGTTTTCAACATTCCTCTTTTCAAAAACTTTTATTCCACATTTTTCTCCCTCCCTCCCCTGCTTCTCCTTTACAAAGATAGAAAGCAATGCAATATAGATTAAATATGTGCAGTTCTTTTAAGCATATTCCCAGAGTCATCATGCTATGCAAGAAAAACCAGATCAAAATGGGGGGAGGGGGGGAACATAAGGAAAAAAATAAGCAAAAAAAAAACAACAACAACAACAACAACAAAAAGGTAAAATACCATGCTTTGATCTATATTTAGTCTCCATAATTCTCTCTCTGGATGCGAATGGCATTTTTCAAACCATATCTATTGGAATTTTGGAATTGCCTTGAATCACCGCATTGTTGAAAAGAGATAAGGATTTGACCTGAAGTTTCATTACTATTCCAGGATGAGGAAACACCCTCTATGATGCAGGTAATCCCCTCTTTGCAAGTTGCAGAGTTTGAGAGTTGCCTGAGTATTAAGCAATTAAGTGAGTTACCCACAGACTGACAAAGAAACAGATCTTCCTCTTTTTAAATTCAGCTTTCAATTCATACCATACTGCATTTTTATGTTGTATATATCTAATAAAATCTAACACCTAAAATATATAAAGAACTGTTAACAGAAATGAAAGAATAACTGTCTACAATGGGCCAATGGTCAAGAGATGTTAGGTAATATTTAATAGGATAAACACTAATTGTTAATAACTACTTAAAATGTTCAATCTAATAATCATTTAAAATGTTTTATCTTAATAATAATCTAAAAATCACAAGTTCAGTTAACATTGAGATGCCAAAACACTCATAAAAATTTAGCAAAAATAGTTTAAAATAAACAATTTTAAATGTGGTAGATTTATGGAGAAATAGATATGCTCATTTATTCCTGAAGAATTGCAAGCCTATAGAATATTATATGCAAAAATACAGAAATGTTAGAAAAGTAATCATATTCTTTGACCCAGTAAGTCATAGAAAATTTCCCAAAAAAAAGATTTATTAAAATTATTTCTTCAAATATTCTCATTATACCATTTTTCATAATTACAAAAATAAAAAAAAAAGGAGAGTGAGGAAGGAGCTGACAGAAACCTAAAAGAACAAAAGTAAGGAAAGGGTTAAATAAATGTTATATTAAGGAGTCTCAACCAGTATATGCTTTTCCTCTGATTGCAGAGCTCTTTCCAGAACCCCGACTTGAGCAAGGCTTCCAGATCAACCATGTCTCATTTTCTCTTAGTTAAAGTGTAGAGTTTCTTTATCATCACCCCCACACTCAGGTATTTTTTTCCTACTACATCTCTTATCTGTTTCTTTTTATGCAATATAAGTTCCTTGAAGAGACAGACTATTTCTCTACTTATATTTGTAATCCCAATGTCGATCATGGTAAGCACTTGATGGTTACCTGGTTTGTTGAAATTAATGAGGAAGTACAATGGTGAAATATGACTAGGATCAACAACTCCAAGAAAAAACAATATAAATAGAATTTTATTAAATAGTTCAGAACTAAAAGAAAGCATAAGAAGAGTGAAATAACCACTAAGTAAAATTGTATATGAGGAAAAGTACATGGAAATGAGTGAGCAAAATGGATGCTTTAAAAAAGTGACTCAAAAGTTTCAATAACATTTAATCAGTTTAATTTCAATTATTTAAATATCAAAAAATCAGAAATCAGCTTATTGAGCACATTTAATGTTGCTTATATCATTTAAAATAGGACCAGTATAAGAGCACAAAAAAAAATAGAGCCAATAGTATTATTATAGAGAAATCACTTCCATTGTCCACAACTTTAAACTAGACCTTGTTTTGTGGTTTTAAAAGTGTTACAATATTTAATACAAAGGTTTTTCTTCAAAAGAATACAAGAGAAACAATGTAAATCTAAAAATAAATTAAAAGTAACAAATATTCTAATACTACTCAGAGTAAGGGTTATTTTGTAACAGGCATGCTCTAAAAACGTTGTTCATCTTTCCATATGAATATAATAAGTAAGAAAATGATATAGTAAATGTCATACACTTGACAATTGTGTTGAAAAGGAAAAAAAGATTTGCTTTTATGAATTTAGAATTCACAGTGATTTTAAGTGAAGTAATTTCATTTATCAAAGACCTTGAGCAGCAAAAAAACTTTTACTCTAAAAACTGAACTGAATTCAAATCCAAACATGAATAAATGAATTAGTCAATTACTTTATTAATGAAAAAAGTATTTATTAATCATTTATTATGTGTCAAGTATTGTGCTAAATGTGAAGGATACAAAAACAAAAATGAAATTAAGTCTCTATCCTCAATGGAATTTATATTCTGTAACATCTCAGTACTGAAAATTATATAAAAAGCAAATGGGATCATGGAGAAGTAAGTTGATACATCATTTCCAAAACAATAGGAGAGAAAAAATAAGGATAGAGTCAGGAGAACTACTTGGAATCAAGTTTCTATATGTTTGTTGCAGGGGATGAAGGTTAAATGTGAAGAGGTGGATAGAGCACCAGATTTGGAGCCAAAATTGCTGCATTAAAATTCCAAGCTATTATTTATTTATTTGTGGCCTTAGTCAAATAATATATTCTGTGAATTTCAGTTTGTTCATCAGTAAAATGAGGAGTTGGACTAGATGGTTTTGAAAGTCTCTAAAAGTTCTAAAAATCTTTTGATCTTACTCTTCGGAAAACATAAGTCAAAATATTCTTCACATTTAATATTCTATTTCCCAATTACATATAAAAAACTTTTTCACATTTTTTTTCAAATTCTAAATTCCAAATTCTCTCCCTTTCTTTCTCTCCACCCCTATTGAAAAGTCAAGCAATTGTCCAAGAAGGCAGAGTAAAAGGCAGGAAATTTCCCAATGCCCCCAAACAACTCCAAATTCCTTTAAATAATGATTGTAAACAAATTTTAAAGCTTCAGATAATCCAAAAAGACAAAGTAGAACATTTTCCAGCCAAAAGCAACTTAGAAAGTCAGCAGAAAATGTCTGTGGAATCTGGGTGGAAACCCAGCACACAATCTCAGAGCAAATCATGCCAGCACAGCTCCAGGCCCCAGTCCTAGTCCAAGCTTGGACCCCGTGTCAGTGAGGTGGGAATTCCAAATCAGAATTAATGCTATAGGATTCTGGCCCTCTAAGCACGGGGACATCAGGGAGGGTCAAGGGAGAAGGTCTGTTGCACCAGGGTGGGAGTCTTGCATAAAGTCCCAATATAGGCTGTTATCAGCCCAGTGTAGTCAGCACAGCCTCAATCAGCAAGCCCTAGCCCTACCCAGGACAGTAGATCTTAAGCTACTGTGGGGCAGAAACATTTTTAACAGTTTCAGGGCAAAAAAGAGTGTTTGTGGTCAGGTTCCTGGAAGGATCTCTGAATACAGCTTCACAAAACCCCTGAAGCTTGAGATTATGCACCCTCCACCTTGGAAACAGATTCCCACTTTAACAAAGAGTTAAAAGCCAAGTAATAGACTAGGAAAATGAGGAACAACAGAAAAAGTTTCTGCATTATTGTGATAAGGAAGATCAAGACACACACACAAAAGATGTCAAACAAAGTCAAACCTCCTACATCCAAAGCCTCCAAAAAATACGAAGAAGAACTGCATTCAAGCTATGGAAGAACTCAAAAAGGATTTTGAAAATTAAATGAGAGAGAGAAAGGAAAATTTAGGGAAAAGATTTGAGAGTGGTGCAAAAGGAAATACAAAAAGCTAATGAAGAGAAAAATGCCCCAAAAAGCAAAATTGGCCAATTGGGCCAAAGTTCAGTGAGAAAAATAATTCCTTAAAAAATAGAATTAAGCAAACCGAAGCTAATGACTTTATGAGAAATCAAGATATAATAAAACAAAACAAAAAAAAAAAAAGAAAAATAGAAAAGATGTGAAACAACTGACCTAAAAAATAAATCCAGGAGAGATCACTTTAAAATTATTGGTCTACCTAAAAGTCATGATCATAAAAAGAGCCTGGATATCATCTTTCAAGAAATGTGGTTTTATTTTACAAAATTCAATAAAGATTATTTGTAATGTAACAAAGCATATCAATACTTTTCTAAAAATAAATATGCATAAAAGAATAACATATAAAAGAAGTGTATGTCAAGAATAAGTCATTAATATTATTTAAGACACTTGATAAATTAGTAAGAAATTATCCTATCAGAATAGGATATGGAATAGGTTTTAGAAATGAAATTTTAAAATGTTTTATAATTCATAACATAAGTAGAGTGGTTATTACTGAAATTTTCTTTGATCCAAGTTAAGATAAGGAAAAATGTCATTTATTTAAAAAAGCCATTTCTTCCTTTAAAGATAAAAATTCCACTGATTTTTAATAAGAGTAGAGCATATGTTGGCTGGAAAAGATGCCCTAATTAATCATTTAAAAACCTATTCTTTAACTCCCATAGGAAGTGATATTTTTCAAAAGTCAGATATCTATATTCTATTCTAGTTGAAATTTCCAGTTCTTAGTAAAGGGCACATACTATGCTCATCTGAAAGGTGATAAATATGAGCTTTCCTCTTTGAAGAAGAAAAGATAAAATTTCCTAAACAACTGGGAATAAATTTCAACATTTCTGTTCATCACTGAATCCAAGAGATCTAGTTTGAAGGAATGATCAGTGGTGACTATATCCAATTTCATAACCAGACTGAAAGGGATGAGGGGAAAGGGAAGCCATCCAATTATATCAGTTTCCAAAAGTTTTCTTCAAAATAAATTAACATTGGAAATTGATTAATTTAATGTCAAAATTAATTCAGGACCCATTTACAAAGCACCTGCCTAATATGATTAGATATAATATCAAATTCTGCAAATGCTGTAAGAAAATCTAAAAAGCTTACTGTGTATTTGAAGGGGTAATACAAAGAGTAAAAAGTTAAATAACAATGAAACATTAATATAACTTTAGAGAGATATAATCTTAACTCACTTATTTTACAAATAAGGAAAGTAATGTCCAAAGAGATGAAATGACTTGCCAAATTTTAAGTAGTGTTAACAGGAGAACCAGAACTCAGATCAAGGCTGTTCAACTCCAAATTCAATGCTTACACAAAGTTTTCTCAAGGGAAGTGATTAGAAAGTTATGAAGAGTTCTCATCAATTGGGGCATACTTAAACAAAGTGTAGCATGTGAATAAAATTGAATATTCTTGCTACCTAAGAAACAATGATGAAGAATTTGGAAAAGCATGGCAGCTCTTGTGATGCATTGTGGAGTAAGTAGAACTAAGAAAATAATATGCATAATAACTATAGTAATATAAATGGAAAGAAAAACAAGACAAACTATGCTGGATAATTATAGTACCTGAGCATAGCCCTGAAGAAGAGTTGAGAAAATTCATTGCAGAGATGGGCTAATAGAGGTATAAAATATTGCATATGCCATCTGAAATAGTTGAAATACTATATAGTTTTGCTGAATTTTTTTCTCTTCTTTTTTGTATTTATTATAAAGTAGGTGTTGGTTTTGTTTCTTGTTTCTTGTTTTGTTTTGTTTTGGTAGGGAATGATAGATTCTATAAACTAAGACAATATTTAAAAAAATGTAAAAAATGTTAAAAAGAAGATACGCCTAAGATTCATTTCCTACAAGTTGCTCCATTTAGTTGCAATTACTTGAACATCTTGCTTTCCCCAAGGATAAACTCATCATCATGGAGACTGCTTTAGCTTTGGTAGTCAATGTCCCCAATATCTACAGTTACTTAGTACTCTTTGGAGCTACCCTTTCCCCCCCTTTAAACTTCCTTTTAATTATTGTTTTCTTCATTGTATTATAAACTCTTTTTCTCATTTGTATCACCAGAACTTAATATTGTGCCTATTATATAACAGGTACTTAATAAATGCTTATTTATTGTGATTGATATGAAGATAACTGTACAATATTGTAGTATTTAATACATAGTCAAAAAATTATATGGATATTAATTGTTGTATATGTTTAAAGGAAAAAAGATAGCTCTTAAGGTTAGTGTGATCATGTCAAAAACAGCCATTAGGAAGCTAGTAAAATTGGAGCTGGGTATTGAAATACAGATAGAATTCAGATGAGTAATGTGATATTTAAAAGATTTGAGAGACATAATGTCTGGGTAATTAATCATTTTATTAATAATGCTAATATTTTAATAAAAAAGGATAGTGGCATTCTCAAAAGCCAAAGACTCTCATGGAATATATGGCTTACAACTTATATGCTTTGGGAAAAATGAGTATTACAGAGTGTGGCAATCAATTAATGAAAGAATGAATATTACAATGAGAAGTGGCCCCACTCCAGTGAGGGGCTAAGAAAATTACATCATATCACCCTTGGACAAGGAAACTATCTTTACACCCAGATCAACATGAGTTTTTGTCAATCTAATCAAAGAATTATCTTCATCCAAACAGGTAGAACACAATAGCTTCCCCATCTTAAATTAAATTCCTTGTTAGGTTGGGTGGGATCTAACCAAAATTAAGGAGAGTTAATTCAATTTTATTTCAATTATTTTCTATTATTTCAATTATCCATATCAATTCAATTATTTTCAATCTTCAAGTGACTGAACTTTGTAATGAGGACTATATAAAAGGGGGGAACTCTGAATCTCCCCAAAACATTGGATATTAATAATCATTTTTCTTGATAACAAAGAGGGATGTTATTGAAGCTGGTAAATGAGGCTAAACAAAGGTAGAAATGGTTAGCAAATGGTTAGATAACAGTGAATATAATCTTACTTGAAACTTTACCTCCAGTATAATTAGACATGAGGGCACATGTATAAATATTAAAAGTTCAGGCTGAAAAGATTGGTGGGGCCAGGCTGTGAAGAGCAGACTGGAAAATATTGATTTTTATCCTGTAGATAATGAAGAGCTCCTGTGGATTTTATAATAGGGATATATGCCAACTCATAATAGTGTTTTTAAGATTATGCTGGGGTTATTGTGCTAAATAGAAAGTAACTTGAGACTATTAGTTCATATATGAAGTGATCAAAAATGTAGACAAAATAAAATGTCAAAAGATCAAAGCTGTTTCACATTAATATAGATATTAGAAAAGTAACACATAACAACAGTCTATTTTAGAGTTCATTATGAGAAGACAGTGGTAAATGTAGAGCTAGAACTTGGATCTGAGAGTTGGAAATCACATAAAGAAATAATCAAAATCATGATAGTAATTGAGAATTTCAAAAATAACAAGAAAGAAGACTGTGACCTAAATTTTGAGAAATAAGTGCATTGAAGAGGGAAAGGAGGAAAGAAAGAAAAGGAAATAGATAAAGGAAAGTCAGAAACCTGGGATAATAACATTACCCTAGTAGCATTACTGAATTCAAGAGAGAAAGCAATTTCAAGAAAGTAAACAATAGAATTAAATGTTTCAGAAAGATAAAGAAAAGAATGAAGTTGGAGTTTTGTGTGGAGGAAGAGGAGAAATTAATCATTTGATTGGGAGTTAAGAGTTTTTTGATTATTTTGAAGAATTCAATTTTAGTAGACTTGAGAAGGGGCAAATACATAGGAAATAAGGTGAAGAAATGGGTTGAAGAAATTTGATAGTGCAAAAAAAAAGGAAGAAATGAGGTGTTAATAAGAAGCAAAAAAATTTTAAAGATTCTGAAGAAAGGATCAAAATCTTGAGAGAGACAGCAAAGAATGGGATCTGGAGCATAGGAAGATACTTTCCCTTTTGATACAGAAGAGACATGGTACCTATAAATGAGGAAGGAGGCAGACTTGTTATAGTATGCCATGATTAGATTTATCTATATTTATTATGTTTAATTCCAAATACCTACTTTTTAAGAAGAATATTTGTAAGTTAGAATGTGTCCAGAAGAGGATCACCTAAGGATTCAGGAAACCATATCATGTGAGCATTAATAATAATAGTTATAATAGCTAATATTTACATCACACTTACTATGTGCTAGACACTCTATAATTATTATCTCATTTGCTCCTCCCAATAACACTAGAAGGCAGGGGCTCTTCTTGTTATCTCCATTGTACAGATGAGGAAGCTGAGGCTAATGGAGATTAAGTGACTTGTCCAGGATCACACAGCTTTAAGTATCTAAGGATAGATTTGAATTCATCTTCCTGACTACAGATGCAATACTTTATCTGCTGTGCTACCTAGAAGCCCCATATTGCTTAAAAGAACTGAAGATAGCCTGAAGGAAAATAGAAAAGATAAGTATTTGAAGGGTTGTTATATTGAATATAGATTAGAATTGTTATGCTTGGCCCCAGATGACAGAAGAAAGGAAGTGGAATTTACAAAAGGCAGATTTGGGGGGAGGAAGCTTATTAGAATTAGAGCTTCTTAAAAAAAAATAATGAGTTGTTGTGGAAGGTGGTGTTTGGCAGCATTGGAGTCCAAATGAAGTTGGGATAACTCTCATCAACTAAAGTATGGATGGGGCTTAATTGTAATGACTACACTCGCACCCAGGACACCCCAGAATCAGCCGGAGTAGTCAGGATAAGCAAAAGTCCTCAATCTTTATTCTCGGTCCCCAGATTCAGAGTTGAACAGGATAAAAGCAGATTCTCCACAATTGCCTTCTCCTCATCTACCGCCAAGAGTGTGTGTCTCTGGCTAGTTTTACTCCACCCCCTAGTCCCTCCTACAATCCTCTATGCACCAATCATTGAGCCAATATGGATAGTGGAAAGGACCATTTTCCAAGCATATGTCCATAGAGTATAATCCAATCAGAAGTTAGCCTCAAGCGCTGGCAGTCCTGGCTGTCCCGATCTCAGTGCATGGTTCCAGCCCTCTACACGTAATGACTTTTGAAATCCTTCCAAACCTGATAAATTATTATTTTACAAAAAGTAGTATGAGTGAGAGGCTGAAGTATTAGAAAAACCTGGATTCTACTCAGGTTTCAAATATTAAATAGCTGTATGACCTTGAGCAAAAATCACTTAGCCTCTATTTTTCTCTGTTTTTTCAACTGTAATATAGAGATAATAATAGCACCTACCTTCCAGGCTAGATTAATATTTGTAAATTTAGAGGACAATATTTTTTAAAAAATTAATCTGATATTTGTAAAAAATTTTAATATACTAACTAGCAATATAGTATACATTTTATAAATAAAAACTATTGTGATAATGATGATGATTTGAAGATAATGAAGATAAAATGAGAACTTATTTATTGCTGGGAATAATGGGCAGTTAGAGAACATCTCACAAGAGGAAGGAAAAGAAAGGAGTTAGTCTTTTAGGAATTTAAACGAATGCGAGAGGTGCTAACTTGGCATGGGCAGTCAATGATTGATAATATGTAAGCTTTTATTTAGCTTGGCACCACCCTTAATTTATTCACTATCCATTCTATAAACATTAATTTAACATAGGTTATATGTGTGTGTGTACATATATACATGTGTATTTATATACATAGATAGACAGATAGACAGACAGACAGATAGATAGATAGATAAATAGAATAGATGATAGATAGATGGATAGATAAAACTCTGCTCAGCAGTAACTTTATGAAGGTCAATAAAAATCTATTAGCATTCAAATGCTGATTATCTACATAATGGAATGCACCAAAAGGAGTCAGAAGAATGAGTCATTTTCTTAAATTTATTTTATTTTAATTTATAGAATGAAACAGTGTGTGTCTGTATAAAACATAATTTTTAAAAGATGATTGCCCAAGAACTTAAAATTCTATTATGTATAATTTGCTCTTTCTTTAACTTTATTCTTTTTTCTTCCCTCCTCCCTTCCCCATTTTCTACATTTTATCCTGACGGAGGTGCCAGCCTCACACATTTGTAAGAAGACTGAACTTACATAATTGCTGAAGATTTGTATTGCAACTAAAGTAGAGGCTAGGTGGATTATCAAAAGTTAAAATTTCTAGCACAAATCAGTTGGAAGGAAAGATAAATCTTAATAGGAAGCAGTAGACCACCAGAGATAGCACTATACCATTCATTTTATTTCTGATTATTCTAGTACGTTTTTCTGCCCAAATACCTTACTGGATCACTTCTACAACAACTGTAGATAGAGAGTTATAACTTCTAGGACATTACCCAGAGAACACAGACACAACCTGAGACATACTCTTAAAATGCTCTCTCAATCCTAGGATAACAAAAACAAAAGAAAGTAAACTGAGAGAAGCAGAGCTAAGATGGAAGAGTAAAGTCAAATACTTGCCCAACTCCTCCCCCAAATCACTCCATATTTCTTTAAAATTTAAATATTTAAATTAGAAAACATTTTAGAGCATCAGATCACCTAAAAATATGGAGTAAAACATTTTTCAGTTGAAGTTAGAAAGTCAGCAGCAAAAGTCTGTGACACCAGAATGCAGCACAAAGTTGCACCAGCAAAACCCCAACCCCAACCCTAGCAACCCAACCTGTCAGCAAAGCAGGACTCTGATGCTTTTAGCACACTAGATATTATAGCTACAGTGATTGGGGACATTCTTAAGAGCTCTAGGGCCAAAAAAAAAAAAAAAGACTGCTTGTCATCAGGTCCTTAGAAGAGTCTCTGAAAACAGCTTCACAAAACTGCTGAAGCTTGGAACAATGCACCTTCACCCTAGAAGCAAATCCCTGCTTTAACAAGGAGTTAAATGAGAACAACAGAAAAAAATTCTGATCATTGAAAGTCATTATGATGACAAGGAGGATCGAGACACATACAAACAAAAGATGACAACAAAGTCAAACCTCCTAAATTCAAAGCCTCCAAAACTGGGCTCAGGCCATGGAAGAACTCAAAAGGGATTTTGAAAATCAAATGAAAGAGATAGAGGAAAAATTAGGAAAAATTTTGAGAGTGGTACAAAAAGAAATAAATTTACAAAGGAGGTAAAAAATAGAATTGAGCAAATGGAAGCTAATGACTTTATGAGAAATTAATATATAATAAAGCTAAACCAAAAAAATGAAAAATAGAAAAGATGTGAAATATCTCATTGGAAAAACAACTGACCTGGAAAATAGATCTAGGAGAGATTGGTCTATCTGAAGGACATTATCAAAAAAAAAAAAAAGTCATCATCTTTCAAGAAATTATTAAGAAAAACTGTCCTGATATTCTAGAACTGGAGGATAAAATAAAAATTGAAAGAATCCACTGATCAATTACTGAAAGAGATCCCAAAATGAAAACTTCCAGAAATATTATAACCAAATTCCAGGAACTCTCAAGTCAAGGAGAAAATATTGCAAACATCCAGAAAGAAACAATTCAAATACAGTGGAGCCACATCCAGGATAACACAAGATTTAGCAGCTTCTACATTAAAAGACCAGAGAGCTTGGAATATGATATTGTGGAGAGTAATGGAGCTAGGATTACAATCAAAAATCACCTACCCAGCAAAATTGAATATAATCCTTCAAAGGAAAAGATTGTCATTCAATGAAATAAATCATTTTCAAGCATGTGTGATAAAAAGACCATGGTTGTATGGAAAATGTATACAGAGAGTACCAATGTGAGTTAAATGAAGGGATAATATTCTTTTTTTTTAATGAGGAAATTAAGGAGTGAGGAAGGAATATACTGGGAAAAAAAAAGAAAGGGAGAAGTGGAATGATGCAAATTATCTGCCATAAAAAAAAGAATGCCAAGAAAAAGCTTTTACAGTGGGAGGTGGGGGTGGAAGGGAGGAAAGGGTGAGTGAGTGATAGTTACTTTCATCAAAATTGGCTCAAAATAGAAATACCATACATACTCAATAGTATAGAAATGCATCTTACCCTGCAGCAAAATAGAAGGAGCATGGAATATGGGAAAGGGGGAGGGTGCTAAAAGAGAGGGCTTTAGGGGGGAGGAAGTAGTCAATAGCAAAACACATTGAGGAGAGACAAGGGAGAAAGGAGAAAGAGAATAAATGGAGGGGGAAAACAGTATTAGTAATTGAAAAAAGAATTTTAAAGTAAGTTTCTCTGATAAGGCCTCATTTCTCAAACATAGAGGAAACTGGAGTCAAATTTATAAAAAAATAAGAATCATGCCTCAATTGATAAATGATCAAAAGATCATTATATAGTTATAAAGATCATTATAGCCCCAAAGGGCTATAAACTCATGCATATCCTTTGATCTAACAATACCACTACTAAGTATGAATACCAAAAGAGATATAAAAATGACTTAAATGTACAAAAAAAAATTCATAGCAACTCTCTTCTCAGGGCAAAAGAAAAAAAAAATTGGAAATTAAGGGGGATGTTCATCATTTGGGGAATGACTCAATAAATCATGATATGTGTTTGTGGTGGAATATTGTTGTTCTATGGAAATGATGAGCAGGATGCTCTCAGAAAAAAATAAAACCTGGAAAGTCCTCCATGAACTCAAACAAAATGAAATGTACTGTATATAAAGTAATAGCAACGTTCTAGCTGTAAACGACTTTGCTATTCTCAGTAGTACAATCATCCACAACTACTCCAAATAAAGTAAAAACTTTCTCTATATAATCAAAATTATCAGAATAAACAGAAGAGGAGAGTTTTACAACTGTTCTATTTCAGTCACTGATGACCCCCACCTCCCCCGGGCCTGGGCAAGTGACCAAAACTCCTGACCTTGGGTAAGGCATATAGAATTTTTGTTGTGTACAATGAGCTGTTTTTGAGGAACAATGATAATGAAAAATCCTATCCATACCCAGAGAAGGATCTGATTATTTCTGAAAACAGAATTAACATTCTCTTTTTCTCTATCTCCCTTCTTTTAATCTTAATTTTTCTTAAGGGTTTTTATTTTCATTAGAGTGGGAATCTATATTTTCTTTCACAACTTGATTTTTATGGAAATGTTTTACATAACTTCACATGGGTTTTCTTAATTGTGGGTAAGGGAGAAAATGTTTAACTCAAATTTTAAAATAAATGTAAAAATGTTTTGAATGTAATTGGGGAAAATATCAAATAAATCAATCAGTTTTTTTAAAAAGAAAAAATAAAGTGATATTCATGCTTATATTGGTTTGTTAGCATCTGTAACCCCTCCTATTTTTTTCTTATGTTTCCAGTACACTTCACTCTATCACTGCAGAAAGACATAGGCCAATAACATAAAAATTCTATGTGCCTTACCCAAGGTCAGAAGTTTTGGTCACTTGCCCTCATAAGTGACTACAAGAGAACAGGGATCTATTGTAAAATCCCTCTTTTCTATTTATTCTGACAATTTTGGTTATTTAGGGAAATTCTTTATTTGATAAAGCCAACTAATACAGATCATTGTTCTATTATTTCAGTTGGCATCCAGACTAGTGTCTAAGACAAAGCTGAACTGAAAACTACCATTCACTATAATACAAGGATCATGGTGAGGTGAATTACCATAACTGGGAAAAAGTAGGAAATAGCTGTTATGGGGACTACACTTAAAAATCAACAAGAGATTCATAAAAGCATTGCTAAGCAACAGTAAGGACCCATAAGAAATTATGGGCCAAGATAACATGGTTCTGTGATTTTTCCAACAATTCTGTGAGGAAGAAATCAAACAGTGAGACTAAATTAGGGGTGTTGGAACAGTGACTTAGCTAAAGATTGAAGGAGATTTGGAAGGAATCTCAGGTGTGGACTGTTCTAAAGTGATTGAGCATGGAATTTGTACTAGGAAGGAAGTCAAGGGTATTAGGAAGGATGCTAATGGATTGGAGGATAAGGAACAAGTCATTAAATTTTCAAAGAGGGCAAAAAACTGATTTTATGGGAAACACAGATTGTAGTAACATCAAAATATCAAATATATCATTCTTTTTTGTGTAATAATTAGAATCACTGCTGAGCCCAAAAAGTGGCATTCTCTCCCTTTCACTAATGTGTCTCTCTCACTGGACCCAAGTTCATAGTGAATGGATTCATATGTTAGATAAAGAATATTAGGTAAAGAATACAATAAAGGTTGATAGAATTATTCTATATTACGAGGTCAGTGATGTCTTTGTCATTATTTCTGAGACTTTTCCTACTCTCACAGAGGGAGTGATCATGGGACTCTAGTACTCTAGTAATCTACATTCATCTTTCTTCCCATCCTACAGGCTATTTATAAAGACCTTATAAAATGCATTCAAGGACACCAAAGAGTCAAGCAGTTTAAATCTAACAAGACTAACCCAATATGTCTCCTACTTTTTTAGGTCAGCTCTCAATTGACATTCAGAAATCCTTTTGATTCTTAGTTCTTATGCCTGGATGAAATAAATCTTGCTTGAGTTATATTTCTTCAAATAGAAAAAGAACCAGATTTATATAACCATTTTTGGTCCTAAGGCACTTTATCCCATCTCCCATCTGAACTGATGAGTTAGATGCTCACCATAAATATAATGACATTTTCCCCTTAGAGTTCTGTGGGTATCATGAAGTATTAGGAGAGCCTTTCTGATGCTAGCAATTCAAACTCTCAATATTGTGTATTATTCATAATATGTAAATAGTTAATTACAGTTACTATACCCCTACATCATTGATTAGCTCAGTGGTTACCATAACCATATCATTTAACCAATCAACATTAGTTAGTTTTTACAAGGAGATTTGTTTTTCAACCAGGAGGTATAGTAGCTACAGAACAAGTACATCCCCCATTACTAGGACCACCAATCAAGGGCACATTGTCCTTCACACTATCTTGGTCTTTGATACGAATAAACTCCAACTTTAAGAAATTGCTACATAGCATCTATTCTAACACTTCTAAATGCAGAATAGATGATAGTACTCTCTTGCTTTCAAGACATGGTATCTTACTGGAATCATAGGTTAGATCCCCAGATCTCTTTTCGAAGCTTTGTTTCCTGAACCTTTCAAGATCTCACAAGCTCATCACCAAAGAAGAAAAGTCATCCCAGAAGAAATTTCACCAAATATCCATGTGAATCCAGACCACTTGCTGATTTTTTTTTTTTTTGACCAGCTCTCTAGTGCATTGAAAATAGAGTAAAGCCTGCTTGCCATCTGGGGGAGGGGGTGGAGGGAGGAAGGGAAGGAAAAAATCGGAACAGAAGTGAGTGCAAGGGATAATGTTGTAAAGAAATTTTTTTCAAAAGAAAAAAAAAGAAAAAAAGAAAATAGAGTAAAGCAGCTTTTTAAATCTTCTTTCATAAGCCTCTGTCCTCAATATATGAGAGCCCTAAACCTAAAAAGGTATTTAGGTAGCTTAGTAAATAAAGCTCTGCACCTGAAGTCAGAAAGACTTGAGTTCTCATCAGGCCTCAGATACTTACTAATTGTGTAACCCTGGACACTGTGTGATCCTAGCCTCTGTTTGCCTTGGAGGCAGCTAGGTGGCTCAGTGGATAGGCAGTCAAGCCTGGAGTCAGAAAGATTAGCTGTGTGACTCCGGGCAAATTATTTAAACTCTATTTGCTTTAATCCACTAGAGAAAAAAATATCAAACCACTCGAGTATCTATGTGACAAAAACTCCATAGCACTGGCATGCTATTTTCACAGGGTCACAAAGAGTTAACACGACTGAATGATTACACAATAACAAAGCCTAGAAATATTTTGCTGGCCATTTATGCGTAATAAAGACAGGGTAAAATAATGATCTTGCCTCCTGGACTAAATTTTATCTCTATGCCTCCCCAACCCCCAAAACTTGAACACCCGCAGACATATTCATTTATATGAGGAAGCAGAAGAGAAATTGGAGTACCCTGCACCTCCAAGAGACTGGCAGATTGTTAAGAGGGAAGCCACAATATCACTGCTTGATTAAATTTAATCTAGTCACTAAAGAGCAAAACAGAGAATTATTTTTTTAATTGCCCTCACAAGTAAGAGACAGATCCAAAGAAGAGGTATGTCCTAATAATGAGGCAATTCAATTAAAAAAAAAAGTGAGCCTGAGAACACTAGTTAGGTATCTAAGAGAAGCTTTTCTCTGTGTTCTAAGGACATAGATGTCTATTGCAAACACACACACGCGCACGCGCGCGCACACACACACACACACACACACACACACACACACACACAGAAAACTGCCACTGGAAAAGAAAGACCTAATCTACTCAATATTGTGAGAAAAAGATAGCCCCCCTCTTGGAGGTGAAGAGGGAGACTGTCAGGGAGGAAAGAAGGGAAGCTGAATGCTTGTTCTCCAGTTACTATCTGAATATATTAAGGGTTGTTGTTTTTCTTAAAAGAACCATAGGAAATATTTGAGTTTTAAACTAAAAGATCAAAGCAGAGCCCACTCTTCTTATGAAGAAGAGAGAATAATTTAGTCAAGAATTATATTCAGTCTTTAAATTTTCTAATCCATACTTCACACAGCCACCAAAATAATATTAAATAAAACACAGATAAAACCATATTACTTCCATGTTTCAAAAGTTAATACTCCCCACCTGAATCTTATTATAAAAAAAAATCAAAGATACCAAGTAACTATATTTATTTAAGAAAGCAAGAAAAATGGTTATCTGGGAAGCTATTGAAATTAATTTAGGTGATATAAGGCATTCAATTTGGGAGTACTCTAATTTAGAGTGAATAATCTCATCCTAATAATTTAGTACTTAGCAGTCCCTGGGGTGTAGGCAAGGGGAATGAAAGGGATATACAATGTCAGATCTTCTCCACATACCTATGACTCTGGAATCACCTTTTTTCCATTCTGTGCCTTCTCTCTCTCTCTCTCTCTTTCTTTCTCTCTCTCCCTCTCTCTGTATATATATATAATATACATATTATATATATGGATAGATAGAGATAGAAATATCTAAATATATATATATATATATGTGTGTGTATATATATATATATATATATATATATATATAGAGAGAGAGAGAGAGAGAGAGAGAGAGAGAGAGAGAGAGATGTCTCTCAGCAAATCCAGTCACATCTCCTTACACCTTAGCATCATGACAGTAGTCGGGTCTCACAGCCAATAAAAAACATGTCTCATGGTGCTTTCTTTAAGAACACTGAAGCCTGGTTGTTCATGGGGCTACATATGGCTGTCCATCCCTAGTGCTGAGTACAGGAAGCTGATCCAAGATGTTGGAAAGAAAATATCAAGTTGTCTGAGCTCTCCCAGTTTTTCTCAAAAACAGTATTAAATCAAGCCTCTAAAATGTAAATTAAGACAATTCTGAGATACCATTACACACCTGTCAGATTGGCTAAAATGACGGGAAAAGATAATGATGAATGTTGGAGGGGATATCAGAAAACTGGAACACTGATACATTGTTGGTGGAGTTGTGAATGGATCCAACCATTCTGGAGAGCAATTTGAAACTATGTTCAAAAAGTTATCAAACTATGCATATCTTTTGATTCAGCAGTATTTCTACTGGGCTTATATCTCAAAGAGATCTTAAAGGAGGTAAAGGGACCCACATGTGCAAAAATGTTTTTGGTAGCCCTTTTCATAGGGGCAAGAAATTGGAAATTGAGTGGATGCTCATCAGTTGGAAAATGGCTGAATAAGTTATGGTGTATGAAGGTTATGGAATATTATTGTTCTATAAGAAACAATGAGCAGGATGATTTCAGAAAGGTCTGGAGAGACTTACATGAATTGATGTTAAGTGAAATGAGCAGAACCAGATGATCATTATACAAGCAACAATAAGACTATACAATGATTAATTCTGACGGATGTGGCACTTCTCAACAATGAGACGATTCAAGCCAGTTCTAATGATCTTGTGATGATGAGAGCCATCTACACCCAGAGAGAGGACTGTGGGAAATGAGTGTGGTTCACAACATAGCATTTTTACTTTTTGTTGTTGTTTGCATGAATTTTATTTTCTTTCTCATTTTTCTTCCTTTTTGATCAAACTTTTCTTATGCAGCAAAATAATTGTATAAATATGTATGCCTTTATTTGATTTACATATATTATACCATGTTTAATATACATAGGATTACTTGCCATCTAGGGGAGAGGATGAGGGGAAAGGGGGAAAATTGGAACACAAAATTTTACAAGGGTCAATGTGGAAAATTTATCCTTGCATAGGTTTTGAAAATAAAAAGCTTCAATTAAAAAAAATCAAGCCTCTAAACATATTTTGAAATGACAAAACTCACAAAAAGGTTGAGTGAAATTTTTTTTTCCAATTTAACATAATTTAAAAGTCTTTCAGGAAAGATCTTTTTCCACTTGGGTAAAAGGGGAGAACATGTCAGTACAGATGTTGTCTGGGCAAACCAGCAAGAGGCTCTTAGCCACAGTATAGATCAACCAAAGTCTCTCTTTTGTAGCTTATCAGGCCATTAACACAGCAGTCCAGCTGTGAGGCCTCTAGCCCCAGCATAGAAGGCTAATTGTGAGCTCCAGAAAAATGGCACAATAGGTAGGCTTGTCCAATCAGACTCAGTGGGAAAGCCACAAACACCTAAAGCCTCAGAATGAAAAGCCAGTGGGGAAAAAATCCATTGAAGAAAACAACTAGTTTAAAAGGAGAATTGGCCAAGGGGGAAAGGAGGGAAAAGGAAGTTCAAAAACTAATTTAAGAAAATAATTTCTTAAGAATTAGAATTGGGGGCAGCTAGGTGGTACAGTAGATAGAGCACCAGCCCTGAAATCAGGAGGACCTGAGTTCAAATCTAGCCTCAGACACTTAACACTCCCTAGCTGTGTGACCCAGGGCAAGTCACTTAAACCCAATTGCCTCAGCCAAAATATATATATATATTAGAATTGGACAAGTGGAAGCTAATGACTCTTTGAGACAGCAAGAATCAGTCAAACAAAATCAAGAGAATGAAAATAGAAAATAAAATGTAAAATTGAAAAAAAAAAAAAACTGACTAGAAAAATTGATCCAGAGGAAATAATTTAAGAATTATTGAACTACCTCTACACCATGATCAAAAAAAGAACCTGAACAGTCTCTTTCAAGAAATTATCAAGGAAAACTACTCTAATAACCCTGGGGTAAAATAGTCTGAAAGAATCCACAGATCACCTCCCAAAAGATATTTCAGAATGAAAACTTAGAGGAATATTATAGCCAAAGTCCAGAGATTTCAGATCAAGGAGAAGATATGGCAAGTAACCAGAAAAAAAATTCAAGTATCATGGAGTCACAGTTAGGATAACACAAGATTTAGGAGCTTCTGCCTTAAACATTGGAGGACACACACTCATTTGGTTATAGAACTCTATCTTACCCAACAGGAAGTCAGAGGAGAAGGAGAGAAGAGGAGTGAGAGGGGATCAAACAGGAGGAAGATTAAAGGAATCAATGGTCATAAACAAAATAGACAAACCTAGAAACTATAAAAACAGAATTAAAAAATACTTTTCATACAAATAAAGACAGATTTAAATAACTGAATAAATAGCCATATGCTCATATGTAGGACAAATCAAAATTTTAAAAAATGAGCACTCAACTAAATTAATTTACTTATTTAGTGCCATATCAATAAAACTACCAAAGATTTGTGTTAGAACTTGGGGGAAAAAGTGGTAAAAATTCATCTGAAAAAACAAAAGATCAAGAATATCAAAAGAATCAAAAAAATTGAAAGAAAGGCACCTATCAGTCAAGGTTTGCAATATCCAGTAGTAAATGATCCTAGTAATCTACCATTGGTAAATCCAAAGATCCAACTTTGGGGACAAGAACTCATAAATTGAAAAAAATTTCTGAGAAAACCAAAAACAATGTGGCAGAAACTTGGCACAGGCCAATGTCTCACATTGTATACCAAGATAAGGTCAAAATGGGTACATGATTTAGACATAAATGTTGATATCATAAAAAAATCAAGGGAGTATGGAAATTATGCCTATTAGAACTATGAATAAGGCAAGAGTTTATGAGCAAACAAGAGTTAGAGAGAATAATTGGAAACAAGTAATGTTGATTACATAAAATTAAAAAGATTTTGCTCAAACAAAATTAATGTACTAAAAGTTAGAAAGAAAATAGAAAACAAGTGGCAAGTTTTATATCATTTCTCTGAGAACTCAGCTTCATTTCTTATACAGAGAACTGAGACAATTTTTTAAGAATTCTTCTGTTGACAAATGGTCAAAGAATATAAATACCCATTTTTTAGAAGAAAATGATGAAATTGTTCCCTGGGGCAGGAGTGAGAACTCTCGGATAGAGTTCAGTTCATCTCCACGATCCCATCCTCTATGAGGGTCATGGGCAGCCTCACCTTACTCAGAAATCACAGTCATGTCCCCAAAGCTAAATTTTCCCTATAAATCAGCTTATGGCTTGTGCCAATGCTGCTGCACTTCTTTGGGTCAGTCCACCACAACACTGTCTCATGGTCTTTCTCCTTCCACCTTTTCCATGCCACATAGTGTTTCTTTCTCCTAACCCCACCGTGCCCCCACTTCTCCTCCTTATAGTTAACTAACTTTTTTAGGATCTTAAGTCCCTTTAAGTATTTAGCCTGCCAGCTAAGGGTATGCCCCAATCTCATGGGTGTTTCTCCTGGCAAATGGCAAGTTCTATTAAGAACTCCTAGCCTCATTTCATATTTAGCATTCCTGATCTCTATTTATCTCTTCATTGTGGTTTTCCTTCATTTTAGAAGACCTGGATATCCAGAAGGTGAGCCAAGATACACAAGTAAATTGGGTTAAAGAGAGGGAAGATTGTGCAAAGTCATCAGTGCAAGATATAGATCAGGACAACTGGAGGTGGCCTTCAATGCTGTAGGAGACCTTGGTCTTTTAAGCTAAGGTTTTTAACTGGTGTCAGCTTGACTGAGGCAACATGCATTAAGTGATTTAAGGTTGGGTAAGAAATAAGGCAAAAAACAGCCTAGTTTGCCTCCTCCCTACCTGGGAGGGGAAGCCCCTTAGGATTTCTGGCTGAAACAATAACAAGTCTATCTGGTTAGAGGTCTGGCAAGTTTGGGGGTTGTTTTTCTGTGCTTATTCAGATTTCTTTTGTGGGACACCTCACTTATGCTTGTAGGCTTCTTTTTTGCAGTACTAGGCTACATGAAAAAGTATATTGTTGCTTCTCTTTAGATTTTTTGATCATTATTTCATCCAATACCCTTTTTGGGTCATTGGTGGAATAAATGTGAAGGAGCCAGGTTCATCAGTACCTTTCATATGGCTCTCTTAACCTGTTCTCCCTGTTGAAAATTTTTCTGAATCACATTTGACACCAATAAATCAATCATATACATAAATATATTCTGCCCAGACCTATGATTTCATTGATGTACAGAATTCCTTATACAAATACAAATTTGGAGTTGCTTGATCAGTGAATTAATAGGTCCTAGTCCATACCCAATGTTTGAGTTTTGATGATTCAGAGAAATTGTAAATAGAAATTATTATTGTTCAGCAGTGTCTCCACTGGGCCTATATTTCAAAGAGATAATTAAAAAAGGAGAAAAGGACCCACATATGCAAAAATGTTTGAAGCAGCCCTTTTTGTAGTGGCAATTTAAAACTGGAAATTGAATGGATGGATATCCAGTTGGGAAAAAATGAATGAATTATGGTATATGAATGCAATAGAATATTATTGTTCTGTAAGAAATGAGGAGCCGACTAATTTCAGAAAAAGCCTAGAAAGATTTATATGAACTGATGCTGAGTGAAGTGAGCAGAACCAAGACAACATTGTACATAGTAAGAACAAGATTGTGTAATGATCTAGTGTAATGGACAACTGCTCTTTTTTTCAACAATAAAGTGATTTAAGATAATTCAAATAGACTTGGAATGCAAAGTGCCATCCATGTCCAGAGAGAGGACTATGTAGACTGAATGTGGAACAAAGCATAGTATTTCTACCTTTCTTGTTGTTGTTGTTTGCTTGAGGCTTTTTTCCTTTCCTTTTCTTTTTGATCTGATTTTTCTTGTGCACCATAACTAATCTGGAAATATGTTTAGAAGAATTGTCCTATTTTACCTATATTGGATTGCTTGCTATCTTGGAAAGTGGGGAGGAGGGAAGAGAGGGAGAAAAATATGAAACATAAGATTTTGCAAAGGTGAATGTTGAAAATTATCTTTGCATGTATTTGAAAAAAATAAGACATTATTAAAATAAAAAATAAAATTATCAGAAGAAGAATATTTCTCATTTTAAAAATAAATTTTTGAATGAAAAAAAGTCCAAGGTTTCCCTTCAAATTTGGAGTCACCTCCAGTCATCCTGACCTATGTTTTGTCACTGAACTCAAATGACCAGGAAAAAGAGTCACACAGCCCTGCCCTGCCTTGCTTAAATCCAATTTACTTGAAAGTCCAGACATCAGCCTCCTGTGTCATTGGTCCTCTTTGAGAATGAAGAACAAATAACAATAACTTATAAGGTTATATAAGGTATCTACTATCTGCCAGACACTGTGTGAGGTCCTATGATACAAAGATTAAAATGAAACCATCCTTACCCTCAATGACATAATATTCTATTAGAGAAGATAATATATATACATCCAATATGTGTAAGTCGATTTTTTTAAACAAATCTGTGATTCTATCAGTGTAGGAAAGCTCAAAGTGAAGATTCCTGTCATTTCAGATGAAGATTTTATTTTCTTTCTTTTTTTTAAAGCTTTTTATTTTCAAAATATATGCACAAATAATTTTTCAACATTGACTCTTGAACACCCTTGTGTTTCAGATTTCCTTCTTCTTCCCCCCCACTCCCTCCCTTAGATGGCAAGAAATTCAATATATGTTATACATGTTAAAATACATGTTAAATCCAATATGTGTAAACATATTTATATAATTCTCTTGCTACACAAGAAAAATCAGACCAAAAAAGAAAGAAAATGAGTAAGAAAACAAAATGCAAGCAAACTATATTAAAAAGAATAAGAATGTTATATTGTGATTCACATATAGTTCCCACAGTCCTCTCTGGGTGAGCACTTTATTTTCAACTTGTTTGAAAGAGTTGCTTTGTAAACTAAACTCAGTGACTTGTACATAGATAGTATATGCCAGCAAGTAGACGTGATCCCTTCCTGACTCTGAGTTTAGTTCTCTATTCAATATGCCACATTGTCTCTTGTACATATCATAGCAAATTTATACAAAATAAATTCAAAATAATTTTATAAAGAATACCATAGTAGCTAGGGAAATCAGGAATGATGATGTGTAAAAAATCCCTTTTAAACTGAGCTTCAAAGGAAGCTAGAGATACTGATGAACTTTAGGAAAGCAATTATTCAAAAGATGAGGCACAAAGATTATTACAAATTCACAATAAGGCCTCTTCCTTATTGATCAAAGTAGGTCACAGACAAAATCCAAATATGATTTTGTGACATGCTTTGGGAAAGGATGATTTTTGTAGAGAGAAGGAATTTGGGGAGAAGAGTTGGAGATAAAGGGTATTTAAAGGAATTCAGGAGGAGTTGGGAGATGTTTGAAAGATAAAATCAGGGAAGAGTTGGGGAAATGCTTGATAGATAAAATCAGGGAGAAGTTGGGAAGATGACGGAAGCTTGATAGAATCAGGGAGAAATTGGGGAGATTGTCTCAGAGTGGATTAAGGAATTTCAGGCTTAGGGAGAAAACAAGCTGGCTTGAGTTCTCATAAATACTATAAATGTGAATTGCAGAAATGATTGAGTACATTCCAGGAAAAGGGAATAGGATATGCTATGCATAGAGGAAAGGAAATGGGGTGTTATATTTAAGGAACAGCAAAAAGGAAGATTAACCATAGAATATTAAGTGAAAGAAATATACAATAAAGTTCAAAATGTTGGAACCAGGGTACAAAAATATTTAAAAATTGAGACAGAAGAGTTTGTATTTAATGCTAGAAGAATTAGGAAGCCAAGAAAACTTATTAGCATAATAAGATCTATCATTTAAAAACATCACTTTGACAACAAGGTGGAAGATAAATTGGAGAAGGAGGAACTAATTAGGGAATTTTTATAATAGCATGAATATGAAATAGTAAAGGTGGTGGCTATGGAGAGAAAGGGAAAGATATTACAGGCATTGTGGTAATAAAATAATATGCAGCTACTTATTGGTCATGTGGAGTAAAATGGGGGTGAGGAGCCAAGGATTACAATGAAATTGTGAATCTGGATGACTGAAAACTAAGATGAGTCCCTCTCAGACTAAGAGGGTACCAAACAAATCAGACAACTAGTTCACCATTTATGTGATCAACGTACCCAGCAGACTACTAAATATCTAGGCCACAGTAGATGAAATTCTCAGAGCTGGATGGTTTCTATTTCAGAATCCCAAATATTATCCATCTTTAAGGATAACTAACTGTTGAAAGAAACTCTTGAGAAACTTTAGTGTTTCCAGACTTTAAAAATCCATTAAGGGAAATTTGTTATATATTTTTGAATAGCCTCTAATCACTCAAGTATCTCATATAGAAATTAAAATCCCTGGTTATTTTAATGACTCATGCTAATAGAAAAATGTCTCACCAACAAAATAAGAAAGGCCTTGTTCTTTTCATTCACATTTTTCTTTCCAAAATAACCAAAAAAGTATTAAATTTAGTCTGCATTTCATGAAGTTTTACATGCATGTGGAGATAAAACAGAATGCCTGGCTTGGATGATGTAGTGCCGGAAAGATGGTTTAAACTTTTTAATAACCTTCATTATAATTCAGATTAATTTGTGACATAATTTACAACAGTAGAAGCTAATCCATTGGCTACAAAAAGTATGGCTTTTTGTCACTAGCTGAATGACTTTGTGTCACTAAGTTTCACATGCTTTATTTATAAAATAAAATCATTGGACCAGATTCTCTCTCAGATTCTTTTTTAGTTGTTAACATTCAGTGATTATTTTTCTAAATTCTGTAGGAGCTACCTATCTATATTTTTATAGATGCATATGTATATATGTATATCAATGGAAGATGTAATTAAATGGAATTTAACAGTTGACAATTGTTCAATCCTCTGGCTTGTGCTGCCTAGTTTAGAATAAATACTCTGTCCTTCTCTGATCAGGTATTAGCGCTTTCAAAAGTGACTTAGAAGGCAACATGAGATGAATTAAGATAAATTATCCTTGTGTGTGGAACTACAACAATTGACCCTAGCTAACTATGACATTTTTTGACTTTTAGAGTTGAAATTTTTTAATGTGTAATATAGGAATAATAATTACTCATAGATTTGTTGTGAGAATTAAAAAGAGATAATATGTTACTGCTTTATTACCTTTATTACCTTCTCTAACCAATGAACCAACCTGCTTAGACAAATGTAATACATATTAATCATGTGTTTATATATGGCATACCATAAACGCATGTTAGATTTGTAAAATAACATAACAATTCAACAGATCCATTCTTCTGATAGTTTAATATTTAAGATAGTGATTTTTGCCTTGAATTTTATTACTGGAGCCAAGTAATACTTTAATGATACTAAAGGTACCACACAGAAAAGGAGAAAAAAAAGAAAAAAAGCTGAATAATATCTATTCCTTTATACTTACTCATATGTGAACTTAGATAATTATTTGTTTAATTATTTGTTTGTATGTATTTATATCTATCTATATTTATATTTACATACATATAGATTTATAATATAGAGATTATGATAATATAAATATAGATTTATAATAATTTTATATGTTTATACATATACATATACATATATATATATACATATACATGTATGTATATATATGTGTATATATATATATATATATATTAGTTGTATCCTCTTCTAGAATGACAAAGTAGATAAAGAACTGTGAAGTCAAAAAATCCTGAATTCAAGTCTCCTCCACACATCTTGGCTGGTTGAATCTGAAAGACTTATTTTATCTCCAGATATCTTTTTAAGACTGTACAGCAGTTACAACCTGATAAATTAAGTTTTCTCAAAGATTATTATCTAAACCAGTTGAAATTACAGCTTTAGATTTCTTTCCAAAAAAACTCCTTGAGGTCACAAATTACTATTTTTTTTTATTCCCAATGCCTAGTAAGCCCCTTGCATGTAGTAGTTGTTTAATACATGTTTGTTGAATGTAATTGTTGTAAAATTTAAAAAAAATAAAAAGAGAGAGGACATTTTATGGAAGACTCAGACTTCAGGGAAAGGTTGGAGTAGATAATTTCTGAGATCACTTCAAATCTCTAGAAACTTAATAAGTTGAATAACATTATAAATAATTAACTATTACAGACTTGGGCATATTCCAGATTAAAATCACATACCGCTAAAAAAAAAAAAAAGAGGTTTTTACCTGAAGTACCATATTAAAGTTTTATCTTTCCTTTCCCCTCACTTGTATAAGTCTGTCACCATCTTTCCAACCTCCCTGGTTAAAGCCTTAGAAAGATCTTAGTCTCTTTCCCCTCCCTCAATCTGTACAACTTCAGTGATTTCCCCTCCTGTTGAATAGAGCATAACCAATCATAATGACATATAAGATCCTGGTTGCAACTGACAGTTTTAGCCATACCATATTTATTTCTCATTATCTTTTCTTAATAATAGTAAAACTGATGTTTACAAATGGCTCAAACCTTAGTCCACCCTTTCCCATTACTATCCAATGCTACATGCAATTCTCCAAAGGATATACCTTTCCATTCTCCCTTATTCCCTTGTTGACATCCCCACTGCACTCCAAGGCCCAACTTTGATGCTGCCTCCATAGTGAATCCTTCCCTCATCTCTTTGAATGGGACATTTCTCACTTCCCAAATTTATCACATTTTGTCTGCATTTCTCTTTTATACTTAACATATTCTAATTATTTATGTAAATGTTTTCTTCTGCTATTAGATTATAAATACCTTGAGAGCAGAGTCTGTGTTTTATTGTGTCAGCAGTGTCTCCTATTTCAGTGCTTCCTTATAGCACAGAAGTAATCCTAGATTATTGAGAATATGTTAATATAGTAAAAATTCTGACATGTCCTATCAAACTGGAAAGTTTTAGGGAAAAAAACTAATACCAGATTTCTATCAGAAGTTCATTCACCACTAGGCTATTAAATTTAGGGATAGCATCACATGAAGTCAAAAAGAGGTCAGTGGAGGACATGGATCTTTTAGGTACTGAAGAATCCCTGATACCCAATCCAGTGCCTTGCATATAAATAGACACTTAATGTTCCTTTTAAAAATTGATTTCAATAAAAGGATTCTGCTAGACTTTCTAATTTTCTTTCTGTTTTTGTCTCATTATTTTGAGTGAAAATGTTCAGAATTTTTAAAAACAACTTTAAAAAGACATAGTTAACTGAAAATTATTTATCATCTGGAATGGTAGAGAAAAGCAAGGTTACAAAAAACCTGCTTAACAGTGTACATATAACAACTACATATATAAGAATATAGTACACAGTTTTAAAAGGTGAATGAGCAATAAAGAATATATGAAGAACTTTATGAAACATAAAGTAGAGATGCTAGAACTACTGGCATACAAAATGAGCAAAGAAATTTAAATTTAATAAAAGTAGAAATTGCTAACCAAAGATGTCCACTTAATTGCAATGTTTTCTGTTAAAGGTAAAATTCCTGTAGCTAGAGTCATGTAAAATATAAGCAAATAAAATACTTAAGATTATACATTAGGGATAAGTGTTGATTTGGCAGGACATGGTCTAGATGATCTAAGATGGGGGCTTTCTCCGTCTTCTGTTTTAATGGTTTTATAAATACATCCAAGTTAGAAACAGGTTAATAATTTGAATTGCCAAATTAAATGAGACTCATTAGTGAGCAAATTTGACCTTCTCACTGGATTTGTGAATCCAAGCTACTTGCTTATTTTGGCCAAAAAAGGATGATTTTTGCATTCACAGTTGTGAAGTGATGAACAACTTCATCACTTCACCCTTTTAGTATTTTTGTCACATTTCATATCACAGATGCATATTTTTCTTTTACCAAGGATCAAATATCCATTTCTTTTACAGAGAGATGCTAAATATACTAGCAAGGGATAGTGTATGCACTATACATACAAAAATACACAGAGACTACATCAGAAGTATATACTCACTAGTACATGCTAGGTAAGGCTGGTCTAGACAAGGCCCAAATCATCATTCATAAAAAAGTCAAAATAAAATATATTTCAGTTTTTATTATTTTCTCCCTCATTTCAATATGTCCTCCCCATTCCCATTTGAATAAATGGTCAACATGTATCATTCTTCCCTTTTATTCATACTTGCCTTTTATCTTGTTTTCTATTTTCCCTCAATTAAATATTACCTTCAATTCAAGGAATACACTTTCTTTTCAGCAGTTCATGGAACCTATACAAAAATTGACCATATATTAGGACATAAAAACCTCAAACTCAAATGCAGTAAGGCAGAAATAGTAAATGCATCCTTTTCAGACTACGATGCAATGAAAATTATATTCAACAAAAAACCAGGGGTAAGTAGACCAAAAAATAATTGGAAACTAAATAATCTCATACTAAAGAAGGATTGGGTGAAACAGCAAATCATAGACATAATTAATAACTTCACCCAAGAAAACAATAATAATGAGACATCATACCAAAATGTATGGGATGCAGCCAAAGCGGTAATAAGGGGAAATTTCATATCTCTAGAGGCCTATTTGTATAAAATAGAGAAAGAGAAGGTCAATGAATTGGGTTTGCAACTAAAAATGCTAGAAAAGGAACAAATTAAAAACCCCCAGTCAAACACTAAACTTGAAATTCTAAAAATAAAAGGTGAAATCAATAAAATTGAAAGTAAAAAAAACTATTGAATTGATTAATAAAACTAAGAGTTGGTTCTATGAAAAAACCAACAAAATAGACAAACCCTTAGTAAATCTGATTAAAAAAAGGAAAGAGGAAAATCAAATTGTAAGTCTTAAAAATGAAAAGGGAGAACTCACCACTAACGAAGAGGAAATTAGAGCAATAATTAGGAGTTACTTTGCCCAACTTTATGCCAATAAATTCGACAACTTAAAAGAAATAGAAAAATACCTCCAAAAATATAGCTTGCCCAAACTAACAGAGGAAGAAGTAAATATCCTAAACAGTCCCATCTCAGAAAAAGAAATAGAACAAACTATCAATCAACTCCCTAAGAAAAAATCCCCAGGACCAGATCGATTTACATGTGAATTCTACCAAACATTTAAAGAACAATTAACTCCAAAGTTATATAAACTATTTGAAAAAATAGGGATTGAAGGAGTCCTACCAAACTCGTTTTATGACACAGACATGGTACTGATACCTAAACCAGGTAGGCTGAAAACAGAGAAAAAAAAATTATAGACCAATCTCCCTAATGAATATTGATGCTAAAATCTTAAATAAAATATTAGCAAAAAGATTACAGAAAATCGTCCCTAGGATAATACACTATGACCAAGTAGGATTTATACCAGGAATGCAGGGCTGGTTCAATATTAGGAAAACTATTAGCATAATTGACTATATCAATAACCAAACAAACAAAAACCATGTGATCATCTCAATAGATGCAGAAAAAGCATTTGATAAAATCCAACATCCATTCCTAATAAAAACACTTGAGAGCATAGGAATAAATGGACTTTTCCTTAAAATAGTCAGGAGCATATATTTAAAACCATCAGTAAGCATCATATGCAATGGGGAAAAACTGAAACCTTTCCCAGTAAGATCTGGAGTGAAGCAAGGTTGCCCACGATCACCATTATTATTTAATATCGTATTAGAAACACTAGCCTCGGCAATAAGAGTCAAGAAAGATATTAAAGGAATTAGAGTAGGCAATGAGGAAACCAAACTATCACTCTTTGCAGATGATATGATGGTATACCTAGAGAACCCCAGAGATTCTACTAAAAAGCTATTAGAAATAATTCATAATTTTAGCAAAGTAGCTGGCTACAAAATAAATCCCCATAAATCCTCAGCATTTTTATACATCACCAACAAAACCCAACAGCAAGAGATACAAAGAGAAATTCCATTCAGAATAACTGTTGATACCATAAAATATTTGGGAATCTATCTACCAAAGGAAAGTCAGGAATTATATGAGCAAAATTATAAAAAAGTCTCCACACAAATAAAGTCAGACTTAAATAATTGGAAAAAATATTAAGTGCTCTTGAATAAGCCTAGCGAACATAATAAAGATGACAATACTTCCTAAACTAATCTATTTATTTAGTGCTATACCAATCAGACTTCCAAGAAAATATTTTAATGATCTAGAAAAAATAACAACAAAATTCATATGGAACAATAAAAAGTCGAGAATCTCAAGGGAATTAATGAAAAAAAAAATCAAATGAAGGTGGCCTAGCTGTACCTGATCTAAAATTATATTATAAAGCAGCAGTCACCAAAACCATTTGGTATTGGCTAAGAAATAGATTAGTGGATCAGTGGAAAAGATTAGGTTCACAAGACAGAATAGTCAACTATAGCAATCTAGTGTTTGACAAACCCAAAGACCCTAACTTCTGGGATAAAAATTCATTATTTGATAAAAACTGCTGGGATAATTGGAAATTAGTATGGCAGAAATTAGGCATGGACCCACACTTAACACCATATACCAAGATAAGATCAAAATGGGTCCATGACCTAGGCATAAAGAACGAGATTATAAATAAATTAGAGGAACATAGGATAGTTTATCTCTCAGACTTGTGGAGGAGAAAGAAATTTGTGACCAAAGATGAACTAGAGACCATTACTGATCACAAAATAGAAAATTTTGATTACATCAAATTAAAAAGCCTTTGTACAAATAAAACTAATGCAAACAAGATTAGAAGGGAAGCAACAAACTGGGAAAACATCTTCACAATTAAAGGTTCTGATAAAGGCCTCATTTCCAAAATATATAGAGAACTGACTCAAATTTATAAGAAATCAAGCCATTCTCCAATTGATAAATGGTCAAAGGATATGAACAGACAATTTTCAGAGGATGAAATTGAAACTATTACCACTCATATGAAAGAGTGTTCCAAATCATTATTGATCAGAGAAATGCAAATTAAGACAACTCTGAGATACCATTGCATACCTGTCAGATTGGCTAAGATGACAGGAAAAAATAATGATGAATGTTGGAGGGGATGCGGGAAAACTGGGACACTGATGCATTGTTGGTGGAGTTGTGAACGAATCCAACAATTCTGGAGAGCAATCTGGAATTATGCCCAAAAAGTTATCAAATTGTGCATACCCTTTGATCCAGCAATGTTTCTATTGGGCTTATATCCCAAAGAAATACTAAAGAAGGGAAAGGGACCTGTATGTGCCAAAATGTTTGTAGCAGCCCTGTTTGTAGTGGCTAGAAACTGGAAAATAAATGGATGCCCATCAATTGGAGAATGGCTAGGTAAATTGTGGTATATGAATGTTTTGGAATATTATTGTTCTGTAAGAAATGACCAGCAGGATGAATACAGAGAGGACTGGCGAGACTTACATGAACTGATGCTAAGTGAAATGAGCAGAACCAGGAGATCATTATACACTTCAACAACGATATTGTATGAGGACATATTTTGATGGAAGTGGATTTCTTTGACAAAGAAACCTAACTGAGTTTCAATTGATAAATGACAGAGAGAAGCAGCTACACCCAAAGAAAGAACACTGGGAAACAAATGTGAACTATCTGCATTTTTGTTTTTCTTCCCAGGTTATTTTTACCTTCTGAATCCAATTCTCCCTGTGCAACAAGAGAACTGTTCAGTTCTGCAAACATATATTGTATCTAGGATATACTGCAACATATCTAACATATATAAAACTGCTTGCCATCTAGGGGAGGGGGTGGTGGGAGGGAGGGGAAAAATCGGAACAGAAACGAGTGCAAGGGATAATGTTGTAAAAAAATTACCCTGGCATGGATTCTGTCAATATAAAGTAATTATTAAATAAAATTTAAAAAAAAGAAAAAAAAAAGAACTATAATTGAACAAGAGGAAGCCAATGAAGCTACAAAAGACCAAGAAATAATAAAACAAAATATAAAGAATGAAAAAATTTAAGAAAATGGAAGACATTTCATCAGAAAAACAACTGATCTGGAAGATATATCAAAAAGCAAAATATAGAAATAATTGGATTACCTGAAAGCTACGATTTTTTAAAAAAATTTATATTGTATATATTTATAATAATAGAAGAAATAATTAAATAAAACTGTCCTGAAGTATTTGAATAAGGGGGGAAATAGAAATAGAAAAAAATCTAGCAATCAGAATGTGAAAGAAATCCTATAAGGAAAACCTTCAGGAATATCATAAACAATTTCCAGAAACCACAGGTCAAGGAGAAAACACTACAGGCAATAAAGAAAAAAAAAATTTTAATAGAGTAGAGCCACATTTAGAATTACACAAGACCTAGCAGCAGTTACATTAAAAAACTACAGGTCTTGGAATAATATGTGTGTGTATGTATATACACATTTTTACTATATATATAACTATATATATAAATATGCAGCATTCTCTGGGAGCAGGTTTTTGGGGGGCTTCTAGGGGCAGCCTTTGTTTCAGTTCAGTAATCCCCCCAAATGCAGCCAGGAGTTAAAGTCCAAATCCTTTATTGTCTCCTTCAAAATCTTATCTCCTTCACTTGGAGTTCGGCTAATTTTCTGTAGGCCTTCCAGATCTTGGTTTCAGTGTTCTCCACAGAACAGCCTGCCACCACTTCTCTGTCTTCCTTAGTTCTGACCAACTGCCTTTTCTGGCTTCTGAATCTTCTCAACTTCCAAAGATTTTGTGTTTGAGCCTCCAGTCACAACAAAGATGGATGATGGAATGAATCTGTCTCAGCTCCCGAGAGCTTGTAGTACGCCTGTCCTTTCTGACCTTGAGAGCTCCTCATATTTTCCACACTGAGTATACACCAATCATTATATCACCAGGAAACCATTATTTGTTGCAGGATTAAATCAATGCTAAACTAGATTTAACCACTGTCTCCTCAATTCCACTTAGTTAGCACCTTGTTTCAAGTTCTGGCCCACAACATTTCCCACTTTCTTTTATTTTTAGAACATAAGGGGTCATGACCTCCCTGACTTCTCAAGGAGGTGAGAACCCGCAAAAAGAAGGTGATCACACCTTTCCTGCCTGCTCAGAAAGGGGTAAAACATCATAAAAGGAGGTGATCACATCCTCCCTGATGTCTCAGGAAGGGAGATGAAAAAATCCAAAGGAAATGGGAGAAATCAAATTAGATTAGCAGGTTTCTGAAGGGGTCACTCTTAAAAAAAAAGGTATACATAAATCCATCAATATGGGAGGTATTACACTTAATTATATAAATTACATAAGTACATAATAACATAACACAGGCTAGTAGTGATGTAACAAATAACATGAATCAAGATGAGGATTTATACATGTCCATAAGTCCTAGAAATAGTCCAAAACCAATCTATTGTCCATTAGTTCATGTGCCAGGAATCCAATAATTCCTGCAAGTTTTGAAGTCCTGCAATAGTCTCATCATCATTTTTTCATCTCAAGGAATCCAATGATTTCTACAGATTTTGTTCTTAGGTCTTCTCCTTTGTTGTGAGGTTTTTCTCTTTTTCTGTCTCTCTCTGATGAACAAGGCGAATATGGTTCATTGGCACCCATCCAATTCCTGCTCCATCTGTAGAGAAACAAGCAAACCCTCTCCCCCAAGCAGGTAACCTATTTGGTCCCTTCCATTCATCACTTTCTGGATCTCTCCATTTCACCTGGTGATTATCTAAAAATAGTAGAGCTGCTTGGCCTGGATACTGCCCTTCTGGTGGGTTATAAAACCTGTCTGCTGGAACCAGTGCATCTTTATCAAAAATTTAAAAATTAATGGTATAGAGAACTAAATTTAGAAGTTCTCTAGGGTTACCTGTGGCTCCCCCTTTCTTTTGTTTTTGGAGGAGTATCTTAATGTCTCTGTTTCTTCTCTCTACTATTGCCTGTCCTTGAGGATTAAAGGGTATGCTAGTGGTGTGTAAAATCTTATACTGTGCACAAAAATGTGCAAAATGTTTAGAAGTATATGCAGGTCTATTATCTGTTTTTATTGCTTGTGGCACACCCATAATTGCAAATACTTGGATAAGGAATTCAGTGACTACTCAGGCTGTCTATTTTGCTGTCGGTATTGCAAAAGTGAATCCTGAAAAGGTATCTACCACAATGTGGATAAAAGACATACGACCAAAAGATTTATAATGGGTCACGCATCCATCTGCTAGATTTCATTGGGTCTCAAACCATGAGGATTCTTCCCTGGAGGGAGCATAGGAGCATGGAAAGGAAGGCAAGCTGTACAAGCTTTTACTATGCTCATTGCTCCCTCTTTTGTTATCCCAAATTGTAAACGTAAAGCTTGAGCAGCCTGATGATATTTAGAATGAGATTCTTGGGCTTCCTGAAATAAAGGAGTACTGACTAACATAGTTAAAAGGCTATCTGTCTTTGAATTTCCATCAAAAATAGGACCAGGAAGTCCACTAAGTGAGTAGACATGCAAGATATAAATCTTACCTGGATACTTTCTCTCTTGCTCTTGAAGTTCCTTAAAGAGCTGATAAACATTAGAAGTTGCAAATTTTATTTGGGCTATGGCAATTCTTTGTATCACACCTACTGAATAGGCTGAATCAGATATTATATTTATATCTCCTGGATAATAATTAAGAGCTCGCATGATTGCCCATAACAGGTAAGCATAAATCTCAACAAAAAATGGATATTCAATGAATTGCCAGAATTTTAGAATTTTGTGGCAAAAAGACCTGAACTAATAGGAAATTTGACATATAGGATCCAAGAGAAATAAATATAAGGTAAATATCAAAGACTAATTACAAGAGACTCAATAAGGACAAGCTGTTTATGTTCTATATGTGAAAATATAAACTGTATTCTAAGATTGACATTAGTAATCAGGTAGTTTGAAAGCAAGATTACGGTAGAGCAGAGTATGATGTGATTCTAAAAAGAAAAACTATGTAGGAAAAGGTAAAAGAGTAATTATTTTATATAAATGAGGTATAAGAGGAAGAATATACATAAATGAATTAGATGAAGGAGGAGGAAGGTTGTCCCAAGACCAAAGTCCCAAAAGTTCTGGAACTCTAATTTCATTGGGAATAGTTAAAGCAGGAGCAATATGCATACATCTAGCAGGGTAGAAAAGTCTTCTGAATTCATAAAGAAAAAAGGGGATAAAAGAATAAGGAGGGGAGAAAAGATAATGGAGGAATTTTTAGAAGGATGAAGGGTACAGAAGGATGTGTAGATTAACAGAAATGAGATAAGGTGTGTAGATTAATGGAAATGGGATAAAGAAGATAGGGTGGGTAGGGTAGGGTAGGGTAGGGTAGGGTAGGGTAGGGTAGAGTAGGGTAAATAATAGTAAGACAAAGTAGCAGGTAGAAGTAAAGCAAAGAAGTCAAGAAGGATAGGAAATAAAAGATACATATAAACACAATGATAAAAATCAGCAGTAGAATGTATTAGGTTAAAAAAGCAGAGGTAGTAATCATTGATCTGAAGCTTAAAGCTAAGATATATTTAATCAAAAAAGAAAAATAAAGAAACCACACTATATGTCAGTTATATTAATCAATAGTGTTTTACACTATTTAAAATAACAAAATGATATAAGGTTGGAATATTGCTGTGGTGTAAGAAATTAGTAAATTTAGAAAAATATGGAAAGACTTGAACTTATAAACGTAGACATTATTTATTTTCAGAGAAACAGGATAAGCAAGTGTGGTACAGTTTTGCATAGATGTATTTATGTATATGTGTATGATTATAGATATCTACATATACGTATTGTACATGTTCTTTAGTATGCATGTGTATATTATATATATGAATGTGTGTTTGTATATATAAATATATCTGTACTTATTGTAGCCTTCTTGGCAAGGGGAGGAAAGAAGAAAAAAGAATAAAGTAAAAAGTGCATAGCAAAGAACAAAATTACAGGGAAGCAAAGAAAAGATGCACAGTTTTGAATACTGTGATGATCACGTATTTAAAATCAGCGAGAGTCAGGAATCCAGGTTAAAGGAAAAATCTTCAATCTTTATTCTCAGAATACAATATGTGGTATTTGTTATATGGGCTTTCTTCACATGGAAAATTTATTGTTTTACATTTTGAATCCTCCTCTATGTTAGGCTACACATATAGCAAAGATTTTCTTTCTATTTTGTACTTGATTTAAATAACTAATTACTTTTAAAACAAAATTGAAAAAAAAAAAAAAGAGGAAATGGGTGTGATAAAGGGAAACTAGAAATAAGAGGCAACTCAATGGAGATAAAGAGTAGGTCAGAGGGAATATTTTTTTCCAAACCTCATGCTGGGAAGAAAATTGACTTTATTGCTAATTATGTTTTTATTTCATAAAATAATAGAATGTAAGAGGTGGAAAGAATTTTAGAAGTCATCTAGTCTTACTTCCACATTTTTCAGATGAGAACTGAATGAATCAGAAAAGTTAATCCCTGTTACAAAACTAATTAGTGATGGAGATTCTCCACTACAATATACTTCCTCTTCACTTGATTTACTTATGCTGTTCTCATATTTAGAAGGATGACCTACTCAATAGAAAATGTCAGATGACTCCAGAAATTTGAAGAAAATCAGTTCTTAGTATGTCCTTACAAAGGAAAACAACATGTTCAGAAATTGAAGTTCAGAAAACAGAAATTGTTTTGTCTTCTAAAGAGATACAGAAGCATATTCTCACAAGGGACCTCTCAAATCGCATTTTCAAGCTAATATATTCTAAAATGTATTCAATTTTTAAGAAAGAACAGCCATCACAGATAATAGAAGTCTAAACCCACCTGCCAACAATTAAATCCAATAAGTAAAATTTTCAGAGGAATGCACATGAGCTTGATCTCTACTACAGTTATTGCAGACACACAAACAATTGTGGTTAAAAGAAGGGGGGTATTTTCCTAATGACTCCCCTTCCCATGATTCTTGCTTCTTTTCTTTACTTTAAACAGACATGAGACTCTGTCAACTAAGTTTCCTTTCTTTAAAGAAAAGTAGATACTATTCTGTTTCTTTTGAGCAGGTAATTATATGCAGATTTGTTCTGAGTTTGGATTTGGTGGGAGGCTTTTGTATTTTGTTATTTAGTTTAATAAATGTGGTGTTTGAACAGTTGTTAAGCCTGAAATTTTCCAGAAAAGGGAATAATCCAGGTGACAAAAATACAAGTCCCCCTCCAGCTGAGTTTTCTTCTTTGTCTTTGGAAGACTTGCTTCCCCAAGTCAAAAGTTATCACAGTGTTCAGAACCAGTCAATTCTTCATCTATGAATTTAGGCTTCTAGAAAGGTTGCTAATGAGTACCTGTAGTGAAGGTAGAGATTTCAGTTCTTTATAATATTGGCATCTGGCCAGTAAATTGGACTAAGACTAACAACACCTTTTACAAAATCCTTCAAAAGACAGCCATCCAAAATGTGATGGGTGAGTGTGAATGCACACAAAAAGAAATACTTGGTATATGGTATAGCTACAACAATATTCCTAAGGTTCAAAGATCTTCTTAATCCTTTGCAAAGTCAAATTACATTTTTTCAGTGCCTAATTGGAAATGGATACATAACACATTAAATCATCACAGTACTTGCCATTTAGGAAATTATAGTAAAAAAAAAAAAAGTGGCTACTGATATAAACCTCAAAGGATATTCAAACTCTGATTATATATTCCTCTTCATCCTTATAGTTTAAAGCCTTTTCTACCCTTATCCTTGCAACAAGGCTATTAAAAAGCTTGTATTTGTTTTAGGCTAGACTAAGACCTACTCTTTGGGAAGATTAACCCATCTGCAAAGATAATCAAAAATGAGCTACTTTTCCTATAGAGAAATATAAAGGGGCCATCCATTAGAATAGAGCTTCTTAAACTTTTCCCACTCCTGACTCCTTTTCACCTGAGAAATTTTTATGTGATTCTAGGTATATACGTATATAAAATAGGAATACAAATCAAACAATGTTAATATGAGACCATATATGGAATCACAAAACACAATTTAAGAAGCTGGGCATTAGAACATTTGCTTTGGCCTTCTTAGAGCTGAGACAGGGCTTTGGATCCCTTACTAAAAAATACTTATGTACTTTATCCTATCCCATACTAGAATATTGGATTAAAGAGGAATATCCACAAACTAGCAAAAGCAGTCTACCTTAGTAGAACTTAAAAGCAACATCTCTCTCTATTTTCTTTTACTCTCCATTGCCCTCAGTGAACATGTAAAAACTCTCAGTCTCTGTTTTGGACCATCCATGGAGGGTCATAATCCTTTCCCACTAAGATCTATAGAAACTGTTTTCACATGGCAGTAAGCAATTGTGCTGCTTAGCTAAATCGAGCTTGAGCCTTAAGACTCTGGATGCCTCTGCTGCTTTATGTTTCTTTCTTTGCGCATAAGAGATCACACCACAATTCTGAGATGGATTTTTCTGGCTTTAAAAGCTATCACATGAATTTAAGAATTAGGGAATTCATGGATTCTTCACTAGGGTAGTGGTCCCTATAGCTGTTAAATGATTCTCAGTTGAGAAAATGGTTGCGAGAAGGATGAACTGGAAATATGACCTAGGTTGCCAAAATATATGAATATTTCAGAAGTTATTTGGATAGTCCATGGCTGAAATAAAGGAAAATGACTGTGCAATAGTCCCACAAAATAGTTCATGTTTAAAATATCCACCTCTATAGATAATATATGGGTTGTTATTTCATGTTTTAAATCTTTGACAGTGCATAACTGTGAATCTCTTATGCTTGAAATATACCTTGTATATGGCAAAAATTAATTCTGGCTATAGCTGATTTATGCTACACATCGAATGCCTCTCTGATCCTTTTTGGGAAGTCCTTGGAGTGAAGACAAACTTAAATTTTAAATGATTTTCTCTGGATGTCTGCTAGAATGCATAAAGAGCCAGAAATTATAAGAAAGAGATTGATCCCTCTCTTTGGAAACATGTACATGTTTTCCAGAATTAATGAAATATCTTCTAAGAGATTTTAACCTTGAAAATGGCAAATCACACACATGCTGGGTTGTTGACTGCATTATGGCCTCAGCAAAAAGCTAAAATTATCAGCACCAAAACAAAGACAAATAACCCTAACCTAATGAAATTAGGAATCGGTAAATTTGTTCTTGTAAGTTACAAATTCTTGAAAGAATAAGCAATTTGCCAAGGGCTGCTAGAATAAAATTGAGAATCTGTGTAGAATGAGTTTAACACAGCAAGTTAGAAAAGCTGCTTCAAGGGGATACTCTAAACATAAATTTGAGGAAATAAGTGGAGGAAATTTCAGCAATCAACTCCCTTAATGCCATGTTTGGAGCTGTGCGCAATATGTCTACCCATGCTATTTTTGAGGGGAGTGTTGATTGGACTTTTTGTACTCATTTCCTAGTCACTACCATTCAAAAAAGAAGATGGAAAAAGAACCACCTGCCTCATGTTTAGTCAAATCTTCATTATATTCTATCCACATAAAGCAATATAAAAACCAGTTTGGATCCTCCAACCACTAATATTAGACCATAGCTTTGATAGACAGGCTTCCAGAAATACTTTGGCAAGAAAGCTCATCAATCTGAAGTCAGTGCTAAGTTTCTTTCAACTAAACCTGTCTTTGGGCAACAATGTAAGGCTGATAATTGAAGTCATTTTAGATTAATAGGAAATGACAGTCTGTTTTCTGCTGGATTGTCTTTGAGAGGCTTGGATTACCTCACTAGCAAAATAAGACATTCATGTAAGACATTAGTAGAGAATATATATTACTTTGCTATTAAGCAAAAACAAACAAAATTCCTAAGCTATTTAATTATCATTGATTAGCAGCAATCATTTTTCAATGCACAGATGTTGGGTTTTCAGGATTCAACTTCATTTCTGATATAGGTGAATGAAACCTAAATCACCCAATTGACTCATTAATTTTCCCATTAATCAACTCTTACTTATATAGTTAACTAAATAATCTATTGTTTCAATTGAAAATAAAATTCCAAAGTATTTATTACTGCAGCAGGAACATTTTGAGGACCTTATCAGGAAGAAAGAAAAGTAGCACTCATTTACTGGAATTTAAAAGAATTTACTATATTCCCTTCCATGAATGCATCTAAAAGTGGAAATTTTAAAATGCAAAGAAGTTGACTAAGGATTTTAAGCTGTTTCTGTTTTAAAAGATTAAACTATAAATTAATTAATTCCATATCTTGTTACATTCCATCTCTCAGTACAAGAAATTATATATTGGTTGGGTTATCTTGTAGAGTATTAAAAACTACAGGAATGTATCATGAAAGGATTTACATAATTTTCTGAGCATATTATTGTATAGACAGCATAGGTGTTGTCACAGTTATTGATAATTCAATCATGTAAAATTTGACTTAACAGACAAGTAGGTTGCAAAAAAAAAGACAAATTATATGAGATTAATTTAAGAAGATTAATCTATGACTACCATAAGTCAATGTTTCCTTGCAGTTCACTAATTATAAGGATAGTTTAGATATTAAGTATGGCATTTTGCCTAGTCCAAAGAGAATATAATGATATGTTTGAAGTTTACACTTTATCCTGAACACAACTAAATCAACTGTGTTAAGGAAAAGAAGACTTGGTTTAAAAAAAATGCTCTCTCTCAAAAGTCCTTTCTCTAAACTCTTAGGCTACTATTTTTTCATACACAGGAAAAGATTCAAGGATCCTTCTACCCAGCAAACTTCTCTTGAAGGCTGATGCCAGTGATGCTAACTAAAGAAAGATTAATGCTTAACATTTTCTAATTAATAAATGGTCAAAGGATATGAAAAGATGATTTTCAAATGAAGAAATTAAAGCCATTTCTAGAATATGAAAAAATGCTCTAAATTACTATTGATTAGAGAAATGCAAATTAAGAGAACTCTGAGGTACCACTTCACATATCTTAAATAGGCTAAAATGACAGGAAAAGATAATGATAAATGTTGGAGGGAACTTGGGAAAACTGGGACATTAATACATTGTTGATGGAGTTGTGAGCTGATCCAACAATTCTGGAGATCCATTTAGAACTATGACCAAAGAACTATCAAACTGTGCATAACCTTAAACTTAGCAGTGTCTCTACTGTGTCTGTACCACAAAGAGATCATAAAAAAAGGGGAAAAGACCCACATGTGCAAAAATGTGGCAGTCCTTTTTGTATGACAAGGAAGTAGAAAATGATCAAATGCTCATCAGTTGGGGAATGGCTAAATAAGATAGGGTATATGAATGTAATGGAATATTGTTGTTCTATAAGAAATGATCAGCAGCCTGATTTCAAAAAGGCTTGGAGTGACTTGTGTTAACTAATCCTAAATGAATTGAGTAGAACAAAGAGAACATTGTACACAACAACAGGATTATGTGATGATCAACTGGGATTTATTTGGCTCTTTTCAACAATGAGGTGATTCAGATCAATTCCTTTTTTATAATTTAATTATGTAATATCTTTTAGCAGTTACATTCAAAACAAATTTTTTTTAACATTTGTTTTTAAGATTTTTCACTTCTGGGTTCTCTTCCTTTTCCTCACCCACAATTAAAAAATCACATGTGAAGTTAATCAAAAAATTTCCACAAAAGTCAGTTTGTGAAAAAACATAGATCTTCCACCCTAAAGAAAATAAAAATCCTCAATAAAAATTAAGTTAAAACTAGAGAGACAGAGAAAGCAATAGAGAAAGTTTCAATCTATATGCCCTTGATTAATCAGTTCTTCCTCTGTGTATGGATGGAATTTTTCATCATAAATCCTTCAGAGTACATGTGGATTTTTGTACTACTAAGAATAATATGAAGTAATTTACAATTGGTCAACCCAGAACACTGTTATTACTTTGTATACAGTATATTTCATTTTGTTAATGGAGGACTTCCAGTTTGTTGTTGTTTTTTACCCTGAGAGTATCCTGCTCATCATTTCCCAGAGAACAATAATATTCCACCAGAGAAACTTGCTTCAAAAATTTTATTTTTACAATTACTAGTACTAATGGTATTTTTCACTCATTTACTCTCTCTCTCCTTTCACTAGTGCCTTTTCAAAACTGTTTTGCTACTGACAACTCCTGATTAGGACTTAACTATACTTGAATTGTTTCCTTCCGGATACTTGCAATATTTTCTCTTTGACCTGGGAGTTCTAAAATTTGGTCATAATATTCCTGAGAGTTTTATTTGGGGATCTCTTTCAGGAGGTGATTGGTGGATTTTTTCAATTTCTTTTTTATTTTTACTTCTAGAATATCAAGATGGTTTTCCCAGATAATTACTTGAAAGATGATTCCAGGACCTTTTTTTTGATCCTGACTTTCAAGCAGACTAATAATTTTTAAATTATCTCTCCTGGATCTATTTTTCAAGTCAATTGTTTTTCCAATGAGATATTTCACATTTTTTCCTATTTTTTTCATTTTGGTTTTGTTTTATTGTATCTTGATTTATCAAAAAGTTATTTGCACAATCCTAACGAATTATTTTCCTCAGTGAGCTTTTGTACCTCCTTTCTCAATTGACCAATTTTGCTTTATAAGGCATCCTTTTCTGCATTAGTTTTTTGTATTTCCTTTTGCACCAATCTCAATTCTTTCCCTAATTGTTCTTCTATCTCCATTGATTTTCAAAGTCCCCTTTTTCCATGGCCTGAACCCAAGTTTTATTTTTCTTGGAGGCTTTGGATGTAGGAGTTTTGACTTTGTCATCATCTTCTTAGTGTGTGTTTTGATCCTCCTTGTCATCATAATAAATTTCAATGGTCAGAAACTTTTTTTTGTTTTGTTTTCTGCTCATTTTTCTGTGATCTGCTTTTAAGTATTTGTTAAAGCAGGGCTCTGTTTTGAGGGTAGAGGGTCCATTATTATCCCAAGCTTCAGGGCTTTGGGGCAGCTGTTTTCAGAAATCCTTCCAGGAATCTGACTACAAACATTTTTTTCTGCCCTGGAGCTGTTAGGTGTGTCTCCCCCCACTGTAGTTATAAGATGTGCTGGCCAAGGCTGGGGTTCTGCTGACCCAGTCTGTTTCCACAGATTCTCTCCACTGACTTTCTCAGTCCTTCCTAGTGTTCCCAGGCTGAGAAGTCCAGAAGCTTCCAGAAATCTTGCTGATTCAAAGGTTCCAGCTCAATGATACTAGGGTCCAGGCAGAAGCTGGGGCCAGAGCAAGTCTGCACTGGGATTGTGTGCTGGGGTTCCACTGTGGTTTCACAGACCTTTTCTGCTGACCTTCCAGGGTCTCTTTGTTGTCTCTGAGGTGTCAGGTCTGGAAGCCACCAGGACTGCTGCTGATTTAGAGATTGGGCCAGTCCAGGCTGGGTGAGAGGTTGTACAGACTCTCCCACCCTGGTATCACAAGAGTTTTCTGCTGAGTTTCTAAGTTGCCTCTTGACAGAAAATGTTATACTCCATCTTTTGGGGTGTTCTGATATGCTAAAATTTGTTCAGAATCATTATTTAGAGAAACTTGGAGCAGTATGGGGGAGATATTGGGCAAGTTCCTGCCTTTACTCTGTCATTTTGCCTCTGCCTCTGATTCAGGCCAATTCCAATAGACTTGTGACAGAGAACGACATCTGCATCCAGAGAGAGGGACTGAATGTGGATCACAACATAGTATTTTTACCTTTGTTGTTTTTTATCTGCATGTATTTTTTCCTTTCTCATTTTTTTCCTTTTTAATCTAATTTTTCTTGTGCAGCATGATAAAGCTGTAAAAATGTTTAAAAGAATTGCACATGTTTAACCCACTTGGGATCACTTGTTGCCTAAGGGAGGAAGGAGGAGGAGAGAGAGGAAGAAAAAATTGGAACACAAGGTTTTGCAAGGGTGAATGCTGAAAATTACCTTAGTATATATTTTGAAAAACAAGACCATTATTACAAAAAATAAGATTCTAAAAAAATTAATGCTTAAATGGAAAATTTGAGAAAGTGAAATCTGCTCATGTGAGAATTAGGATCAGAAAAGTTAGATTTCCTCTCAGTAAAACAACTCCTTACTCTTTAGGCTGCTGCAAAATAGAAATTACAGATTTTTAGACAAAAGGGAATAGAAGAATAACCTAAATATCATGTCATATTTCCTAGAAATTTTGGAAAATTTTTCTAGAAAAGAGGGCAGAATATATGTTGCTAGAATCAATAGGACTGCAACCAAAAACCTCCACAAATTTACATTAATCAAAGACATTGGTTACCCTTCAGAACTAAAACATGAGAGAACAGATATTGCTGGCAGACAATTAAAATCCTTCTATTATAATAATCACTAATATTTATATAAGTGTTATTATGTATCAGTTGCTATACTTATACTTTACAATTATCTCATTTGACACTCACAGCAATTCTGAAAAGTAGATATGATTCTTATTTCCATTTTATTGATAAGAAAACTGAGGCAAATAGAAGTAATTTATTGAGGGTCACATAGCTTATAAATTTCTGAGGTCGTATTAGAATTTAAATCTTTTCTACTCTAAACCCAGTGCTTTATCCACTGTGCCACCTAGCTGCCCAGTTACTAAGGGAAATAAGCCAGCATTACTCTTAACTACTATTAATTTGTGATAAATAGAATGAAAAAATGGAATGTGATATTTGAAACAGCAAAGAAACACAGTTTGTACTTTCAAATGTCATATTTTAACTACTAAGTTACATATGTTCCGCAGAATTGAACCATGAACAATTATCTTGCTTTCTATGATGTTCCAGAGAGTAAGCAACCTTCTATAGGCTCCTCCTTTCTTTCTTGGACAGTAGTATCTCATTAAAGAGGGATATATATTTTGGGGTTTGTATATCAGAAATTAGTTCCAATATCCATTCATCCACTGGATAATCTTGATCATTTCTTAAAGTTGATATATTTCAATGAAAACTGCTCCTGTAATCTTATCAAATGGATTCAATTCTTCAAGCTTACATGGAAGCTATATGAAATCCTTTTTATTATAAGCACATAATCAATAATCAAATATCCCATAATAACTAGAATTTAATTCATAAGAAATCAGTAAAATATCTACCAAATATCTAGACACCTCTTGATCTCCTAAACCTTTTAAATTCCCTAAAACTAGAATTATTCCAAATTAAGGAAATCTAGAAAATGTTCAATTTCAATCTTCACAGCAGACAAAAAAAGTATAACAGTACAGTTTCCCTCAAAATATTCAACTTCTGTTTCCAGGCACACAACACCATATTGCTGAGGAAGTCCAAACCTGGAATTCATAGCACTTAGGATAGGTTTGGGATCTATATGCACTCAGGATCTAAATTTAGCCTGGCATGTGGAATTTAGTCTCATATCTCATCTGACTCAGCTAACCTATTTCTGAGCAGAGTAAGTGAATTTAGGAGATGGTCCTGATAAAAAAGCTGCTGATGCTACTATACCTCAATGTCCCCTTCTTCCCTGAATATGTCACATACTGACACGTGTCACTGTGTTGTGTCATTTACTGCCCCAAATCCCTAGACAATATTCCCTTAAGAAGAAAACAAAGTGAAGGTACAACTGCAGTTGAATTGAATTAAACCGACAATTTGTTAAAAATAAGACTTTCAGCAAAAAAAAAAAAAAAAAAAAACTTTAAGTCATATGTTATTTGTCAAAAAAATAAAAATACATTTGTATGTATCCTTTTCAATTGTATTTTTTGTAAATAAAATTGTTGGATTCTGTATTTTAATGCCATTCCATTTTTATTGTTCATCTGATTCAAATTTACAGATATGATTACTATGTATTGCCCTCCTCATATTTTTCATTTCTGTCTCTGTCTCTGTCTGTCTCCTTCTCTCTTTGTCATTGTCTCTCTGGTTCTCTGTTTCTCTGTTTCTCTCTCTCTCTTTCTGTCTCTGTCTCTTTCTCCCTCACCCTTTCTCTCTTTCTGGTTCATATACTTATATTCAATAATGCACAGCTTCCTCAGACCTATATTCATTTGCATTTCCTTTTGTAGTAATCCTCTAGCACAAAAACTTAAATTCTGAAGACCCAAACTATTCATTGAAGTGCAATGGGGAGAAAATATCTCAACAAAGAAGAAAATCTGAACCAAAAATACCATTTCAGTATTTTTATAATACTTCATTGCTAAGTGTGACCTTTTCTTTTCTCATTCATATACATTTCCTTTTCTATTTAAATAACTACTTCTCTAACTACTGAAGATTCCAAAAATGAATCACTCTGGGAAACTTTAAGCACATCTGTATACCGTTAGTTTTCTCTCAATCACCTTTATATATCCTTTATCTTCAACTCAAATCACTTTAAAGCAGACATCTTAGACTCGATAAAGGATTGAATGGGAATTCTACATAATTACTGAAGGAATTTTTCTTGCAATTACTTATAGTTCTTAACTATATTCAGTAGATCACAAAAACAGACTATAGATGAAACTTTGTAAATGGCATTTACCTTATCTAATTTGCAGTGAATTAAAAATGATGGTAAAAATTACAAATAAGCATTTTAAAAAGCAGAACATTTAATGAAATTAAGAAAGGAATAGATAACAGAAGGACTAGGAACAAGCAACAAAAATAAGGAGAATGAATGATACAGCCAGAATTGAAGCATGAAAATTAGTGTGAGTTCTTATCAGGAGCCTCCTTTCTGCTAATGGGAAATTCTCCCTGAATTCTTCCTAATTTCTTATCCTCTCCCTCTCATTATTCCAATGAAAAGTGAAATCCTCCCTCTATTGTTAACAAGTTCAACTTCATCCTTAATCTCGTTTCACATTTTTTTTTACATTTTCTGGGATTCATTCAAATATAGTGTTTTTTTTTTCCCCCTAAATACAATATATCTCTTGGAATGCTTTCCAAAGTGGGCTATTCTTTTTCACATATCCCCTGACAAGAAGGACTAGACATATTCCTTACTACAAACTGATATATTCAGAATTTTTCTGGACCACTATCATTCAATAATCATTTCTCTTTGAATGTTCATCAAATTCCTGTCCAGACCCTTGAGGCTATCATTATATTATTCTCTCCTTCCTCCTCAATAAATTGGCCTACTTCACAATCTTTTCAAACCTTCTTGAATCCTAAGTTTCTTAATTTCTGTGACTTCCATGACCTAGGCTTCCTTAACAATGTACAGAATCACCAACTCTCATTTCTCTCTCTCTCTCTTTCCATATATATATGGACACACACATACACATATATATGCACTCTCATATGCAACAGCATTACTTTAAAGAACAACTAGTTAAATCTGATCTATGGAAGGAAGGGAGGAAGGAAGGAAGGAAGGAAGGAAGGAAGGAAGGAAAAAAGGAAGGAAGGAAGGAAGGAAGGAAGGAAGGAAGGAAGGAAGGAAGGAAAAAAAGAAGAGCTAAGACTCCTCAAGAATATTAATTTCTACTGTGAAATCAAATAGTTTTTATCTTCCAAAAAGAGCAATGTCCATAGGCAGAAAAGGGATGGGGATTAAAGCAAGATAAAAATAAAAGTATAAAGTAAGTTTTTTTTTCTCTAGTAGCCTAAAAATATCATAGTATAAGATTTCATTGCTCATAATTTTTCTACAAATCATAATTTGACCAGTTTTCCATATTTTCAATAGAACTTGCAGTACTTTATGGAGTCAGATGCATTGGAATGATGTATCTGACTGTAATTGACAGAAAAAAATGTAATAAAAATCCATTCTCAAGTTCTACTTTTCAAATTTTTATTAACATTTTTCCTTTCTGATTAGCTAGTTTTTTTAACTATCATCTCATTTTGTTTTCATGATAATATGATCCATAAGTTCATATTAGAGATAAAGGAAACACTTGTTTCAATGGTTGCATAGTTCTTTTGTCTCACCTATCCATCAGCTAATACTAGAAAAGGTATTTGTTTTATCCAATGTAATCATCTCCTATCAATGGATTTTGAGGAGAGGTTTAAAGAAAACGTGGTAAGTAACAGAAAGAGATATTTCAATGTGCAAAGAAGAAGTTAACATGAAGTTAAGTCAGTTAAGCCTTTAAAAACATGGAAGAAATACTAAAAATCAGCAACAATAGCTCAAAGGGGAGAAAAAAAACCAAAAAGAACAACTGAGAAAGCAGGCAGGCAGCAAGAAAAAAAAATAGGAAGAAACTTACAATGGGGAAAACCTGCAAAAAACATCTGTAGATAGTTCTGAATCTAAATTAGAAAATATGATTTTTCCCCCAGTGTCAAAAAGAGACTTTGACTACCTGTAGTTGTTGTGTAACACATAACCTGAAAATTTACTCCTAATTGCTACACAACAATCCCAGTTCAATTTACCCAGCAAAAATGATAAAGTATTTAGCATTGGTAGAAGTAAAAGGGAGTTATTTTCTCCATCACTTTCAATGTAATACACTGTTGATAAGCAGCATGTAATAATGAAACGAGCTTTGAATTTGGGATTTGAGGGCATGGGCTCAAAATATAGCTTTTCTTTGTGACTTTGGACAAGTAATTTGACTCTTTTGATCGTTACAGATGTCTACAATGAGGGTACAGTAAGGAGCGAGTGACCTCTGAGGTCCTTTGCAAGTCCAAAACTCTGACCTTGTACATATACTCGCCTTATATCTTTCTCTATTGTCAGTCAAAATAAAATATTTGCTTCCAAGCACAGAAAATAAATGGATCTGATCTATGTTTTAAAGTAACTTTTTTTTTTAAATCTAATGCTAGAGAATCATGTAAAGACCTGTAACATCTTGCACTGCCAGAGTGGCAATCAACATAATAGTAGTTATGACAAAGGTACTAACAGCTGGAGGAGCAAGCTCATGGAGCATACAAGTCGTTGTCTAAGTAGTGATACTGATAATCAGGTTGGCCACCTGGAAGATTAAACAAGTCATTAGTAGATACAGCTGTGAGACTTATCACCATCTGCTCTCCCATATCTTTCCTTCTCTATATCCTTCCCTTCCAGTGCTTTATATAATTCCATTTACAGCTCATTCAGTGCTAATGTAGTGGAGAGAAAGTATAATAACATGAGAGACAGAGACAGAGATTTAATCTTACAAGTAAAAAGATAATTCTTTATATTGACAAGTGGAGTCCTTAATTAGAAATGGATCATGTCTATTTCTAGATATACGCTATATTTTTTTGCCCTTGTCTAATCAATTTTTCAGATGAAATCTGCATTTCACCACCTGCTCCCACAAATACGAAGGTTCCCCTCAGCATCCTTAAAGGTATTTTGATTGAGAGACTAATAATTTCTATATATGAATACCATCCCCTGAACCCTACCAGCAATAATACTTTTTAAGGGGAATGAATGCTATACAAAAATAAACGTAATGTGGTATTGACAGACCAGGTTTATGACTATTCAATGCCACTTTTAGAGACAATTTTTTCAAAATCACAAGACCATCTATTTATGGACAGGAAATATGAAAAAAGCAGGAGTAGTCAGAAACCTAAAAAATCATCTAATTACAACTTCCAGAATTAAATTCCACATTTCTAGGATCTCCATGATACCAAGGCAAAAGAAAAATCTGACCTTCACTATACCCCACTGGAGTAATATTACCTGGAAATCCATAACCAAGATAATGCCAGCTAAAAGTCAACTCTTCTTTTAAATATGGTAATACTTCTCTTCCTCTCCATTGTTGGTGGGTGGGAAAAAAACCCAGTGGACTACTCAGAATCTATCTTGTCATATTAAATACAATATGGTCTCAGGTACAGATAAGCATGTGATGGCAAACAAACCTAAAGTTTCCATACAGTTGAGTAGAATTAGACATATAATATCTTGTTCATATTCCACATGAACTCATTACAGTAGAATAATAGAGCTTTAGAATCAATATATTCTATCAAACTAGTAGAATATAACAATAGATTCTACTGAAATAAAAGAATCTATTGATTCTAAGATTCTAGATAATTTTTTACTTATCTTGAACAATACTTAATGAGTCAATATATTAGAGGAACCAAATCATAGCAATTCTGACATTTTTCCTAAAATGCCAAATGAGAAAAGGAAATTGGAGTTTAAAAAAAGGATGGCTTCAAGATTTTCTTTGGAGATACAGATAAAGGGGTTACCCTTCTGTTGGGTTGTAAAACCTGTCTGCCAGAGCCAGTGCATCTTTATCAAAAATTTAAAAATTAATGGTATAGAGAACTAAATTTAGAAGTTCTCTAGGGTTACCCGTGGCTCCCCCTTTCTTTTCTTTTTGGAGGAGTGTCTTAATGTGTCTGTTTCTCTTCTCTACTATTGCCTGTCCTTGAGGATTAAAGGGTATGCCAGTGGTGTGTAAAATCTTATACTGTGCACAAAAGTGTGCAAAATGTTTAGAAGTATATACAGGTCCATTGTCTGTTTTTATGGCTTGTGGCACACCCATAACTGCAAATGCTTGCATAAGGAATTCAGTGACCACTCAGGCTGTCGTCTCTTTTGCTGCTGGTATTGCAAAAGTGAATCCTGAAAAGGTGTCTACCACAACGTGGATAAAAGAGAGACGACCAAAAGATTTATAATGGGTCACATCCATCTGCTAGATTTCATTGGGTCTCAAACCATGAGGATTCTTCCCTGGAGGGAGCATAGGAGCATGGAAAGGAAGGCAAGCTGTACAAGCTTTTAGTATGCTCATTGCTTCCTCTTTTGTTATCCCAAATTGTAAATATAAAGCTCAAGCAGCCTGATGGTATTTAGAATGAGATTCCTGGGCTTCCTGAAATAAAGGAGTACTGGCCAACATAGTTAAAAGGCTATCTGCCTTTGAATTTCCACCAAAAACAGGACCAGGAAGTCGACTATGTGAGTGGACATGCAAGATATAAATCTTACCTGGATGCTTTCTCACTTGCTCTTGAAGTTCCTGAAAGAGCTGATAAATATTAGAAGCTGCAAATTTTATTTGGGCTGTGGCAATTCTTTGTACCACATCTACTGAATAGGCTGAATCAGATATTATATTTATATCTCCTGGATAATAAATAAGAGCTCGCATATTTGCATACAATTCATTCTGCTGAGTGGACTGAAAAGGAGTTCTGACTACTCTCTTGATGGTTAAATCATGAGAGTATACAGCACAAATATTTTATTTGGATGCATCTGTAAAGATAGTTGGTCCTTTAAGAGGAACTTTAGAAACCTTTCCTTCAAAAATCCATTGCCAATTATGAGATAGCCAGGTTATCTTTAATGGAAACCCATGTGCAAAATTTGGAGCTGTGGCCAATAAAATTTGCCACTCTGGGATGGTCTTGCAGCATACATTAATTTGTGCACTAGTATAAAATGTGTACATTTTGTCAGGTCTTATCCCAGATAATTGTACTGCTCACTTAATGGCCTTTAATAAAATTCTAGCCACAAGCACTGGGTAAGGAGTAAGGCCTTGTTCTGGTTGTGCCAGGAGGTTCACCCACTCTATCACACTGTCTCCTTGATGAAGGACTGCTGCGGGTGCCTCTTTTGTAGCAAGAACTGATATTTCCACAGGTTTTTGAGTGACCCTTTCAACCACATTGGATCAAGCCAGTTCAACATCTCTCAAAGCCTCTTGCGCTTCTTTAGTATGTTGGCATGGTAAATTTAAAGCAGTGGCTCCCCTTAAAATGTCATATAGAGGTTGCAATTGATTGGTAGTTAAGCCTAACACTGGACACATCCATTGGATATCTCCTATTAATTTTTGGAAATCATTTAAGGTGACCAACTTCTCTCTTCTTAAAGAAAGCTTTTATACTGTAAGCATCTTAGGATATACTTCATATCCTAAATATTAAAAAGGAGCATGCCTTTGAATTTTTTTCTGGAGCTATGTGCAATTTGTAGTTCCTTAGTGTTTCTATGGTCTTTTGTAGACATGCTTCTAACATTTGTTCCTCAGGTGTACACCCCAAAATATCACCCATATAATGTAACAATATTACTTTTGGAAATGCTTTTCTTACTGGACTAAGAGCAGCAGCAACATACATTAGGCACATAGCTGGGCTATTTTTCATTCCTTGTGGCAAAAGTGTCCATTCATATCTTTTATAAGGCTCAGCTAAATTAACACTGGGTACTGAAAAAGCAAATCTTTTCATATCCTCTTTATCTAGAAGGATAGAAACAATCCTTAATGTCTATAACCCAGAGAGATCATTCTTTAGGCAACTGAGTGGGAGATGGAAGTCCAGGCTGAAGAGTTCCCATAGTTTCCTTCTGTTCATTTACCTTTCTTAAATCAGTAAACATCCTCTATTTTCCAAATTTCTTTTTTTACAACAAATACTGGGGAATTCCAAGGACTTAGAGAAAGTTGTAAGTGTCCTTGATCAAGTTGCTCTTGCACTATATCTACTAAGACTTGAATTTTATCACTTATTAAGGGCCACTGTTCTATCCACACTGGTGTATCAGTTTTCCACTGAATAGGAACTGGTGAGAGTGCAGGCAGGCCTTCAACAGCAGCCCTACCTAAAAAGCTGAAGTACTCAGTTGTAATCCTATCTACTGTAAAATGTCTCTTCCCCACAGATTGACGGGGATTTTTTCAACCACAAAAGAAGTAAAAACTCCTTTTCATTTTCAAATAGGGGCAACACTAACTTCTGCTGCTATTGATCCTCCTACGCCAGACATGTATGTGTCTGCCTTAATCTTTGGCCAGTGACTGGGCCAGTTGGCACCTCTAATGACTGTATGATCTGCACCTGTGTCTACCAATCCTTCTAATGGTAGACCATTTACATAGATCATGAGCATAGGTCGATCAGCTGTCACAGCTGCTGTCCTGTATATTCCTGGACTCTGCTGCTTGGAGTCAGAGTTTGGGCAACTATCATCAGGTTGTCTATTAGGGGTATGTAAACGTGATGCTACTACTTCTCCTGGTCGATAAGTCACACATTGACTATCTGTGTTAGTGACTGGGATATTAGCTACACATTCCCTAGTTTCCCACATCAGTGTGTGGATGAACACTGTTTTGTATATACTCTCAGGAGGTGAAATGGTCAAGCCTATTGTGCCTGGAGGCAAGGAATCCATAGGCTGGAGAGGAATAGATTTCACCTCTCCAGGGAATATCTCAATAATCCCTATTGTATACAACTCTATTTTTCCTAATTGCAATCCCTTTTTCCCCTCTGATTGCTTCTTAGCTGATAGATTGTATAACCCTTTCTTCCATCTATTGCCTTTTGGCTGATTGATCATGTCTTAATATCGAATTTTTAAAGATTCCCTGGGTGTAATTTTGGCTACCATCATGCCCCACCTGGGGCCTTGAAGCTGGGCCCCGCCTCTCACTTCCCTGGGTCAATGTACATTCTGAGGCCCAGTGGAAGCCCTTGTGGCATTTTGGATAAAGGGTGTAAAGTCTTTTCTTACCCTGTCTTCTCACTCCATCTCCACATCTACAGGGGGCTCTAAGATGTACTATTTTTCCACACTGAAAACATCAATGACTCTCTCTAAAAGTCTCTTGCCAAGAGAGACCCTATCTTCCCATGTTCATCATAATCTGGGTATAATAAGCATTTGTGCCCACTGTGGCATAGTGTCTTATGATCTCCTCTAAAGAAGCATCTTTGTGTAGTCCCCATATAATTATTCTGCAAACCTCATTGGCATTTTCTCTAGCCAGTTGTCTTATCATAATTTTTGTAGCTGCTTTTCTCTAATGCTTCTTGTGACAGCTATCTGCAGACGTCCCACAAAATCAGCAAAGGTTTCATTGGGACCTTGTTCTATTTTTGTGAAGGCTTTACCTCCATCTTTCTCTGGGAGAGAATCCCAAGCTTTTATTGCAGCAGCAGCAATCTGTTCATAAGCCATTATGGAGTAATTAATCTGTTCTGAATTCTCTCCATACTGACCTTCACCTGCTAGTTGATCAAAAGTCATACATTAACTCCTGTTTGCCTATTGCATCTGGTTTGAATCCTACATAATTCATGATACTCCAAAAGCCACAATAAGTTTTGTCCAAGTTCTAAACATGTTCTTGCTATGGATTTCCAATCACTTGGGGTTAAGATTTCATAAACCAAACTATCTAGTAATATCTTAACATAAGATGATGTAAGCCCCATAAATAATGCAACTTTTTTTTAAATCCTTATTTTTTTCCAAATCAAAAGGAGTGTATCTTCTCTTTTGACCTGAAAAGTCAAGCTCTTCAATCACAGAGTATGCATTTATTTTTAAATCATATATATCCTGTCGTTCTCTCTTAGCCTTGATCAATGCCTTTTGTAATCTTGTCATAGGCTGCTTAATAGGTGCTTCTGTTTGTGTCACTGCCTCTCCCCCTCCTTCTTCTCCTTCCGTCCACAAAGGGTTAATTGAGGGAGGTAGGTCAGGGGGTGGGAAATGTTCCTATTGTGAAGTGCCACACTCAGAATTGTACTTAACTCCATTCTTATCTGATTCTTCATCCTTTTCATTTGACACCTCCTCCTGCTGCTCTTTCTTCTTTTTCCTTATTCTAACACTAATATAATTTCTTAGAGCCAGTTGTATTAAATTTATGTATAAAGTGTATTTTTGGAAATTGAGTTTGGATTGGAATTGTAGTATTCAACTAGTTGCTCTTCTACTAATTTCCACTCATCTGTATTCAATTTTTTTTCCTTAGAGAACCAAGGAGATGTGTACTGTAGAGTTTCTAAAAGTTCAGTGATCTGCTCCCAAGTTACAATTAAACCTTGATTTTTTTTATCACTCTGACCATGCTTTTGACACATTTTCCATGAAGAGGAAAAGAAGGTTGTTTTCTAAACATCTGTCCTATTTTAGCTGAAATTCTACTTTAGTTCTTTAACAAAGTTTCCTTTTGTACTCACCCTAATTTCTGGGTCAAGGAGACTTTTCCTCTGCATCAGAATCGTGTCTGTCCCACATTTGGGCACCAAAATGTAATATTCTTCTCTAAAATATATTGTTCTCTGGGAGCAGGTTTCTTGGGGGGCTTCTGGAGGCAGCCTTAGTTTCAGTTAAGTGTAATTACCCCAAATAGAGCCAGGAATTAAAATCCAAATCATTTTTTGTCTCCTTCCTTTGGCCCGGTTAGCTTTCTTGGAGACTTATCTCTCTCCTTGGTTCCAAGGGCTCCTGCTGCTAATCCTTTACCTCTGCCAGCTTCAGCCTCCAGCCAGTAAAAGGTGGAAGATGGAATGAATCTGTCTCCACCTCTGAGAGTGGGCTTGTCCTTTAGTGGGCTTCTTCTTATATATGCTCTCTTAAAGGTATGAATCTTGTGGAACTCTAATAAGTACTAAATACATTAGTGAACAAGAGAACTGTTAAGTACCATACTAAATTAGATAATTATTGTCTCTATCAATTCCAGTGACTTAGCACCTTGTAAGAATCCTAACAGCAGATTTTTTTTCCCTAAATAACACATCTAAAATCAACAATAACAAAAACTGCTTCTGGAGACATTTAGTCATCTGAAATTCAGTGTTCATGATAAGTGTTTGCAGAAAGATCAACAGGAAAAGAATTATAGCTCGTGCAACACAATCTGTTTCATAGAATGAAACACTATGTAAAGAAATTCTATTAAAACTTCAATAAAACCTTACAGATTAAATCAATATATTCTGATATATGGAGAAATGCAAAAATGAAAATTGGGGAGAATGAAAAAATGTCAAAAATATGCATCAAAAATAAGAAAGGTCAAATAATTTTAAATTAAATGCTTACACATGAATACTGCAAAAAGGACTGAAAACCAAATAATATCATTTAAAAGTGAACTTGGTTATACTTAAATTAAAAGGAACAACTCCTTACTGTTATAGGAGTCATTCCTGAATCAGCTATATTCAGATAAATTACTGATTTATTAGAGAGAAAAAATTAAATTACCAAGTACAAAACCATAAGAAAGAATGAAAATGAGGAAACCATATGTTAGTTGATTAAAATAACTTCATGTCTTATTTAAATAAGCTGCTGGTGTTTTAAAATTGGATATGCAGAGGAAAAAAGACATAGACACCAACTAAAATAATTGTATACTGATGCAAATTTATTTAGTTAATGTAAATTAATTGTCATTACAAAGAGACCAAAAGGGTCTCTAAATTACCTAAGATTAGATTTTCTTGTCAAGAGCTAGGATAGTCAAAATTAGCACATGCTTAGATCATAAAGTCATTTGTAAATCTTAAGCAGAAGACTAGTGAAAGATTGTGAGAAGTGTCTCTCACAAAAGAAAGGACCAGAAACTAAAGGCAATGCAAAGAATACTTGACATAAATAAGATAAAGTCATTCCAATGGCAGTGAAAGAAAGACAATAGAAGATGGAAAAAAATCTGTAAACACATTTCATCAAGGAAAGTGGAACTTAGCAGACTTGAACTCTAAAAATCATTGTCCTGAAAAGGATCTAAGAAATCATCTATTTTAATCTTGTCATTTAGATGGACAAACTGAGACTCAGAGAAGTTACATAATTTGCCAAAGGTCATAGAAGTAGCAAGGTGCAGAGAATTTGATGTACATCCTCTGACTACAAATTCAGCACCATTTTCACTGAAAGACAATGAAATGAAAATCAGAGTAGAGGAAATAAAAGCAAGAAATGCAGTTGGACTGGACCAATTGTACTTAGAGGATATCCTTTTTAGAAAATATATAATCATAGGTATTGAAGAATCAATTCATATAGTATTATAAGGAAAAGATACCAAAAACAGGGGGAAAAAATCTTAGGTCATATTAATGTCCAAAAAATAACTAAAAGAACATCTTCAACTGCCAACAAACACCTACTTAACTATTTGTGTAACATTTTTATTGGAATCACCTCTACACACATTGAGGGTATCCTTGATTAAGATTTTAGGAAACAGAGGGCTTTTGCAAAAAATATCCTACCACAGAATACATCTTTATCCTCCCACAACTAAATACAAATGTGAAGACCCAGGATTCAAATAAACTTATTTTTTGTTCACTTTATATAAACAAGTACTTAACTCAATTAAGTGACTATTACATACCTAGTCCTGTGCTTAGTGCTGGAGACATAAACAGAAAAAAAAGCTATATACAGAATAAATAGGAAATAATTGAGAGAAAATACTAGAATTAGGAGAGTTAGGAAAAGCTTATTGTAGAAGATGAGATTTTAATTGCAACTTGAAGAAAGCCAGGAAAGTCAAGAACTGAGATGAGGAAAGAGAGTATTCTAGACAATGGAGAAGGTCAGAAAAAAAGGCCCACAATTAAGATAAAGTATCTTGTTTGTGAAACAGCAAAATGTCACTTGACCACTTATAGCAAGAAGTAAAATTAAGAAGACTGGAAAGAGGCCTAAATTAAAGAGTTTTGAATGCCAAACAACATTTTTTATTGAATTCTAGATTCAATAGAGACTCAATTGTATTTATTAAGTTGGGAAGTCTGATGACATTATTGGAGAAGCACTTTAGGATAATCACTTTAGTGCAGTGATTGAAGTGGGAAGAGATTTGAAGCAGGCAGATCCAACATCAAGCTATTTCAACAGTCCAAATCTGAGGTGATAAAGGTCAATAAACACAATGTCAGAGAAGAAAAGTGGAAATATTTGAGATGTTTGAAAGGTGAAATCAGCAAACCTTGGGAACAGATCAGATATGGGGGGTGGAGATGTGAATGATAGTGAGGAGTTGAGGATGATTCCTACATTTTAAGGGACTGGAAACATATATTTTTCCTTTACAGTTATAAGAAAGGGGGAAGGGATTAGTAGGAAAGAAAACAAGATAAAAATTTTGACATAATGAGATGAACCTGTCTATAGGACATCCTGTTCGAGGTTCATGAAAGACAATCATAGCTGCAAGACTGGATGTCCTTAGTGAGATAAAGGCAGGATACTTAGATTTAAGAATCATCAGTATAGAGATGATAATTAAATTTATAGAAGCTGGTGAGATCATCAAGGAATGTAATAAACATAAAGAGAAGGCTGTAAGAGGTTGAGAAGACTGAAGATTGAGAAAAGACCATTGGATTTGGCAATCACTGGTAACTTTACTGAGAAGTTTCAGTGGAATGATGAAGTCAGATGCAGATTATAAGGATTATAAAGAATTAAGAGGAGAATGAGAGGGAAATGGTGGTTTCTTTTATAAATGGCCTATTGAAGAAATTTAGCCACAAAAATGGAGCAGAGAAATAAGATGATGATTATCAGAAAAGGAAGGATAAGAAATAAGGATTTTTTTTTGAGATTTGGGCATGTTTATAGATAGTAGACAAAGAGCCACTAGTCAAGGAAAGACTGAAAATAAGTGGGAATGACAGAAAGAGCACTCTATTGGAGGAAATATGATGAAATGGGATTGCTCATACAGCTAGAGTGGTTAGCTGTTGCAAGGAGTAAGGTCACCACTTCATATTAAACAAGGGTATAGGAGAAATTAATGAAAGAAGGCATCTAAAGGACATAAGATTAGGAAGAGGTAAAGAGATCATAGTGTCACAAATGGTTTTGTAGTAACTGAAAAACAAAGTCTAAACCATTTGATCCATTAGCAAGGCATAAAATTTCAGAAGAAATGAAGTCCAGAGCCCTTCAGTGTGCACAAAGATCCCAAAAAGAGATTTATAAAGAATTTTTATATTAAAGCACAACTATTATTTTCAACCTTAATATTTTTAGATTTAAAGATTTTTCCTAGTCCAGGGATTCTATTGGTTACAATCACTGCATCCTTCAAAACAGTTAATGATACTATAATAAATATTTTCCCTGAAATTACATGACTTACAGGAAAACCAAATTTAACTCAAGAAAAGGAGACTTATCTCCAATAGCTGTACAAAATGTCAGCAATGATACAAAATGGAGTTGGTTCAATTTTCTCAACAGCGAATGAACTAAATTGTTTCTGAAAATATGAGGCGAGGTTGTCAGCTGATATGAGGGAAGAGAAGCCATGGAAAGTTTGAAAAGGAATGAAAAAGTTTTGAAGAGCTATTGTGGAGAATTGAATAGTAACAATGATAATGGAAGCAATATTATCTAAAAGCAACATTAACCAATTGATTATGAAACATATATTTGTAGTAGACTGATTTTGAATGACTGATTTTCTTCACCTTCACTCAATAGCATATTTGTAGGATAGAAGGCTGTAGATTGGTGGGACTGATTCAAGACTGAAGCTTGGCAGGGGTCGATGATGATATGATAAGGGATGAAGGGACTTAGGACAGCTGGGCGGTGCAGTAGATAGAATGCCAGGCTTGGTAAGAGGAAGATGTATTTTCCTGAGTTCAAGTCTGGTCTCAGTCACACTTTTAGCTGTATGATCCTGAGTAAGTCACTTAACCTTATTTGCCTCAGTATTGCCATCTGTAAAATAAGCTGAGGAAGGAAATAGCAAATTTCAGTATTTTTGCTGAGAAAACCCTACTTAGGGTCATGAAGAGTCAGACATGCTGAAAAACTGAACTGAACTAAGGACTCAAGAGAATAGAGCAATGTAGAGTTGAACTGACTCACCAGGGGATTGAGATGGAAAAAGTTGGAGACAGTGCCTAGTACAGAGGTGATGGCCTCAGAGAAAAATGAGAGGTCAAGGGATAAAGGTCACAGTGTAGAGGAAACATAGTGTTTTGTAAGGAAAAGCAGAGAGAGAGTTGGAAAGCTAATCAATTGTGTTCAGACAAAAGGATTTCAGAATTCATTAATATAGAAGGTAGCTTGTGGGAGATGGCAAGATCAAGGGTGTGATCATCTTTGCGATGGCTGAGGTGGGATTGAAAGTAGACAAGGAAATAAATTGGTTGAGGAACTGACAGCTATCAGGGCTTTGTTTGAATGGTAGATATGAGTTTCATGAACCTCAACGAAAGGAAGGTTACTGAGTGATGAAACAAGAGGGAGAAATAGCAAAGGGAAAACAAGGACTATTTCAACTCTTCCACTTCAGCAGAGGGAAAGACTGGGATGGAGGAAAGTCAGTTGACTATGAAACAGGCAAACCAGAGCATTCAGTTGAAGAAGTGGGTAGCATATGGTTGAAACTTTAGAGTGGGAGTGTTGATGGGAATGGGAATAAGAAATCAAGTGGAGTAATCAAGAATGGGCTTTGATGCTCCAAGTCATTATTAATCAGAGAAATACAACTCTGAGTACCACTACACACCTGTCAGATTGGCTAGAATGACGGGAAAAATAAAGCAGAATGTTGGAGGGGATGTGGGAAAACAGGGACACTGATACATTGTTGGTGGAATTGTGAACACATCCAGCCATTCTGGAGAGCAATTTGGAACTATGCTCAAAAAGCTATCAAACTGTGCATACCCTTTGATCCAGCAGTGTTTCTACTGGGGTTATATTCCAAAGAGATCATAAAGAAGGGAAAGGGACCTGTATGTGCACGAATGTTTGTGGTAGCCCTCTTCATAGTGGCCAGAAACTAGAAACTGAATGGATGCCACCCATCAATTGGAGAATGGCTGAATAAATTGTGGTATATGAATATTATGGAATATTATTGTTCTGTAAGAAATGGCCAGTAGGGTAAATACAGAGAGGCTTGGAGAGACTTACATGAACTGATGCTGAGTAAAATGAGCAGGGCCATTATATACTTCAACAATAGTACTATATGATGATCAATTCTGATGGACCTGGCCATCCCCAGCAATGAGATGAACCAAATCAGTTCCAATGGAGCAGTAATGAACTGAACCAGCTACATCCAGCTAAAGAACTCTGGGAGAGGACTAAGAACCATTACATTGAATTCCCAATCCCTATATTTTTGCACACCTGCATTTTTGAGTCCCTTCATAGGCTAGTTGAACAATATTTCAGAGCAAAATTCAGAACAATATTTTGTACAGCAAAATAACAGTTTGGTCATGTATACTTATTGTGTATCTAATTTATATTTTAATATATTTAACATCTACTGGTCATCTTGCCATCTTGGGGAGGGGGTGAGGGGAAGGAGGGGAAAAATTGGAACAAGATGTTTGGCAATTGTCAATGCTGTAAAGTTACCCATACATATAACCTATAAATAAAAGGCTATTAAAATTTTTAAAAAATTATTCATCTGAAAATGGTCTGTTCATATCCTTTTATATTTGTCAATTGGGGAATGATTATATTCTTATACATTTAACATAGTTCTTTATATATTTTAGAAATTAGATCTTTATCAGAAACACTGGCAGTAAAGATTTTTTACAAGCTTTGTAAAAAAAAAAAAAGAATGGGCTTTGAATGATCATATTAAATGATACCTGTCTATACTGTGGTTTGGAGATCAGGCTGCCAATAGGAAACAGAAGTTGCCTCATGTTAACACAGGTGGATGTTTCTTCCCCAGTGTCTTAACAATCTCCTTTTAGGTAACAAATATAGCAGGAGATGGGATCAGAGAAATATCCCCCTCCTTTTTTACCTGAGACTTAAGATTAGGTAGGCAAAGTAGAAGGTGAAAGTCTCCTGTCATAGGAGGATGTCATTTTTGGACAGATGGAAGTCATCAACCCAGCTCCTTAGCACCTCCCTCAGGCGATATACACCACTGGAGATAGAAATACATTGTCAGGGGAAGGTCTCTCTCTGAATAGTAGCCAGTAGTTGAAGTGGAACAAAATGTTATCTTTAAAGGCTTTCTTCTAACAAAGGGTCTCAAATGTATAGTTCAAAATTATATAAGATTACTTGAAAGATATAACAACAGAGATAAAACATTTTAATGATAAGATCATTAATATTAAACAAGACATAAAACAATATGTACTCCTACCAAAATATTTGTCACACTCAAAAGAAAGATGAAGCAAAATCTTCATTGAAGAGAAATTAAAATTAACTTCTCAGCAAGACTCAGCATCATCTTTCAGAGGAGGCAATGGAGCTTCAATGAAGTAAGAGACTTTCAATCATTTCTATTGAAAAAAAAAGAATTAAACAGAAAATTTAATCTGTAAACACAGGACTCAAGAGAAGCATAGAAAGGTAAACAGGGAGAAAATATATATTATTTAAAGATTAAACTATTTACATCCCTAGATGGAAAAACAATATCTGTAGCTTTTAGATCTATATCTGTCACTGGAGCAGACAAAGGAGGGCATCACATGGACTGAGTATGTGGTTGTGACTGGTCCTTGATATGATGACATCAAAGAAAAAGACATTAAGGTGTGGAAAAAGATCTGTTCTTGAAAAAGAGTAAAGGGGAGGTATAATAGCACAATTAGTTCACATGAAGAGAAGCAAAAAACCTATTACAATCAGGGGAAAGAAAGGAGGGGAATGAGCATTGTCTGAAGCTTGATCTCATCAGCTTTGACACTAAGAGGAAAAACTTAATCAGTAAGTTGGGTATAGAAATTTACCTAATCTTATAAAGAAGCAGAAGAAAGAGGAAAAGAAAAGGGAAGGATATAATAGAAGGGAGGCCAGAAACACTAGGGGAAAAGGTAAGAGAAGAAGGAAGGGGTGATAGGAGATAAGGTAGTGGGTGGATGGTTAAAAAAAACAAGAGTGAGGACAGAGTGGAAAGAAAGAATAAAAGTATATATAGGGGAGAAAGGAGGATGGAGGAAAATACAGAGCTGGTAATCATAACTGGGAACGTGAATGGGATAAACTCTCTCATAAAACAGAAACAAATAGCAGACTGGATTAAAAAGAGAATCCTAAAACAATAGGTATAGTTTTATTGATCTGACACATTTTAACCCAAATTTTCTTGTTTAAGGGACTCACATTATAAGTGTTCTTTGATATTACTTCAAAACTTGTAGTTACTCCCCAAATTTCCTGAATATATAATATCAATTTTAATGGTTTCTGTTTGAGATGAGAATCAGAGAAATGGCAACTCCATGGGGACATAAAAAGTAGTTGAATTTGGCATCAATACAACCTCTCTTTGGAGTAAACAAGACAAAACACGTCATTTAGTCTATTATTTCATCACTGAGAGAATTCTCCCATTCCAATAAAACTCTTTTATAACTCAGTAGAAACTTAGTAGAAACTGGGTAAGTAGGGACTTGCCTGAGAATCAAATAAGTGACGTGACCTCTGTATACTTACATAACTAGTAAGTGTCAGACGTGAAATGTGAATACTTATCTTATTAATACCAAGTCCAGTACAACATCCATTGCTCTACAATGACAAAAGTCAAATGTGAAAATGAAAAAACTTCTGGTGTGTTGCTTTCTTTATTGTGATATAGACATTTTGTGCCTGTGATTGAATCAATATAGTGAGGAACTTCCTCTCCCAATGCAAATTGGCACCTGTTCTTCATCTTGGAATCTTAAAAAGTTTTCTGCAAGCATTGAGAACTTAAGTCACTCAACTAAGGCATGAAAAAAATTGTCAGAGGCAGAATTTGAGTACAGGGTCTTCCTGACTCTAAAGCCATTTTCTTGCCATAATCCTATGTTATATCTCATGAGAACTCAATACCTGTTGAGTGACAGAAAAAAAAATATTTTTAGCATCTTT